>NC_068304.1:14073530-16473530 GCF_025860055.1 Xyrauchen texanus | reverse complement strand
AGTTTGGTTTCCTGTTGCATGCATTTTATCTAATCCATCCTGCATTTGCATTTTCACTAAGACCTACTTACTCAAAATCCATGTTTCAAACACCAATTTGATTCTTTAGATCTTTATTCAAACTAACTAAAAGAGACTGCTGAATCCATGTAGCTTCATACAGTTGCTATCTAAAAAAAGCAATATCACTAGATAGTGTACTTGATTGCATATGTTCGTCTTTGGCAGTAGCTAAACCCTTAGTCAGCATTCAGTCAATCAAGACTGACTTACTGGAGCAATAGGTCTGATGAAATATGATTGCACTGCAATGGCATTATTGTAGTGTAGGGCCGAGAAGACTTTCCAGAATCCATCAAAGTCTTCATTTAGGTGAAAATGATCAATTAACTCAGTGTCACATAGAGAGAGTTTTTAGGGTAAATTAATATGATTCATGTCACTGGCATGAGGCCATGCTGTCAATTTACACCTTATTGCGTTTGATAGTCATCTCTAATTAGAATCTCATCTTACATGACAGCATGTTTTGTGGGAGTTGCGTGAATCAAATTTGTCCACAGCAGAGAAGTCTGTACAGTGCATCCGGAAAGTATTCACAAGCACTCCACTTTTTCCACGTTTTGTTATGATACAGCCTTATTCCAAAATTGATTCAGTTCATTATTTTCCTCAAAATTCTACAAACAATACCCCATAATGACAACGTGAAAGAAGTTTTTTGAAATCTTTGCAAATTTATTAAAAATAAAAAACAAAAAAAGAATAACATGTACATAAGTATTCACAGCCTTTGCTCAATACTTTGTTGAAGCACCTTTGGCACCAATTACAGCCTCAAGTCTTTTTTATGTATGATGCTACAAGCTTGGCACACCTATTTTTGGGCAGTTTCTCCCATTCTTCTTTGCAGGACCTCTCAAACTCCATGAGGTTGGATGGGGAGCATAAGTGCACAGCCATTTTCAGATCTCTCCAGAGATATTCAATCAGGATCAAGTCTGGGCTCTGGCTGGGCCATTCAAGGACATTCACAGAGTTGTCCCGTAGCCACTCCTTTGTTATCTTGGCTGTATGCTTAGGGTTGTAATCAAGTTGTAGAAACATCTCAAGGATGATCAGTGGAAACAGGATGCACTTGAGCTCAATTTTTGATTGTCATGGCAAAATTGTTTTCTGTTTTCTATTTTTAATAAATTTGCAAAGATTTCAAACAAACTTCTTTCACAATGTCATTATGGGGTATTGTTTGTTGAATTTTTAGGTAAAAAATGTATTTAATACATTTTGGAATAAGGCTGTAACATAACAAAATGTGGAAAAATTGAAGCTCTGTGAATACTTTTTGTATGCACAGTATAAAGTGGGTAAGTACATTTTGACAAACTCACTTTAACGTGACATTGCAAAATACATGTAGTAGCTACTCGAGTGCGACCACAAATATACAGTGCCTACCAATTACCTCTTAATTTAAACTTTTTCAGAAATTGGAAATTCAGTTCCTCACTTCCAAGGGGATGTCTTTTCCCTTTTGCTTTCCTTTCTTGTTCATATGGTGCAACAAAAGTAGAAAGAGGGCAGAGATTATGAGAGCCACGCCTGCCATCAGGAAGCCAGCACCATAGTCATTCATTTTGTCAATGAACAATCCTGTAGAAACAAGAGAAGCAAACATTTTATTACTGTAATTCTCTGTTAAACTAAGTTTGCATTTTAGTCACATTTTCTGTGCATTCATTAAAAAAAGGCAGAGGATATTTGCAATAGATGCTACTTACACATGTAAGTAGCAACCAAAAGCATCTTCTTTGCACTAAGTGCAAATCATGCTAGATGCTGTTTGCACCCCTAATACAAACACACAGTTCAGGGGCATCAATACAGCATGTTTATTGTGTTTATGTAGAGTCCCACAGACACCCTACACTAATCCCAAACTTAACCCTACCCTTCCCTTACAAAATTAACCATGATTGTACTACAGTAACCATAGTATCACCTTGGTATTTTGAGGTAAAATCGTAGTAATCACAAAGTTAAAAAATGGATACTATATTAACACCATATTACTGTAGTGACACCATGGTTAATTGCATTAAAACTATGGATTCCATCATAAAGCATGGTTACTACAATATTACTATGGTAAATCCATGGTTAATTTTACCCTGATCAAACTTTCTTGACACTCCCTGACCTTCACTGTGATTAAATCACCACGAGGAAAGCAACCTTTGTATTAATTTGTATTTAAGGAAATATTAATAGTGGAGACAGGAAACAGGATGGGGAAAACTGGGGCAAAAGTAGGAATCAAACCCGGGTCGTCTGTATGAGAAAAACACATACACAGTGTCTTTACACAACACGTCATTGAAGCAATGCTTAAAGGGTTGTTCACAAGGAATAGAGCCTTACTAACCTCCAATGAAAAGCCAAATGCAGAAAGAAATGCTTATCTTTTGTTTTTTATTTCAAAGGCTATGCAGCCAGTTTCTTTTGGTCAAATTAGGTAGATGTCATCTTGGGCAGGTTACATGACACTAAAAACTATTAGTTTGCAATTAGAACAACAAGAATTGCATTGTCTGAAGGAGATGCAAAATGCGGCATAGTGCGTAGTTAGTGCGTTGTTATGTGGTTGCTAAGATGTTCTGAATGGTTGTTCACAGTAATAGTAACACTTGCATTAGGAAGCACCACTTGCTTACAGTTTTTTTGGCACCATCCCACTTCACTTTTTCCAGCTAGATTTCAAAATGCACTTTTTTTCGGGACATTTATTCTAAATGATCAATCAATTAAAGCACCAAGGTTTAGAGCCCCTACATAGTCAATGATGCCGATATTATTTGAGTCATCTTTTAAAATGCCACAGTAAAAGAGTTTGGGATTTTACAACCTGATTAAAACTTACTCATAGAAACTGCTGTGCTGTCAAGACATCAGCACTAATTTATGGTGTAATTACATAGACGGTTATGGAGCCCTGCAGACTATACTCTTTACCTGTGGTGCCCAAAATAAGGGCTTCCCTCTCCTCCCAAACTTCAATCTATGCTCTATTTAATGAAATAAAAAAACCCATGAGATTCATTTTAATTACATTACTCTTTCAGACTACAGATACTGACATGGTTTTGGTAGCTGATGTCCATAAAATGGGGTGAGAGCTCTTCCAACTTAGAAATTAGCACTGGGCAAAATGTCACCATTTCCACATTATAAAATCGCCTTTCAGAGGTTAATATGTGGCTCCTATCAGAAGCTCCTGAAGCTCCAGAGTTGAATAGGTGGCAAACAACTACAGCTATTATTTGCATTTTTGTGCTCAGCCTTTCTGTTTGTTGTTTGATGATTCATTAGGCACTTCTGTGGCACTCCACTGATGTATTGTTACGATACAATTTATGAAGTGTTCTATGAACTGTGTTAGTGGAGAACGGCAGGCAATGAATTACAGCCAGTGAAACATTGTTTAACTTTGACCTGGGCAACCGAAGCATGGCCCGCTATAAAAAAATGTATGCGGTGACCAGTAATGCATGAAATTGACCCAATAGCCAAGTGCGAACAATGATGCATTTCCATGATGGGCAATGGCTTATGTGAAAAAACATTATTACTGTGAATTGAGTCTTATGAAACATTAATGAGAAACGTTTAAGGCCAAAGAAATAAGTTGAGGGAAAGGTATGCTTTAAAGTGACTTGGAACTTTTCCATATCTAGACAATATATTGGAACACAGAGTTCCCCTTCTGTCACTCACTCGATGTTGTGTCGATGTAATGACACTAGGGGTAGCTCTTGGAAGCCCCAAAACACCTTCAAATCTTTGAGAAAAGGCCAATGGGAATTGGCGAGTGGAATGTGCATGCCACTCCCCCATACATACGAGTATAAAAGGAGAAGGAATGCCAACTCTCATTCAGATTTTTTCTTCAAAGAAGCATATGCTGTTGGCTATATGGCGCATTCCAGCGGCTTTCTCTCCTTCTACGCCCTTGGGCACTTCGACAGCACTAATAAGAGAGTATATTTCTGCTGAAAGAGTATATTTCTTCTTTAAGAGAAAACACATTGATGCGAACGTCTTTTTAAAGACGCGTCTTTATGAAGATGCAGGTGCCTGCGCTGAGGTTCGCCTCAGCGCAGGCACCTCGGGTCAAAGCAACGCTCCTAGACGTGGCGTAGCCTGAATCCCCCACGACTCACGACTCTTCATCGCAAGGGCGCGATAGAGCCTATCCCTCCAGCCGTGATGAGGAATGAGTTCTACAGCCCTTACTTCATCGTCCCAAAGAAAGACGGTGGGTTGCGGCCGATTTTGGACCTGCAAGTTCTGAACCGGGCCTTGCACAGGCTCCTGTTCAAGATGCTGATGCAGAAACACATTTTGACGTGCGTCCGGCATCAAGATTGGTTCGCAGTGGTAGACCTGAAGGACGCGCACTTTCATGTCTCGGGTTTATCTCAACACAGACCCTTCCTACAGTTTGCTTTTGATGGCTGGGCATATCAGTACAAGGTCATCCCCTTCGGCCTGTCCCTGTCCCCTTGCGTTTTCACGAAAGTCGCAGAGGCAGCTCCTGCCCCGATAAGGGAAGTGGTCATCCACATACACAACTACCTTGATGACTATCACACTCGAGAGAGTGGTTGTGTGCACACAGGGACCTGGAACTCACGCACTTCAGCCGTCTAGGGCTTCGGATCAACTGGGAGAATAGCCAGCTCTCTCCGTTTCAGAATTTTTTTTTTTCTTAGTTTGGAGTTAAACTCGGTGTTGATGATTGCTGTCAATGTTGAAGTGCCTGAACTCATTCAGGCAAAGGACAGCGGTTCCACTGAAACACTTTCAGAGGCTCCTTGGGGCATATGGCTCGGGTTGATGCATATGAGACTGCTTCAGTACTGGCTTCAGACTCGAGTCCCAAGATGTGCATGGCACTGCAGCACACATCGCATGACATTCACGCCCTCTGCCCAAGACCCCGACAGGGCTATGTGCCCAAGGTTCCCACGACCCCTTTTAGGGATCAGGTAGTGAGCCTGCAGGCACTGCTCCGGGAGGAGTCAGACCCAGCCTTATCGTTGCTATGTCTGCTGTGTGCTTTGCGCATCTACTTGGATCACACGCAGAGCTTTAGACGCTCTGAGCAGCTCTTTGTCTGCTTTGGTGGACAACGGAAAGGGAACGCTGTCTCCAAACAGAGGCTTGCCCACTGGATGGAGGACAACATCGCATTGGCCTGCCAGACCCAGGTGTGCTCACTCCCTTGCAGTTTCGAGCATACTCTACAAGGAGTGTGTCATCCTCGTGGGCACTGGCCAATGGCACCTCTCTGGCAGACATCTGCAGAGCAGTGGGCTGGGCAACACCCAATACCTTCGCAAGATTTTACAATCTCTGGGTTTAGCCGGTATTTTCCCGTGTTCTTTCAGGTACGAACAGGTAGAGTTTGGTGAAACGGAACAGCTGGCCATGTGTATCGCTTGCGTATAGTGCCTTTCCCCTCCCCTGTGGTGAAAACATGTGTTTTTACCTCTAGTCGAGATCACGAAGTTGTGGACCCTGGATGTCCTTCCTCCCTAGTCCTGTGGCTCACAAATTTGGCAGAGGAGTTAGCAGCCAGACCCACAATGGGTACTAATATGCCCTGTACTAGGATAGGAGCTCCACAGGTGTCGATTACGCTGGTAACCCCCTGTGATGTATTTTTCATGGTTGGCATCTCCCTTGGGCAGAGCTCTCTCTGCCCCCGGTTGCTGTATTTGTAGAGCTCCCCCCCTTCGGCAGGATCTACCACCGTGCCTCTTCCATGTGCGGCTGGTGAGCCATTGTGTCATATTGCCACATGTTGACCTCCCCGAAGAACACCTTCCCCAATGCGTAGAATAGCATTAGATTGCCCAGCCGAATCTTATACTCTGAGGAGAGACAATATATAGAGAAAAGGCTGTGGCTGGTGAGGCCTGCTCCCATGCTAGTTATGTCGCTTCCCACCCTCAGGGATGTGGGGAACTACATAACATCTTTTGGGGTGTTGGGGGAAGTTACGTGCAGTCTGATGCACCTGCAATTACGCACACAGCAGCTTGCTTGCACCTGCATTGGCAGTTCATGTAACACGGTTCAGCTGTTCTGCTGTTTTTCTATACAGACTCCTATTGTCACTACTTCGACACAACGTCGAGCGAGTGACAGAAGGGGAACTTCTTGGTTCCTTCTCCTTTTATACCTGTATGACTGGGGGAGTGGCATGCAAATTCCACTCACCAATTCCCATTGGCCTTTTCTCAAAGATTTTAAGGTGTTTTGGGGCACCCAAGAGTGACCCCCTAGTGTCACTACATCGACACAACGTCTCGTTCCCTCCATCAGGGATTTGGGATGTTTGTGACTGCTTGATGTCTAACTAAATAGTATAGAGGAAACCATTTGTATATTGAATTTGGATAGTAAACATCTTATAAAGCTCTATAAAGGCAAAATTAGAAAGATATCAATAATAAATAATCTTGGTCATTATTTACTCACCCTGCATTTAAATCCAAACTCGAACACTGTTATTATATCAATGGAACACAAAGTTAGAATCTTTGAAGAATATTCACCAAAACAGGCCTAAAACCCCATAACTTAATGACGACATGAGTCATATGGTGTACAATTACAATATGTTTTTTTTTTTGATCTTGAAATACATGTAATCTGATTACAAATTAATACTTTAATCTATGTACTTTTAAAAACATTGTGCAATGATTTTTATTTTAAATTCTAGTAATCAGATTATAGTTACTGACTTTCAGTTAAGTAAATTATATTTAAGTATTTTAAATGGATTACACATTTGAAAAATTATTTATGTAAAATTTAAAACATGAATTATGTTCATATGTACTGTACGTCTCTTTGTGTTTCTGTGACATCCGAAGGACGTACACCCCTTCAAGGTGAAACATGTGGTTATGTGTGTATGGCTTGTGTGCAACAATGAATGAGGAAATATAGACATTATTTTGAATTTGTTGAGAAAACTAACAACAACTTTTCTGTGAAAAGTGTTTTAGAAAGCAACTTAAAAGTAATTAGTATAGTGAAAACGTTTTATAAAGCCATCAATGAAGTATTCTGATTACAGTTTTGTAGAAGTCACAGGTAATTTGTTGTGGATTACTTTTTTGAATCACTTATGGTCACTTTGAACTATCATTGAATGGAAAACAAAATATCTCTTTTTGATTTGAAATAACATGTCGGTGAGTAAATTATGACAAAATGTTGATTTTTGGGTGAACTATTCATTCAGAAAGTTCCTGAAGGTTCTTGGAAGGTTTCCAAAATTGCAAATTTTCAGCATGTAAATTTCCCACCTGCCAAAGGTGGTCCAAGAAGGCCACCACTGCTGCGGATGAGCATGAAGAAACCCAGAGCGCTCCCCAACCTCTCTACCCCCACCACTTCAGCGAGCACTGTGATGTGAATGGCCACGGTCGCTCCGAAAACCAGTCCGTAACCAGCACTGAACAACGCCAGCTGGGTGAATGTGGTTGCTAGTGGGCAGAGCAGCAGAACAATGCCCAGCAAGATCACTGTGATGATCAACTGATGGATCGTCTCCAACAACCTCAGGTTAGCCACCCACCCGAAGAACAAGCGGCCCGACAGGTCCAGTACCGCAGATATGGACATGAGAGCGGCTGCCTGATACTCCTCAACTCCAAGGCTGCGGGCGTAAGGTACCAGGAACAGTGATGGTGCGAAGAAGCCAAGAGCAGCGAAGACACCAAACATTGAGTAAACCATGAAGGAAAAATTTGTGATAAGCGTGTAGTCCACGTAACGTATGATTTTGGTTTTCAAAAGCTCAAAGTTTTGTTCTGAGTCTTGTCTGTTTTTGTGAGTCTGGGACAGCATCTCCAATTCTATATTTGTCTCCACTATGGTAAGATCTTTAGAAGGACCGTGTCTGTCAAGTGGCCTCAATAGAGCTCCACACAAGCACAGATTGAGCTGCAGAGCTCCAAGGATCAGCATTGCTCCCCTCCAGGAATACTGGTCAACCATGAACTGGAGGGATGGGGTCAGAATAAAGGTAAGGATACATTCTCCTGTGCTGGCTAGAGCGTTGGCTACAGGCCGTCGCTTTTCAAAGTACCATCCCAGCATGGTGACAGTAGGGGTCCAGGTAAGGGCATAGCCAAATCCTGCAGAGGACAAAGCAAAAATTACATTGAGCCATTAGTCATCAATTGTCCAAGGGTAAAATATTGTATAAATGCTGCTGGCTAAATGGACAACAGCATTGCAAGGTTATACAGTATGTATTATAAATAAAGTATCTAGTACCACTCTCTGGCCTGATATGCCCTCACTTTATAAGGCTGTGTTGATAGGTGCTATATAGAGTAACATTGTTATTATTGAAATTGACTTACTCTGTGCTAATCTGTTTACTGTTGGAACTGCACAGCACTCATTACTGTCATCATGCCATTGCCCCAGTGCCCAACTTAGTCTTTTTAAGTGTTTCTTTTATTTTCTTTATCACATAAATAAAAATAAAGTAACATAAAATGAAATATAAATGTAGAAATTAACACATTAAATAAAAGTAAATGTCAAAAATAGTGGTAACAATAACACTATTAATTCTTTCTTTGATAATTGATTCTTTTTCATTCTTTCTTTATTTTTTAGTATTTTTTCATATGCTTTTCCTCCTGCAGAGTTCTGAATGTGAGATTTTTATGAATATTATATCCCATACACCTGCTATAAATGGCTAATGACCTTTTCTGAGTCAAAAATGTTAGTACTGATGTGTGATTGTACTGCATGTGTGTATGTCTGTTTGCAAGAGCGAGAGCAAGTGAGGACAACCATATGCTCCATTGCTGGTGGTGCTCTTACCTGTGAGGAAACCCACAGTGATGTACAGCTGTAGCAGATCCTGGGAGTATGACCCCGCCACCATCCCTATGCTGCTCAGCAGACCCCCTGCCATTACCACGGGCCGGTGACCAAAGTATGCACTCAGTGCAGAACCAAAAGGGGCTGCATCACAGACAGACAGGAAGTACACACTCATTACATACTGTACTGCCAGGAGCCAAGTGCTCTATCAGCACTTGTAATAAATGGAGTTGAACACAAATTCAGATTTCTAGTCTAGTCTCTTAGATTTATTGTAGTCTCAAATTGTTTAAAGGTCTGATGGTGCCAGTGGGTGTATTGTTATGCGAAGAGATGAGGAAACAATCATTTTTTTTTATTTAGAAGCGTAACTTCAACAAATATCAAACGATTACAATGCTCTGTGTTGGCAGATAACCAGGCAAAGTTGAAATCAAGTGTGGCAAAAACTTGAAAATTTGCAAACAAGTACAATCAGTTTGTGTATGTCTGAGGTTCAGACATTTTAAGGTTTATGAGAGTAGGAGTTGAGGGCGCCCACTGGTGTGCTTAAACTGGATCTCATTTAACCCACTAGGGTAGGCTGTTGTAAAGTATCATTGCTTTAGCCAGTTTTACCACTGTCTGGAGCACTACAGGTCCACTGCTGTCATAGCAAAGCAACAGATTGAAGGGAGTCTTGCTGATCAAGCTAGTTAAATTTGAGGTGTTTATAGCCAGATAATTGGACAATAACACATCTGATTAAGTGGAACAGACACTTGAAGGCAACTTAATTGTGTTTTTGAGTTTGAGGTTTGTTACCGCAAAAGCAAATTTTAGGTATGCTCAGTTGGGGCACACTTGCAACGCTTTGGCCTAGTTTTGTGGCCACATTTGCATACTGTTCTGGCCTTACAGTTGTCCTCACCTGACCCGATGTAATACAGCATCAAGTGCTAAAAGCTATCTATTCCATGATAATCTAAGTCTTTGTCCAAATCATCCACGACTAATGAGCAATGACCATTTGTGTGTTTGCTTGGGTTCTATTTTTGTTGCGTTATGTTGGTAGCCCTGCCCAAAGTGAAGTGTCTTCACCACAACTATATTAAACATCAACTGTGATTTGATTGGCTGTAATTGTGTTTCATTGTGGTGCACTTTCGCGTTCTGCATGGACAGACAAATGACTTGTCGCTGGAAAAGACATACTGACTCATACCTCCAAAATGTACAGTTGCCACAGAGATGGATGTGATCCATGAGATTGCTGTTGCAGTGGTAGCAAAATAATGGTGGATTTCTATGAAGAACACACCAAAGGACTTGATGATGCCAAATGTCAACCCAAAGACAAAGAAGGTAGAAAGCACAATGAACCAGCCATAGCCTCCATCAGAGGGACTTGTTGTCAGGACTTTTCGTCTTTTTTCTTGCAGTTCCATTTAAAGATCAGAAGGGAAGTCAGTATTCAGAACATCATCTGCATATATCTAAAAGAAGAGATACAGTATATAACTATTTACAATTGAAACACATACATTGGGGTCCAAAATTCTAAGACCAATTAAAAAACGAAGTTCAGTACCAGCTCAAGTACATGCAGCCATTAAAGGGGGTCATGACATGAGGAATACAATTTTCCTTGATATTTTGACATGTGAGAAGTCATGGTACTTTAAAATCTTATTGTAAGTTTTAGAACTCAAAGCTGTCCCTCCAGTCCAAAAAGAGGATTGATTCCACCCTGCAAAAATGACTTGATATTGGCTACATTGTGATGTCACAGTGTGATGTCATTGGCATAATTCCCACTTCAACAACATATGTAATCGTTGTGGCCAGTAAGTTAACTGTAAAAGAATGCTGCTGGGATACTACAAATAGCCTTCTGAAGGACCCCAACTTTAAGAATGAGTGGCTAATTCAATCAAAGTTCCTGAATGCATTATTTTGGGAATAAATGTTTGTATTCTTTGGATTCATGGATGATTTCTTCTGAGAAACAAGGATTCAGGCTTTGCAAAGAAACTTCTAAAGCAGAACAGATCATGCTTATTAACAATTACTTACCAAAGAAATACATAATTCCTCTCAAAATATTGATTTGAGATTAAATTATTTAAATATGGTAGAAGAACGTGGAGAGCAGTGAAAACACAGGTGAAGTATGTGGCAATAAGGCTGTCTGCTTTCTCATCTGCCTTGTTCTAGCCATAATGTCCCACATTTTGGACGAAATTAGCACACCAGGATGACTCGATAGCACACATACATTTCCCAGACATTTATTCTATGTGTGTGTTTACATCTGGAAAGGGTACTTTTTGCATTGTTTGCTCATAGATGTATTGTAGATAAGACATATGCCAATAAGTATGTCTAGGAATGTCAATAAGACATTTAGTAGATGTCTTTGAGACACTTATAATTTAGAATGTTGAAAATCAGATCTTTTTAAGATGTTTAGCAGATGCTAATTAGATTTTGATTATTCCAGATGAAAAGATCTAAAACCGACATCTCGGAGATGTACGTGTGCTATATGGGCACACTTTCCAGTATTAAGTGGTGAATTTATTAAGGGAAATCCCCTCACCTGGTCGACTGGAGAATCATTTGAGGAAAATTCAGTTGGCGTACATCGCTTATTTCTTGACACAGGATGCGTATTGAAGCTGGGAGTTCAAACAGGGGAATCGCCGGTTCGACCATCCCTTTTAACACTCTCCCTAGACCTGGAAACACATTTTTTTTAACCCCCCACATTCACAGTTTGTGTTCACCTGTTATTGCTGTTTAAATAGTTTTATTTTATCACCAAATCTTGTATGCCTGATAAGTATTGGCGAAAAATGGTGTAACAATTTTGTTCAGTTAAGATGTTATTTCAGTTGAACAACTGTTGTAGTTTGATTGTGTGCTTAACATAAATTGGGACATATACTGTAGCTATCAATGATTGCCTAGACTTAGTGCATTTAGGGGATTTCATAAATCGCTTGCAACCTTTCATTTTTTAATTCTTGGAAAATACAGTTCCACACTTTTCATGGCGTAAGGGCGTTTGATTTTCAATTATGTTAGCCAATCATAACAATGGGCATGTCTTAAAGGTGAAGTACACAGAAAACAGAGCGTTTTAAACAGAGGGCCAAAGACAGGGTAGAAATATTTCATGTAATACTTCATTATGAATGTTTTTTTTGTGCAAAAAACTTAACTAACATTATAAGTGAAAATCAAGGTAGAGAATAAAATAAAAAAAATTGTATATCATGAACCCTTTAAAGCAAAACGATGGACATACAACATATTCCAAAATAAATTTTTCAATTAAACTTTTTACTCAAATTGTTATTCTAATTTTTAATGGAAAACATTTATTGAAGTCATTTTATTTTAATATGCAGATGTCTCACATAGTCTATATACTCTAGATGTTCTGTTAACAATAGCTTTCAAAGTCTGTGAGGGGGTAAGAAAGTGCAATTTAACAAAAACAAATGCAGACATAGCTTAGTCAGCACTGATGTTCTATTTGCCCTGTAACATATGTGGTGAAAGTGATAGTTGATTAATTATTATCTCTTGAGTGCCCAACAGATCTTCAATTATTAACTACTACATCCTTGCATAATCACATAATGCACAACACTGACCTCATGCGGTGTGCACATGTGCTTTTTCTGAGGGGATTATTGTGTAACCAAGAACACTTCCAATCGTATACCAGGGAGCATCTGTAATTTTGAAAGCTAACACTGGTGACCTAATGGTTTCAGCAGAATATCCATACATACATACATCCATCCATCTGACCTTATTCACAGTAGCACCATTGAAATTGAGGGATAGACTTAAAAAGCAATTCTGTCCCCCCCTGACTGTATGTTATTTCTGGGCCCCTTAGTGCTGAAGTGACTGGAAGTCTATCCCTCACAGCCTCATTGTCATTCCAGGCTGTAAATAAGGTCAATTACCTAGGTATATTCCAAATCACTCACATACCAAGTTACCTGTATGGCATTAACTATATCATTCATATAACGAACAAAGAAACAAGTAAACAGTTATGGATACACAGTGTACATTTTTCAATTGACAGCCTCCCAGAACCTATATAAAGTAAGAAAGAATCTCATCTGAAGAAATGCTTCTTACATTCATTTTTGGCTACCAAAATTGATTGATAGGCTAACGGTCACCCTTTCAGTACAGTTCTACAGTGTTTGAAATGTCAGTGCTGAAGCAGTCAGTTGAACTTACAGTTGGAGTATATTTATACTGGTCTCTTCCATTACCAGCATGGAGGCGATTCTTCAAGTCCCATTCCAGCCACCAACTGTCATGTTTAAATGTTCTGTTTTATAGCCCATATTTATGTATGTAGAGGTGTGAAGAGTTACTTGCATATCAACTTGAAGGACAGTGGATATCAGTTAAGAGAGGTAAACACATGATGACCACCCCTCATGTGTGATATGTTATAAACTACAGAACTACAAAAAAAGCAAAAAAAAAAAAACAACCAGCTGCACTTATATACTTTACACTAGGCAAGGCAAGGCAAGTTTATTTATATAGCACATTTCATACACAATGGTAATTCAAAGTGCTTTACATAGAAGAGATTAAAATAAGAATAAAAAAATAAAAAATAAGAATAATTGAAATAGAATATAAAATAAAATACAGTACAAACAGTTGGACACACAGTGGCACAGTGCTCATTCAGTAAATGCACAGCTAAACAGATGTGTTTTGAGTCTGGATTTGAATGTAACTACTGTAGGAGCACATCTGATCTCTTCTGGAAGCTGGTTCCAGCTGCGGCTGGCATAAAAGCTAAAAGCAGACTCTCCTTGCTTAGAATGAACCCTTGGGATTTCTAGCTGATGTGATCCTAATGATCTGAGTGATCTGTTGGGTTTATATTCAGTGAGCATATCTGCAATATATTGAGGTCCTAGCCCATTGAGTGACACTACATAATATACTGTAGCAAAGACTATTATGTGAAATACCTATCACCTAGCTACTGTGACTATCACCATGAAGCGCCCATAGAGGCCAACTATGCACTTAATAAAATAATGTTATAATTGTTTCCCTAATTTTTGTATTATGTAGTAACCATTTTATCATGAAAAGAAAGCACTGGTGACCTTGCAATATTGTAAAAATAATCACATCAAACAGGGTTACAGGTCAGGGTCTAGCAATGCCCCTTAGCGACAACTTTATCCACAATATAGTACTGCCTCTCATATTTTATTGCTTAAATAACATCTTACCCTTCATTATGTCTGGAGGAACTCCTCATTAATGTAGAGCATCCACTGTGGAATGAGACAAGATTTTCTTTTGCTACACTGGGGCTGCATTCCCTTTTCAAACATATTGAAACTTTTGACAGGCTCATCCTCCACGACACTGCATATCAATGCTTCACACAGATACAAAGGTCAATGCAGTGAAAAAGTAGCAAGTGGGAGGTAACTTGAGAAAAGAGGTGGATTAAAGTAACAGTTAAAGAAGCTGATGAGCACCAGTGCATTTAATGAAATATACATTGAATAATGTTGACTGTCACAAGAATGTCTATGGGTAAATCTCATGAAATCATGTCCAGGTCATATTTTACCCCAAAATAAAATTATAACGATGACATATTTGTATTTCTTATTTTGCATAAATTGCACAATGGCACTGCCTGAGCCTCGCATTTGTTGAGGTCCCCTGCACAGACAGCTGATCTCTGGACCTGACCATGAAGGGGCTTAGTTCCGTTTTGTGAATGTATTATTGTAGAGAGTAATGTATATGTGTAAGTAGGTTAGGTTATTATGTGTGTGTATATTATGTTATGTGGTTATTTTCATGAGGTAACATCTAAACTACAAATTTAAATCCAAAAATGTAACCAAATATTTTATATGACTGGATCAACCTAACTGAAATGTTAGCCGCACTAAGTTATAAGAGTCAGATCACATAGTTCTAAACTCTTGTGTAGTGACTCAGTCCGGGCGGCGGAGGATGAATCTCAGTGGCCTCCGCTTCTGAGACCGTCGATCTTCGCATCTTATCACGTGGCTTGTTGAGCACGTTACCGTGGAGGCTTCACGCTATTCTCCGCGGCATCAACACACAACTTACCACGCGCCCCACCGAGTGCGAGATCCACATTATAACGACCACGAGGAGGCTAACCCAACATAACTCTAGCAACCGGGCCAATTTGTAGCTTAGGAAGCCTGACTGGAGTCACTCAGCACACTCTGGATTCGAACTTGCGACTCAAGGTGTGGTAGTCAGCATCTTTACTTGCTGAGCAACACAGGCCCCCTTATACACCATGTTAACTTCACAAAACTGTACAACACACACACAAATTCTGAACTTTGTTTCACATTTTCATACTGACAAACAAGTTCAAAAGAGGTCATTTCATCTTGTAATTTTGGATTTTAATGATGAAACTATTGACTCTCTATTTCAACTAAACATTGAGACACAAACATCACTTCTTTGCCCACAGAATCAAAACACCTCTCATCTTGAGTCCATTGATTAGTGGAGGTCAGTTAAGTTTCAATCTCTGATGTTTGATCTTCACAGCAGGGAGCAAAATCCTGAAAGAGTTTTAAAAAACAAAATAAAAAGTTCAAATTAAATAAGCTCTGGGTCGATAAAAAAAAACTTGTTTCATTGATGTTCTCCCTCCCCCTTTGTGCATATAAAGTGCAGTAAGGAAGGTTAAATTGTCAAATGTGCATTAAATTGCCAATACAGCACAATCAGCTTTTTTTGTTCTTGGACAGGTGCTTAAACAGCTGTTCATTATATAAAAAAGACAGGGAGTTGTATTACAGAGATACTATAAATCTGATCTCCATAAACCACAGTGTTGAAAATGAAAACTACATCAGTCTCTCAGGAAAGAATATTTCTTATGGCCCAACATGGTATAGCTACTTATTTAATGAATGGGGCGGCTGTGGCTCAGTTGGTAGAGCGGGTCGGCCAATAATCTCAGGATTGGTGGTTTGAATCCCGGCCCACAAGACTCCACATGCCAAAGTGTCCTTGGGCCCCAAGTTGCTCCCAATGGCAGGCTAGCACCTTGCAAGGCAGCTCTGCTGCCATTGGTGTATGAATGTGTGTATGAATGGGTGAATGTGTCACAATGTAAAGCGCTTTGAATACCGTTAAGTTTAAAAAGGTGCTATATAAGTGCAGACCATTTATCATTACCATTTAATGCAATACATGACCTTATGGAATGGACATTGTAAATCTTGGATATTCAAAAGTGCCAGTGATACACCGTTTTAAACTGTCAGCTTCTCTGTGTTTACGATTTTATGATTTCTGTTTATGATTTTATATACACGTATCTTACATTAAAGATCTTGTATAGATCCTGTAAAGTAGACACATTGTAGTTTTAATACAGATCTAATACAGCTCTATAGTTTTAAAACAGATTTACTGTGAGATGTACTGCACTAATATAGATATACTGTATTTCTGGAGTGGCAGCTTTGGTGCACATATTGACAAGAATGAGAGGTCAGTCATCATGACTGCATAACAATGTAATTAGGCGCCACTCCAGTTATTGATTTCTACTAATGCTCTGAAATGGATTTACAGCAGATTAGTGAAAAGAATACATGTAGTGTCAAAGTGAGTCTGAATACAAAAATTAGTCTGATTACTACTTATCCCACACAGATCATATTATGTTAGTCTGTCTCCCTTTACTTTTCAATGCTTTTATCTTTCAGTGCTAAACCTGAATTCTGCATGGACGGTCTAAAAACACATGCAGACATTTCCAATCTATAGTTATTGAAAGAGACCCATGATCAGTGCAACAGTGGACTCAAATGCAAATACAGAATTTAGATTATAAACTCTTGCACTCCTTCTTTCCAACAATTTTCTCCTGGGTGATTGATAAAGATGGAAAAACCCTAATCCTCAACGTTCCCTGAAAATTTATATCAGAGGACATGGTTTTCTTACAAAACTGAGCTTAAAAACATTCAATAATATCTGACATTTTAATATGACATAATATCTGAGAAGTGGTCACTTCTTTAAATAAAGATCCATTTCTTTGAGTTAAAGAACAGGCTGGCAGTGGGCCCAGACAGAGATGTATTTCTTGAGGGTAGAGGCAGAATGATTAATATGACTAGAGAAACTGATCCTTTCAGCCAAACTGTTACACGTGCAGACAGCGAAGGCAAACGAGGAAAGCGGGTCTAAATGCAAGCTTACTTTATTATAAACAGATAAACAAATAAACACAAAGAAAAAACCCACAATGGGGAAATAAACACAAGACAGAGGAAACGGGCAGGAAACACATACCAGGCTAACAACACTCAACGAACGACAAGGGGTGAACAAAAAGCAGGGCTTAAATACACAGTGAGTGATGACTGAATGAGATACAGGTGAAAACAATGAACAAAATGGCAGTGAAGATGGCAGGTGGATTCTGGGAAGTGTAGTTCTAAACAATGACAAGTGAACACGAAGGCTAACCAAAAGACAAAAGTGAAAACTAAGGAATGCAAAGGTGGCAGACAAAGGGCAAAAGTGAAACAAGACAAGGAATTCCTAACATAGCCCCCCCTCAAGGATCGGATTCCAGACGATCAACAAAACAAAAAATGTCCATTGACTGGGGGGGAGCTTGTGGTGGGCAGACAGACCAAGGGGGGCAACGACAGGCAGACAGGCAGTCCAGGGGGCACAGATGGCAGGCAGGAAGTCCAAGGGGGCACAGATGGCAGGCAGGAAGTTCAAGGGGGCACAAAGGGCAAGGACAGGTTCAGGTGGTCTGGGAGCTGGCCACCGGGCAAGGACTGGGTCAGGAGGCCTGGGAGGAGGCCACAGGACAGGGACTGGGTCTGGGGGCCTGGGAGGAGGCCACAGGACGGGAACAGGGTCAGGAGGCCACAGGACAGGGACTGGGTCAGGGGGCCTGGGAAGAGGCCACAGGACGGGAACAGGGTCAGGAGGCCTGGGAGGAGGCCACAGGACAGGGACTGGGTCAGGAGGCCTGGGAGGAGGCCACAGGACAGGGACTGGGTCAGGAGGCCTGGGAGGAGGCCACAGGACAGGGACCGGGTCAGGAGGCCTGGGGAAAGGCCACAGGACGGGAACAGGGTCAGGAGGCCACAAAGGTGGTGACCTGGAAGGCTCTGGCGGTGAAGCCGTAGGAGGCCCGGGAGGCGGAGCCGAGGGAGGCTCGGGAGGCTCAGAGGCCTCAGGGGGTGGAGCCGTGGGAGGCTCAGGAGGCAGAGCCGAGGGAGGAGGAACCATGGAAAGCTTGGGAGGCTCAGGGGGCAGAGCCGCAGGAGGCTCGGGAGGCGGAGCCGTAGGAGGCTCGGGAGGCTCAGCTGAGGGAGGCTCTGGAGGCGGAGCTGAGGGAGGCTCTGGAAGCTCAGGAGGCGGAGCTGAGTGAGGCTCTTGAGGCTCAGGTGGCAGAGCAGAGGAAGGCTCAGGAGGCGGAGCCGAGGAAGGCTCAGGAGGCGGAGCCGAGGAAGGCTCAGGAGGCGGAGCCGAGGAAGGCTCAGGAGGCGGAGCCATAGGATTCTTTAGAGGTGGAGCCCTGGAAGGCTCAGGAGGCGGAGCAGAGGAATTCGGCACCATAGGAGGCTTTAGAGTCTCTGGGAGTAGAGCCGTAGGAGGCTCAGGAGGCAGAGCCATATGAGGCTCTGGAATCTCTGGGTGAAGAGCCATAGGAGGCTCGGGAGTCTCTGGGGGCGGAGCCGTAGGAGGCTCTGGAGGCGGAGGCCTGGAAGGTTCTGGAGGCAGAGCCGTAGGAGGCTCGGGAGGCAGAGCCGTAGGAGGCTCGGGAGGCAGAGCCGTAGGAGGCTCGGGAGGCAGAGCCGTAGGAGGCTCGGGAGGCAGAGCCGTAGGAGGCTCGGGAGTCCCGAGAGGCGGAGCTCTGGGAAGCTCAGAGGGCGGAGCTCTGGGAAGCTCGGGAGGCAGAGCTCTGGGAAGCTCGGGAGGCGGAGCTCTGGGAAGCGGAGCTCTGGGAAGCTCGGGAGGCGGAGCTCTGGGAAGCTCGGGAGGCGGAGCTCTGGGAAGCTCGGGAGGCGGAGCTCTGGGAAGCTCAGGAGGCTCGAGGGGCACAGGCTCTAGGACGGGCATGACCATTGGCGCTGGCTTTTGGTCAGTCCTGGCTATTGGCGTTGGCCCGGGAACGGTCGAGGCTACAGGCGCTGGCTCAGGGACGGTCGAGGCTACAGGCGCTGGCTCAGGGACGGTCGAGGCTACAGGCTGGCTCAGGGACGGTCGAGGCTACAGGCGCTGGCTCAGGGACGGTCGAGGCTACAGGCGCTGGCTCAGGGACGGTCGAGGCTACAGGCGCTGGCTCAGGGACGGTCGAGGCTACAGGCGCTGGCTCAGGGACGGTCGAGGCTACAGGCGCTGGCTCAGGGACGGTCGAGGCTACAGGCGCTGGCTCAGGGACGGTCGAGGCTACAGGCGCTGGCTCAAGGACGACCAAGGCGACAGGTACTGGCTGGGTGACCGTGGTATGCGCTGGCTTGGGTTCGCTGACCTTGGCTGACGAGGGCTCTGGCTCGCTGACCGGCGCAGGCGAGGGCTCTGGCTCGCTGACCGGCGCAGGCGAGGGCTCTGGCTCGCTGACCGGCGCAGGCGAGGGCTCTGGCTCGCTGACCGGCGCAGGCGAGGGCTCTGGCTCGCAGAACAGGGCAGGCGAGGGCTCTGGCTCGCAGAACAGGGCAGGCGAGGGCTCTGGCTCGCAGAACAGGGCAGGCGAGGGCTCTGGCTCGCTGGCCGTGGCAGGCAGAGACTGGGGAGCAGAAGCCTTTCCTCTTCTCCTCCTCCGCCGGGCGGACGAAGCTGGCAACGCTGGCTCGTTGGCCGTGGCAGGCACGGAAAGCCCAGTGGCGGAAACCGGGATCGAGAGAGGTGGTTCCCCGGCAGCGAGTTCTCCCAAGACTAGATCCACATATTCCCTCCACGTGAGGTCTCTGGAGTTCGACAATCCCCTCAGCTGGTATGTTGGTAGCCCGAGCTGGTAGATGGTTTTCAGGGATGTGTCGTCGAAGCCAGTGTGGATGGCAACAGCGGAAAAGAAGTGGGAGTACTCGCGGATGGTCAACTCCGCCTGGGTCAGTTCCATCAGGTAAGCTGCTAGATCCATATTGGTCGTTCGTTCTGTTACGCGTGCAGACAGCGAAGGCAAACGAGGAGAGCGGGTCTAAATGCAAGCTTACTTTATTATAAACAGATAAACAAATAAACACAAAGAAAAAACCCACAATGGGGAAATAAACACAAGACAGAGGAAACGGGCAGGAAACACATACCAGGCTAACAACACTCAACGAACGACAAGGGGTGAACAAAAAGCAGGGCTTAAATACACAGTGAGTGATGACTGAATGAGATACAGGTGAAAACAATGAACAAAATGGCAGTGAAGTTGGCAGGTGGATTCTGGGAAGTGTAGTTCTAAACAATGACAAGTGAACACGAAGGCTAACCAAAAGACAAAAGTGAAAACTAAGGAATGCAAAGGTGGCAGAAAAAGGGCAACAGTGAAACAAGACAAGGAATTCCTAACACAAACAGCATTGAAGGGTTAAGATAACATACATTATAGTCACGTGATAAGCTGTTAAGCTGAATGTTGCGTATCAAGAAAGATTCATAGGCTGGAGGTTCTCTTACTAATTGCTATGTGTCTTTGGTCCAATCATGGATGAAATCCTTAGTATGAGCCAATTAAAAGAACTTTGATAACCAACCAACTGCAACAGACAACCCTCAGCCAATTGAGCCCACAATCAGGAGAAAAAAAACATGGCTCACACAAGAACAGTTCCCTGCATGTTTTAAAACATGTCTATAAGAGTGCACATTGCATGCTTGTGAGGAGGCCAACCTTGGGGTTTTGTATATTCAAGGTATGTACCTTGAAACATCTTATTAAAGGAATATTCTGGGTTCAATACAAGTTTAGCTCAATCGACAGCATTTGTGGCATATTGTTGAGGACCACAAAAAATAACTTCGACTCTGCCCTCCTTTTCTCAAAAATAAACTTACAATGGAAGTGAATGGGGCCATTTTTTTGGGAAGCTTTAAAGGTAGAAACGTCAAGCTCATAATTTTATGAAAGCACTTTATTCTTCTGTTAAATCTTATGTATTATTTGAGGTGTAACGTTGTTTAAATTTGGATTTTTATGGTCATCTTACGGTTTACACCATTATAACTTTACACAGAAAAGGTTAGCAAGTGATTTTATCGCTAAAATAATGTTTACAGTAACACACATATTATTTGCATCTTGTGACTATACTTTTAAACAGTGAGGATTTTAATGTGTACAGATTGGCCCCATTCACTTCCATTTGGTAATCGAGATTGTTCTATAAATGCTGTTGATTGAGCTTAATTTGTATTGAACCTGGAATGTTAATTTAAGAAAAAAAAAAACATTTCTGATTTTAAGGTTATGAAAGTGGATATCAGCCTTTAGATTGATCTCGAATTGAATGATGTGGCAAGCAAGGTGTTAATCAAATTAAATTTAGATTTTACTGAGCCGTGGATCATTTTATAAGGGACTCTATGTTCAGGGTCCCTCTAATATTTTGGGGATATTTACTTCATCAATTTCTCATCTTGATGTTCCAAACCGAACATCGCTTTCTTTCTTCTGTGGAACACAAAATGACACATTGACCGAATGTTTTACATCTATTACATCTTTTATCCATTCAGTGAAAGTAAATGGTGACTGAGGCATTCAACATAACATATTATTTTGTGTTCCATGAAACAAAGAAAGTCATAAAAGTTTGCAATAATATAATTTTGAGTAAATTATGTCAGAATTAAAACTTTTGGGTGAAATTTCCCTTTAAAATGTGCAGATGCACACTAAACTGGTATTACATGACAAATGAATTAGAGGCTTAAAAAGAATGCATGAGTATTATTCCTTAGAGTGGCTCTTATGACGCTAATAAACTGAATAGTGGAATAACATGTTGTGACGGTTAACTGTTTTTATTTTTTGCATTGTCGTTGCTAGAAGGGCATCCTCCTCTGGCAATCCTTACACTCCAGTGGCTTTCACACAAAAAGCACAGGTGTCTGTGCACGTACACAGATGGCTTTGCTGTTGATAACTGAACTAGGGTGTCGGAGCAAAAGTTGAGACAGCAGCCATCCAGGGTCTCTCTGAACCATAAAGAACTTCTAAATTCCAATTCCACTGAAATTGCTCTGTTTGATTACCATCCCAGAAGGTTGTACTCTGTCTATGTGTATTCATCCAGAATGAAGAGACAATTTGCCATTTCTCAAATACACTTCTGTGACACAAATTGGTTGAACAATTTTTGAGACAAAAATATATAAATTAAAATGTGATTCTTTTCTTCCAAGTAATAGTCTGCTCTCCTATTTTTTGGCTGAGTTGTCCCTCTCAAGAGAGGTGCGAGCTTATCACGAGATGAGGATCGAACATAGATGCAAGATGGCGCAGACTTGACTCCCGAAATGATGGAGGGATTTGTTTACATTCAACTTCATTGGGGTCTAAATTACTTTAACTAAAGACACAAATTCATCATGTACAAGATCCTCTAAGGGTCTTTTTCAATGCCATTGAATATTGCCTTTTCAAAAACAATTTCAGTAGGAGTGCATGGAGTTTTGCAACAATGTTCCTGTAACTCAACTAATGAGCATGGCACTAGCAACAGCAAGGTTATCGCTCGAATTCCAGAGAACACGTGAAATAGAAAATATAAATTGAATGCACTGGAAACCACTCTAACCATTTGCCAAATGCATAAACAAAGTATATACGACCTGCTCCATCATTTTGAGTCACTTTAGCCCAGAAAACCAATTTTTAGCTTATGCATAAGACTAGAGTAAACTTCTAACAACATAATGATTATGTTTCTCCTAACCATTGCTTGGTGTAATCATTTAAATGTGGGCTAAATCATTAAATATGTTTCTAGGACAAATTGATGCAAAATGATGGAGTATTTCACACATGTATATAGTTTTATGTTTTTTTTTAGAAACTGATCAAATTGACGAGCAATCTTGTGTGTATGTGTTTAACTATTACCATGATTCTACTGTCTTGTAATTATCAGAAAGGTGTGACTCCAAAGGTCCCCCAATGCTTGCGTCATGGCTGTGTTTTGGTGTCCATGGTGACCATATTTGGTCCTCAAGAGGAATTGATTTCACAGTGTCAAAAACATCCCTTCCTCCATGGTTTTACCACAGCTTAGAAATATACACTGTTGGAACCAAAATAGAGTGTGTTATCACATATTATGTGCAGTATAGGAAGCAAACTAAAAAACTAGAGTTAAGATGTAGTCTTACCCGTAGGCATCAGTGAGCATCCTCCTGGCGTGTTGTAGCACTAAGCCTCTGGGCTGCTTTGATGATGTCAGATCTCCAAAGGTTAAACTGGGGGATAAGGAAAGGGTGGATCATATGTGTAAATGAGTCAGAAAATACAACAGTCAGGCTCCTGAGGGTTATTATGGTCGTGTACTCATAAAACAAAGTGATGTGAGAGTTTGTATTTCCTTTGGATTGCTCGCATGTCATCTGATTTAAGCTGTGCAGGTTGCAACATTACATACAGACTTACCTGGTTATAGTGTCGATGTACTGTCTAAAAACCTGCAGGCATTATGTACGTTTCCATGATTTTAATGTGCCGTAAGTCATTTCAGTAATTGCTACTTTCTGACACTGAATTAATCTGACCCATCCTTTCAGGTTTTTGTAACCAAGTCTTCCAAAGACATATCAGCCAACCTGATGCCAGCAAACCTGAACATGCACAATGACCGAAAGGCAGGATGAGTTTCTGCTTAAAAGCTTTTTGACTCTTTACAGAGCCTAGGGCACAAATACAGGTCTGACTTCTCAAGACATCTATTTCAGTGATATCCATCATGTAGCAGAACCATTTGATGATATTCCCAAAAATATTGATTACAGCACCTTTAATTTATCTTGGAGAAAGTACGTTTTGAAGGTTTAAACATGAATAAAATATTACTGAACATAATGTTCGCCAAGGTAGGCTATACTGTATGAATTATGGAGGAAACTTAAAAAAATTTATGTAAGGGTAAAACAGATATCAGACAGACAGGCAGATAGATAGATAGATAGATAGAAATATAGATAGATAGATAGATTCAGATAAGTGGTCTGACATTATGTTTTTCAATTAATATTAAGGCTAACTCTTAAAATAATTTTTTTTGTTTATTTTTTTACTTTATTTTCTCCCCTTTTTCTCCCAACTTGGAATGTCAATTCCCAATTTGCTCCAAGTCCTCATGGTGGCGTAGTTATTCGCCTCAATCCGGGTGGCGGAGGACGAATCTCAGCTGCCTCTGGGTCTAAGACATTCAACCAGCGCTTCTTATCACATGGCTCGTTGAACGGGTTACCATGGAGATATTGTGCGTGTGGAGGCCCACGCCATCCACCGTGGCATCTACACACAACTCACCCCACCAAGAGCGAACCACATTATACCGACCACGAGGAGGTTACCCCGTGTGACTCTACCTTTCCTAGCAACCAGGCCAATTTGGTTGCTAGGAGACCTGAATAAAAAAGGATCACTTATTCCTTGTTGATTGCATGATTAAAAGTGTTAAACCATTATAGACGATTGTAAAATGGTTAAAATGATCAAGGCATCATAAATTGGTCATATTGATCATTATATACTGTGCCAACAAACCAGTGGTGTAGAGGTGTATGGGTCCTGACTTGGTTGCCAAATGGGCAAGTAAGAGAGCAGGGGCCAGTTCTTCATACAGTATGTCACTTAATACATCTTAGATGGTATGCCAAAGATCTTCCATGGTTTGGGGGACCTGATTTCAATCCAGTTGATCTGGGTTTTTTTTCTTCATCATTGTTATGTTTGAAGACAAATGGGGGGACAAATTGGTGGCTTGATTGATTCTTGTCACACATGGAGATCCCTGTGGACAAGTTTTATAGGATGTTTTTGAGGTGTTCAATTTCTTGATTTGAGGCAGGCTAACATTTGGCAGTGATCCAGACCGAGACCAGTGATATCTCTGCTGGTGTTAAGCAGGACAGACACAGAAAGGAAATTAAAGCCAGTTCTACAGTATCAGACTTGTGTAACTGAAATTAAATGGAATAAGAGGATAACACTGTGAAACATGTTTCTGTGATGCATTGTAGTTAGCACAAACAGTTTAAATTACAAGACAATACAAGACACTAAGAAGCCAATAACATAGGATATTCCTGCTTCCAACAACAGCTATATGGTGCGTAACTGAATGAACAAGCACAGGGGTTTCGGGAAGGGTTTTTAAAAGTTAAATAGTTTTTAACTTGACACAGGGTCTTAAAAATGTGATACTCGTGGCATGAGATGCTTAAAAAACAACAAAACAAGATGCAACAGCCAAAGACATTTAGTCCAACAAGTTAAAAAAAACTGTGCAAATGGAACACAAGAACATGTACTCTGTGAACGGCCCTTAGAATGAATTGTTGTGGAATGCCACCAATGGTCAATCTTTCAGACGAGTTCTGAGTGCAGCAGACTACAATCTAGCACACTTTACTGGAACTGTACAGTATTTCTCCACCACTGTAGACTAGACTTGAAAAGGCTCTTTAAAATGCAGAATGTGCAATAAACTGCTCAACATCTCTGTATTTATACACAAATGTCTCTTTTAAACAAAATAATTTTAACCATTACAGTGCAAGCAGTAAAAAGTAGTCCTACTTTGGCTAGCACTAATTTACGTGAAACACTCTCATGGCGAAATCGTCAGGATTCATACAACTTATCTAAATTTGGCTAATTCGCATGATATCACGCAACTGCACTCATTTGAATTCCCAAGACTTTCACTACAGCTTTCACTGTCGCTGGACATCATTTCCATGTAATACGTGACAGCTACTTGCGTCTGTCACACACAACAGCTTCCTATCATGTTTACACACTCTACTAATTGGCTAAGTTTAGAGAAGGGGTTTGGGTAAGTGCATAATATTAATAGGTATGTCCTTAACGCCTCGTGCACAGACTTCCGCTTACTTCCGCATTATACATCCTAGGATTTGCACTTGATGAATTCTTCGAGTTTATGCGAACAACATTGTGTGAGACCATACGAAATAGCCAACTCATAAATGATGTATGACTTTTCATGAGATTGGGTTGAACATACCAAAACCTGCATTCCAAATGGGATAAGTCCACCTCCAAAAGGGCACTTTAAAGGGGGAACAACTGTGGCTGCCATGTTGAAGGGTCATTCCAAACCAAAGGGCTCATAAAAAGCTGCTTTGAAGGGCTCTCCAAAAAGGGTTCCATAGGGTTCAACTGATGGACACTTCACTGCCAAGCAGACCAGAACCGGTCCATATGTCATAAATCTGCAGGTTTGTTGTAAATTAAACCAGCTGCACCTCTAAACACACTCTGGTTCTATAACAAAAATCTGTGATTTATAAAGTCTTTTGATTATTATAATGAAGTTTTTGAAAAATGTAAACCCCTGGCTTTCTGTTTGAAACTTGCTTTTGCTTGTTATTTTCCTGTAAATTCACTTGATCTGTTATTCTAGTTGAAAGAGTTGAAATAAAAAAAAATATTCACTATTGCATTTTATTTATTTAATATTTGAACATATACTGTACATTTGTATACTGGGTCATTTTTTTGTTAATTTTTTTTTGTTACTAAAACAAACATTTCATCATGAAGCTTAAAATTCTTTTAAAGCATTTATTTCGTTTGCATTCTGAAAATAGTTAATTGTAAGGTACAATCATGTATAAACATTTCTGACTTGGTGCAGGTGATGGTCATTATTAGCATCAGCCTTTGTGCGATGGCAGCGGCTCCTTTGGCATGGATAAATGACGATGAAGTGCATTCCTAATGACTGGTATTATTGAGCCCTACACTCCTTTGAAGGGATTAGGTTATAGGGAGTCCTTTGTAATGGAATGCACACAAAGTCTACCTTTCAGCAAATCAGACAGGACAACAGGTTGAATACCTTAACTCATAATTAATATTTATGAGCAAAGCTAATCAGTTTAATTCTGTATACCCCCACACACACACTTTTAACACTCTACCGCCCCTGATAAAAATAAAAAAGGAGTTTTACAAGGTGATGATAAGTCATAAATGGACTCATCACACCATTTCTAAGCAGACATTTTATAGATTCATCACTTTACTTCGTGAGGTCTGATGAAGCTCATTAATACATTACAGTCACACTGATTTAGGGACATTTTTACATGCTCTGACATGACATCACTCGGTCATCATGGCCTCTAGACTAGCTCATCCCTGTCATATGGGCTATTTAAGGTGGGCTTAATTTATTGGTTCTAGAAAGTTAGAAGTTGGAACTAATTACCCATGGTAAAGAGATGATAAACGTGGCCCTTTAATCTGTCCTTAAAGGCAATAATCATCAGTGTCCTGTCTTTTTATTGCTATATGCCTGCTTCCTCTCTGTACCCTCTCCTCCCACATCTCTCTCACTTCATCTCTTTGTCTTTAATATCTTTAGCTAATGTATGATTCTAACATCACCCCCCTCGGTAGAGCACAAGAGAACAAGCCTGTATTATAACAATCACAGAAAGACAAATTACTGCCATTTACACCATAACAGCTACTAATGACACAATATATAGTTGTAATAGCAAACTTACATACTACTCTTAATATTTCTGCAGTATGTATACTGAATGTGCATGTATTCTGAATGTGGAGAGTACCTGAATGCCAATAAAGAGCATAGAGGAACTGTGAAATAGCAAATTTCATGTTTACAATACTTTAAAATTAGATTTTCATCAAAACATGCAACAAGTAATCTAATAGTAATCAGATTAGATTTCCTTAAAAGTGTAATCTAAAATATTACAATAATAATTAATATTTTAGTTCTGTAATGTGTAATCCGTACCAGATGTCATATTTTCATAATGCTTACTGTTTCCATAAATTATTTTGGCCTTCAGGACAGCCAATGTAACAGCACTTACTTTGATTCATTCCTCCAGGTCTATGTCCCAACATGCTCTCTGTGGTAAATGAACAAGCAGTGCCTGGTGGTCCCAACGCAAAAAGGCACAAAGTCCATTTCGCGATCATTTAGTCTTTCTGTTCCTCGGTGGTGGATTGAGCTTCCAACCTCCACACGATCTGCTGATACGATCTCAGCATTCAAGAAACAGCTGAAAACACATCTGTTCTGTGAGCACTTAACCAGTCCACACTAAATGCACTTACTATTTAAAAAAAATAAAAAATAAAAAATACATAAATATATATACAGTATTCTCTGTCTGTCTCTTTTTTCTGTGCTAGCATCACTACTCTAGTCACTGTGAGAATTGGCAGTGCGATACTGCAGATGTTGTTGACTTTTGTATGACTAACTGCTTGTTACGTTGCTTATAATGTTGTGCCTGCAAAATGACTAAATGTATAATGTTAAAAAGTAGTATGCCGCATTTAGTGTTTGGTGCAATATGCAGTATGCAAGTACGACATTGGCTATGACATTAAATGTGTTTATTTGATGATACAAAAAGATGCAATATCATAAAGCACAGAGTCTGGGCAATTCTGGAACCAGAGATGTGATGCATAGCATAATGTCCCATTGGAGTGAAATAGAGGCTTTGCAGTAATGAAACAGACACTAATCTCTTTTCATTTCGTTAACTTTTTTGTATTAGTGTTTATTGTTGTGATTCATTGTCTCTCTTTAATCTATTTCTGTATATAATGTCATATTACAACAAATTTCTCTGAAAGTCTAATTTAGAAGAACAGATGTTGATTGGCTGATTGCACATAACATGCCACCTGGGTAAGATGCTATTTTCATTACAGCATAAGAGAGAAGGCATAATTTAAAGTCAGCATTTTTCACCATAAAATACTGAAAAAAGTCAAGTGTATTAGCTTGTCTGAAAGATTGAAGGCAATGCAAATCAAAATCAGACACAGTATGTTGCTGATCTCCGAAGGAATAATTTGAACCTGAGCTAAACATTAAGTATAGACATCAGCAAAAGACTTGCAAGACGTCTCAATTGACAACAGGATTAAGACACAGCCATCATGCCCAAACACCTGCTTAAGTGTCTGAGAATCTTAAATTATAAGGAAAATGAGAACCCATGGCTTTCATTTACATCTTACATTTCAGTTGTTATTTGTAAAATATTGTATTATAGGAATGCTAAGGGTTCAATACAACTTAAGCTGGACAGCATCTCTGACATGCGTTTACTTTACCTATGAAATTTTATCTTGCGTCTCAGCTTATAAAAGCAAACAAAAATTGCAATTACACTTACAAACACTTGCAATAGAGGTTTCATGGGCAATGTATTTCAAAGGGTTTAAACCAATAATGTGAAGCTGTACTTTTGTTAAACACTTATCTTAATTATTTCTAAAAATGATTAAATAAATAATAATAACAATAATATTATTCGAGCTGTAAAGTTGTTTAAATGATCCCTTTCTGGTTGTATTGTCACAATATAAAAATTTCAGTAGTTGGTTTACCAGTATACCAGTAAAGTTTCACGGTTCTCGATAACACCGCAAATGCTAATATGGTAATATCATAATGAACACACTCCTTTAGCCTATTTAAAGTTAACCTCTATGGTAAACAATAAATTAAAATAAAATGCATGTTTCCCTCAAGTGTTTCTCAATTAAATATGCTGTAAGCAATTTTAGCCATTCTAGAATTTCCACAAGCTGAGATGTTGGATAAGCCACGCCCCCTCTTTCCAAAACCCCACACTCCAAAGATACTAAATTTGCTTTATTGTGACCAACAACAAGCAGAAACATAGTCAAAATAGCACCCTCACCTGACAACTGTTATGAGCAACATGGCATATAAATGTCATTAATGGTTCACTCAGTAATTTTTCCCAATTAAAAAAGTTTCACTCCTAAATAAATTAATTGTAATTTTGAAAAATGCATATAAAATCATGAGCACTAAAATTAGATGAAGACTTGTCATATCGGTAACCTTATAAAAGCTTTTTTTATTTTACATGGGGCAGGTGCCATTTTAGAATCACATGACCAGCTGAATGCAACTCAAGTAAGTCTTGTTATTGGACACTTTCACTCTTGGAATAAATAAATCATGGCTGATTGTGAATAGTGAATTTCTACAGTAGTATCTGTACCTGAAAACTATTGATTTTGAATGATGCTACAAACAAAAAGTTACTAAGTGCACATTTAAGCCTTAATAATTCTCTACAACTTCGAAACTATGAGAACGTGCAAAATGATTGACTGGCTGAAAGTGTCAGTGTCTGTTGCTTGTGTACACATTTTTGATAGCTGTTAATAGAGTCTAGAAGTGTCACAGAGACTGGTGAGATATCTCACGACTCTTGTTTCATTAATATCTTTCAGGGAGTAGTACATTTCTTTGCATACCTTTTCATGAAGAAAATCGCTTCCAGCACCTTTAAGCATGCATTGCTTAAGTGTTATTAATAGTGCCCAACTGTAATCGACTCAAAATGTTTTTATTTTTTGTTTTATTTTATATCCTTTTCTCCCAATTTGGAATTCCCAATTCCCATTACTTAGTAGGTCCTCGTGGTGACGCGGTTGCTCACCTCAATCCGGGTGGTGGAGGACAAGTCTCTGTTGCCTCCGCTTCTGAAATAGTCAATTGGTGCATCTCATCACTTGGCTCACTGTGCATGACACATGTGGAGGCTCATGCTACTCTCCATGATCCATGCTCAATTTACCACAGGCCCCATTGAGAGCGAGAACCACTAATCGCGACCACGAGGAGGTTACCCCATGTGACTTTACCCTCCCTAGCAACCAGGCCAATTTGTTTGCTTAGGAGACCTGGCTAGAGTCAATCAGCACGCCCTAGATTCAAACTTGTGACTCCAGGGTTGGTAGTCGGCATCAATACTCGCTGAGCTACCCAGGCCCCCGAACAACTATATTTTAACATAACATTGAGGTTTTTTTTTTTTAAATCATGCTTTCAATTTGAAGTGAGTTTTGTTTTGAAGTTTTTTGGATGGAAGCTTCACTTGTTCAGAAAAATAGTCTGCTTCATGGCCCAGTGTGATCGTTAAAGCACAAATGCTTTAATTATATATAAGTCTACATGTGCTGCATGCTTCACAGTGGATTAGAGCTTTGCTTTGTAATCTCAATTAATGATTCTCAATGTCTATGGAACTTCCAGTATATGAGCAGTCTGCTTCACACATTTATTAAAAGCATGCAGCTTATGCAGACTAAGATTGCAGCCTTTGGCGGTCGAAGTGTTAGTCAAACAGCTCTCTGGGACCGAATTAAGTCAGTACTCGGTACTACCGGTACTGCAGAAACTGGTATTGTGACATCTTTTTTATTTTAGTACCAACTTGGCACTAAAGTACTGGTACTTTGACATCACTAATTTCTGGTATCCTTTCACAAACAGTATCATGTGATACATGTACAGAGCTTACCAGCTTTACGTGGTCATGACAGGAGTTTGGATATTCAGAAAGATTGGAAAGACTGGACATAACTTTGTACAGACAAGGCAAGCGATTTTATCATACTAGTCTCATATGTCTTTTCCAATAAATATAAAGGTGGGTATGACAATTTTTGTGTACTTTAAAGTTTATTTGTTGCAATGATTTGCCCCATAGATATCCATTGTAATTTAATTTCTGTAAACATCACAGATGCTGTCAACAGAGAAGTTGTATCGAACCAGAACTTTCCTTTATTTTAATGTTTGCTGTTTCTATTTTACTCCACCTTCTGTTGGGTTATCAGAATGAAGATTAGAGTTTCACAGAGGAACTTTTCTTTTAAATCGAGAATAAAGAAAACTAGGAAAGAGGGATTTTCTATGAGCCAGATGCTACGAATGAACAGAATAAATGTCTAATGATAACACATCACCCAAAGCGAGCAAATGTATTAAGCGATAGCACCTTATATGGCACTGTTTTAATGAACACAACTTATTCTGCTATGAATGTATGCTTTAACTGTCCTTCCTGCTCTTTCGCTCAGGTTTGTGAGGTGTGTAAATGATACATTGATGCACACTGTGAAGTAAACCTGCAAAAATATCACTGAAAATGTCTCCCACTGGAGTAGAGATTGGCAACCTATTGCACGCGTGCCAATGTAATCATTGGCATGCCAGCGATGGCGAGTAAGGAGAAGACTGTTTATACTAACTTATATATAATGCTTTAACTTCCCAAGTGAGACCCATTCCAAAACTTTGCCACACTACAGTAGATCTCTGGTCATGCTGTCAGCTAAAATTGACGGGAAACACACTGGCTCATTGAGGCTCATACCACCATGACAGACAGAGGAGAGAAAGACTCCATGTCAAGTTTCCACTGTCCACACATATATTTTTGTAATAAACAGATTTAGTTAATGTCTTAATAATTAACAATTTAACTGCACTGCCTTAAATAACAATTTGTAAAATCTTTTTACTTCCAAAATTCCATCGGAAATTTGTAGCCCCTTGACCTCAGCTTTATCATGGTTATGACACTGTGTGATGCCAAAGATAACATTTCTATTACCGATTGTGTATTTGAAATAGCAATGCTCGATGCTGCTACTAAAATCTGTGGACTGTTTAAGTGAAAATGGGATTAAATGGTTCATTCCAATATCTACTTCTGTAGGCTATATCAGTACAGTAGGTCACTGTAGTGTTAGACAAAGGACAGGATATCAAGAGAGACACATTTCTTACAAACAAACAAGTTGGACAGACTGACAAAAAAAATGTAAGCCAATGTTAATTATAACCTCAATAACTTATAAAACCAAATAAAACCAAATATTGCAAACTCAAACATCTGTTCACTTTTAGCCTTTCTGCCAAGATCAAATGCTTTGGCTAAATGCTGCCATAAAGGGACACATTTGAGCCTGAAATACCGGATGATAATAAAATTACAGTTGTAGCTTCCAGACATATATGCAGAGCTCATACAAGCTGTACTTGAGATATGAATATTTAAAGTCAACATGAAATGCCAATTGCAACCCATTTTACTTACATAATATGACGTATTTCCAAGTGAAACAGAATATTCAAAAAGTAGGACGAGACTTAATTTGACCCCTTGGGGAATAGCTTGGATTGTGAAAAGTGGGCATTCCACACCAGATTGGAGACCAACCTCAATGTCTATCATTTTTTGCCATTATTGCCATAATTTGTCTTTCCAAGAGTTGTCATGAAAAAACTGCCATTATATTACTGTTAACAATTGTTAAGATTTTAGAAAGGCTGCCTTCAATAGCCTAAAACAATGACTGAGTATCTAGTTTGCAATTGATCGCCTGCGTGGCCTAGGTAATGTCAGCCAAAAAGGGAATGTGTTGCAGAAGCAGGTCCAGTTCTTTGGAATAACATGAATTGATGAATCATGCCCAATTCAACCAGGAACTTGCATTAAAAAAGTAATTATGATCAATTTTGACTTCATGTTGACTTTAAAACCCATAATTTTAAATAGAGCAGCAGGAGTGATTTTCTTCACTGAAGGCCATAATCAAAAGTCCAATGAGACAATGAGAGATAGATTGGAATGGCCACCCATCCATCCATCCATCATTGGACTGCATTTATAGTGTACCTGTCATAGACACGCAACCATACCATTCAAGCAACACTTCACCTGTGTGTGTGCTTGAAAATGTCCTAACTCACACTTCATTGACCTGATTGCTCAGACCTCGATGTCAACTGCACTGTAAATGGGTTGAGACTTGAGAGCTAAATCTTAAAAGTTTGCAACACTTTGAAGTCTGAATAGCAACTTGACCATCAAAAGGAATCAATCTAACTATCAAATAGCCCTGATGGATGACGTCTTAAAGCCTTCTTGATCTTTTCTCCATCAATCACTGATGCTAGGAGAAGACACTTGTCATCTAGATATGGGCTTCTTTTGTAAATTATGGCTTACGATACATAATTCTAGCCAACATTTTAACAAGATACCTCAATAAGTGCTACTGCTAAAAGCCAGTCTTATAGCATATCTCGAGAAGCCTGAAACATATAATGCTGTTAAATGGTGCAGAGGGTTACTAAGTGGTAAATTGTCATAACTGCAATCGAATACGAACCATCAAAACGTTTAAGGCCCTAGCTCTCACTTTTAGGTTATGTTACATAACAATTTACTATAAGTACTTTATGGTTGTGGCCCCAGTAAACCTTGTTCTGCAAAACGTTTGAGATTCATCCTAAACCTACCTTGTGGTAGGCTAGAAAGGGCTTTAATACATTAAACATTGGTATGCAGAATACTCAATTACCTGCGACACGATTACAGTGGACCTTTTCACAGATTGTGATGATGCATTTAAACCTTATTTAGCATTGTAAATCTAGCAAACATTTGTATATTTTATAAAGTTTTTTCTATTTAGTGTAAATGTAATACTTAAAGAATGCTTTGCATACTTCCTTTAATATCTGGCATTAATTATAATAAAAAATAGCCAACACTGCTACAATGAGGTTTCAAATATAACTGCTGAGGGAATGACAGCAGATTTGTCTTTTTGTCTCTGATTTGTCTCTTCTATCGTAATCCAACTCTTTCAAATTTTCCCCTCTTTTGGGAAGTCATAGATACTTTATAGTGGAGATTTTCTTTTTAGTCTTCCATTCACCACTATATACATTACCGTTCAAATGTTTGGAATCACTAAGACATTTTTGTTCTTGAAAGAAATTTATTCTTCTGTTTACCAAGGATGCATTATATTGATCCTTTGAAAGTATTGAAGAATACTGCCAAAACAAGATTGAAAATGATTACTGTTTGAAATATCTGGGGCAGATTCACTAACTTGCACCACTTTCGCGTATGGCATTTCTGAGCCAAAACCAGTGTCGGATTCCTTAACAATTAGCACTGAAATTACACTGTATCTTGAGTATTTAAGTCATTGTCAATCCTTTCCACACAAACAAGCCTTTTTTCTATTCGCAATAGGCTCATTGTAGAATGCGCTTCATTCACAAAAGTTGCCTAGTGCAATTTAGATCATGCTATTACTGCCAAATGAAAGTAGGCAGTACAATGAATTTAATTTAAAATAGATATTTGTGAAAATTTTCAATCGATCATGTCAACAAGTCAAAGAATCATCAAATGATGGAGAAGAGCTTTATAACCTGGCATACATCCAGTGTCATCAAGCGCACATTCTGTACGTTTATGAGATGATCCAGGTGTCAGGTTCAAAGTTATGCTGTACAGTCCCAGCAGGGTGTGTCAAATACGATGGTCCGCGGCATCCTCACTCTATTGCGGTCAGAATTATGCTCAACGGCAAATTGCGCTCAATGGCAATTTTGCTGGCATGTTTGCGCCATTGCTGATCTGCAAAATTCCTTAAGTCAATCAGACACTAAAACAACGTAGAGAGCATGGGCAAAACACTTTTTTCAGTTGCTGAATTATTGATATCCTTGTAATTCCCTTTGTCACTTTGCACTTCAAAGTAAAATTTTGGTTTTAAAAATGGCCAAAAAGAAACAAATTTCTCTAAAAATCTTTAGTCTATCATCTTTTAATGACCAGTACATGCCAAACACTCATTTCATCTGCAAGAATGAAGAGAAGACTCTGGGATAATGGCCTTTAAGACTGAGTTTCAAATAAAAAGCCACATCTGAAATTGGCAAATATGAAGAAAAGGGTAGAATGGGTAAAATAATGTAAAGACTGGATAATACATGATTATAAATTAGTATTATAGGTCGATGAGCAGAAGTTTGAAGTGTTTCTAAATATGCTAAAATCCGTAAAGTGCCATAATTGCAAGTGGAGGATTTGTGGGTAAACAGAATGTTTGAAGAAAAAAATAAAAAAATAAATATAATTTATTTAAATAGAATGTCATTTGCAACATTATAAATGTCTCAACTGTAATTCTAGATTAAATTCAATTAAATCTGTGGTGAAGAAAATTACCATAAAAAAAACTAAGATAATTCAAACCATTGTAAAAACTGAGTGTATGTTACTGCTATAGTTTGCTTCTGCATTCCAAATCTAAAAATGTAAAAAGGGTCCATCTCATAATAAATATTCGCTGTGTAAAATACAATGACCGATATCCTTCTGGCATATTTTTTTTTTGTTTATTGTGTATTTTTGTATTGTGCATAACTGTTTAAATGTACAGTGTTATTTTTAAAAGTGCACTCGTCCTCAATATCTTATGACTTGAGAGATCGAAGAAGACACGTTTACATTTACGGTAAGTAATAAAGCTAGCAACCAAATTTCTAGGGAGTGAATATTTCCATGCACTTGAATGATTTTGAAATTGCTGACTCCCTGGGCAGGATATCTATTAATGAATTCAGGAGCAGATTACGAAACACTACTGGATGGTTTGGGACAGGATTCTTGTGACAACCATAATAGAAAAACAAGCAATAAACGCGTTTAACCTTTATGTGAAGAACAAGCTGATGCCCATTTAATGATTCAACCAGCTGGTTTATTATCAGAAAAGGTACACGTGCAATTTGATTGTCCCATTAAACTCTTTTGCATTCTTCTGCACATTTTCCGATCCATGATTCAGCTTTCAGTAACTTTCGGTGGAGTGGCAAGGCTGTTTATGGAATATCTGATTCAATGTGACAGAATAATTGGTTTAGAAGTGCAAATTTGTAACTTGCTGACAAAGCAAAACCTGCTAAGACTCAGTGGAAGGCCTTGCATCTCTGAGAATTTACTGCATCATTTTTAATCCCTAGCTTCATCAAAATTTACCCCACAGCTGGATCGGCCTCCCCTGTAATCATTGGTACAAGTTTGAGACATTTGACAAAGGAGCTCTTCACCTGGGGGCAGCAGATTCACCAAGGGGGAAATCTTCAAAAAGGACAAAAAAAATTATGAAAAAATAATAAAACACCTCTCAATAATAGGGGACTGACCTCATAACACACAAAAACACATACTCAGTGCTCCGTCATTGCTGCATGTGTGAGTCGACAGATGGTGAGGGCACATATGTGCCTGTTTCGTAAAACAAAGAGAACAGGGTGACTGTGTCTAATGATTGAGGGTTTCATGGAAGAAGATTAGAAATCCTATGAACAAAACAACAATCCAGAGAGGGCTGTGAGATTACTGCTGTCTTTATTTGGAACTGTACAAGAGCCATTGCATGTCTATTCTGACCAATATGTAATTGCCCATTTACTGGAAGAGCAAATTCTTGAACCTGAACAAAAATTAAAACATCATCAAAAAGAAATCTTTGGATTTGTAAAAAAAATAAATAAAACACAGACAGTCAAATTAAGGGAATAATATTTCACTGCTGTATCTAATGGTGTGGGACAAGGCTTCAGAGAGAAAAAGTTAGACTAACTTTTTTAACCACTAAATGATTTTCCATGATATATCTGAGCAGTTAGGTCCACAGTGGAACTACAAAGGAAATAGTGTTTTAATGAGATGAAGTCAGCTTGCGGCTGATGGAAGACAAAATAGCTTCACTCAAATCATGAAGGTTTAACTCTTTAGACAGAGCTGTCTATGAAAATTATGTCCACTGCACTAGGGTTCAGTCTGAGGGCAAGGAAGAACAGGTTTGATGCAGTTCAGTCAAGGGATGAGTACACTGTCTGCATAAGTTAAAAGGCGCCAGTTGGTAAGGGGTGTTTGGTATTCCCGGAAGTCTCTCCAACATTCCCCAGTAGAGAGAGGTCTTCGATAGAGCCTGGCGTCTCTGTGTCTGGGGTAAGAACTAGTCTAGGAGGTGTATAGTCCAACCATCCTTTGTCCTGCTCCTCCTCGGACCCAGTGATAGCAGCTGCGGTGGCTGCCGCGCATTCCTCCTTTAAGAGCCTATCGTGTTCCTGTTTCAGCTCCTGGTAGGAGCGAGAAAACATGTGAAAGATGGAAGTTGCCGGGAAAGCCATGATAAGAATCCCACTCAGAATGCTGCTGAGTGCCACGACCTGACCAGGTATGCTTCTTGGCACCATGTCCCCATAACCCACAGTTGTCATGGAAATTATTGCCCACCAGTAGGAAGCGGGAATGCTACTGAAGTCCTGCGTCCCGGTAAGCTCGCTCTCTGCCAGGTGCACCAATGGTGAGAAGAGTGTTACAGCTACACAAAGGAAAAGAAGCAGCAGACCGAACTCTCTCGTGCTCCGCCGAACTGTCAGCCCCAACGTCTGCAATCCCAGAGAGTGGCGGGCCAGCCGCATCACATACAGGATCCGAAGGGCACGTAGGATACGCAATACCAACCCCAGCTTGTCCAAATAGCCCTTACCTCCTGTGGGTCGCTCATATTCATTGTTGGGGTTCTCCTCGACCATAACTAGGGATACGTAGTAGGGAAGGATGGCCATGGCATCAATGATGTTCAGAGGTCCGCGGATAAACTCCAGCTTGCTGCGAGCCTGCACGAAACGTATCAGAAACTCCAGGGAGAACCAGGCCACACATACGGTCTCAACCACGAACATGTAATGGCACTTTTGGGAGCACTCACCCTATAAAGAGGGAAAGAGAAAGAGAGAATTAGAAGAGAAGACAGTCTAATTTAATTCACAATTGATTATTGATAAAGTATGCTTTGCATTTAGCTTTAAAAGCAATAGGTTTAGCAAATTAAAGTTAAATTAGGCTTAATGAAAGGCAAGGGAGATTTAAAATTAGTCACGGCGCAAGAAGTCATTAATACAAAAAAGGGGGGAGGAGAAATGAATAAGATAAGGAGAGGGCAGATAGCATCACATCCTCCAGAATAATTTTGTATTTACTTTTAGTATTCAAGTAACATTAACCAATAAGTCAGGTGGTATCAGTTAATAAGCAAGAGTCAGAGCTCAGATTGATTTTTGGAAAATGCCAATTAAAACACTGTTCACAAATCATGTTGAATTGATATGATTTCTCTTGTGGTTTTAGAAACTATGCATACCTGATGCAATCAGATCAGAATTTACACGTCAAATTAGAATTAATCAATTTGGAAAACATCACACATCATGTGCATATATCATTCGGTGCCAGCAAGTGCCTCATTATAAAAAATAAAACAACTGGGGGAGGGGCAATGAGAATCAGTGGAGAGAAGGTGAGATAGCAGATTTAATTCATATTTGACGAGATGCATTTGCTCAAGCAAAACTCGAGGGAATCTGTCGCAATCATGCTATGTTAGCAAATTAGCAGCATGGCTCCAGAGAATAAAGTACAGAAGAATTAAAGATTACCTGTGACACCATTTATTTTCAATAATTTAAAAGACTAGGGTCAATCATTAGATTTATACCATGGATATCACAAAAACATGTCTATATAATGTGTTTAATTCAAGATACTGGGTGTAGAACTACCTCATTACAGCAAAGATCAAATTAACATTCTCTGTTCAATACAAGTTAAACATAATTTACAGCATTTGTGTGGCGTAATGTTGTTTTCCACAAAAGAAAATCATTGTGATCATCTCCTCTCTTTAAAAAAAAAAAGTTATACAGTTACAGTTACAATGGGAGTGAATAGGGCCAGTCCATAGATGCTAAAATACACAACATTTCAAATGTCTTGCCACATGATTTTTTCATGTTAACATGAATTTTGTGTTATAAATATGCTTATAACCTTTTGTGTATAAAGTTAAATCTAATACTACTTAGTTGTCATTGCAAAGAAACCTTGCAATCCCGTTATTGAATTTACGGTTGTCCCTTACTTGCAAACTGATATCTGTGTAGTCTGCCTGAAGGGGTTTATTTTGCAATAACAACTGGCTGACTGTACATTATCCTGCTTATTAAATGGCTACTAAGCAAAAACAAACTTGAGAAGAAATGCTGAAATCCACCTCTGGTTTGCATCAGAATTCTGTTGGTTTTTAGGCTATTAATGAATGTCTGACTGGTCCTATTGCATCTTATTACAAGACTACTTGTCAAATAAATAAATAAATTCACATGAAACATTGATTTGAGTTGAAATAATTGTATTAGCTTACTTGTAGAGAATGCACAGTGATCAAAGAAGCAAGAATGGTGGCTCGCAATACCCGAATTACTGAAAAATAGAAGAGCGCTTGATGGTACCATTGACCAATCAGAATTGAGTATTCCAGAGACCCATGTAATAAGCAAATTTATCATACTATGTTAATATTTTAACATAGTATGACGTCTTGTGGCTATACTTTTGAAACTATGTGCATTTTAGCTTATCAATTGGCCTTCCATTATACTGACAAGTGCCTTCCTGTAACTGCTTTTTCTTTTAATAAACAAGAGGGGTTTAAATAATTTTTTTGTGGTAATCAAAATTATGCCACAAATGCTGTTAATTAAGTTTAACTTGTATAGAACCCGACATTTTAATTTAAGTTTTTTGCACAGCCTAATACGCTGTTAAAGATTCTGAAAGAATGTCACAATGTGACATGGTACTGTAAAGCAGTCAACAAACCTGGAACTACCAGGAACTACTGGAATCCGTAAGTTATAGAAAAGGAATCAATGCTTCTCTCAAATCATCTCTCTACAAAACACAATTAAGAATGCAACAGTGCTTTGCTATAAACTGAAGCACTGCAGACACAAGGTTCCTCATTTCACAAACACTTTAAGCTTATCATTATCATTAATGCTCTCTTTTTTCATCAGTAAAATTTATCATAATTTCTCAATCATTCATTGAAGCTACAGACTCAGAGTTAGAGCTACCATAATATTAAAATGCAGCAGCTTTGAGTTCCGAAATGTTCAGCATGCACACAGCCCAGACAATTTGTCCTCTTTCTTTATCTCTCTTCCTCATACTGTCACTCTCCCAACTTGTGCCGTGGGAGGCTTGAGGGGATAAGCCATAGAAGGTGGAGCCGTGGAGGCTCGAGGGGCGAAGCCATGGTAGGCGGAGCCGTGGGAAGCTCGACGAGAGCTGGCAGCGACTGGGAAATGACCTCCGTGGTCGTGAGCACTTTCAACGACTGGGAACTGACCTCCATTGTTGTGAGCACTGGCGGCGACTGGTGAATGACTTCCGTGGTCATGTGCACTGGCAGTGACTGGGGAACGACCTCTGAGGTCATGAGCACAAGCAGCGACTGGGGAACAACTTCTGTGGTCATGAGCACTGGCAGCAACTGGGGAACGACCTCCGTGGTAGTGAGCATTGGCAGAGACTGGTTAGAAGGTGTCTTTTTCCTTCTCCTTTTCCGGACAGCCGGGAGCATAGTTATGGGAGCGGGCAAGGCCACAGGCATTGGCTCTGGGATTGTTGAGGCTACAGGCATGGGTGCTGACTCGTTGGCCATGGCAGGCTTGGACGAAGGAGCCACGGAAGGCTTGGAGCAAGGAGCCGAAGATCCAGGTTTTGGCCCAGGGTTCCCGCCATAATCCACTGTGAAAGGGGAACCGCAATGTTCCAGAGCCTTCTCAACATATTCAGACTGTCCAGTGAGGATCAGCTGGAGGCATCAGTTCCTTCAGTGCACTATTCAATCCACCAGAGAGTGGTCTGAATAGTGCACTAAATTCGCTAGTTCTAAGAACTCACGGACATGATCCTCAACTGGACGGTCCCCTTGCTTGAGAAGCAGAATTCGAACAGCAACTAGATCCATGTTGTGTCAGTTCTTCTGTCACGAGTAGTTGGTGAGATGAGACAGGAGATGTAGGATCTATTTGCAGGCTTTAATAAAAATTATGACAGTGAAACAACAAACAGGAACTCAAAATAACAACAAACAAGAACTGACAAAGGAATGCAAAAACTAAAGGGTATTTATACAAACAAAAGATAATGAGGGAATGGAAAACAGGTGAGAACAATCAGGAACAGATGGCCGTGATGAGGGCAGTGCATACTGGGTAACGTAGTCTTGGGGAAACACTTCAAAATATGAGTTCTAGGAAACACGAGGGAAATGTCCTCTGGTCTGATGAAACAAAAATGTAACTGTTTGGCCATAAAGATCATCAGTATGTTTGGAGGAAAACGGGTGAGGCTTGCAAGTCGTAGAACACCATCCCAACCGTGAAGCATGGGGGTGGCAGCATCATTTTGTGGGGGTGCTTTGCTGCAGGAGGGAGTGGTGCATTTCACAAAAAAAGATGGTATCACGACGAAGGAAAATTATGTGGATATATCAAAGCAACATCTAAAGACATCAGCCAGGAAGTTAAAGCTTAGTCGCAAATGGGTCTTCCAAATGGATAATTACCCCAAGCATACCTCCAAAGTTGTGGCAAGATGGCTTAAGGACAACAAAGTCAAGGTGTTGGAGTTGGCATCACAAACCCCTGACCTCAATCCGATTGAAGAAGCAAGCAAGGAGGCCTACAACTCTGTTACACCAGTTCTGTCTGGAGGAATGGGCCAAAATTCCATCTTATTGTGAGAAGTTTGTGGAAGGCTACCCAAAAGTTTGAAACAAGTTAATAAATTTAAAGGCAATGATACCAAATACTAACAAAGTGTAGGTAAAATTTTGACCCACTAGGAATGTGATGAAAGAAATAAAAGCTAAAAGTAGTGATCCTAACTGGCCTAAGACAGGGAATGTTTTCTACAATTAAATGTCGGGAATTGTGAAAAACTGAGTTTAAATGTATTTGGCTAAGGTGTATGTAAACTTCTGATTTCAACTGTACATATACACACTATAGTTCATCTGACAACACACTTCTAGAGGGTCCAATGAAAACATTAGTACCAGCAGTATACAGAACTTTTCAAATTTTTTACAGTACACATTCTTTTTCACATATGAAAGAGGAAGTGTAGTGTGTTACGAATTTTGTATGCTGCTGGTATTAATGTTTTCAGCATTGTTTATTAGACCACATACAAAAAACTCCTGGGTCAGCTGTTTCCGAAAAATCTCATTTGAACTCGGAATTCCAAAAATGTTCACATATAATATTTCAAGGAATGTTAAAAAATACATTAGTTATTCATCAAAAAAGACATTATGCATGAGAAACGAAACAGCTGCAATATCTAGCCCATATGCATAAGTGTTCATGTGCTGTAGCATGGCAGGCCTGGGAAACCTTAAACAGGATTTCTCTCAACATTTAATATTCAAGACTCAAATGAAGTTATGGAAAACACTTGCAAGTAGACATGTATACTCTCATATTCTATGAAAATGTTTTGCACACCAGCTCCTGGTACTAAGGGCAACTGCATGACTGAAAATTAAATAGCATTTAAATAACACTGTGAGCATATAGTGGAGACTGGGGCTAGTTGTCACTAGTTTTCAGGGTAGATCTTTTTTTTTTTTTTACAAAGCCACATACCTTAAAATCTTAGCTATAAAAAAGCTTGAACATTTTCACTGTTATTGCCCAAGAAAATAATAGTTAATTGAACGCACATTATTAGGGTATGTTGTCAAGATGTGGGGCAAGTTGTCACAATAAAACTGTGAACATTAGGGGGTGATGGAGGAACATGTCCCCGTCATTACCACAAAAACAAAATCTACTCCTCTCTTTAAATCTAGGCATACATTAAACAGTGTATTTTAAACTTTTAAGCAAAATGTAAAAAGTAGCTTGTTGTATTTAAAGCTTTTTTTTTATTGCATTTAAAGCTTTTAACCCTTTGTGTTGTGTTCGTTTTGTGCTAACACATTGTGTGTTCCTGGTCAAAAATGACCGACCAGTAAGATTGTTTATAAGATTGCATCAGATCTTTTGATCAAACTCTTTTTTTTATACATTTTGTACTCCTTTTTTTTAACATATTTAATATATATATATATATATATAGGATTCATTGGATTGGGCTTATACCAGTGAAAAAAAATGAACCATAAAAAAGATGAGATAGCTGTGTGTTATATAAAGTGTTATATAAAGAGGCCAAACTGCAGTGAGTATTAGTGTATGAAATTCTCACAGATACACATACTCTAAATATAATAAACAGAAATGTCTTTTTGTCACGTTTTTTGTCTTATAATTCCCAAATCATATATGTAACATAAACACTGATGTATTGTAACTTACAGCAGACTATCCCGATTCAAACGAGCACAAACACAACCCTTTCAAGTGATTTAACAAGTTAATGTAGAAAATGTTACAAAACAATTTGGGCAAATTAGCTTAAAAGAAGTAACTAGCTGAAAGGCGAGTAGTTTGAATCCCTGCATAGTTTGCATCCCTTCATAGCTGATCCTTACCTTCATTTTTCCCCGTGTGGTTTGATTACAGTATGTTTGCTTGTTCACCCAAAGGTTATGGCAAAAATATGTCGATAGAGATTTTTTTTTCTCTTTTAAGAGCATTTTGTACTAGGTAACTGAAACCAACATACAAGTCCTCTGCTAGAGAAAACACGCATTTTCACAATTGGACTTTTGACTCCAAATCTTATTATTGCTTCGATGAAGCCCTTGTGACACCCACAGCTAGCCCCAGTCTCCCCAATTCATAAAATGATTGAGGGGTATGTGGATAGACGGGTGTTTACAGTAAGTCTATAAAGTAATGAAAAGGCTTCTGCTGCATTCAAGTGATCAAGTCATGTCGAAATGAGCAGGAATTAATTGGAAACACTGAGTTGGGGGCATGACAATTGCAGCATTATGGTGGAAGCAAATGCTATTGATCACAATCAGAAGTAATTGTAAATGCTGACAGTACAATATAGTTTGTTCACATTTTGTGTACTATTACTGGAGAACAGTGATAAAGCTTGCCAAAATACCACTCATTTAGCAAGTTTAATGAGGAGACAGACTTGTGCAACCAAACTTCTTTTTCTAATATTCTTTGTGGCAGCAAAAGAATGATAAAACTTATAGACAAAGCATCAGTAATGGATACCTAATGGATATTATTTGCTCTTTATTTTGTTACATTAGCGCTAAATGCTTCCTGTCTTTCTCAGGAAGTGATAAAGAGAAAGAAATCTGAAATTGCCTGATGCATCCATTTTATTCAGACCAAAATCACTCAAAGGCACATCATGTGGTAATTTCTCGTAAGTAGGAACTTCCCATGAGGACTTGAATGTAGCATTAGGACAAGTCTTAAACTCAAAGTTCCTTCTTGGACAGAACTATGAAGAGATAGGAGCCAGATGGAGGAGGGACAAAAAAGAATTGCCAGAATAGTGAGAATTATTTAAATACTACATAAACTTGTGCTAGATTATTAGGGACTCCTTAAGTATAAAAGATAATGTACATGCAAAACAACAATTATCTTTAATTTTCTATTTGTTTTGTATCTCTGAATCTTGATCTTCATTGTGCTGATGACATGCAGTACCAGTCAAAAGTTTGGACACAACTACACATTCTTGATTATTATTTATTTTCTACATGAATGGAAATACTGTATGGGAATAATGCTGTGGTCACATTTGCTTCCAAAATGATTCTTCAAAGTAGCCACCCTTTGCCTCGATAGCAGTTTTGCCCACTCTTAGCATTCTTTCAACGAACTCGATGATATCCAACTCATCCATTCCAAAAACATATTTCTTAAATTACATTTTTAGCTTTGTAGAAAATGGGTACATTTAATATTTCTGTACAAAAAAACTTGAAGTGTAAAGGTATACAAAAAAACTTGGTTGGAGTGGTTGAAAGTCTGAAGAAAAAATGTCACAAAGCTCACAGACACCCCAACACTGGTCACTGATGTTTTGGAGCTTGTGAATTTGTCATAGAAGTGGTAAAAGATAACACAGAGGACTCTCTAAAAAACATTTTCCATAGAGTTTGTAAAACCCTCTGATTTAATGCTGTTGCGTCACCCTACACTCTACACCTTTCTACAGTAAAGCACCAAGAATAATGCCCAGAAAACATAAAAACAAAACAAAAAAACAAACTGAAATAGAGTTACTGGTAAATGGACATTTAACATAGTGCTATAGTAATTACAGCAACAGTAGTAAAGCTGTACAGTCTGATATGATGTAATGCGATTAGGTCTCTGTTGCTGCTCACCGTATCTTCCTGATCTAGCACTTCAGACATCAGCCTACACGCCTGCCTCTGTCTCTCTTCCATCATCTGATCCATCATTATTCATTCTCTCTCTCTCTCTCTCTGTTCACTTTCTCTTGCCAAAATATGTGTTGTTGAATTTTTTTTTGGCAAGGAGTCATTAATGCTATGTCATTCCAAGAGCTTCTAGAAAAGACCACAGTTGGAAAATTGGTGAGGTCAGCATATTACTTTTATTTAAATCCCTGAACTCTCAGCCCCAGCTGCTCTCTATTCAAAATTCTGATTAAGTGTTGTTTCAAAGACATAAAGGATAAAGTAAGCAAAAATCTATAAAAGTGTGCTCAATCTGTCATGCGGTGTTTACCAGATTGTGTGTGCTGATGAGGCCATATGTTAAAATCACTTTGAGGTCACTGCTAGGGATTGAGAGAGTGAGGCAGAGACAGAGATGGAGCGTCTGAGACACTGAGAGAACTGTGTACTACATTGCAGTAACCCAGAAACCCTAAACCTTCTGGTGCTCACTAATACAGTCACAGATCAGAGATATACAGGAACATGACAGATGATCAGATATACACACGTCTGGGTCAACCAACCTCCATATTCTTCCCTGGAAACTATAAACACATATACACACGCAAACACACACATACACTTTCTAAATATTATACCTATATTTCAAGAGATTTATTGAGTTTTTAGATATGTTTCAGTATCAACTTTGTCTCAGATGTTTCTCTTAACATTCCTTGGAAGAAATACAAATACAGTGCACACAAATGAGACATTTGTTGACATACAGTAAGTGTACAGGGTTAACTAAATCAATGTGTCTAGTATTGCTGAGATAATTTGGTATTGGTAAATGTGTTCATATTAAAATCCTTTACTTTTTATTGCAGACAGTTTATAAAATGGTTGAGATCTTTTCCAAAACTATAGATGAGACAGGAGAGTGAGATTACATTATTTCTCCTTGAATTTCCTTTAACATGCTTTTAACTTTGAAAAACATCACATTACCGGAGTGAAATGGGTTGTGTATGCTGTTTCAGGCTGATTTTAAAGAGATTTGTGATTTTTCGTTCCTATGGGCTGTCTCTTTCTACATCTCATCATGTCTTCCAAACCAACACAAACACTCTCTCTTTCTCTCTCACTTTCAGGCCAACATTTTAATCTTTATAATCCTTCAAAATGCACTCCACTGAATTTTACCTTCTAAATAATATCCATAATATTTCAATAAACCCATGGTTTTACTACAGTAATATTGTAGTATTAGCCATGGCTAATTGTGTGGTAACTATGGTTTAACTAATAATATTTATTTAAAAATATCGGTATTGGTGTCTGTTTCAACGCTATTGGACATTAAATTATTAGTATCGGATTGAAAAGAAAATAAGTGGCATAGACCATCCATAATTATTGAGGCTCGCATGCGCGATGGATTAAAGCCACGCGAGGAAACAGGAAGAACTTGTGTGGGCGTTTTAAGCATGTGTGCGCATTATTGACACTGGCATGCAGTAGTTGATTGCCGCTCGTTTTAAACCCTGGAACGAATGAGAGCTCCTGTGCATGCAAAACGTCTGCAGCGCGAGAAAGATCATTGTTCTCCCTTTCTTCTTCTTCCATTCACTCCTTGGTGTATTACCGCCACTCACCGTATATTTTCTCTATACTATATCTTCTGCCTAGAACCAGGTACCTAGATGCTCCGCCTAGGCCCCATATCTGTGTTTAAGGATCAGATTTCAGATGGTGCTGAGTGTTCAGCTCCTCCATTGTCCACCCAACCCCCTCACAGTCCAGACCTAGGTTTTGCACATATTATGTTCTACAGTATCTTCTAATAAAAAGTAAAAAGTAAATATTGCTTTGTATCCCCTTTGTCTGCGCCCAATAAATCCTCAGCGCTCACCGGCCTCTTCTCAATACATTCCATTAAACATCTACGAGATGTACAATATTTACTACACTACAACAATACGCACTCCACACTTTCTAAGACCCCACAGCTATCACACATCACATCCCCGTGTTTACCCAGGATGTCCCAACCTTAACCTGGTTAATATTACTTCTTCTCTTCTGTTCTTCCCTACATGCCTTTTGCTTACCACTGTCTTCATAATTTTATAAAGCCATCTACCCATATAACCACTGTCCCATCTTTCTTGCCACTCATTGTTTAATTTCTTCCAAATTATAGCTTTAACCTAATTTTTCCCTAACGGTACTTGAACATCAGTTTCTCTTTTATCGAGCGCTTTTTTTGGCAATTTATCCGCTATCTCATTCTCTACCACCCCCTACCACATGTGCATGTACCCAACAAAAGTATATTATCACTCCAGTTATTTTTACATTGTGCAACAAGGCAAACGCACATTTGGTATGGCATGAGGGTGAGTAAAGATGAGCAATACCAATCATATACTGTAAGTTGCCATGGGTTTAATTAAATGTTCCGTCACTTTTGATACATACAGTTACTTTAATACTTTTACTTGAGTCGTTTTCTCATGAGCTACTTTAACTTTTACTTGAGTAAGTTTACATGAAGGTAACTTTACTTTTACTCAAGTATGACAAATGGATACTTAATACAACACTGCTCGGTATTGATCGTCTACCAACTCTCGGAAAGGATATTTTTCGTGACCACAGAAAAATTACTTTTTCTTAGCATGAAGCAGTGATCAAATCATTAAATTGGCGTTGATTTACAAGCAGACCAGAATCAACTCGCAAGAATGTACACAAAACCTTTATTTAACTAAATCACGAACACCACTAATCTAAACAAACACATACACACAAATCACGCATACATGGGAAATGGAAAAATGAAAGTGAATGAAAACAGAACAGGAGACTGAAGCTATGAAAAGAGTAATTTAACCATCTGAAAAACCATCAGTTTCTTACTTCAAAGCACCTTTGTTAACAAAGGGGATCACAGCTTATACTAAACCTCTGTTTAGTTAGTTAATTGTGCAATACTTGCAATGCCTTGGCATTTGAGAGAACACCCGGATGCAGTCTCAAGAGAAAGTCTTGATGGTTCCTTGAGTCGATGGTGTTAAAGTTGCAATCAATTTGTTCCACGTTGAATGAAGAAATGATGATGAACTTGCAGTGTTAGTTTGACTCCGTTGTGGTGAGAAGTTACACATGGCTTGATGTGTTTGAGACCTGCCGGCCCGTGACCTCACGGACGGACCGAGTGTTTCCGGTCTCACACAAACAGCAATCCGGAGAAGAAGGAAGAGAAGGAAGAGAGAAGGAGGTCACTCCGACAGTGCCCTTTACCTCCTGAGGGAGGTCACTCCTCTTGAGTCTGGCTTAACCAATGAGAAAGGTGCAATTTTCCAGCGGGAAAAGTTCCTTTGTTTGGAAGCTGACTCATTTGCTTGATTGGAGTAAGCTGGCAGATTTATGCTCTGATTAAAATAACAAGATTATTAACAGTAATAATCATATACACAATGTCCAGAGGATATGCATGTTCATTTATAGAACAGTTTTTCTATAAATTAACAAAGAAAAGTCTGTTTTATGGGCTTTATGTGTCTTTCCTATGGGGCAATGGAGTGAGTTACATAACTTTGCTTTGCATGTGGCTACCTTCCCCCACCTAGAATGTCTCTGAGGTCCACTAGTAGCTGGATCAGCAAAGAGAGAGTAAAAGCTGATAATGATCAGTGGGAGAGCAGACATCTCAGAGCCTGCTTGGGCCTACTTGGACCTTTGCTTGTTACGGTCTTGAGACGTCTGTTGGATTATTCATTAATTAATGAAACTTTGTGTGTCTGATTGGTCCAGATGCTACAATTATTTAGATTCTTCTGCCTTTGCTCGCGCAAACACCAGCGAGCTCTTAGTGTTTTGTGTGTAACCTTAAATATCATTGTTATTATCTTTTTCCAGAAGTCAGTTGTGACTGGCTCACTGTTATTCCAAAGAACCATAAACTCGCCTGTTCTTCGTGAGAGACATGGCTTCATCAAGGGTCCCTAAGCAGGTGAGTCAATATTACTTTATTTGTTGCTAATTCTTCATATAACAACAGGGCTTATTTAATGTTATATAATGTATGCAAGAACTGTAGATCTTTGGAAGACACTTTAAAAACAGGTAGTTTACGACCTAGCTGTTGCATTCATGTGATGTTACTATACAGAACATTAAGAACTGCTATTTATTTTTATATAATATAATGTAGAATCCGCCTTTTGCCATTGCAGTTGTAAGACACGTTATAATTAATTGAATGGTTGTGACCCCAGGAAAATACATCATAGCTATAGTAACAGAATGTTGCAAAGTGCCTGCGTCTACATTGGTGACTTTAAACCATTGATTTCAAAGTTGCTATTAGGGGACTATCTTTAATTAGCATAATGTATGTCACATTAGATAAAAAAAGTAAATTTCTTGCACATATAAATAAGCATGCAATATAAACATTTTAGAGAAAGCATTTTCTTTTTGTTATAAGCCTAGATATTGCTATCTTGTCATTTTGCATGTTTGATTGTGTTTTATTACTGTATGCTTTCCATCCCTTGTACAAGGGTTCCTACACATCAACCAACGCTATGCTTTAAGTCCTGAATTGTGCCTAAACTGTAAGTAATAGCTTTAGTTTACTGCACCAGTGGCAAATTAGCCTTCTTCACAGGATACTTTTCAGAAATGACACTTTTTAGATAATTGCTGTCATACAAATGTAGATAGATGATTTTACTCTAAATGTGAGAGAACATAAACCACCTCAGAAAATTAATGTTGTTTTTTAACACATTTTAACAACCAAACCAAAAAAATCCAAGTACCAAATTCAATTTCATTTTTTTAAATATAGTTTTTTTTTTTTTTATCCTTACAGTTTCACCTATCAAAATAACATATTGAAATCAGCTGATCAGCAGGAGAGTGAGATAAAGGGCAGCCGGAGACACCGGTTCGGGAGAGAATGTACGTGGCTGCATTGCAAATGTGTCTGTTTATGTTTGTTTTAAATTGAGTTTCTCATTAAAGTTTATGTTGACTGTTCTGCTGGTTCCCGCCTCCTCCTTGCCCATCTATATACTGTTACAAACATGATGTAAAAGATACGGACAATTATTTCAAGGTCTGTGGCACTTCTCACAGTATGCCATGATGCTAGATAAAGATGGTGAACCAGAGCTTTCATTCCACATCACTTGAGTAATTGCAGATCACTTTTTAATTGGAAGATATTTGGCCCACTCAAAGTCCATCCCCCGGCCTCTCAAATATCTGTTGCCCCCATAGGAAACAAAAAAACATTTAAGGTTTAAGATTACTAGGTGATCACTAATTATGTAATATGTGTTGCTTGTTTCGATTATATTTTGTTCTTATTTTTTTGTGATTATAATTTGTATTGATTCACACAGAAAACACGAGAAACAAAACATATATACATGGAATCAACATTTAACACTACCCCTACCACACTACCCCTCCCAATGCCCAACCCCACCCGACCCCCAACAAACACTACCATGGACACATGAGCATATACAAAAAAAATACAAAATAAATAAATATATAGTACTGTGCAAAAGTTTTAGGCACTTAAGATTTTTCACAAAAACATTTGTCTTAAGATGGTTATTTATATCGTCATCTTTAGTGGAAAAATTAATTTTATACTCCCAAACATTACTTTTGCAAATAAAAAAAGATTAGAATAGAAGAACAGGGTACTCTGCAAGAGATGGCATTGCCCCCACAGAGCCCTCTACTGAACAGCATGTCATTCTGAGATTACATAAAGAGACAGAAGCAATTGAGACTAAATAGATAGAAGAACTGTGGTGATTTCTCCAAGAAGCTTGGTACATCCCATCTGCCAACAACCAAGAAAAAACTGTATCCAGGTGTATGTAGGAGAATGTGGGCTGTTTTAAACTCCATGGTGGCCACACCAAATATTTAATTAGCTTTTTTTATGTTTACTGGACTTTGTATGATGTTAATTGATAGATGAAATTGCATATTTATGGCATTATTTTTGAAGACATCATCACAACATTTTTCACAAGTGCCTAATACTTTTGCACAGTACTGTATATATAATAATCACACACATCTATATCTAAACCTCTCTCTCCACTACCTCTCCCTGAGAGCCCTCCAAGAACGGCAACCATTTGCCCCATTTCCAAACAAATAAATCCAAATGACCCAGTCAACTAAATACCATTTCCTCATATGCCGCCACCCTCCCATCTCCGTGCACCACTCCTGAAATGGGGACACTCCAGCCGACTTCCATCCCCTCAAAACAATCTTTCAGTCCAATAATCTGAAATTAATCTTTCTCACTTATTTATAGTTATTGTCTATAATGCCTAGAATAGAATCCTTTATTTTGGTCACAAAATTTGGCCTTTATTTTTGCATATATACAGTGAAATGTATTAGTTTTCACATATCCCAGCTAAGCTGGGGTCAGAGTGCAGGGTCAGCCATGATACGGCACCCCTGGAGCAGATAGGGTTAAGGGCCTTGCTCAATGGTCCAACCGTGGCATCTTGGTGGTGCTGGGGCTTGAACCCCTGACCTTTTGGTCAGTCACCCTAAGCCTCAACCACTGAGCCACCACTGCCCCTCAGAAAAAGCTTCGGCTACTAGCAGAACCCGCACAAACAAACAAAAAATGAGCCATTCAGTTCTTTGGGCAGTCAAACTCACTCACTGAAAGAAATATTCCACAAAACCAACTCCAGGCAACACAAGGCATAAGAACCCAAAACGAGCAGATCATCCATAAGCTGTCCCGAAGAAATTATACTACTAAAAACAAACTCCAGCCGATTTCCAGCTTATGGCTTGTTATGTGAAGCGACTCGGGAAGAGCTCATCTAGGAATTTCATCATATCTCGGCCTTCCTCATGCTCAGGAATTCCAACAATACGGACATTGTTTAGTCGATTACAATTCTCCAAAATCCTCCAGTTTTTCCCAAATGCAATCCAAATCTCCCTTGGTCGCTAGCGGATTAGCAGCATCTGATGACTCCAGATAATCGATCAGTTTCTCGACATCTTACAATCTTGTAACCAACTTTCATCTTCATGGAAATGATCAATCAACATATCACAGCAAGATCTGTCTGCAATGACCTTCGTAAGCATTGCCGACACATTCATCAATTCACTCCGGATTTCTTTCAGTTCACTGTCTGAATTGAGTCTGGGGCTTTTGGCCTACCGCTAAGGGGAATCAGCTTGAGCATGTTAATGTCTCTAGAGCCTGAGGATTTTGAATTTTAGAACAGTTAAGAATCAGGGTGGATTGAATCTCACCTGTTTATGACACAAACAGTATTAAAACTAGCAAAGTGCGCAGATCTCGCCGTTCACACGTCCGCTCCTCACATTATTTTGCAGCACATTCTGAAGTGCCAACTTTTGGAGTAACTACCACTTTTGAGAACTCCACTTGACCTGGATTACATGGATTCCATGTTGCCAGCAGCTGTATCTCTAGACCGGCTCTCACTGAACCTGCCCTTCATCTGTAGAAAAAAACTCAAAACTGTTGAAAAAAACTGAATCCCTTGAGGCCTTATACTACACATAAAGCAATAAATCAATATTATTGTGGTCAATGGTAATCATGACATTCCAATGTGATACAGAAGTGCAATGTTAAATTCAATGACAAGCCACTCAACAGGATTTACTTACCAATCTGAGATATTGAACTACTCATTAGCTAGAGCACCTTTTAAAAGGGAAACAACATACCTAGCAGGATCCCGCAACTCGGCCAATCATGTATGAAAAGAGAAACCATTATTAGGCCCAACATGTTATAAAAATGGTGAGAAATTAATAGTACAAATTGGCTAATTGTATATGTCCAAGACAAACATGATTCAAGATACTACAGAACATGTAACATGGGCAATGAGAAGGCGGGAACTGGCTGAACAGTCAAAATAAAGGTTTAATGTTAACAAAATTAACTTAAAACAACATAAAACATAAGACAAACACAGACATACATGCAGCGCGGCCGTGTGCATCTATCTCTCTCTCGAACTGGCGCCTGTATCCCCCCCTCCCCGCTTATTATCCTGATCCAGGGCAGGCCGTGTGTACTCACGGCCTGGCCCCACCCTCCTCCTCATCACAAAGGTGTTTTATGACAGGATCAAGCAGATGACTATTCAAAATGAATAATGTTAAACTAAAATGTTGAATAACCAGCAGTCTGTTCTCTGCACACACCTCCCCTGTTGATCAGCCATCCTGCTGAATCGACTGTCTCGATTTGCCACTTACTGGAGTCTTAATACAGGATACATTTTTTATGATAAATGGTTCTATGTATCTAACATCATAAGAATGCAACAGCTAGCTAGTAATCTGGTTGTAAACTTACTGTTTTTAAAGTGTCAAAGATAAACATTATGTAGAATGTAATCAGCCCTATTACATGAACAAAAATTGCAACAAATAAAGTAATAATGACTCACATGCAGATGGTCCCTTGGTGAAGCCATGTCTCTTGTGAAGAACAGGTGACAACTAACTTACGGGAAAGGGGAATAACCAATAATATTTGAGGTTACACACAAAACACTAAGAGCCCACCCCACGAATGACTAAATTAAAGATGTTTGCGTAAGCAAAGGCAGAAGAATGATCTTGCTCACGCAGCAGAGCTTCCCTACTGCACGAGAGGTTGTATTGCATGAACAATGATTGCATTGCAAGGTAAAACGAGGCCGTGGGTTCTTCCCGTTTACTCACGCAGCAATGAACTACCACACGCAAGTGTCAATTAAGGCATGCAAGGGTTTAAAACGTACACAAGTTCTATCTGTTTCCTCACGTGGCTTCAATCTATCACTCTATGCAAGCGTCAAAAATGCGCAGATTATTAAAATTTGTCACTGTCCTGTCATTCTGTCAGTCTGGGTTTTGGACTGATAGGACCGTGGCATCATCATCCCATGTCTGTCTTGTGTTTCGTGGTCTGTCTTTGTGAGCGAGCAGTTTCGGTTGTATTCCCTACCGTGTGCTCTTCAGTCTGTCTTGTTTCATGTTGGGAGCAGGGCTGGACTGGCCATCGGGCATTTCGGGCATTTGCCCGGTGGGCCGACGTGCTTTGTGGGCCGGTAGCCTACATACTTACATTTTTTTTTTTGTCTGAACGGCCTATAAAACTCGCACATCGGGCATACTGATGGTGATTTTTCTTCTTTTGTGGGCCGATGTTTTTTGTTTTTTTTTGCAACGGTATAAACTATTAAAGGTGGTGGATTGGCCAATTGGTCATGATCGACTCTGGGCTGGTCCAATTACAGCCGAGGAGGTCAGATGCACCCTCCCCCGTCAACGGATCAGCAATCACATATCATTGCTGCTGAACAAAAATGGAGAACAAAAAACGTAAAGGAGGAGCCGAAAAAATTAGGGCAAAAAAGAAACTAGCCCTTCAGGCAGATGCTGCCAAATGTGCTAAAATATCACAGTTGTTTGGTGGTGGCTATAGTGGAGCTTCCACTTCAGTAAAATTAGCAAGTGATGGAGGCCAGCAGCAGGTTGAAGAGGGAAAGGGGAGGCAGGAGGAGGAGAGACCCGAGGCGGCTGCCGGTCCAAGTGGCAGAACTGAACTTGAGGTAAGTTGACACACTTTTTTTAATGAAGATAACGCGACGATGACTAGCTAAAAATGGCTGGCTGGCTCTAAGGTGACTAAAACATGACGAGACGTTTTCGAGTTTTCGTTGACGAGATGAGGGACGAGGCGGAACGAAAATTATTATAACTAAGCAAGGGCGGAGTGGCAATCGGGAGAGTCGGGGCCGTGACTCGAGGCCAGGTCTGATAATAGTTATACATTGCAAGTCTTAGCAACACCATCCGGCAGCCTGGTGTGCGCCCGCTGCCCTCTGGTCAAACTGTGCAGCCTCTCTCAACCCGTAAATAAATGCATCCATCGATGATCCGAAAGTTTTGTCTGACTTCTTAAATGGTCTAGTGGTAGATATTTTGGTAACACTTTATAATAACTGCACGCTATTAATCATTAAGTAAGCATGAGTAAACAGTTAATTCATCATTTATAAAAGCATTTATAGACATTAATAAGCAGTTTGTAAATACAGCTATAAATGCTTTTTTCTTGATTTATAAGCATATCTATAATGTGTTTAATAATTGTATTTTCATACTTTGTTAATGATTAATTAATAATTTCTAAATGAAGTATAGCATTATTTACAAACCAGTTATTTAAGAGTTGTCAGTGGTTCATAAGATCACTTAGAAAGTGTAAGTAAATGGAGTAAATTCAGGTAGTTATAAAGCATTTAGTAGTGGTCAGTTAACTATTTTTGTGAGCTCATCTAAAGTGAGGACTACTCATGCCTTGTAAAGCATTTATAAAGGAGATTTAAAGACTCAGTTATCTTCTAAACAGAAAAATGAAACAAACACAACACAGTGATACAGAACAGAGAAATTATTAACAGCATTTAAATCTCCTTTTGTAAATGCTTTACAAGGCATAAATAGTCCTCACTTTAGATGAGCTCACAAAAATAGTTAACTGACCACTACTGCACTGTTGTGTGCCGCCATGTTATTATTTAATGTCTGCGTTTTTCCAAACAATTTTAAATATTTTTGGACCTTGATGTTATAACTATGGTATGGTATGGGGCCACCCTACTTGTAACCTTTAATAATTAAAGGTTAAAAATAAACATATTGCATTTGGTACATTATTGTTATATTGATAATAATAATTATATTTAATTTATGTTTGATATTATTAAACAGTAATTAGGCAATTTTATCACTGATTATTGTAGTCTTTGGTCACCTTGTTATTGAGGAACTCCCCAAAATCTCAACAAATTGTGCCAATCCTTACATGTTACACCAGGTTGATCCATCATCACAAGTGGAGAAGTCTGTAACAGAGGAGACAGAAGAGCAGGAGAGAGAGATGGAGCAGGAGAGAGAGATGCAAGAGGAGGAGAGAGAGATGGAGCAGGAGAGAGAAATGCAAGAGGAGGAGAGAGAGATGGAGCAGGAGAGAGAAATGCAAGAGCAGGAGAGAGAGATGGAGCAGGAGAGAGAGATGGAGCAGGAGAGAGAAATGCAAGAGCAGGAGAGAGAAATGCAAGAGCAGGAGAGAGAGATGGAGCAGGAGAGAGAGATGGAGCAGGAGAGAGAAATGCAAGAGCAGGAGAGAGAAATGCAAGAGCAGGAGAGAGAGATGGAGCAGGAGAGAGAAATGCAAGAGCAGGAGAGAGAGATGGAGCAGGAGAGAGAAATGCAAGAGCAGGAGAGAGAAATGCAAGAGCAGGAGAGAGAGAGATGGAGCAAGAGAAAGAGATTGAGCAAGAGAGAGAGTTGGAAGACCAGGAGAGTGAGAGCCAGGGCATAGATTACTTTGCTCGCCCTGAACCCGCCATATTACAGGCATTCTTAGATTACCACCCACAGCAGAACACCAGCAATGCAGTTGTGATGAGGGTGTTCAGCCGTAAAGATGGCACCAGCAGGAAGTGGCTTACTTATTGCAAAGAACGCCATTTATTGTTCTGCTTTGTGTGTCTGGCATTTACAAGGCGGACTGACACCAGCGCATTTATAACAGGCATGAGTGACTGGCGACATGTACATCTGCACACAGAGGAGCATGAAAAGAACACTACACACCAGACCTGTGCTGAAGCTTTTTTCTTAAGGTGCTCAAAAGGCAACATCAGCAGCTTGTTTGCTGGCAGTCAGTTGTCAGCTCACAGAGCACAAGTGAAAAAGAGACGGCAAGTTTTGGAGAGTATAGTGGACGTGGTCAAAGTACTAGGGAAGAGGGGACTCAGCTATAGGCATGTGGAGAATGAGGCTGCATACACTTTGGGTGATAACACTATCGATCATGGTAACTTTCTGGAATTGATTGTGTTATTAGGCAAGTATGATATGTGCCTTAGAGAACATTTGAATGACTGCATTGAGAAAAGCAAGAAGTTGCATCAGTCCAGTGGATCAAGAGGTAGAGGGTCTCTCGTCACCCTACTCTCCAAAACAACTGTCAACTCAGTGATTGATGCAATTGGCCATTTCATTCAAGAGAGCATCACCAGTGATGTCCAGAGAGCTGGGATGTTCTCTGTTCAGCTGGACACAAACCAAGACATCACAGGTTATGATCAGTGTTCAGTAATTATCAGGTATGTTACTGAGGCTGTGCAGGAGAGGCTTGTCTCCATAGTGAGGTGCGAAGCATCCACGGGGCAGTACTTTGTAAACTTGCTTTCTGGAGTTTTAGAGCATCTGAATCTGGACAAGGCCATGTGCATTGGGAATGCAAAAGATGGTGCTTCAAATATGCAGGGCCAGTACAAAGGCTTTTCAGCACTTATGATTGCCCAGTCTCCAACTCATGTGCATGTGTGGTGCTATGCACACATACTTAATCTTGTGCTTGCTGACACAACACAAAGTGTCATTGAAAGTGGATCACTCTTTAATTTACTTAATGACATAGCTGTGTTCATCAAGGAGTCCTATCACAGGGTTAATCTGTGGGAAAAACAAACCCAAGAAGAGACAAGACACAGACGCCTCAGTCCAATAGGTGAGACACGGTGGTGGGCCAAGCATGATGTCCTCCAAAAAATCTTTGGACATTTTGGAAAACCAGATGATGGCCTCTTCATTGATGTAGTGCTCACGCTGGAAGCCATTGAAAAGAGGGAAAAAGAAAAGCCAGCTGTTTGTGCCAGAGCACATAAAACTGTCTTAACAGCACAGATATTTCTTCGAGTGGTTGAGCAAACAACTCCTCTGTCGAAGTACCTCCAGTCAACGGGGATGGACATTCTCTCTGCCCATCATATGGTGACTGCCACACAAGATAGCCTCAAAAGTATCGCCAGGGACTTCCCAACTGTGAAGGCAGCTGCAGACACATTTGTGAAACAGACAAATCAGAAACTCGAGGAGAGGGAGGACAACACAGACATGGAAGTGGAGGCTGCACTACCTGAAAAGAGAGCCAAGAAGAGAAAACGCATGGCCGGAGAGATGACTGAAGATGAGTTGCAAATCAATGCTGAGAAAACATATGAGGTGAAAGTGCACAACACCATCCTGGACACAGTTATTGCTTGGTTGGACCCCAGGAAGTTTAGCCAGGTCAGAACAGTTTCTCTTCCTAGTAATGCACTTCAAAACCTCAGCACATGTCTCCTGAAATTTGACAGCAGGGCTACAGTAAATAACCTTCAGTCAGAACTGAAAAGTTTTGCTGGACAGTGGGAAAGGCTTAAGACATCACATGTAGATGACTACAGGACCAGAACAGCAAAGGATAGATCTGAAGAATGGGACGAAGAAAGTTCAACATGCTGTCTGATGCCAACTGTCTCCTTGGGCTGGCATACAAGTACCTGCTGACCCTCTCTCTCACTCAGGTTGCCTGTGAAAGAACATTCTCTACACTCAAATTCATTAAAAGCAGACTCCGAAGCAGCCTGTCTGGAAACAGGCTTGAGATGTTTATGCTGATGGCCACTGAAAAGGACATTCTCATGTCATTGGACTCCGACATGGTCATTGACAGGGTAGCTGAGAAGAGTGACCTGCTGAGAAAGCTGCTTTTGTAACCTGGTGGGGTGAAATAAAATTATCAAAACATTCCTAATTATGTTTCAGTTAAGATTAAGTTCAACTTTATTGTTATTGCCTAAAAGTACAGTCAAATGAATAGGTTTTGTATCTATCTTCACTTCAAACAAGTCACGTGCTCAGAAAATGCTTAGAATGTGTCCATTTTAATAGGTTTTAATGCATAAGACAGTAGATAGAATAAATATTAGATAATATAAATATGAGAGTTTTCTTTCAGCCTTAATCTGTCATTGTTTCGTTTCAGACTGTCAGTCAATTTTGGAAGCCTGAAGTGGGTTCATTTTAAGTAAGTACTATATAGAATATGATTCAACCATTTCTCTAGAGTAAACATACCAGTAGTGTCATCGTCTGAAAAAATCCATTAAGTGCAAGTCTTTCTAACCCTTCAGCTGTCTGTCCTTTCACTTCTTAAAGGTTTCCATATTCCATATGTTAAGATATGTTCAGTGTTGCTGCTGTGGAAGTGTTGTGGGTGACTTTTTATTGATGCAGTGAGTAAATAGTCTTTGGTGATACAATTCAATCACAATCTGTCCTTAATAGATTTTATTATTTATCTAATCGTTGTTCCTCTATGTCCTGTTTTTCAGGGTCTAATCATACTTTAAGAGGTTCTCTAGACCATGCAACTTTTTAAGTTCCTACGTAAGTACTACTGTATATGATTCAGCTATTTTTGTGGAATAAAGATACAAGTAGTGTGATCATATGAGCAAGTCCAACAAATGCCATTCTTTCTCACCCTTCTCTGTCCTTTTTACTTGTGTCCTGTTTTTCAGGGTCCCATCATAATTTCTTAAGAAGTAAGTACTGTATATGATGTCAGTATTTTCCAACATTTTCTAAATACTGTACCAGTACTGTGTAAAATGCCATCAAAAAGTAAATTAAGTGTTATTCTTTCTCACCTTTCTTTCTCTGTCTCCTTTCACTTTTTAAAGGCTGCCATGTTAAAAAAAATATTTTGTGCTGCCATGCTGTTTGTTGATGTGGTAAATAAATAGTTTATGAAAATACCACTAAATCTGTCATTTATTAATTTTAATATTCATTAATGATCATGTCTCACCTCTAGTCTTCTCTGTCTTAATTTCAGGTTTCCACCATGTGTTGTATATAGACAGTTCAGGAGGAGGTTAACTTAACCAAGCAGTCTTTTGTTTTCCGCTAATTACTGTTTAGAATACCAGAATAGGGAGGATGGTGTAGGTTTAAGTTTATTAGATTGATACATATATACCAACAAGACAGTGTACATCGCTGTCAGAACAGCATTTGTTTTCATTCAAAGGCTTTATGGCTTTGCCAATAATACCTGGTGGGCCGGTCTCTAGTCAAAATGCCCGGGCCGATTTTTTGTCCCAGTCCAGCCCTGGTTGGGAGTATGGTGTCTGGATCCTGATTTCATGTATGGTTCGGTTTCGGTCTGTGTCAGGATCAGGAAACTAGTGCTCCATGTCTGTCTGTTATTAACGTGGGTGCATCCTGCTTATGTCATCTTGGCAGCTTGCACTTGCGTCAATAGTTTGTCTCTCGCGAACATGGGTGTGCCTCGTGTTGCGCTCGCATTGTGCACTTGGGTTGCGAGCTGTCTTCATGTTGTGCTGAGGTTCAGTCACTTTGGTCTATGGTGTCGGGTGTGTGTGTGGCCAAACTCTCGCACAGGTGTCCTGTCTTGTTGTGTGTACGCTCAGATCTAATTTAGTGTGATAATGCGTGGCATCGCTTTGTTTGGTGTTGCTACGCATTCTCTCATCTTGTTTGTCATTTGGCATGGGCGTATATAGCCTCATTGTCTGCTTATTATTTGTTTATTTTCCTCACCTGTCCCCTGTTAACCAGTTTGATTTCTCTCCCTATTTTAGTCTCCTTGTGTTTGCTGTCCAGTGCCAGTTCATCTTGTTTCCAGTCTTGTGTGTTCAGTCTTCCCTGTCAGTCCTGTTTCCCCACCTGGTTCCTGTTTCGGTCCGGTTTCCCACTGCCCTAGCCTGAATTAACCTTTTTCCCCTTCGGGGTAGTTTATGTTTGTTTTTCCCTCCTGTGGGAGTTTTGGTTTGTGTTTTTGCCCTTGTTATTAAAACATTTCCCTTTTATTTTTCATCTCTGCATTTGTGTCCTGCCTTCTGCATTCTCATGACACTGGTGCATCCACTCAACTTGACTGTGATAAGCTACTATGTGTGCGTGTGTGTGTGTGTGAAGCAGGGTTGCAAAGAATCTGCTGAAGGAGATCAGCTCACCCAAATACACCTCTAACCCAAAAAGTGCCCCTCGCATACACATACACACAGTATCCTCTTACATCTACCTTTGACTGCACCCACATGACCTTTTGATGCAGTAGTCACACTCACCCACACCTTTCATCTAACTGCAGCACTCTCATTCTGTTCATTCTCATCTGTGTCCTCCCTCGTCTCAGGAGACTGACACTGCGCTCGGTCCATTTGATCTGTCCTTTTCAGCAGGTTACAGCAAATCCTGTCAAGCGAGGTTTACTGCTGTAATCCTGCACCAGCAGCTCTCTGTCCTCTCCATCTGTCAGGGCATCTCTGCTTCAGACTAATTATAGAAATACTCTCGGATAATATGTATGCATTCTTTACTCTTAGGCACAAAACCTAAATTTTTTTTTGGAAGTATGTGAACGCAAACATTTCCAGATACTGTAAGTAAGCTCGATTTCACATATGTCAGAATGCAATTCAAAACACCACGAAAGCATTGCACTCTCAATGTTGCCACAAGGGGCGCTATAGTATGGGATAAATATAGTTTCAGAATTATTCACAAATGCGTAAACACTTATCCATCAATTCGATAAATGTCCAACATGCATCCTACTATCCACACACATCTGCCTTTCAACTTGTGTCTGTGATATTCCGAATTAAATGAATGTGCAGCGATTTGTACAAATAGAGACATATTTGTGAATACAAATGTTCCCTTTTGTTTAAATGTAACTCAATTTGTGAGTCTAACCAAAGGAAAACATTCCAAATAAAACACAAAAAGACCTTGTGAAGCATTGAACGTGCATATGTGGATCAAGTTACACGCGTGCATTCATTGAAATCTTTTTGTGTGTTTTCTGTTTCATTCATTTTTCCACTGGTTTTGCCTTGCATGATTCACATGTAACTTTGTGCAATAAAAGCAGCTACCACTAGACGGTAGTCTCATTTTACAGAAGTACCATCAGGCAGGATGCGGTTTAATCACAAGGTCACTCGGCATGCACAGTTCACAAACGCCACTTCAAACAAACAGCGTCTGAGATAAGCAGAAAGAATCAAAGGTTTGTCTAAATTTTTCTCATATATAACTATGGATAATGCCATGTCACATTGTAAAAGGTGAAAAAAGACCATTTTAGAGTGTAAGTCCCGGCCCCGCCCTCCCACAATATTTTTGCCTATTTTTAAGATGTATCATTTCAATTTAACAACAAATTTCCATCTAATTGAATTGAATAGTCTTGAAGGAAATGTAATCAAAGAAAATGCTTATATTCAAATAGAACAGCCTATTTGTGCTTGTATTAAAAAAGTGATGTAGAGTAGATAAAAATAGAACAAATATTATTTTTTATATTTATTTATTTATAAAGAGTTTTATTGTAATGGACATGACAGGTCTTCCATTAGGCTACATTGGGCATAATTTTAAATAAAAAAGGAACTTATAATTTTGTATACGTTTTTATACGGCTATAATCCATATAATACATATCATTATTGACCAAAAATGTAAATTATATTACCATATACTTTGTTGCTTATATCGCCCACCCCATCACATAGTTATTTAATGTTTTTTTTATCCAGGAAAAAATATATATTACATTGTAATTAGGGCTGCAACTAATGATTATTTTGATAATCGATTAATCTAACGATTATTAGAATGATTATTCTGAGATTATTGCAGTGATTAATCATTAGGTCTTAACCGATTATTCAGCTTGTGCCCCAACTTAAAAGGTTGTATTAAATGTGCTTACTAACAATAAAGATAAAAAAATACCTCTAAATGACATTCACTGAATTAAAGGGGAAACATACTTTTTATTAATTTAATTCATAAAGAATTTAACTGCAAAAAAATATATTGTTATCAAGTGTTTTGTCTTTTTTTCTAAAAATTCTTAAAACAAGATACATTTACTTGAGAAGCAACATATAAGATTGATATTTAAGAGAATTTATCTTAAATATACAGTAAGTGTATTTTGTATATACGTTTAATTTTTCACTTGGTTATACTTCTGCGAGTGCAGTAAAGACAAAATATACTTCTATTCAAGATGTCTAAATATCTTCTATGCTGCTTCTCAGGTGAATGCATCTTTTTTTAAGTATTTTTAGATATTTAAAAATATTTGTATTTTTAATATTATGTTCAACATTCTCAGATAACAATTTTTTCTTCTGCAGTATAGCTGCTAAAGAAAATGTATGTTGTTTTAAAGGAGTTTTAGATATTTCTATTGGAAAACAAGCAAAAACAAAAACAAATAATGTTTGTTGAAGTGTATAATGGGGCGAAGACTACCATTGAAAGAGGCCATTGATCAGAGACCCCTCAACCCATGGAATGGTGACTTGGTGCATACTTAGTATGACATTCTGAACTTTCACACAGAGCTAAAGCAGGCTTTCTTCTAAAGGTTTCCTTTTTAAAGCACCTCATGTTTGCACAATCCTAATATAAAGACATCTCATCTTAATCCATGAACATTACACACAAAGTCACTGTACTTCGCTGAGTTAACCCTCTAAAATGTACAGCATGCATTTGGACCCAAAATGTACACAATACCTAGATAATTCAGAAAATTACTTTGACCTGTGATTGCTTTTATAACTGACAAATTAATGATTATAGCCTGATGTACCTTTTAAAATGTGTAGTGATTTGTAATCACTTATAACTGACAAATCAATGATTATAATCTTTAATCTTGTGTTATTCGTGTAATTTTTACTAAGAATGGTAACTATTCAGGATAAAACACCTCAAGTTTACTATTGTTTAAATCCTTTCTGCACATCAGGAATGTTTATGTTAATACATTTTGTATATATTTAGTTGTATCCAAGATATAAAATGATTAAAACATGCACAATTATGAGTGGGAAGTTTTTTTAGAATCTTCCACACAAAGGATTGTAAATCAACTTTGAAAAGAACAGACCAGTTGACCTTTTGACTTTGAAAAGCCACATCTGATTGGCTCAGGACATCTTTGGGGTGCAGCCAATTTCAGTTCAAAAGTTTCCTACCAAGGAAGAACTCTCTCTCTGTCTACTCTCTGCTTCGGCTCTCTTGCTCTTCACATTCCTCTGCAGCTCCTCTGCGCTCTTGCCCTCACGGCTTGCAGCCTCCGTGCTATGTAGAGTCCAAGGAAACTCAGGACACGAATTCCTGAGGAAGCTTCTCACTCTCTGCTCTACAGTTCACACACCTTGCAGAAGGCCTTGCTTCAAAGCCAACCTCATCATCCATCTAGACAACAACTATCAACAATCATAACATAATTCAAGACATCAACGGAACAAACTTTCTTCAAACGCCTAAGAACCAAGCAACACAAGGAAACGCAACGACACGCAAATACATCTCCAGACTTTTGCTGAAAGTGCAGGGGTATTATTTAAATACTTTGGGTAATCCGATTGCAAATAGAATTAGACTCAAAGAAGGATAAATGGTTCTTGAGGCATTGTAAACAGACTCCATAAAGTTCACTTTCTCTGTATTGATCATTCTGTCACTTTTCTCACTAACCTGTTTCATGTTTTATGTGTTAGATTAGTCTACGTTTAGAATAGCAATAAAGTTTGTCTGTATTCAAAGATAATTTGACTGTGGTATATTTTGATAAATAATCTCATCCCTGTTTTTAAAAGATCTCACTTTAAAGCTATACCCAAAATATGTGTGATATTATTGTCAATAAACCATGAGAATAATATTACTCCAATAAGTGAATTAATCCTAATTCCCTTATTAAAGCTAATTCCTTACAATAGAAATTGTGAGCGGATACAACGAAACGTTATTAAACCAAAAATTACGATTTTAATTGTGGAGAATTGTATTCAGATAAATAATGTAATTATTTGTAATTTATCTTGCTTATAATTGTTGCCGAACAAGATTAATTATATTATAAGTTTCCTTACATAATAATGATGTAGAATAAGGACAGTTTAAATTAATTCCTAGCTCACATACTGTTAATACAATCCGATGGTCCTCCATCCACACATTGATTGACCTGTCTGTGTGGCATGGAGCATTGTCCTGCTGGAAAAACCAATCCTCAGAGTTGTAGAAGATTATCAGAGCAGAATGAAGCAAGATTTCTTCCAGGATAACCTTGTACTTGGCTTGAAATGCTGAGAAATGTTGTCTGTACTTCATAGAATAAAATAAAAAAATGCCCATTTTACTCAAACACGTACAAATAAATAGTTTAATTAATAATTTTGCAGTGGTCTCTTAAATGTTTAAATTTTTCCATTGTTTCCATACATTGTTTCAACTGAGAACAAAAAAAAGAAAATGAAAAAAGAAAAATTTCATTTTGGTTGACCTGACAAAGACTAGCTCAAGGTCAAAGCATTGTCTTTAAACTTAAAGGCTTAACTTTAAACCTTACTAAATTCAAATGTCTTGGTAAAACGCTGAATGAAAAATGTAAAGCGATAGTTCACCCAAATATGAAAAATATCCTCATTTACTCAAGCCCCAAGAAAGGAAATGTTAGGAAGTATGTATAGAGACTAACAGCCTCAGTTCCCATTCACTTTCATGACATGGGAATAAAAGCAATGTCAACATTTACAACTTGTGTTCTACAGGGGGAAAAAATTGAACATTTGGGTTTGAAAGAACATGAGGGTGAGCAAATTATGATAATTTACATTTTTGGGTGAACCGTTAGAAATGCAGCCAAAAGAACACAATATTAATTATTTAGGCAAATGTTTATTGCACTTTCATTTGAATACATGGAAATATTACTTAAGTCTGATTTCACATCAGAGAACAATAAAGGAGCATATTATAAATTTTAAAATGCATCCTGCATTGGAGCTGGAACCTCTGAGTTTGGGAGCAGGTGATTCAGTGCTTGAAGTTGATGGGCAAAGCATGGGGAAAATCTGAAAAGATAGCAATGAATCAATGATCATTGTCTGAAACTGAAATAGTATTTCATATAATTCATATGTATTGCCTTATATGGGTAAATATACATTTAAATATCATGGAAACCAATTCTTACAACAGCAGATCTTGAAAAAACATTTATATAAAGCTATTTATGATTTGCATACCCTGTCGATTAATCCCTTATGTATGGATTTTTCACCAGGGTGATCAAGGGCGGTGTTAAGACATCACTTGGGCTATTTGCCCAAGGTCGTTTCTACATAATTTCGCTGACAGACTATTAATTTTCAGGCTTTCTATCCTTCTAAATTTGAGCCAGAGGAGAATGAAAGATTGCATATGCTTTGCCTAGTTTGGGCACAGTGAGTTTATGTTGAACGTACAAGCCAGTGGCGTAAGTAAGAGGAGTTTTTTGTGTGCTTTGATGGCTGCAACAGGGGTGTTTCGGTGTCCAAGCAAAGATTGTCTCATTGGCTAGTTGATGCAATTTCAAGTGCTTAAAAAGCGCATTGGTTTACCTTTGCCTTCAGGTATTCAAGCTCATTATACTTCTTTCATCAAATTCCCAGTGGGTCAGAAATTTACATACAATTTATTAGTATTTGGTAGCATTGCCTTTAAATTGTTTAACTTGGGTTAAACATTTTGGGTAGCCTTCCACAAGTTTCTCACACAGGGTTTCTGCAGGTTTTATGTAGAAAAATGTAAGACTTTTTTTAAGACCAACTAAAGAAAATGTAAGGAATCAATGTGTCTGTGGGGGGTTGGGGGGATTGCATTTTGTTTTTATTTAGTACTGCCCCTAAGAAGCTATTTGACATGACACATCCTCACATATATTATACAGGACAAAATAGTAACTGAATTTACACACATGATCCTGTTAAGAAGATTACATTCCCTTGGTTTCTAATATGGTGTGTTACACTCTCGATGACCAATGACTGTTTATGTAATAATTGTTCATGAATCCCTGCTGTGTCCTGAGCAGTGAAGAATAAAACCCAACTACAGTAAAATTATTTGGTTTCTCAGCATCTTCTGTACATGTGAGTTCTTCCCAACAGTGGCTATTTATGAGGTCCAGATTTTGACAATTGAGGGACTAAAACACAACTATTACAAAAGGTTCAAACAATTACTGATGCTCAAGAAGAAAACATAACAAGAACCAAGGGGTGCAAACTTTTGAACAATACGTTTTGTGTAAATAAGAGTACATTTTGAGTTATGTAGTTTTTGAAGGGCAGTACAAATATAATTTGTACTACATATAAAATATAATCTCTTATAGCTATTTGTGTATATTCTGAAAGGGGTGTGGAAACTTGTAAAAACAAATGGGTTATGCAAACTTCTGCACTTAACTGTATAGGCTATATAGTTTGTGAAAATATATATATTATTTTAGATTTAGTTGTCATATTGCATAAGTAATTATGAAATGACTTCACAATAATTCACAACATTGTAACCAAAAATTCTAAATACAACCCCCACATCTGTACATATAAGTGCTTGTACTATGTAAAAAGTGCAGTGTAGCTGTCTAAATGTGACATTGTCTGATTTACCTCCATGTTCATGGGGAAATGAACATTACAGAAAAATACTCGCTTACACATTCACGTGCTGCACGAAGAAATGGATCGGCTTCTTTCAGCTCGTTGCATTTCTACCTGTGTTAACTGACAGGATGACAAAGAGTGCGCACCAAGCGTATGACGTCATTGCCATGGTATCCAAATACATTTCAGCACATTTGCAGAATGACTAGAATGAAAGTATCGTCAAATCAACATGCAATGCTTCGAAATTGCTTCTCTTCTCTGCAAACAATACCAAAGACAAGAGCGAGAAGGAAAATGTGTACATCAAATGTAAGTACAAAAAATCAGTGAGCCTACCAGCTGAAACCAGGACATAATTACAATGTTTAGAGAATTGTCAGGACACACCTCTTCAAAACAGGACGTCTGGTCACAATACTTAAACGTAATGAGAAAACTATCCCGCAACGAGAAAACAATCCCTCGTACAACATTTAATGCCATGACCTAATGAATTAAAGACTTGTTGCTCTGATTTAAGACATTTTTAAGGCCTTATTTTGCAGAAGGGTGAATTAAGACTTTTTAAGACCCGTGGAAACCCTGTCACAATAAGTTGCTGGAATTTTGGCCCATTCCTCCAGACAGAACTGGTGTAACTGAGTCAGGTTTGTAGGCCTCCTTGCTCACACACGCTTTTTCAGTTCTGCCCACAACTTTTCTATCAGATTGAGGTCAGGGCTTTGTGATTGTCACTCCAATACCTTGACTTTGTTGTCCTTCAGCCATTTTGCCAAAACTTTGGAGGTATGCTTGGGGTAATTGTCCATTTGGAAGACCCATTTGTGACCGAGCTTTAACTTCATGGCTGATGCCTTTAGATTTTGCTTCAATATATCCTCAAAATGTTCCTTCCTCATGATGACATCTATTTTGTGAAGTGCACCAGTCCGTCCGGCAGCAAAGCACCCCACAACATGCTGCTGCCTCTCCCATGGTGTTCTTCTGCTTGCAAGCCTCACCATTTTCCTCAAAACACAACAATGGTCATTATGGCCAAAAAGTTCCAAAAAGTAAGATCTTTGTCCCCATATGCACTTGCGAACTGTAGTCTGGCTTTTTTATGGCGAATTTGGAGAATTGGCTTCTTCCTTGCTGAGCAGTCTTTTTAGGTTATGTTGATATAGGACTCGTTTTACTGTGGATATAGACACTTGTCTACTTGTTTCCAACAGCATCTTCACAAGGTCCTATGCTGTTGTTCTGGGATTGATTTGCACTTTTCGCCCCAAACTACGTTCATCTCTAGGAAACAGAATGTGTCTCCTTCAGGAGCGATATGATGGCTACGTGGCCCCATGGTGTTTAGACTTGCATACTATTGTTTTATGGTACCTTCAGGCGTTTGGAAATTGCTCCCAAGGATGAAACAGTCTTGTGGATTTCCAAAAAAAAAATATCTGAGGTCTCGGCTGATTTTATTTGATTTCCCCATGATGTCAAGCAAAGAGGCACTGAATTTGAAGGTAGGCCTTAAAATACATTCACAGGTAGTGTAAATTCAGTAAACCTCTTATCAGAAGCTAATTGGCTAATTGTCTAAAGGCTTGACATAATTTTCTGGAATTTTCCAAGCTGCGTAAAGGCACAGTTAACTTAGTATAAGTAAACTTCTGACCCACAGGAATTGTGATGTAGTCAATTAAAAGTGAAACTATTCATCTGCAAACTATTGTTGGAAAAATTACTCAGGTCATGCACAAAGAAGTTGTCCTAAACAACTTGCCAAAACTATAGTATGCTAATATTAAATCTGTGGAGTGGTTAAAAAAATTGTTTAATGACTTCAACCTCTTTGTATGTAAACTTCTGACTTCAACTGAACATGTAACCCTGGTGTATAACTGAGAATTAGTTAGAACTATAGAACAAAGAACTCATAATGTCAAGAAATTACACTGAAGTAAAAAAAAAAAGCTGTGTTAAAAGAATATTAGGCAATTCACTACTGTGTTTTGACTTAACCATCGTAACAGTGAGGTATTCTCACTAGGCTGACATTTACTACATTTTGACTAGATTAAAGTCTGGAGCACATTGTGGCTTACTATGGCTCACTCACTAAAACAGGAAGTTTGACCAGCATGTAAAATGACTAACCACAGAGAGATTTACCTGTCCCATGTGACGTTTAGGGACATGTCCCACAACATGTAAATCTGAAACCAATGCTACCACGATAATATACTTTTAAACTGGCTACCAACTGCTTAAACACCATTGAAGGACTAATTTGTTCTCAAAATCAAAATCATTCATTGCAACTGCATGGTAAAACATTGCTTCCTGGAAGACTTATTTTTTGGATCTCATCAGCTCTTGACATTTTAGTGTACAATATGCATCAGATGGTAAACAAAGGTCCATCTTCCTGCAGTTGAGGTGTTTCACGTGATTGAATATGGTTTAATTTCAGAATTGTGTTTGGAAGCATCCATGTATTTCCAAGGAAACACTTATACACCACCAAGAGCAATCCAAACAGATCCAAGACAGTGTTAAAAATACCGGTGAGGGAAGCATTTAAGAAACGTTATAAAAATATACCTTCGATGTAAAAAAGAAAAAAATAGGTAAAGCTTAGTTAAAAAAAAGTCCCAGGGGAAAACATGCTACAGTCCTCAAGAGTAGTGGGACTTCAAGGGTGATTTATTTTCCCACAGGCAGTTCGTTGAAGCATACAGCAAAAGACACAAATAAAGCCAAAAACAGGGATGTCCTGGAGTGACCTATAGTTATTTCAATAAATATGTAAAATTATTTGTAAATTAGAACCATTCTCAAAACGTCATGGTTACTAACGTAACCTCCATTCCTTGATGGAGGGAACGAAACGTTGTGTCGATGTAGTGACATTAGGGGTCACTCCTGGGAGCCCCAGACATCTCTGATCTTTGAGAAAAGGCCAATGAAAATTGGCGAGTGGAATTTGCATGCCACTCCCCTAGACATACGAGTATATAAGGAGCTGGAATGCAACCACTCATTCAGGTTTCGCACTGAGGAGCCGAGACAAGGTCCCGGCCATTTCAGCAGGTAGTTCAGTGTTGTGGCAGGAGGGACACAACGTTTCGTTCCGTCCATCACGGAACAGAGTTTACGTTAGTAACCATGATGTTCCCCTTCTGTCTCTCACTAGACGATGTGTCGATGTAGTGACACTAGGGGTCCCTATGGAAAACGGCACAACTACTGAACTGTGTTATGTTGACTGGCAGTGCGAGACGGGCAGAGCTCTGTGTGCCTCGTAGCCAGCGCACCAGGCTGTCGCGTAACTATCCCCAACGCACTTGTAGGCATCAACCGGTACCCTGCACCTCAGGGACAAGTCACCTGCTCAAAAAATAAGGACTGAAAAATAAGCATGGTTCACTGACAGAGAATGCCTACAGGTCCCCTATCCTCTTGATGGAGGTGAGGTCACCTCCAGCATCTCCTGCATAAAGGAAAGCACTGATCTGACTGCGCAACTCTGGGGGTCTTCGCATCAGGAAGAACACCGCTTCGCAAACAGATGCCACTTCAGGTCATACAGGTGCCTCGTCGAGGGAGCCCTGGTCTGAGTGATCGTTTCTACCACTGCCGGTGGTAGGCCACGTTTTCCGCATCCCATCCAAGGGACAGAAGAGGAGATTCCAGAGGTCTGGTTGTGGGTGCCAGATGGTGCCACGTCCCTGAGAAGGAAGGTCCTTCCTCAGGGGAATTTGCCAGGGTGAGGCTGTCGCGAGGAGCTCGAGGTCAGAGAACCCAGTTCGGGTGGGCCAATAAGGTGCCACTAGGATGACCTGCTCCTGGTCCTCCCTGACCTTGCACAATGTCTGTGCAATTAGGCCCAATGGGGAAATGCATACTTGCGGAACCCCAGGGGCCAGCTGCGTGCCAGTGCGTCTGTTCCGAATGGAGCCTTGGTCAGAGAATACCAGAGAGGGCAGTGAGAGGATTCCCGGGAAGCAAACAGGTCCACCTGCGCTTGACCGAATCGGATGGACCACCTAAGGGTGGATTCTCCACTCTCCCCTGAGCGTGACCTGCTGCGACAGCTGTGCTGTTGAGGTTGCCCAGGATATGAGTGGCTCGCAAGGACTTGAGTCGCTGCTGACTCAAGAGGAGGCGACGGCGGGCGAGTTGCGACATTTGACGAGAGCGTAGGCTGCCTGTCCGGACTAACAAATGCTTGCCCCAGATCAATAGGCATCTGTCGTAACCACGACGTGCCTGGAGACCTGGCCTAGGGGAACTCCTGCCCATAGGAATGCTAGGTCGGACCAAGGGCTGAACAGATGGTGACAGACACAAGTGATGAGCATGCGGTGTGCACCGTGGCGCCATGCCCATCTCGCGACTTGAGTCTGAAGCCAGTGCTGAAGCGGTCTCATCAGGCAACGGCGCACATCTACCCACAAAATCACTGCTGAATGCAATTCTGATGTTGCGGGCCGATTCAGCAGCCCACCGTTATCTGAAAACTTTGAAAGGACTGAACAGCATCACTACACTACTGTGATCCAGACACCTGAATCATCTCTTAAACATGCTAAAAGTATGCTTCACTACACTGCACATCTGGATATATGCCAAGTTAAAAAAACTGTTCTCCATAATTTGATGATTATTTGCTGAATTATTGTTAATATGATCGATAGAAATGTACACCAACATCAATTTTGTTATTAAAATTCACAATCTGAAATACAATTTCATCTGTAATAGCCTGCATTTGAGTTGTGTTTTATACAGTATATGATTCCTTTATATATTTATGCAGTAACTTGTTCCTCTAATTCAAGGTGTACGTATAGTCAATTGTGTTTTTAAAAGAACACTTTCAGCAAGGCATTTAATTTAAATTAACTTGTAAGCAGGCTATAAACCTATGCTCTTATTAAATAGTTAAGCATAATCCATCTATATAAGAAACAGGATTAGCCTTTATTGTCCCTCTTGATTGACTTTCACACACATGACACTGCGGTTCAACTCGAAGAGTCAGAAGTTTGATGATGATACAAATGCAAATTTCAGATTTATTTTATTTATTTATTTTTTGACTCTTTCCTATTGCAGCGCAGGGTCGCTTTTTTATATGGCAGTGTAAAACAGCCCACTAGTCATTTAAATAGCGCAATTTGTGTTAACCTGACTTTTTGTGTTAAAGTGGACCATAATGTTACATGTGCATACAATGTACATAGCTGTCTCACTATTTTCGGTCAAAAATGTTATATGTAATAAGTAGGGATGTGAATCAATTAACATTTTTTTAATTAATTAATTGCGAAAAGTTTCTGTGATAAATCGTGATTAATTACAGAAAATTACTACAAACTTTTAAAAATCATCATAAATATATACTTTATACTCTGAAATCAAAAGAACTTGCAAGAAATTGGTCCCCAAATCCCTACCAGTGCTAACCGACACGGCCTCGATAGTGGCCATGGGAAGCGGAGAGGTAACGATCGCAACCAGGAAATATACACAAACGGAAAAGGCATCTTTAAAAAGATGCTCTCCGTGAGTGACACTATTTTAGAAGGGAAATATGCTCTTTTAGAAGAAGAATATACTCTTTTAGGCTGCTGAAGCGCCCAGAGGCGTTCTCTGCACTCAACTGATGTAAGAGTGGGAGAAGCCACTGTAATGCACCATAAATCCAACAGCTTCAATGGACTGAATGGATCTGTGTTTTTATGTTAACCTGACTTTTCGTGTTAAAGTGGACCATAATGTTACATGTGCATACAATGTCTCACTATTTTCGGTCAAATATGTTATATGTAATAAGTAAGGATGTGAATTGATAATTTTTTTTTTTAACTAATTAATTGTGAAAATGTTCAGTGATTAATCGTGATTAAAAAAAATCATCATAAATATATACTTTATACTCTGTGTCAAAGAACTTGCAAGAAATTGGTTAGTCATCATTTATTTAAATTTTTAATTGTGTACATGTAAAAATCTTTTAAGTTTTAAAGTTGTTGTTTTTTCCGGATAGAGTTAATTAGACAAATTTGTAAAGGTATTAATTTTTGATACAAGCATATGTATACATGCCACATGTTTTATACATGTTTTCCAGAAGACTTTTTTTAATAATAGGATCAAATCGGCAGATTCAATTCATATCAAACTTTATTGGTAAGAGAAACTTAAAGAGTACATTGCCAATGCATTATTAGACACTATACTGTAAATGCAGATATAAAACATAATGAATGCTGAAGTTTAAAATCTCAAAACGATTATTTTCTCTGACTGCCATTCAGTCTCTACAAGTATACCTGGGCGTAGCTTGCTGAATGGACAGGTCCTTCTTCTCAGACTCTATCGCGCGCACACTGGGACTCTCTCGGGAGGTTTTGCTTTTGAAACAGTTTCAGATGAAATTCAGTGAGCGTTTTCACTGGATGCAAAGAGATACGGCAGCTTGCCTGCATCACTCGCCCACTTGCGGATAAAGTCTTCATTCTCAATACAGTAAATCCGCTCCCATGTTTGTTATGCCCGGGACATGCTTCGTACTAAATGAATAAGCATGCATTGCTCCACACAATCAGTTTCTGTGCGAGGATGTGCAGTTGAGTCAAGCGTGTACCTCCTGAAAATGTTTATATGGCAATGTTAGCTACAGAATGTGGGAAAAATATTGGTAGTTTCGCCATTGTACAAAAAGTGCCTGGGTTTGTTTCTGGCAGGCAGCAGATGTCCTAACCACACCCCACCCTAATCAGAGCCTGTGAGGCTGAATAGCCTGCTAGGAACAACTCAGGAAAACTACCTACTATCACATGAAGGAAGTAAAAAAAAAAAAAAAAAAGAAGTATTAATCGCAGAAATTAATGGCTACATTTTCCAGCACTAGTAATAAATGGTCAAAAATACTAGTGTACTCACCAATTTGTTACTGCTTTGTGGAGTTTTAACGTGTTTTATAAAGGTCCTATGATTTCTTTATCGTATTTATGATGTGGTGAATAAGACCCCCCCACCCCTAAACATCTTCACACGCCCCTGTTTGTGTATGTGTTTGTACATCTATGCAGTATGTAAAAGTATAGAAAGTGAGCCAAAGGGAGAGCAAGGCGCACAGTGCACAAAGTGTACCTTGCACATTTTATGCAAGAAAATAATATGGGAAGATCCAAGTGAGCAGGTATGCTATAGAAAAATGCTTCTCTAATTCTAGGATGAGGCAACTTGTGGAATGAGTTTTCTGATGGATGAAACTACTTACTTCAGATACTATATCGGAGTCAAAGATGAGCAAACAGAAGAGGAAAAACTTTTAGCCGTGTCCACATACATTAAATTCCAAAGCATCACCACACCATCAGAAAAGCTGAAAGATGAATATGTGGCATGGTGCATATGCTCCAACATCTTGCACAGTGGCACTTATATGCAGTTGACCTGAGTTTGGTTCCGGCTTGGGGCGTTTTCATTCCCAGCCCATCCATCTTCTCCCTATTATTTCCACTTCATTTGTTACTTCTGCTCTATCCTATAGGTATCCTATTGAATTAAAGGCAAAAATATAATTAAATAATATTTAAAAGCCATAATAAATCACAACGGTTTCTGAACTGCAAAATCACACTATTGCACCATAGAACAGCACTAAGGATGTCAAAAGAACCAGTACATTGATAGCAAATCAGTAGTAAAATTTGAAAAATAAATAATAATAATAAAGCAATGATATCAGCCTTGATTTTACAGGTATTGACTACTATAATTTTGGTATTGTTACTGACAGCCCTATATTTAACAATTAAATGATTTTAAGAACAGCACTCCTGGGGTTAAGTGACTTACTCATGAGCAAAATTGTGATCGGTCTTGGTACTGGTACTGTCCAAGGACTTTTAGTCAAATTAAAAACACTGGCTTGAAAACATCATGCTTCATTGTTTATTGCTCTCTACATTTTTCAGTTCAGGTCATTTTGTGTATAAAACAGTAAATTAATGAGCAAATATTCTAATACAAGCCATTTGCAGAGTCTTGAGTTATCATGGCTAGGGATGGGAATTGTAAGGAATTTAACAATTCCTGTTCTGATTCCTCTTAATGATCACGGTTACTTAACGGTTCCATTACGATTCCTTTAGTGTTTTTGAGAAATAAATATTTGGAAATAAGAAATGTAATTCTTTATGGATTTACTGCCCTTAGCAGCCTGATAAGACAATTTCCTATTTTAACAGAACAGGTTCTTGCATATTGATTTCACACAGGCATTTTAATTAGGATATTTTATTCATTCATAATCTTTTTTTATAAAATACCACTAATTTCAACAAAACTCATAATGTGAGTCTTTACACATTCTTATATCAACAACTTTCCAGAAATAACTGAATTCTTGGTTCATTTAAAGTTGCACGTTCAAGAACAGTTAATTGCTTACGCAATTTTTTTGCAGCAGGTTCCAAATAAGAACTGGTTTCCAGTTCCCAAACATTTTCAAGGCATACAAGCAGTACAAGTTTACTTTGAACAATACAAGACACTTCCACGCACACAATGAATAAGTGTATGTGTCACCAGCACTGGGTGAGTGAGAGTCCTCACTGCTGTAGATTAAAAAAAAAGCAAAAATTTACACCTGCAGCCCTGGGGAGCGGTAAAAGTGAGATAAAAGGGGAAAGGTAGGGGAAAAGAATGGGTTGAGAGGAGAAACAAAAGTGAAGGTGAGAAAAGCCAGAGAAAAGATAAGAGGGCAGAGTGAAGACAACCCAAAAGAAGAAAATTAAAATCTGAATGTATATTTGACATAGAGAAAACAGGACTGGAGTGAAGAGAGGCAAATAAAAGGAAAAATGAGTAGATCACAAATACCACTGGTGGTATGGATTCTGTTTACTAGCTAATGTTTTAATCCTTTCATCCACATACTATATGGCTTGAAAACATAACCAATAGCACAATAGAATGAAGGTTAATTAAAAGAAATGGTATAATACATATACAAATCTGTAAGAAAACTATACAGAAGCTCCAGCAAAGATAAATGGTATTAGGGGATATGCTGCCTGATAAAACTAATTTTATCACCTTACAAGAATGTATTTGTTGTTATCTAAACAATGAATTAAATGCTGTTTGGGATTATGAGAACATAGTCTGCCCTCAAGTGCAAAACACACTTGATCTCACCAGACTGATTCCCAAGGTTGCTTGATTAAAAGTGTTTAAAGAGTATTTTCAGATGCTACAAAATAAGTGTTTATCTCGTTTCTACCCTTGTCACAGTCTCAAGTGGAAACACTTAAAATTTAAACCACAGTTTAATTTGAACCCAACAGTTCAAATGTCAAATTGAGAGCATACTTGAGAGTATACAGTGGCCCCAAAAGGAATTTAGACACTTAAAAATGTATACTAACTTCACTGTTCTTACCCATTTTTGACTTAACCAATTGGTCACAAGTGAAATTTGAATGAATGTATGAAGTTAGTACCTCTCAAGTTCACAAAGGTGTCCTAACAGAGTAACCACATGTGTAGTTCATCACATTAACTGTGAGCATGTTCCACACATTTTGACAACCAGAAAGTGTCCAAATACTTTATCTTAATTTGAAAAAAATATATCTATTGTTTTACATATTACAATTTAAAACCTTATTAACTTTTTTGTCCAATGTTTTGCTTGACTTCAGTGTTCTTGAGCTTTCTGTCTCTTTAAAATAAACACCATTTGGTTTGATATTGTGTGTACAGTATATCCAGGGCCACTGTAGATAGATACATACAGTAGATTCATGTAGACCAAGTATATTTCTACATGGGTCTGTTAGGATCACAGTGATGTCAAATACTCAGCTAAGCCAGTGAGTTGCTGGATGTATTCACTGTATTTATCTTTCAGCTCATTTTGAGTTTGCACACAGTGTTCTCCACACTGTTTCTCACATGTTTACACTTGTGTTTGAGTTTCTTGTTTACTAGAGATTTTCTGCCTCATCTTCCAAAATCTCAAATTGAGCTCTAAGATAAAATGTCACATATAAATTTATAGTGGCATTAAACTTTATGAATGTTAATGAACTGTGAAACATCTGCACATACCTCACATTCGACTTCACAAAAATAATTTTAAAGTTCTGGGAGATATATATAATGTTATCACTCATTGTACAAATGCGCACACACACACACACACACACACACACACACACACACACACACACACACACACACACACACACAAACAAACACGTACACACTTTTATGAGCAGAGATGAATGACTCCATGCTCAGGCCATTCCTGTTCAACCATGCTAGCGACAGTGACAAACAGCCCAGCAGTGGGAATTAAATATGACAGTCCTGCTACTTCCAGTAGAAAGCTGGACTCTGCTTGTTGGACACTACATGCTAGTGTCACTGACTAGACACTGCTTGTCTTTGCCAGATTTTTAACTTGACATACACAGCATAACACACACAGTATAATTTTTTTGTATGGAAGCAATAACGTGTGAACAGAAACCACATGCTGTCTACAACAACCACATTGGATGAAGTGAGGTGTCTACCTAAGGCAATTAAAATGCATAGTCATTTAGCACCAAAAAGGTCTAGTCTTGTCAAGCAGACCCCCTTGTGTGCCTGCTGACATTCCAGAAATCTCTTAGGAGCTGGTTCATTATACTAGGTGTGTGTTTGCTGACATTGCGGAGGCATCACTAGTCCAGCTCATTACACTCTGGGTATTTACTGACATTGGAGAGCACTGCCGAGGTGCATTCATTATTCCTCACTAGGAATAACTCACAAAGGTCTGCATGATGACCAGGAACACCTCCAGCAATGTAGTCACATTTTACCTGAGGCGAAGGGGGGTTTGACAAGAGAACATGTGTTTGGTGTTTGCTGCTTACATCCTGACATGTGGTCACAGGCAAAAATGCACAGAAGTAAAATGTGCCCGACTACACCAAAAAGAGCTGAGCAATTCATCAGAAAGCAATTACAGATGGATTTACATATAAATGACTCTATTTCCAGTAAGTTGGTTTGCTAAAAAAACATCTGCCAAGAGAATATACAGACCAAATGTTTATCTGCTTGAGTTTCTGCCACATTCGCTGTATCAGCATTTGTACACACTCACCCTATTCTCCTCCTCTCGAAGGTCCGGCATGGTGCTGATGCACAAACTGACCACTGTCACCACCACCATCAACACAGACAAGCAGGCGAACATCTTTCCTGGCAAGCCCGACTGAGGGTTCTCCACCATGTCCCTCAAACCATTCATGAACTTGCAACAACGTGTCTCCTCGACAGGAGGGCACAGCTGCATACTGTGCCGACGTCGCTCCTCCTCCCGCCGCTCCAGCTCCGCGACTTCCTCGATACGCGTGTACATCTTGCGCTTGCAGCAACGCTCCATGTACGCCATCTCCACGCCCCAATAGTTCAGCTCATCGTGCAGCGAAAGCACACACATCTCCCGTAACATACGCAGTTTTCCCGCCGCTAGGAAGTTAAGAATAATGCGGAATGCACTGGGGCTACGGTCGAAGAAGAACTCGCGATGTGCCTCGTCATAATCGTCACAAACTCGGGCGATTTCCTCAGGGCTGCTGCAGGGTCTCAGACGTCCTAAGCGTGTCAAAGGAAACTGCTCCAGGGTGCTCCAGGGGAAGGTGTAACGGTTTCCCCCCACGTTGATAAGGGCCTGCAGGCCATGGTCCATCGAAAGCAGATCTTCTGGTCGGCGAATGAACTGGGCGCGTTGATAGTACACACCTTTGATAGTTTCTGTTTCCGGGATCTCTGTAAAGATGTGGTCCAAGCTGCTGTCGTCACTGACCGAGAGCTTGCTGAAGTCATGGTTCGCGTTGCTGATAATTGGCATGGTGGCATTGAAGAAAATGTTGACCAAGCGGTAGGGTTATGTTCAAGTTGACTAAGTGTTGTGTGTTAGCTTTTTACCTGGGTGCTGGGCATTGAGATGTTTATCCAAAAAACACCAAGGTGGATCCCATAGGACCTAATGCAGAGTTCAGCGAAGAGCCAAACAGTCCACATCATTTACACACTGTTAGAGACAACAAGAAGACAACAAAAGTCAACAAGGCAAAACAATTACCTTAACTTTGCATTTGTACAATAACCAGCAATCATTGCTTTTTGTTGAAATTACTTGACAATGTTATCCTTCACAGGTAATCTTTACAGCCATGCTCCTCCTAATTTCAATAAAGCAGGATGCTCTTTGACACAGATTGAGTGAACCCGCAAAAGTCTCTGGAGATTGGGCATTTGAGCTCTATCCTCCAGGCATCCTACAACTCTTTACAGACACTGAATAATTTGCTGTTGTCAATGTGTTTCATTATGCTTGGAAAGGGTGGGAGAAAGTGAGAGTGATAAACTATTTATTAATAGAAGAGTATTCCCGTTGGGAGAGAAGCTTGCTATACTGTGTGGAAAGTTAATTGAGGGAAGTGTGTTGAGCATCCCAGTGGCTCTGTCAGGAACATTATCTACAGTACAGTCTGATGAGCAAACAGAGAGTGGAGCAAGATTCTTCACAGTCACACTTAAGTGTTAAAATGAGGCAGAAATTAGGAAGGATGTAAAAATGTTGCTAATGATTGGCAAAATAGTACTGAAGATATTTTATTTTATTAATCTGAAATATTTACACTTTTTGTCCCTTATTCATTGTTTCTTTGTTTATTACAGCAATAATTTCCTCAGTTATACAGTTACACTTTTAACTGTATCACTTATACTTTGGTTCAGATATATGTTATGTGCTTTATACAATGATTTGACTAAATAATTTCAACTGTCTAAACATAAAAACAGAGACCTTAACAACAGCAGACAAAACACAGGAATATTCAAGGGTGACTTTATGTGCCTAAAAAATGCTAATTTATGGAAAAAGTCACTGAACCTCTGACTATGCTAGCCTACTGAATAATCAGATTAATTTTATATTAGTGGCACTAATAATTTTGTGTTATTAATTAATGTTTTTATTTAAACTATAAAAAAAATTAGTTCAAATCTAGCCTAATTGTCCTTCTTCTGTGTATAAACATTTTCCATATTAGATTCGAAACACATCTTAGAATAGATTCAGGCTTCGAAAGCACAAACAGGCATTAAATTAAAGCTAATCAAAAAGCTTCACTGCCAGACCAAAAGCAAAAGTTAACGAATGCATATATATATATATATATATATATATATATATATATATATATATATATATATATATATATATATATATATATATATATATATCAAAGTTAAAAGTCCCAACTCACCCCTCGACACGACTCCACAGTAACCGGTCCTCACTTTCTTCAGCACAGACATATACGCTCCATAATGCTGCATATCCTTTAAAACAAACTCGCTTCACTATTTAACTAACGGTTCTTGATGTAACGCTTAAGTCAGAGGCGGGAAATGTGTTAGATTGCGAAAATTATGCGCTGCTGACACATCAACCCTGTCCCTGAGAGAGAGAGAGAGAGAGAGAGAGAGAGAGAAATTAAATTTAAAGCGAAGTCTAACGTAGAGACTGATAGAAAACCCTGGTCAGGTAAAGTTCGCGCACCCACACAAACAACTTACCACTGACTATTATTTTAAACTAGTTTGCGATGTCTCATGTGTGCGTCAAAGGAACTGAGCGCGTGATAAAAACGGATACTAGAAACTTTAACCCCATTTTAACCGCTTTCGTGGTGACAAAGACGATTTTAATGTATTTGAAAATGAAACAAGCAGAATAGTCTGCAGTCGCAAATTCGCAACAGAACATCTGTTTTTGTCCCTCGTGAGTTCAAACTGCTGCAAGGTTCATACATCTACAGAAATCTGCATACACACACATTAGAGATCATGATCTCTTTTTGTTGACTCTCTGTTTACGCATTGCACGCAGATCAGGCACCATGGGTCAGTCCAATTAGTTTGATTCAGATTTCAACAGCATATAGTTTTTTGCATACATGCTGTTTACCTGGCAGCAATGTTATGAAGTCTAAAGCATCCAAACAGACGCGTTCAAGGTGAGCATACTGTACAATAGGTTGCACCTGCCTAGGGAAATGCAAAAATAGCTAAGCATGTTTGGATAGGTCCTGGTGGCATATTACAGTAATACACTTGAAAGCGAGACAGCTGGCATTGTGCATTTCCACTATCCATCACTGTATGTGAGGGTGGTCTGCACACATAAAATCCAAGAACAGTTACACAAGTATGGGCAAGACCACTCTCTTTCTCTCAACTTTAAAGAAATATTCCAGGTTCCCAGCCCTCCTTTCGTCCCTCATTTTCTAAAAAAAAAAGAAAAATCGTGGTTACATTAAGGCACTTAAAACATGAATGGAGCCAATTCTTGTTGGGGTCTTGAAGGAAGAAATGTGATGCTTATAATTTCATAAAAGCACTTCCATTTATTCTTCATTTAAATCTTTTTTGTAGCTGTAAAGTTGTTTAAATCGTTGTTTTGTGGGATTACAGGGTTTACAACAATATGTCATCATTGCAAGGAAGTTGTAAAATTGGATATACTGTAATTTTAATCATAAAAGACTTGTAAGCGGTTTTATCTAAAAACATGTTAACACGCATATTCTTGTAGTATAATCTTGTGGTTAAACAATACTTTTGAAACAGTGAGTATTTTAAAGTTTACGGATTGGACCCCATTCACTTCCATCATAAGTGCCTCACTGTAATCCAGATTTTGTTTTTTTTTAAAAGAAAAGTCAAATAAATTATTTTTTTATTTTTTATATGTGGTAATCAACACTATGCCACAAATTCTGTCGATTGAGCTTAACTTGTATTGACCCGGATATTCCTTTAAATGAATAAAGTGCAAAAATAAAATACCAGCATACTTTCCTCATATGTAGTACAGAAATCCAGAATTAATACATTCAGTAAAATACACACATGCAACTGTATTTCAAATATTTGCACACACACACACACACACACACACACACACACACACACACACACACACACACACACACACACACACACACACACACAGAGAGAGAGACAGGGCTGTTGCTAATGGAATGAAAGGTGATAATGATTCTAGGGGCCACAGGTCCAAGGGGATATATGAAAGGGGCCCAGACCAATAGACAGTCAGGGGCCCAGAATTCCTTGATACAGCTCTGCACACACACACACACACACACACACACACACACTGTACTGATTTTCAATACATCTTCAAATGATTTGTATGTCATTTCAGCATATATGTACACTTGTTCCCCTATATACACGCAAATGAGTGGCCTCGTTAATGGTGCTGTGGTGGAGGGATGGTTCTGCTAAATTTGAGAGAGAAAGTGATTGTTTGAGAGTTAAATGAAGGAAAAAAGGACAGAAATCAGTTTGAGGATTAAATTGTAATCTCTAGCAACAGAGAGAGAGAGAGACGAGATCAGCCTGAATGATTGAGTGTATTGAGTTGGGGGACAGACAGCTCTGGCAGCTGGTGGGCAGTTGTGTGTCCCCCTGAAATTTGTTTGATCCACTGCACATTCTGATCAACCTTGCTCTTCAAGCAGATGTGTGAATAGCTAGTAGATTACTGCCAAATGGTGGCCTGCCAGGAAAATGAGATGGAGCAAAGGAGAGTAAGTGAGTGACAGAGTGAGTTCATAAAATGTGCGAGCCGGCAAGAGTTTCTCACTCTAAATTCAATCCCGATAATTGGGGTTTGATTAATTCTTTCTCCTGCTGATTGAGTTGATATAATCAAAGAATGATTTTGTGCTTTGAGCACCACAACTTGGTGAGTTTTGGCATGTGAAGGGAGGCAGTGCTGGTTTGCACATCACCATGTTCTCTTTTGTCATCTGGTCAGCAATCCTAATCCAGGATGATTTACTTAACATTCAAATGTGTAATCAAACCCTGCAGCTAGCCAAGAGAAGCAGGTTAAATGGGTTTTCTGCTGGAGGGCTGCAGATGTTGCAATTTTCAAGAGAGAGAGAGAAGCCTTCCATGGTGTTCTGTATTGCACATTAATGCTGGAAGCGGGAATGCATGGACCTACCCCTTTATGCAGACATCAAACACCCATTTGAGCTTAAGTTGGAATTTGAGAACAGCCAGGAATGTAGAACTCCCTCGCAGTCACACACCTCTCTTATTCTCTGTGTGTGCATATGGGAGAGAGAAAGAGTGAATAGCAGACCGGATATCCCCATAAAGGAGGGCCAAAAATAGCATCGTCTTCATCAATTGCATGGAGTGAAGCACATCTGAGCCTTTCCTGTGCCAAATGTGCCCTGTCAGCATTTTGAACAATTCTCATGTTCTATCGAATGAATCCATCTGCCTATCAATTAACTCTCACATGCAACTCTAGAAGCGTCCACATCTGTGAACAACAGGAATGTTATTTGACAAGAACACATGACATTGCCATAACTGCAGCCAGCAGTGAAACTAACATGGGACCGTCCTCTGCTGTGCGTGCTGTGTTTTATTTCCACATTTATTGAGTCTACAGTATTTACATCAGCAGTCCTTACCTGCTGATCAGATTACCTGTAATGACACACCTGGATAAGAACTTGAGACCTCAACCCGATCATCTCACTTCCCTAATCTCTGATCAGTTTACAGATGCCACTGCTCCATTTCTTCACCATGCGGGATCAAATCAGACTTGTGGGGACACATTTCTTTTATTCTCTTTCTTATTACAAGACATTGAGTGCATCCATCAATTTTAAAATGTCAGGAGACTCAATCTTCAAACTCAGTGTGTCCTTAAACTTTGTCACTGTGCCATTGAATTGAATGAAAGATTAATTATCACTGTCTCCTCTCCTCTGCCCATCACTGTCATCATGAAACCCTTTGACCACCATATTGTGAAGTATTTCCCAGTGAAATAAGATATTCTGTCAGGGTTCTACCCTTAGTTTTGGGTTTTTTCCCTTTGAGGCAGATCCCTGACATGTACGAGTTCTATGTCTGTTTTATGTCTTGGATTCAGCCACTTCTGTTGGTTTGATTTATTTACTCTGTGGCTGGGTCCAGGCACTTATGTTTTGTCTTGTGCCATGTGAATGCTCTTGGGTTTGTGTTTTCTCATTCCCTTGTGCATTTGTGTCTGTCTTCAGTGGTAACCCTGTCCTCTTGTTTGCCTTGATACCTGTCTGATTATTAGTTGGTTGTTCCCACCTGCCCTCCTCATTATCTCCTTGTTTTCTTCCTTATTTAACCTCATTGTGTTTTTTGTCCTGTGCCAGTTCATTGTAGATTAGTTCCCTGTCAGGTATCTGACAGTTGGTTCCTGCTTGTCTGTTCCAGCCCTGCTCCAGCCCATCCCAACATCTTGTTTGTTGCCCTGTTTTTCCCTCCAGGAGGTGGAGGGGCTCATTGCTGTCCGCCAGGAGGCTGAGCAGCCGGTTGCTGACCGGCAGAAGGCGGAGGGGCCCGCTGCTGCCGCCAGGAGGCGGAGGGGCCTACTGTTGTCCACCAGGCGGTAAAGGGGCCTGCTGCTGTCCGCCAGGAGGCGGAGCAGCCAGTTGCTGATGGGCAGGAGGTTGAGGGACCAGGAGGTGGCGGTCGCTTCCCTACCTAGAGCCGCCTCTCAGGCTGCCAGACCCCGTCACCTTCCTGGACCCTCCTCTCAGGCCGCCTGCCGGACCCTTAATGTGATGCCACATCTTTGTTTTACCCCTCCCTCCCCCCTCGGTCTGTTCCCCCAGCCCCACCCTGGACTTTTCTATTTGCAACTTTGTTTGGTTTTATTTATTTACTCTGAGTCCAGGCACTTGTATTTTGCTTTGTGAATGTACTTGGGTTTGTGTTTTCTCATTCCCTTGTGCATTTGTTTCTGTCTTCAGTGATAACCCCGCCCTTTCGTTTGCCTTGTTACCTGTCTCATTATTAGTTGATTGTTCCCACCTGCCCATTATCTTAGTTAGACTGGTACCAAATTGTCCACATAACTTCCGGTAAAGACAAAGAACTCTGCGAGACCCAACGTCATAAAATTCTCACACAGATGAGCATCTCCACCTAAGACAACACTCCCTAAATTTTAAGGACCATAAAAAGCTAATCTCACATCTGACCTCTATCTCACCTAAGGTAAATTTAGGATGACTTATCCTGTTCTTGCAAAACATCTGCTCTCTCTCTCCTTCTCCCCCTCACTCCAAGGACACCAAAAACAAAGTTATGACTTATCCTGTACTTTAATGTAAAAGGTTTTCTGATCATACATGTTTGGTCTCATTCCCTTTTAGCAAGGTCAAATCACAAGTAAGATTTAAGAACTTAGTAAAATACAGTATACTTTCAGGGGCAAGACACCTCCCAGATCTCTCACAGAGACCAGATGCTGTATGCATATTAGGTGCTTTCTTTGTAAAAATCAAATGACCTACTCAATCACAAGTTTCAAAAATCTACTCATAACTCCATAATTGTAAACCAAATCCTAAATAACATCAAACATACACATCTGAAATAACAATAGAATTGTTTGGTACTTAAGGAAGGATGGCAGTGGAGCTCAGGGAGTCTGTATTCGGATGACCCACACAGAAAACATTGTGTGTCATTTTTCTCTTCCAGGTAATTGCAATTTAAATTTCTTATGCTTGGTAAATGTTTGAATGGAATGCAACTTTAATTATATTATCATGCTTGGTTCACTGATAGCTTTGAGTTTGATTTATAATTTTAATTGGATTGTTCGAATGTATTATTATTACCTCGTAAAATAAATTGTTATTATGATTCATTCTGAAGGACTGTTTTCTAGTATATTTCTAATTAACTACAAATCTATGGTCAGAGTTGGCTTAACTAAGCTACTTCAGTAGTAACCCAGTTAGTTAAGTATGTACTAAAAGTCTAAACGGCGAACCGATAATCTATAATATAGCTTAGCCAAGTATAATTAAACGGGAATACTAAGAGTAGGGCTGAGAATATTTAAAACAGAACTTAATTGACTGGGGATAAATGGTGAGTTCGAGAATCTATATTGAACCTAGCCAAATAAGACTAAACGGGTAAAGCCGAGAAACTATGAGGACTTAGTCTAAAACTTACTAATATCTGAAACTGATGAATTTGTAGTGCGTCCAGCCGGCACAGGATCCGAATAAATTTGAAATAACAAATGCAGTCTAGAAGAGAGAATTGTTAAAAATAATAAGATACAAAACTTTAATTCAGAGTATAGATACATCAACAAGGTTTTTCATGATTGGAGTCAGATGAAATAAAGAGAAGAATAAACAATAAGATTAATAAAACATGGAAATCAAATCAAATAAACAAAGTATTAATTAAATGCTCACGAAAAGACAGAACGCGCTGGAGACCTTCAGCCACGCTATTGGATGCCAACATTGGACCAATAGGTGGACCCTATATCTCCTTGTTTTCTTCCCTATTTAACCCCATCATGTTTTTTGTCTTGTGCCAGTTCGTTGTGGATTTGTTCCCTGTTAGGTGTCTGCCAGTTGGTTCCTGTTTGTCTGTTCCAGCCCAGGCTGTCATCTTTTGTCTGTTCCAGCCCAGGCTGTCATCTCCGGGAAATCAAAACAAACCTTCTTATTGAATTAATACTACCTCAGCACTTACCTGGACCTTTTCACCTGCACGTCTCTGCTGCCGAAGGACCCGACCCAGTTTGGTTCGGCTGCGTTTAGGGACTACGGCTCGTATAGTTGGCAACGCCGCTGGATCGATCGGGTTAACACCCGCGCTTTCGGGCGGCTATGCAAACTTCTCCTGCCCAAGACGACTCAATCTTTCCTCCCGGACGATGCAGTACCTGGTCCTAGTTCTTTTTCTGCTCTTCATTCTGCCTACTTGGCTGCCAAAATCCACTAACAACTTCATGGTTTTCCGGTACTCAGCCAAACAGCTACTCCAGCTAAACTGTTATCCATCGGCTACTCCGGAGCTCATCGCTGAAATAAAAACCGTCGGACTACGGTTTTTATTTTATCCGGGAAATCAAAACAAACCTTCTTATTGAATTAATACTACCTCAGCACTTACCTGGACCTTTTCACCTGCACGTCTCTGCTGCCGAAGGACCCGACCCAGTTTGGTTCGGCTGCGTTTAGGGACTACGGATCGTATAGTTGGCAACGCCGCTGGATCGATCGGGTTAACACCCGCGCTTTCGGGCGGCTACGCAAACTTCTCCTGCCCAAGATGAGTCAATCTTTCCTCCCGGACGATGCAGTACCTGGTCCTAGTTCTTTTTCTGCTCTTCATTCTGCCTACTTGGTTGCCAAAATCCACTAACAACTTCATGGTTTTCCGGTACTCAGCCAAACAGCTACTCCAGCTAAACTGTTATCCATCGGCTACTCCGGAGCTCATCGCTGAAATAAAAACCGTCGGACTACTTCAACGCCACTGTTACATCCACAGAGGCTCCCGTAGAAACTTAATACACATATCCACCGGGAATGACAGCTTCGGCGCAACACTTCCTCATTGCTTCTCTTCTGCGTCCCGGCATCAAAACAGCAACGCACAACGTCATCAGAGCCAACGTCACGTGAACCATTTCAACCTCCGGTCAGTTCCCATTTCCGCATCATCCCTTTCAAAACAAAAGTCTCTCAAGCTTGGGCTACTGAACATAAGATCCCTTAACAATAAAAGCATCATTCTCAACGAATTCATCCTGGACTCACAATTAGATTTAATCTGTTTAACTGAAACCTGGCAAATACCTCATGACTATTTCTCCCTCAACCAAGCCACCCCGACTGGATTCTCATATATGGACCAACCTCGTCCTGAAGGCAGGGGTGGTGGTATTGCTGTCATCCACAGACAAACTCTCAAGCTTCGCCCTCTCCCCATCCCATCGGTTCCCTCTTTTGAACACCTCTCATTTAAATTCTTAGGCCCCACTCCTCTGACTATTTCAACAATTTATCGCCCTCCCAAACCAAATCCTTCCTTCCTGTCAGATTTCTCAGAATTTATAACTCAACTCTGCACAACTTCATTAACCACATTACTCATAGGTGACTTCAATTTCCATATCGACTCTTCCACCTCCAAACCCACCATGGATTTCATGGACATTATACACAGTTTTAACTTCACACAACATGTCGATTTCCCCACCCACACCCGTGGACACACTTTGGACTTGGTCTGCTCAACTGGACTTAATATTGACACTCTCACACACACAGACCTGGCCATATCCGATCATCTCGCCATATCATTTCACATCAACCTCCCCAGCCCTCACTTCAAGCAGACATGCACCATATCTTACCGAAATCTAAAGTCTCTCTGTCTCACCGCCTTTTCCTCCCATATCACAAACAAAATTTCCATACCCAGCATCCCTGAAAACTCAACCACCGCCGACCTTTTAGCTCACTACAATTGCACGCTCACATCAAGCCTCAATACTCTCGCACCAGTGAAAACTGCAACAGTTACTTTTTCCCGCTCTGCTCCCTGGTTCACTCCTGAACTGCACAAACTCAAAAAAGAATGCAGACAACTGGAACGCCTACATAAGAAAACTGGACTCACTGTACACCTACAAGCCTACAAGGATCACAGCCATCATTATAGATCAGCGCTCACATCAGCCCGCACAGCATTTTACTCTGAGATCATTCACTCTGGATCCTCCAACCCTCGGACTCTGTTTTCCACAGTTAATAAATTACTCAAACCCATTGACAACATCACTCACTTATTCACCATGGACAAATGCAATAATTTCATCGAATTCTTTAAATACAAAATCGACAGCATTCACCAAGAACCCTCTGTGAACATTTCACCCAGCACAGACCCTCAATCTGACTCATCCATTCCATTTCACATCATTCTCCCCTCCCTATCAGTCATTACAGAAACCGATCTCACTAACCACTTCAACAATATCCACCTCACAACCTGCCCACTGGACCCCATTCCATCTGCACTGGTCAAGCACTGCCTCCCCTGCCTCAGCCCACTCATCATGGCTATCATCAACTCTTCTCTCACCTCTGGAACAGTTCCTTCTTCCTTCAAAGTTGCAGCCATCACACCAATACTTAAAAAACCTGGCCTGGATCCTGACAACCCCAACAACTTCCGCCCTATCTCTAACCTACCTTTCCTGTCTAAAATCCTGGAACGCTCGGTCGCCTCTCAACTAAAACACCACCTCCTATCAAATCAGCTCTACGAAACCTTTCAGTCTGGATTCCGTACTCATCACTCTACTGAAACTACACTACTCAAAGTAACAAATGACCTCCTGCTCGCCTCTGACTCTGGTTCCCTCTCCATCCTCCCCCTACTTGACCTCTCTGCCGCCTTCGACACCATTGACCACTCCATCCTTTTACAACGCCTACAACATCTTGGCATCTCTGGCTCAGCTCTCTCCTGGTTCACCTCCTACCTTACCAACAGATCTCAATTCATATCCATCAACAACTGTACGTCTCACACCATACCTGTCAATCATGGAGTCCCTCAAGGCTCGGTGCTAGGTCCCCTTCTGTTTATACTGTACATGCTTCCCCTTGGACTTATCATTCATAAGCATGGATTAAAATTCCATAGTTACGCAGACGACACACAACTATACCTTAACACCAGATCCATCACTCCTGCCACAGTATTAACCATCACAACCTGCCTCTCTGCAATAAAATCCTGGATGAACGCCAACTTCCTTAAACTAAATTGCAATAAATCGGAAATCATCGTCATTGGTCCCAAATCACTCCTCCCCTCCTCCCAAGACTTCACTCTCTCCGTTGATGGCCATACAGTTACCACCTCTACCCAGATCCGAAATCGTGGTTTCATTTTTGACCCCACACTCACATTTAAGCCCCATATCCGTCATATCACCAAAACGTCTTGGGTTATGACTATAACCCTTGTTCCCTGAGAAGGGAATGAGACACTGCGTCGTTGAAAACGACTCTTTGGGGAACGCTCCTTAGCGTGCGCCTCTGAATTATGAATGAAACTATTCCAATCTTGATTGGTGTTGCGTCATGACGTAACATGTGACGGCATAACCGGATGCATAAAAGTGACGCCGGTACACATACACATTAGCCTAGCGATGAAGCAAGCCGCTCTCAGGCCTTGAGGGGCATGGCAGGACGACGCAGTGTCTCGTTCCCTTCTCAGGGAACAAGGGTTATAGTCATAACCCGAGACGTTCCCTTCCGAGGGAACTCACACTGCGTCGTTGAAAACGACTCTTTGGGGAATGAATGCCCACTAGGCCACGCACCGAAAAAAGGCCTGCCCTAGGGTGAAACTGAACTCAGGCACTCAGCTAGGACGAGAGCACACGTGCGCCAGGCGTACTAGGGAGGTGCAGACTATAAAACCTGATGAAAGTGTGCGGGGTAGCCCAACTGGATGCCTCACAGATCTCCTGGAGGGGTACTCCCGATAAGAGAGCCCTAGAGGACGCCATGCCTCTAGTTGAATGAGCCCTCACGGCCAAAGGTGAAGGCAAATTGCGCACCTTGTAGGCCGAGATAATAGCCTGAACAATCCAATTACTAATGGTTTGTTTCGAGGCAGGGAGCCCCTTCTTAGGTGACCCAAAACACACTAACAGTTGGTCCGACCTCCTCCAAGAAGAGGACCTCTCGAGGTAAACACTCAAAGCTCTGACAGGGCAGAGCAAATGGAGCCTCTCTTCTTCTGCCGACACATGAGGTGGAGGATAAAAAGCCTGCAGGACCGTAGACCGTGCCGTGTTAGACGGCACCTTAGGCACATAGCCAGGTCTCGGGTGTAAAATGGCTTTAACTCCGCCAGGGGCAAACTCCAAGCAAGCTGGCGTCACTGCCAGGGCTTGAAGATCACCCACCCTCTTTAGAGAGGTAATAGCTAAGAGAAAAGCCATCTTGAACGTCAGGTCCTTGGGCTGAAGCCGACTGAAGGGGTTCGAAGGGGGCCAGGGATAACCCTTCGAGAACCACCGCCAGGTCCCAGGCAGGAACCCTGGACCTGGTTGTCAGTCTCATCCTCCATGTACCACGGAGAAAACGAATGACCAGCTGGTGCCTCCCCAGAGGCCCATCACTCAGTGGTGCATGGAACGCCGAAATGGCAGCCACGTACACCTTAAGTGTGGAAGGGAGAGACCCGCAGAGAAACGATCTTGAAGAAACTCCAGAACTGAAGCCACCGGGCAGTTAACTGGATCTAATTCATGTTCTCTACACCAAGTGGAGAACACATTCCACTTGAGGCCATATAATCTCCTAGTAGACGGAGCCCTAGAGCTAAGTATGGTTTCAACCACCCCCGCTGATAGACCAGCATTTAGGTACTGAACCCCCTCAGGGGCCAGACCCACAGTTTCCACAGCTCTGGACGAGGGTGGAAGACTATGCCCCCGCCTGAGACAACAGATCCCTCCTCAGAGGAATCTGCCATGGCGGAGCTATCAGGAGTGAAATTATGTCTGAGAACCATACTCGGCCGGCCACATGGGGCAACCAGAAGTAGACTGATGCCCTCTTGGCGGACCCTTTCCAGGACTCCCGGGAGCAGAGCGATCGGGGAAATGCGTACAGGCGAAGCCTCGGCCAAGCCTGTACCATGGCGTCCAACCCCAGTGGGGCTGGATGTGAGAGGGAGAACCAAAGTGGACAGTGGGACGTCTCTCGAGACGCGAATAGATCCACTTCTGATGGTCCAAATTTGTCCCATATCAACTTCACCACCTCTGGATGAAGTCTCCATTCCCCGGGCCTCAGCCCTTGCCTCGACAGGATGTCTGCTCCCTGATTCTGAACCCCCGGAATATACATGCTCTGATAGACAGTATTTTCCCTTGGGACCAAAGAATTATCTGATGCGCCAGTCTGCACAGAGGGCGCGATCTGAGTCCTCCTTGTCGGTTCAGATAAGCTACCACTGATGTATTGTCCGAACGTACTAGGACATGGTAACCTTTGATGTCTGGAAGGAAGCTCCTCAGAGCCCTGAACACAGCCAACATCTCTAGACAGTTTATGTGCCAAGAATGATGATGGTCCTGCCACAGACCCCTGGCAAAGCGGCCGTCCATGACCGCGCCCCAGCCAGTGAGGGAGGCGTCTGTCGAAACGGTTTTCCGGCGACATGACGCTCCCAACACTGGCCCTAGGGACAGGAACCAAGGTTTCTTCCATATTAGCAGAGAACGAAGGCATCTGCGCGTTACTCTGATTATACGAAATGGATTCCCCTTGGGGAAAACACCTTGGCTTTCAGCCACCACTGGAGGGGCCTCATGTGTAGAAGGCCCAAAGGTATCAAGTTGGATGCCGCTGCCATGAGGCCCAGCAGTCTTTGAAACTGCTTTACGGTGATGGCCTGGCCTAGTTTTAACCCGGACACCATCGCCAGAACGGACTCGATACGTGCAGGAGACATGCGTGCCTGCATCGTAACCGAGTCCCACACAACACCCAGAAACGTTGTGCACTGGGATGGTTGTAACACACTCTTTTGTGTTGAGTCTCAACCCCAAACTTCGAATATGGCCAAGGACGACATCTCGATGCCGAACCGCCATTTCTCGAGACTGGGCCAGAATGAGCCAGTCATCGATAAAATTCAGTATGCGGATGCCCTGAAGTCTCAGAGGAGCAGGAGCTGCATCCATACATTTGGTGAATGTGCGGGGAGAGAGTGCTAGGCCGAACGGAAGAACCCGATATTGGTACCCTTGCCCCCGAAAGCGAACCTCAGGAACCTCCTGTGACATGGAAGGATGGGTACATGAAAATAGGCGTCTTTTAGATCTATCGTGACAAACCAGTCCTCGGATCTGATCTGACTCACGATGACAGGAATGGTAAGCATTTTGAACCTGAACCTCCTCAAAGGCCGGTTCAAAACTCTGAGATCTAAAATCGGCCTCAACCCCCATCCTTTTTTTTTTTTTTTTTTTTGGAACTATAAAGTACCGGCTGTAAAGACCGGACTCCCTGTCTGAATGAGGAACACATTCTATGGCCTCCTTCAGCAGCAGAGATTGCACTTCTTGTTCCATCACCTGAGCCTGCTCCGGAACCACTGTAGTCTGCACCACCCCAGAGAATTTGGGGGGGGCGGTGCCCGAACTGCAGTTTGTACCCTGATTTTATTATATGCAGGACCCATGCAGATATGTTGGGAAGATGATTCCATGCCTCTACAAAATCTACTACGGGAACCAGCCTCTCCTCCAACCACCCCTCTGGTCTCGGGTGTTTTTCGAGCACTGTTCTCGACTTCCTGAAGCGAGATACCGGCAGGATTTAGTCGATACAGTCCTTGTGACCACAATTGATGTGCGTTTTTTATTTTTTGACGCGAACGGCACGGTGTGCGTTCGCTGGAAATTGATGTGGCCCGAAGCGTCAGAGACGGCGGGAACCGACACCGATTTCCTGAGGACTCCGCTGAGGGGGGGGGGACAGCCCTCCGAGGTTCTACCACCTCGGTAGGACCTCTTTCCCGAAGCTTCCACTAAGGGAACCAGCCTCTCGAGGCTGGTCTCGGGTGTTTTTCAAGCACTGTTCTCGACTTCCTGAAGCGAAAGACCGGCAGGATTTAGTCGATACGGTTTCTGTGACCACCACTGATGCTTGTTTTTTTTTTTTTGACACGAACGGCACGGTGTGCGTTCGCTGGAAATTGATGTGGCCCGAAGCGTCAGAGACGGCGGGAACCGACACCGATTTCCTGAGGACTCCGCTGCGAGAGCAACCTCGGTTGCTCTGCAGCGGGGGGGGACAGCCCTCCGAGGTTCTACCACCTCGGTAGGACCTCTTTCCTGAAGCTTCAACTAAGGGAACCAGCCTCTCGAGGCTGGTCTTGGGTGTTTTTCGAGCACTGTACCCGACTTCCTGAAGCGGGAAACCGGCAGGATTTAGTCGATACGGATCTTGTGACCACAATTGATGCTTGTTGTTTTTATTTTTTATTTATTTATTTATTTATTTATTTATTTATTTTTTTTTTGACACGAACGTTCGCTGTGCGTTCGCTGGAAATTGATGTGGCCCGAAGCGTCAGAGACGGCGGGAAACCAACACCGATTGTGTGCGGCCATGTAAGCCCTACTTATTAAAGCAGATGTATCTCTGCAGGGCTTACTAGGCAGCGCCGGGTTTTAGCCCATATACCGTGCCCCCAAAACATCATCTGTAATCAAACACTGGGGCTGGAGATACGGGACGAATGCGGTTTACCCCACGATCTCGTTTTAGATATCTTTGTGGAGATCGGGGAAAACGGCAAACCCCGGCGCTGAGTTTGTGATCTGTGCCGCAGGAAACGCACGTCTAATTGCTTTCAACTTGCGTTCCCTGCTCATTTTGTGGCCAGCTGATATTCAGTCTGGCCACGGCACGCGTCACAACCTCAATCAGCTCCTCATAAGCTTGGCCAAAAACTGGCGTGTTTGGCTCACGGTCGTCCGCATCGATGCTGAGCATATCCACTTCCTCGGAAGCAGTGAGCTCAAGCAAGGGGACCTGATCATGGGCAGAAGAAGCCGCGACGCGGGCTTCTGCACCACTCACAGTAGGCTCGGGATCCTCAAACGAAGAATGAGAACGTGCCGCAGCAGTCTCATTCTCATCTGCAAAATCCCGCTGCGAACCCCGCGATTTCAATCGCCGCGCTGCCTCAACAGACGCGGGACCAAAACCATGGGGAACGCGAGCCTGACCGTGCTCATCGAAGCACGCCAACCGGGAGCGCAGCACTCTCATGCTAGTGCTTCACAACTTTCACAGGCAGATCCCTCGAGAGCTGCCTGTGCGTGCTGTGCTCCCAAACAGTTCACACATAAAGCGTGCGTGTCCCTACCCGTAATGAAACGAGGGCAGGAGTGCACGCACTTCTTGAACTGTTCGGTGGCCATAATATTTTTAAATCAGACAAACAACACCAAATAAGACAAACAATTTCAACATAGAGCGCTTGCTGAAGAGCGAAAGCTAATGTGTATGTGTACCGGCGTCACTTTTATGCATCCGGTTATGCCGTCACATGTTACGTCATGACGCAACACCAATCAAGATTGGAATAGTTTCATTCATAATTCAGAGGCGCACGCTAAGGAGCGTTCCCCAAAGAGTCGTTTTCAACGACGCAGTGCGAGTTCCCTCGGAAGGGAACTGCCTTTTTCCACCTACGTAATATTGCTCGTCTACGCCCTACCCTCTCCACATCTGCTGCGAAAACTCTCATTCATGCATTCATTACATCAAGACTCGACTACTGCAATAGTCTCCTATATGGTCTCCCATCCTCTGATATAAAAAAACTGCAATACGTTCAAAACTCCGCTGCCCGCCTCCTCACCCACACCTGCTCCAGAGACCACATCACCCCTGTCCTTCAACAGCTTCACTGGCTCCCTGTACAACAGCGCATCCATTACAAAGTTCTGCTCATCACTTACAAAGCCCTCAATAACTTGGCACCTCCATATCTCACAGACCTCTTACAGCATCACCGCCCCTACCGACGCCTCCGCTCTGCCGACTTAGGCCTTCTCAAACCCATCACCAAATCAATACACCGAACTTGCATTCGAGCATTCGCCATCGCTGCCCCCACCCTTTGGAACTCACTCCCCATCCACATCAGAAACTCGGACTCACTAACCACCTACAAAAAACTGCTCAAAACCCATCTGTTTCACCTTGCCTACAATCTATAATACCACTCTCACCATTGATTGTTTCATTTGTAAAGCGTCTTTGAGTTCCTTGGAAAGCGCTATATAAGACTTATGTATTATTATTATTATTATTATTATTTTTTGTCAGTTTTTTCCCATTTGGGGTAGTTTCAATACAGTTGATCAGTACAAGCCCACATCGCTACTCTGACATATTCAAGACAAACATTTTTAAATTGACTTGATTTTATCCATCTAAAATTAAAAAAAATATGTTCTATATCAGAATGGAGCCAGACCTGACTGCAAGTTTGCCAGATGTGGAACACCTGAAACACCAACGCACTCACTTTTGAGGAGACTTTTTACCGTGACATGGAAGCCAAGTTCACCCTAGAGGGCATATTAACTTATTCCAAACCTTTTTTAAATTGTTATTTACTGTTATTTTTATAACCTTTATTAGATCAGTGCCAACTATTGGCAAGATTTTAGAAAGGCTGCATTACCTACAACAGTGGCTTCAAACAATGCTTTTCAATGTTGTTTTAAAGGCAGAGCCAGTTATTACCTTTTGCTGAAATATTATGAAGACAATTTTTTTTCTTTGGAATAAAATGCACTTATGAATCATGCACAGTATGAATGTGTATTAATTAGGGCTGTCAATCAATAAACATTTTTAATCAAACGAACTGCATGATGTTTGTTTATTTGAATGAATCACAAATAATCATATATATACTGTAAATATTACAGGAGAAAGGCTCCCAAAATAATGTATTATTTAATAACTCAAATAATTATAAATATAATATATTATAATTCTGATCATTCCAATGCATTACATCATATATTGGCAACAGGCAAATAAGGCATTTAGACAATAAAATTGGTTTCAGCGGTCAAAATACTGTTTGATTTATTTCCATATCATCAATTATAACCCAATTATTGGATTATGCTGCCTTCTCGTGCTAACATAAATAATCGTACATATGTGTTTCCCACTCAAAAGTTGCATATGAATGCACCCTCAAGTTGTAATAATGATTGTGAAACTCGAGTTTCCATGTTGGAAGTTAACCTTCAAACCGGTGGAAGTTCCAGAACCACCAGAGATCCGACCTTTATTTCTCTGCTAAATGTAAATATATATATAGTAATGTAAATTTAACTCATGCAATTAAACTTTGTGAAAATACTGCATGTTATTGCACCCGTGCTAGTTATTGATGCTGTTTGCAGATGCTGGACAACTGTGTCCCGTAATTATATCAAATGTCTTCTTTTGTGTGTGTGTGTGTGAGTGTGGGCAGGTTTAAGTGGTTTACGAGGACTTTTTTTAAGTTTATAAACTGACAATTACAAGGGTATTATGCTATAAATGTAGTTTATGAGGACATTTCTTGTGTCCCCATAATTTAATCGCTTAAAAAAGAACCTAAACGATGGTTTATTGAAAATGTATAAATGCAGAAGGTTTTTTGTGAGGGTTAGGGTTATGATAGAATCTATAGTTTGTACAGTATAAAAATCATTATGTCTATGGTGAGCTGCACCAACATATGTGTGTGTGTGCCTTTTTCTCATGATATGAAATCATTAAAATGTGTGTTTCTAAGTAGGACAAAATTTTCACTATACACACAAAAGCATTATAGTACACAAGTAAAAAAAAAAAAACATTACTTCTTATGTAGGCCATATATGTAATACAAGATAATGTGTTAATGTGAACATAACTAAACTCATATAAGCTATACAATGCTTAACAGTATACTGTGAATTATGTATGTATTAGTTTATTAATTAGAGTAATTTTCATAGCATAATGAAAGGATGCCCTATAAATTTAAATACAAATTTAACATAAAGTTACCATACACAAGAAACTTACCCTGAGAAACATTTTGTAAATTGACGTGAGACTATAACTACAACAGATAATTTTTTTAATGGAATAATTTTTTACATATGTACTGTATATATATGTAAATATACAAGATCGGGTGCATGTGTTTGTTTGTTTTTTTTTGTTTTTTTTGGTGTGGGGGGTCAATTCACTCTTCAGACACTACTAAACCACTGGTATGGACCTACAGGGCTGAGATGCTTTTCTACAAATCTTCATTTGTATTCTGCAAAAGGGAAGTCATACACATCTGCAATGGCATGAGGGTGAGTAAATGATGAGAGAATTTTCATTTTTGGGTGAACTAACCCTTTAAATTAAAATGGCCAGACAATTAATTTAGAAATGAAGTAACTACATATATATATATATATATATATATATATATATATATATATATATATATATATATATAGTATATATTTAAATGGCACATTCTATTAACACTGACATTATATACACAGTACATAACTTAAATTGCACAACTAAATTATAGTCAATACATAAAGAAAATGGCATATTTCTTACAATTTGCTGCTACCTTGTGCTATTTCACCTAATTTAAATTTGAACCCTGCCCTCCTAGTTTTCAGTGATGCAAAATCTTCAATGACTTAGTCATATCTGCTGAGCAATCACATTGTTGATGCTAATTATTGCAAGACCACTGAGAAGATCCTGTGTCATGGTGTACCTACCTGCACTGCTGATCATGGTTATCATGTGTTTCTTCATAATGTAAGAATACATTATGATCATCCAATTCTATTCCCATATAGACCCATATAATTCTAACCATATAGAGCCTTTAAGGCTGAGTAGCCTGTCGGGACATCTTTTTTCCATCGCTTCAAGCTTTGTTCAGGGGCGGGTAGGCACGATTTGGAGCACCTTTCTCCCATTTCGATCTTGCAAGCCAGGGGCGGTGTAAGTTCTATACGGGGGCTTAAATTTGTATGTTTCTCCAACCCATTTTCATTCCCTAAGCGTCCAGTTTTGATGCTTGTTCAGAAGCCGTCAGAATCTGCACGATGATGCCAAAGGTGACCCTTGGCATTCTGTTATTGATGCGGTGAGAAACCCCATTGTTTTCAGCGAGAACATTTTGTTGTCAGTTATCAGTCTTTGAATCTTATTTTAAATGTTTAACCCAAATGTTTTATTATACTTATAAATATATTAGTGTGAAATTACATTGTACAATCATATATAATATTTTAGATCCCTAACCCAACACATTTCTAAACCGATAATCAACAATATAAAACATGAAAGAGACACTTTGATATATATAATTTTATATACATTACACTATTTATTGATATTTTTATGCACCCAACTGCACATTTATGCCTAAACCTAACCAGTTCTCAACAATGGAAAAGATGTTTATTCATTTATTTAAAAAAATATAAACTATAATAATATTCCAAACCATACTACCAGCACATCTCATTAAAAAAATACATGTACATCTGAACCTGAGGTCGTTGTAATCAGCCACAAGACACGCACGCGAGAGCCAATGATAAAAACTTGAGCTTGTGACAATCGGTCACAAGACACATTAGAGCCAATGACATTAGCGTCTGACATCAAACCCGTGTCATTACGCTTGAGGCGGCAATTTTTTAATGTCTTAGAATGAAACTTGTGCAGGTTGTGTTACGGTGGATACAGGGGGAATGTGTTTGGTGACTAAAAACATACATTTAGGTTTGTTCTTCAAATAAAATGATTGTTAGACTCGGAATACACCCAGAATGAAACGGGTCACTTCAGCTGTGCAGGATGTGTAGAGACAGATTAAATTGAAAGATAAACAACAAATTAAATATTAACCAAATCAAAGAGTAAATAAATGTTGCTTATTTCACATGAAATGAACATCATACCCCCAACATATGTCACGATGACAAAATAGTACCACAACGTATACTTAAATGATGCAAAAATTTGAATGCTCGTCACGTAAGTCATTTGACATCAAATGTTTCTTTTTGAAAAGAACGCACTTGCCGGAAGCTTTGCAAACCAGAGGGGGTTTTTGGCGTTTGTAGATTGACGCGCTGGGCTCTTGCACAAGTAAACAATCTTTGACGCCTTGGGTGTGAGAACGTGTTGGTTTCTCACCCACACCTATTATATTGCTTCTAAAGAAAATGGATTTAAACACTGGAGTCATATGGATTACTTTAATGTTTCCTTGTGATTTTTGGAGCTACAAAGGTCTGATCACCATTCACTTGCATTGTGTGTACCAACAGAGCTGAGATATTCTTCTAAAAATCTTCTGCTGAAGAAAGAATGTCATGCACAACTGGGATGGCATGAGGGTGAGTAAATGATAAGATATTTTTATTTTTAGGTTGAACTATCCTTTTAACAGAACTAAGTCCAATGGGTTTGGAGTAAACAATGACAGAGTATTCTCTTTATATAACCCTGATATTTCCACAGTGGTCCTCAGTCTAGTTATCTAGTTATCCTCAGTCTAGTGAGCATAATAGATATTTGGGTGAACAGAGGTAAACATTTCAAAGCATCTCAGCTATTATTGGCTGATAATATAGGATTGTTGTTGTGAAACGTGTTTAAGATGAAAATGAATTGTAATGATCTTTGTTTGAGGTATTCTCAAGTGTGGATCGGCCAGATTAGAATGTTAATGCAAACACACCCACACACACGTTGGTGTGGCTATCCTTATGAGGACACTCTCTATAGACATACAGATTTTTATACAGTGTGTTCAAACTATAGATTCTATCCCCTAAAACTAACTAAAACTAAAACTAGCGATTTCAGTTATGGTAACGCCAGAAATGTCCTCATAAACCACATTTATAGCATAATACCCATGTAATTACCAGTTTGTAACACCCAAAAAAGTCCATTACTTGAGTGAAAGTACAGATACTACTGGTCAAATATTACTCCATTACAAATGAATGTTGTAAAGACAGATTTTAACTTAAGTAAAAGTACAGAAGTACTTGGTTTTAAAAGTATTTAAGCATCAATTTCCTTTTTTATGTCAACACATTATTTTATTATTGTTGCATTGTTGTATGTAATACTTACAATACATTATGCCTCTGAAGAAACCTACTGAATACACTGACTAGCTTGTAGTATCTGTGGAATAAAGAGCTTTTAGAATGTTACAAAACCTATAGTAATTAAACAACTGAATTGACAAAAAAGCCATAATCATCTTTATTTTTTTATTTAACACTCCTACCCACAAAAGCAGCATGGTAGTGTTCTCACACAGCTCTGGCAGTGTGAACACATCTATGTGTATACATTCCTCCACATTTCAATCAAGTGGACAATGAAATTGCTGTAAATACAGACATGACCATGTACTTTGTAAGTCCAAGACTAAAAAATACCTATACATGATAGCTGCTCTCTCTGGTTCAGCGGCAGCACCAATGCAGATTTGACTGATCTGGTATAATTTTTGTCTAAGGGTTAATAGACAGGCAAACCGATATAATTTAGGAAAGAGCTCTTGTGGGTGTTTGAATCGAGATCACAATCTTTTTATGATTTAACCCTGCAGCTCTACACATAACTATAGTAATTATGCAAGGTAACAACCACAAAAAAAAACTATAAAATTTAAAAGATATTAACTTATTTAACCCTTAAGCTCATTTATATTTTGCATTTTTTACAGCTTTTGCATAAGCAAACTAACGTCATTGTCGAACCTTACCTATGCGTTAGCGGTATATCCACAAGGCTGTGTCAACTTGTTGGGCAAATCCATAAAAAATTATTTGACCGATCATACTTCATACTGAAACTTTAGCTCTGAAGCACAGATAATTTCAAGCTTTCACGAGAAATTTAAAATTTACATACCTCAATATGCTTCTGCAGGTTGGACGGCAAGTTTTTGAAGGCTGCGATATGGTTAATTTAAGGCAAACAAAGCAAACATTTAAAACGAAACAAATCTTTAACATTTTCAGAAAACTGGAATATATTTTCGAAGTATGGCCATGGGTGCACAATCTGAGCTGAGTAACTGCCCTCTTCCATTTTGCCAACTGATCGGTGTTCAAAAAATGCTGGGAAATCATTGAACTTCATGACACGTGACTCTACAAAGTGATTATTGCTTGGCTGTCTGTCGCCTGCAAAAAACAATCACGATTTAGGGAAGAAAAAAAATCTTACACTGATTTACAGATTTTTTTGCTGCTACATGGTAACGACTTTCTACTCAAGGACCTTGATATACATGTAGAGTGAAAAATATGACATTTGTCTTTCAAATGAAGAGAAGCTAAAGTCACAAGTATCCAGAAAAAATAATACTCGTAAAGCACAGATACTCAAAAGGTGTACTTGAGTACAGTACTCAAGTAAATGTATTTCTTTACTGTCCACCTCTGCTTATTAATACTCAAACAGATTACCACACACCTTCACAAACACACAAATGCCACTTTTATTCCCGTACTACTCAAAGTGAAGCCACTAATTATTTTGTATCTTACTGAGTGAAATAGGGAATTTAAATCTGCATACTGAATAATACAAAAAAGCAGAGTGAAATGTTAAAGAAACTAAACATGTTTTCCCTTCGTTAAATTTGCATTCAATATTTTGCTATATGCTATCTTTCTTTAAAAGTGAAATGTGTTATTTTTCCACCACACCACCACCAAAAGAAATTTTAAGATATCTTAATTGTCTATGCATTTAAAGCTGAGAGAGTAGAAGGTATTCAAAATCCATCTAAAAAACTACAAACTTCATCTTAAAAATAGATTCTACTTTGTTTGATAATTAGTTATCTATTGCAATGACATTCAGAATATCTGTGGTAATTTGGTAGTACTTTTTGGTAGTACAACATTTCCATGCTGTTTCCAAGCCAAGCAGCAGAACAAGACAAGAGAAAGTAACATTTGATCTCCAGTTTGTGTAATCGCACTGGAGAGCCCACTTTCCGTTGCATACTGTTTCACTGTAAAGAACTTCAAACGTTACAGTGCACGCAGAAAGAAAGCTGAGGGTTGGATGAGATGCATGATTGAATTAAATCCTGCCTGAGAAAATACATTTCAAGGTTCTGAGGCTGCCTTGCAATGATAGAAATGTACTCATGTTTCCCATTAGATGTGATGCCAGTATCATTACCACATAGATACTTCAACTGCTATTACGGTACATTAAAAGCAAAGGCACTCATGACAGAGCCTTCTCTCTGTGATTTGTTCTTTAGCTTTAGTCTTTGTGTGGACATGCATAGAAACTGTTCCAGTTGTGGAACTCTGTAAATGGAAAATAACTTACTTGAATCCACTACAATGGCTCTCAAAGGGCAGAAATGGAGAGCTTTTTCTAATTCACTGCTGATATGGTTACAGTGCATTCGCCTCCTCACTCAATGTAATTACCATTGGAAGGAAAGCTTGCCTATTTTGATACCATTTCAGGGCGAGCCACTAATCCATAGTAGACAGAAATGAGTGAGACACATGTGGAGAAATGTATATTATTGACCTTAAGATATTCAGGGGATGTACACAAAAACATACAGTATGTACATATGGTTGGCCAGTGAACACCACATACAGGTCAGCTGTTTTCATGGAGGTGTGAGATAAAAATGGAAAGAGAAAATTAAAGACAGACATGGTGGAATATTAATGAGCTAATTTTCCTCTTTTCTTCCAGCTGGACTTTATTCCCTTCACTGATATTCACAAAACAAACAAACATAACTAAGAAATATAAAGAAACAAGGTTCATGAATTATAATATAAGCTAATTATAATATCACATAAAGGTCACACTTTCAAAAGTTTTATGTTGGTTGTTCCATCAAGCTCCTCTTAGGTGTGTGGGAGCCTCTGAGCATCACTGAAGTTCAGCTTGTGATAAATCACTGGGTTTGTTTAATACGTTTTTAGTGTTCACTCTGCTCCAAGAGGAGGGTCAGGGACAGGTGAGAGGAAGTGGAGCAGAGAGGCTCTTCCAGAGAAGCCCCCAATCCCATGATCAATTTCAGGATGTGAGAATAAGCCCTTGAGGTGTTTTATTATCATATATCCACACACATCCATATATATATATATATATATATATATATATATATATATATATATATATATATATATATATATATATATATAGATTGAGAGAGAGAGAGTCCGCCATTCCTTAGAGCTCACTGCTCTGTCTGTCATTACAATGTACTAAATAACTTCATAACTCATTGACAGAACACTTTTAACAGGGCCTTGAAGCCTGCTGTGGTGCCATTTTGCTGCCTGTGCCTCAATCTATCTGTAGGGAGGAGATGAGAGAAAAGACAGGTTGGTATAGATACAGTAGGTATAAAAAGAAATTTGAAAAATGTCCAAAGGTTTTAAGGGCATGTTAGACACTACTAAAAATGTAAGACTTAAATAGCATTAGATTCAAAACAATAAAGTACATTTTGCAATAACCTTTAGCCAACTGGTCCGAAGGTGACTTTTAGTAAATGCATAAAGTCACCAGCCCACAAGTTCAAACAGGTGTTCTAGCAGAGTAACCTTAGGTGTTGTTCATCACATTAATTATGGACATGTTTCACTAACGTTTGACATCCAGAAATTGTCTAAATAGCTTTTGCCTTCATTTGAAACATCTATGTATCTATTTGTTTCACCCAGAAATCCTAATGCCATCCAAGATGAGTATGACTTTCTTTTTTCTGCTGAACATAAAAAAAGATTTTTAGAAGAATATTTCAGCTACGTATAGTCCATTCAATGCAAGTGAATGGTACCATAATTTTGACACTCCAAAAACCACATAAAGGTATCATAAAAGTTATCTATAAGTCTCCAATGGTTAAGTCCATCTCTTCTGAAGCAACACTCAAAAACAAATTAATTACCTTTACTTCATTTAAGAAATGTTTTACAAGCAATTTAATTAAGTTACTTCTAATTAATTCTGTTTCATTAAACCAACATAATATAGTTGGATTAGGTCAAATCAATTTACTATAGTTTGTTTAACTCTACTTTATTAGGTTAATCAAACTTAATTATTTTATGTTGGTCTAATGTAATTTTAGTAATGTACTACAGTTTATTTTATTAATTGTCTTATGTTGGATCAAATTATTTATTTTAATCGTTACATGCCAGGCGAGCAAGTGTAAGGACAGTGAAGCTTGCATGGTCCGTGAGATAGTTGATGCTTATAGAGCTCAGCAGCATTCAAATGAAACATCATTAGATTGTGCAAGTCCATCCTCAAACAAAGCACAAGCACCAGTCTTCACAAAAATGGTAACTCACCAAACTCCAACCAAACAAGCACTACAAAAATTATACAACAGAACCATAAACATGAACAAAACTCATCCTGGTCTTATCTTGCTCAGAAATGAATAAAATAACACTTTGTTTCAACATTTGTTCACACCATCCAGTCCCCTGCAAAGCATGCTGGGAAATCAAAATCTCCTGGCCAGTTTCATCAATGCTCCAAAATATATTAATGTAGACTTTACTCAAATGGATTTAAGTAAACTTCATTTTTTACTAATTTAAATTTAAAACAACATTTTCTAGAATTGAGTTGTTATAGTTCATTTTCATTAAGTGAACAACCTGCAATATATATATATTTTTGTTCTGAGTGAATATGTTAGTGATAAAGAATATGATATGAGAAACATATAAATATTTATGTCTCTTTTTTTGTTTGATTTTTTGCTATAAATCTCCACATTCACGTTCACATTCTTCTTCTAGTGTTTTGGCGATTTACATTCTTTGTGCACATCGCCATCCACCGGGCAGGAAGCACAAGTTATATCTGTTTCTCACCAACACCTATCATATCGCTTCAGAAGAAATGTATTTAAACACTGGAGTTTTATAGATTACTTTTATGCTGCCTTTATGTGGTTTTTGTAGCATCAACATTTTTGTACCAAAAAGCTGAAAGCTTAAATATTCTTCTAAAAATCATTGTTTGTGATCTTGGATGGCATGAGGGTGAGTAAATCATGAAAGGTGAACTGTAATTTTGGGTGAACTATCCCTTTAACCAATCTTTACAGTATCAAGGGCAATACTGTATATCTATTATAGATATCTTCTTGACTACATCTTCCAGAAGGATAGAAGTTAATGAATTTGCCTAATGAAATAGTAATTAAACAACATTTTTGTCCTTAATATTTAATATTAACTTATTATGTAATAACTGTTTTTAAAAAAAGTGATACTGTAAATATAGCTTGGCTAATGGGATTGCAAGCGCTGGTGTGTGTTGTTAGTGAAATCTGTACAAAATTGCTATGAAGTACATATCTCAAGATATTAATTGGTTAATGTAATATAAAACATGTTTTTGAAAAGGCTAATGAAATAAATCTTTCTGCTGTTAAAATAATCTTCTTGCTCTCAAGGTATAGATTATCAATTATGCTAAACTATCCTATCTCAAAATGAAAAAACCAAAAACAACAACTCTGACAAAAGATGTTGTCCATCCATTACTCCCATATTTATAATTCATACAGTACATGCAGGTCAGCTGATTTCTGCACACTGGTATGGGGGTGGGAACAGTTAGAGTGATGCTTAATCTCTCCAGAGTCTACACAGAGTATGTGATTCTGTACCGATGACTAATGACCACATCATTAGTTACTTTTCTTCTGGTTCCTTGACCAGTGTTTAAAGCTGCATGGAAACTCAACCCACACTGCTCAGGATCACATTCAGTGATCTCAGTCTTTCTCAAACTCAGATTCTCTTACACACGACATTCATTATTTAAAATAAAAATGGAGGAGGGAGAAAGAAAGGATAATAAGAAGTATGAGGAAACACACCACTAAACATTTAATCTGTCTGATGTCACCAAGAGCAGAGGACAGTCCGCAAAGTGAGTTACTGTAGGCCCACTGAGTGAACCAGATTCAGCCTCAACCAGCCTGTGAATATTGAATAAGGTTTCCTGAAGATGCACTGAACACTGAACTGAAAAGAGCAAATGTAAGTTCTCTGAAAATGACTTGGATCTGCTCCAATGCCTGTGAGGCCAAAGGGGTTAAGGTTTCACTTAAACCTGGCAGTATTTTCACCTTCTCTGAAGTACAACATCTACCAGGGGTGAACTGCCCATGCTAACCAGTCAAACCGTGTATCTACTGGCCTTAAAAAAAACAATATTTCCTAACCCTCTGGAGTATCCCAGCACTGCACATTTCAGTTGTCTCTCTTATTTAACACTGATTCAATTTATCAGCTCATTAGGCAAGGCTCTAAGACTTGAATTGTGTGTCCAAAAGGCATTCAAAACACTGCTCTTAAGACTGCTGAACACTTTATCCAAAAAGGGAGTGATAATTATGGTGAACTATCACTTTAAGTGAAACCCTTTCTGTTAAATGCTGCATGATTTTTGTTTTGAACTGGACCAAATATGTCAGTTTTAGGATTTACAAAAGCCCTAATGAAACTGAATGGATGAATAGCCATGTAATGTGAATCCAATTCTATTTGAGACAGCAACATGAGAAGCAGTGAATAACGATACTATGGAGGAAATTAAACATAAAAACCCTCATCGGTATAAAATATATAACAGAATAGAAGCCTTTATTTTGGCCACACATTATACATACATTTTTGCCAGCTAAGCTGGGGTCAGAGTGCAGGGTCATGATATGGCACCCCTGGAGTAGATAGGGTCAAGGGCCTTGCTCAGTGGCCCAACAGTGGCATCTTGGCGGTGCTGGGGCTTGAACCCTCAACCTTCTGGTCAGTAACCCAGAGCCTCAACAGCTGGGCCACCACTGCCCCTAAACTAAATATATGCGGAATGCAGAATGCAGAGCTGCATAAAAGTAATAATCCCTATGTCCTGCTCTTGGGTAATAGCTTCCCTGCTGTGAAAACCAGCCTTTCTGGTCTAGCTGGTTTCTGAACCTGGCCAAGCTGGTGTTCAGCTGCATTCTCCAACCCAAACAACCTCACAAACAATCCAAAACCCCTCTTGAATCTAAAATTGACTGAAAACAGATTAATCCAAGGCACTCGATTTGTGTAGAAAAAAATTTAAAAAGCCTTTATTAAATCATGGCTTTATCAATAAAATTGGTGACAGATACACCTACGCGTTGCGGCTAAAGCCTTCGTCAGGGTGTGTGTAACAGACAAAGTCACAGGTACATTTTTAAGTAGCAGTTAATTAATCAAATAGCAAACACCTTGTCACAGTATGCAAGGCAACCTGAAAGGAGAAAAATTCAACAATTGTTCAAAAAATGAAATCATGTCTCACACAATGTGAAGTTAAATGGAAAAAATTAATAAAAAAAATAAAATAAATAAATAAAAATAAATAAATTTACAAAAATGGTACAAAATCCAATTCACCATTTAAGCCTGGAAATGTAGTAGCTTTCAGTGTATAGATCCAAAAAGACTCTCTTTGTAATAGTTTGTTAACCCTATCTCCTCCTCTTATGGACTTAGGGACATGTTCAGTGCCTATTATCTTCAATGTACTTGGGCTACCATGATCTGTATCTCTATAATGTATAGCCATAGGGTATAGAGGGTTACAGACTCGAATAGCATTTTTATGTTCTGATAATCTTATCTTTTGCCACCGAGATTTTACACCCTATGCAGCACTTCTTTTGCAATCTTTGCTATGCTAAAACTGAGTTAGATTGATTTTAAGTTGTTTCAGTGAGGATATAACCAGCAGTTGACAGAGCTAGCATGCTACATTTAGCAAAACACTAAACTTTAAAGCTGACTGTGTCATGAGGTATTCATGGTCACCTACAGTTGTTACAAGGAGGTCCCATACTGTGCTCTATAATGGCTTTGACCTTGTTTAATTAGCCTACATATGTGGGATTACTGCCCAGAAGATGGGCAAAAATAATCGCTAGGGGGGAGCTGGCTGGAGTAGGCAATGAGATGGATCAGGGTGCCCTTGATGCCCCATAGAATGAGAGACATGCCTAACAAAGAGGACCAATCCTAAGGAAGGCAATGGACTGCAAGGACACTGCAAGTGTTTGGACTCCAAAGAGATGGGTGTGAATGGGGAATAAGGAACAATCATGGCAAAGATGACTGAGTAGAGATTGATAGAAAGAGATACAGTTCAGCAAGGTGGATAGAAGCAATGATTAGCTTTAGCGCTAAAGATATTTGCATTTCCCAGAGGCACTAGCTCTAGCAAGTACACAGTTTTAATGTGGGTAATGCAATGGGTTTCAAGGATGGTAGGTTACTGTTATTGACACAAGAATAATCTCAACTCATTACTGTAGAAATTCTGCCATACAAGTCAAAACACAGTATCTGCACCAACACTGAATTTGTGAAAATGGCTTTAAAGGTTTTTGATTGTCCCACCAAAAGTTGAGCAACCTACCAGTCAGCCAGTCACCAGTCAGATCATTTCTAAGAAACCCGATTTAAATATTTACTTAATTTTGATAACAGAATGACTTGACTTGATAAAACAATGTAGTTACTGTGCTTTGGCTTTGCAGAGCAGTGTAGTCTGGAAATCTATATATTTACATATCAACCGGTTGGGGAGTTGCCTGAACAACTACTTAATTAATGATTACTATGGAAGCACTGAGCATATAGGCTGGGTTTGGGTTCACCTGACCCTATTCAGATGTTTTCTTAGGGGCTGATCTCATTGGACATGTTCTTGTGTTCAAAACAGATGGACACAGCTCAACATAATGAAACAGAATGCAGAGGTCTTGAGAAAAAAATTCAAAAATAGCTATTTTTAACTTTACATGGTGTCTTAAAAATGTATTGCTCATGGCGCAAGATACAAAAACTGTATGAGTTGCAATGCAACATCCAAAGTCCGTCTGCAGTATGGCTAGTGATGGTGCTGTACAGGGGATGAGATTAAAGATGCAACTTTTAAGAGAGAGCTTTTCAGTTCAAACTATAACACAGATAAAGAGCACCGTCAGCACTCTAATTAAAGCACAGCAACTAAAAATATATCACAACTTACAAAAAAGTAATAATAACATTTCAAAACTACTCGGTTGTTGGTCGACTAATTGAAAAGTTAGCCATCGTGACCCATCTGAACCCTAGAATGATGTACATGGGAAAACAGCATTCCCATTTGACATTTTCAGATTGCTAAAGGATGTTACAGATGCTTCAATAATAATGTCTAAATTTCACACTTCTGAATGTAATGGAGCAATAAGCTGTAATCAATATTAATAATCTCTGATTGCTCTGGGTAGACAAATATCTTTTGGTTTTGTCCCTCTTGCACTGCAATTAATGTCTTTATAATAAGCGGAGAACCGTGTGATGGCAGAGAACTACAAACATAATGTAAACAAAAACATTATGTTAAAATATGAGAAAAATAGCCACTGAACTAGTGAAACCTTTTAACTCAGAGTTGTATTATTTGGTGGATTTATGTGAACTTGTTTATGGGAAAAAGTATTATACACATTGATGTTTGGGTTGCACTTTATTTTACAGTACATGTACTTTATATACACTTAGTACTAGGTAACTAGGTAATATTAGGTAACTACATGTACTTAATATGAGTTAAGGTTAGGGTTGGTGTTAGGTTTAGGGTTAGTACCTAGTCATTACTGTAGTTGTTTTAATGACATAGTACGTAAATGTAAAATAGTACTGTAAAATAAAGTGCCACAAATGTTTGTCCTTTAGAATTATGAAGTGCTGTTCAAAAGGTGGGGTGCAGACAGTGAACATTTCTTGACCAGAAAAACAGCATGACAATTTTTACTCATAACATCTCCTTTGCTATTAAAACACCCTTCAGGTCATTTTAAGTTGTTCTTGCTTTAAAAAATGTAAGTGATTGTCCTCTCTCATAATCCTTAAAAGAGTGGTTACGCCCCAATTCCAAATCTTTCCCATGAGTCTTAGCAATTTTCCAGGCTGACATTCAGTATTTTTTACCCAATCAGCCTATAACACGGATGATAAGACAATGACATTTACCATCACTTTCAGTCATAGATACTATATATATGCCCCAAACCTAAATCAATGTCTTTCCATCATTATATAGAGCAATATAAGAGAAAAACTATGTGCATCATAAACAGATATAATTGCAACGTAGCTAATAAATTCCGTGTGAGCAGAAAATAGCTCCACTACAACAGAGAAATGCTGCCCTGCAGAGTCAAATGGCCGATTAGTGATTGTTTCATTTGAATCATCAGTAATGAGGAAAAAAACTGTAATTGGTAGTAGAGAAATTGATATTGATTTAAAAAAAAAAAAACAGTGTAGCTAATTCAAGCACAGTGATGGAGGCTAAGATAGAGTTTGCCCTCAATCAAGTTGAAGGCTAATTTCTTGCGTGAAGGAGCCAGGGGGCATTCAGAGTTCGGTAGGAAGTCATTCACTCTGAGTGCATGTCTATGCTGAGGAAGTCTATGAGTGCAGCCATGGTCAAGTCAAGTCATTTTTATTTGTTTAGTGCCTTTTACATCACACATCATTTTAAAGCAGCTTTACAGAAAATCATGCATTACCAGAAACCATAATATCTATAAAGTCTTAGAGTCATAATTGTGTAGTTTGATTAAATATAATTGTAAAATGTGAATAGAAATTGTATAATTCAATAATAATTGTATTTAAAATCCCTGTAAGACTCACTGTGGGGGCCAGTTCCCCTCTGGCTAACAGCATGAATATAATGCCAATATTGGTTATTTGTGTGCAGTGCAAGTCATGGTTTAAAATTAGTAAACTAAGTAAGTGTTAAGGGCCAGTGTTTAAACAATGATTTTGTAAGAAATGTAAGCGCAGCGTAGTTCTTGTGGGAAGACTAGGCTGCTGTGCATCGTCGTACAATTAGCTAGCTAATTCCTAACCAATCGCATGTAAGCCATTGCTTTATAAGTCTGCTCACAATCTATCACATCGCTGTTTCAGCGTGCTAACATGACAACCTCCAACACCCCACCACCACAGGTTGAGTCCCGTCCTGCACGGGGGTAGGCTCCTCGAGTGAAAAATACACACATATATATTGATATATATATATATATATATATATATATATATATATATATATATATATATATATATATATATATATATATATTATTATTTATTTATTTTTTTTTGGTTCTTATGACAATAAGATTATTAGCTGCTCATCAACAACCGTATAAGAATCTTTATCACAGATTCTTATACGGATTAGTCTCTAACTAAAATGGCACCTGTCACCAATAGGTGAAAATCTTGATTTTGTTCCTATTTTTGTTTTGGTAGTTGAATGTGGGGACTATTACAAATATGTGCCAACACAATGAGTTCTGGAGGGACAAACTTCAGGGGTAAAGGCTGTTAGATGAAAAAAAAAATAGTTTTCATTAGTTAAATAAGGTGTGCCGTCTGTATTCAATTTAGTTTGCATGTAAAATATAAATAAATATATCTTTACGAGTGTTAATTATGAACCCTGAGTGCTGCCACACAGATGGCAGTTACTTAGTCACTTCATGCATTTTAAATTATCATATGCAATCATAAAAAACAAGTGTAAATGAACTATAAGACATGACTCAGCCAGACATTTAGCAGGTGCACACAGTATTGGCTGTGGCAGAGGAGAGTCCTTTTGTCGTCTACTGTTGATGCTGCAGTTTGTCTTTGTAAGACAGAAACATCTGCTATGCATGCTGACAGTCTGACCTTATATTAAAAAGAAAGAATGAATGAAAGGGAAAATGCAAGGGAAGCAAAAGTAATACAAAGGCATGCCTTCCATCTCCTATTCAAATCCTGTGAGTGAAAGTGTGACATTGTGGGAAAAAAATTAGCTTTTCCCTGTGGTTGAGCTGAACGGTGCTGGAGTCAGCCAGGTGTAGCGTAGCGACAAGGAAGATATTTCAACCTCTTGCGGTGCATAAGACCTTCTCATTACACTAACAGATTGAACAATTTAGCCTGGGCAGAGTAAAAGAGCCATTTATGAGAGTTTTAAACAAATAGGATCCCAGGGCCCTCTATGATTGAATGAAGTCAGCATTCTCACAATCTGCTCAAGTCATTGTTCATATGCAGGGCTGGAATAGATGCAGAAAGGATGGAGGAATGGAGAGCATAGCAAAGGTAAAGGCACGGCAACATAACAGTCAGGGGAGTTTGCTAAACATTTGTGACCCTTTCGAGGACTTTTGCACATTTTATTCACTAAGCAACCTCAATCCAGCTCACCCAGGCGCTATCTGCACTAATATAGTGCATCACCATGCATATTTAAATTAAGTTAGTAACAACAAGTTTCCTTTCTAGGTAAGTTTATAGACTGTGCTTTATTTATTGCAATTTGCCTGTTATAACCATGGAAAACAAGTGGTAAACGTAATTTTTTTATTGATAATGATGACAGTAGTGTGTCAAATGATCATCAAAATATGGATAAGAGCACCGTAATCGGCTTAAAATCAGACATGCAGTACAATTAAGGCAACTTTCAACATTTCAATAAGCATAATTAGATACCTGTATCAGAGTGATGAAGTGATGATGTCCAGTCCCAACAAAGCATGCCAGATCGCCATAGTCTGCTGCGTTCTCCACAACATAGCACTCACAACCAGCCTTCAAGATGGGAACTGCACTGTGAAAATTGCAATCAATAAGGATTTTTGGAAATGTTTGCGCTGTTACCTTAACTGCATACTATTACAGCATTTATTAATCTTAGTTACTGTTGCTTTCAACATATACTAATACATTTTAAAAATCAAAAGTTGCATTTGTTAACATTAGTTAATGCACTAAGAACTGACATGAACCAACAATGAACAATTGTATTTTATTTACTATAGCATCAATAAAGATGAAAAAATGCTGTAAAGAATATACTGTTAATTGTTTGTTTCATGATCATGCATTAACTAATGTTGCAACAGGAACCTTAGTGTAAAGTGTTACCTTTTAGCTCGTGAGTGACTTGAAAGCAGCTGCCAAGAGAAAAACTTGTCTACTAAATATGCATGAATTTACCTGACAGACTGGGGTTTTGCAGAACCGGTGTGACTCATGGTTAATAATGTCTATCAAATGCACACACGTAATGGTATTTGTAATGGTATTCCAAGTTAAGAGCTAAACTACAGTGTGAGGGTTTGCAGTTAGGAACAAAATATCCCCTACCCACATACTTCAATCTTCAGAGCACATCGCCCCCTCTAAATAAATATGCTGACTCTCATATATATATGCACATATGCATATACAGCAAACTTGATGAACCTCAAAAAGCATTACATTATTTTACAGTATAGTGCATACCTTTCGACATGCTGGTCATATCAGAGAAGCTAATGTGCTGTGAAATATGACACCTAGTTAGATAACACACACATCATGCTGAAGGACTCTCTTCCTCTGGCCACATTTCACGTTTCTCCTCCTATAAGTTAATACAAACATCAATCGTGTCACAGATGATGCAAAAATTCTTATTTCTCTCTCATAACTGCATATAAATGGAGAAACTCTGTGAAGGTAAAGGACAAATGTACCATAACTCAGGTCAGCCTACATCTCAAGTGTAGCTTTAAACTATAGCAGAGATACTTTACTTGACATAAGATGGTACAATGACCAAGCTGAGTAAGAGCATCCATCATTAGATATCACTGAAATCAACTCATTTTGCTCTCCATTGCAATCTCGACATAGTTCCTTGAGTAAATATTGCAAAAAACATATTATGTCCACCAATATCTATAAAATGCATTTAAAATACCATGACAAATGTGTTGGTGCGGCTAATCTTATGAGGACTCTCCATAGACATAATTACTTTTATACTCCATGAACTATAGGTTCTATACCCTAACCCTAACCCTGCACCTAACCCTCACAAAAAACTTTCTGCATTTTTACATTTTCAAAAAAATGTGGTTTAGTATGTTTTTAACCACATTTATAGCATAATACCCTTGTAAGTTTGAAACCTAAAAAGTTTTCCGCACAACCTGCCCACACACACCAACACGCACAATCACACACACTCACACACACACACACACACACACACACACACACACACACACACACACACACACACACACACACACAGTATATCAACAGTGCTGAGCAAAAGTTTTAGGCATTTGTGAAAGATGCTGTATAGTGAGGATGTTTAAATAAATGGTGGTCAATGGGGATTCGAAATACATTCTCATAACTGCAATGCAGTATATTTTTTACTGTAACTTCTTAAATATATTTTTATATTTTCACACATACATTAAAAGAGCACAACAAAGTTACCAAATACAATGATATATAAAAAAAATATTATTTATATATAATTAATAAATACAGTTTATATTATTTATGAGCATTACAGAGATTTTTTGCATTATGGTAATGAGAATGCCAATATACTGTACATTATGTTTTACTGCTTTTAATTTACTATACATATATAGTATATATATACACACGCACGCACGCATGCGCGCGCGCGCACACACACACACAGAGAATCACCATTGAGGATAAAAAGAATATAGAAAAAACAACTCCATAATAAAATGTCCAAATCCATTATAATAGAAAATATTGAAAATCCTCAGGCTTCATTTGCATATGGCTAAATATAATTTCTTATTTATTTCTTTTGATTTTGGGGCATAATGACATGGACATGTTTCAACAGGTTTCGTGAAGTTCACCCCAAGAATCCATTTTATAACAATACCAGGCAAAATTTCAAAATAATCACAAGAAAAATACTTGCTCATTGAACCCTTGAATTCTTTGTGCTGCAGGAGCATTTGAAACTTGAATCGTCTCCTTTCATCATTGTAATTGACTGTGACTACAATAGGAGATAAAAAATAAGCAAATGTGGTAACTCAATCTTTCAAGTCTTTTCCCTGCCCTGCCCCTGCAACGCCTACCCAAACATCCCCATCCCCGGTGTCGAGAGATAACACCCAGGATCCCCAAAGTCATCAACGTGACATCCTGTACCATATCATTAATGTATGGGGCTTCGCTTCGATTAAAGGATGGATAAAGGTGTTCTGCAGGCTTAGTCTCTCATCCATAATCCCATCTAGAATGCAGTCTTAAATATTTAATTCTGGGACCTTGTGCTATGTATCCAAAGCCACCAAGTGCAGTGCCATCAAGTTCAGGACTGTGGGTCAGAATATGGTAGAGCTGAACACTTTTTAATCAGTGAGACTGTTTTTATTATCTGGAACGTTCATTCATCGTCTCCTGCCTTACACAGAATCGGGAAGGATGGAACTCGAATTTTAAATTTTACACTATGCTACACTGGTCACACAAGCAATTTACATGTCATTTAAAATGTGCAGTCGTGCAGTAGATGTTATATAAATAAAGTGTGTTTCTGAAGCTTTGCAAATCCGAAGAGTTCTGTAAATAAAGAGTAAATAAACAAGCGATACAGATCTTGTTTCATAACATGCTGACAGTGTAGGTTCATCCAGAATTCGCACAGCAGGAATGTGGTTGCAGGTTCAACGATAGGTAGATGACAAAAAAATAAATGACATAAAATCATGGATAAAGTACAAAGAATTCTTTGGTTATTTTTATGTGTTCTTTATCGTGAACGTAGGAATTCCTTCATACAGTAACACTGTATTCAGGTTGAATACAGAATGTGCTAATCTTGATCTCTTAAAAGGATATTTATTGAATCAATAATGATGTGAAGACAGGTTGTTTTTATTTCAAAAAGGCATTTTCTGACAAGAGTTAAATGATAAAGAATATTCAGACCATTAAGGCAACATTAAGCGGTCATTATCACACAGCATTAAACACATAATAGACCGTTATCTTGCTCAACAGTGCGATTTCCTCTTTGAACATGAGAGAAGAGCTTGGCAAAGCAATTTACCAGTCAAGTGCAAAAAAAACAAACACGCAAAAAAATAAAACACTGAAAATTGGCAAATACAAACAGATAAAATAGAAATATATCCACGATTGTTGAACTAAACAACAGGAATATCTTTGGATGTAACAGCTAGTTTTTGGTGATTTAGAATATCATCTAATAATTTCCACATGACTTTTTAAGCTCTATATACTTACTGTATTTTACCACTGCTTCATCTGTGTCTATTTTTATTTATTAATGGTTAATGGTTAAATAAGGCATAACTGGTATGACTTCATTAAATCTCCTAAGCTAAGAAAGAGCAACCTTCTGAGCAAAAAAGCTTTCATCTGGTGGAGTGTCGGACTGGACAAAAACGATGTTCGTTTTCCAACGTAACATAAGTTACAGGCATATATTTACATATGCAATTAGAACAAATTGCATATTGCAATTAATTTTTAGGGGGGTGGGCTCACATATTTTTCTATGAATAAATATGTTGTTTTGAGATTTGCTTGGGCCAGATATACAGCTTAAACCTTTCATCAACATTTCAAAATACCTAATGTGAAATGTAGGCAGGGATGTAACAAGAAAGTCAGAACAGCAACAGAGAAGGAATCTGAAAGTGCTTTTTAAAAGGCCACATTTATGTCCCCCTGAGAAGCCTGGCACTGAAGTAGGATTTAAAGTTATAGTGACCTTTACTTTGCAGCGCATGTATCTCACAGTGCTTGTGCGAATGGTAAGATAATGGAGCATAACTATTTTATGATGAGAACTCATTATAGCTGATCAACAGCACCAGCATCCAAGCTTAGACGATGGCACTTGTTATCACCAGTCCCATCAACTTTCAGATAAAAAAAAAAACACTCCAAATGTCAATATTTGTGGACAGACTGCACTTCATCTTGCTGTGATGGGCATGAATAAACATGTGGCGGGTTGTGGTCATGTGGAGAGGGAACTGTTGTCATCTTTTAAGGAATAGTTTACACAAAAATCAAGTATGACTTTCACTTTCTCCAAAAAAAAAAAAGATGAGGTTAGACAGAATGTTAGCCTAACACCCTGTCTACACTGGGCGCGTCCCTTTACACAATGCAACACAACGGATTGAGGCTGTCTACACTGGACGCATTGACACAAACGTTTTAAACCGTTTCATTTGAATAGTAGCGCCAACGCATGCAGCGTAAAATGGTACGTGACGGACATGCTGCAACGGACGCTTCTGGAGTCGACGGCATCATAGATTATAATGGGGTTCTATTGCTCTATTGCTCCTATTGCTTTTGATGCGCCGCTCATGTCTGGTGCAGACAGGGTGTCAGTCACCATTCACTTTCATTCCATCTTTTTTTCCATAAAATGATAGTGAATGGTGACGGAGACTAACACTCAGCCTAATACCTCCTTTCATGAAAAAGGACATTTGAATGGGATTGTAACAACAAGAGGGTGAGTAAATGATGAAATAGTTATAATTTTTGCATGAACTAACCCTGAAAACAAGTAGACTACTGAAAACTTCTGAAATAGTTTGTATGCAATGTTGTTTTCCACTGGACTATTTCACAATATCATTCAACTTTGCCAATGTACAACTTTGATTAAAAACTATACTGTATTTGTAAAGTGCTGGCACCAACACTATAAAGAATGACCATTAAATGATTCTTTGAAATTACTTTGCTGAAAATGAACTATTGATCTGTCTTAATTAGAAAACAGAACTCATTTATTTGGTTCTATGTTAGCATTGCAAACAAACTTTATAAATCAGTTTTACTTCATTTATTTATGGCATTCCCCCATGCTTTCCCACTAAAATATGAAGGTAATTAAAGTTTAGGTATTAAACTAATTCATCAGCAAATAGTCTCGTCTCAAAGCTAAGGTTTCAAATATGGCTTTTTGTGTGCATCTATGCAAGTAACAGTGATTTAAGTGCATTAAAATGAAAAAGGACCACAAATAGATGATAAATGAGCTAGCAGTTTGAATCCAGTTGTGGCAGAGGCATTTGGCACATGCTCCAAATTTCCACATTGGTTCAATTGCACTAAGAGTGTAATGGCTCTCACAAAAGCTAGCAAAAAGACAGATATTCGAAAACAGTGAAGTGAAGGGTCATTCATTTTGTCGTAGTTTGGAGTGGATGTATAGAATAGAACAATTAAAGGGAATTTTGTCTTGGTTGGTTTAAGAAAGGTACTGGCATGGAACATCTCCAGTTTTATTTGAAAGAAGTGTAATAATTCAAGGAAAGAAACAAACAAAAAATTTTTTGGTGTTTTTGTCACATAAAAATGGAAATATATACACTACAGGGCCTAAAGATTATGGACATCCAAACTAAAGGTCTCCAACCCGACCCGAGCCCAACGCGACCCGACAAAGAGTCAAGTTCCAGTCCAGATTCAGGTCAGTATTTCAGGTCAATTATGACTTGAGTTTGGGTTTGTGAAAAATAAAAAAAAATAACAAAATAGGCCTACATAACTTGTTTCATGGACATGCTCTCATTTAGAGACACGCACAAATGGATGAATTAGGGGCTGTTTACACAGAACACATTTTTGAGGGCATCTGCGCCATTTTCCTAAGTAAACACATGCTGGATGGATCTTTGATCAGTGCACTGCGTCTCGCAGCTTTTCAGTGTCTCACGCAGGACCGCCATATTTATTAGAAACAGCGTAAAGTTAAAAAGAACGAGACACCTGTGTTCTGTTAATTAGTTGCACTGCTTTTTTAAATCGCAGGTGTCACAAAGATCAGAAAAAATCAGGCTGTAAAGAGCACTTCATGTGACACTTCACGGTAGTACAGTGTTTTTTACCTTTTTTCCCATGCCTTGTTTAAACCTTGTTTACTGTTATGATACTGTTACGAATGTTGCCTACGATGTTTACTTAAAATACAGCATATTGCAACAAATTTGCTTCCTTGGAAATTATAAATACAGAATGGTTTCGGGTTAGGTCGAGTACAGAACTGGTGAGGTCTGGTCACACAATCTCCAGTATGGGCTTCATTTTAAGGCCTGAGCATATGCAATAATAGGACTCTCTCATTCCCCCACCACCCCTGTAATACCCTCTACTCTTCTAGGAAGGCTTTCTACAAGATGTTGCAGAATGGTTGAAAGTATTTGATTGCATTCAGACACAAGAGCATCATAGAGGGCAAGCACTAATTTTGAGCGATGGGGCCTGGCTTGCTCCCAGCGTTCCAATTTATCCAAAAGGTGTTCAAGTCAAGTCAAGTAATTTTTATTTGAATAGTGCTTTTCTCAACACATCATATCAATGCAGCTTTACAGAAAATCATGCATTAAAAAAAAAAAATGAAATTGTAATATCTATTAAGTCTTAGAGTCATCATTGTGTAGTTTGATTGTAAATTGTGTAAAAAAAATACAAATATTTAATAATTATTATATTTTGAACCCCTGTGAGCAAGCTGTAGGCAACTGTGGCAAGGAACACAAAACTCCATAAGATGTTGGTTAATGGAGAAAGATAACCTTGGGAGAAACCAGACTCACTGTGGGGGCCAGTTCCCCTTTGGCTAATATCATGAATATAATGCCATTAATATATAACATAAATATTTGTTATTTATGTCCAGTGCAGGTCATTGTTTAAGATTAGTAAATTAAGTGTTAAGGTCCAGTGTATAAAAAAAATACATAAAATTTTATGAACTTTAAGATTAATGACTAATGCCTTTGAAGTTCATCCTGGATTAACTGCAGAAGTTATTGCTCGAGGTAAACTGAAATAGTCAAACCTGTTAATTACAAAGGGGTGTCCACATACTTTTGATCACATAGTGTATGTATTTCTACCAAACACTGCAACAAGTAAAAGCATGTTGTTCTGGAGTAGGCTTGTAGTATGTCCAACTTAATTGTTAAAAAGTGAAATTAGCCCAGTTTGATTCTAGAGTCTTGGCCATAATAGCCCACCTGGAGCAGAATAGCAATGTCAATTAAGATCTGCACCGCACCACACACTATGAACTGGGTGGGGCTTTCATTGATCACAAAGTACGTAGTCTTAAAGATGTCACCAGCGGTCCACAGAAGCACCATCTTTATGCTGAAAAAGAGAGAGAAAGAGTGAATTTTACTATGCATTCTTAAAAAGTAGAAATAAAAAATTCAGTGTCCATGGTGCCATTTTTGCGAAATATTGTAACACGGTTCATTACAAGTATTGTGGCAGCTCTGAAGTAAAATATCTTCAGAGAGCGCTAAAAGCGATTGCTAAAATGTTCTATCAAACAGATACAGTTTTTAAGATTAATGCTCTATCGAGCTTTAAATCAACAATACGTACCTCTCTTCCCTAAACCATAAACCTAGACCTAACCAATAGTGTAATGAAAAGCAAATGTGAGATGAAAAATGCCATTTCTGAAGCAACCATCATTTTGTGGCGCTTCTAGGAGACTTTAGGCTTACATGTTGACTTGCATGCTTTTAAGGACTCGTACCCTGGTTCTTTGCATCTCAAGTGCAATGCTTTATCAGTTGAGCTTCTGTGCAATTATAAACATTAGAACAAGCTTCTAAATGTAGTTGGTTATATAATGCAAATGTTAAAATGTATCACCTTACAAGTCATGAGCTATAATAAAAGTTAAAGTAAAAAAAAAGTAAATCAACATAATGGTTTCAAAATAAAACAAAACTGACCTCATCCCAATTGAGATGCTTTGGCAAGACCTCAAGAGAGGGATTCACACTAGACATTCCCAGAATATTGATGAACTAAAACAGTTTTGCAAAGAGAGTTAGTGCAAAATCCCTCCTGACCATTGTGCTGGTCTGATACACAATTAGAGGAAACATTTGGTGGAGTTTATTGCTGACAAAGGAGGGTCCAGTTATTAAATCTAAGGGTTCACAATCTTTTTACACTCTGCATTGTGAATGCTTACAGTGCATTTAATCAAGACGATAGTGTATCAGTTATTTGTTTATGCTGACTGTGTTTGTCTATTATTGTGACTTAGTTAACTATTATGTAGAAATCTATTGTAAATCCAATGGTTCACATACTTTTTCCTGAAACTGCATATAAAAAGTTCCTCAGCATTTGGAAATAGCCCCAGTCAGCTATTTAAGTTCTAATAAATGAATCTCATTCTAAACCTTTTAAAGGTGTCAACAATACATCAGACTAATGTATTGTGCAATGTCCCATCCAAGCCTCAAAATATTCATATATCTGTATATCTCACACATTTACAAGGCTCTGAAGTCTTGTGCAATTGAGTGCAGGAGGGTGCAAATATCAGTTACACATTATTGAATCTAGAGGATGCAATTATTCAACTTGCATAAAAAACATGAAGGGGAGAGGCAGAAGATAGACTCAATGGTTGCACTGCACAAACCCATTTCCTAGCTTCTGGTATATAAGCCCTCATAAAACTCCCTCAGGTCTGTTTGAGACATTTATGGAGAACAATTTTCATTCAAATTTCTCCTCACCTGTGACATCTGAGAAGTCACCTGCTTTATATTAGCCAAAGCAGGACCAAACCTCCTGCAGGATGCTTAAAGGAGATGACCAACTGAGGCACAATGGTTTGTCATCCTTCCCCCCAGCAAGTCATCTATGACAAGCAGAGAAAAGTAACTGTAGGATTATCCACGAACAAAACCATCAAATGAACACAACACCACATTCCACAGATCAGAGAGATCACCCACCAAGCCATTAGAGTGTTATACAAATGTATCTATAGCACCTAAATTGCTGAAAGAGACCATCTCTCCCATGCCTGCTTAATCTCAAACTATGGTTTGTAATAACAGAGCTGACCAATAAAGAAGATCCTTCTTTGTTCCACAAACTTAAACCCTCTGTAAGACCAAATGGCTAAGTAAAACCTTGTGACCTTAAATGCATAAATCCATGGCCATATCAGGAATCGGAGACTTGTCTATGACTTTTTATTTTGGACAATGATTAGTCATGAGATCCTCATGAGATCCTCATTATTCTGCAAACACTAACTAAAAAGGAATCCATGAATGTTGTACCTCGATTAGTTAACCCTCTTAAATGTACAGAATGTATTTAAACCCACAATGTACATAATACCTAGCCTTACTAGATAATTCTGAAAATGACTCCATGACCTGTGATCACCGTTATAACTGACAAATTAATGATTAGAGCCTGATGTAACTTTGAAAATATACGTAATTATTTGTAATCAGGGATTTTAATGTTTTGTTACATACACATATAATATTCATGAAAGAATGTCATATTTAGTATGCAAATGCTTGCATGTTTACATAGAGAATGTTGATGACAATGGATGTCATGTCTCGCACCATTTTCAAGATATAAAAGTTCATGATTAAACATGCACTATTTATGAGCGGGAAGTCCCAAGAATCCTCCAAAGGATTGTAAATCAACTCTGAAAAGTCAATTCTGATTGGCTCAGGACAGCTTTAGTGTGCGGTCAATTTCAGTTCAAACTTTCCTACCCAAGGAAGAACTTCCTCTTATGCTGAACTTCTCTATTGCAACGCTCTTTTGGAACCATCGCTTGCTGCTTCCAGATCCGCTGTGCTATGTAGAGTCCAAGGAAATCTCGGGACACAAAAGTCCAGAGGGACGCTCTGCTCTACAGTTCACACACCCAACGGGAGTCGCGAGTCTTCCTTGCAGAGGGCCTCACTTCAATGCCCACTTGATCAGCCATCCAGACAATAACTATCCACGATCATAACAGAGTCCAAGACATTTTCTTCAAACGCCAAAGAACCAAGCAACACAAGAAACGCAACGCAAGGAAACGCAACGACACGCAAGTACATCTCTAGACTTTTGCTCAAAGTGCTGGTGTATTAGTTGAATACTTTGGGTAATCCGATTGAAAATAAATTTAGACTCAAAGAAGGATAAATGGTTCTTTCAGTATTGTCAACAGACTCCGTGAAGTTCATTTTAGCTGTATTGATCATTTATTTCACATTCACATATGTCACTTTACTCACCAACCTGTTTCATGTTGTATGTGTTAGATTAGCCTATGTTTAGAATAGCAGTAAAGTTTGTCTGCATTCAAATATGATTTGACAGTGGTATATTTTGAAAAATATTCTCATTCCTGTTTTTAAAAGATTTTGCTTCAAAGTACCACCTAAATATGTGTGATATTATTTTCAATAAACCATGAGAATAATATTACTCCAATAAGTGAATTAATCATAATTGCCTTATCAAAGCTAATTCCTCACAATAGAAATTGTGAGCAGATACAACGAGACGTTGTATTACGATTTTAATGGTAGAGAATTTTATTCAGACAAATAATCTAGGTATTTGAAATGTAGCTTTCTTATAATGGTTGGCGAACGTGACTAAATCCATTACAAATTTCCTTACATAATAATGATGGTAGAATAAGGACACTTTAATTTAATGCCTAGCTCACATACTGTTCCTACATATAATGGTGTAGAATTGCGACAATTTAATCCATACCGTGTACATCTACATCAACCAAATTTCTTACATAATGCTTTGAAAACATCCAGAGAGAAGCCAAAGTGTTCACAGGTAGGGAGAAACACTGTGTTCTCTGTCACCAAAAACACCCCGTACATCCTACTTTTCCCAGTGGTATTTAATGAGTTCATTAATTTCATCTGTGAGGAAAGTGGGAAAAAGATGGCCTATACACTATACAGTACATCAGCTGTCACAGACAGAGAAAGATGGGTTTTGGACTTCCCACCCTGCTGGCGTTCATCCCGACAAGAGAAATTCACAGCGCCAGAGAAGCAAACAACTAGAGTAATGAAACGGTACATTCTTCTTTCTTGTCTCTTTGATGATGTTACCCATCTTCATGTGAAATCATTTTTTATCATTATATTGTTTACATATATTGTTTTTTGCACTGTTTTGGTGTCACAGGAAGATTGTAAAATGAGCATACAGGAACATCTTCTGGAGGCCATGTGAAATATCATTACCAGCTGCTTTGCATTGTTAATGTGCGCTGCTATGGACACTGCTCAGCTAAATCAAAAAGATTAGGCACCGTGTTATCATGGTCTTGGTCATGGCACACTTAAAGTTTGTGGCGCAGGAAATCAAAAGGCATTTTGTACCCCTATTCAATCGAGTTCTGTGCCTTGGCTGGGATATATGTTGACTGCTGTTAAAACTGACTCTAGCAATGAAGTAACTCACTAAATTACCACATAAAGTGTCCACAATGAAACATCATGGTATTTGTTTACAAGTTAAAACCATCCAAGTATACAACAAATGCACAGTATATAACAAGTAAAGTTCATGGTAAATATAATATCTGTGATTCAGATGAGGGGGTGTAGCATGATGGGCCTTCTCCACAATAATATGTTTTTGTTTGAAAACTCAATAATTGCACTATGTTTTAGTCTCTCCACATTATAAAGCTGTTTTCATCAACCAAAAATGGACCATTTCAACAATGCTCTCCATTACAGCATAATTTGGAAAACAATGGCTTTAGGAAACTGAAAACAAAATTGTCAAAGGAAAATGCATTACTGTGGATGTGGCTCTAGCCAGACTGAGTTGTTGTTTTGAAAGCATTATTATGTAGCCGTTTTGTAAGAGGGCCAAATTGAGCATTCCAAAATGAGAATATTAAATGCTTCCGGCTAAAACTTTGGATACCCTTGACTGAATTTGTGTTTCTCATGATCTAAAAGCCTTATAATCTTATGGTGTATGTCTAATTGCTTGAAATTTGTTTTGTAGACAAATTTAAATTGCCATAGTATAAATATGAATAAATATGAATATTTCATTTTTTTTTTCAATGAATGCTCCTTCATTACTGTTTAAAAAGAATACCAGATGGATACCTCATGAAGTTGGTTGAGAGCCATTGGTGAAGAGCTGTAATCTAGGCTAAGGTAGAAGTCCAAACTTTTGATTAGTATGGCTTCATATGATGGATCCTCTGAGGAACTGGCTGAGCAGTCAACGTAACTTTTAATAACTAATGAACAAAACACAACATAAAACTGCTTTCCAGCAACACACACAAATACACACACACACGTTGGTGCAGCTATCATTATGAGGACTCTCCATAGACAAAATGATTTTTATACTGTACAAACTATAGATTTAATGCCCTAACCCTAACATCACAAAAAACTTTCTGCATTTTTACATTTTCAATAAAACATTGTTTAGTATGTTTTTTTAAGCGATTTGAATCATGGGACACAAGAAATGTCTTCATAAACCACATTTATAACAAAACACTCTTGTAATTACCAATTTGTAACCTAAAATGTCCTCATAAACCACTCAAACCCGACCACACACACACACACACACACACACACACACAGACTGCTACATGCATCTCTCTCTTGAACTGGCATCACCGGCTTTCTATTTCCATTTTTTTTTTTTTTTTGGGCCATCTTTAACTCTCTCCAAGCTCATTGGGCTTATTCAGTGCCAGGCGTCCATCATTACGGCCCGGCTACATCCTCCTCCTTATCACAGTACTATATATATATAGACAAAAACAGCTTGTACCATATGTTGGTACTCTATATGTCAATTTCCAATGAAAATGTCCTATGTGATATGCTCTTGAAGAAAATGTCTTCTACAATGTCTTCGTCAACCTCCATCCTTGTTTTTCATTGCTTTATCCCAGAGACAAACTCCAAACATCATTAATTAGTATGAAACATTAATGAGGTAATTATGGGGGCGGGTCAGCTGTACAAGAGCACTGACGACATCACTGCCATATACTGAATACGGAAAACCACTTAATGATTCTCCATCTTCCCAAACACTAACTTAAACACAAAAAACAAACCATCGTGAAAACAAACCACCTTCTTTCCTCTCTTGCCTTCTACTCCAAGGCCTTTTGCGGATTGACAGCAGATAAAAGAAATGCTCAGCAAACAACGAGCACTGCTCCACGGCCTGTGGGAGAGGTAGAACTGATTATTGCATTGATTAGGAGAACTGAGGCCACAGTTACAGCACTCCCAGTCCACACTGAACAGCCCCCGCATTCAACACTGACAAGACTACAATTGATCCTCTTCAACCTGACACACTCATCTCTACACTGAGAAAGAAAGAAAGAAAGAAAGAAAGAAAGAAAGAAAGAAAGAAAGAAAGAAAGAAAGAAAGAAAGAAAGAAAAATTGAAAATGATATTCTATTGTTATTCGGAACCCGTTTGACTTTCTTTCTGCTGCACATTCTATAGCCTACATACAGTATATAGCGCTTAAAGTCTCATATGAATCCTTTATTTCATTTTTTTTAACTACAAGCAATTTATATTGTAACATTTATATTTTTTAAACTTTTTTCTATACAATGTATAACAAAAAATATTTTTTTAATAAATACATTTTATTTAATAAAATTATAAAATTGCTTTTATTTTTATATGATTAATTTATTGGAGTGTCTGTTTCACCCCAGTGTAAATAGCATTTGCCACACAGGACAGCTATTTACACCCCAATAGTCTGGTGGAACCACATAAATATATGACAAATTAAGGTGGCATGGGGTGTAAAGACTGTCAATCGCACTCATTCCCACATGAAAACATGGTTACTCTAGTAAAACTGAGGTTTAGGGGTTTAGGGGTAGAGGGGTAGAGGTTTATGTAGTGTGTCTATGGGACTCTGTAAGTGTCACAAACACCGACGAGGGCGTCTCTCTCCCTGCCCAGCGGCGATCGCACTCGCCCGAGTACTAATTGCCCTGATTGTTCCCAGCTGCCTCTCATTACCCCTGTCTATTTAAACCATGCCTGTGAATTCCCTCCTCGCGAAGTCTTGTTAGCCCCGGCCACATTTCTGAGCGTTCTACCCGTTTTCTTGTTTATCTCGTGTACCAGTCTAGCCTGTTTCTCCCGACCTCGATAGTTTGCCGCCTGCCTAGTTTACTCTGCCTGTTCTCCGCCCACGATCGTTCGCTGCCTGCCCTGACCCACTGCCTGTTCTAGTTACAAGCCTGCCCGTCCTCCTCTCACTGTGTGTGCCTGCGGACCCCGTCTGCTCGTCCCGAGTTGACACCTCCCCTTAAACCGCACATGGATCCCAACCAGCCCGAGTCCTCATCACAGAAGACTTCGCCGCCCATCGATCCAGCGGTTATCGCCCGCATGTCGGAGGAGCTTGCTACCCAAGCAAATCTATTGGCCGCTCAGCAGCACCAGCTCGGAAGACTCACTTCCGCCATGGAAGAGATTATGCGCACCGTTCAGGCTTCCCACCAAAAACTCCCGGCGCCTGCTTCCGTGCCCGCAGCCGCCGCGCCTCCGCCCAACCTCGCGTCCTCGGTTTCACCGGGCCCCCCCTCTTCCGCCAGCCCTCGTCTAGCGCTTCCCGAGAAATTCGACGGCACGCCCGCCAAATGCAGGGGCTTTATAATGCAATGCTCGATCTTCCTTTCGCAACAGCCAATGCTGTACCCCACCGATGAGAGCAAAATCTTATTCGTCAGCTCAGTGCTCACTGGCCGAGCGCTCGACTGGGCGACAGCGGTCTGGACCAACCAGGGGTTCGCGCAATTCACATTCGACTCATCCATGCAAAGCCTGATAGATGTGTTCGACCACCCAGAGAGCGGAAAGAGCGCCGGGGAGCAGCTGCTGGCGCTCCGCCAGGGAAATCGCACAGCAGTGGATTACGCCCTCACTTTCCGTACCCTCGCCACACAAACCGGCTGGCTCGAGAGCACCCTGAAACTCCTCTTCCGCCAGGGGCTGAATACGGACCTCCAGTCTGAGCTGGCCTGTCGCGACGAGGGGGTCTCCCTTGATCAGTTCATCTCGCTGGCCGTCCGTGTGGATAACCTCATCCGCTCCAGGCGTCCGGGCAGACTGACCTTGCAGCCCGCGCCGACACCCCAGCATCCCGCAACCTCGGAACCCATGCAACTCGACCGAGCCCACCTGACTCAGGAGGAGAAAGAGCGCCGCCTGGCCAACCGCCTCTGCCTGTATTGCGGCCAAGCCGGACACGTCCGTGCAACCTGCCCGACGAGACCACCCGACCCTCAGCACCCCGGGGTGAGTTTACTGCTCTCTTCCTCTTTAGCCGGGGACTGTCTCGAAGTGCCCGTTAAGCTCAGCAATCCATCATTCAGCGTGAACACCCAAGCTATGATAGATTCTGGTGCAGCGGGAAGCTTCATTGACGAAGGGTTTTGTAAACGGCATAATATTCCCCTAACGGCTTGCCTTCCTCCATTAACAGTGGCAGCGCTAGACGGTCGCCCCCTGGGCACAGGACGTGTGACCTACACCACCTCCGACGTCCTCCTGCAGGTGGGCGCACTGCACACTGAGACCCTGCGCCTAAACGTCGTCACCTCCCCCCACCATCCAGTAATCCTCGGCTACCCCTGGCTCAGACTCCACGACCCACGAATCTCCTGGCAGACCAACCAGATCGCTCAGTGGGGGACTCACTGCTCGACTAGATGCCTGAGGACCGTGATTCCTCCCACCTTGGGGGGCACCAAGGTTCAGAAGGTCTCCGACGTGACCTCACTTATACCCCATGAATACACCGACCTGAGCGAGGCCTTTAGCAAAGCCAAGGCATCCCTTCTACCGCCCCACCGGCCAAGTGACTGCGCCATAAAACTGAAACCCGGAGCCTCGCCACCCCGTGGCCGAATCTTCCCCCTGTCCGAGCCTGAGTCCCTGGCCATGAAGTCCTACATCGAGGAGGAGCTGGCCAAGGGGTTCATCCGGCCTTCCACTTCCCCGGCGGCAGCCGGATTCTTCTTCGTGGGAAAGAAGGACGGCTCCCTTCGTCCTTGTATAGATTACCGGGGCCTCAACGACGTTACTGTCAAATTCCGGTACCCCCTGCCCCTAGTGCCCGCGGCCCTGGAACAACTACGAACCGCAAAAATCTATACCAAGCTAGACCTAAGGAGCGCCTACAATCTGATCCGCATCCGGGAGGGAGACGAGTGGAAGACCGCCTTTTCCACCACCAGCGGCCACTACGAATACCTGGTTATGCCGTTCGGATTATCCAACAGTCCGTCCGTGTTCCAGTCCTTTGTCAACGACATCTTCCGGGACATGCTCAACCGATGCCTTATAGTGTACATTGACGACATCCTGATCTACTCCAACTCGCTCGAGGAACACGTGAGTCAAGTCAGAACAGTGCTCAAGCGCTTAATCCAACACCAACTCTACGCCAAAGCCGAGAAGTGCGAGTTTCACCAGAGGTCGGTAGCCTTCCTGGGGTACGTGATTAGCCCAGAGGGAGTGGCCATGGACGACAACAAAGTACGGGCCGTCCAGGAGTGGCCCCAACCCACCACGGTGAAGGGGCTCCAACGCTTCCTGGGCTTTGCCAACTTCTACCGCTGGTTCATCAAGAACTTCAGTACCATCGCCTCTCCACTCACCGTCATGGTAAAAGGGGGACGAACTAGACTCCACTGGTCCACCGAAGCCCTCCTGGCCCTAGCCCAACTCAGGGAGCGATTCACCACCGCTCCCATCCTGCATCACCCAGACCATGACCTCCCGTTTGTAGTTAAAGTGGATGCCTCCAACAACGGCATAGGCGCCGTGCTCTCCCAGCGCCAGGGCGGCCCACCGAAACTATTCCCCTGTGCCTTCTATTCCTGTAAACTCACTGCCGCCGAACAAAATTATGACGTCGGCAACCGCGAGCTCCTGGCCATTAAAGCCGCCCTGGAGGAGTGGCGACACTGGCTGGAGGGGGCCAGGCACCCTTTCCAAGTACTCACCGACCACCGCAACCTCGAATACCTACGCTCAGCCAAGCGCCTCAACCCCAGACAAGCCAGATGGGCCTTGTTTTTTACCCGATTTGATTTCACCATCACCTACCTCCCTGGATCCAGGAACACCAAGGCCGACTCGCTCTCCCGGCAATACGAAATCGAACCCCAGACAACCACGGTCGAACCCATCGTCCACCCGGCGCTCATCCTAGCCCCCGTCCAGTGGGACATCATGGCCGACATCGCCGAAGCCAGTGCCACTGCCCCGCCTCCTCCCGAGTGCCCGCCGGACCGGACATTCGTGCCCCCCAGCCTCCGGGAGAGAGTACTCCGCTGGGTACATGACGCCCCAAACTCCGGACACCCCGGCATCACTGCCACCACACGCCTCTTGAGAAACCGCTTTTGGTGGGAAACACTCTCTGAGGACACCGCTGACTTCGTCCAGAGGTGCCGACCGTGCAACCTAGCAAAGGTCCCCAAGCAGTCGCCGGCCGGACTTCTTCAGCCCCTGCCTACACCTCGGCGTCCCTGGTCCCACATAGCAGTGGACTTTGTCACCGACTTGCCCCGTTCCCGAGGACACACAGCCATACTCACCGTCGTGGATTGTTTCTCAAAGGCGTGTCGCCTCATCCCTCTTCCCAAACTGCCCACCGCCCTGGAAACCGCCGAACACCTCTTCCAGTATGTGTTCCGTCTCTACGGCCTGCCGGAGGACATCGTCTCGGACCGGGGGCCCCAGTTCACCTCTAGGGTTTGGAAAGCCTTCTTCCGCCTTCTAAATGTAAACCTCAGCCTCTCGTCCGGCTACCACCCTCAGCACAACGGCCAGGCAGAGCGCCTCAACCAGGAAATCACCAGGTTCCTACGCACCTACTGCCATCAAAACCAGTCAGAATGGAGCCGGTTCCTCCCATGGGCTGAGTACGCCCAGAACTCCCTGCTCAAGCCTTCCACCAACCTGACCCCCTTCCAGTGCGTCCTGGGGTACCAGCCCCCACTATTCCCCTGGTCCGGCGAGCCATCAGAGGTCCCCGCGGTCAACGACTGGGTCCAACGCAGTGAGACAGTATGGGACTAGGCGCACGTGCACCTACAACGAGCCATGAACCGCTCCAAGACCCAGGCAGACCGACACCGCCGACCTGGTCCAAACTACACTCCTGGCCAATGGGTTTGGCTATCCACCCGCGATCTCCGTCTCCGCCTGCCCAGCAGGAAACTCAGCCCCAGGTATGTAGGTCCCTTTAAGATCCTCAGAAAGATCAATCCTGTCTCCGTTCGTTTACAACTCCCCACTGATTACCGCATTTCTCCTACCTTCCATGTTTCCCTACTCAAACCGGCCGACCCCCCGAGGGCAGACGAAGAGGGTACCCACGGCCCCCCTTCCTTGTTCCTAGACGGCGAGGAGGCGTTCCAGGTACGAGAACTACTTGACTCAAGGCGACGCCGAGGTCGGATCCAGTACCTGGTAGACTGGGAGGGGTATGGAGTGGAGGAAAGATCCTGGGTAGACACCGACGACATCCTCGATCCCAACCTCATCACCGAGTTCCACCGAGCCAACCCGGAAAGACCGGCCCCTCGACCTCGGGGAAGACTCCGGCGCAGGTCTCGTCTTCGCGTCAGGAGCCGCTCGCGGGGGGGGGGCTCTGTCACAAACACAGACGAGGGCGTCTCTCTCCCTGCCCAGCGGCGATCGCACTCGCCCGAGTACTAATTGCCCTGATTGTTCCCAGCTGCATCTCATTACCCCTGTCTATTTAAACCATGCCTGTGAATTCCCTCCTCACGAAGTCTTGTTAGCCCCGGCCACATTTCTGAGCGTTCTACCCGTTTTCTTGTTTATCTCGTGTACCAGTCTAGCCTGTTTCTCCCGACCTCGATAGTTTGCCGCCTGCCTAGTTTACTCTGCCTGTTCTCCGCCCACGATCGTTCGCTGCCTGCCCTGACCCACTGCCTGTTCTAGTTACGAGCCTGCCCGTCCTCCTCTCACTGTGTGTGCCTGCGGACCCCGTCTGCTCGTCCCGAGTTGACACCTCCCCTTAAACCGCACATGGATCCCAACCAGCCCGAGTCCTCATCACAGTAAGACTAAATAGACACAATAAACACACTGCAGTGATGCTTGTGTACTGTATGTTAGTATTTAAATATGGGTGGAAATAGTATCTACCATTATTTGCACTGGGGTATAAATAGCAAAATATGCACCCCTATGCAAATGGATCTCTATCCAATCACACTGGAGATTGTAAATGCAATCAAGATTAAGTATATACAGATATTATCCGGATAAGAATCATGCTAATGTAAGGTGTACAGGGGACCGTACTTCAACTGTGCACACCTGCTGAATTGAAATAAAAATAAAAAATGAGTACAAAATCTTGAGAATGTGTCACAGGAAGTTATGAACCATTCATGGGCTCAAGACTCTTCAAATATGGCTATGAGATGCCAACCTCTACAGAAAAAATTAAGAAATATGCATGCAGACCGATCCAGCTGACTAAAACAAGGGAGAGATCTGTTTCCACCAAACAAAAAGGAGGCAAATGCATGAAAAAAGGCAGAATTATCTTCAAGAAAGTAAACAAAAGTGAGAGGGTGAAAGAGAGAAAAAAGTGTAACAGAAGAAATGATAAAGACATTAAAGCCCCCCAAACCAGTTAGAAGTTTCACCAACAGCTGGCTGACAAACATGAGACTGACTCACAGATCATTGATAAAAAATTACCCAAGCAAAACAGCTGAAGAATACATACAGCACAGCTGTGAAGTGCTTTGAGTGGCAGTAGAGATTTCGAGAGCCCTTTAAATCAGTAGGGTAGAAAACAATGACAGTCCTGTGGTCCATGACAAGTGATACATTTCTGCTTCTCTATCCCAGTGGTGTAGCACACAAACCCATTGAGAGGTATTCTAAGTCATACAAATTAGCATCTCAACTGGTAAAACAGATGGCGTGCTCTTTCGCTATGCCTTTAGAACTCCAGAACTCTTCTTTATTCTCTTTTCTTTCTCCTGTTCCTTTCCTCCTCTACTATGTTGTGCTTTGCCCTGGAGCATCTGTGAATCATTCTGTTGCGGAACTGGCCCTGGCAAGCCATGGCAGCTAGCGGGTCCTTTAATTCAATCACACAGCTCAGGTTGATCAATGGGAACTATGCAGGAAGCCGGCATACTGTTGCTCACGTTGGGTCATTTGGGGATACAGTCCAATTGCTTTTTCTCCTCTAATTAACCCAGACACTGCAGCCAACCACTGTGAGGGGAACAAGACCACTCACAAAGTTGTTTGTTTGCCTCTGTGTAAAAGCAACAAAATGATTTAGACATCACCATCTAAAAACTCAAAATTTAAATTAAATCTTGCAAATATGTGCTTAGGAGCATCATCACTTTAAGGTGGCACTTTAACCCTCAGAGCCCGACGGCATCGTCCACGACATCACACGGCACCTCCGATAAATATTTATATAATTTGATGAAAGTTTTATCGATTTTCTTACCGTTTTTTCCAGCAGAAAGCTAACGAGCTAGCCATCACGGGGGTGTCTTTGGTGTCTTTGTAGCCTTTACAGAAGGTTTTCTATCCAGCCCGGAACTTGTGCCTCTTTTCGGAGTTTTTCAGCAATAAATCCAAACACTTACATCCAAGATTTATCCACTTGATGTCCATAATTTATCAATTCTCCATCATTTTTGCCGCTAGCTCGATGATAGCTGCCATTTTGGATATCACATGATGCTTTGCGTGAGGTTGTTGACCAATGACAGGCTGATCCGTCTTCCACGTTGGTGTGCGTCATTACGCATGAACCAAGCTCTGATATTGTGGAGAGAGAAACGCACGGCAAAGTAGTTTTGAGGAGAGAGAGAGCGCACGGCAAAGTAGTTTTGAGGAGAGAGAGAGAGAGAGAGCGCCAGCAACAAAGTGACCATGTACCTGTGCCAACATCAGACCAAACTGAAACCAGCAAGAAGGCCTCCTATGGTAGAAGGCAATGTGTGAACTGCAAGCAGACAAGGCAGGTCAAACAGGCCACCCCTGGAAATGCAAAGCCTGTGATGTGGCCCTCTGTGTGATTGCTGATAGGAACTGTTTTGAGGCTTGGCACCAGTGAATGAGGCAAAAAACGCCTGGACTTTTTTTGGAAAAATGTAAATAGTTTTGGTTCTGTAGAAGTTACAATGTTTATTCCTGTGCTCCAGGACTCCAAAGACATGAACAAACTGTTTTCCAGAGGAAATTTGCTTAGCTTTTATTTATTTGTGTGTGATTTCAATAAATATTTGAGTGATTCAATTTCCGTTTTATTTTTTCATTTGTCTTTATGGTCCCATAACTTATTTTACATTCAGGTGACATCAATGCAACACAAATATGCTGAAAGTCCAATTTGTCTTGAAAAAAAAGAGGTGTGTCAATTGTCTGTGCACAACAGGGTTGATGTTTTACAAGCTTTTTTAGTAAATAAAACCAGACGGAAAATGAATTGTAAAAATGCCCTTAGGTCTTAAAGGGTTAACAGCCATTGGCTATGTTTGTAATGACATACTACAATATTATTCCTTCAGTATGCTAAATTTATACTGTGCTTGGTATGTGAAAGTTCTTTTTGCACTGATGAATACCTGGATGATCTACTACATTTGCTAAAGTGCAGTATACAACCACAGAGAAGAGTTATCCATTAGCATTCCCATTTATCTCAAAAGTAGTTGCTTGGAAGTACACAGCCTGGATGCAGCCATCTTCGCTTTATGGGCACTCAGTTGTGACTAACCAGTCTATATTAGAGCTCTTTGCAAACTTTTACACCATCCATAAAAGCACACTGCATGAAATACTGTCATCTTTAATGCAATGGGCTTGACTTTCCATTTTAAGTGTAACAATTGCACTAGTTGACTAATTGTTTACATTTCCTTTTAGACAAATTATTTGACTGGATTTCCAAAACAAGTAGCATAAAATTGGATTGAAAATGCAAAGCAATTTTTATTATTTGTGAAATGATAATGCAGAGTTCTATTCAACTCTGAAAGTTGGAAATTCCAGCTTTCTTAGAAAAGTGCATTTGAAATCAGATTTACAACTTGGAAACCCATGCAGAAATCAATGCGGATGCATTATGTCACACAAACGTGATGGCACCAAGGATGATATACAAATGTAATAATAAACACTCACAGCAGGGCTGAACTGGAAAGAGAAATTGGCCTAGGATTTTACATGGCAACTGTCCCAACTGTTGAGCTGTCCTTTTCTGTATATTGCGACGCCATTTTGTGGTCCGTTCTGCATAACGCGGCGGCACATTTTAGCTTATCGCGGCCCATTCGGCATGTTTCGCGGCCGACCCACCGGCCCGCTCAGTTCTCCCGATGGCCATTCTGCCACTGATCGGCCCCAAAGTATATCGGCCCACTGGGAAAATGCCTGGTATGCCAGATTACCAGTCCAGCCCTGACTCACAGCCATTCGACAGCCACACTAAGAGAGTATATCTAAAAGAGAAATATTTCTCTAAAAGAGTGAGCACTGACGGAAAACGTCTTTTTAATGATGCCTTTCCTTCTGTGTGTAGTTCCTGGATGCAGTCGATATCTCTCTGCTTCTGACGACCACGATCGCTGCCTCACGTGTATGGGCCGTAGCCAAGTAGAGACAACGTTCGTAGATGGTTCATGTTCTCACTGCGAGAACATGACCATGGCAACGTTGCGGTCGCAGCTTGGTGTTGAACTGCCTTTAGTCATTCAGGTGAAGAAAATCAGTCCCATTGAAGCAATTTCAGAGGCTCCTGGGGCATATGCTGTCCTCAGTGGCGGTTATACCACTCGGGATGATGCATACGAGACTGCTTCAGACTTGAGTCTTGAGATGGGCATGGCGCCGCGGTACGCAACACGTGGCTATCATGCCGATCTGACACCGTATGTTCAGTCCTTAGACGGCAATGGGCATGTAGCCTCAGGTTACTGGACAGGACCTCGACTGCCTTGGCATATCAACTGCCTCGAGTTACTGGCTGTATTGCTGGCCCTGCGGAGGCTTCGGCTGTTAATCCAGGACAAGCATGTGATGTGCTCAAATATGTGTTTCCCCCAGTGAGCCTTCTTGCACATATTTTGTGCAAGGTCAGGGAGAACGAAAATCAGGTTGTGTTGGTGGCACCATACTGACCCACCTAAACTTGGTTCCCAGAGCTCACGCTCCTCGTGACAGCTCCTCCCTGGCGAGTTCCTCTGAGGAAGTACTTCCTTTCTCAGGCTATCTGCCCAAGGTTCCCACTACTCCCTTTAGGGACCAGGTGGTGAGCCTGCAAGCACTGCCCCAGGAGGAGGCAGACCCAGCATTGTCATTGCTGAATCCGGTACACGCTTTGTGCATCTACTTGGACCACATGGAGAGCTTTAGACCTCTGAGCGGCTCTTTGTCTGTTTTGGGGGTCAGCAGAAGGGAAAGACTGTCTCCAAACAGAGGATGGCCCACTGGATTGTGGATGCCATCACCTTGGCATATCAGGCCCAGGGTGTGCCATCCCTCCTGGGAGTACAAGAACACTCTACTAGGAATATGTCATCCTCCTGGGCTTTGGCCTATGGCACAGACATTGGTAGAGCAGTGGGCTGGGGACACCCAATACATTTGCAAGGTTTTATAATCTCCGGGTTGAGCAAGTTTCGTCCCGTATTTTGGCAGGTATGAACAGGTAAGTGGAGGGCAGCTGACTGGGTGTACCGCTTGCACATAGAAACTTTCCCCTGCTAGAGGGGAAGCTGTGTGCTTTTTCCCCCATGAGAATTCCGGAGCACGCGGCAGGCGAGTTCAGCTGAGAAATTTGATGCTGGGCCCAGTATTTGCGCTGGTATGCCCTGCACTGGGGTAGGTGCTCCACATGTGAGGTTGCCTGTCGTAACCCTATGTGATGTATTTTCCACGGTACGGTTTCCCTGATGGCAAACCTTTGTCTTCCCTCAGGCAGAGCCTCCTCTGTCCCCAGCCGCTGTATTTGTAGAGCTCCTCCCCTCCGGGTAGAATCTACCGCGTGGGCTTCTTTCCACACGTGTACTACTGGTTGGTAAGTCCATGTGACGTATTCTCCACATGTAAACCTCCCCTTTTCCACTTGGAAAAAAGAAAACATTCCCCGACATGAATACTCTGGCCCCAGCTGAATTATTTTACAATGATACAATTAGGAGAAAAAGAAAAGGCAGAACCGGCTGGTGCGGCCTGTTCCCATTGTAAGTACGCCATGTCCCCCTTTTTCTAGGTACGAGGGACCTTGCGATGCTTGTGGGCATTGGGAAGGTTAAGTGGGGGCCGAGTACACTTACTACAAGGCACTCAGTGGCCTGCCTGCACCTTTACTGCCAGTCCACGTAACACAGTTCAGCTGGTTGTGGCATTTTGTATAGGGACCCCTAGTGTCACTACATCGATGCAATATTGAGTGAGTGTGTAACCAATGTCTTGGTTACTGTAGTAACCTCTGTTCCCTGATGGAGGGAATGAGACTCCTGCCACAACACTGAACTACTAATGGCCGGGACTCTGTCTTGGCTCCTCAGCACAAACCTGAATCAGTAGTTGCAAGCCAGCTCCTTTTATACACGTATGTCCGGGGGAGCAAATATCAGAGGTGTTTGGGGCTCCCAAGTGCGACCCCTAGTGTCACTACATCGACAGAATGTCTCGTTCCCTCCATCAGGGAACAGAGGTTACAACATTAACAAAGACGTTTTCTTCTTCACTACATATTATAAATGAGTTATGGTTTTGCTACCTGTATGTGTCCATTTGATGAAAAGATGAGGTAGATCACATGGTCACAAAGACAACAAAAAGATGAATAGCTCCCACTAGTAGCCATAACAGTAGCCAAAACAAACCAGAACAGCTCAATAGCATCTGTGCAAGAAGCATGTAGACTTTTCCCCAGATACTCTGTGCAGGCAAGTTAACTTTACTGCTTCCTTATTTATATAAATACGGGAAAAGATTCCTATGAGCGTAAAACTCCCAGGGGTAATCAGGGCTTCTCAGGGCTCAGTGTGAGCAGCCAGGTCCATACTGAAGCTCGGTCTCTGGGGAGCATCTGGCTGCCTGTCCCTGCTTGTTAAGGAGACAGATTACACCGCTCTCGGCTTCATCAACACAGCAAGGTCCTGATGCTAACTACATTCTTGACTTAGCACTGAGCCCAAAACTGGCTTTCACCCTCACTTCAACAGAGTTTCTCAAACATTTTAGTAATCTTTTTTTTTTCTTCTCTTTTTCTAGAAATTCAGAACTCCTGTTGTGGTGCCTGAATTTGGAGAAATTGAGGTGAAAGACAGCAGCAGCAGGGTGGTGCTTTTTGTTTTTTTTTGTGTAATGTGAATATAGTTTAGTCATTGGCTAATCAAAGATTAGACATTTTGGCATATTAGACAATATAGTTATCATAAGATTATTTTTATTTTTTTTAATTAAATGAATTTAGCAAATGTCAGCTCGAATCTTTCTTACAGCTTTTAAATAATAGCCCAAAAATTTAAATTCTGTCATCATTTACTTCATCATCATTCCAAACCCAGGTTCATTCTTTAGAGGAACAGTGAATTTTAGACTTTATATGCTGAAAAAAAATTTCATTTGCAGGTCTAAATATTCAGGGATTCAAGAAATATTATGAGAGTTACAAGAACCAATGACCTGTGGCATCATTAATGTCAAACCTGGCAGTGTGTTTAAACATACATGGACACAAATGAATAATTAATATTTTGTACTGTTCCTCAAACAAAGCTATCATATGGATTCAGTAGACTTGGAAAATTGTGAACAAGTTGTATGAACTACTTTCATGGTGCAATTTTTTATTTTGGAGCTTGACAACAACTGTCCATTTGACTTGCATTGAATATGTAGCCGTGGAGTGGAGAAATTGCATTTTTTTTACTCAAATCATAATCTAGGCGTGGCCAAAACTCCAGTTCTTAAAGGGGCCATGTCCAATTTATGACTAGAGTTACATTTCAAGAAATGTCTCCACTTGGCTACATATATAAAAAAAGAGTAAATCTACCAAATATCTCAATTTGAACATTATGAGGGTAAGTAAATGCTGACAAAATTTAATTTTTTGGGGTGAACTAGCCTTTTAATGTCTAGCTGAGATCTTTCCTTGCATCAGAAGGAGAGATGAAATGTAATATGTAATAAGGAGGATAATGAGTGTGAATCTGTGTTAGCTGTAGTAGGGAAGATGGGGGTGAGATTCTATGTCCTCTGGGTCATTACATCTTTATAATTAGAACCATCATCAAAGAACATACCAGATCTCAACTTAGTCCACATCTAAGCAAAGGTGAAAGCCATTAGTAGTATAATTCTAAATGTGAATATGAGGACATGCAAACATCTGCAAAGTCCAAAAAGTTTGGAGTCCAAAATTCTAAGATCACACTGAAAATCTGTGATACAAAATCTAATTTAAACCTGGAAAAAAAATCAGAAAATTTGGGGATTTTGAAAACTTTAAAACAAAAGAAACATTATGACGTAATAAAAAGAAGAATTAGATTCTGCACTGTTTCTAGGTAACTAATCAAAGCAAAATTGTGACATTAACTCCTTTGTACAAATGGTCAGAGTGCCATGCTTTCGTTGAAGCACACAAAATTCTCTTTAGAACAATCTCAGATCATGCTGGATAACATGGATCATCAGGTTTTGGACAAACTTGTGGAGCCATGCCAGCTCGAGGGCATATCGTTATTGAAACAAAAGGTCAGCATATCATATTCAAAGAAATTCTGTAAATTGATTTTTCAATAAAATATTTAGCTCAATGTATTATGTTGATATTTTAATGTTAACATTAATAACCTTCCCAACTCCATCCGTGAGACTCACTCTCTGTCTTCAAAACAACTCAAAAAATTACTTAAAACGCATCTTTTCCAAGAGCACTTAACTAGTCACTAACAAAAATAAAATAAAATAATACAAAATAATAATTTGCACTTGTATATGTTTTGAATACTATTCTGATGCTAGTGAAACTCTGTAATATGGCACTTTTGTACCACTGTCTCCTTAAGATGATTCGCTTATGTTTTCCTCTTTTGTAAGTCACTTTGGATAAAAGCGTCTGCCAAATGAATAAATGTAAATGTAATAATAAATAAATAAAACAATATTAAATAAGAAAATGCAAAATAGAAGCATTTTTACTAATGGTCTCAGACATTTGGACCCCACTGAACTGTACGTGCAGTTGTGAGAGAAAACTTTAAATAAAACAGGGTCAGCTACTTTAGCTCAAATTTATAAACAGTGTCCCCAGGCTTAAGATATAATGTAAAATGGAAAAGTTAGAAATGAATTTCTCTAAAAACACACGTTAACTCACAAAAAAGACCCTGTCAAAAACTCTGGCCTTTCAGAACAAGAAAAATGGAGCATGGCCTCTTGGGAGAGGAGAGTCAAAATGTCGGTCCATTACTGTCTATCACAGTCTGAGGCGTGCACACAGATAAACACACACTGCCCTTCTGTTTCTTACAACTGTGTGTCTCTTTGCTAACAGAGGAAAATTAATTTAAATAGTAGCAGAGGTGGACACAGTCTCAACGAGAAGTTCACACTAGGAGAGAGAAGGTCAACATGTGAGATGGGCACTTTCAGAAAATAGTACGAGGAGATGGACTATTTAAACCCTTCAGGTTTAATAAATGTCTGGCTCAAGGGCACAGCGTTGGACCCTCCCATCTTCAGTGGCCCATATTAAGGACCAGAGGGGGGGTATGGATGGCTGGACTTGTTATAGACAAAAAGTGTTATAGACTGATGTAAGACTGACATGTTACCACATTTTTTAACGAATTTTGTGTGTGCATGGCAATACAACACAAATAAATACATATTAACTCTGTTCCAAAACACAGTGCGATGACCTAGACAGCATTTTAAGGCATTATAGGTGCAGTGCTGTTGCAAAGTCTGTTCCGAAAGGAAGGCAGCAACATTATGCTATTTTAAGGCCACGTTTACACTATCTGTTTTTGTTTGAAAACTCAATTGTTTTCAAAAGTTTGGAGAGCATTTTTGGTGGAGGAAAACACTGCTCTAGTGTGGTCAAAATCATAAACATAATCAGTGTGTTTCAAATGAAAATTTAGTAAATGGGTCATGAAATGCTATTTTATCTTCCTGAGGTCCACTTATAATGTCAGTAAAGTTTTTTGCACGAAAACTAAATAATCATTTTCCACCCTGTTTCTGGTCCTCTGACTGAAGTGCTCAGTTTTGGCCTAAGTGTCTCCTTTAAACGCCAAGTAAAAGCCCACTGATCAGCCCTTCAAATTCAGCGATATATCAGATACAGTGAGGAAAATAAGTATTTGAACACCTGAGAAAAATCAATGTTAATATTTGGTACAGTAGCCTTTGTTTGCAATTACAGAGGTCAAACGTTTCCTGTAGTTTTTCACCAGGTTTGCACACACTGCAGGAGGGATTTTGGCCCACTCCTCCACACTGATCTTCTCTAGATCAGTCAGGTTTCTGGGCTGTCACTGAGAAACACGGAGTTTGAGCTCCCTCCAAAAATTCTCTATTGGGTTTAGGTCTGGAGACTGGCTAGGCCATGCCAGAACCTTGATATGCTTCTTACAGAGCCACTCCTTGGTTATCCTGGCTGTGTGCTTCGGGTCATTGTCATGTTGGAAGACCCAGCCTCGACCCATCTTCAATGCTCTAACAGAGGGAAGGACGTTGTTCCCCAAAATCTCGCAATACATGGCCCCGGTCATCCTCTCCTTAATACAGTGCAGTCGCCCTGTCCCATGTGCAGAAAAACACCCCCAAAGCATGATGCTACCACCCCCATGCTTCACAGTAGGGATGGTGTTCTTGGGATGGTACTCATCATTCTTCTTCCTCCAAACACGGTTAGTGGGATTATGACCAATAAGTTCTATTTTGGTCTCCTCTGACCACATGACTTTCTCCCATGACACCTCTGGATCATCCAAATGGTCATTGGCAAACTTAAGACGGGCCTTGACATGTGCTGGTTTAAGCAGGGGAACCTTCCGTGCCATGCATGATTTCAAACCATGACGTCTTAGTGTATTACCAACAGTAACCTTGGAAACGGTGGTCCCAGCTCTTTTCAGGTCATTGACCAGCTCCTCCAGTGTAGTTCTGGGCTGATTTCTCACCTTTCTTAGGATCACTGAGACCCCACGAGGTGAGATCTTGCATGGAGCCCCAGTCCGAGGGAGATTGACAGTCATGTTTAGCTTCTTCCATTTTCTAATGATTGCTCCAACAGTGGACCTTTTTTCACCAAGCTGCTTGGCAATTTCCCCGTAGCCCTTTCCAGCCTTGTGGAGGTGTACAATTGTGTCTCTAGTGTCTTTGGACAGCTCTTTGGTCTTGGCCATGTTAGTAGTTGGATTCTTACTGATTGTATGGGGTGGACAGGTGTCTTTATGCAGCTAACGACCTCAAACAGGTGCATCTAATTTAGGATAATAAATGGAGTGGAGGTGGACATTTTAAAGGCAGACTAACAGGTCTTTGAGGGTCAGAATTCTAGCTGATAGACAGGTGTTCAAATACTTATTTGCAGCTGTATCATACAAATAAATAGTTAAAAAATCATATATTGTGATTTCTGGATTTTTATTTTTAGATTATGTCTCTCACAGTGGACATGCACCTACGATGACAATTTCAGACCCCTCCATGATTTCCAAGTGGGAAAATAGCAGGGTGTTCAAATATTTATTTTCCTCACTGTATATCAGCATATTTGAAACTCAATTAAAGAGAATGGTAAATGGTCTGCACTTATATAGCGCCTTTTTAACCTATAACAGTATTCAAAGCAATTTACACTGTGACTCATTCACCCATGCAAGGTGCTAGCCTGTCATTGGGAGCAACTTGGGGTTCAGTGTCTTGCCGGCATGTGGGCCGGGATTCAAACCGCCAACCCTGCGATTATTGGCCGACCCGCTCTACCAACTGAGCCACAGCCATATATATATAGAGACACACACACACACACACACACACACACACACACACACACACACACACACACACACACACACACACACACACACACACACACACACACACACACACACACACACACACACACACACACACACACACACACACACACACACACACACACACACACACACACACACACACACACACACACACACACACACACACACACACACACACACTCACACACACACACACACACACACACACACACACATGTTGTGTTTCCATGTTTTATGGGGACTTTCCATAGACATAATGGTTTTTATACTGTACAAACTTTATATTCTATCCCCTAAACCTAACCCTACCCCTAAACCTAACCCTCACAGAAAACTTTCTGCATTTTTACATTTTCAAAAAACATAATTTAGTATGATTTATAAGCTGTTTTCCTCATGGGGACCGACAAAATGTCCCCACAAGGTCAAAAATTTCGGGTTTTACTATTCTTATGGGGACATTTGGTCCCCACAAAGTGATAAATACACGCTCACACACACACACACACACACACACACACACACACACACACACACACACACACACACACACACACGTAGTGTTTCCATGTTTTATGGGGACTTTCCATAGACATAATGGTTTTTATACTGTACAAACTTTATATTCTATCCCCTAAACCTAACCCTACCCCTAAACCTAACCCTCACAGAAAACTTTCTGCATTTTTACATTTTCAAAAAACATAATTTAGAATGATTTATAAGCTGTTTTCCTCATGGGGACCGACAAACTGTCCCCACAAGGTCAAAAATTTCGGGTTTTACTATCCTTATGGGGACATTTGGTCCCCACAAAGTGATAAATACATGCTCACACACACACACACACACACACACACACACACACACACACACACACACACACACACACACACACACACACACACACAAATAGTGCAGATTGGTGCAAAAACAGCAAGATGCATAGCAGCTTAATGAAGACAAAAGAAGTATTTTTCTGAGTTGAAACTGACAGCACATCTTTTAAAAGCGGCACGATAAACATAACGATGAAAGACATCTGTGCAATGAATGTTATATGTACAAAGAATTTCAAAATAGTCCAGATGGGTCCCCATTGGTGTTCAAGAATAGTTTGTCACACTAGGCCTGTCTCTTTCCCTCTCTGTTAACGATTAGGTATGAGCGCCAGTAGGCGGGGCCAAGGGTGCAATGACACATGCTGTGGGGCATTTAAATACAACTGAACAATGTCTCATGATGTCACGAACACAGTTTTTAAAATGAGACTTTTCAGAAGGGTGGAAACTATAAATGTGCTTTTTGGAAGTTTACAGTATTAGACTCTTATATGTCTAAATATCAAGGAAATTTAGATTTTCCATTTTATAACCCCTTTAATGTGGAAAAGATCTAAAATACCTTGTTTTGGTCCAATTCTAAGCCAGAATTTGAAGGCAGAAATATTGCATTGTTAGGTTAGCAACATATCAAACTCCATTGCCAAAGAGTCACTTATGAAGTTTTAGCACTAGGGTGGAGTGAATGGCCAATTAAAAGGTAGCTCACAACAGCAAAGTAGCTCACTGCCCTGTTGAAAGGACCAGTTTAGAACAGCCTAAATTTTCATACTAGTCCAGACTGGTTTAGGATGGTTAGTGTCAAACCAGTGGTCTCCTGCTGATTTAACCACGGAATTTCAGATAAAGATGGTTGACCAAGGCAGGAGCTCTAGCTGGATAAGCTAGTTTAGACACTTGATGGAGATACCAGCAGGGTCGACCCATTCTACAGGCGATACAGGCAACTGCCTGGGGCCCTGACTTGTCTGACGGGGCCCCTCAAACATGTACAAAGCATATAAACAAGTCAAAGAATTAAAAACATTTATAACTTTTAATTTGAAACTCCCTGCAGTCCAATGGTTTCCAGAGTGCTCACACGCTGGATAACGAGCAACGTGCATTAACCTTTTCATTTAACATACAAAATACAATGAAAGTGAAAACTAAAAACATCATATTACGTATAAAATGAGCTCTGTACAATCACAAAAGACAAATAACTGAAAGTGACAACAAATAAAATAACAGTAGTGTGTCTAAAATCAGCAAGAAATAAAGCTAAGCACTACACAATAATAGGCAGAATTTATTCATCACGCAAATCATTGCTGGGAACTAGAGCACGGCTTCTTTTCACAGTATTGTTAGGCAGGAAGTAATTCAGCCACTGGCGATATAAAAATGCAACAAAACTCACATAGAGTGAAAATATGAGCAATTAATCTGGAAAATAACCAAACCATCCTATCTGCAAAGATGTCAGCTCTCTAAGAGGTATGTGCTTTTTCTTTACATTTGTTTATAAATATACACTGGCCGTCAAAAGTTTGGAAAAATTTACAGATTTTGCTGTTTTGGAAGAAAATATTTTAATTCACCAAAGTGGCATTCAACTGATCTCAAAGTATAGTCAGGACATTACTGATGTAAAAAACAGCACCATCACTATTTGAAAAAAGTCATTTTTGATCAAATCTAGACAGGCCCCATTTCCAGCAGACATTACGCCAACACCTTATCCTTGAGTAATCGTGCTAAACTGCTAATTTGGAACTAGAAAATCACTTGCCATTATATCAAACACTGCTGAAAGCTATTTGGTTCATTAAATGAAGCTTAACATTGTCTTTGTGTTTGATTTTGAGTTGCCACAGTATTCAATAGACTGGCATGTCTTAAGGTCAAAAAGAAACAGTTTTCTCTAGAAACTCGTCATTCAATCTTTGTTTTGAGGTATGAAGGCTATACAATGCTTGAAATTGCCCCCCAAAAAACTGAAGATTTTACACAAAGGTGTACACTACAGTCTTCAAAGACAAAGGACATCTGCTCTAACAAGGACAGAAAGAGATGTGGATGGCCAGATGTACAACTAAACAAGAGGATAAATACATCAGAGTCTCTAGTTTGAGAAATAGACACCTCACATGTCCTCAGCTGACAGCTTAATTTAATTCTACCCAAAATCTGTACATTATTTCAAACTTATAATAATTATACATTGCTGTAATTACCTTATTTTACCTGATGTTTAGACTTTTATTAACTTTTGCACACATTCTGGCCAACGTTTCGTTTTCAGTGATTTTATTGTTCTAAATAAACGTTTCAAGCATTTTCAGCAGAATTTCAAGCATTGTCAGCAGTGTCCTATACAATTGAAACTATTTAAAACTATTTTAAACAGCATTTTCTTATTTAGTGTAAATGTAATGGGCAACACTTATGGTTGTGTTTGTAAACATTAGTTAACTACATTTGCAATGAACGATACTTAATAATCTTATTTAAAGTTAATTTCTACATATACTAGTCCATTTTTAACATTAGTTAATACAATATGAACTAACATGAACAAACAATAAACAATAGTATTTTTATAAACTGACATTAGCCAAGATTAATACATTCTGGAAAATGTTATTATACATTGTTAATGATACCTAATGCAAACTTTATTGTAAAATGTTACCCAATAATTATTATACTTGCAGTTTCCATGACCTCATTTCAATTGAGACACAGTGTATTTGTACTTCTAGAAAAAAAGTTGAAAGGTGATAAAAATAAGGTGATAAAATGATGACTTGTCAAAGCACCTACAATACACATATTAATTTATGCATGCATATATATTTTAACCTAACATCTTAATGCTGGGAAAAAGCTATTGGAATACGTTATCTGTCATCTACCGAGCTATATACAGTATAGTGCTACTTTTTTAGTAGTTTCTATTTAAAAAAATAAAATCAATAAAAAAATCTGCTCATCACATTTTTCAGTTGGGGGGCCATGCTGGGGCACTGCCTCCAAACGGGGTGGCCACCAGTGACCAAAAAAAAAAGAGAAATTCTACAGTACATTACGTAAATCCTATTGATTTTATTATTTTTTTAACTTGAATAAAGTTACTTGTAAACAAATGTAGTAATAAAGCACATTTTTGATTAATTTAGTTTTTTGTCATCCCTGTATATATCCATTAAGTTAAATTTAAGAGCCAGTGTTTATTATTTTTAGTGTTTTCATAAAACTAACAAGTTTATAAAATAAAAGCAATTTTAATAATGAGCAATTTTAAAAACCCAGAAGCAGAAACGATGTCAACTATTTTCTTTTAATTAGTTTGGCCATTAAAATAGTAGTTTTATTCACAATCTCTTTCAAATAATAATGATTAAAAATAAAAATTCCCCACACTGTAATAATTCAAATGGTTTGGCCAAAACATCACAGTGTTTCATTCAACATTTCTTTCAGATTAATTTACAAAAAAGCTGAGTAACACAGAGTTAAAGTTTTAGCAATGTAACAGTTCAAATGAAAACACCACAGTTTAAAAATAAAATATGGATCCATTACATTGTGCTCTGCTAATATATTAAAGAACAGTCTTTAGTTTAGAAACAATAAAAACAGTAGCAGAAAGAGAGGAAAACAGTCGAAAAAGAAAGAAGGCAGACCTCAACTAAAACAGCTGGATTCTTCTGTTTCGGTGGTGACTGGCAAGCTCAACATTATTATTTATAATGGTTGCAGAGTTATTATCTATATTGATTAAAAATAATGGTATTGAAGGTATTTCAGTGTTGGATAGACATGTACTTATAAGTCAGTTTGCTGACGATACAACATTGTTTCTAAAGAATGAATATCAAATTCCACGAGCTTTACATTCGATTAACCAGTTTTCTAAAGCTTCGGGGCACATTTAAACCTAAACAAATGTGTAATGTTAACACTGCATGAGTTTCCTTTGCAGTCATTATCTAATATACAAATTAAAAGGGAAGTTAAATATTTGGGGATTATTATTTCTAAAGATAAAGATGTTATGGAGAATAAAAATGTGTTGAATAACATAGATAAATGTAAGTCCATATTGAATAGATGGCTGCAGAGGGATCTTACAATTTTTGGAAGGGTTCTTTTATCTAAAATGGATAGTTTGTCCAGACTATCCAGCCTTCTCCTTGCCCATATCGACACGAATGATTAAATTAGTAACTAAGGTGAATTTTAAATTTATTTGGAGAAATAAGTGTCAGTACATTAAAAAGGAGGACATGATTAAAAAATATGAAGACGGTGGGGTGAATGCTATCGATTTTGACATTATGAATGGTGTTTTGAAATTGAAATGGTTAAAATCCTTCATTCAAAATAGCCACTCCTTTTGGTTTATTGTCCCCAATGCTATCTTTAACAAACTGGGGGGAATACACTTTCTGTTATGTTGTGACTTTGAGTGCACCTCGTTACCAGATAAACTTTCAGCCTTCCATCAGCAAGTGCTGCTCTATTGGAAACTATTGTTCAAACATAACTTCACTCCTCACAACACTCAGTTTGGAATAGTGGATATATAAAATTTGGCAGAAAATCTGTATATCTTGAAGAATGGATATCTAAAGGGATTTGGGCTATTGCCCATTTCTTGGATGATAATGGAAATTTGTTACTGTATAGAGAGTTTTGTGAGATATTCCAAGTACAGAGTACCGTTAATATGTTTAATAGAATGATTAGAGCTATACCAATTCCTTTAAGATTAATGGTTAAAGAAGACATGTTGTACTCCAAAATCTCCCCAGTACTGAGACAGCTCTCCTGAGAAGGTTATGATTTTTGTGATAAAAAATGTACAAACAGAGTCATTAGAATTTTTTTTTTTACAGGCTTATTACCCAAACCCAATTAGACGGGAATACGTGCTTAAAGATTTTGATAAGGTTGAAATAAAAAAAATTAGGAAAAATTATTTGTCTTTTCCTCTCCCTCCTAAAGCTAAGGAGGTGAACTTCAAAATTTTAAATGAGATTTATCCTACTAAAGAATTTTTAAGATTGAAATTTTATTTTGATGTGAATAATTGTGTTTTTTGTGAAACAAATACTGAAAATCTAGAGCATGTCTTCTTTGATTGTGATATGGTGCAACCCTTTTGGAGTGAGGTGCAGAATTGGTTAAGGTCTAAAAATTAATAGTATTAATTTCTTGTTATGTTTTGGAAAGTTTTTCATTCATAAATGCAGATGGTTTAAATCTAAAGCCAACTTTAATCACTGGATGAATGAGGTTAAACTCTTGTGCAAATCTTTAAAATTTGTTAAAAATCAGAAAGCCCTTAAACTGATTTCTCTTTTGGATACGTTTAAATTAATTAAAAAAGTCCCTTTTTATTTATTTTTGTTTTTTTCTATTTAATTATTGGTTTGTTCATAGTGTTTCTGTTCTTTGTACTAGCTATGCTCAACCTATGGCTGAACAATTGAGGTTATATTCAGAGATTTGTTGATGCACCTTGTTTGTTTGTGTTGTTGAAGGGTAATAAAAATAAAAATAAAGTATGTCGAAACAATTTACGGCAATTGTAGACAGTAGTTATTTGAGAAAATTTGTATGTATATTTTGATAAGTCACTTGTGATTTGTATTCTTTTTTTGGCAATAAAGATGACTTTATTAAGCTTTAACTCTTTCCCCGCCAGCGTTTTTAAAAAAAAGTTGCCAGCCACCGCCAGGGTTTTTGACGATTTTCGCTAAACTTTAATGGCCTGCAGAATATTTTTTTCCATGAATATATGAAGATGCTATATATCACAATAAAGATCTGAGCCTCTGCTTTTAGGCAAAAAAAACGATTTTATTTTATCTTCATTTGTTCTTTTTTTATTGTGACTTGAACAGAGGTAGGTTTTGTCAAAAACAACATTTCAGACAAAAAGCTGATAAAAAGGCATGTTTATGTCTGATATTTTGAGCTTCTCAATACTCCACTTCTTCATGTTTGAGACGATCGCAGTCTGTTTCTTTGATCAAAGAGTTGCGTACTCTTTCAAAACATGCGCAGGGGTCTTCCTTACCGTATAACACCTAAAACACGGAAACCCGGAAAATTCCCTGTTTGGTGGGAAGCGTTTTTTTCATAAAACACGGAAAATTCCATGTTTGGCGGGGAAAGAGTTAAAAAATAATAATAATAATAAATAAAATAATTCTTTGAATCACGAACTTCAGTAGAGTCTATAAACTGATTGGCTGTAAAATGAACCAATCACAAGACATCTTATGGGGGGGCACCTGGGGTGGCCAATCGAATTTCGGGGGCGGTGCCCCTGGCCACCACGTAGACCCGCCCCTGTTTAAAGTTAGCACAATTTTCACATGGGGGTGGTGTTACACAAACCCACGGGCTGGCCCTGGATACCAGCACACTAGAATTCAATGCAGGAGACTAGCAACCGAATCACAACATCTCATATTGAATAGCTGGTGAGAACCAACCATAACTAGTCCTACATTACAGTACATTCTTAAAGTGTCATGACAGGCAGAATGTGAGAACCGTAAATTTATACACGATAATTGTTTGCAGGACATGTCTCACCAGAGAAATCACTCATTAAAGCCAAATATTGATGACAATTAATATTAGACAGGGTAATGAGCTTGTTAATGGATGTTACGGCCCACTCTGCTCGAATCCAAGGACTCCTTGTCATAACAAAGTTAACCTTACTGGACTTGCTTGAAAGAGTACCAAAATTAGACAGAATTTAGAGTAAAGCTAATATATTTAGCCACAGGCCTTAGGTCAGCATTATAATCACAGCTCAATATCAGCCCCAGTACAACTGTAGCCAGCTATTTTTCTTTCTCTTTTTAGTTAAAAAAAGGAAAAGCAATTCATCTCTTGGTCTGCTTCATAGAACTCAGTGTGACACATGCTCCAGGCTCCTCTATATGAGGCAAATTAAACATTGTGTGCACAGTTTATGCTGAAAGAGGGAAAAAAGAAGTTAATGTAAATTGAGTTTTTCTGGAAATTCATCTTTTTATGAACACAATGAAAGTGTCACCGCTGTCACATGTAGTGTGTAATGCCTTTGCCCTTGATGTGATTTCAGTGTCTGCAGGCATCGACAGCCCTCGACCAATCACAGCAGTGACATCTGTGTTCCTTTGTGTTTTTATGTGTGAATTTATTGTTGGTGAAGCCTTTGGAGACATGCTTTTTAAGCTGTCCTTCAACATATATAGTATGAGTAGAAGAAATCTGTTACCAAGACTGGATAGTAATACTGTAAATGTGTGCATATATCTTGTGTGATATGCAAAAATATTTGGCACTGTAAGGCGGGGTGCCAATGTGTTTGCATTCAAAGGCAAATAGCAAATGCTTCCTGAGGCACCACACCCCACTGAGCGAAGACTGAAAAATCACACCTCATTGTCGCCCTTCCACATCTGTCCCATTCTCTCCCCTCTCCTCCTCCTCATCCATTCCCTTTAAGCCCAGAATCACCCCAAACTCACCTAAGATCTGTATGTACCATATCTGCTGTATACAAATAATGTAACTTTTGTAACATGTTTGGTATCATTTAAAATGTCTCGAGTGCGTCTGGTATAGTGTTTTGTCCCCAGCTTTATAAAACTTAATGACAACAAAGTTATAAGGTCTATGCCAAATACTGAATAATTCTGGAGGCCTATCCCCTCCTTGAATGTTTAACACCAGAAAGCCAAGAACCCTTTCACCCCCAAATTCTCATTGAACAAAGGATAATACCATTTGGTACACAATGTGTATTCTGTCTGGATATTTAAGGAAGGCTGGCCCAGAGCTCAAGGTTCTCTGTAGCCAGATGATCCCACACCTCAATGTGTGTAACTGTAATAATAGGAATCTGCATTCAGATTTCCCATGCTTTGCAATTACATGTACTTTTCTCAACTGCCAGGTATGTTCTTTGACTTGCTTCTTTAACTTGTGTTTTAAATCCTACCTGGCAAATAAATTGTTACTTTTTGATTTATTCTGTATTCCTCTGAAATCATTTATATCAATACTGGGTCTTTAAAATAGATGAAACCGCTCTGGAGGAACCGAGCAGGAGAATCCCATTTTAAGAATCATTTCTATCATAACTGAAGCTTTAATGTAGGAGGAAGCCACTTAAAGACTATCAGTTTGAATCTCATTAGAAACTGATCAAAAGGTAAATGAATAGAAGAGGATTCAGAGTAATCAATAACTTAAATGATTAAAATAAAAGAATAATCAGAAAGAATTTAGAGCTTTAATCTAAATCAGAGGTCAACTTAAAATTGGAGTCAGATTAATATAAAATTGGAGTCAGATAAAATTAATAACGGGATGAATTTGTAAAGTGCAAATTATTAACAATAATTGCTTTACTTCAGTGCTCAGAAAAGACAGAACAACGCAGAGACCTTCAAGGGGCAAATCTATGTATTTTTAGCAGTTTTGCCTGCCATTTTACAGCACATACAGTATTCATAGCACAGAAAATCACATAAGACCTCTTTTCTGGCTTTCATTTCACATGTTATTCATGACTGGTGAAAGATGGCTTTTTATAAAAATAAAAACTCTGTTCTCTGCCCATGTCCAGAGTTTTCATGCATATACACACATAGTGGCCTGATAAGCTTCTGAGTTTCTCGTACCGCTTCGTATTTTCTTTCCACCATAAAGACAGATTCCCCTCTGTTGGTAGGCATGACTCCAGCAAAAACCAATATACCAGCATAATTCAATAAGAATCCAAATATTACAAGTACTGGCACACTTTACACTTGGCCAAAGATGGCATCTAAATGTCTTCTGTCATCCAACACTTCAACGACACAAATCCACAACATTGTCAGCGATTTTGTTGCTGGACGCGACAAGAGACCATTCCTTTTCAATGAGAGCTGGAGACTTTCGTCAACAAAAGCGACAGTGACCGTTAGCGACAGGATGTCGGCGTGTCATGACACAGGACAAAGTTGAGAAAAGTTATCGCGCAGTGACGGCCAATGAGCTCATGCCGTCTGTCTCCGGTGAATTTATGGAGCCGAGTGCAGGACAGACGGATGAGTTGTTGTTGTCATCAATTTCACTGTTCTATATCATGTTTCTGTAAGCACTAACATGGATATAATGAAACAATGATGCATGATAAACCGTGTCAGAAATTGTTGGCATTCTGAGTGAGTTTGAAAGATACATTGAAAGATCGATCTTTGTGTTGATATATTGCAGTGAGTATTGCTGAAGTTTATAACACTTTCCCATTGAGGATGCAAATATTTAGAGCAACAAACTGATTTCTTATCAAATTGGAAAATGTACCAAAAATTGTCGATATTGTGCATTAATAAACTGTTCATCTTGTTCATGATAGGATGCATTGAGCACAGTTGTAGCTTATGTAAAAACACTCTCCCCTGCAGAATGTTCATTACTAGAGGTAAAAAAAAAATAATCACTCCTTGTCAAATAACAATGACGTATTTGTTTTACTGTCAATCTAGCTCATCTGTTATCAGATTTTCTAAAGCTTTGGCAAGTTGTGCAGGCAACCAATAGTGTTAGAGCGACAGCAGTAGGAATGAAACACAGAATACGGAGACTAGCGACAACAAGCGACAAAATCGCTGACAATGTGAACAGGGCTTAATTCAGCACTTCTCATGGCAGGCAAATGCGCAAAGGAAAGTCAATTTGAGATATTCAAGTAGTGTTTTAAATAGTCCTCTAGCTGGTGCAGAACGAGTATACGATTACTTGTGCACATCAGTATTGTTATTCACTAAAATCTTGCCCTCTATTGTAGCTCTGAAAACTCATTTGAACTTGAAAGTATAAGCTTCTTTCATGTTGCTTGCTTTTTTTTTTTTTTGAGCTTGACTGCCCATATTCACGTCATGCTTTAGTTGTATGAAAAACAACAGCAAAACATCAAATTTTGTGTTCAATAGAACAAAGAAAGTCATACGTGGTTGGAACGACCAGAGGGTGAATAAATGATTCCAGAATTGTCTTATTCGGGTGAACTATTACTAAATAAGCAAAGTTACAGGCCCAATTAAGTCCACCGCCTTAATGAAAGACCAATCACTGTTTTGTGTCCAATTCCACGTCTCACCTCATTCCTCGAGTGGATCGGTTGTTGTAGTTCTGTAGCAGCTGAGGCACACCCAGCATGGCTTCAAACATCACAGCCAAAGAGCCCAGAGCTTCCACAAACAAGACACAGTCCAGAAAAAGGAACGTCATAAAAGCACACAGCAGGGTGAAGGCAAAGCAGAACATCAGGTAGTCTTCAAAAGAACTCCAGCTCCAGAAATACCGGATGTCCAAATCTGGAAAACAGAGAGAGAGAGAGAGAGTGAGAGAGAGAGAGAATCATACAAATGCATAAAAAAAAAGATATTCTCCAATCATTTAATTTTTAAAAAACAAGATATTTTCAGGCATTAGTGTACAGCAGGGACTAAAAATGAAAACCAAACATGAAAAATTGTGGATTTTCAATTGATCCGGAGTGAAATATATTTTTTTTAATGCTGGTAACCAGTTATAACAGGAAACCTTCTGCATCACACAATTTTTTTTTTTTTTTTTGCATAATTGCCCATTGTGGATGTCATATTCTGTGCATGAAGACCTTTTTAACCACTATGTATAATTCCTACATACACATGCATGGCCAATCCAATTACAAGGAAAACATTATAAAAGATAAAAAGAAAATGTCTCAGTTGTTTCAAGTCTTTATTGAATGATTTGGAAAGGAGGGTGTGGATCTTCTGTACCGGGACAACAAAATAGAGTTTTTGCTTAAAAGGATCCGAAATGAAAAACATTTGTTTTGTGTCACTGGTCTACAGTATATACCAAAGAAAATAGGAAGGGAAAGCATTTTATTGTTAGTATGCATGTCACAATGCTCAATGTTTCTCTTTGTGCTATATGCAAATTTAAATGAGCTTTGAAACCTGTGCCTCTTTGAGCAAATCTCTATTATACACAGAAACCCATTTTCGACAACTCAACATTTCATCTGCAATTTTCCTGAGTGCCATGAAATAAATGACCAGTCCCTCCAGGGGAACACAGACAAATATTCAGCGGTGAGGATTAAGCACTCGCATAAAATATAGACACAAAGCCACAATGAGTACCACAGTCAGCAACAAAGGAACCCACTCAAAGATGCAAAAAAAAAAGTTTTTTTGGATCGTATGTGGTGTAATAAAAATATTATTTTTATCAGTTTCAGTCTGAACAGTCAGATAAGATTACAAGTTATTGTTGTATTTGTTTTGTTTTTTGTTAGTTTTTTTGTCATCTAGGATGTAACGCGTAACATTGTGCACATTTGTCTAAACACCCATGTTAATGCTAATTTACATATACTAGTATATACTGTAAATATACTACTGTTCAAATGAAGTTTGAGATACAAATTCTCATTATTGCCTGATGAGTTTCACACAAAGAGATGATGTTATGATGGACGTGAGCATGTGCAACATTTTCTTTTTTTTTGTCCTCTCTTTACACATTGGCACAGTGCCGGTCCTTCCTATACGCAATATACGCAAGTTGCATAGGGCCCCCGATCCGCCAGGGGACCTCCGTGCTGTCAAAGCAGCCAGTACAGGTATTTGATGCCAAGTGATCAAGAGAGTCCTTCATGCAAACATAACCAACGTAAAAAAAATATTATATACATGCAAATATGAATGTAATGTCAACTGTAGAGGAGGAGGAGGGGATTGGGGGTTATTTTAATTATAATGAATGATTTAATTTCCATTTTGAACATGCGGCAGGTAAAATGAGATGCATGGCTATGGTTACTACACGTCAGGAGAAAATGAAGCAGGAAAGTGAAATGGTCAAGCACTCATCATTCATCAATGATGAAATGGTACTCATCATTTTTAAAAATCTTATTTAATCTTTAAATTATCATTAGAAAGCTCATACTACAGTTCTCCAGTTACTAGATACCACATCGCAAGTCATTTCTTAATTTGTGTCAGTACACATTAAAGCATGTAATAATCACATCCCTGTGCAATTATTGTAATTTCAATGCTTCAATAAACAATATTCATTAGGATTTTTAGTCCAAAGTGTGCACATTTAGGTAAGTATAATCATATGTCCACACATACTACAGATCACTTGAGAAAATCGGTGGCTCAGCGGTTAGCACTGTTGCCTCATAACTAGAAGGTCATGGGTTTGAGTCCCAACCCAAATGGGCCTTTTCTATGTGGAGTTTGCATGTTCTCCCCATGTTTGTGTGGGTTTCCTCCAGGTGCTCCGGTTTCCCCCACAAATATATAGAAGCATGCAGGTTAAGTGAATTGGAGACTCTAAATTGCCCTGTAGGTGAGAGTGAGTGTCTCTCAGCCACTTGGAGTTGTGTCAGGAAGGACATCTGGGATAAAACCTGTGCGAAATCCAAATCAAATATGTGGCTCATGGATGGTCTGCTGTGGTGAACATTAACAGGAGCACTCGAAAGAAGAAGAAAAGCATTCTACAGTGATACTTTTCAGAAAGCTAGATGGCTCTAGAGTGCTATTTTTGGTGAGCATTTAACTGTCAATTAAAATTTTATTATATTCATTTCATTGTTCATTTGTCTTCCATGTCTTCATTTTAATATTTTGTATCTGTCGTTTTGTCTTCATTAATTTACTCTTGTTCATTATTTTGTTGTTTCACTGTTAGAATTTTTTTTGACATGACTAGTCTGTAAACATAGCTGATACAATGACTTTGCACTGTTATTGTGTTAGGCCATTTTAACTGAAGTATAACATTTTGACAATTCTCAAATTCATTAGTAAGACCAGCAGCAACAGCAGGACATAATTGATGTACAGCTAGTTAAAGTAGGCACAAGTGCAGATCCCAGTAATGTAGAGCTAGCACATGCCCTATTCGGTGGCCTTATCAACTATTTACTAACATTAAATAAATACAAGAATATGTATTTACTGTGTAACTACATGTTGTTCTGTAAAAATCCCAAATTTTCTGCTACTGAGGTTGAGGTACGGGTAGGTTTAGGATTAAGAGTAGGGTTAGGATTAGGAGTTAGAGTTAGGTTTTGGGGTAAGGGTTGGGTTAGGGGTAAAGTTAACAGTGTAACTACAAATATAATGAAATGCAAGTACTTTAAATGTAGTTACAATACAACAACATGTATATACATAATAAGTACATTGCATCAAATGATTATGTACATAGTACTTAAGGCCAAATAATATAAAGTGGGTCCAGAATGGCCTTATGTTATTCTTTATTTATAGAACATTTGCACCTAATTAAAATTGGCTTAATGTCAGTTTTAAAAATAATAAATACTAATGTTCCTTTGAATTAACTTCATGTACGTTGTTTGTTTACTATGAAACTGCTCTGGGAAACATGCTTAAGGTGAGGGGGAATCATTATAGGAATTACGGACACACTGATGGGGGCCCCCTCACACAACATTTACATTTATGCATTTGGCAGACGCTTTTATCCAAAGCGACTTACAGTGCACTTATTACAGGGACAATCCCCCCGGAGCAACCTGGAGTTAAGTGCCTTGCTCAAGGACACAATGGTGGTTGCTGTGGGGATCGAACCAGCGACCTTATGATTACCAGATTACCAGTTATGTGCTTTAGACCACTACAAAGTATTGCTTAGGGCCCCCAAAAGGCTAGGACAGGCACTGCAATGGCAGCAGCTCAATTATGACTCTTGCAATTATGCTGAAACTTAAAACAAACAGTTTTATACACTCAATATTCAAAAACCAGTCATCAATCTGTCATTGTGTTGTTTCAAACCTGTAAATCTTTCTTCCATGGAACACAAAAGGAGATGGCAGCCTCATTCGCCATTCATTTTAACTGTATGGATAAAAGATGCAATAAAGAATTAATGGCGACTGAGACTAATATACTGCCGAACAATTCCTTTTGTGTTTCACGAAAGAAAGAAAGTGAGATGGTTTGGACATTTCTATGGTAACCAATGTAATTATTCTGGATATTAACTACACTGAACAATGCAATCTGATTTCATTATTTGCAAAATAACAATAAAGACAGCCAGTCCTAAAGATATGATTTGAAAACAAACTACATTTAAATGCAGTGTGAACAAGGACAAAGAAAATATATAAAACTGAATGGTGCAAAAAGGCTTTTTTTTTCACATTGGTTATCTCTGCACTAGTGATCACGTACCGTATAAGACATCCTGACATGATCAATGACTACCTGCCTTTCTCCAAAACTGATGGCACAGAATCCTGAAATAAGCTGACATCAGCTCAACTGAATTGATAGCTACTTAATAGCCCATTTGTTATAGCGCTGACTGGAGTGTCACGTTCTGTGGTGGAGGGCCCACGATCCATGCACTCAGAGTTTTCGGTTCTGATTTACATGTCTTATGTTGCTGCCTGACAGAAACAGAAACTATGCTGTTGCCACCACCACATCTGCTGTCAGGAAACGTGTGTGCATGACTGTGTGGTAGGAGAGAGACATCTCAATGTGTGTTTGTGATTAATGCACCTTATTATCAGAAAGCTCAGAGCGAGAACTGAGCCAGAAGAGATAAGATTAGGAACTGGAAAGCCCAGGAAATCAAAAAAGTGAGTGCTAGAGTGGCAAACACATGAAGAAACGTTTGAATGGCCTCTTCCTGTCCTTGTGAGGCATTAAAGGACAAAGTAAAAGAATGTATAGAGTAGAATAAATACATATAATATAATTATATAGATATGTTGAATAGGAGGAAAATGAAAAACAAACTTTATAATTTTTCATCTAAATTAAATGAATTGCTTTGCCGCTGAAACAAGTTGTTGTTGTTATTGTTGTTTTATGGCTTTCTTTTTTGTTTATGCTTTTTTGTTAACCACAACCAAGAGTCAAATGGTTATTTAGCCATTGTTTTAGGCTCCTTTTGTAAGTAATGAAGCCTTTCTAAAAATCTTGCCAAGATGTAATGCAGTAATTTAATACTGGTTAACAGTAATAAACGGAATGGCAATAACAGCAAATAACAAAATAAATGTAAAAATAAGTTTTGCCAATAGGATGTATTTAGATACACTTCGGGGTGACCTTCAGCCTTTATGTCCTGATCAAAAAGCCTCAGAAGTGGGTGCCTGCTAGTGGTGTTTCAGGAGGGGAGTAGTCCTTTACAATCAATTGCAAATTTGCATTCAGGTATAAAGGTATTTGGTCCTCCAGCCCCTGCCGTGCATTGCAAAGTTCAACCAGCGGTGCAAACTGAGAACACGTCATTGTTTTCTATTAATGACTCCGGAGACTGCTCAAAATTCTGCCGTGCCATTCACATAGAGGGTATTTACACTTCATAAGTTTTTACTGACTGGACAGCACATTCCATTTATACTTATATACAAATATAAATACGATCTTTAATAACCCAGCTATATGCAAATAAAACAGAGTTCACTTTCGTGATTATGCTAATGATATGATTTATTATTTGATTTCAAGTGACTGCCCTTTTACACACGTGCACAGCAGCGGATTTAGGCATGGGCGACATGGGCAGATGGCCAGGGCGGCATCTTGCGGTGGGCGGCACGAGGCGGAGTTGGCGGCAGCGGCGGGGGGTGGGTGGGCGATGTTTTATGCATCAACTTGCAAACTCATTGATATCGCTTTGTCAATGTTTAAAGAAGAGCAAAGCATTTTGTATGTATGGTGATTACTGTAAACTCAATCATTTGAACTGCCAACTCTATTCACCACACTGAGACATTCCATATGTGATACCTGTACGTTGTCATACCCAATGTGCTTCTTGTCTGGTTTGAGTTTTCCTCAGGGTCACAACATGGCTCTTTTCCTGATTCGTGTGGGGATCAAACCAGCAACCTTCTGGTTGCAGCCTTAAGCATAAATCCATTACACCACACCGCCATGCACAAATGCAGCTTTCATATGGTGCAACAATCATATGGTGCAGAATGACAAACACTGACAGTGAATTCACAAGAAGCATTAAACAAAAGAGCTCTTCTGACAACTTCATTTTCCTCTACACACAAATAAACTTTGTTTAATACATGAGCCTCAAAAAATGCAAACTCCCTAAAAACATTTACCATTTTTTGAATACAGTACAGGGGTGGAAACCTTTATGACTATCATTACTTTCAGCACCATCAGCATACTTAGCATACTCAAACTTGTACTGTATTATTTATGTATGAAGTTATGTATCTTTCTCTTTTTCCCATTCACTTGCAGTTGTAAGGCTCACCAGGACTTTCTACCACTGCTTTCACCGTCTCCCTAATTTTATCTTCATACAGGACATGTCCAAGCTATAACCCCTCATGCTCTGGAATGTCTCGTTCCCCTCTAGTGGTATTCTCGTTAAACTGTTCAGTCAGAGCAGAGAACTCAGCTGACAGGTCACACTTCAAAGCTGGAGATAAGAGGGCATGATAAAACATTGAAGAGAGCAGAGCCTTTTCTTCTGAGCTGTCCACGGATCAAACATTTCAATTACTAACACTGCTCCCACCTCAAAGCAGGGAATGTGTCTTAACCTCTGTGTGTGTTGTGGCTCTAATCTCTGGGAAAAATGTCTCAAGTGACATCAGTGAAGCTGTCTGGCCACAACATCTGCCAGCCATGAAAGGTCTTTGCTCCCCATCGCTTCAAGTGACATGTCAGTCTCAGCCAGTAAAATCAGGCCAGAGAAACATTTGGAAAGGATGACAATTGACAAAGAAGCACATCCAAATAAACCATCTCTTTTGCTTCTCTCATGATGGCCTGATGAACAAGACTGCCTGATGGAGATGGCCAAGTTTACGACCTGATGGGCCCTTTCTCACATCCTGTCTGTGCCTGGATGGAGGCCAGGGGCACTGTGGCTGTTGTTTGCCCAGGCTTGGTAACTCAAAAGATTCAATTACGCCCTGCTCATCAGCTGTGCCCAAAAACTCAAAGCCAATCAAGGCTATGCAGAGGAAGAAGTACTCACAGCACCCCACCAGTATGTATTCATAAAACAAATTCAGAAGTGCTTATTCCAAAAACAGTCCATAGATTCCCCAAGCCATTAAAGTTTTGCATATGTGATCACACACATTTGTGTGTAAAAGCCTGTCTACATCGCAAGTCTTTTGACATAGAATCTCGAGCAAGTTTAGAATTAAAGAAATCTATAGTATATTTCAATTCTCACTAGTTAAAGTGCTAATTCTTAAGATCAGTATTACACTTGAACTAGTAATCTTGATATTAAAATTCAAGTAATTACTCATGGAAATACCCTGAAATAAAATACACAAATATATATTTTACTAATGCAAATGCCCATTCCTGAAATAAACAACTGAATAACAACTAGTGAAAAAGTTGTTATCTTTAAATTGGATTTTACTAGTGGTAAAGCTATTTTCAGATATATTGAATGCTATTAGTAAGAAAGCCTTTTAATATATATTTAATTATTCTCCAGTGTATTGATATCTGAAATCCATTTCTACCAAATCGAACATGTTGTAATAAATGTACACATATAAAAAATTTGCAATTAAATGGCTGTAATTCAATTGTTGATAATAGGAATGGATATTTGCACTAGCAAAAATGTAATTACTGGTTAAAAAAAAAAATCTCTTTTCCAAGCAAGAAGTAGCAGATATCTGTATTTGGAATTTCGACTTGTAAGAAATTAGCAAGAGATTTGTAATTGTTTTGAACAGGAGTGAAAGACAGATCATTGTAAAATTCTACTAGTGGAAACACAGTTACATATATCAATAACTATGTTTTATTTACAAGTTGAAATTCCATTCTGATATCAAGAATTAGTATTTCAGTGAGAACAAATTATATTTTTAAGAATTAACTTTTTTACTAGTGCAAATGTCATTACTGATATCAAGAATTAGCATTCTCACTAGTATAGATTGTATTGATAATATTAAGAATTAGCATTTTAACTAGTGAAAATTAAATTGTAGATTACTAAGTTTCATATCCTGCATGGAATTAAATGTCGAAAGGGCTTGCAATAATATCTACGATATGCAACAAATGTTTCTGGATTTTCATGCTTGTCAAAAAACAATGAATGCTAATGCAAAATTGGTTAAGAAACACAAAGCACAACACATTCATATCCAATCTATATTTAAACCTGATGTTTGATAACTGTATATTGTACAGCAAAATAAAAGATCATTATTTTAGCATCCTGGTCAGACTAAAACCTCACGAATCTGTAACAACCTGTGATGTCCAATTGGAAGGGGATTAGCAACAATTATAACTTTTATAAAATACTAAATTCTTTCTCCATTGACGGCATTTCAAATGTAGCCAGGTATTCTGACGGAATACTTTTTTCCCAAACAACAATAAAAGATTTTTAATGGGAATGCTAACAGCTAAAGCTCTCCAGTTATTATGCACCTCTAAACATTCAAGCGGTAATTCCCACACACAGTCGTGGGCACTTATCAAAAGTTTTTTTTAGCCATAATTCAGTTAAGGCAAACATAACTATGTATTAGCTAAGCCGCTAATAAAAAAAAAATTAACTTCCCAAGGTGTGAAAAAATTTTGAATTACAGAAAGAAGTAGTACTTGACAAAAATATGCCTGTTTAAATTAATATTTTTTGCAAAAATACTTTACCCCTAATTAATAAACTTGGGTCACTGATGTTTCTGGAAAGTTTAGCTTGCAAATAGTATCTCATATGAGAATCAGAATCAATATGAGCTTTTTTGCCAAGTGTGCTCATGTACACAAGGAATTTTTTGGTGATAGGAGAAACAAGCAAGAGCCCACAGAACATTACATTGAGACACAGAATATCCAAGGTCTGAGTATAAATAAACATACAAAAAAAAGGCGCATGTACAAGTGCAAGTGGTATGTATAGTTATTGAATTATATATGAGTGAATTTACATATGTACATGACATATTAATACATTATTGCACTATGGGAGTCCTGAAGGCAGTTTCATTGTTCATGAGGAAAATGGCCTGAGGGTAAAAACTGTCCTTGTTCCTGGCTGTCCTGGCACTGAGTGCTCTGTAGCACTGGCCAGTTCAAAGAGGGAGTGGGCGGGGTGTGTGGAGTCCAGAGTAATTATACCAGCATGTCTCCTCACTCTGGAGATGTACAGGCCTTGGAGGGTGGGCAGAGGGTACCAATAATCCTCTAAGCAGTCCTTCTGTCTGATTTGGTGGCTGAATCAAACCACACACTTATAAATGTACAAAGGACTCAATGATGGCAGAGTACACCTGTGTCAGCAGTTCCAGTGGCAGATTGAACTTCCTCAGCTGGCAAAGGAAGTACAAGCTCTGCTAATTATTCACAATGGAGTCTATGTGAGCATCCCACTTCAGGTCATAAGAGATGGTAATGATCCCACTGCTGCCACAGTGCTGTTCAAGATGGTGAGAGGGGAGAGTGCAGGGGGATTTCTCCTGAAGTCCACTATCATCTCCACACTTTTGAGCATGTTCCACTCAAGGTTGTTGTGACAGCCAGTTGTTCAACCTCCCGTCTGTACGCAGACTCATCACTGTCGTGGATGAGGCCAATGACCGTGGTGTCATCTGCAAACTTCAGGAGCTTGACAGAGGTGTCCTTTGCAGTGAAGTAATTTGTGTACAGGGAGAAGAGCTGTGGAGAGAGAACGTATCCCTGAGGAACCCCAGAGCTAATAGTGAGGGTCCCGGATGTGATTTACCCCAGTCTCAACAGCTCCCTATCTGTCAGAAAGCTTCTGATCCAGGTGGTTGGCACGGAGAGCTGGGACAGTTTGGTTGAGAGAAGATCAGGAGTGTATCCATATAAACTAAGCATTTAAATCTGTGTCATACTTGTGAGGAGAGACTAGATATAATTATTATAATGTGTAACCCACACACATTCCAATGTTTCTGCCAATATGGGTCTAAATGTGTGTGCTCAGTTCTGCAGTAGGTTTCTGGGATTTGAGAACACTATAAAATTAATGTAGGCATGATCACAAAAAGATGTCCAGTACTGCTGAATAATTAATGATACAGATATCAAGTTCAGAAATAGCCAAATTTAGTTCTCACACACATTGTATCATGGTGGGGATTTCCTTTGACCTCAATTGTTTTAATGCTGGTCTAATTATATTTTCTAACTCCTAATCTTAAACCTAAACTGAACCCTCACAACCCTTTTAGCATTTTTAGATTTTCATTAAGACCTTTTTTAAACTGTTTCCCTCAAAAACAAATATAAAAATATAAAACATATTTGGAAAAATTAAACTAGCTAAAATAAAATATACATAGTCAGAGTTTGAAATTAACACCTGTCAAATGCGGGCATGTGTTGGGTGAAAGATGTAAGAGAACCCCACGCCCCCCACAAACACACACACACCCTTTACACAATAATCACTCTAAGACTTTATAGATATTACAGTTTCTTTTCATTTTAATGCATGATTTCCTGTAAAGCTGCTTTGAATCGATGCGTGTAGTGAAAAGTGCTATACAAATAAAAATGACTTGACTGTCTGACTGACACACACACACACACACACACACACACACACACACACACACACACACACACACACACACACACACACAACAATCTATCAATATGCTGTAGCCCAAGCCCAGTTGCCCACTGAAGCTAGGCAGGATTGAGCCTGGTCAGTTCTTGACTTGGAGACTTCCTGGGGAAAACTAAGGTTGCTGCTGGAAGAGGTATTAGGGAGACCAGCAGGGGGTGCTCACCCTGCGGTCTGTGTGGGTCCTAATGCCCAAGTATAGTGATGGGAACAGTATAATTTAAAAAAGGCACCGTCCTTCAGATGAGACGTTAAACCGAGGTCCAGATTCTCACTGGTCATTCTCATAAAGAGTAGGGTTGTAACCCCGGTGTCCAGACCAAATTCCCCCATTGGCCATTATCAGTCATGGTCTCCTAATAATCCCCATCCATTAAGTGGCTCTTTAACGCTACTCGCTCCTCTCCACCAATAGCTGGTGTGTAATAAACGTATTGGCACACAATGGCTTCTGTCGCATCATCCAGGTGGATGCTGCAGACTGGTGGTGAAGTAGAGTCCCCTGTTCACTGTGTTTAGCACTTTGAGTGTAGTTTCAGAAAAGCACTATATAAATGTAACGTTCATTTATTCATTCATTCAAGTAGTAATGAACCTTCTCATTCTGAGTCTTTTTGACTGACACAATCAAAACTATTCTGAGCAGATCCACTCAATGAATATTAATGCAGTACAGTAATATGCACACTAGTTTGCATTGGATTTCATGCCTGCATACCCATAGCATACACTTATTTCCTGCCAAGTGTGACCAGTCTATCAACATTAAAATCCATTTAGAGCTCAACATTTTAATTACCAACTCAAGAGTTAATTACTAAAACTGCTTATCAAGGTAATGCTTTATTTGTGGTAAAAATGCTATCTCTTTACTATTAAACTTTACACTTTTACTAAACCCAACGTTTTCGATTATGATTCTCATTATAGTAACATGGTAATTTTTACTATTACATTAAATTATACTGTTGTATAATTATTTTATTTTTTATTAAAATCAGCAAAAACGAAAGGCAGTATCAAGAAAGTACTATTATGACTACTATTAAATACATTGCAATTTAAATTATATATACTTTTTTCCACATTACAGTGATGAGAATAGCATAATGATTTTTTTTTCACATTGAGCTATTGAGAATTGAGGGGTAAAATGTATGTAACAGTCATATAAAATGTCAAAAAGTAATACAAATCTTAATTCCCTTAAAATGTGCTTCATTTTCATTCTACAAAAAAATTATGTATTATATGTTTCTTTTGATTGGAGTTAAATAGTACCGGGACATTTTCTCGACAGCTTTCATGAGAATCAACCCTTCTGAATACAGTGTAGAACTTACTTTCCTCCAGAAACGCACGAAAACTTGGGATCTCTTGTCATGTAACCTAATAGCATTTTAGTCAGTGTTTTGGTCAGTCACACAACAGTTGCTTTTAAAGTGAACTATGCTCATCCTAAACCAAACATATGGATGGTGTGCATCACCAATATACACCAGAGAGTACTGTATTGGGTATGGGATGGGAAAGGAGGATGCGGGAACTGGCAGTACAGTCAATGTAAACTTTAATGACAGAAATAAACTTAAAACAACATAAAACACATGGACGCGCACGCACAAAAAAAAACAAAGATCCCCCATTTAGCCTTAACAGACCGTAGGGGCAAGTGCTGTTAGCGAGCACCTATGAAGGCCGGAACGGTACACGAGGGGGTGGGTGGCCAGCACCACGCCCGACCGCCTTTTGTCTCCCCAGTGGCAATGTTTACACACCGCACCAGGTACTCATTTTAGGCTGAGTCGACCTAGGGGAGGCCCGGGACCGGTTCAGATATTCGTCACTGGTGTTGGCTATGAGTGGGAATCGAACTCAGGTCACCAGGTTCATAGCGCAGTGCGCTAACCACCACACTACCGCTCCCCACACTACCGCTCCCCACACTACCGCTCCCCACAAAATTATTGAACAGAGGCCTAAATGTCTTTGTCCATCACTGCTTATCAGCTTCCCCCTTATCCAACTGTATGATTGCTGACGGAAATCCAGATCACCTTCACACAGTGTGTGTTGTGTGTGTGTGTGTCCAGATTATCCAACAAGACCTTAATCGTTCACTGCAATAAATCTAAGTGGGCATAAAATTAGAGGGGAAAGAGAGATTACCTATGTTTGGGGTTTAAAGCATTGTCTCAGATTGTGGCCCAGCATGTCTATTCTATTTGAGTCCACCTGTCATATTTGACCATTCTCTAACCTCCAACAATGACACTTTTTAAAGGAACATACATCCAAATCCTGATGAGAATCACATTTTCCAGGCATATAAAAGGAGCGTCACCGTCATTGAAATATGCCCGACGAACATCAACGCATTTAATGCACAAAATAACGTAATTTCAATTCTTCTAATCCATTGCATACAGTCCATTTACACTTCCAACTTCTTATGAATGTGCTGTCTTTGTTTATATCACTGGTGCTTGAGGAAATTAACTATATATAGAATGCAAATAGAAGAATAATTCTTCTTTGCAAGACCTCTCCATCTCCATCATGTTGGATGGGAAGCGTCGGTGCACAGCCATTTTCAGATCTCTCCAGAGATGTTCAATCGGGTTCAAGTCTGGGCTCTGGCTGGGCCACTCAAGGACATTCACAGAGTTGTCCCGTAGCCACTCCTTTGTTATCTTGGCTGTGTGATTAGTGTTGTTGTCCTGTTGGAAGATGAACCTTCACCCCAGTCTGAGATCCAGAGTGCTCTGGAGCAGGTTTTCATTAAGGATGTCTCTCTACATTGTTGCATTCATCTTTCCCTCGATCCTGACTAGTCTCCCAGTTCCTGCCGCTGAAAAACATCCCCACAGCATGATGCTGCCACCACCATGCTTCACTGTAGGGATGGTATTGACCAGGTGATTAGAGGTGCCTGGTTTCCTCCAGACATGACGCTTGCCATTCAGGCCAAATAGTTCAATCTTTTGTTTCTCATGGTCTGAAAGTCCTTCAGGTGCCTTTTGGCAAACTCCAGACGGGCTGTCATGTGCCTTTTACTGAGAAGTGGCTTCTGTCTGGCCGCTCTACCATACAGGCCTGATTGGTGGAGTGCTGCAGAGATGGTTGTTCTTCTGGAAGGTTCTCTCTCCACAGAGAAATGCTGGAGCTCTGTCAGCGTGACCATCGGGTTCTTGGTCACCTCCCTGACTAAGGCCCTTCTCCCCCGATCTCTCAGTTTGGCTGGGCGGCCAGCTCTAGGAAGAGTCCTGGTGGTTCCAAACTTCTTCCATTTACAAATGATGGAGGCCACTGTGCTCATTGGGACCTTCAATGCTGCAGACATTTTTCTGTACCCTTCCCCAGATCTGTGCCTCAATATATTCCTGTCTCTGAGATCTACAGGCAATTCCTTGGACTTGCTCTGACATGCACCGTTAACTTTCCGGATGCACTATAATACATTGTTTGCAAAAATGTAGGTAATGTAACATATATAGGTCAATAACCTCATAGTCAATGGCTTACAGTCGATAGTACTCAATATTGTCATTTGTAACTCTTCATGGAATGACTATTTAATTTCCTTATAAAAGATATTCAGTAGACACACAGTTTTGTACCTTTGTCTTTTTTGAGTTAATATTGTTGTTTTAGAAACCGAGTGTGCTCTACTGCAATAATGCTAAAATATAAAGTTCAGGTTCCTAATTCCATCTAACTCAACATCCTCCCATTTAAAACTCCATCTGATGGGCATTGCTAAGAGAAACAGGAATATAAAACTGTAATGGCAGAATAAATTATGTTATTTTGAGCGTATTTGGTTTAAAACTATAAAACAATAGAAAATAGCATTTCTGTAACAGCTGATTTCCTGGGATTTTCATGCACAACCGTCTCTAGAATTTACGAAATGCGGGACTCGACACAATTTCCTGCACTCACTCTGCTCACATCATAAAAAATTACATATTGTTTACCTAATTATCCTAACCAAAAGAAAACACAAACATGTATTTCTCCTTTAAATGGGTAAATAAATGCTCATTATAAAATGCTTGAGAAAAACCTGTATCAGTTCAAAGAAAACAGCCAGCATTATCTGAAGTTGTGAAGTACGTCTTACATTATCTGGCATTTTCTCTTGACCAACATACTTGACCTACTTCCGACACTCTGAGAACTTAAGATACAGCGATATTTAAAGGGCTGGAAAGTGCTGATTTATGTTTTTTTCCAACAATTAAATTACTACAGGAATCATTTTACCAGGGGTTAATTTTACAGGCTATTTTATATTAAAACACAGTGTAATTTTTACTGCTGCTAGAACGCACACTCCATAAAAAGTTCTGATTACATAACTGATTTGCATGGGTTTAAAATTACTGAGAAGCTCTGGTGTCAACGTATAAAACTATTCAGTCCGAATAAGGCTTTTATTGAACACATTCAAATGTGATGAACTCCAGCTTTGGTAACTCTGATAAATAGAGCTCGACCGATTTATCGGCAGGCCGATATTATCGGCCGATATTAGGCATTTTCCAAACTATCGGTATCGGCGTTTATAATGGCCGATAAATGAATATTTAAAAAAAAATAAATAAAAAAAACGGACGAAACACCCTTCAACCATGTCATGAGTGTTGGAGTTGTATAGTTTGTCCACCAGAGGGCACTCTACACCGTCCCTGTTGGCAACACTCGTGTATAACGCGCCACACATCCTGCAATCTGCTGATCCAGCCAGAGTCGGGCAGAGAGAATCAGTTATCCGCGAGTGAGATCATCGGTGAAGTGTGTTCATGCCATGGTGAGTTGGTCACATACATTGCTTGAATAACAATTAAAAGAACATCCCCATCAGTTCTCTTAACTCAAATAAGCATGACAAAATTTGTGACTATCATGTCCAGTTTTGCTGCTGTTAAATAAGCCGAGAGTGAAGCGGAATTAGCTAGTAATAATTACGTTACGTTGTTACAGTGTAGTTGACTGACTGTCCTTTTAACTTTTGACGATGTGACTGAAGTATTTCTTTAATAGCGCGTGACAGTTATAGCAATGAGACGTATCATCTCTCCTTGGCCTGTTATATTGAAAATGTATGTTTTACAATTTGCAGTATGATGTTATCCATTGCTAAATTATGGCTCATCATAGACTAGCTAACCACAAAGCTAGCTAATGCCACTATCATCAGTGGAAGACTGCTAACGTTAACAGTAATGAGCTTGGAAACCACAACGAACTTTTTCTGCCTAAATAAAGTAATGATTATTACTGTATTTATAACTAGCATATCTCTAGTTACAGTCCCTGCATTGTAAAATGTAAGTTAGACTTGCGAGGAGTGAACACTTACACAGAGAACAAGTATCAAACGTATCTTGTGCATAAAAGACAACGTTAGCTTTTCTTTTACATGATGTGTGTGAATCCAACGACGGCAAGTGTGCGTTGCAGACTGTCGTTCAGCTGCAGCATTAATGAGTCACATAATGGATTTAGAATCGCTAAATAATAGGTTTTAGAAGGCAGGCAGCAACTGATGAGTGTTCAGCACCATAGGGAATATTTATGAGGATAGGCGAAGCTCTTTGAAAGGAGATAATGCAGAGAAACTTTGCTTCTTGTACTACAACCTGCCTCTGCTGGACTGGAGCTATTGAGGATTGACTGATTCAGTACACTACCTCATATATACTGTTAGCAATTTATAAGTAGTATAGTTTAAAGTTATATTTATGAAGCTATACCAAGTCTTTTAATACTGGTAACTTTGATTTGGTTGTTGTTGTTTTTGTGTTTTTGTTCAAAGGACTTTACGTTTCATATCTTAAGTTTGTATTTTTATACATTTTATTTATCAGAACTTTAATATATTTTGATGTTCCTCTGTTCTGTTGTGACAATAAAAGAAACAAGTTTCTTTTTAAAATGCATTATCATATTATTTTTGTTAAAACTCATAAATAACTACAAATAAGTAATGTTAGGGAAATCTGTTAATGTTTTGTTGCACGTTTCTGAAAAAAAAAAAAAAAAAATATCGGCCGATATATCGGTTTATCGGATTTTAAACCCAACAAATATTTGTATCGGTATCGGCCTTCAAAATCCTTTATCGGTCGGGCTCTACTGCTAAGACATCTGTATGAACTTAAGGAAAACTTTTTAGGGCCACTCTATACTCATACAGTTAATGACAACACATTCAACCCAACTGCCAGTTCAGAGAGGTTCAAATTTTACCACGCTTAACTCATGCATCAAAACAACATCACCATTAACGGATGGAACATACGTAGAGGAAGAGGACTCTATGATGAAACCACTCCATCTCTCTGCTGTCCTCTTGGACTGTCAGTGATTACATAGGCAAAAAACAAAGTGGACAGCTTGTCAGCGTCAGCTCGTGTTTCATCAGGTATTCTGGAGTTACGAGGCAGCATTAGTCATCCAGAACAGCAAGAGAAAGAGAGAAGGCAGATGAGAGTGAGCAGAGCAATAAGCAACTCGGATACGGGTTATATAAGTCTACACAAGATACAGTCGGTGAGTCAAGGACATGGCATAGAGAACACAAACGCATTGGAGCCACAGGAGGGATTCCCTAAACAATGCAAGGTTTACCTGCTATGACTAGAATGCCTGGATGTGCTACACAAAGTCAATGACATAATATATTTAAGGTGAAAGGGAGAGTGGAAAGAGTACACTGGAAGTGGGAACAGAGAAGAGAGAGAGAGAGAGAGAGAGAGAGAGAGAGAGAGAGAGAGAGAGAGAGATCAGAAATGTTGAACATATCCCAAAGTCAGAGCAGAACAATTCATCAACATCTAAAGCTGGATGCGAGTACATAATGCCATAGGGTGTAACTGTCTCTCCATAAATACATGAGGGCGTAACTGGGTGTGGGACAGTAGTTTTGTTGAACAAATCATTCTTTTGAGTTGGATCTTTTCAATAAATTTGTTGAGCTGGTTCACAAAACTGGCCATTTGCCTGAGCAGTCCTTAAGTTAACAACTCACTGACTCGTTGAAGCAAGAACCATCTCTTTGGGACATATTAGGCTTGAAATTTTAACTCACTCACTATATGAGAAGGACTTCTTTCAAACATGTCTGACTTATAAGAAGAGCTTTTAGAGTTAGTGCTAAGTAAATATTTAGATTTTCCAATTAATCGTGATCTTCATTTGAGCAATCTCAATATTGATCCTCAAAATCACAAGATGACTATTTTCAGTGGCTACTTGAAAATATATTTGTAGAGCATTCCCCCGTCTTATCACTGCGTTCTGCTGAACTGACTCATGCAAACAAATAATTTGAATGTAAAAAATAACATATCTCTGTTAAATAAATGCTATGGCAATTAAATTGCATAGTTTGGCCATGTTGTTAATTTTCAAAATGTGTTTTTATAATGTACCAAGATAGAAGGTTCCTTGTATAAATTACAACATAAGCTGGGAGAGAATTTATTTTTATGTATAAACAAAATGGATATTATATCATATTAACAAATGCTGTCCATTGGTTGTTGGAACAGATAGGCCCACCCAATACTCATGCCATTGGCTGAACTAATGTTGCTGTGTCTGGCTGGTCTGGCTAAACATGGCTTCCTTTGTCTATGCATAAAAAGTTAGGAGAGGAGAAAGTATTTTAACATCTCACAAATAACACACTTCACCTTTAAAGACTCAAGTTCTAGACAATATTCCCAAAAACATTTTTGATATAAAGTGAATCTGGTGAAATAAATCAGGATGTAGAGCTACATGACTTACATGCATTATTTAGTCTGACCATCTCTTATACTCTCTCTCTCTGAATGAGTACATGCTGGAGTGCTTGTGTGTGCTCAGATTCCCCCCTCCCCCACCAGCAGCTATTTAAGCCCATTAGCCACAAAGTGAAACCCCTCTGCAGAATCACAGAGCCATGCACACTCTTTGACACTCTTTTTAGCAAATGCATTTAACCAAATCTTGCCTTGCTTTCTATTCATCATTCATATTTAATGTTGATGCTTTACTGTTGTCTTGTCTCACCCTCTCACCACAAGGTCAAGAGGGTGAGGCCATTATATGAGGTGCCCCTAGGGACATTATTCAGAATTACCATGCACATACATGTACTTTTCCTCTCACATACACATATGAAACCAAATTCATTCACATACTATAGTGAAATGCTCACACACATACAAGTGAAATGCTTTTACAAACACAACTGAAACGCTCTCATACATACAACTGAAAATATTACGCTCACACACACAAATGAAATGCTCACACACACACAACTGAAATGCTCTCACACACACAGCTGAAATGCTCTCACACACACAACTGAAATGCTCACACACACACAACTGAAATGCTCTCACACACACAACTGAAATGCTCACACACACACACACAACTGAAATGCTCACACACACACACAACTGAAATGCTCTCACACACACAACTGAAATGCTCTCACACACGCAACTGAAACGCACTCACACACACAACTGAAAAGCTCACACACACGCAACTGAAATGCTCTCACACACGCAACTGAAACGCACTCACACACACAACTGAAATGCTCTCATACATACAACTAAAATGATTACACTCTCACACACACAACTGAAAAGCGTTTCAGTATGTTGTATGCAAGCATTTCAGTATGTTGTATGCAAGCGTTTCAGTTGAAACGGAAGCACATTTCAGTTGAAACGGAAGCACATTTCAGTTGAAACGGAAGGTGGTTAAAGTACCCACTCCACTCCAGTTGGTGACAGTAGTGCACCTCAAGACGAATAACTAGAAGCTGTTGAAAGAAAGCATATAGGCGGTGGGCCGAGTCCGTCTATCTCATTTAGTTTTTGATTTGATAGTTACCCAGCAGCTGTCTGGCTCATTTTTTTTATTTGTCTGTATGAATAATTCACAAAAAGATTACCGATTGTTTCCAACGCCAATTGTTGCACATTAAAGTATAATAATAGATTTAATTTCGCTAGCTGATCACAAACGTTGGCCGGAGTGAGATCCAATCAACGCTTGTGTTGTTACCTTGTTGAATTGATTTGGCCAATCACGTTATTCGTTGAACCGGCGTCACGTGACTCGCGTCAGTCTGAAGCCAAATGAGTCTACAACCCAAGAGAGACTGGTGTGTCTCGGCAAGACAACGTCAAGGTAAGATTTGTTTTACAATGATTATACACCCCTATATCTTAATGCTTTTCATATAAGTTGTATTTAAGACTGCAAGCTATACTTCGTCGTGAATATATGCGTTGTCGTTGATGAGAACAGTAGCCACGAAAGAATGTTGGTAGTGGAGCAGTAAAGCTAGGTCTAACGGTATGTTGCTTAGGCTAATCCAAATCATCCGGTACATACACAATGAACTAAGCAAAGAGTATTCAAATACGGGATAATTACGGGTAAATATTTAAACGGGAAGACAGTAGGAAATAATTTGACAGGTATGTCAAGGTTGGATTGGTTTATAGCAAGCTACCTAGGCTACAAGTAAGCTAGACTAATTATCAGCTAAAAAGAGTGCAAAGCAAAACAAAGAAATTATTTCAAATCAACTTTATAGTGGTAGTCATAGAGTTATATAAGCCATTTATGGTTGATCGTCACAGTTTATACAATGACACAATTCTGTGCATGGTAGCTTATGTGATTTAAAATTATCTAGTAATGTGTGCTTTCTGTGTTTATTTATCTGAATATAATTCAGTTGTTTATCTAACACACAGACACGGACAGGACAACATCATATCTCTCCACACCCAAATGACTACAGAGGTGATCGTTGACAATCATCACATCAACAGCACCATGAATGGAGCAGGTCAAGATCACGGAGTTGCTTAGTATCCACATCACAGATGACCCATCTTGATCTATCGACACCACCAACAGAACCTGGCCAAGAAAGTCCAAAAACCTCTGCACTTCCTCCCACAGTTGAGGAAGGCTCATCTCCCACAAATCCATCCCCTTAACTTTCTATAGGGGAATCATAGAGAGCCTCTTCCTTCCACCCCCACCCTCCAATAACCTAAGGGCAGCTGATTGACTCTTGCACAAATACACTGGTAGTTTACACTATGATGCTGCTACATTGGTTTATTTTTTTTATTTTTAAATTTGCTATGAACATTTGACCCCACTTACACACATATTGCACTGCCTTTTGCTACTTGTCATGTCATCCACTTGCACTGAAATACTATATTAATTAGGGATGAGTCACGATTTTTCGAATATTCGATTAGTTGATTTTATTATAGAATATTGAATAGGATGTGCGGGATGATTGTCTTTAAAAAAATCCCCATGTTGTGGTTATAAGTTGCAATCCTAAATTCACATAATATTTTTATACATTTTAAAAATATATTCTTAATATTTGTTGTTTTTGTTTCTATGTTTGAGCTTATATATCTCAATATTAATAACAGTCTGGTTAATTTTGAGTCTTGAAATGTAAACTCTCAAGGGTTGGCTTTCTAAATATATGTTGGTTATGTGTATATTCAGAATGACTTCTGAGCAGCAACCTTTTTATTTTGGGGATGTCATGAATGCATCACTTGCCAAAATTGGGGCTGACTAGTAAGGGGTTAAACGTATATAAATGAAACGTTTTATATAAAAATTATACATTTGATACAAACCTTCACTGTTGTTAGCTGCATTTTCTATCTTCTTACATGCTCTTCTTATGTGTTCTTTGTTGGTGAAGAGCATGTAGCATTCTCTGTGAAATCCAACATTAGCCGGCACATCTTGGACGTCTTCGAATTTAAGTTAAATGCCAATACGGCTTTTTCAGCTACTGTACTCTCTGTGGTTTGCAGGTTCACCCATAAATTTGTACACTGAACAATCTTTGCCCAACTTGTCTGGGAAAGGGGGGTTACAGGGCTTTTTACATTTGAGGCTAAATGGATAAAACACCTCATTTTTACCTCAGTATTACTGAACTACAGAACTAAATTTACATTTTTAATGATTTACAGCAAAATTGTAATTTCAAGAACGCAGCTTCCTGGTCATCTGTGTTCATTATTTACATTGGTTGTCAAGGAAACGGGAGGTTTTCTAACGTTATGATTAGTACTCCTGCTTATTTGCCGGTTTAAAAAAGTAAGCGTTTGTAAGGACATTTTGCGTCAAATGTGCAAACAACAAAGTTGGAAACAATGTCTGTAGTACTTATACGATTTTATTACATGACCTCAGCAAAAAAAGACTTACACAGCTGTGAGGTAAGTATTAAATTCATAATTTCGAGGTCCGGCCCATCGCCTAATAGTAGAAAACCGCGCCTTCCACAACATAAGCGACTGTTGACCGTTAGTTACCCGCCAATTGCGCTACACCAATGTCTTCCCAACAACAGCAAAGAACATTAGTCGATGCAGCGGGCTTGCTGAACACCATATTGGCTTCAGCGGAGACCATCAGAACACTGTCAAATGCCACAACAATCAGGCAGCAGCCGACCGTTGCAACTCCAAGTGTGGACACGTCGATGGACGATCACCTAGCGTCGCTCTTCCCTTCCCGCCAGCGTAGCAGCGTTGCATTGTCAACTGCAGGTCCAGTCTGGAGAGAACGTGCTCCACCACGTTATCAAGCACAGCAATGTTTCAGCCAATGGACGTCAGGCAAAAGGAGAACAAGGTAAGTTAGCTAGAAACCAGCTTGCTTCAGCTTGTCATTTTTATTTCCTAATGACGAAAATGGGTGTTTGGAGGATACATCACGTTATCTACAGCTAACTTAAGTTAGGTGCTGTGATTAGTGGTCTTCCTAGTTTTAAAAATGACAAGCTGAAGCAAGCTGGTTTCTAGCTAACTTACCTTGTTCTCCTTTTGCCTGACGTCCATCTCTCCTGACTGGACCTGCAGTTGACAATGCAACGCTGCTACGCTGGCGGGAAGGGAAGAGCAACGCTAGGTGATCGTCCATCGACGTGTCCACACTTGGAGTTGCAACGGTCAGCTGCTGCCTGATTGTTGTGGCATTTGACAGTGTTCTGATGGTCTCCGCTGAAGCCAATATGGTGTTCAGCAAGCCCGCTGCATCGACTAATGTTCTTTGCTGTTGTTGGGAAGACATTGGTGTAGCGCAATTGGCAGGCGAACTAACGGTCAACAGTCGCTTATGTTGTGGAAGGCGCGGTTTTCTACTATGCTTTCTTTCAACAGCTTCTAGTTATTCGTCTTGAGGTGCACTACTGTCACCAACTGGAGTGGAGTGGGTACTTTAACCACCTTCCGTTTCAACTGAAATGCTTGCATACAACATACTGAAATGCTTTTCAGTTGTGTGTGTGAGAGTGTAATCATTTTAGTTGTATGTATGAGAGCATTTCACTTGTGTGTGTGAGAGCGCGTTTCAGTTGTGTGTGTGAGTGCGTTTCAGTTGCGTGTGTGAGAGCATTTCAGTTGCGTGTGTGAGAGCATTTCAGTTGTGTGTGTGAGAGCATTTCAGTTGTGTGTGTGTGTGAGCATTTCAGTTGTGTGTGTGAGAGCATTTCAGTTGTGTGTGTGTGTGAGCATTTCAGTTGTGTGTGTGTGTGAGCATTTCAGTTGTGTGTGTGTGAGCATTTCAGTTGTGTGTGTGAGCGTAATATTTTCAGTTGTATGTATGAGAGCGTTTCAGTTGTGTTTGTAAAAGCATTTCACTTGTATGTGTGTCAGCATTTCACTATAGTATGTGAATGAATTTGGTTTCATATGTGTATGTGAGAGGAAAAGTACATGTATGTGCATGGTAATTCTGAATAATGTCCCTAGGGGCACCTCATACCATTACGTATACTTTTACTTGATGCTTATGCCCAGATGCATGAAGAAGGACATGACATCATGTCTTCATAGATGCTACAATAACATAGAAGAATACAGATATGTCTGAATTGTGAACCAGACCAGATCTCTTTGATGTTAGAAGATTATGCCCTGTCGAAAAAGAAGCTGGTCTTCTTAGAGCCTGAGATGGAGAGAAAGATGGAAGTTCAAGATGGTTTAGATGCTGAGGTGATGGAGGTAGAGATGGTTTTGACATAGAAAGGGTCAGATCGGACTCTCTTAAAAGCATAGTTCACCCCAAAATGAAAATTTGGTTATCATATACTCACTACCGATGTGACAGTATTCAATTTTTTATAACAATAATTGCTGAAGCATTTATCAGGGTATAAGGTATTATCATGGAATTCTATTGAATTAGAAAATGGGTTGAAAGATAAATAAACTTTATTGTTGTTCTGAATTAGAAGATTTAGTTACTTGTTTTGTACTTTTTAAATTAAAAGATCACAAAGAAAGTAACTTTGCAAAGATCAAACCATATAAGATTCAAAGAGACATGGTGGCTTTCAGAAGTCTGAGTTCAGTGCTTCTATTTTGCATTTATCACGGTTTATTTTTATTGCAAATAAACAAGTAACAACAATGGTAACATTTTGAGGGGAAAGTTTAATTAAAAGTTTCCTAGTAATTTGCTATGTCTTCCTATTACTGTAAGAGTTAGAGTGCTAGGAATGTTGATTTATTGATGGAAATGCTCCGGAGGCTGTATACGGAGGTAAGATGAAAATAAGGTGTTTTTCAAACTGTTCGGAGACAAGTTTCATTAAGAGTTCCGGTCATTCAAAACAGCTGTCAGTTAACCCATTTACTGATCAGGCAGCAAGGTAGCAAGTCCCAAGGTAAAAACACTTCAAGTGTGCTATAAGTTAATGTCTTTGTAAATGTCACTATGAACTGTATATACAATTGTTTTTGTTTTTTAAATACAATTTTGGAAAATATGATTACTAACATGGACATGCCATCCATATTGCTGGACTACGGTGTGTACTGTTATTTCCTTCTTCCTAATATATTAACAATTTCTTCATGTGCAAATAAATGACTAACATCTGATGACTAAACTGAAATCTGAAGAAACAGCTATCTACCATTTAAATTACAAAATTATATTTTAGTTTTGTGTGAAATTTAGTAAATATATTGCTAAATTACAGTTCATTATTAATTTTTTTTAGCAATTTTATGTTTGTTATTTACTATGATATATCAGCATTGCTCTCTGCTCCCTGCTCTCTGGATATCGACATCGGCCATTAAAAACCCCATATCAGTCAACCACTACTTTACATAACCAAAACTTTGCTAGTAGAACAAAAGTTGCCTTGTGGTCATGTATTTCAGTGTACCAGAGAGCAGTGAGCGCCTTTTATCTCCCACCTGATGAAATAGGTGTAATGTCCACAGTCATTTGATGGATGGTACAGACTTGCTTTTAATGGGTCTTGAGAGAGAGAGAGAGAACAATAAGAAAGAAAATGAGAAAGAGAGGCTCAGAGAATGAGAGTGAGGAAATGAGAAGGAGAAAGAGAGAAAAGTAGACAAGCAGAAACAGAGTCCGAGAGTGTGCAATCAAAGGAATGAATCTAAGGTCACTTGAGAAAGCACAATGAGGAAGTGAAGAATTGTGGGAATCCATTACTAGAAATATGCGGCAGCACTAAATGTAAGGCAGAAATCAACGCCGGATGTAAGTGGGCACTTCCATGAGCTCTAACTGTATCTGATACCAATGTCATTTTTAATGAGCCAACCAGGGAATGCAGAGCAAAACACGGATGGCCAGGGCAGAACAAAGCTCTGATGAAACCTCCAACTAGTTTTAGAGCATCCAAACCCCATAACTATGTTGAACCAAGTAAAGATGTGATTCTGATGACCAGGGTCTAAGTGAATTCTCATTAATAATAAAAATGAAGAAGGCAAGATGAGGAATTGAGGCCCCTGGGAGAAAGCGTTGGCTAACCAGAACTCTCATCTATAATTAATCTGGACTCTGTCACTGAGGTGTCACATCAATTGTGAGAAAGAGAGAGAAGTGAAAGAAATTATCCAAGATGGTGGCGTGGTAGCATGCAGTGGCCGCTCTGGATTCAAAATGGTGTTATTTTTGTTACTTAGCCCGACTTTTCCGGTACATGAGGGGGTCCATGCAAGCCTAAAAACAAACCCTAGCCGGCCGGCTCTCAAATCTATCCTGTTCTCTAATGTTTGCTCCCTGGACAATAAACTGGACTATATCCGACTCCAGCAGACTAAGCAGCATGAGTTTAGAGACTGCTGCGTCTTTGTTTTCACGGTGACGTGGCTCCGCCATGCAGACGCCGCCATTCAGCTAGACGGGCTCACCTCGTTTCCTGCAGACAGAAATGTAGCTCTGTGTGGTAAGACTTGCGGTGGTGGCTTGTGTGTTTACATCAAAACGGAATGGTGCAAGAACTCGATGCTAGTATCTAGCTACTGCTCATCACTGGTGGAGCTTGTGACTGTTAGATGAAGACCTTTTTATTTACGACGGGAATTCACCACTGTCATAATAATCAGAGTTTACATGCTTAGCTAATGCTAAGGAAGCGCTCGGAGAACTGTATTGGGCTATTAGCGAATTGCAGAACGCTCACCCTGACGCTGTTTATTGTCACCAGAGATTTCAACCACGCGAATCTCAAGAAAGTGCTCCCTAAATTCCATCAGTATGTGGACTTTGCAACGAGAGGGGCGAACACGCTTGATATCGTTTACACAAACACCCCACCTCGGCTACTCAGATCACATCTCTGTTATGCTAATCCCAGCATACAGACCGCACGTCAGGCGCACAAAACCGCTTCAGAGGCAGGTGAAAACCTGGCCAGCAGGAGCCATCTCTGCTCTTCAGGACTGTTTTGAGTGTACTGACTGGCACATGTTCAGGAAGGCTGCAACATATGGCAACTCTACCAACTTGGAAGAATACACAGCATCAGTGATCAGCTACATCAGCAAGTGCATTGATGATTTCACTTTCTCCAAGAACATCACCATACGCGCCAACCAGAAGCCGTGGATGACTGTGAAGGTACGTGCGCTGCTGAGGACCCCAGACTCCGCCTTCAGAGCAGGTGACAAGGCGGCCCTAAGAACATCTAAGGCCAAACTATCCTGGTCCTTCAGAGAGGTAAAGCACGCGCACGCACAGAGAATCCAGTCACTTCCAGGACAGCGGCACGCGGCGCATGTGGCAGGGCATCCAGGCCGTCACCAACTACAGGACAACATCAGTTGCCTGTGATATAGATGCCTCCCTCCCAGATGCACTGAATGACTTCTACGCTCGGTTTGAGGCGCAGAACGACGTGGTGGAGAGGAAGATCACCCCTCCTCCCAACGACCAAGTGCTCTGTCTTACCACGGCCGATTACATAGAGTCAACCCACGGAAGGCTGCTGGACCAGACAACATTCCTGGCAGAGTTCTCAGAGGATGTGCAGACTAGCTGGCAGATGTTTTTACAGACATCTTCAACATCTCTCTGAGCAGCACCATCATTCCAACGTGCTTCAAGGCCACCACCATTGTCCCCATGCCAAAGAAGTCTTCAGTGTCCTGCCTCACTGACTACCGTCCCATCGCACTCACACCCATCAACCCCCTCAGGGCTGTGTGCTCAGTCCACTGCTGTTCACTCTGCTGACTCACGACTGTGCAGCAATGGACAGCTCGAACCACATCAATAAGTTCGCCGATGACACGACCATGGTGGGTCTCATCAGCAAGAACGAAGAGTTAGCATACAGAGAGGAGGTGCAGCTGCTAAAGGACTGGTGTAGAGCGAACAACCTGTCTCTGAATGTGGACAAAAAAAAAAAAAAAAAAAGAGATGGTTGTTGACTTTAGGAGAGCACATAGTGACCACTCTCTGCTGAACATCGACAGCTCCTCTGTGGAGATCGTCAATAGCACCAAATTCCTTGGTGTTCAGCTGGTGGAGAACCTCACCTAGTCCCTCAACATCAGCTCTATTACCAAGAAAGCCCAGCAGCATCTCTACTTTCTTCAAAGGCTGAGAAAACCCATCTCCCACCCCCATCCTCACTATATTCTATAGGGGGACTATTGAGAGCATCCTGAGCAGCTGCATCAATGCCTGGTTTAGGACTTGCACCGTTTCGGACCACAAAGCCCCGCAGAGGATAGTAAGGTCAGCTGAGAAGATAATCGGGTACTCTTTTCCCTCCATCAAAGACATTTACACAAAACGCTGACCCCACACACCCCTCACACAAACTCTTATGTTTACATTTAGCATTTTAGAAAGTGTCATCTTTTTGCACTACTCTGATTACAAATGTGTACTGGTCGGCACTGTACTGTCTCTTACTGTGCCTATTGTCCTGTTCCTTTTAATAATTTATTGTACTGTCTCGTAATTTTTGCACACGTTTAAACGTGCAGTTTATGTAAGAATGTTATTTAGTCTGTGTAGTGTCATGTGGTTCTGTGTTTGTCCTAAATTGATTTATGTAGCACCATGGTCCTGGAGGAACGTTGTTTCATTTCGCTGTGTACTGTACTAACTGTATATGGTTGAACGACAATAAAAACCACTTGACTTGAAAGAGAAGGAGAGAGTTTAAGAGCCATTGCACATTCTGTATATGTTGTACAATCCATTCGGTGTTCTTCTGTAACATCATTGTTGTATAATGTATAGCCTAGTATAGTATATTCCCACAGTCATCGAAAACCTGGAAATATCAGGGAATTTTAAATGATGTTTTCAGGCCTGAAGAGGTCTTTTATTATCTGCCAAAATAAAAGCTTGATTTAATGTCTTCTAAAACCATGCAATAGTTTTGTGTGATTAAGAGACTGTAAAAAGTAAATGTAATAAATTCTAATGACACTGCCACATGGCAGTGGTTGTCATGTGTACAGTGTGTAGTAATTGCAAAATCTGAATATGCTTAAGATCAAATGAGATATGACAGCTATGACAGTGTGGAGGATTATCAATGAAAAATTACTTTAATTTGTGGTCGGTTTCTCTCACACAACTTTTATATATCTTCAGAAGAATAGCAAATAATTGCTATGCACTTACTTTATGACACTTTCATTGTACCTTTTTGTCATGTTTAACTTAACAGCTTAACAGTGTCTATCCCCATTCACTTTCATTGTATGGATAAGAGCACCTCTAAGATTTTGCTAAACTTTTTTTGTGTTCCACTTAAGCAAGAAAGTCATATGGGTTGGCTAGGTGAATTATATAGACTTGTATATTTTGGGTGAACTATTCCTATAAGGGGATAATAACACTACTGAGAGAAAATCAGAGAACGTTTTATTTATTTTTTCTAAGAGCAAAAGAAACAAAGGAGCCAAAGGAATAACACAGATCAGGTTGGGAAAGAACAGTAAAGGGAAAGCTGAAAAGAAAAAGACTATAGCAGACAGAAAGAAAGAGACTCTAGAGCAATCTTAACAGTCAGGAGAGCTAAGAAATTATGACACAAAGGCACAGTTTCAAGCTCTGTCCCCTCACATTGAGTTTTCACCTTATGTGTCATTGACTGCTCTGTCAGAGCTCTGTACGGGTATAGTGATTGAGGGATGGGGGAGGGCACTTGTCTGTCAGAATCCACTGCTGATTCAGTGAGAGAGGTCCCCGCTGAGGCCGGACTCACGAACTGAGGGTCAAAAATGAATTTGTAAAAGCAGTTCACAAATAACCAGCAGACGCAGCCACTGTCATACGCTAAAGAACTAAAGAGCTTTCCCAAGTTAATGGTTGAACCAGAGACTATTTAGCAGAGAAGGGCCACTTCTATTAAAATTAATGGGAGCATTCATTGCACAATTTATGATACCAGTGTTGTCTGATTTTACATCTGATTTGAAATATGTTCTATGATCATAATCTTGACCAACCATTTTGGAGATTTTGGTCTTTCCCCATTGAAGTAGATAGGAGCTGCACTTGAATGCCAATTGTTTACATAGAAAATAGCTGCCTAGCCTGCCCAAGAGTGTTCCAAAGATGACCACCTAGTGGACAGACTTGCTTAAAAGACTTTGGTATGATTCCACACCAGACTCATTATAAAATGCAACGCATATGTGCAGACAAACTAAACTAAAGGGGAACAATGTCTGTTGTCTACGGCTTTGAAATCTTCTTAAGAAAATGCAAGTGGTGTTTACTCATGAATGCTTATTGCTCAAGTGGATGATTGCGAAGGTGTTGCTAGGTGGATGCTAGGGTGTTCGCACTGTGGCTTGGGACCCTCATTCAAGTCTAAGGGATTTTTTTTTTTTTGGTCTGTTTTTAAGTCAGTTCACTTGGAAAAGAAATAGCACACCTTTTTTTAACATAATAAATTAAATGGATGCATCATTGCACCTCAGTGTGTCCCTAGCACAAGCTATGAATTAATTAGATGCTGAAGTTTAATATGGAATATTAAAATGTCAAACTTTCAGTATGAGCAATAGTATGATACCTAGGCAAACACCACTAGTATAAGATTTGGAAATGTGAGCCATTTTATTCCTGCTGTCCAATGTCACACACATTTCACATAATCTGACATTTACACAACATTTACAAAGGAACATACTGCATATTTCATGAGATGTTACTTGAGTAATTCATGTAAGCCTCTTCACAGCAGAAGTATTGGGGTTTTTATTTAAAAATTACTTCACACATTTCTTAACACTGTGAGAGCTACTCACCAGTCAATGTGCATTCCTGTACACATTCCCCAATAGGTACAGGCACAATTGAGAGTGCACACACATAGGCCACGTACACACTGCAGCTAAATACAGTTGTCAGATCATCTTTTATTGCTTAATCCTGTTCTGTACACACACAAATTGGTCATATATGGGAGGGACAACCGTATTCTACAACCAAATTAACTCCCTAAAAAATCAGGCAGTGACAACCACTGTTATAAATTCCATGTAGTGTGTATGGAACTGAACGAAATGACTTGCAGTTAATGATGTGATCAATATTCCATGTGAAATGTGCATTTTCTCCTGTTGTCACAGAGATACATGTCTTAATTCATTAAAAGAATTTCAGTCTGTCTCTCGCCACTGGAATTTTTCTCACCAGCCCTGTGGTCTCTGGGTAAACTGTACATTGCAGTCCAGAGAATACATGCATGATGTCTACCAAATATAACAATCAAATAAACAAAAAACTGTAAACTGTAAATTCTGTCAACAGCAGCAAACTAAACTTATCATGATAATACGTCTCTGGTGGATAACCTCTTTCCTCAGAAACAGCAAACACAAAACAGATTAAACTGGTGGCATTTACTGCATGTTTCATGTTCACACACATGGACTGGAAATTTAGGGGATTCACGCCCCCATTTAAATGCAGTTGACACTTTGTTGAGTGTGCAGTATGTGGCCACACATGCTTGCTTTACAATCATGGTGAGATTTTCCATTGAGTTCTATAGTCTTTATGCTGAGTTAGTGATATTTTCAATCCCCTCACCCTAATCCTACACCTAATCTTCTTGTAAACCTTTATTTCTTCGTAGATTTTCATTAAGGTATTTTTACTTTGTCTATTTAGCCATTTTGCTCATGGGGACTGTTTGCTAGCAGACCTCAGAACTCGGAAGCATTCAAGAGTTCTGATCAACATTCACTTGTTTTGTATGGACATACAGAGCTTAAATATTCTTTAAAACATCTTCATTTGTGTTCTGCAGAAACTTTATTGTCTTCGTTTTGAATGGTGTATCTATTATCTTATCATTTTAAACAAACTTTTCGTGAAATGTTATACTTAAAAGGTGTGCATATCTTTTTAAATAAATGCCACTTGGTTTTGTTATTTAATGCAATTACATTTATAGGCAACATTTTAAGTGTGTCTGTACAGTATATTCAAACACAATTCATGTACCAAAGGTGTCCACAAGAAGGCTCTGCTGTTCTAGTTTCACTGCTACATTCCCTCAATTTCATTTCCCTCTTAAATCTCTAAATCTCAAGAGTTCAGCCTAAACCATGAAGCAGGTAAATACGAAAATAGGTAAATAATACTTTCATTTAAACAGGAGATAAATGTAGCTCTGTTAAAATAATGGCAACAAAAATTGTATTTATTCAAATGTAAAGAGGTGGCACTGTTGAGCTCAAATATACTGTGAAAAGACCACTGGTTGGACAAGTATATTGTAAAAAATGGAACGGACACAAACTCCAGGGCAAAGCACACTAACATTTAAAGTATAATATGAAACAACAGATATAACAGATATGGGCTATTCTCTTTCTTAATTCTATGATCTCCTAAAGGTCATAACACCTCTCTCAAGATCTTTGAATTTATACTAAACAAGCACAATCTTTTTTTTTGTTTTTAAAAACATTTAAAGAGATAGTTCAGCCAAAAATGAAACTTCTGTCATTTTTTTACTCACCCTCATGTCATTCCAATCCTGTATGACACACTTTCTGTTGTGGAACACAACAGGATCATTTTTAAAGAATATCCTGGCTAGAAGCCAATAAAAGTGAATGGGGACTGGGGTTGTCAAGCTCCAAAAGCTTCCCCTCTGCTGTAGCTCTCAAATATGGGGCCATTAAAGTCAACAGTCTTTTGTCACGAGACACTTGAGAACCAGTTGCATTTGCGATCAAATAGCGCTGTCGTGTCATTTTGTAGTCCATTTAAATATTGTATACAATTTCAGAGTTTCAGTGGATGGAAAGATTATCAGTGAATAACAACATGCATTTCTGTCTATACCTCAGACAAAAGCTATTGTATGACTTCAGAAGACATGGAATATAGTGCTTGAGTCATTTAGACGATTTTGTCATTTATTTAAATGTAATTTTGGAGCTTGAAACACCTAGTCTCCATTCACTTTCATTATATGGAAAAGAGCAGACAGTACATTCTTCAACATGTGTTCCACTGAAGAATGTCTGACATACAAGTTTTTAACTAAATAAGTGTTAGCAATTGAAGACAGAAACTAATACTTTAAGAATTAATTGAATGTGTTCAATTCAGTATGCAGTGTGAAGTTATACAGGGACAGGTGTACACTAGGTCGTACATTGCCAGTGGGATAGTCATAAAAGGGGGTCTCAAATGGCTTCTCATTTTCAGAGGGAGAACCCAATGTCCAAACTATTCTGGCTCCAGCACATCCTCCCTTCTGTTCCTGAGGTAACGGACACCTCAACTGATATTCAGGCAATCCCAATGACGCACAAAGCTGCAAGCTTCTCTGGAAGGTGATGTTCCTCACACTGTTCTCAAGACAGACCTTCTGGTTTGGTCATGACATTTAATATTGTGTTTTGTAGAGGTGAGGCCTGCTAAGAACAAATTAGGACCATTTTTTGACTGTACTTATAAATATAAATAAGTAAATAAAGAGACCAACTTAGAGGGCCTAAAATGAGTGTACGACACTACAGATACTTAGGACAACACTTTACAATGCTATAATTTTATAACAAAGTGAGTGAAAGAGCAACAGCCTTGAGTTTAATCAATCAACATGACAGATAAATTAGGGCTCTATCTGATATCACGTAATTTGTTTCATTACAGCATAGCAAAATTGTAACATCCAAGCTCTCTCCCAGACAGTAATCTCAGAAAATCAATGACTTAGATTCAGTCCCCAGTTGCACACCCAGAAAAGGTCAATCAACCATTGCCTAAATTTTTCATAAATCAATGCTGTGGAAGAGCGAAAGGAAATTATGCACAGTTTGCACCCTGGCCCATGTATATCGGCATTCTACTGACACTTGGCATTTAACATCTTCATTATAAATTAATGTGGTACTAGTCTGGCACCCCAGGCTATGTGCAACATTCATGCTGTTTTAATCTGATCTACATGACAGTAGAGACAGGGATAATATCTGTTAGAAATGTTCTTCTATGCTGAAGTTTATACAATTCGCATGACAGCAGACATTAATACAGGATATGTGTACTGCTAGAAGGAGTGTTGCAATCAGTATAACTGGCACTTATTTAAATTTCTACATTCATCCCATTGATTATTGTTACTTTTTAGCAATCCATGCCTTTGTATGCACCCGCTGAAAATGAGTATCATACAGTAAATGACTCAGTATAAAATAATGACTTTCATAGTGGCGCCCTCTTTTGGGAAAAAACAAACAAAACAGAATGCTGAAAATTAAGTGGATTAAGACATGAGCTGTGTTGTCTCGCAAAGCCAGAATTTTATATTAGCATAAAGTTTGGTCCACTTTGCAGCTATTATGGTCAAGAACCAGTCACGTTGACAGGAAGACAATGCCTGACTGATTTGTAATGTGTCCAATCCCAGTCAGTTATGTTTTAACAAGTCATTTTTGGGGGGTATCTGAAATAATTGATACATTTATGCTGCATACAAAAGGTAAATTCACTGATCAGGCTAGTTCTTCCTCAGATATGTTCATTATTACCACCTGGTACCTTGTCGTTAACACTACTTTGTTTCTGAATGAACTGGTACCTGTACACCCTATCTGCTGCCCAAATTTCAGGCGACTTCCATAATGTTTGTGCAACATGCATCAGAAAATCCATAAACGTACTATGCCATCTGAGTCTAGAAGTTGAATGTTCTGACATCTGATGTCTGTTATGGTATCATAAACAGTGGTGTGGAAGTAATTGCTGTATAGAGAGTTATTAGATTGATTACCGGTGACATGGTGCTGTTTGGTACTGACTCGGTTGGTGGTCTGGATGGAACAGCACAAGTGCAGCATAGCCAACATGGTAAGTATCATCACCACACTCTGCAGCAGCAAAGGCAGCTCAAACTGCTTACCTATCCTGCAGAACAATGCAATACATCCAAAAAGCTGAAGTGTGTAACATTTCCAGTGTTAAAAATACTTTCTCCTATACCAGCTTTATATGCAGAAACAACTACAAGTAAGCCATTAGTGGATTCTATTTCTCAAACATTGTAAACACTGTTTCTGTGGTGCTACAAAAATTCCTCAGTTTTTTTACCCAACTTTGACTCAACTAATGACATGATTTTGGGCCTGGACTATCTGCTTGTTCGATCTACAGCAGACAAGGGGCATTTTCACAAATCTGTTTGAAAGCAATGTTTATTTTTGAAGTTCTGTTCTGTGGCACTAGTGGCGTAACATTTTTACTCTAATTTAAAAGTGAAGTGTGTAATTTCTGTGCCTCTAGCAAATCCAAACGGAAAGGAAAAAATAGTTTTCAAACAGGTTTCCCAATCAATCCCCATCTGCCATTAGTTGCAAACAGAAAATACTGCTCAGAGGTGAGCCTGGTTTCCTCCCAATGTTATTTTTCTCCATAAACTAACATCTTATGGAGTTTTGTGTTCCTTTCCACAGTCGCCTTTAACTTGCTCATTGGGGGCCTCAAGAAAATAAATTTTTATGATATAATCTATAATCATGTTATTCATTAGACTACACAGTGATGACCTTAAGACATTACTGACATCACAGATTTTCTGTTAAAGCATGATTTTCTGCAAAGCTGCTTTGAAATGATGTGTGTAGTCAAAAGAGCTATACAAATGCAAATGTCTTGACTGCTGTCATAAAAAAAAAAAAGCAATATTTTGATAGTGCCACAGAGCCACCGTGTTTACACTTTTTGGGGGAAATCAACATACCAAGATTACTTATAGTTGTCCCTGCATGTTAGAACAATATTTCACCCAAAAATTAAAATTCTCTCATTATTTACTCACCCTCATGCCATCCCAGATGTATATTACTTTCTTTATTCTGAAGAACATAAATTCAGATTTTATAAGAATATTTCAGCTCTGTTGGTCCTCACAATGCAAGTGAATGTGGCCAGAAATCAGAAGGTCCAAATTTCACATAAAGGGAGCATAAAAGTAATTAATACGACTCCAGTGGTTAAATCAATGTCTTCTGAAGTGATCCAATTGCCATTGCAGTCTCTAGACTAGACACAATCATGGTTTCAAACTCGATAACACTTCCTAGTGCTTGACACATACGCAGAATGCTAGATGATGCTATAGAAAGTGTCATCGAGCTTGAAACCAGGATAGACCCTAGAGACTGCATATTCTGGTTTGTTATATTCTGGTTTGTTTTCACCCAAAACAGATTGGATCACTTCAGAAGACATTGATTTAACTTTGATTGAACATTGATTGTATGGACCTACAGAGCTGAGATATTCTTCTAAAAATCTTCATTTGTGTTCTGCAGAAGAAAGAAAGTCACCTGGGATGGCATGAGGGTGAGTAAATGATGAGATCATTTTTATTTTTTGGGTGAAGTATCCCTGCATCCCTTACGATAGGAGATTTTACCATTGGGAAAAAAAATAAACATTTCACAAGTACACTAAAATACAAAAAACATATTTTGAGGAGAAGAAATGCTATACTCCAAACAAAGCAGAAAAAGCATACCTGCACACATAGGCCTAAAATTAAATCTTTATTAATTATTTTTATTTTTTATTTTATTTCATATCGATTTTTATATTGGCCCCTAAGCAATCAATCAACTTTAAATACTACTTTAGTCTCCTCCACTCACCAGAAGAAAATGCGCAGTATGTTGGCAATGAGCAGCACCAGGCAGACTCTTGTTGAGAAGCCCTCTAAGTTATTGGTCCTCTGGATCTCCTGATACTGGGGGACATAGGGCACGGCACCCCCAAACACCAGCACACTAGAGGCCAGCCAGGAGAGCAGAGTCCACGAGCTTTCCATGTCCTCCTCTGATCCCTGCTCCATCACTTTGTCCTCAAGGAAACACTGTCTCTATACTTCCATCCTCTGCAGAGAAATCAAACTCCAGTTCAGCACATTCAAACAAGTTATCACATATCCAGTGGTCACAGCATTTTAAGAATATAATGCTGACAAGATTTACTTGGCTGTCTTCTAGCTAAAAGAAGCACAAACAAATAAAAGAGCCATATATTGGTGCAATATGCCCTTACAGCATCAATAAAAGCAACAGTGCCACCTTCTGCAACCTTAAAGGTCCCACCAGTGCATCAGTGCCTAGAATAAACACATTGTAAATGATTAATTTGATTCTTTTTGGGCATGAAATCTCAAGAGGTACCATTTTCACAATAGCCAGCAACCGTTCCCTAAAAAGTTGCAACTACTTCCAACACTATCTAAGATAAACGGGACATTTGTGCTTATGGGAATGTGCCTCAAAATATAAGGCTCCTTGTACCATTGTCTCTAAACAAACAGACGTCTGCTCATAATGCTGCTGGGCTGAGTCATGCTTTCCCTAGTGGTAAAAAGTTTCAAAAGAATTATGAGCTTACTTCACAACATCGGTGTTTCATTTCTTTCTTCTTCTTCTTCTTCTTCTTTTTTTATTAGGGGGTATGGGCCCTCTGGAATAAACATTCTGGGGCTACTTTTCAGCATTTACATTCATGCCATTGGCAGAGGCTTATCCAAAATGACTTGGAGCATATACTATACTTTTCTTAGGAATTACACTCATAACACTGGTGATAGTTGTGCCATGCTGTACCACTTTACCCATTACACATCATGTTACCAAAAAATTCAACAACACTTAAGACACTAAATACATTGAATTGGTAGCTGGATAGGCCTAAAATAGAATATTATGAAATCCACCAAATGCACTACGGTGGCTTCACATTTTAAATATCTGCATAATTTTTGTCATTTTCTGTGATATTAACACCCAGATCGCCATGATTCTGAATTAGCACAGCATCCTTCCCCATTCCATCCCAACTCACGTACACATTCGGTGTACATTTAACACTTTAGTTTGCCTCGAGTGCGAGCATAGTTTACAGGATATAGGAAATGCTTTAAGCAGGATTGTATGATGGGCATGTGATTTACACTGGCAAACCAAATGCTCAAACCTTGCAGGAAGCAAAATCTTAAACTGAGAGTTACTTTATAACAATTGTGCCTTTAGCCATGCCGTTACGTTGCTTTGGTTTCACATTGTATAGACAGAGTGAGCTATTCTTGATGAACATCCAGAGTAAGCAAAAAACGGAATAAGATTACATAAAAATAATAAAGTATAGATGTCTTTTTTATTGAATATTGATGGCGCAACCAGTGTAAATGTCCACAGGGGGGGTTAAAGTGATATAGTGTAGATATACAGGCAATAGTTATAGTGCACAATTTATCACCTAATGCAAATACTTTGAGCCCACTTTGAACATTCTTCATAATAAATCTGTTCATACAATTTATATGAGCCTTTAGCCCCTGCACGAGTGGAGCTTTTTTACCCCAATTACTATCCTTTCACATATCATAATGTTATTGAAAAACTTTTGATTGAATCACCTTGAACAAAATTGAAAACAAATACGTATTTTGTAATTCAAAACATTACCTAAAAATGTACCTTTTTAGACATTGCATGCAATGATCTCATGGATTAGGAAAATGTAAAGTATAGGAAAATGCTGAGGTAGATTTTGTTGCCGTTTACAGTAGTGTTTTGGGAGAAAATCAAATAAAATGTGCCTTTTACCCCAGGGAGCCTTTAGCCCAGTTGTACTCTACAACTAAAAAAAGAGAAGAGTTAAAGATAGATCACAATACTGTAGGCTAAATAAAGTCGTCATTTTTATTTATATGGCACTTTTCACAACACACATAATCTCAGCAAGATTAAGCTGCAAGATTTTAAAAAGCAGATTTTGTGGGTTTAGGTGATCAAATCAGTAAGGAATGTTTCCTAATCCCATGATAGAAGTATATTTTTTGAGAAAAGGAACTGTACTAATAGGGGTGTTGCATAACTTCTGCATTCTGTTGGGGGGTTGGGCTTTTCCGACACGCCTTAAACTCAACCTCTTTGTGTATCTTACATGAACAGATGTTTACATCCACTCCTACAGTAAACAGATTGTGCTGTCTTGGACAAAAAAAATAAAAAAAATGAGATGATCCGTATCTGCAAATGCAAGCATGGCCACAAAACATGCTTGGTGTACCTGAGGCATTTTACTCTGAACATCAGATTTATGCACTTTAGAAACGAGATCCAGTAGCACACGTGGAGTGTTGGTGACTAGGAAAATCCCACGAGTGGGATCCAAGGGGTCTTTTTACACAGGGCGACATTTATTTTATTTTTTTCTATCTCTGCTATTGCGTTGTGTCTAATTATTTTTTCAGCGCCATGAGAAACAGCAAAAACGTTGGAGAGAAAAAAAAAAGCACTAGACTAGAGGATGCAAAAAATGCATTCGGTGTAAATGGCCCCATTCCCAGGAGAGCAACTGAATAAAACTGAATACACCTGAGATGCGTTTGTAAACATTTGAGGAGTTTTTATTTTGACACGAGGTATTTAACCCTTGTGCGTCAATTTCAAAAAGTTACTCAGAAGTCCTTAGAGGACAAAAATGTCTGTGTTAAAAAAACTGCCATAAATATATTATATATTAATATTATTTCCACTTTCACGGACTAAGATATTTTAACCAACATAAGTTCTGAACATAACCAAATATTCATCCATTTTAAGGATTTTAACCCTTTAAATGCCATTTTGTATACATAATGCCACAGTTGTTTATAAACACACACACAAATTTCTCAATACACACATATAAAACACACTCTGACATCCATACCAACACACCCACACAATTTTAGCATCATCATTTATTCAATTGGCCCGCAGTGCTCTATAATAAAGCCAACAGAAAATAGGAAAAAAGCATGTTTTTGCTCCATGAGAAAAATGGCACCATCTGCTGGAAAATATTAAAACATTACATTTTGGGATGAAAGCATAATATCATAGAATTCAGGATTTAATTCTTTAATAGCACTGGGATCAAATATTGCTGTTTTAATGGGTTTCAGTGGGGACATTTTTGTCCTGAAGCTCCTGAGTGTAACTATTGTGTGTAGACAGTGTATTATAGAAGTATTACAGGAACTGAGGTTGAAATATATGTTCAATATATGCTCATTTTAACACGCAGACATGCGAGTTGTCTACGTGTTAAAATTCGCGTAGCCTATATTTAAACTGACTGACATATCGAGACGCCTGCGTTTAGTTTCATTCTGTCTAACTGGTTTTCATCGCAAGAACGTTTACAGTATAATGCGTGAACGGTTCTATCATTGATATGGACACACTCGGGGATATATGAAGCCGGCTGTATAAATAAATTAGCTGCATGTTTTATTGGCTTTCCTAGTTCAGTATCAAGTGAAGTGCACCCGATAAACAGAGCGAAATTAATGGAGTATCACGTGAAAGCCCTCAGAACAGGAATTCTGAATAGTAATGCACTGAGAGAAAGATGTGCTTTTCGCACTAAACGCTAATCTGCTCATTCAACTAGGTTTCACGGGTGGCTTTGTTATGTAAATAAACATCTTGACATAACAGAAAGACAAGTTAGAAAGAAGAAAAAACACCTTAGTAATTTCAAGCATACCTTGTTGCGGGCGAAGACTCGTTTGACAACTATTAAACCAGTAGCACACACTCTCGTGAGTATTTGCTGTCTCATCTAGTCATCATCATCTACAGTCTAAATCAGGCTGATGCCGTTTAGAGATGTGGGCTTGACCGCGCGCAGCTTTCATCAACTGCTCTAATGTTACTGAGGGAAAAGAAAAAATGAAACGTATAACACCACATTATCGTCTCAAACCAAATATGATTTGACTGATCAAAGAGATATCTCTACCGCAGGCGCTGCCAGTGTGTCGAAGTAAAAGATCAACTTTTCCACAAGATATAACTGCAAAAAAGATCTAATAGCCCTGCCCTAATCGGATTGGCTCTTTTATAATCTCTGCAACAGCTGCTGATTGGCATTGCATGACAGTCAGCTGTAAACGACGTTCAATATGATCACCCAAATATGAAGTCACACATCCAAGATGTGTGACTTTTTCTTCTGCTGTACACAAATAAAGATTTTTAGATGAATATTTCAGCTAAATGTAGGGCCATACAATTCAAGTGAATGGTGACCAACATTTTTGAAGCTCTAAAAAGCACATAAAGGCAGCATAAATGTATCCATGCAACTCCAGTGGTTTAATCCAAGTCTTCAGAAGTGATTAACTCGGTTCTGGGTAAGAACAGATCAAAATATAACTACCCACTTGGCCTAAAATCATGACATCAGAACTGTACTTGGCGATCATATGTCAAGCCTATTATGCAATCTAGCTCTCTGCGCATGTGTCAAGCATTAGGAAGTGTAATTAAGCTTGAAATCATGATCTTCCCTAAAGACTCCAATGGCAAAATGTACAGTGTGTGAAGAATTATATTTTGGTCTGTTCTCACCCAAATTCGATTGGATCGCTTTAGAAGATATTGATTAATCAACTGGAGTCATATGGATTACTTTTATGATGCCTTTATGTGCTTTTTGGAGCTTCAGATTTTTGTTTCTCATTCACTTTCACGGATTGAAAGGAATTATTTTAAAAATCTTCATTTGTGTTCTGCTGAAGAAAGTAACATACACATACTCTCTCTCTCTCAACTCAATTCAATGGGCTTTATTGGCATGAAAGTTTAAAAAACAATGTTGCCAAAGCATCATATAGAATAAATAAAATAGAATAAAAGAAAAATACATTTTTCCAATAACTTGGACAGTATATAATATAATTATTAGTAATATATAAATAACAGCAATATATACATTATTATTATTATTTATTTGACCACATCACATTGTGTGTGTGTGTGTGTGTTTGTCTAGATCTTTCACTGTCCCTCAGATTGTGGCATGCTGATACATATTGGGCAGCAAGATGTGCCCTGTCCCCTTCTCCTAGGAGTATTTGTAATTTTGAGAGGTCATTTAGGTCTTTAAATTCTGAAGTTTCAGAGTTAAACTTCTCTGAATGGTTCACATTTTAGGAAGAAGTGCATTTCTGTCTCGACCTCACCTGTCCAACAGTGACCACATATTCTGTTTTCTTTTGGTTGCCATGATTTTTTGTCTTCCTGTTTCAATTGCCAATGTGTGGTCACTGAGCCTGTATTAGGGTCTGTCTCTGTTTTCTATCTCTGACAGTAAAGAGATATTTTGCCGACTCATACTCTCTGTTTAGGGCCAGATAACATTCTAATCGACTTTGGCTTTTAGTTTCTTCTTTCCAATGTTCCAAATAGGTTTTTTGCATTGCGATAGAATTTGGTTTACTCTGATTGGTGTTTGGAAAACAGTGTTGAGGTGAGACTGGTCAAAGTGTGTTTGAGGGGGGAGGATTAGTCTCAGCACCAACTGATGTAGGGGACTCTTTTCTGGGCTCAGCTCTTGGATTTGGAGGGCTTTTGATTGAAGGGTGTCTCGGGGGCTGGATTTAAGGTGAATAAAAAATTTAAGCGCTCTCTTTTGAATGCTAATTATCAGTGGGTATCTGCCTAATTTTGCTCTACATGCATTTGTTGGATGTAAGATGTATCTGCAGAATTCTGCATGTAAAGTTTCTGTTGGGTGTTTGTCCCAGCGTGTATAACTGTGATGACTGAGTGGACCCCACACTTCATTACCATACAGCGCAATAGGCTGGATGACACCATCAAATATTTTCAGCCAGGTTTTAATGGGAATCTGGAGATTATAAAATGTTCTCTTAATTGTGTTTAGGGCTCTTCGAGCTTTTTCTTTGAGTGCATTCACTGCCATGTTGAAACTCCCTGATGCTGTTATTGTTATATCAAGATAGGTATAACTCATGCTGTGTTCAATCATATGATTATTTATATTAAACTGGTATTTATTTTCTTGACACTTGGGCCATTTCTGAAAAATCATGACATTAGTTTTCTTCATGTTTACTGCTAGGGCCCATTCTTGACAGTATTTTTGGACTATGTCCAGCTGCAGCTGTAGTCCTTGTTCAGTAGGAGACAGTAGAACAAGGTCATCAGCATAAAGCAGATACTTCACCTCTCTATCTAGGAGGGGGAGAGGATGAGAAGCACACTGATCCAACTGAACAGCAAGTTCATTTATATATACATTAAATAAAGTTGGACTTAAATTGCAACACCTCTTCTCTGAGTGAAGAATTCAGTTTGTTTGTCTCCAATTTTAACAGCACACCTGTTTTTAGAATATATTTCTCTCTCTCTCTCTCTCTCTCTGTATATATATATAAACTCTCTGAAGAAACATCCCTTTTTCAGGACACTATTTTAAAGGTAATTTTGAAAAAATCCAAATAACTTTACAGATCTGAGAGACACCTAAGACAGCACTACAGGGAGACAGGAAGGACAGCTGATCGTCTTCGCAGTGGCAGATCATGTGTAACGTCTCGGGTTACATAGCGGAACGAGATGCTGCGCTTTGCTAAGCTCTTTTGGGAACAATCCTGCATTGTGACCAGCTGTGAATATGTGTGTAACATGTCAATGAACATTAACCAGAATTTATAGCCTTGGCTGGTGAGATCATTAGATGCACCTGTGGCCAGGATTTAAATAGAGGCGTCACCAGCGTGTCGTCAGATATCTTTTTCTGAAGAGCAGTCCTGGGACGTCCCAGTGCGGCAAAGAAGTGCAGCATCTCGTTCCGCTTTTTTCAGGGAACAAGGGTTATGCATGTAACCCGAGACGTTCCCTTAACAAAAAGCTTCACTATGATGCTGCGCTTTGCTAAGCGCTTTTGGGAACTCAATACCCACGCCGCCGCACTGACGCTGTCCGGACCCCTACGGTTGTGAAGTGTGCTCACAAGAACGCGAGAGGTCTCAGACAAGAGCTTGAGATGTCGACTCAAGGACGTAATAATCCGAAGTAGCATAAATATCTAAACCATAAAATTTGACAAATGTGTGCGGAGAGGACCAGCCTGCCGCATCACAAACTTATTCAGAGGTGAGCTTGAGACGTCGACTCAAGGACGTAAGAGTCCGGAGTAGCAAAAACATCTAACCCATAAAGTTCGATGAATGTGCGTGGAGAGGACCAGCCTGCCACGTCACAAACTTGTTCAGGCATGAGCTTGAGTAGCATAAACATCAAAACTATAAAATCTGATGAATGTGTGCGGAGAGGACCAGCCTGCCGCATCACAAACCTGCTGCAGAGGGACACCTCTAGCCAAGGCTTTAGAGGAGGCGACCCCTCTGGTGGAGTGAGCCCTGACACCTACTGGCGAAGCTTGACCGCGCACCTCATAGGCCAGGGCAATAGCATCCCTCACCCAATGTGACATAGTCTGCTTGGTAGCGGGCGGCCCCCATAGCAGACAAATAATTGCCCTGACTTCAGCCACTGGATAGTGCGGTGGACATAAGTCTGAAGGGCACGGACTGGGCAGAGTCCGTGGAGATTTCCTGCTCCGGCATATAAAACGGCGGGGAGCAGAAGGCTTCCAGAGTGACAGGATGTAGTGTCGAAAAAGGCACCTTAGGAAGGAAGTCAGGATGAGGATGCAGAATAGCTTTGGCCATACCTGGGGCAAATTCTAAACAGGCCGGCAAAACAGACAGAGCCTGTAGATCCCCAATCCTCTTAAGAGAGGTAATCGCCATAAGAAAGACCATCTTGAGAGTCAGAAGTCTGTCAGACGCTGACTCTAGCGGTTCAAAAGGGGGTCTCAACCAGACCCTCCAGGACTATTGCTAAGTCCTATGAAGGAGTTCTGGTCCTAACAGGAGGCCTCAGTCTCATGGCTCCACGAATGAAGCGAGCGAGTAGAGGATGCCTCCCCAAAGGCACCCCGTCCATCAAGGCGTGGCAAGCCGAAATGGCGGCCACATAAACCCTGAGAATAGCGGGGCATATGCCTGCTGACAGTTTTTTCTGCAGAAAGTCCAGAACTGAAACAATTTGGCAGTTAACTGGATCTGCACCGTGTGAACTGCACCACTTTTCGAAGACACCCCATTTATTGGTGTAGATTCTTCTGGTAGAGGGAACCCTAGCACTAAGAATGGTCTCGATAACCTCAGGTGACAGCCCTGTGTCCCTGATAATGTACAGATTTTGCTCCTATGGAAAGAAATGGGTACTTTTAATCACCAAGGGCATTAATAATGTGAAAAATTTATATTACAATTTGAAAAAATAAATACAATTTATCATAAAATAATCCTCCATGTGCAGCAATGACAGCTTTGCAGATCCTTGGCATTCTAATAGTCAGTTTGGTACCCTGTCGTGCCGTACCAGAGTTGTCGCTTTAGGAAGCTGCCTATATCGCATTTGCCAGGATCCGCTACTGCATCATAGCATAGCCTACTCAATTTGGTGATTTTTACCACTACTGTACATACAACAGATGCAATGGTGCTAAAAACAAATAAGCATCCAGTTATTGAACAATCAGTCAACAACAAAAAGAAGAGATACCCTCTCACACAGCGACCTGGAACTGGTTTAAAACTGTGGATGACTGCGCATATTCGTCGAGTGAGTGCTCCTCTGTTGCTGTGCGTCGGCTCACGCCTGAGGTCGATTTGCGCGCCTGCAGCTGTGGGAACCTCGCATTGAGACCTCTCTTAACCACGCGATATTTGTCACGACTCCGTGATTTCGCCAACAGCGGATTATTTTGTAAAGCGAAGAGCTGGTTCGAAATAGCATTTATTAGAAGAATAAACCTATTTTGAAACAGAACTATCTATAAAAACAACTATGGCAGAGACAGACCCCAAATCGGTTCAGGATCTGACAGCAGTGGTAAGTTAAAGGAAACATTAGCCGTGTTTGTCAGAATAGGCTAATGCTAAGCTTGTTTGTCATCTCTGTTTGGACGGGTTTGACGCAGACGTCAGCTTTCTTTTCACTCTTTTAAATAGTAATTAATAAGATTATGATCGAATTGCGTTATATAAGCCTGTTTATTCTCTTCAATACGGAATGACGCAAGGAACAGTTAAACTCAATTAGCCTAGATTCAATTCAGTAACCTAGTTGATCAAGCCAAATCTCTGCATTTATTCCATTAATGACAATTGTTAATAGATTATACTTAATTTAACGTTTTGGTCAGATTTTAGCATTTACTAGGTGGTGTTTAAATGGCAGGTCTTCATGCATGATCATCTGCACAGAACTGCATGTTCTTTCTTACAGGTGCAGACTTTGCTGCAGCAGATGCAGGACAAGTTCCAGACCATGTCAGACCAGATCATCGGGAGAAATATCCTTCCCTCTTAATAGTTATAGATTTAGGAATGAGGAGCCTTTAAGGGACTTCAGTGGTGGTAGAGGACTCAGATTTTCATTTAAGATCATATATGTTTAGAGGTGCCTGCATTAACAGCACACCTGGGGCATTTGAGTGTAAAGTGCCCTGCTTAGGGATATATTGGTGATAGGGGGTCTTGGCAACTTTTCCAAGGCTTTAACCTTTGGGGGAAAATCAACTTATTTCACCACCATCATCATTGTCATAAAGGAGACACATCTCTCCAACTCCCTGACAGGCCAACACAGAAAATGCAACCACGGAACCACCATAATTCTACACGTCTTCTATTAAGCTTAATAAATATGCTGACTAATTCAAAAGTGATTTCAAATACCAACAAGCCTGTGGTACTCTTAGCCCTTTAACACATTTTACTGTTTAAATACATAATTTCTATAGATTTCCCCTGGGCTTGATCAGAAGTCACTCAGTCTGCATTGAAAATGGCAACATTTGCTTTTACAATCCTAGCTTCCGAACCACAACATTATAATCCTCCTACCTCCACCCTGTAGCCAGATTTACAAAATTGCCTAGTTAAAGTTTAAATTAAATACAGCTGGACTGAAGGTTAGTATACAATTCTTACCATCAGAAACTATTAAGCAGATGTTGCTGTAACCATGCACCATGCAGTTTAAAAAAAAAAACTGCCAGATTATGTAAAAATACATAAAAAAATTTAAACTTAAAAAAAGGGTCAAACTTAAGGTCAAACTTGATATTAACCTTCTGAATTCTGACTTTTACTTTATAAGGTATTGTTGATCACCATAAAATGACAGAAGAGCACACGATGACATGAAGTTCCCCAATAGTGGCTCTTCCAGGAGCAATGACAAAAAAACATGTAGACGGTGCTTAATGTGACTTGCTTGTGGGCCAGCTAAAATTACAAAAATGCTTCAGAAATGAAAAGCGTGTTCATATGTTTTGAATGATGGTGCACAGCATTCCCATGTCTTTCTTAACAAGACTCACTTGATGAAATGAGCACGCGTATCGATGATCTGGAGAAGAATATAGCAGACTTGATGACTCAGGCAGGAGTGGAAGAAATTGAAGGAGAGAATAAGGTCAAAGAGGGAGAGACCTCCTAGTAGAGGTAATCTTATTGAATTTACATTTCTTTAAAGCACTACGATTTCAGCCCATTTTAAATGTCAATGCATTCCATTCTGGAGTATTGTGGTAAAATGCAGTGCCCTGACCTAATGTTGTCTTTCACAGGATGCCGAGTAAAATAAAATATATACACACTCTTCAGGAGCAGCAAGATTTTCTTTATAGTGACTAAAATGTTTTGATTGATGTGATGCTTTTTTTTAATATTTAAAAATAATTACAGTCAGTCCTAATATTGTGACTGTATGCTACACTTTTTCCCTTTTCTGCAATGGATCGCAAATAATTTTTTTAACTCACGATTAGACATTCAACTGTAGAACAGAAACCTGCTTTACTGTAATAACAGCACTACCCCAAGTGCCAACCGAATACCATTTCCTTTCAAATGAATTTGTTGAATTAAAAGTTGTTTCATAAAACCTGTTTCCTCTCTTGTTACTGGAATGGCCCCTAATGCAGCCCTTTTTTAACCCCACTACGTCTCCGTTGTTCCCGTTCATCTAGAAAAATAGCAAACAAGGCTTAAATATTTTGAAGTAACATCTGAAACACTTAAGCGAAGACTAACAAGGTAAATTCTTCTATACAAATTTTTACAGACTTTGGTCAATGCGTAAACTAGGTATGAAGAAACTTTTATAACAGAAATCTCATAACACTATCAAAGGTCTAGTGCATGATGTGGAACATAAAAGCTTTAGCTCAAGTTTGATATCCTGCTAAAATAAATTTTTTGTATTTTGGAATAGGCACAAAAAGATTTGCTGTAACATATGTATAACTGTATATGTATAACCACTGGTAGCTTATTTTGTGGGCTAAACAAAATCTGTCAATAACATACCTGGGTTGTATTTCACCCCAAAATCACAAGGAAAATATATATTTTTGCATAAAGATAATTTTAGGTTGTTTTGCAATGTGAAATAATTTCCATGATAATCAAGCACATTTTGCCTTTAATTCTCTACTGTAAAGCCACAATTCTGTCATGCTCATCATTATAATGTCAAAAAAGAAACTATTATTTTAATGGGTAGTATGTATTGTACTGGCTTTTTGTTTATGCATCTTTACAACTATTGGGAATGAGATTAATTTGTTTCCTCTTGATTATTTTTTGATGAGGTGAAATTGTACCCATGCATTTTCTTAGAGGACAATTGAAGCTTTTTATGTGCTTTACATGAAAAATTATAAAGACAGATTTATGAACATTTATTGAACTTCCATATATGAACTTGAATACCTGAATTTGATAAAACAATACAAAAAAAAAGTATAAAAAATATAAAAGTGCCAACAATATGACCATACAACATACATTTAGCCAACAGTTTCAATTAAATTGTGATTTTGAATAACATTTTAGGATGAATTAGGGGTTAAGCAAACCACAATTAGAACATAAAGTCAACTTCGGTCATGTCGATAGCCCAAGCAAACTTATCCCTTAGGGTTTTGTTGTATATTTTATCAAGTGGCACCTCCATGTTCTTACACCTAGGAACAGAAAACAATTGAGTTAGGAAACACTATTCACACATTTCATATCAAAACCGTTTTTAACAAATCTTTCATTTGGGAAGATGTTTTGTCAGGTGTGTTTGAGCGTGACATCACCAGGCCACACTGATGCGTGGATCCAGGTAGTTAAGTTTGGAGGTGCTCAGGGCGATCTGTTTGTTCTCCTCTTTGTCCATAGCCTGAACCTCCATCCTCAGCAGCTGTTCTTCACATCTTTGCACTGCTTTCTTCTTCCTCTCCACCAAACTGAACAATGGAAACACGCATGCTTCAACATGTGTAAGAAATAGTCTTTACATTTCTGCATGAGGATTCCAAGGGCCCTAGAATGAGACACTTACGTGAGCAGCTTGTTGTCTGAGCTCCCTTTGGCTTCTTTCTTGGCCTGCTTCAGCTCTTTCTTTGCCAGGGCCAGTTGCTCTTTCTTACCATCAATCTAATGGAGTAAAAGACCCTAAATATCTCAACACCCAAATTCAATCAATATGATCATATTCAAGCCCTTGATTCAATTTATTTAAATGTTTTATTCAGACAATGTTTCAGACTCTTATCTCCATACCTTTGTCTGCAGATTAGACATGGATTGTTCGAAGGTCTTTGGCGCCGCCCGCTGATGGTTACATAGAATTGCAACCGCACGGTTTGCCCTGTTGTAAGATAGCAACTTCTCTGCCACATTATCTGTCACTGTAGAAAGAATGACACATAAACACTCACACATAGAGGGAGACAGAGAAGTGATGAGATGGAAGAGTAGTGAAGAATCTGCAGTAACGGGTAAATGTAAACCTAAAACTGACAACTATTATGCCCTCCTTTGCACCCCAGGGGTCACAAAATATAAAAACATGTAAATACACAAAATAAACATTAATCTGCCCTTTTTTTGTCCTCAAACAATAACGGTGCGAGTAGAATTAATTTCTAAACATCTAGGCTACCATCACCTCAGTATGACATGAACATCCTGTCCTACTTTCTATTAATCAAAATCATTCCTATAAAGAAATTACATGTTTACTTCTAGAAGTACTATAAATATCATTCAAAAAGTGTAAGGGGGTGAAACTATTGAGCAGGACTGCAGATGTCACATTTATGGGTGAATTGCACAGATTTATGGGTGAAATATTTAATCTGGGTCACACTTTACCCCAAATCAAGAGAATAAATAAAATAATTTCCAGCATGCAGAAAATGAAAATTATTTGTATTACTGGAATACAGAAATAATAATCTTCCAATGTGGACACATACATTTTTTTTATTATTACTACAATCAGCACCGCAGACTGTTTAAATACTAAAAATGTTTAATATGTATGGTAATGACAATTTTGTTTTTATTTTTTGCATTAGATAAGAAAGGGGGTGGGGAATACGTAAAAAAAAAATAATTCCACAATACAGGAGAAATACAAACAAAGGTTTCCTCAAATTTTTCCCAATTAAAAAAAGTTTCACTCCTAAAGAAATTAATTGTAATTTTGAAAAATGATCATATAAAATCATAGGCACTCAAATGAGATGAGGACTCTAGTCATATCAGTAACCTTATAAAAGCAGTTTTATTCTACATAGGGAGGGGCACCCTTATGGGGCAGTTATTTTAGAATCACATGACTAGCTGAATACAACTCACTTAAGTCTTGTAATTGGACACTTTCACTCTTGGATTAAATAAATCATGGCTGATTGTAAATAGTGAAATTCTACAGTGGCATCTGTAACTGAAAGCTTTAGATTTTTGAATGTTGCTGCATCCACACCACCAGGTGTCACTGTAAGTCCAAATTGACTTGAGCAAAAAGTTACTGATTGCACTTTTAAACAGTAAATATGCTTTTTTTTTAAATGAAAATTCCTTATTTAGAATAATAATAATAATAATAATAATAATAGTTTCTTATTTCAATTTTTTGTCTTTGGGGGAAATTAGATTATCATGTTCTTCATGGGCTTTGTGAGATACACCCATAACATATTCTAGTAGTACATGTAGAATACAAATATTGAAAAGTTATGGGTGGGACTATATAGTTCTCATGATTTGGTACAATACGAGGTTATATCGAATTGAGATTAAGCTATATAGAATCGTGAACAACACTAGAATGACAAAGTATGACAGAAATTGGTTTAGGTTTTAGGAAAAAAAAATTTCAGAAAAAAATGCAAATTCTCAATTCTCATCAAAATAAAGTCCTCTAACACATTATAAATGCAAACATTTCTCATATACCTTTTTCTATAAGAAAAGATCACAAACAAATAAACCTTCAAAAATCATTGTCTACATTCAGGCTGGTCAGGTGCAGAGAAGTACTTTAAATGGAACATGTCCTAAAAAAAACTCTATACAATGAAAGGGACAGATGTACAGAATAGCTGCACTTTATTATCCCATGAAAGTGCAGTGCATGGATCTAATCTTTGATGGACACACATTACACTGAAGAAATGTTCCATTGAAATTTCAAGCACTTTTCTACAAAACAAGGCAATTTCCAGGTCTTCCAGTACTTAAGTTCTAAAAGCTTAATTCAAGCACTTAAAGCACTTCAAGGACATCATGCAAACCCAGTAAATAGCGTATAAAAAAAGGGCATTCCCATTTATGATCATATAAATAGAAAGCATTTAAAAATGTAGAATTTTGCACGAAGTTCATAATTTATGTTAGTTTGTGATATTTTAAAATGTGACCTATACTACTGAAAACACTCTCAGACTGCTGCCTGAGTGACCTCAATTAGTTTGAAAGGTGTATTCTGCCTATTTTCAGCTTAGGCAGACAATTCAAGGACCTTAAACAGGCTTCATTGTGAACATTTGTAAAGTACAAGCCAACATATCCAGCACTTACACACAGCACCTGAGGAGCTAGCCCTTGCCACGCACAGAGCTGAATTAATCAGGGTTTGTAGTGGATGAAGAAAACATATTTCCTCTATGGCGATCTGACATCACAGATACAAACATAAAAGCAGGCTCATTAGAGCAAACACACACACTTCATAAAACTGATAATGTGTAACACTTTACCTACACTGCAAGCAATGTGAAAAAACTTAAATGTTTCCATTACAACGCATCCTAACCGGACATGACATATTAAAGCGACAATCAGAACTTCCACTGAGGATACACCATTATCATCAGTGTGTGTCCAATCAGCTTTGTTGATGGAGCATTTGTGAGAGTCCAAAACTCTGTACACCAATATTCAGCAATGAACAAAAATGTAGACTCAAACAGTCACTTTAAACTGCAGTGGGCTCCGCAAGTAGTTATGTTGCTCGCACAGTGTAGACAGCTTTGTGGATTATATGTGCTATAGATTGTCATGCTAATGATATCCATATGTTCTTGTGGACTCAGTTGCCAAAATGTGCTAATGATATTTTGAATTCTCTGACAGCAATCCATATTGGCATCAAATTCCAACAACATTTTAACAGATGTTTCAATGCAAATAAATGGATGTTGTACTTTGCTTTGAGCTGAAAATGGAAAGCATGTAAGAGAGAGGGGAAGGCAGAAAAACAGGATGCTCACTGTTGCCGAGTTCTTTTAGTTGTTGCTGCAGGGTTATGGAGGCATTGTATGTCCTAAAAACCTTTGCAGTCAGTCCTGGCATGAGAGAACTAAGGTGTTTATTCAGCAATTGAGTCTGTGAAGACAAAAACAAGACATTAAAATTAGCATTTTCACACAAACACAGACAAACCATCACATTTTATTATTCAGCTTCAATGCAAGACACTAGATGGTGCTGTTGCCTTTGTCAAGAAATAAACGGCCAAAAAAGTTTTCCATGAGCCCCCCCCCCCAAAAGATATCAGACATTCATTACAACTTTAATGGATTTGTGAGTGCAGGGGTGTGGGCTGTATGTTCCAGACATGAAGAAAACATCCATTAAATCTGGCTCTAACACTAGATCTACAAGAGAAGATGAGTGTCTTAAAAAGGGCTCGCATACAAGCTACGCAAACAAGGGGCATGTGCACTGTACACCACATCAGACCTCATAAAACTTCCAGAATGTAAAATCCTTCAAAACTTTCCTTGAAGTAAATAATAAATATTATAATATATCAAAATGAACACCTTTTCTTCACTTAGACACTGGGGCCTTCGCTTTTGGTGACCAAGGAAAAGCTATAAAAGTATGGTTACACACAGCTGTATACTAAGGGGTGCTCAATGTAATCTCTTTAAGAATACTAAATGTGAATGACACCAGCTGTGTCCTTGCAGGTCATATGCTGCTATGTTCAGCACACATGCTGCTATCTGATGACGCACACATGGCAAAACACTTGCCGCATGTTAGACATGTTGGCCTGTATTGGGTTAGGACAACCAATGACACAAAGGAGGTCAATTAAGTGTGTTATTTATATGTGTTTCTAATCTTGCTATAATTGGAGACACAATTGTGGATATGGAACAATGTTCCCTAAAACTTAAAGGGATAGTTCACCCAAAAATTGTAATTCTCTCATAATTTACTCATCTTCATGCCATCCCAGATGTATATGACTTTCTTTCTTCAGCAGAACACAAATTAAGATTTTTAGAAGAATATTTCAGCTCTGTTCAATGCAAGTGAATGGTGACTAGACCTTTGTAGCTCCAAAAATTACATAAAGGAATCAGAATCCATAAGACTATAGTTGTTTAATCTATATCTTCAGAAGCGATATTATAGGTGTGGGTGAGAAACAGAACAATATTCAAGTAATTATTACTCTAAATCTCCACTTTAACTTTCAGATGTGAAAGTGAAACTAAACAGGCACCACATGTGACATGCAGATATAAAAGTGAAAGTGGAGATTTAGAGTAAAGAAAGGACTAACATTTTTATCTGTTTCTTACTCACAACAAGTTAAATCTGAAATATATCCTTTAGATCCTACAAAATTAAGAATTGTTCATTTTGATAATAAAACAAGTTTAAAGGTGGAATTACAGTTAGTCTATGGTACTTATAGTTAGCTTTTATTATTTTGGCCTTTAAGCCATTATATGCATGTGGATTGTGAGGATGGACAGGAAATGACAGGCACAGGGTGAATCAAGATCGGGAACTGACATGAGCTAGACTTGAACAAGAAACACCCATTTATGTGTCACCATAAATCACGTTTAAACGTGCATTACCTGCTAGGCAAAGGCTCAACATAATCATATTAGAAACAATAGAAGTCAACTAGACTTTTACATTTTCTTCTTTCTTGACCGTGCAAGGTTTTTTTAAAGGTTGCCATCTATCCGGGTCAAAAGAGCTTGCCTTCAAATGTGGTTTGGGTCCCTCATTCAATGCAAGTTTATGGAATTTTTTCACTTGTCAGCTACAGTCACACTGTGTCCTACCCTAATGGCAGACGACACATGATAAAAGGTATATTTTCTATGCTAATCAGTGTTTTGGCCCCAACCATCCGTGATGAGTGACAGTAAATTCTGTCGATCACTTGGTTTATTTTTCAAGCATTGTGGCGGGAAACCCCACGCACTGTGAACTGGCACCTATCCAAAAACTCGCATAACAGTTTATTGAAGCATGCATCTCACTAGCCGGTTAAAAGCTATCGATCTCTTCAGTCAAGAGGACTGTCACAAATGCTCACCCCTTCAGAATGGAGAAAAGACATTCCCACCTGCTCTATCCCTCGGTTTGATTGAATAACATGTTGTTTCAAATAAATGAGGCTGGGCATAGAAATGCATCTATTCTTCGACTACAAACTCAGACATATTTAGTAAGTTCGGTTCTTTGGTGTGCGAGTAGCTGTTGTTTCTATGGCTGTGGTGGACCTGTCTTTTGATAAACAAACAAGTTTTGAATGCCCCATGTCGCGAGTGGGAGGCTGCGTGAACGGCAGCTCTCATGCACTCATGAACGCGCAGAGGTGAGTAACAGTCGGTCAACAATTTCATTAAATAATACATTCATTTCGGTTTGTTGCTCACCAAAGGTCATCGTATGCTTTCATAACAATCATGAGTCTCACGGAATAATTTATTAGACTTCGAATTATACTTTGGCGACCTTTTGAAGGTGGTCACCATAAACTGCCATTGTATGACATCACTGAGCACAAAATGTTTTTAACATTTCTCTTTGTTGAGAAAAATAAAGACATATGTGGTTATAACAACACAGGGGTGAGTAAACCATGACTGAATTTTCTTTTTTGGGTGAACTAATCCTTTAAGGTTAGGAGTTTTTAAAAGAAAATCCCTAAGGCATGTTCAATGTGATAAATGCCTTAGCAAGTACCTTTACAAAGTAGTATCCATTTAGATATAGAATTTATTCATGCAGGATTTTTGTTTTACTTTAATTCAAAAACCGCTTTTGGTGGACTAAGGGTTTGGCCAAGTTTTGGACATTTATTTTTCCAAACTGCATATGCACCCTCACATCAACACTTAAGCTTTAAAGCACCGTGGCATGTAATAAGATTTACAGAACTTGGAGGAAGAGGGCCAGTATTAATCTCTGCCGCATTCTTCCTCGTTCACCCCTTCACTTGGCCTTTTGCCGTGTCAATCAGAAGAGCCCACAGCTGCGATTAACATTCCCCCTCCATAGCGGTCCACCATTATCTACCTGACCCCAGAGAAGGGGCACGTCTCTCTCAGTCACTGTCTCTCTCACACATACAAACAGTTTGCTCTCTCCTTCAGTGAAGGTTCTACGAGTCAGAATCCTTCAGCTGCAAAAATTAAGCCAGAACAGCAGCCAGAAAGAAAAACTATGATGCAAGTCTCCAGAGGACCTTAGCGCTCAGAATGAAAAATCTATGACTGTCTGCCTCAGTCTCAGAAAATTACACTCACATTCAGTCGATCAAAGATGTCATCTCCTCCTTGCTTGTTGTCCATGAAAAGCTTGAGGTTTTTGAAAACCTAAAACAGAGAAAACACAGTAGCTTGTTTATCATATGCATGGAACAGAGGTTGCGAGAAAGAGGGAGAGCCACTCTCAATTATATTTGACATTTCACAAAGTTCTGTTTTCCTTCACTCCTACTAAATAAACCAGCTAATATATGCATGGAACTAATTAATGTTAGCAGATGTGATGCTTTTAAATCAGTCACATTTGAATAACAATTTATTCTTGAGCCAAATGCCTGCATAAGTAAACGGAGCGCTCGCCAATTAATGACAGACATTATCATTTTTATTTTTCCCCGATTTAACACTGCCATGTGAAAGTAATGACTGATTCATATGCTGACCTTCCTCTGTCCAATAATCACATGGTGTAGTTTTCTCACCCTCGCCCATCTGTCAACACTTAACATGATCACATATTCAACATTCACACTAATATGTCCAGAGTTGCCTGACATTACACACAGAAACACTATACAGAGAGAGAGCATTTTAAGAAGGGTTATTTTCCAATCAGTGGTACTTCCATGTTCCTTAAAAAGACTTTGATTGTGCTTTGTGAAACCCATCAAATATAAATGAAGACTAAAAAATATAAAGAATGTCAATAGATTAACTAATGATTAATCTGATGATGTTTCCAGTTCCTTTTTTAAGGAAGGTAAACAACAATTTTGTTTGACACTTGGTTACGTTAACAGAATATATGTGCTACATGGTGAGTTTGATGAGGCTAAATGATATCCAGTATAACATACATTTAAATAACTTATTTCCTTACTGAAAGGGCTGTGGAGATTGGGAAAATGAACCTTTAAGTAACCAAATCACATTTGTTTGGATGGCTCAGGATCGTGTGACCTAACAGTCCAAAGGCTTGAATTGTTATTCATTACCCCTGCAACAGTGTGACAAGAGAATGGGGGTTGGTTTTTACGACACCCGCAATTATATCTGACATTTCCACGAAGCCCGCCTGTCGCCAAATAAACTTGCTAAATATTCAAAAACTAATTAATTTTCATTTGATGAGCTTCTTTTAAATGTTCTCATTTACATTGTGAAACCTATGCAAGCAAACATTCACACATACCCCCTCTGGCACGAGTCACTTGACCACCTTTATGGCCTTAAATGTTAACAGTATGGATGCATAATACTTTCTACAGTTATGAATCGTGCTATTATAACAATAACCACATGTTGGAACTAATCTCTTACACATAGTTGCATACATAATAATCATCAATTAAGATTTTATGTTAATGAGGTAACTTAACACACTGTTTTCAGGTCAGCGTCTTGTTAATATCACCTTATTTATGTGGATATGAGACAAAAACTGATTCTAGAACAGCATTCTAGCTTTACTTGATATATATTCTGCATCACTTTTAAAGTAGATCTGCATTTAGTGTAGGAAATACACCTTATTCAAAATAGCATCATATATGCTATATCTTTGTTTTTTCAGGAATCAAGAAGCTGTGAGGGATAGAAGTACAATCTCCCTTCAATGACACACACTGTATATAGCTCATAGATCGCATTAAAGTTTGTTTACTGAATTTTCTTTTTTGGCAAATATGTTTTCTCAATGTTTCTTTAGTGCACGATCAACACCAAATAAAACAGACTTTAAATCTATGCATAACACCTTAGTTTTCATTCCCAACAAAAACGAAATATGATGCTACTCTGAATAAGGTCCATACCAGAGCTTGCAAGGCAGCAAAATAATTACATTGTTAGCCAAGCTTAGGGTTTAACTCTTTGGTTCTGAGTAAATTAAATTCTGCATCAGAGCCACCTTAAAACCTGTTGATACACATTTCCCCATATGCGGTGGGGACGTCACTCTGCTTACATTCATTTATAATTTATCGTCTATAAATTTAATTCATGTAAACAAATTATAAATCTTTTCAAATGTCTAAGGGTTTAACATTGATATCCGATCTCTGTTTCACGATAGCAATGCTCCAGAAACAGCAATTTAGTTATTTGTGCCAGGAGTACAAATGAAAACGGGACTTCATACCTTTGTTATGAAAACGCGATCGCCAGATGAATCCAGTTCGCCACACTTGGGTCAATTGTCCATGTCAAGCGTTCATTGAAAAACATCCAATAGCACTTTTTGTCCATCTGAGAAATATTGATATATTCTCCATCGTTTACATGAGATCTCGCCTTTGAGATGAGATGAACTTTCGTCATCATTCTTCAACAAACTATGCAATCTGAGCAGCATTCATATTGTAAAACTGTATATTATCTTATATATTAGAGTCCCGTAAACAAAATGAGCCTGTCTCTAAAGTCTATTTTAAAAAATGCAGCATAGTTTTAATTCATAATATCCAAGCAGTGCAGTCAGATTTTGTGTCGTCTTGAAAGGCGGAGCCTTAATTTTACTCTGTATGCTTCCAGCGATTTTAGAGAGAAAAAGCTTGCAGGAACCTCATTTGTTTTTATAACATCTTCAAATTTGAAACGTAACTTCTTTAGACTTGTGGCTTTGAGAACATTGCATTTCTGTTTTTTTAGATTATAAAAACATGTTCAGCACAAAATATTTCCATTACTATAAACTTCAGCTTCTCTAACTTTAAAAAATAACAACATATATTCATTCTGAAAATTACTCCAGAAAATTACTCCAAAGGGTCCAGTAAATACAACCATTTAAGTTCAGGTATGTCATTTTCATGGTTTGTGGTCAAAAAGGGGGTGCGTATCAACAGATTAAGACTACCCTTATTATACTCAGAACAGTACGTGTCTTTTTTCCTGTTTGCTTTCCACAGAGATTGCGGCACCAACACAATGTGATCTCAATCTCTTTGCAGTATAGATAGATTTAAGACAGAAATAACCAAATCACAAACCAATATGCAAATAAATGCACGAAAGAGGACCAATCACAATTCAGCATGCAAATCTTACAAGTTACAATGCAATTGTATGCAGTGTTAACAAGGGCTGCACAACTGACAAAAATCACAATTGTCCATCATTTCCTTTGATATTGTAATCACGATTATTAATTTTGATTAATATAATTTCCATATTACTTATTTGTGTGGGGCATTTACATTTTCCAAAGCAAATTACAAAAAAGTGGAAGAGCACAAACGATTCATCCAAACTATACTTTTTTCATTTAAGCTACATTTCCAAAAACATGTTTTTCTTAATATTTTATTGATAGGCTTATTAATTTTATATTCATATTTTTATTATTATTATTATTATAAATGGTACAATGGGAGAAGATCTAAATGGAATGCTATAATTGACTCTTTCACGATTAGTTCATTGCATCAGTGGTAATTGTAATCATAATAATTTTTTTCGATTATTTGTGCAGCCCTCGTCTACACAATCAAACAGAGATAACATAAAAGACTCAACTAATGGAGATATATATATATATATATATATATATATATATATATATATATATATATATATCTCTCAACTATCTGCACAGATTTTGCCGATGACTGCTCTAGAGCATTGTCAAGGAGCCAAGTCTCTGTGATTTCAAAATAAGAGTCCCTGGTGTGTTTAAGGCTTATTTATAGTTTTATAGATTTTATTCATTTTGTAGTCTTGTAGCCTGTGCCGATCATAGTATGGAAAGTCTAATACATATTTTTAAACATTCTATGAATATTTTTAATAACTATTGGCCAATTAATGTGTTATTGGCCTTTTCCACCACCTTAGTTATCTTATCGGCAAAATCCACTATCCTCTTTTTGTTAAAAACAATAATAATTTGCAATTCTGTTTGGTGCTGCAGACATAACACTTATGACAGCTAAACACAAAATCTCTCTTTAACAGGTCTTACCCTTTTGGTCACAGGAACCTTGTTGTAATAGCGGATGCAATCTTTACCCAGGAAGTCGAACTCCACTACACAATTCTGGCCGTCCAGTATGTCATGTAAGGTGATGTGCTCCACACGCAGAGAGCAACAACCCACAGTGTCTGCCGTCTCACCCTCTTCCTTTTCATTACCTGCTCTCAGAGCCAGCTGTAACACACACACACACACACACACACACACACACACACACACACACACACACACACACACACACACACACACACACACACACACACACACACACACACACACACACACACACACACACACACACACACACACACACCTTACAGAAAATGCTTAGCTTTCGACCATGTGTGAATATGTCTGGATGTGCCAGTGGACTTGGATGTTGTCCCAGACACCAGAGGGTCATGAGCCGCAACTTCAACCTCAAAAGCTTTGATACCGGATTTAAACTTTAAATCAGTCTCTCCACACAAAGAACTGAAAGTGCAAACAGCTGTATGTGCTTTCAGAAACCAAGGAAAATATGCTTCTTGATTGAATAACAGTATTCATAATGTTAAAATCACATTATCATTAAAACTCATAATCTGATTATCTGAACCACCTTCATTTACATACATTTTGCATTATTTTCCTAAGTGAAAAAAATATTTTACTACAAATTATATTACTGTATCAGCATAGAAACTGTGTTCTACATATTACAAATTAACATAAAATTTTACAAAGTCAGAATTTTTAGTATTTTGTATGCTCTAATTTGGCTTCAATGACAACATACACTTGAGTTGGCAAGGACTCTACAAGCCTGTGCAAAACCTAATTATCCAAGTTATGCCAGCATGATTTGATAATGTTCCAAGGGGATATTGTATGCTTCAGTCTACTTTTTGACCCAAATGTAAATAAATAGATGTTAGAAATAAAAATGGTATAATATGCTTGTCAACAGAATACATTTATACAGCTCCTTAAGAGTTACCTGCACAATCTACACAAATCCTTCAGAAAAATGCAGCATGCTATCCTTTGTGATTTCCTCTTTCTACAGAATTAATTCTCAACAGGAAGCTTAATTGACATGAATTGACTGGTGGTACACTCCAACTATTTGGTCTTTTCTTATATAAAGTCATCATTATGGTTGAAAGCCCACTAATGTACTGAAAGTAGACAAATTATGTCAGTTTAGTGTAAGGCCTAACCTTGTCAATAAAGTAGAGGGCTACGGCTCTCTGGCGTGTTCCCATCTGTTTGGACTTGAGGTCCTCCTGGTACTGGGTTCGGATTGCATTTACGCAGGTCTTCAGTCTCCGAGCCACCTCATACTTCTCCCAATCCTTCTCACCCTTTGTGATGCACACAAAGCAACATAGCACAGTTGGGTAGCGAACAAATTACCTTACATAAGGCAGTCGGATTGACACATCATGAACTCAATCTTCAAAGTATCATCTTCTTCCAAAGCTATTGGGATACTAAAGCTACTTTGATGGTATACTATACTAGGACCTTAAAATAACCTGTATATCTTCAGTATTTTTCAAAGCCTCATTTTGATGTGTCAAATTAAACATGGTATCTACACAACCTGAGCTCTACTAATACTCATTCTCGAGAGCACTTAATTGGACAAAAACATGTACACCTGCAAATTAGATGAGTAATCAATATTTTTGGTTCATTTTCCTGGAAGAATTATACTGCAAATTTTAAATGTGTATATCTGCTATGCATTTCTTTTGCCAACTTTTAGTAATACACTAACAGCTACCTCAAAGCTAACAGACATGGACTAAAAGCCACAAAACACACATTTTGATTTCAAGGGATCTTTAAGGAAGTCTTGCTACATGAAGAAAATCCCCCATATCTAATTATAATGCATAACAGCATTAAAGCATAAATTAAAAACAATATCAGTGTGACCTATGCATGAAAACCCTTACTCTATGAGATGTCCACAGCAACAGTTTAGCAACAAACACAGTGCAGAATAACTTAGCTTTCAGTAATCCAGCACAAAAAAAAAAAGAGAGAAAGGAGGCCTGACGGGAAGCAGACAGGTCCATCATGATAATGTATTGCTTTGCTTCCTAATTTAATTAGAGAGGAAGTGAGTGGAACGAGAATGCGAATGAGATAAAACTGAGTGAAAATGCATAAATACACGTCTTCTCTGTTTGATTGGTCAAGATTCAAATATGCGACATCAAATAACATCTATTATTAAAAAAGGCAACAGAGACAGACGGCAGTGAGGTGATGAGGACGTGAAGATGGATTGAAAACAAAGAGGTCTTGAATACCAGAGGAGAGCTATCCATTAGCATCTCAAATTTAGTTGCACCGCTGGTGTACGCCGCACTGGAAATAAGGGAACGGCATGCCATCTTCACTCATGATAAGTCAGTTCAGGAAACATTTGCCATGGAACAAACTGCTCTGGAGCCACAGGACAATTGCATACTGACATGTTGACAGTGTTGATAGGCTGATGGGGCCATAATAACTCGCAATTATGTTCATAAAAGTAATGCTCAGTCCCAAGCTCTTAACTAGCGACTATCCAAAGCTGTAACATAAAAGTCCGTAGGGATAAATATAAGTCCATATTATTATTTTAAGAGCCCATCAAAACAATCAGCCAGTGGTAAAATAAATAGTTTATTATAATAAAAAAAATGTAATGTATATATACTGTATGTTTCTTGCTAAATGTTTACAAGACAGGGCTACTGTCAATGGAGAAAGATGCTTTGGTAATAATTTTTTAAAGGAATATTCTGGGTTCAATACAAGTTGAGCTCAATCAACAGAATTTGTGGCATAATGTTGATTACCACAAAAAATAAATTGACTCGTCCCTCCTTTTCTCAGATAAAATAATATGCTAGTGAGGCACTTACAATGGAAGTGAATGGGGTACATTTTTGGATGGTTTAAACACAGAAAGCACTTACAGTAATTCTTCTGTTAAAAATCATGCATTGAGCCATAAAGTTGTTTAAATTGTAATTTTTACAGTCATTTTAGATTTTTTTTGGACATTACATCATAGCAACAAAGATGTAAAACCACAACAATATACCTTTACAAAGAAAATGTTAGCAAGTGATTTTATCACACTAAAATCATGTTTACACGCACACGGTTTATGTCTTGTGGTTATACTTTTAAAAAGGAGTACTTTAATGTTAAACAATTGGCCTCACTTCACTTCCATTGTAAGCGCCTCAATATAACCCAGATTTATGCTTTTTTTTTTTTTTTTTTAAAGAAAAGGAGGGACAAGTCTAAATAAATGTTTGTGGTAATCAATACTATGTCGCAAATGCTGTCGACTGAGCTTAAAGGAATGGTACACCCAACACTGAAAATGCTCTCATTTACCACAGATTTTTAGAAGAATATCTTAGATCTCTTGGTCCATACAATGCAAGTGAATGGTTGCCAACATTTTTAAGCTCCAAAAATTTAATAAGTCAGCATAAAAGTAATATAAGACTCCAGTGGTTTAATCCATGTCTTCAGAAACACAGAAATAAAGAGAGGAAGAAAATAGAAATGAGAGGGCAACAAACAAGTTTTAACTTAACATATCTACCTTAAGTTTAGAGTTGGCATTGAGCATCACATATTTACAGCTGCCTTGTACATTCTCCGTCCAGCTAGCGAGCCATGTTACTGTGTTGTCATGACGAACTTCCTTCCATCTGTGTCCAGCTGGGGGTTCTGGGATACGGGAGTCCCTGTTGGGTAAATTAATATCTTAAAATTCTGATCACAGAATAATGGTTATAGCCAGATGGTTTTCAATGCTCACTTGACATTGCATGTGATGTCTATGTTACAGTGTGGCATGCAACATTCTATGAAAAATATTAATAATGTGCTTTTCTTAAGCCTTGGAATCATGTCATAGTGCCATGTAATAATGCTGACAGCTTGAAAAACTATGCTGACACTGGATTGTTATCTGAAGTCTCACTTGCTGAAGTTGATTATGACATCTTCAGGACGAATCCTCTTCTTCAGCATTCCTTGTTTAGGGTGATCTCCTCTGCCTCTGAACAACCCTGGAGGTTCTATCTTGAAGTTCCCAATGCGCTCACGATGGTGGTCCAACACACAGAAGCCATACTCGTCAACGATCTTTTGATTTGCCTCTTTATTAACCTGAAGAGCGATTCAGAAACACTAGTGTGAAGAATGACCAAACATAAGGCAGTTCGATTTTGAGTCCATCGTCAATTAAGTACTTAATTTCTATGAAGCTTATAGATATTATGGAAGACACCCACCAGTTTCTCCTCTTTGGTCATGTTCTTCCTGGCTTCCACCTTCTGTTTGTGCATGGTATTGAGCTCTGCAAAATCACACTTGTTCAGATCTATGATCAGCTGTCTCTCTTCCAGAGTCATCTCCTGTAGATAAGAGCATTCATACATGATGTAGCTACTTTAAGGTGAACAAAAAGGGAGAAACACCTAACAATATATAAATATCACCGACAAATTCTGCCTTCAAAACAGCTTCAGTCCTTCTTGGAAAGATGTCATAGATGTCCTAACTAGCAGTCGACCGATAGTGGATTTTGCTGATACCAATAACTAAGATGGTGGAAAAGGCAGAAAACCGATTAGTTGGCCTATAGTTTTATAAAAACGATAAATAGAATGTAATATATTATATATATATATATATTTATATATTTATATATATATATATATATATATATATATATATATATATATATATATATATATATATTATTCTTTCCTTTCTATGACGGGAACAGACATTGAGGCTACAAGAGTCCAAAATTAATAAAATCCCAAAAGCAGTTTATTGTGCAACCAACACCCCAATAATACAATATAATAATTTAAATTATGATTTGGTGCATAATATGGGACTTTTATCTATAAACAAGCCCAAAATACACCAAGGACTTGTATTTTGAAATGAAAGAGCCATGGCTTTGTTGCAAGGCTCTCTATGTAATTTTTTACCAAATTAAGCTTTTAATAGCCTATAAATTCTTCAGATGAAGAGTCACCAGATGAGGTTTGATGATAATAAATAAAAAAATCAGGGTAAAAATAAAACATTGGGAACTATCGGCATAGATTTTTAGCAATAACCAATAGTGCCAAAAAGCAACTATTGGCACAGATTAATAATATACCTGTAGTCCTGGTGTGTGCGTGATGGAATATTGTGTCATTCTTTATATTGTTTGGCAAGAGGATGATTAAATTGGATAACAGACGTTTTCTGATAAATATCCTGAGGTTGATTGCGACTAGGGATACACCAATACCACCGAGTGATCCGATACCAGTGTTTGTTTGCATAATCAGTTTAGACTATCTTTACATTATTGTGTGGAACTAATTGGGTGTACTCTTTAATATGTAAAGAAATAAAAACCTCTTAACTACACGTTATTTCAATATAAACGTATAGCTTCAGAAAAACTTTAACCACATAGTATACTGGATAATATTGCAGCAAACTGAACAGTAATTCCATTATATCATCAGAAGAAAAGCAGTTGTTTTTTTGGCAAATTTTTTTTACACTTGTATCTGGACTTTAACCCTCTTTGGCCTGAGGGTGTTTTGGGCCCTGGAGAAGTTGACATTTGTGCTTTTTTTAGTAGCTTAAAAACACATTAATGGCTAAAGTCTGATAACGCTGTATTCATCACAAACTGGGCTACAATAATATGTGAGCAACGTGTGTACATGTTTGTATTTTTGAGAAAATAATGTTTATGCGTGGTTTTTGAAAAAACAAAATATTTAAGTTATTGAAATATGACTATATAACACATACTAAAACATTTGTCCACAAGCCTTTTGAGAACAGGATCTTGTAGCCTAGAGTTTTTGCTACAAAATGATGTGAAAACCATCCTGATCACTCATTCATACAAAACAATATAGTAATTGAACTTAAAGACGCTTTTAGTGTTAGAAAGGTCATATGCGAGGAGGCGTGAAATATCATGAATATTGATTGTAATTCACACCTGAGGAGACAAAAGACCCCTTCCCTGGGCCTATCAATGAGGAATGTGACAGAAAGAGACTTAATGATCAAAATCAAGTTTTAATTTTCTACACTACCAGTTAAAAGAAGTCTCTTCTGCTCACCAAGGCTGCATTTATTTGATCCAAAATACAGTAAAAACATATTGTGAACTCTTTTTACAATTTAAAAGAACAGTTTTCTATTTGAATATTATGTAAAATGCAATTTGTGATCAAAGCTGAATTTTCAGCATCATTACTGCAGTCTTCAGTGTCACATGATCCTTCAGAAATCATTATAAGATGGTGATTTTCTAATATGGGCATATTTAAAGTGCATTTTACTCTGAACACATTTGCAAGCACAAGCTTTGTTGATGATAATGAGGCAGCATAAACACATTAAAATATAATCTAAACTTTCATATTATTTTTATATCATAATACATATCATATTTACATCATACAGCATACAATTGAAATACCTGCTTTAGCCGAAACAGCATTTAAATGTAACTAAAACTTGCGTATTAGGACATATTTCAAATTTCAATACTCTGAATCCTGGCTGGCAAGTCTGGAAACAGTCTCACCAGTAAAATATGTACATGTTTATATAAAATAGCATGTCAACCAATTAAAACTAAATGACTTGCTCATCCGAAATTGTATCCTCGTCTGGATCAAATCTCTCTTCAAAATACAAATGGTCATTGGAGTCCCTCTCTTCTTCTGAGGAAAATTTTAACTCTTTGTCACTATCCAGGAGTTTTCTCACTTGTGTATCGTGCTGTCTTTCAAATGCACAGAAAAGTGAATTAACTTTGTTTTTAAAGGAACAATTGGGGGCGTTTAACATTTGCATTGATCGCCTCAGCACATTATCGTATGAATGGCACACTCTGCTGGTGGATGTGATCACATTAGAGATAATTAGCTGAGCCAGTAGAAACTGCACATCGCTTTGTTTCATACAGATTACATTGCAGGAGAATATTAGTTTTAAATTTGAATTGTTTTATTTAAAAGTAGACATTTTTAGCTTTCTTTAGACATAGGTTTCATGTTTGTGTGATAAGTATTCGCGGAGTTTCAGTTCATTTTTGTGACGTGTTTCAGAAATATGCGCGTCCATTGACCCCAGAGGTTCAAAGGATTCAGATATCTTTTTTTGTTCAATTTAGTTGTAAGATATCAGCTCACTTTTCATTCACAGTTATTTTTTGGAACCCATTCAACTTGAATATTATAATTTGTAAACAAATGATAATAATAATAATAATAATAAATAAATGAAAAACATGCGTCAATACAGCCTAGATCAGAGGACACTATAGATATTTCAAACAACCCTAGAGAATGGAGACCTCCTCACCTGTATTGATCACTACCTCCCCCAAAGTACAGGAGGACCAAAAAAGAGAGAAAAGGAAAAGTATCGGAGGGAGAGATCACCGCTCCGAGGACTGCCATTCACACTTCTTTATCTGGTTTTGATTTATTCTTGCATTTCTGCTGTGCTAAATGTCACACTAACACTGATTCACTCTAATCTCTACTCCAGGGGCTGGTGAAGAGGACCAGCGCTGTGGGACCTCACACAAGCAATTTCATCTAACCTGCCCCCCCCCGGCTCCATCTCCCAATCCTGTCACACATGACCATGAATAGCACCCTTGGGCCATTAGCCAAGAAGCAGAGCCCAGTGCAGAGGGAAGATTGAGAGTACAAGAGAGAAAGGACCAAAAGAATGGCATGAGCATGAATTCTCCCATCAGACCGCAAACCTCACAGACCCACAAATCAATTACATTAAACATGAGCGCAACTGCGGCAACTGTGTCACTGTATCTAAAGGTGAAGTGTGTAATTTCTGTGTCAATAGTTATACCATATAGAATAACTAGATAGAAAATGTGAGTTGTGCATGCATGTGCAAAACTAACCTAACACTAGAGTACTTTGGGTAGTTTCCAGTAGGGAAGCACTGATCAATCGGCCACCAATCATGATCTGTGATAGTGCCTAGATTCAGGGGAGATCTTTTCTTAGAGCGCAACAGTCTGGATCCGGAAGTAAAAATCATTCATTTATCCCATAATTTATTTTTCAATGATACCTTATTACCTTTATAGGCAGAGGTACTGTGAGCTACGAGGTTGTTTATATATGGTATTTGCTTCCGTCAAAGCCATCTGTCTGCGTTATTTTAACTTCACTGTTTAAAGATCATGTTTGATAGCGGAATTCATGGTAAACAACTACCCATTGTTCAGCAGAGAAAGCGTCACCAATCAGGGAACCACAGCCAACGAAGCCAGTGAAACGCATCGTGAATGAAGTCATCGAGTCGATTTCTCTTCACCATTAAACAACTTTTCTAATTGTACACGTCAGAAATTTTTTGCAATAAATGTTGAATATACTGTTTCTATTCTTATAAATCAACAACCTAAAATCAATAGTTTTATATATTACCATAGTTTTTTTAATTCAATGACATCATTCACAATGCTTCATGGGATTGTAGTCTGTTACCTCAAACAAAGGTAGTGATGTGAATTATGTCAGAGCTGGTTGTTTTGTCTTTTATGAAAAGTCTATGGAAGAAATGAATGTGGAAAACACTTCAGGAACCCAGACGGCTGAATAAGTGGATGGGCACAGTTGCACTCCATTGCAGCATGCACTAAATAACACATACACTGCTTCTCTAATGAATGAGCACTAGAATGAGCAAGTATAATGAAATGATTTTTATACAGTAATGTTCAAGATGACACAGATAGCAGATAATAAACTGGGTGCACAACGGTCACTTGGTGTGTGTGCGCGCACAGTTTGCATAGGCGCCAACTCAAATGATGGATTGTTATTGGCCTCTGTGGATCTGTGTGGAAATATCAAAGGATCGGTTTCAATTAATGGTTTGTCCCCTGAATTTAACCCTGTCAGTCTCACGTTCAGCGCAGACTGACAATATGCACGTTAAACCAAAACAGAAAGCAAATGTTTATGGTAAGCTCTTCTAGACATATTTTTTCATAATAAAAGTTGCACACTGAATGAACTAATCCTGAAATGAATATGAACATGAATTACAGTGCAAAACTAATATTGTGAAATAAAATGTTTATTCATATGTTGTTTACAACAAAAAATTTGAAAAAATGTATTAATTTTAATATTTGCTACATAGCTAATGATAAAACTGTACATATTAAGTGCAGTCTATATATGCAATATGGAACAAAAGATAGATGATCCTTTTTATTCTGGCTGTGGGGGTTCTGATGTTTCGAACACTCCCATGACTTCATAAGTTATCACATATTGTATATCGCATTTTCCAACAATTTTGGCGCACATCATTTTTTTCTCCATACCGTGCAGCCCTACAATATAACAATAAATACGCCTAAAATTATTTAAGAATCAACCACTGTGGGTTGGGTTGAGGGCCCTGCACACGGTGGATGAATTGTAAAGTTTAATAGCAGAAGGCATGAATGACCTCCTGTAGTGTTCTCTGTTGCACAGAGGCAGGCTCAGTCTATTGCTGTACAAGTTTCTCAACCCAAAAAGCAGGTCATGGAGGTAGTGGGAGGTGTTGCCCATGATGGTCAACAGCTTAGACATCACTCCTCTCCGCAACATCTTTCAGCGTGTCCAGATCCACGCCAGTGACACAGTCTGCTTTGCTGTACGTGCTTCTCAATCCAGCAAGCATGTCATGAATAGGGTGGGAGGTATCGTCCATGATGGTCAACAGCTTGGACATCATTTTCCTCTACATGTCCAGATCTACTCCAGTGACACAGCCTGCTTTGCTGTTCGTGCTTCTCAATCCTGCAAGCATGTCATGAAGGGGGTGAGAGGTGTTGTCAATAATGGTCAACAGCTTGGACATCATTCTCCTCTCAGAGATATCTTTCAGCGTGTCCAAAATACACTCCAATGACACCGCCTGCTTTCCTTACAAGTTTAATAAACTTTCAAGCATTTCCAGTTTTAATCCCAATGCCCAAACACACTACAGCACAGAACAGGACAAGACACTAGCAACGACAGACTGAAAGAACATGTGAAGCATCTTTCTGCACACATTGAAGGACCGGAGTCTTCTCAAGACGTAGGCCCCTTAGGCATAAACATATAACTGCAACATATACTGTAATAGTGTAGCAAAGGGCATGTTAAAAAGAAATATCGGTGATCAGATCATTATTGGTCGATCTCAAGTGTTAAAATAATCGTGATCGGTTTTGGCCTCAAATAATCTGACAGGTGCACCACTAGTTGCCACATCTTTGCTATGCAGTTGCTAAGGTATTCTGAGTGTTTTTTGGCACATTGTTATGTGGTTGCAATGGTGTTCTTGATGGCTACCAGGCCACTGCTACATGGTTGCTACATATTGGTCTAAGTCAAAAGCCCCCCTAGTCTCTATGATATAGATATCCACAGATATATTAGTGAAACATCAGTATTGGTGATAAACGCATATATCTGCACTATCAGACACATGCAGACAGCTTAAAAGCAGCAGATGATCAGGGTCAATTACATTCTGTAAAGAGGGGTTGAAAAAGGAAATGTCTCTTGTACAGAATTACTTTGAATTGGGTGACAATGAAAGAAGTTGCAATTTGTAAAATTCTAAAATGTCTTTCAAAGTTGTGTTTGTTAGTGATATAACACCATGCTAGCTTCTATGGCCATTTTCATTATGTAAAAAAAATAAAATAAATTGATTGTGATAAGGTTTTTAAAATCTATTTTTGCTAAAAACTCTGTTTCAGGTATGAAATTGTTTTTTCAAAGTTACTATAATTATTAGCGAATTGAAACAATGTAGCATAAGAAAGCAGAACGACCAAATTATCTGTATCTGCAAATAAATAATTGGTTATAATTATCAGCAAAAAGTTTGTACTGACACATCGATACACACAACACATACCTGTAGCAGTATTTGCCCTAAGAACAGTATTGTAAGTAGTTGCAAGTTAGTTAGTCTGCTATCTGATTATGTCCTTTTAGTAACCGGTGCAGCGTTTCGTCGAGTCTCTAATGTGCAGTAGGCCTAATTACAAAACAAGCAAAATAATACAGTGTTTTGGTAACAGTGCTCCAGTACAGTACTTTGGTAAAAAGTAGTGAATGAATGTTGCCCCAACTGCAGGCAGCCATATACTGAAATGAATGGAATTCCTTACCCATTGGCATTCAGAAGATTAGACTAATTAATAAGAACTAAATAGGTCAAAGGGTTAAGAAATGTCTAAATGCATATACTGCATACAAAATTCAAAGTAAACAATACAATGACGCAAACCCTTTTCTTAAACTCTTTAATAATAGCACCGGTGTCTCATCATTTGGATTTCTCTTTCTCTCTCATCTCATGATTGACAGTTGAGCATGGGGCGGAGACTGTGCTCAATGAAGCGAGCAAGGGCTTCCGTGCTATAATAAAATAGTTAAACTGGATTTGTTCTTATGTGAGAAGCAAATTGTCTGGATTAGCATATCAATGCCTTTACACAAATCGTATTTTCAAGAGCATTGGGCACTAAGCAGCACAAAATTAATTCTGCATGATATGCCCTGAGGCCTGTTCGGATGCTATAAGCAGAGCCTTCCCTTCATAACTGCCTCATACTTGTATCCTGACACCCATTTCTCCTAGAGCTGACACAAACATGTGAGCCATACCTGCTACCCCATAGCAACTGTCTAAAGATTAGTTTGGGGCAAAAGAGGATTCCATATGGTTTACCCGCAGAATGAAGAGAGAGAAAATATAAATACATTTAAACCCTCCATTTAGCAGGTCACGTTTGTATTGGTGGAGGTTCTGTCAAGGATTAAGTGTTTTTTTTAAGTACGGACAGATGAGTGATGTGCTGGAGAGAAAACGATGAACAGGGTTGTAGTTTTAACAAGATTTAACCAATGAATGAGGCAAATCTTTTCTAGAGGCCGATACCAATACCTAAGGAGAGGGTGATAAAGCTAATATTAGATACATTTTAAAAGCTATCTGTCGATCTATATATTTTATGACTACATGCAATATTAACACACATACTAGGGCAATTTTCCAGTGCATTCCTCGGGGGGGGGGAAATATTAATTTGACCTCTAGTTCCAAAAGCTGTTAACTACACCAATTATTAGCTAAAACCGAAAAATTATTTGATATCTAAAAGTCATGTAGTGTAATTTCAAGTCAATGAAATATATTTTAGCTGAGCATAAATAGAAAATTGTATATTCAATTTAAACACTAGGACTGATCTGAAAATCTGACTCAAACGGTCACATTTTCTTTGTGTTTAGTGCAAGCAAAGTTGATTAAAGTTGGGCTGACAACTGCAGGAGCAGTTTACCTTCCTCCAGTCCCTAAAGAAGTTATTGCGGAAGATGTCTTTTGTGGTGTATTCGTGATCCATCATCTGAGCAAAGAAAAGAGCCACCTCCTCAGCTGCCAGACTGAGCTTCACTGCCTTTCCTGCATCAAAACACAATACATATTCAGTTCATATAAGGATATCAGCATGAAAAAAGCCACTAACTAATAAACAGTGAAGGGTATCTTTTCAATTCAATAATTGTGTGGGTTACTACTAAGAATTTGTTAAAGGTTCATTGACCTTAAAAAAAAAACAAATCCAGGTTCAATACAAGTTTAGTTAAGCGCATGCGACAGCATTTGTGGCATAATGTATTATCACACAGGGGGTCCCTAGCAAGGGGATCATCAAATTTGGTGGTCTTTGGCACAAAAAAGTTTGAAAATCCCTGGATTAAATAGTAATTTTTACAATCATTTTAGGGTTTGTTGCCAATTAAGTTATAAAATTGGCTATAACTGTAAACAGAAAAGGTTAGCAAGTGATTTTCTCTAACACTAAAATCATGTTTACATGCATATCGTTTACGTCTTGTAACACTTTACGTTTTCTACACTTTAAAAAAAAAAGTTAAAACGCTCACTGTTTCTAAAGAAAAAGATTGGCGAGTATTTTTGTGGTAATCAACATTATGCCACAAATCCTGTCAATTGAGCTCAACTTGTATTAAACCCGGAACATTCCTTTAATTGACCATCTGTGTGTGGCTAAGACAGGTAACAGTGAGGCACGAGTAAAATCGCATAGCTAAATTAAATCATGTCGACAGATTTACCACAGAATGGCCAGTGTTTTGGATTTTATAACTGTGTTGAGCCACCACAGGTTCACCAGTCCACCGTGCAATACAGCACTTTAATGCATCAGTGAATCATGGCCTCAGACAAATATGATCAAAGCTGCATTTATTGCTTACAGGGTCTCAGGCACCAAAACCAAATATTTTCCCCTCTGGGTCATTGTACTAAGATTTGTGGCCTGGGCCTTCTGAAATGCATGTATAGTATAAGAAACACCTCTCTACCGTACAAGGCTGAGTGAATAATAAAGGAGGAATCTGTCCTTACAGTTCTACTAAAGACCTTTCCTGTGCACTCTGGTGTAAGATTGACAAATGAATGAACTGGTCAACCTTGAACTGGCATGCACACCAAGAGCGAGAAAAATCCGCAGAACAGTGCTGACCCCAGCGAACTCTGAGACAGACCTTTTCTCTGACGAGAGAATTCGCTCTTTTTTTAACACTTTAAATCACGTTTTGCTGTGAAAAGATTCCATGTGTGTACTTTCCCTAACAAAGTAGTAATGTGGAGGTACAAAGGTGGTATCAGATGGCAATACCATGAATATGGTAATCTCTCGGTACCATATGCAGCAGCCCCAAAAAGTAATCGGACACTTAACTCACACCTAATGCATGATGGTTTTTATGCATTAGGAAAAAATATTAAACAATCTACAAACAAATGATGCTAGACCTTTTCTCAGAACTTAAAATTGCTTCAAGAGTCATTGTTGCAATTACTTTTAATCAGCTGCTCCCAAGATCACTTTTCTCCCAAAGCCAGTTTGCCTCAAGTTTACACAGGTGTCCTGGCAGAGTAACTACAAGAGTAATTCATCAAATTAACTTTGTACATGTTCCACTAGGTCTGACAAACCAAGAAGTGTCAATTTGAAACAATTGTCTTAATTTTGAAAAATCTCCCTATGGTTTTTGAATTTGAAACCTAACAAACTTTAAAAAAAAAATGTTTTGCTTGAAAAGCATGTTTATGCCATCTTTCTTTAAAATAAACATCACGTAAGAGGACCTGGGTAGGTCCCCTAAGCAAAGAAATTGGCCCAGTTGTTATGGAGGTTAGAGTCACATGGAGTAACCTCCTCGTGGTCACTATAATGTGGTTCGCTCTCGGTGGGGGCGCATGGCGAGTTGTGTGTGGATGCCGCGGAGAATAGCATGAAGCCTCCACACGGCCTACATCTCTACGGTAACGTGCTCTACAACCCACGTGATAAGATGCACGGACTGACGGTCTCAGAAGCGGAGGCAACTGAGATTCATCCTCCGACACCCAAATTGAGGAGAGTCACTATACCACCACGAGGACTTCGAGCGCACTGGGAATTACAAATTGGGGAGAAATATATATTTTTTTTAATGCCACATTTCATTTGATATTTTGTTATATTATACATTAATACATTTTAAGTGTAGCTAAAGTGTCCAAATGATTTTTGGGGCCACTGTACATAGTATTTATTTGTTACTCCAAGGTAAAACAAAATGTACACAGAAAATAATACCATGGTTCTATTATGTGCTCATCAGTAGGTCTAACACTTACACAGCTACATCTTTATGAACCCTGACTACTTACCATTATAATAGAACTTGACATCATCTGGAACGGGTTGATACTCAGGGGGGAAATATGGTCCTTTATGTTCTAGAAACTTCCATTTAATTCCATCCTCATACTTTTCCTCTTCCCACCTGCAAAAGAGACAGACAGTCAAGCAAAGTAAAAAAAAAGAGAGAAGTCAAACTTCTGGGCTGTAAGTGACTCACTTCCTTACAGATAGGAAGACATGCAGAGAGCTCACCATCTCCATCTTTGTTTCTCCTCTTCCTCTTTCTTCTTTATCTTGAGAGCCCTGGCTGCCTTGATCTCCTCAGTTTTTTTCTTTTTGCTGGAGACAGGATGCTCTCCCTCCTCTTTTTTCACCTTTGAAAGGGAAAAAAGGGGGGCCATCATTGCAAACTTTGTGGACTGTCTCTACATTTTGGCAGGTGTTTTAGTTGCAAAAATTCACCCCAAAGAGCAGCTAGTTTATAAGATAATTGTAGAAGAACAGTGGGAGTAAGAGCCACCTGAGAAACAAGTTTTATTTTTAAACCTTCAAAATGTTCTTTTTGTTAGGATACTTCTATTGGGTAACCTAAAATAAAACCATAAGTGGCCTTGCATTTTAGTAAAAAGGTGTCCTAATGCATGATGCAAAACACCACAATAAAATATACCCATGTTCAAGAAATTAACATTTTACCTCCTAGCTGTGGACACCATACACAAACTGTTGACGCAATGCACTCGGCATTCTATTCACTTCCACTCATATGCATTCAGATGTGGGAGACGCAAACTTTGCGAAGAAATTGTGCAATCTGCTGCTGAGCACTAAAGTTTGGCAAACTCTTGCTTACAAATTAGTATCAGGAAAAACATAAAAAAATCTAGTTTTGCTTTGTAAAAATCGTATTAAGACTAAAGAAAATCGTATATTCCTTTAATTGAACAGGTCACTGACATAACAGCTGTGAAAAAGCTTGTGGTAAAACATTACTGTCTCCAATGACAGGTGGATTAATCGCATAGTTACAATGAAATAATAAAAATAGGACGCACAATTAATTGTGCGATGCTGTTGGGAATTTGGGTGCCAGTCTTACCTTTCTAGGAGTTCTTAAGATAAAATGGATAAAACTACATGGCACATAAAATTAAACTTTATGAAAAACAATAGTGGTCAGTGGTATTTTGCTGTTCAGATAAACAGCATGTACCCAGGAGACAGTGTTACAAAATATTTATTTTTCCACAATTAATTTACTTGGTACAACAAGACCTGACTTCAGCCAAGAACGAACCCCAGGGAGACTATGGACATCATCTTTTCACAGTAATCTAAAAACAAAACCATTAATAGTTCTCCTGGAAATAAAATTGAGCTCGGCCTGAGAAAATGTTGCCAAAAACTTCCTTTTGCAGTACTAAAATTACAAATCAAGTGAGGAGAGCAAAAGTTTAAAAAAAAAATTAAAAAAAAATAATAATTAGGCTTTTCAGCACAGGCAATCAGTTTCATGACAGTTATTGAAATCCATAAAATTGTAGGGTAATTGAGTCCAGGTATTGTTGTTCTGTGTCTGTGATTTGATCAGTCAGCTGTTGCAGTGCTGCGTTAAAAAAAAGTTGATGTTGACCTGAGATGCAGGAATAAATGTAATTTCTATGATTAATAAAAAAATATATATAGTGGAAAAATGCCAGTTTAAGTTTAAAATACTTTTTTTTTTTTTTTTTTAGCTACCATCATTTTACAAAACTAACTAACCTACAGTTGAATCAGAAGTTTACATACACCTTGTCCAAATACATTTAAACTCACAATTCCCTTCATTTAAACTGTCTTAGGTCAGTTAGGGCCAATATTTTATTTTAAGAATGTGAAATGTCAGAATAAAAGTAGAGAGAATTATTAATTTCAGCTATTATTTCTTTCATCACATTCCCAAGAGGGTCAGAAGTTTACATACACTTTGTTAGCATTTGGTAGCATTGCCTTTCAATTGTTTAACTTGAGTCAAACGTTTTGGGTAGCCTTCCACAAGTTTCTCACAATAAGTTGCTGTAATTTTGGCCCATTCCTCCAGACAGAACTGGTGTAACTGAGTCAGGTTTGTAGGCCACCTTACTCACACATGCTTTTTCAGTTCTGCCCACAAATATTGGATTGAGGTCAGAGCTTTGTGATGGCAACTGCAATACTTTGAATTTGTGGTCCTTAAGCCATTTTGCCACAACTTTGGAGGTATGCTTGGGGTCAATGTCCATTTGGAAGACCCATTTGCGACTGAGCTTAAACATCCTGGCTGATGTCTTCAATAACATAATTTCCACATAATGTTCTTTCCTCATGATGCCATCTATTTTGTGAAGTGCACCAGTCCCTCCTGCAGCAAAGCATCCCAACAACATGATGTTGCCACCCCCATGCTTCACGGTTGGGATGGTGCGCTTCAACTTGCAAGCCTCTCCCTTTTTCCTCAAAACATAACAATGGTCATTATGGCCAAACAGTTCAATTGTTTCATCAGACCAGAGGACATTTCTCCAAAAAATAAGATCTTTGTCCCCATGTGCACTTGCAATCTGTAGTCTGGCTTTTTTATGGCTGTTTTGGAGCAGTGGCTTCTTTGCTGAGCAGCCTTTCAGGTTATGTCAATATAGGACGTTTTACTGTGAATATAGATACTTGTCTACCCAATTCCTCCAGCATCTTCACAACGTCATTTGCTGTAGTTCTGGGATTGATTTGCACTTTTCGAACCGAACTACGCTCATCTCTACGGAGACAGAATGCATCTCCTTCCTGAGTGGTATGAAGGCTGTGTGGTCCCATGGTGTTCATACTTGTGTACTATTGTTTGTACAGATGAACGTGGTACCTTCAGTCATTTGGAAATTGATCCCAAGGATGAACCAGACTTGTGGAGGTCCTCGATGTTTTTTCTGAAGTCTTGGCAGATTTCTTTTGATTTTCCCATAATGACAAGCAAGAGAGTTTGAAGGTAGGCCCTAAAATACATCCACAGGTGCTAATTGACTCCAAATAGCCTATCAGAAGATAATTGGCTAATTGCCTAAAGTCTTGACATCATTTTCTGAATTTTTCAAGCTACATAAAGGCACAGTTAACATAGTGGATGTAAACTTCTGACCCACTGGAATTGTGATCTAGTCAATTACAAGTGAAACAATCTGTCTGTAAACAATTGTTGGAAAAATTACTTGTGTTATGCACAAAGTAGATGTCCTAAACGGCTTGCCAAAAGTATAGTTAGATAATATGAAATCTTTGGAGTGCTTAAATTCATTTTTCTGACTTCAACCCAAGTGTACGTAAACTCCTGACTTCAACTGTACTTAAAAAAACACAAAATCAATCCTGCATGGTACATAAAGTCTCTCAAGAGCCTCAATGCCAAATTAATTGATGTGTCATCCAATGTGCTTTTCTATAGCTTACCTTATTTGGTATCCCTTTTTAAAGACTTATGGTTTTAAAATATCCAAATGACAAGCATTTTAGCTCTCTGTCACTATTTTTTTCTCTCTATACAATCATTATATTGCTAATTTATTAGAAATAAAGCCCACCTTTTCTTCTTTCGTTTTTCTCTTCTCAGTTGCAGAGGTTCCCTGCCCCCCTTCTGCAACTTTCTTCTTCTTTTTCGGCCTTTCAGAGATTTAAGCAAATGACAAATGTAAAGCATCAATATTAACTCTCTATTGTTATAACATTACAATTTTAGAATACCCACACACTGCAAAAATAAGCATTTCCAGTAAAAATATCTATACATCCTTTTTAAATAACTTGAAAGTGTAATTTTTCTAAATTAATTTTCTTCTTGTTTCAAGTATAAACTTCACTAAATGTTTGTTAGATTTACACTTAAAACAAGAAACATTGCAATTTGCCAATGTGGTAAGAAAAACTAACTTAAAGGGTTAGCTCACCCAAAAATGATCCCATAATTTACTCACCCTCAAGCCATCCTAGGTGTACATGACATTCTTCTTTCAGCCAAACACAATCAGAGATATATAAAAAAATATCCCGTCTCTTCCAAGCTTTATAATGGAATTTAATGGTACCTTAGATTTTGATGCCCAAAAAAGCAATTCTTCCATCAAAAAAGAAAACATACGGCTCCAGGGGGTTAATAAAGGCCTTCTTTTTTTCAAAGTTTTGCTTCGCTGGCCATATACAGTGAGATGCATGTTAAATCCTGAACACAAACTAAAACGTAATTTTCTGGAATTTTTCAAGCTGCTTATAAGCACAGTTAACTTAGTGTATGTAAACTTCTTAGCAACTGGAATTGTGATCAAGTCAATTAAAAGTGAAACAATTTGTCTGTAAACAATTGTTGGAAATTACTTGTGTCATGCACAAAGTAGATGTCCTAAACGGTTGCCAAAACTACAGTTTGCTAATATAAAGTTTGTGTAAACTTCAACTGTAATATATTTGGATTGAGTGAAAATATTTTGTTTTAAGGATGTTTAGATATTTCTAATGGACAACAAGACAGAAATGCGGATTAAGATAATGTAGTGAAATACACCAAATGGCAAGTTTAGGTTTGTAACACTTTTAAATCTGAATTACCGTAATTTCCGGACTATTGCGCGCACCTGAATATAAGCCGCACCCACTGATTTTTAAATAAAATATTATTTTGAACATAAATAAGCCGCACCTGTCTATAAGCCGCAGGTGCCTACCGGAACATTGAAACAAATGAACTTTACTCAGGCTTTAACGAAACACGGCTTGTAACAAAAATAAATAGGCTTTAACGAAACACGGTGTGGCAGCGGGGGCGTAGTCAAGCGCCCGTCCGGGAGAGAAAAGCGGTAAGGGCGCTTACACCTGAGCTAAATTATGTCTAATTCCAGTAAGCATGGGGAGAGCGGCATAAAAACGCAGCAGCCACAGAGCTGAGAGAGTGACACACCTCAGTCTAGTGTTGGCGCATAGAAGAATTGAGAAACTTTATAAAATTGATTGTAAACATTGCTGTGGCCATTAAAAGCCTTACCTGGAACGTCAAGTGCCCTGCTGAAAACTGTCACACTGGTGCCCGTGTGACCGTTTTCCCAAGAAGGACACGTGAAGCAGGGCACTTCAAATTAGACACCGGTGTTAGACATAATTTAGCGCAGGTGTAAGCGCCCTTACAGCTTTTCTCTCCCAGACAGGCACTTGACCACGCCCCCGCTGCCACACACAGCTTGTAATAAAACATTTGCAGTAAACAGTAGCCTACCAAGAAAGTCATTGGTCACTATCTTCCTCGTCCTGTGCACTGAAACCACTGAAGTCATCTCCTTCGGTGTCGGAGTTGAATAGCCTCAGATTTAGTTGTGTTTTTGCACTGAGTCAATTCCTCACGCTGCTGTTTCCAGCGTCTTATCATCGACTCATTAAGACCAAGCTCCCGTGCAGCAGCCAGATCAATCGCCTTCAACTTGAAAGCAGCATCATATGCGTTTCTCCATGTCTTTGCCATGGTGAGGGTGACAAAATTACTACCGTAATCAGAATGATGGGAAGTTTGAGCACGCTCGATTTAATCTAAACAGTAAACAAAAAAAGTTGTTTTGACCTTAACCCGTACGGCAATTTCATTGGTCTAATGGAAAAACCGGCAAAAAACTGGGCACATCACAGAATGTTTTTTTATTTTTTTTTATAAAATTTGAAAGCGGGAAAAATCCATATATTAGCCGCGTCATTGTATAAGCCGCGAGGTTCAAAGCGTGGGAAAAAAGTTGCGGCTTATAGTCCGGAAATTACGGTAGTCTCTGCTTGCCTCTGAATCCAATTGGATTGCAGTAAGATTTTAACAAATAAGACTTTTCAAAGCACTTACAAAGGATCCTCTGAGGTAGAAGATGGACCATCAGTGTTATCCACCCTTCTTTTCCTCTTTTTCCCTTTCCTCTCTGCAACAAAGTCTGAATCTTCCTCTGGCTCTTCCTTCACATTCAGCCTGACAAGCAGCCAAAACACACATTTGAAAAGTGTTAAGTTTTGAACTAAAGCCTAGAAAAACTAAAAGGACAAACATTCATTGACCAATGATAATGACTTCATTATGGTGATTACACAAAATTGCTTAATGACCACTGATGCTAATTATATAATTACATTAATTGCACACAAGGATAATTGCGGAGAGATGCAATCTTCAATTTCCATAAAGACTGATTCAGATATGGTGGGACCAAATCAATTAATTACAAACATAAAAAAAGGTTAAATTCAGAGAACTTTCTTGAAAAGATTACAGGTAAAACACTAGGAAACATTTAGCACTTTAGTTTGACCTTTGTCATGTGAAAATAACTTCCAACAATCACCAGCAGGACTTGATTTACAAAGTGCCTGATTATCATAGTCCCTGATTAAAGACAGACTGTCCTGATCATAAGACAGACATAGATCACAGAGAGGTTTAAAGGTGCAGTGTGTAATTTGCCATTTTAAAACACTTAGTTTGATATGCACAGACAACTATAAGTAATCTATTGGTAGACTGACTTCCTTGAAAAATGTAAATATAATGTTTTATATTGTGGTGATATCAAAACATTGCGCTGTGTATTTGAGTATCCCGGCCAGTCAGAAACAACAACATTTACAGTAGTAACCAATAATCTGAGTTTGTGGCAAGACTATTTGTCTGTTTGACCAATGGAAGATGAGGGGGGTTTGGGTTCAGAAAACCTATTTAATTATTTATTTATAATTATTTTTGCAATTCTGTTTGGCATTACGAGAGCTAAAGAAATTACTTTAAGGACTTTAAGATGGTCCAAGTTTTACAAAGACACTTGGGGGAGACAGAACTTATGAAAGAGCGTGCTTCCATAACTTCACATTAAACGTTGTCTTCTGTAGGTTTATGGCCAAAGCCTCAGTTTCCAATCTCATATCCCCCACTGCCCCTCCCATCTCATCTGATTCGAGGGCTTTTCACTTATTACTTTTCTGACATGCCACAGCTTTCTTTCCAATAAATAAATTAATTTCCTGAAAGACAGCCAATGTAGCAAGAAAATCAGAATGGATATTGTCCAGAATTGCGCACACCCAAATCATCCAAATTAATTTATCAACTCCAAAGGCAAGAGGAAAAAAAAAATGTGATTGCATTTGAATCGTAAAGGGATTAAAACTAATTTCCAAAGGCAGCTGCCGGCTTCTGATGTCACTTCACTAAATCAAAGCCTGGATCTGCGATACTGCATGTGCAGTACTAGCTACTAAAAATACCATCACATGGGACGGAACGGTTTCAAATGTACCTTCTGTCACCACTTTCATCAAAGTCCATGCTCTCCTTTTTAGTCGTTTTTATCTGAAACACACACACACACACACACACACACACACACGCGCGCAAAATAAGAAAATGCACAAATTGACATTTTAACTTTTGTTTTGGTTCTGAAAATACATTTAGTGGCACTATTGCCTTAAATGAATAATCCGGGTTCAATACAAGTTAAGCTCCAAAAACAACATTTGGGGCATAATACTGATTACCACAAAAATGTATTTTGAGTCTTCCCTCCTTTTCTTTGGAAAAAACAGAAGCAAAAATCAAGGTTACAGTGAGATACTTACCATGGAACTGAATGGGGTGAATTTTTGTAGGGTTTAAAAAGGCAGAAAAGTGAAGATTATAATTTTATAAAAGCACTTACATTAATTATTCTGTTAAAATTTCTGTTGTCATTTTTTCAGTCGTTTTGGGGTTTGTTGATATTATATCATCATGCTAACGAAGTTGTAAAATTGGTTACAACTTCACACAAAAAACTAAAGTTATTTTAATCACACTAAAATCATGTTTTGGCACGTTAATGTCTCGTGGCTAAACCTGGAAAAAAGTGAGTATTTTAACGTTTAAAATACGTGCAAGTGCCTCATTCTAACACTTTTTGTTTTTTTAAAGAGGAGCATGTCAAAATTTATTTTTGTGATAATCAGCATTATGCCACAAATGCTTTCAATTAAGTTTAACTTGTACTGGACCTGGAATATTCCTTTAATCCTTTGGGTGGGCACCAGGATTACCAGGTCTGTGTGACAAACTGCACAATGATCAATAAAAACTAGAGACCCCTCAATAAAGACCCCTTCCATCTGGTGTCAATTATAATTTTAAGAGGATAGAAATTGAGTAAAAGTACATTTTCATCTTGGCATAAATTGTTTAACAAATTAAGAATGACTTAATCGAAATAGAAAATGTATATGTTATAAATATTATATAATAAAGTAATTTATGCGATAAACCCTCAAAACTTGGAGAACAAAATTAAACGATTAAAGTCCCTCAATTCTGCAGTAAAATTGTAGACTTGACAGCCTTGGTGGGAACCATTTTAGATTTTATCAACTCAAAGAACTTTAAATAAATATTAGGACAGAGTAACCTGTTATAGAGTATTAGAAGTTTTTTCTGACTTGAGACACAAAAAACAAGTACTGGTAAAGCACTGTCCTAAGGTGACCATTTTTCAATAAAGCTGAAGCAGTACATGGACATATCAAAGAGATGAAACATCAAATTTCTGCATCATGCTAATTTAAAAGTGCAGAGGGAAAGTTTGGCTATTTGTGAGTCTGAAGCACTGCAGGGAAATCCAGTCTAATCAATGGCTTACAACCTGCTATCAGGGAAAGTCATGTAGATCACATGAGGCCAAAGCAGTGCCCGGAGCTGTCAAGGAGTATCATATTCCACTACAGAAATATCTGCATGACAGAAAGTAGGTTGCATAAAAGAACAGGCTTACATAATGGCAAATTACTATTTCTATCATTGGCAGATAATGAGTACTTCTGAGGTATCAAAACCAGATTTGACATCCTCAACAATGACTTTTCTTCAATAAGTAGAAGTCTTAGGATGTTAATGGCAAAGAGGGGCTGTGTGATTCTCATCTGGTATTTTAATACCATGATGTTAAAAAGACCATTTGGCAATTGGCCTATTGTATGCTGTTGACATCTTCAACTGCACTGACTTCTCCCCAGTGCTTTGCTTACTGGCTGCAATTAAAGGGGTCATGACATGGGTTTTTTTATTGTATTATTATGTTCCCTTAGGTGCAATTATAGTATTAATATATTTTTTTTTTAAGAAAAACTTTTAAAATCTAGTGATTTATGACCTTTTCCCACCCTGTTTCTCATCCTCTGATTCAAACAGTCTGTTTTGGGGGCGTTTTCCATTTAAGACTTCAGTGTTAACGCCCACTGTTATGATTGGCTAACGTCAGTGCCTATGTATCAATTATTGACGCCCCAGCCAGAACAATATGCAAGTAAACGAAGTAAAAACACTGTGATTATTCATAATGAATGAAATTGCGCTTTAAAAAGTAGTTTAAAGTTTAAAATAGATTACTTACATTTTGCGTCGTCGTTGTTCCCAGAATAGTCGGCACGGACTTATCTTTGAGCAACAGTTTTCTGGCAAAGCCAGCATCATATTGAGATTTGTTCTCAAAACAGTCATCCTTAAAATGTACAGAACAAACGCTTAAGTTAACACTGCCGTGACTGGGACGTCCGCAAAAAATAAACTGCATCCATTTTTCCCTGACGTCTGGATCTTTCGGCAGCTTATTCAGAGGTTTTGTTTGACCACAGCCAGGAACAGCACATCTGTGTGGCATCGTAATTTTCCTGTGCACAAGTAGTCTCTGTCAGAGCTCGCTGTCCATCGACTGAACACTTGTGAGGCGCACGGCGATACTGAAATGAGCGTAGTTGTCTTGGCGCTTAAAGCGTAGTTATCTTGTGCTGGAGGCGGTCATATGCAAACGCTGGTACGTCACTTCTAACCGTCACGTCACTTCTAACCATGAATCCAGAACGAGCTGTATTTTGAGCTTGATTAAATAAATGATTCGTTTAGAATGGGGAGGACGTCTTAAAATATTAAACTTGCAGGACGTTTTAATGATACAAAGACCTCTTATATACCAAAAGATCAAGGCAAATTTGGTTTCTCATGTCATGACCCCTTTAAATAATGGTTTAGTTTAGAAAGTTGCAGTGGTATCGAAGTTAGACTAAAACCGAAGTAAAGTGAAATGGACTTTTGCAAGATATTTATATTCTGATAAATGTCTTTGACGTCCCGATGAAGGACCCCATCATGCGCTGACTACATTTTCAGGTTATGCTCTATGTATCAGTCCATTCTTGTTATATCTAGGTCTCTGTAATATAATCTGTTATATCTTTGACATTGCGATCAAGGACTTGATTGCTAGCTGACTGAATGCTTTTAGGTTATGCTCCGTGTCACAGTTTTTTCTTGTTATATCTGGGTCTCTGAACACAATGAAACAAGCTGAAAACTCTGAAAGATTTGACTATATAAATATCCCTTTACACTAAAGCAAACAGGGCCTCTTAATTAAGCCAGACTTGAAGTGAGAATCCCAGGGGCACGACGGAAGGAAAATTAATGGTGACATTGAAAAAATACCTTTCTGTGTGTTTTCCCCTTGCTTTCCTTCAGAGACTTCTTTTCTTTGGCCTTTGTTTTCTTTTTCTTGGGCTTTACACTGCAGAGAGACAAGGAGAAAACAAAATCATACATTAAATGCATTCCAATATATACACATACATCTAATACACGTTTTGGCTCAGTGTGTAATATATACATATATACACACACAGTATATACACACTGTTGAGCCAAAACATTATGACCACCTGCCTAATATGCTATTGGTCCTATGCATGCCACCAAAACAGCACCGACCCGCAGAGGCATGGACTTTACAAGAACCCTAAAGGTGTCCTGTGCTATCTGGCACAAATACAGTAGCAGCAGATTCTTAAGGTCCTGTAAGTTGTGATGTGGAGCCGCCGTGAGTCCAGCACATCTCACAGATGCTCATTCGGATTGAGATCTGGAGAATTGAGGCCAGGGCAACACCTCAAGCTCTTCACATTGTTCCTAAAACCATTTCCGAACAATGTGTGGCAGGGCGCATTATCCTGCTGAAAGAGTCCACTTCCATCAGGGAATACCATTGCCATGAAGGGGTGTACCTGGTCTGCAACGATGTTTGGGTAGGTGGCATGTGTCAAATTAGCATCCACATGAATGAACGGGAAACCCAGGGTTTCCCAGCAGAAGAACATTGCCCGGAGCATCACACTACCTTCACTGGCTTGTTGTCTTTCCACAGTTCATCCTGGTGCCATCATTTCCCCAGGTAAATGGCACAAACTATAAAAATTGCATTTTGTTATTATTTAGTACTGCCCCGAAGAAGCTATTTGACATAACACATCCTAACATACATTCCACCTGACAAAATGGTAACTGAATTTACACACATGATCCTGTTTAGAAGTTTACATTCCCTTGGTTTCTAATATGGTGTTACTTTCTCAATGATCAATGTTTGTGTAATAATTGTTCACAAATCCCTGCTTTGTCCTGAGCAGTGAAGATGTCCAATTCTCTTAAGAAAAAACCCTACTACAGTGAAATTATTTAGTTTCTCTGCACATTTGAGTTCTTCCCAACAGTGGCTATTTATTTTGGTCCAGATTTTGACAATTGAGGGACTAATACACAACTATTACAAAAGGTGCAACAATTATTGATGCTCAAGAAGGCAACCTAAGACATTTTGTGTTATGTTGTTTTTGAAGTGCAGTACTAGCCAGGATAAACTTGTATGTGGCACAATTCATGAGTCCTTCACAAAGACGAATCTGCCTCATTCCAGCCTTGCTGAAGCACACCCAGATCATCACAGATCCTCCATCTGGTACTCTATTGGTTAGACGGAGACCTGGAGAGGCCTAAAAGCCACAGTTTCTCGCACCCACAGTGAAATTTGGTGGAGGATCATTGGTGATTGGGGGTGTTTCAGCAAGGCTGGAATCAGGCAGATTCAAGGCGTACAAGGTAATCCTGGAAGAAAACTTGCATCCTTCTGCTCTGACAATGTTTCCAAATTCTGAGGACTGGTTTTTCCTACAGGAAAATGCTCCATGCCACACAGCCAGGTCAATCAAGGAGTAGATGGAGGACCCCCTGGATCAAGACCTTGTCTGTGCCAGCCCAATCTCCAGACCTGAACCACATTGAAAACCTCTGGAATTTGATCAAGATCACAATAGGGCTGGGCAATACATCGAATACTTACGATATAATCGCAATTATTTTGCTGACGATATAAAATTAAACAATATCGTTAGTGCGCTGGGGCTTGAGTTTAGCACAGTTTGTCTGTATTTTAAAGTACAGCAATTCCAAACATTAGTAACCGCTATAAAGTTATTATAAAAATCTACAAAGGTGGAACAGTAGAGTTTGATAGTGGTTCACTAGATGCAAAACTCATAACTATCAAAGAAACATTCTCCTGGTGAAGGTGAAATAAACAAGACTGCACATGCATGTCAAAATAAAACCCCAGTTTAAGTTGAAGTAAATAGGACAGAAATATATTAATTTACCTTTAACAAATCTTATCCTGAAAATAATAATAATTCAGTATATTATAATAATAAACTTGTCTGGGTTCCACAGTAATAATTTAGTATGATGCAATATTCATCTGGTTTCCAAAAAATAAGTAGTTTTTGCACACCTTGTTCATTCACAAAGAAAAGTGTTTTAGTAAAAATATTAGAGCTGGCCCCGAACAAAGATTTTCCTACTCGACTAGTAGTCGAGCAACCTGGATTTAAGTGCCTTGCTCAAGGACACAATGGTGGTGGTGGCTGTGGGGATCGAACCGACAATCTTCCGCTTAACAGTTTATTGCTTTAGCCCACTACACCACCACCACTCCATTTTTACCTTTTAATGCATGTTAAGACGGATACTTGCCTGACGGTAATGGAAAGGTGGTTATATATATATATATACACACACACACACACACACAGGTTTTTGCTTGTGCCAGATGGGCTGGTTTGAGTATTTTTATTTTTTCCACACACAACAGTCTCTAGAATTTACTCATAAAAGTGCACAAAACATCCAGTGAGGGGTAGTTCTGCAGATGGAAATGCCATGTTGATAAGAGAGGTCAACAGAGAATAGCCAGACTGGTTCAAACTGACAAAGTCTACGATAACCGCTCTGTACAACTGTGGTGAGAAGAATAACACCTCATAATGCTATTCTGAGATACGGGTTGGCGCCGTTTTGGTGGCACGAGGGGGACCTACACAATATTAGGCAGGTGCTTTTAATGTTGTGGCTGATTAGTGTGTGTAATATATATATATCACTCAAATTATTATGCTGGAAATATAATTTATGATAAACAGTATATACAAATTTAATTATAGATGCAGATTGTAGACTTTTTTCACAAGTGGACTTATATTTTTTTAATAACATTGCACATACAATATAAATGTATATAATAAAAAATATATATCAAATACATGACAAAAGAAAGGAGAAGTAGAAATAGTTGAGGGATCAACACAGAAGGGGGGACACAAAAAGGCCATTAGTAGCTATGAGTTCTGAATCCATATTATGTCTTTCCAAACAAACTTCTCCCTTCACTGGAGTGTGTGACAGCCCACCAGCCAGCTTTGTCACAACAGCCTGCTGTCAGCAACAGTTACAGGTGTCTTTCTGTCTTTCATCAGATTAATTACAAATGCCAGAGATGGATGGCTGTCCCCACAGCTTTACAGAGCCCATATAATGCATTGGCTATTAAAGTTAAATAATTTATTCATAAATATGATGGAGTACAACTGTGTGAATAATGAATGCAAGCTCTCTCGCACTCACTTTACACTCGGTTAGATGTACGATTTCTGGTGCACATCATTTGTTTGGGGGGTTAATTTGTCTCCATCTTTCATGGTAACATGAAAGGCGTTTCTTACTGCAAAGTGTATAATAATGCACAGCTGTTGTTTGCACTGCCATTAAATTGTGCTTATTTTCAGTTGAATAACAAATATTAAGTTGACTTGTACTCTTATATACAGAACTCATAGCAGCATTCAGAGGTAATGCGTGCATTTGAATGCACTGTGTTCCAGCAAGAGCACAATTACAGGGTGGCAGTACGTCAAGATCGAGAGCTTCTCTTCCTTACAGCATTTCTGGGCAAGTGTTTGGGGGTGTGATGTGACTGGAGATGGAATGCAACATTTGTTTATGATGTATAAAGCTCTTCTGTAAGGGCCTAGGGGTGTGCTGCAATTTCGCTAACAGCTGTACTCACGCAAGTGCATCATCTCCAGTAGAGCATGGATCATCTCTCAGCTCTCTTTCCATGGATTTCGCAGAGTTGCAGTCTCCTGCCATCTAAGAAAGTTGATGCCAATGAACGCTACAGTATCTGGGCAATGCAACAGTTTTTCTCAATGTTAGTCCAAAGCAGGTGTTGAAACGTGCACAAACATTACAAAAACAAAGTGCACTAAAATTTAATGAATAAAATCGTAATATTTGGTCTGGTTTGGCACAAACTAATTAATTCAAATTGAATTAATATGTACAAATGATTTTTTTTGCCGCGTCTATCTACCCACGTGGTTCTTAATATATCAAATGACCTACTTCGTATTTTATGCGATGAAATTGAGCATTTGTTGGAAAGGCTAGACAACTCATTAAATCGGATGATAACTAAATAAGAGATATAAAACTAAATTGGCGCTCCAGCGTGAATATATGCATTAACTCACTTTGAACCACGACAGCTAATCGATTTGCCTCCAAATGTAGTCACATGATCCACAGTCACCAATTCATTAGTTATGGCGTAACACTTTGTGTTAGATTTACAGTAATATTCTGAGAAAACGAATGGATCTCTAAATAATTGTTGTAAAGAGTATTTAAAATTCGATACGAACTTGAAACTCAACCGTTTACAGCTGCTGTACCACAAACAACACCGAATGAACTGTATGCTAACAGGTTCAGCAACATTACCACGTACATGCAATTGGTTGAGAGAGAGAGCGTCTTTAGAGTTTGCTGATTGGCTAAAAGACTCGTTGTCCGTAGACAGATGCTTTTTTGCTTTTTCTCATGTTAGGACATGTTTCTCAGGACAGAGGACACATATTTCAGTCATTTTATCTGTCAGGATGAAGGGAAATTCTCTGCGTGATATTCCAAAAATTGCCTTGTACACCAACGTTAAATATGGAATGGTGAATAGCAGGATTATTTTAAGCCTGCAATACGTGGCTTAAAATAATGTGCGATCAGAGGAATGTTTTCGTTGCTTGCAAATCCCAACTGAATGTTTTTGTATGGGCACATCTATGTAAAATCTTTCAATAATAAACAATTGTGATAGCAACACAACAATTTGATGTGCCATTATTATAATGTTGTTGACATGGCATATAGACATGCACTCAGTAATTTTTTCATAATTTAAAAAGTTTTACTAAAAAAAGATGAATTGTTAGTTTCAAACATATACTGGCGGCCAAAGGTTTTGAATAATGTACAGATTTTGCTATTTTGGAAGGAAATTGGTACTTTAATTCACCAAAGTGTCATTCAACTGATCACAAAGTATAGTCAGGACATTACTGATGTAAAAAAAACAGCACCATCACTATTTTATTTTATTTTATTTTTTTTTATTTTTTTTTATCAATTCTAGACAGGCCCCATTTCCAGCAGACATTACTCCAACACCTCATTCTTGAGTAATCATGGTAAATTGCAAATTTGGTACAAGAAAATCACTTGCCATTATATCAAACACAGTTGAAAGCTATTTTGTTTGTTAAATGAAGCTTAACATTGTCTTTGTTTTGAGTTGCCCCAGTATGCCATAGACTGGCATGTCTTAGTTAAAAAATTACAAAAATTGTATGAAAATGTCAGTCAGTCATTCTTTGTTTTGAGTAATGAAGGCTATGCAATGCTTGAAATTGCCAAAAAGTATTTCATACAAAGGTGTACAGTCTTCAAAAACAAAGGACAACTGTCTCTAACAAGAGCAGAAAGAGATGTGGAAGGCCAGATGTACAACTAAACATGAAAATAAATACATCAGGGTCTTTAGTTTGAGAAATAGACGTCTCACATGTCCTCAGCTGACAGCTTCGTTGAATTCTACCCGCTCAACACCAGTTTCATGTACACCAGTAAAGAGAAGGCCTCTTTAAGGTGCAGGCCTTATGGGAAGAACTGCAAAGAAAAAGACACTTATGAAACAGAAAAACAAAAAGAAAAGGTTGGAGTGGGCAAAGAAACACAGACATTGGACAACAGATAATTGGAAAAGAGTGTTATGGATCTTAACACCATTGAGATTTTGTAGGATCAGCTAGACTGTAAGGTGCGTGAGAAGTGTCCGACAAGACAGCCACATCTATGGCAAGTGTTACAGGAAGTGTGGGGTGAAATGTCACCCGAGTATCTGGACAAACTGACAGCTAGAATGTCAAGTATCTGCAAAGCTGTCATTGCTGAACGTGGAGGATTTTTAGATGAAAACTCGTTGAAGTAGTTTAAGAATATGAATATATATATATATATATATATATATATATATATATATATATATATATATATATATATATATTTATTTATTTATTTTGAAATTGTAATAGTAATTTTTCACGTTATTAATATCCTGACTATCCATTGTGTTCAGTTGAATGCAACTTTGGTGAATAAAGTTACCAATTTCTTTCCATGAGAGCAAAATCTGTACATTAATAATAGTGTATGTATATAAAATCATGAGCAATCACATGAGATGAAGACTCCAGTCATATCAGTAACCTTATAAAAGCTGTTTTATTCTACACGGAGAGGGTCCCCTCATGGAGGCTTCCATAGGATCACCAGAGCAGTTGAATACTACTCTCTCAGTAACCACCCTGTAATTGGACACATTCACTTATGGGTTTAAGTATATGGCTGACTGTGACTAGTGCATTTCTAAATAGACCTTATTCATGCTAGTGCCAATGGGAATGACAATGAGGCTGTGAGGGAAGACTTACCATCTCTTCAATGGCACAAACTATAAAGATGTATAAAGCTCCTAGATCACATCTGATTTTCCACAACTCATGTTGTCTGGAGTTCTTTGTCTACTGAATGTTCTTGGACAGATATTTTATCAATGTTTTGTCCGCGGGGGGAAAAAAACACTTTAAAATGCAGAACAGCACATTGAAGAGACTGTAAGCCTACCTCTCAGCCTCGTTGTCATTCCCATTAAAAATCAAAGATGGCACTAGCGTGAATAAGGTCTATGACATCGGTAACTGAAAACTGTTGTTTGAATGATGCTTCATCCACATCACTAGGTGTCAGTGTAAGTCCAAGATGATATATTATTTAAAAAAATTCACCTTTAAAGCATTTGCTACTATATATATATATAAACCATTGTGATTCTATTATATTAATTTTCCAGTGACTCCTAATTCTAAGGAAACTCACTTTAAAATACTTAATAGTGTATATCCAAGTGAATTCTTAAGAATTCGATTTAATTTTGACCACAACATTTGTATTTTTTTTCCTAGTTGATGTAGAGAAAATCGATCATCTCTTCTTTTTCTGTATGCACTCAAATAGTTTCGGTGAAAATATATGAATTGGCTGGAAAAAAGATCCAATCGCTACCTAATGTAGAAGGAGTTTTGCTGGAGGACAAGAAGGTAGAATTTTTTGTTAAAGAAATGTATGTCCTCTGTTATTCACAAGTGCAAATGTATGAAGACAAAACCTTAGTCTTCAGTTTTTAAAAGAGATTTTATTTGTAATTATTTACCTTCTTTAATATGTTTATGAGAAGTAAAAAAGCCTGCAAAGTTGCCAAAAATGTAACAGACCTCGATTTGTTAGATGAGTATAAAGACCCCTCTTCCTTTTATTTATTTTTTATTATTTTTTTTTTTATTTTTTTTATGGCTGCTTTTTGTCTTTTTTTCCTCTCATTACAATTCTGTTAATACCTTTAGTTTTTTATGTCTTCTAATTATGTGCCTTGCTTTATTGTTTATTCAGTCATATTTACATTGCCATGTTTGTTTGCGTATTTGCATAGTCCAAAACATTTGGTATATGGTGTCTCCTTATCATGTTTAATACTATTTTGTTTTTTTATTTTCGTATGTTAATATTATAATGGATAGTTTACATAGCCTTTCAAGTAGCAGTGTTCTGCAGTGTGGCATGCAATACTTTATCTAAAATTCTTTAAAAACAAATTCTCAAATTATTGTATAATTATAATACATGTTATTTGTATTAACTCATATCCATTGAGAGACTTCATGGAACATTTATACTTTAAGAAAATTAATGTGTCACACCGCAGGACTATTTTAAAAGAATTAAAACAATTTTTAAAAGAAATATTGAAACACTTGATAAATGGTGACAAGTCAGAGCACTCATGTAAATTTTACCTAAAATCTTGATATCCAGGCATTCGTCAGCTACCCTTTAATCAGTGGCCTTCTGTGACCAAGACAAAATTTATTGCAGGCAAAATTTAAATCACAAATATTATTAGAGATTTTTTCTTCATATTAGACCTCCTTGGTTCTGGCTTTCGTGCATGGATGTATTTTTAAAATGTCAATTGGCATTATTAGTTGACTGCCGTATGATAGGCATACAGTGTCTTATTCATTGTGAAAGTGTTTTCTTAATGGCATGAATTGTACTGAAGGCCTAGACTTAAAATGCACGGCCGCAGCTGCCTTTAATACTATTGATTTTATATAAACAAATTTTTTAAAAATTCACAAGCTTGCAGAATCACATCGATAGTGACAAGTATCCTATGGTGTTTGACAAACAAAACTTTGAAAGTGGGAAAATCCAGTGAATAGAAAGAAAAATAACGGTGCGCTGTTCCTTTAAGAGAACCCGGAAGTGGATGCGCAGCGCAACTTTGTATACAAGGGTTTATTTTGGTGCGTGTTTGTCTCGTGTTTACCCCGCGCGATGACACCATTCCACTTATCTACACCCCTGCGCGCTTTACTAAAGTCGTATCCACTCCGGGCTGTGTGCAAAACGGTTCAGGCGTTCAGGGTATGGGAGTTTAGACACATTTCTCCATGCACGTCAATCGCAGGGTACATTAGCATGGAGGAGATCCTCAGAAAGACAGTGGTCCCATTGCCCACCTATGAGATGAGAGACAAATCTCCACCACCACCTGAATCCAACAGTTTGGAGTTCATGCAGTTTTACAAGAGTCTAGAAAAAGAGCAGAAGCTAGAGTTTCTGGAAAAACTGTCGCATGATTTCGGAGTAGATCACAGAGGGGTTTCGGATCTGGCTCTGAAGCTGCTGGACACTCAGGTGCGAGACGTGGCCACCATCCTGCAGGTGGAGGAAAGGTTAAGGTACAGTTTGACACCCCGGTACCGACAGCTGCTCACGCACATTAGCAGGGTTCATGGCGGGGTGAAGTTTCTGGTGGACCTCCGGGCAGATCTCATCAACTTTGCCTCCACCATAATTAGTGACAGCTCACACTTGAGGGTAAATATAGACATTATTTCATTGTCCTATTGTCTGTTGATGTCAAATGTAATGGTTTTGGCATTTCTGAAACTGTCAGTAAGTAATGTATTCCTAACATTGGCTTTGACTGTGAGATGCCAAAACGACTTGTGATGTGTCCATTGCCCTTTCCCCCAGTTTAGATCCTGGTCTCTGGTTTCACAGGACTGGTAGACTTTGTGGCCAGAGGACCTTTGTCCCACATTGGTGATCGTCACTGGTTCCATTTGTAAAGCATGGTTTGATGCCAGACATACTGTAAATACATTTTAGTTTAAGTCATATCATTTGTATTTAAGTCATGTCGTCATGGAAACATGTTTAAAATGCACAGGTGATAAAGCCTTCAGTGTCCAGGTTTTACTAGATTGACACAACCCCTTCAATCAAACAAATGATAAATATTTTGAAATCAATCAAGATTTAATATTATTAATTCGATTTTATGTAATTAGATTTGATCACAACGTTTATTTTGTTTTGTTTATCTGATGTTTCTGCAATTAGATTGATTACCCAGTCTTCAAAACTGCACCTCTTTCACGTTAGATGGAGAGCATCAGTGAACAGCAATATTTAGGTCATACCAAGTCTGGACTCTGATTAGGTTATTCCAAAAGACAAATATTGTTTTTATGTCCCCCCAAGCAATTCTCTCATAATGTTTACTCTATGCTTTTGGTCATTGTTTTTTGTTGGAAAACAATCTTGCATCCCAAGAACAAAACTTGAGAGGCTGTCACATTTTTCTCATCAAGGATTTGCCATATTTCTCATTTCTCTGACTGAAAAACTTGCCCAGAATACGATGCTGGCATGCTTTAAATTTGGGATTTCTGCATGTTGGCATTCATTTGATTTGCATTAAGTGCTTTTAGGCCAAGGAGCCCAACTTTAGTCTTACTGGACCAAAACAAATTCTTCCAAAAATTGTTCTAGGTTTTGGTGCAAACTCCAGATGTGACAATGTTGGCCATTTTCAATGTTGGTGCTTCTTAGTGGCTCTTGCTCTAGCAGAGAAGCTGAATCTGTGAAGTGCTGAAGAGACTGTTTATGTCTAGCAAGTCTCTGCCTTTTTAGACAAAGAGCTCTGCAGTTCTGTTGCTGGTCTCTTGGTCGCTTGATAGCTCTTCTTGCCCTGATGTTCTTTTTGGGGGGATAGTGCCTTGCTTTTTTCCATTTTGTAACATATGACTTCACAATACTTCTAAGGAATTTTGCTTGGCTTCTCCAGGTTTTTTTTTTGTGCTGTTTTTGATACGAGACCTCACAAATTGTTGTGTATTTTTGTAAATAATTTAGCGTTTATTTAACAGTTGGATGGATTGAAAATAAACAGGTGTTACATGATAACATTTTTCACTTATATAATTTTCAGATTATTAACATGAAGACACTGGCCATGTTTAGAATGAAGCGTACTGTCTTAAAAAATAGTATGTATGTGGAACAGTATGTAATATGCAGCACAAGACATTTAACATTGTTTTCACGTGACCTTCATGAGCATTTTTCACACTGTGAGTGGCGTCAATTTGTCATCTTGGAAATACTCAAATTATGTCCAATTAAATAATGATTCTGGAAAGAGATGGTCATCCAGGTATTCCATACAGCATAATACGCTGCCAATAAATCACTCACAAACTGACATTATAGAGAATTACTTCTTATAATATCCCATTTAAATGTGCTTTAGTTTGATTTGGTTGCACATCAGACTGAGAAATAGTCAGACAATCCTGAATAGTTTCTCAAACGTAGCATACATTTCTAGCTGAAATGCAGTTAAGCAATTATTATGTCACATGATCATTGTATTTTGTAATTTGCTTTCACCTGTTAGTGATTGTTAGCATAGCTCCCTGTGGTGGCTTCTTATTCTTTGCTACCTCCATGATAATTTGGTATTATAGTACATCCCTAAGGAATGCTGCAGAAAGATTGCCCGGCACACCTGCAGTCCTCTGCACCCTGTCAGCAAAGATTCGTTGTCTTCTACAGTACAGTATATCTTTGAATTCATGACAGTGGGGGGAATTATCAACAGACTCTTGGTCAGGAAATTTTGTGTTGCCCAAAATCTAACTGGCAATCAATTAAGGAGTGCTTGCTCAGTGCGGCTCTGAGCTTAAGGGTTTCACCTTAGTTCCCCTAGAAGACACTATGTGACTATTTTGGGTCACGGTCATAGCACCACCACCTGGCAGCAGGAAGTGTGGCTCTTACAACATACTTTAAAATAGTCCTCTAATATTTACCCAAATTGCTTCAAAATTGTTTAGAATAATGTAAAATGCCAAATGCATGTGGCCATCTTGCATTGTTTTCCAAAAGCCACCGAGTGGAAATGGACCCATGGTGCATGAGCCCATCATCACTGCTTGCAGCTATATATGAGATTATTATTATTACAGCTGCCACAATTAACCAGTTGCAAAAAAGTATAAATTACAGAATTCCATTTAAAGGGATAGTTCACTCTAAAATTATCATCATTTACTCACCCTCATGCTGTCCTAGATGAGTATGACTTTATTTCTTCAGCAGAACACGAACAGATATTTAGAAAAATATCTCAGCTCTGTAGTTCCATACAATGTAAGTGAATGGTGATCAGACCTTTGTAGTTTCATAATTCAAATAAAGTTAACATAAAAGTAATCCATATCACTCCAGTGTTTTAATCCATATGTTGGTTTGCGTCAATCTATTTACATAGTGTCTTTTTACAGTTGAACATTGTAATAAATCACAGACATGTTCGTTGCATAAAAATATATGCCATGTAATAATATAATACATATGGTTAGGGGTTTGTTCCAATTCCAAACCCCAAGTGTGATCTTTTACTAAACCGAAAATAAACCACACTTTTGACATAGACTGGAGCATGAAAAGTCAAACCAAACACTGAATTACCAACTACACAGTCCAATGAAGCTCACCTCCCACCAGCCAGAGTGCTGAAGCACAGTGTATTAAAGTGATAGTAATCAGCAAAGACAGAGAACAGCAAAGACGCTGAGCAGAGCAGTAAAATGAAATTACACATCCTGAGTCCTTCCGAGTATAATTATCAGGGTCCGAAAGAAACGTCAGTTCAAATCTTTGGCCAGGTTATCTCAAAATATATATATATTTGATAAGCGTACAACGTCTGTCTGGTCTGAAACAGGTGCCCTACAGATTGCTTCAAAGTCTGTATTGAACAGTAAGCCGACCCCATAAAGTGGTTTCTAGAGCAATTTAGCATGAGTGCACTTGTTGGTAGGTCACATTTTCATTTCCTCAGTCCATTAGTTGTAATATTGACATTAGAGGTTTACATTGAAGAAATGTTCCAGGTTCAAGACAATTAAAGCAATTATTTTGATTATATTCTCAAACACAAACTCAAAAAAAAGTTTTATTCAAATGAAGTCTATGGGTTAATATATTCTGGAGTATTTAAAGGCAAAAAATAGTGAAGCTTGTATTTTAAAGCCTATAAAGCCATTCTACATTTAAGATCGCAAGAGTACTTTTCTCAAATGCTCATAGTGTAATGACAGGCTTTCAATTTAAGGATAGAAATATTACAGGTTTGAACTACTTAAATGTTACATTTATTCCATTTGTGACATTAAAGTTGTTCACCTGCTTTTTGCCTTATATTTTTGTTCTCGTCTGTAAAACTTTAGAATGCCAAAAGTCCAATTTCAGGTACTTTTCAGGTACATTATCACATCCTTGACATTTTTGCTACTTCTGCCAATTAAGTTTTGAACTCTCTTGCCACAGAGCAAATGTTCTGCCCTTTTAAGTTTCAGCATGGCAAAGGTTTTTCTGGACACTTTAGTAGGATTAATCATCTGCGATCTCTTTATTTCCCTTAATGCTTAGTTCGCTACGAGTTAGATATATTCTCCTCAAAGTGCTGCACTTTTGGAAGTTATGGCCTGGGGTGCGATGCCACATATCAAAGTTGGTTTCCACTTATGTGTGATTGGCCCCAGAGTAAATTCAGCCATGTAAGCGAATACAAAACTCTGTTGGGCAAAGAATTATAAATGCTTTCGACTGCACTGAATTTTAAAGTAGAACATCGAATAAATGCTTAGAAGTCATTTCCCAGTCCAGAGAGGATTTGATGAGTTTAAAGTTAAGTGGAACGGTGACTGCTGGGGCGGCTATGGGCTGTGGATTTCACACTGGGTAAAGCTGAGATCGACAGAAAGGCAAAATGCTGTAGACTACATCTCCACCTCAGTCCCTATATGGCCACACTACAATTTCAACTTTGTTTAGTTGTTGTTGCCGCAATTGAGCTCTGGGAACTTAAGTCTTGTATAGGCAGGCCCTTGACTAAACAGCACATTTTTAGTCCACACTGCAACTTTTTTCTGGCCAAGAACTGTCAACTTAGACTGGGTGAGACAATCTGACCAACATGTAAAGTGACCAACTGCTCGCTTTTTCACGTGCCATCTAGGGGGGCTTTATCTGACAAATCATACAGTGCATCAGCAATAGACTGTCATAGAAAAATATTATTATAATGGTTAGGGCTGTCACAATTATGAAACACATAATTGCAATTTATGATGATGAATTTTGTCTTTTAGGGCTTTCACGATTAACTGCCATATTAATTGTCATATTTCATAAGGTGCATGTGAGCTTCATACATCTTAAAAAAGTAATTTTTACATATTTAACTTCAAATGTTCAATAACTTCAAAACAAAAATTTAATTGAGATATATGATTTACTATTTTAAGGCTTTAAAATCTTATAAATTTCATGAAAACATTTTTAAATATCAAAATATTTTTAGATTCTTAAAATGTTTCTCTTTTTGGTCAATTTTACATTTACATATTTGGTTTTGGAATCCATATATTTAATATTATATTTTTTATAATATATACAGTATATAAAAATCTAATATTATTTCTATTATGTTATTATAATGCAATATTAAAATATTTCTGACCTAATTCCTTCACACGTTATTTTATTGCTTTTTGATTAATCCCACAAGCCCTTATTTCTCATGAAGCAAAACCTTTGAGATTTTGTTTATTTTAATTATTTTTTGATGTAATAATTCCACAGAAATAGAGGAAGCGTGCATCTACTCCTCTGTGTCACTGCGTGTCAAGTTTACTGAGTTGTACATAGATTACGTGTGCTCTTGCATTGCTCTGGCAGTAACAAACCCCGGACCACAATGATGCAAAATAGTATTTTAGGCACCACGAAACTGGATTTGGTGTAGTCATATTGACAGTTGAGGATCGTGTGCTTTTTTATTTGCTGAAAACACGACTGAAAAATATGTTTGTATAATGTAATTGTTCGGCAAGACTCTTCTGAAATTGCTGCTCCACCATAACAGTTGTTGATTGAAAAAAGAATATTCACTGTAGAGCCTCTATCGGCAACGCTGAGAATACAGTTCTTACTTGTGTTAGGTTATGAATTGCGCTCTGACACATTTCACAATGTAACAACATGTGAAATCAAGTTTGTGTACCAAGATGCATCTGCGTTCACGCACTCACGTATGTTTGGGCCTTAACACTGTGTGTATGAACCCAATATGACCAGGAACATTTTCCATCAAACTATAGCTACATTAAAGGGAAATTTGAATGCTTTGCATTCACAATCAATGTTTATATTTGTTTTTTTATGCTTTCACTGGAATTTGGTGCAGATCAGAGCTCTTAAAAAGCTTTTTGACAGGAGCTGCTCTAGTTGAAATATGCAGTGCGGCACAGTGACGCGCAGAGTTCAGCTGAATGACACACAAACGTGCCGTTGATTATTAGCTTAAAATTCCCTTATTTGGGCATTAAAATGTGATTGGAATTTGAAGTGCACAATAATCGCGGTTATCTCAAATAACTGCGATCAGACGATTAGTTAATTATCTCGACAGGCCTAATAATGGTCCAGTAGTCCTCACAAACAATTGTACAAAAATACTGAAAAGGAGGGATATTTGACCCTAACTCATCCCAGACTATTTCACAGACATAACTCAGAAAAAAAAAGCAATTCTGGTTTGGTTGGGTATCTAGATAACTTGCTGCTTAGTGCCTCAAACAAAACCCTAAAAATCCTAAATAAATATTATGCTACTAAACTTGAAAACTTTAAACCCATTACTTTTGTTTACCAACTTTATTTTCCCTGGTGGATTCAAAAAATAATATTTTGTGTGCAATATACATCCTGAAGCACACTGTCTGAGGTTGAGACTACTTCTACCTTTACCTTAACACCGCTTGGTTATTTTCTAAATAAAAATGCATCACTTAGCAGCCAGTGTCCAAATGTTTCTGTATACTGATCTAAGAGAGTGGGCTTTATTGGAGAAAGCCTGCCGAGAAATGCTAATACAAGATCTTTTGCTTGCCGGCACTGCTGATGCACTACAGTAAGGTCAGACTTTGCGTGTATCATCTAGAGAGAAAGCAGTTGTGGAGGTTTGATTGACAGGCACACAATTATTTTAAGCATGTGCATCTCTAGGACAGGCTAGCGTGGACACATGTTGAATTTTTAAAAAGCAGCTTTGTGTGAGTGAGGGAGTACGCCAGCGACTATATCCAGTTATTTGTATGCACGTTGTGTTGCTCATCACCATTATGAAAGAAATCTGACCCTCCAGGGAGACCGGGAGACTTCTCTAAATGTGTTGTATGCTTTATAGAAGAAATGGCAGAAGCTGTAGGCCTATAGAAGAAATGACAGGAGTTGGTGCAGGGTACGTGAAAGTGCCTGTGAAATATTAATTCCCTCGATGGAAATCACGCACACTCTGTATTTAGACACCATTATGAGCACAGCTGTACTGAAACTGTTTAGTGGAAAGTTTGTTTATTGCACAAATTATATTAAAGGGGCCATGATGTGCACTTTTGTGGCATTTAATTTTTTCCCAGAAGTCTGATTATAATGTTTGTGAAAGTTTCTTGCATCAAAAACAGTAATTTTGTTTTTCATTTTCCAAGCCTGTCTCTGACTCTTAGAATAAAACAGCCTGTTTTGCTAAATTGCTATTGTACCTCTAAGACTTCTATATGTAAATTACATTTGCTATGATTGCTAACCTGTTTGCAATGCTGTCAAAACTGTGTTGATTTCTTAATGACCCACGTTTGCAGCTTAGGCCTAGTTTCCATAAATGGTCTTGTTGGCTAGGTAGGGGGATTTGCGTTGTAAAGGTTGGAGTACACCGGTCGTGTTTGGGTGAGTTTTCGTGCATAACTTTGTGTGTGCATCAGGTTCTGGTTTGAATTAAATTATTAGAATTTACTAGTTCTCATGATCTCATCGTTCACTCACCCTCATGCCATCCCTGATGTTTATGAATTTCTTTCTTCAGCAGAACTCAAATTAAGGTTTTTAGATGAATATCTCAGCTGTGTATGTCTATACAATGCAAGTGAATGGTGATCAGACATTTGTAGCTCAAAATCACAAAAAGGAAACAGACATAATCCATAAGATTCCACAAGATAAATACATATCTTCAGAACCAATATAATGGGTGTGGGTGAGAAACAGATCCAAAATGTTAGTCCTTTTTTCCCTCAAAATCTGCAAGTCTGAAAGTCGCATAGTTTCACGTCTGAAAGTGAAAGTTAAAGTGGAAATTTAGAGTAAAATAGGAATTAAATATTGTTCTGTTTCTCACCCACACCTACTATATTGCTTCTGAAGATATGGATTTAACCACTGGAGTCATATGGATTACTTTTATGTTTCCTTTGTGATGTTTGGAGCTACAAAGATCTGATCACCATTTACTTACATTGTATGGACCAACAGAGCTGAGATATTCTTCTTAAAATCATTTGTTTGTGTTCTGATGAAAAAAGAAAGTCACACACATCTAGGATGGCATTAGGGTGAGTAAATGATAAGAGACTATTATTTGGGGGAATTTTTGAGTAAACTATCCTTTTATATTACGAATTTTGGGTGTGTTAAATGCACGCTATATTCTTCATGTCATCTACACATCCGAAACAAGATTATTGCTATTTTATACATCAGTAAATTAAGACTCAACGGATTACTTAATTGGATTGTTGCCATGGTCAACTTCATGTTGCCCTTTTAGAAATGACAAATAAAGCTTTTATAAAAATTGTAAATAAATTATACATTGAAGTGAGCAACAGACTTGTGTGCAATGCTCAGTCAGTGCAAAAACATACTTCAAATAGAAAATGCTAATATTTCTTTGATGCAACATGAATTGCTGGACTGCTAGAACTGACACGTTTCACAATTATTCAATTGAAACAGCTGTAACTGTAAACTTAATAGTTTACTAGATCAGTTGTAGAGCTATAGTACTTTGTTCTATAAGTTATAGATATAGTTTGGTCATGAAACTGCATATTCATAGCTCAATCACAGTTTATAAATTGTTCAATCCCATGCTTCTGTGTCTGTTTGTGTAAATGTGTTAGGATCTGAGCAGCACTCTGAAGAGTCTACTGTCAGAATGGTTCTCAGTTGGATTGCTCCAGCTGGAAAGGATCACTTGGCAGTCCCCATGTGAGATCCTTCAGAAGATCAGCCAGTAAGAGATCTCTAATGCGTATACATACTTCATTGTCCCAGTAGAGCAGTTTTTCACCATCTGATACTACAGGTATGAGGCGGTGCACCCTGTGCGGAACTGGACAGACATCAAACGCAGAGTCGGGCCATACAGGAGATGCTACGCTTTCATCCATGCCTCCATGCCTGGAGAACCACTGGTGGTGCTGCATGTCGCACTCACTGAGGACATAGCAAACAATATCCAGGTAAATGTTGAGTTAAACCAAATTTGTATATTGTAAGGACAGATAGTGACCACAAAGTATGGATTAAAGGATTAAGCCACAAGAGGCTGTGAGTTACAGTGATTTTGCCACATAAGAGGTGTGTTTTTAGACATGATGTGAAGCGGAGAACCAACTTAAAGGGATAGTTCACCCTAAAATATATCTGCATGAGTTTCTTTCTTCTGTTGAATGGAAAAGAAGATGTTAGGCCGAATGCTAAAAGATGGGCAGAGAGAGAGCCTGTTGATATCAGAGGTGAAATTCAGGTCCAAAAATCATTAACATCAAGCCTAAAGTGCACAGATACGGCACTATACACATTAACTGCACTCAGACAAGATCAGGAGAGAGCGAGGCCATAGAGTCAAGAAGTAATACATGCAATATGAATGCATTATTGTGTCCATGAATGGAAGGAAGTGTCCTTGTGCAATGTCACAGTAGTTGCTAGGAGTAAGAACTTGGCAAGCATGTGAGGAGAAGACTGTATTAACGGTTGCAGACTGGTGGAATCCCCAAAAGGCACTTCTTCGAACACCATGGTGAAGTAAGACAGGGAATAATTGTGCCAAGAATGTGCAGAATTGTTCATTATAGACTCCTATTCGGCTACAGTGCCCCTGTCTTCAGGGAATCCAGGGTGAGTCTATTAATTTACTGTGTGTCTCTTATTTTCTTAGAGCATTGTGAGAGAGTTTGGCACTCTAGATGCCAATGAAGATGTGAACAAGATCAATGCGGCCATCTTCTATTCCATTTCTTCCACTCAGGCGGGGCTGCAGGGGGTGGAGCTTGGCAATTACCTCATCAAGAGGGTGGTCCGAGAGCTACAGGTACTAAATAATATATCGTCTCTGAGACATTTGTACTGTACTCTGTACTAGTTTTGTTGAAATCTAGCCTGTAAATTCCAAGGATTCCTGACTGAGAAATGGAAATTTGCAAATGCAGCCTCTATAAAATATATATTTTTAAATAGTTTACTACTATTGCTATTTAGACACACTTTTCCTTGACAAATAAAGACATTGTTTAGGCCACTTATTCTGTTTCATGCTAATTACCATGTCTGCCAATTATCCTATTCCTATGGATGTTGACATCATGTTGTAGTCCCAGTCCATCACCAGGAGACTTCTCCAATGATAAATAAGCATGGTGTACTGAGTTTGGAGTTACAAAGTACCTGGTTAACAAAAGCTCTTGCTGGAGGGTTGCAGCTCTCTGATTGCTGATTTATCCAGATGAGAGATTGAAGGCTTTATTGAGTGGAAGTGGGTATGAGCTGGAAATGGATGGCTGATGGATATTATTTTATGCAAATTGTGCATGTTGATGCTCTGCATTTGGGTTTGTGCAACGTATTAGCTTTTGGGTGGGTGGGTGTATGTGTAAATGTAGTTCTATGGCTCTCGTTTATTTTTTAATTCAATCTGTTATCCCTCTCAGACCACAAATATCCTTATGGCCTGTATAAATGGGAACCATATTTTCTCTCTGGGAGCCATAGTGTCACCCTAAATACCATATTTACTACAAAATGCTAAATTTACCATATTACCTACTATTTCAAATTATTTTTTTACTTAATTTTTTTTTTTTAAGAAAATGTAGTTGTGCTTGTTTCTAGAGTGTCATTGGTGTTTGCTGTTGTAATGTGTTTGTTATGGTGTTCTGCCTTTTTTTTCGGTACGGTGGTAGAGTATGTGGTTGCTAGGGTGTTGTGGGTGGTTGTTAGATGGTTGTTTGCTGGCCCAAGTCAAAAGAGCCCACTCTATGTCTGTATGATATTCTGATCCATAGATATGACTTGAGTCAGTTCTTCAAAATAAATCAATGGGAGTTCTGGCCTGTTTTAGTGTCCATCTGGTGAGAACCATAAGTCTGATCACTTAGAAAAGGACGAGCACACCTCTACTCAACAAGCGACACGATTTGATGTCCATAGCAAAAAGTTACTACAAAGGGGTTTGTTCAAATTCCTAACATCAAGTATGAGCTACAGTAATAGTAATGATAGCCTTATCAAACACTTATAAATATTAACAATAACTGTAATAACTATGTTTACAAGTTACCAGCGTTTATAGTATCTTCCATCCAAAATCTGATTATTTCTAATGACTCATACATTTTAAAGCTCCATTGGGCCATATTAATATCTCAGGATGTTTTTGTCTCATTGGAGACCATTTTTTACACTTGATTCACTACACTAGAAACATTTACACAGTGGAAAGTTTAGTTGAGCTCTACTAATTCCAAGGATTCATATCTGAGATACAAACGAAAACCTGCATCTGTATTGTAAATAAAATGAGAAATCACTTATGACTGGATTGATCTATCCTGATCTACATAGAGAAAAATAACAGTAAACATGGATATTTTTCTTTAGTAAAGTTGGTCTATGTAGTTTTAAGAAGGTCTTAAGTACCTTTGAGAGCTGGAGATCATCCTAGCTCAGAAAGAAAAGTGAAGGTGACTTGCCATGCCACAGGGGGATGATCGGTTTGATGGATGGATGGATGATAGAGAAGAAAAAATAGGTGGAGAAGGGTCACTGTGTGATTTAGGAGAAGAGGAGGAGTGTTTGGATTTCTGTCAGCAAAATACTCATGGGAATCTTTTGCACTCACTTTCTATCTTCCAGTCACTCTGTGGTTCTCACTCTCTGTAGCTTTAAACCTGCTGACAAATGTTTTACAGTAAATTGACTTAATGAATGAAAAGTGACCCTTCGACATGCGGATCTTCCTCCACTCCTGCCTGTCTGAAAGAGTGATGTATGGCAAATATAATGAATGTGTGTGAGAGAGAGACAGAGGGAGGTGTGATGGACTTTGAATGTAGAAGACTTAAAATCTCTTGTCCTCCGGGGCCAGCCTGACACATTTGTTTTGTTCAGTGCTTTCTCCTTGTTGAATGTGGACTGAAGAGGGAGAAAATGAGCGTGTCCATGTCCTTGTGGGGGAAGATTAAGAGACACAGTGGAGTTGTTGAACATTGGTTTTAAGAGGAATAAAGAGGAAAGAAAAGAAGGGGATAGAGAAAGTGTGTGTCTATACATGTGGTATAGATTAGGGATGGGCACGAGTGCTCGAGGACTCAGGTACTTGGTCGTGGCAGCAATGACTGATCATGAAAACGATGATCGATAGTGATCACGCATGATGTGACTTTTCACTTAATTCAAAATTCAGTGACAACTACCTGACCGTAAATTGATTATCAGAGACTTCTCATGGCAACCAAACTGATATACGACGCTGCAATGCTATCGTTACAATAATCAAAACAAAGAGCGCGTAATTAACCGTGCTTTGAACACCTGTCTCTGCAAAACATTTGCTAAACAAATGTTATTATCATGTAAGAACTTTGACTCGTTAATGGATATTATTTAATAAAACCGAATGATTGTCACTGAATAAACCTCCCTGCCCTGCATGACGTAACGCACACCTGCATCTCGACGAAATAAATGAAGATTTCTGCTCGAGTTATCAAGTTAGATATCCGATGTAAAGTGTCATTCCATTGCACTTTCCTCAGTTGAAAGGTGGAAATTCACTCTCCGAGTTGAATGGAAGGCTTCAGGAATCACAGCAACAACAATACAGAGCTTCGTGGCTTTTGAACATTTGGACACACACACTTACACATACACAGCAGGCGCATGTGGCACAGCTAGACAGAGTGCAGTTAAATGGAACACAATGCAGCATCTTCAAAACTGAACTTCAGCTTAACACGCATATTAAAACGCAATGGTTACGGCATCTCCTGTTATTTGAAAATAGACGGTTCAGACAGTCAATAAAAATACTTGTGCGCACTTACTAAGATTACTACAGTAACCTAAAGGAAGAACAGTCAGACGCGTGTTCTGCCTGAAATTCTTTCAGAGTTGGGCAGCAAATCTTCACATAATGACAAAATATGATGCATTATATTTTGATTATGCAAACGTTTTTACATTTTGTAACATACTATTTTATAACAGCCTTTAATAATGTATAGATGATACACTGGAACAACAAGACGCAATGCAGCAGCCATAGACGTTTGTCAGAAATTTTATTATATATACAGTTATGAACATGTAATTGCCCCTTGAGTACTCGACAAGTACTAATTCAAAGTACTCGAGTAGACAAAATGACCAAAATGCCCATCCCTAGTATATATATTCACATACACCGCCACAACCCAGGCCTGCAACTTCAACTGCAGCATTTCCTACAGGGGCTGTTCTGATTTGCATTTGTGTTCTGTTTCTTCCAATAATTTTAAACATTTGTAGACTAATATTTTTGTTGATTAAATTGTAGCGCAGACAAATTTGACACAAATTAGAAACAACCGAGAGAATACATGTGAGTAAAGATGACTACATTCACTTGAGTTTTGACAACCAAAATACATTTATAATAATAATTACAAAATTAAAGGCAAAAATATGTGCTCCCAAATAAACCCCTAAATATACAGAGAACAGGTGCCTCACCCCCTTTGTTTTGGTTCATTGACCCATAATATAGGGTTCCAACAGTCATAAAAGACCTGGAAATATTAGGGGATTTTAAAAAGGTAATTTTCAGACAAAATTATAAAAAAAAAATCTTAAAAGACATTTCTGTAATAAATGTAATTATTTATCTTGTTATTCTCTGCATGTTTGCTCAGAAAGCTTAGATGTTTTTTTATCTTACTGGAGACATTTATTTGCTAATAAGTGCAATTTATTAATTCCTAGGATTGGTGCCTGACATTCGAATGCAAATCTGTCCAAGCAATCTCTATAGAATAATAAAACAATCCCAGTAATAATTTTTTCGAAGTAATCAAACGTGACCGTTTTTTTGTTTTTAATTTTCACTATTTAATATATTAGTTTTCATGATTTTATTTTTTATATATTATTAGCAAACGCATTATATTATCTTAATATTGTATATCTTTTATAACGTTCCCTGAAGGATACAATCCCATATTAACCGGGACATATTTTGGACGGAATTAAGACATCCTGTATGGGATGCCTGTTGTCCAGAAATTAAGTGATGAAACACTTAAAGAGGATCCCATGACCATTTAACAGGGCATTGCAAGCATTTAAATTAACACATAGTTTCTATTTTCCCTTTGCCATGTCCCATGTGAAACGGCTCTCACATAAGCTTTTAATATCGACCCATATCTGTCACATTGAATCATTCTTAACTGTTGAAGTTTGATTTAACACAACATTCGGCCATTGTTACCCTCACACCTGTGAAGACATAACGATCGGTCATAGAAAGTGAATATTGGCTGAAACCAATCAGTGGCCGAACTATTCAATCATTCCTAGTGTAAGTATTATTATAGATATGCACAATAGAGGGTTAACTGTCTATTATTACTTTTCTGTGCAGAGTGAGTTTCCCCATATGGCCCAGTTCTCCAGTCTGTCTCCTATCCCCGGGTTCTCCTTATGGCTTCAGGGAGTTCTGGCCCAGCACAAGAAGGAGGGCCGTGCCAAAGAGCTCCTCTCTGAGCAGGAGTGGAGGGATGTGGAGGAAGTGACGGGAGCTGCCCCTGGGGCTCCAGCTATAGAGGCCCTCCGCAGACTCATCAGCACCAGCGAGTGGATTCGCTCTGATCGCCTGGTGCGTGCTCTCGAGCCCGTCCTTATGCGGCTCTGTTCCTGGTACCTGTACGGAGAAAAGCGACGGGGCTACGCCTTAAACCCTGTAGCCAACTTCCACCTTCAGAATGGTGCCACCATGTGGAGACTGAACTGGCAAGCAGACACCAGCCTGAGAGGGATTGCCAACTCCTGTGGCATTATGGTTAATTACAGATACTTCCTGCAAGAGACGAGTGCTAATAGCACTGCCTACCTGCAGAACAAAGTCATCAAAGCTTCGGAGCAGGTGATGGGCCTGGTGTCGCAGTTTCAAAAGAACAGCAAACTCTGAGAACTCTAGCCCTGAAATCCACAAATATTTTTGAAAGCACTGAACTAAGAGGACAAAGGGAATCTGGGTGAAAGTGGGCTAATACACATGCTTCGAATCAGCCTTATACAGATGCCTTGGCCTTCATGACCGAGACCAGTGTATCAATACACTGTCACGGCTTCATTTAGAATATAAATGGACCGTTCTATTCTGCCATTCTGAAAGACAATACTCACAAAGTTCAATATTGATCTGGTTAATTTTAATTATGCAGCATGCCGCTTTTTGCATAAAATCACCAGAGATTTTGTGGTCAAATGTAATCTGGGCATATTTTTTGTGAGATTCAACCCCATAGAGTATCAGCAGCACTTCAGCATGCCTCGGTTTGATTAGCTGGTTGCTAGTTTTGTTGTGGATTTACATTACACTGTGAAAGACTGAAGGTAATTAAGCGAGAAGAATCTATCAGACACTGTCATGTCTTTGCCTTCTCAGCATATGTACTGAATATTAGAGTGCATGTCTGAGTGAGTGAGTGGAAGCTTCTGTAATAAATAATGTTTTGATTCCTTTATTAGTGTGATCTGATTCGCTGTGAAACGGTTGTGTCTGCGCAAATGAGTCTCAGTGTGCACAAATGTTCAGGATGTGCCAGCCAAAGATAATTATTTATATTTATTGGGGTGACTTTTGGAATTAAAATTCTGATTACCTTCCCAAAATTATTCTTTCTTTTTGTTTCAACTGTAAACATCTCCAGGGAACCTACAGCAAAGTCTTTTTAGCAAGTCAGTTCACTCGGCGGCCGTCTTTGAAACGCTCATGCCAGTGCAGCTCCTATCTACTTGAATAGGGAAAGAAAAAAATCTCCAAAACCATTGGTCAAGATTACAATCAAAGAATATATTTTAAATCAGCAGTAAATTCTTACTACACTGGTATCATAAATTGTGCTTCTTTACCTCAGATTATGCAAAAAAATGCACATTTCTAATAGCTAATGCGCATGCTTGTTCTCGAGTTGATTGACAGGCGATGCCTGTATCTAAAAGGTGATTGGCACTTTTGTCTGAAGGACTTCCTTTCTACATCCATTGGCCATTGGTGACAGTTGGACGTTCAAATTTCTACCGTTCATTTTAATAGAAGTGACCCATCTCTGCTAAATAGTCTGCCTACAGTCAGGAAAAAAATAGAAATTTCAGTCATTGATTTTTAGTAAAATATGTTAACATTTCTATAGTCAATATAATTAGTTGTAGACATGCTATGCTTTAAAAATATTTGACTGGGTAGATTTTGCTCTTGTGTTGTGCAAAACTTGCATGCAAGCTGATGTCTGATTTGTGAGCAAATTGAGTTGGTTCTTTTTAATGTTGAAATGTATATAAATTATAGTCTAAATGATTCATTAGCGAATTGATCCAAAATGCGCTAAATTTTTAATTCGATATTATATTATATTTGTGTATGTGTGTGTGTGTGTGTGTGTGTGTGTGTGTGTGTGTGTGTATATATATATATATATATATATATACATGCTCACACAGTTTAAGTCAGAAGTTTACATACACTTTAGCCAAATACATTTAAACTCAATTCCTGACATTAATCGTAGAAAACATTCCCTGTCTGAGGTCAGTTAGGATCAATACTTTATTTTAAGAATGTGAAAATGTCCGAATAATAGTAGAGAGAATGATTAATTTCAGCTTTTATTTTTTTCATCACATTCCCAGTCGGTCAGAAGTTTACATATACTTTGTTAGTATTTAGTATTGCCTTTAAATTTTTGAACATGGGTCAATCAGTTTGGGAGCCTTCCACAAGCTTCTCACAGTAAGTTACTGGAATTATGGCCCATTCCTTCAGACAGTTCTGAGTCGGGTTTGTAGGTACATTTTTTTAGTTCTACCCACAAGTTTTCTATTGATTGATGTCAGGGCTTTGTGATGGCCACTCCAGTATCGTGACTTGGTTGTCCTTAAGCTTTTTTGCAACAACTTTGGAGGTATGCTTGGGGTCATTGTCCATTTGGAAGATCCATTTGTGACTGAGCTTTAACTTCCTGGCTGATGTCTTGAGATATTGCTTCAATATATCCACATCATTTTCCTTCCTCATGATGCCATCTGTTTTGTGAAGTGCACCAGTCCCTCCTGCAGCAAAGCACCCCCATGTCAAAGCACCCCCATGTTTCACAGTTGGGATGGTGTTCCTCAGCTTGCAAGCCTCAACCTTTTTCCTCCAAACATAACGATGGCCATTATGGCCAAACAGTTTAAAAAAATTGTTTTCATCAGACCAGAGGACATTTCTCCAAAAAGTAAAATCTTTGTCCCCATGTGCATTTGCAAACTGTAGTCTGACTTTTTTATGGCTGTTTTGGAGCAGTGGCTTCCTCCTTGCTGAGCAGCCTTTCAGGTTATATCGATATAGGTCTCGTTTTACTGTGGATATAGATACTTGTCTACTTGTTTCCTCCAGCATCTTCACAAGATCCTTTGCTGTTGTTCTGGGAATGATTTGCACTTTTCGTTCCAAACTACTTTCATCTGTAAGAGTATGAGTCTGTATGAGTCTCCTTCCTGAGCAGTATGATGGCTGCATGGTCCCATGGTGTTTGAACGTGCGTACTATTGTTTGTACAGATGAACGTAGTACAGGCATTTGAAAATTAATCCCAAGGATGAACCAGACATCCTTGTTGACATAATTTTCTGGAATTTTACAAGTTGCTTAAAGGCACAGTTAACTTAGTGTATGTAAACTTGACCCTCTGGAATTGTGATGTAGTCAATTAAAAGTGAAACAGTCTGTCTTTAAACAATTGTTGGAAAAAATACTTGTGGCATGCACAAAATAGATGTCCTAAACAACTTGCCAAAACTACAGTTTGCTAATATGAAATATGTGGAGTGATTAAAACATTTGTGTTAATGACTTCATCCTAAGTGTATGTAAACTTCTGTCTTCAAATATATATATATATATTACTTTTTTTTTGCTGTATTTGCTGACGGGGAACATACATATGTTTTGAAATGAGGATAAAAATATGGATGAATTTGTCAATGATGAAAGATTAGATGATTACATGAAATCCCCATGAGATGTCAGTGATTGTTTTTATTTCACCTCTAGAGGCCACTGTTTTACTTTTTGACCCAGGCTGTTCTAACTTCAGAATCCTCCAGCACCTGTCACAGAGGAACAAAAACCTAACTATTTGCTTACATTTTTGCCAATAACCAATAGTTCAAAAAAGCAACTATTGGCACCGATTTATCTGTCTACTTCTAATCATAATATATAACATTATATAAATTATTTAAAAATGATTTTATCCTGATCTTGTGAAAATCAATATTTTTGCTAAATAATATTACTTGGTTAATAACACATATCCCTGCAGTTCCAAGGCACAATGTCCAGTGTGTGTCTCTAAAAGAAATGTTCACCTAAACAGCTGTGGTTTGAAGGATAATGCTCTATCAGGTTGTAAATCAAAAAAACCTACCTCCCTACCCTAAACATTAAACCTAAACCTAACCGATAGTGTCATTAAAGCAAATATGAAAATTGTTTATGAACTGATAATCAGCTATTTTACACATGCATTGTGTGAAAGTGAATAAAAGTCATTGTCGTAGAGCTTCTAGTGTTTATTTTACCAGAAAACTTTAATTTAGCTAAAAATGTAGGTAAAGTAAGGTTATTCTTGAATAAGACCAGCTTGAATTATTTTTATATTATCAAAAATGACTGAATGGTCACGAAAATTCATTGGTTAAAAAGTATGTGAGCCTTTAATCTCTGTACATACATACTGCAATCTTGGCACCATGTATTCTGATACATTTTGGGCTATGGAATGCATTCAAACATCTTTTAAACACCAAGTTAAACACAGGACAGTTTGCTATCACACCGATCCAGATCCTATCAGGTTTGCCCAGATCCGTTCCATGGCATTTTTATTGGCAGAGTTTAAAAAGATTTAGCTCTTTCCATCAAGCTCTTTATTTCTCTATGATTCCCGTCTCTAGTGTCTGATAACAGACTGTGATGCTCAAGTAGGTCTTCTATCTTTTGTTTCCCCCACTCTATTGTTGTGTAAAATATCTCAGTGTAAATTGTCTGTGAAATTGCATTTGTACTCTCAAAGGAGCAACACGTCGTCTTCCCTCCTCACAGTGCCCTAGAAACTAATGATGTGAGAAGTAAAGTTAAAAAAGAATTATTATGAATTTATGATATTCACTTAAACCGAGCATGGAGTGAAAACGGAACAAAGCGGACAATGTTTAAAGGATGCCCTTGAGAAACTCCTCCCATAGTGAGAATTCAGGAAAAGAAAAATGTGCTCCCAGGCCCAAGGCTGGATCACCATACAACATCATGTGCTCCCAGGCCCAAGGCTGGATCACCATACAACATCAAGTGCTTTTCTATAAGGGGGTTACCATGGCAACTGCTGGGAATCTCAGTTTGGCATCCACACTACAGTTTTGCCTCAAGTTCAGTTGGATGGCTTTGCGTTTATACAATCTCAGAAAAATGCAATGGATCAGAAAATTAAGTGTAAACGGGCCTGATATTTTTGTACAAGTAAAAGTATTGCTGGTTAGCACAGGATTGTATACATTACTATTACTGTAGTTAAGGCATTAAAAACTAAGATAAACTAACAACGAACAATAGTATTTTGGTAAATTAACATTAACCAAGATTAATAAGTCATTGTTGATTGTTAGTTCATGATAGCTGATATATTAACTAATGTTAATGAATAGAAACTTATTGTTATGTGTTACATTGAAAATAGATAAATCAATGTTTCATGACATTTCTTTCTATTTGTATGAACATGAACTGTTGACTCAGCATGTATGTTTGCATTATTATGGACTTCAAAGACACATAATCATTCATCCCTTATATTTTTAAACATTGCTTATTAAAAATATCACTTAACTTACTGAATTATATTATAAATAATGAATAGCTTTGTATAGTATTTGCATACTGTATGTTCATGCTGTAAAGCAGAAGAGGATGTGCTCCACCAGTTGAGTCTGGTTTCTTTCAAGTTTTTTCCCCTCCACTAATGAAACATCTTAAGGAGTTTTTTCCCTTGCCACAGTTGCCTTTGGCTTGCTCACTGGGGGCTTAAAGACAAAGACATTACAGTACAATGTTCTGTAAAGCTGCTTTGAAATTATGTGTATTCTGAAAAGCACTATACAAATAAAAATTACTTGACTTGAAATAAAGTTATTAGAATGTCTTACCAGATCACTGACAAAAGAAAAATCTCTTCAAAGAGCACCTTAGTGATCTGCCTAAGCAGAAAAGCAATATTGGTTCTAAACGAGTGGCCCTTTCGACCTGAAAGAGAATCACACAGTGACCAGGAAGATTCAGCACAACATGGTAATCAACAGCTGCTAGCCAACCGCACATTAACATTTTAGGGCCCATTTTCTAATTGCAATTACAGGCTGAATAGATTAGGAGGCACTTTACACCCTTTCTAAAGGCTCTGATCTCACTATTACAGTTAACTAAAGCACATGCTGAACAATATTATATTGCCTTGTCGCAACATTTCCAACTACACATTAATCAATTTGCACTTTGATTGCAGTTTTTATGGATTCCACACCCCTGAAAATATGGGAATTCTCATTTCCACATTCTTGCAAACCATTTTTTATTGAGAGACAGCGAATTATATTGTAAGCACTGGAAGCATGCAGGACACTCATGAAAATGCATGTAAAACGATGAAAATGAGAATGGTTTGAAATGAGCAAATATGCAGTTTAATACCTTGCTGAATTCATACAATAAGTCATTGAGGCTAAAGATTTCACCGAAAAGGTTACCTTGGAAGACAGCTTACTCTGAAAAAGAGTGGGGCAGAGAGAGAGGAATAGTGATTTTACTGTCTTTTGATAGGACAATGGAATTGCTCATGTGTATAAAGGAAATAAAAGGAAGGATGAAAGTGGCTTTTCGTTCATTTAAACATCCGAAAAAAATGGCTGAATTGTATAATGTGGCATGTGAAATATTCAAGAGACACATGACTTTAATTGTAATACCTCAGGTCTGCACCTTGATGCAGTATATTTGAAAGGTTATAAAAAAATGACAGGCTATAAAAGGAAATTAACAAAGCCTTTTGAGAAGAGTAACTAAATGGTTAAAGGGATAGCTCAACTAAAAATAAAAATTCTCTCATCATTTACTCACCCTCATGCCATCCCATACGTGTATGATTTTCTTCTGCAGAATACAAATAAAGACTTTTAGAAGAATATCTCAACTCTGATGGTCCATACAATGCGAGTGGATGGTGATCAGCACTTTAATGTTCCATTCTATGAAGTGGTTCAGTGGTTAAATGAACATCTTCTAACATGATGCAATAATTTTGGGTGAGAACTAGATCAATATTTAAGTACTTTTCACAAAGAACTTAATTTCTGGTCGCTCTCCAATGCTGTGGGGATCCAGTTTACGCTGCTTCTCACGTTATGTAAGCGAGCTGGCATGATCAAATGAAAGGAAAACCAATGAAGCTTGTGAACAGTGGCTGAGTTTGGAATGGCATACTACTCATACTACTGCCATATGTGTCTATGGCAGACATAGTATGAGTAGTATGGTAGTATGCCATTCCAAACTCAGCCAGTGTTCTGCTGTAAACAAATCAAACTGCACTTCCCGTTGTATCCTGGCAGTTCTCATGAGAACATGTCAGCGCACTTACATCACACAAGAGGCAACGTAAAATTATTCCCCTAGTTTTGGGTAAACTATTCCTTTAAACAGTATCTATTGATCCATACATTGTATCTAGTTAGATGACCAATGTCCAAGACCTTTTTTGATTCTTCTTCTTTTTTTTTTTTAAATAATCAAAGATTTTAAGTTTTAAAAAATTACATTTTAGAAGCTGTACATTGTAGTTGATACAACCTTTTTTTGTTGTTGTTAAGGTTTTAGCTATAAAACCTGTACTCTACACTTAAATAGTCCGGTTCGGCACTGGCTGCAGCAGCGGGAATCGATCTCCAATGGTGTGAACGTCATAGTCGCGCAAGGGCAAATCCGTGAAGAGTGTGTTCGTAGGATTAGTGTGTGCATTGTGGAAGTCAGGAACAGCTTCGTAGAATCCTCTGTTGAAGCTTAGTGAGATGCAGAACAACGCCCAGCAGAGAAGAGTGAACTGAACTCCCAATATATATGATACGCGGGCAGAAACGATGTATCCTCCGTAGAAGACCAGCTGACATGCAGCAATAGTGGAAGGCAATCTCTTACCCAACACTCGGGCAACCAACAGTTACATGAGAAAGGACCAACTAGGCAGAGAGATTGAGGTTAGTCCTCAACATCAAACAACAATCCAGCGAGATTAAGAAGGGAGTGAATTAAAGGATAACAGGTGTTGCTCGGCACACTAATGCATGGCATGATCACCATTCACGAAGATCATGAATGCCGGACACGCCTACAAGACATGGGGGAGAGAAAACGACAAAACATCCAAAACATACCGACAAACTCAACGGAGCCGTGACAGTAAGGGCAAACTGTTACAAAAGGCCATTTTGTGGCTTCATTGCAGATGGGCTTTTAAAAGTGCAAGTCTAATTTGTATCCATATCATGATGATCACTGGCAGATTCTGGCAAGTGGACAGAACATAAGTAATGTACCAGGACAATTGAGGGTGCGGGATGGAGATATCCCATGCTCCACTGTGTTTCCTGTGTAAAGAAACTAATGAACTTAATCAGTCTTAAAAGATACCATTACTACTAGTCAACTGACCATAATATTGCAGTTATTGAGAAAATAACCAGAGATAAATTATATCAGAAATTCTGTCTTTAAATGTCTTTTGTGATTGACTTAAAGCAGGAGAGGAATCAGCCATGTTGAAGGTGGTCGTGACAGTTTTTGGGGTAATTTGAAGCTAAATGAGACTGGATTGTCCTCCATCAATAGCATCTGCCTCCCTAGAGCAGGTCAGATGTCATTTCTCTCTAAGTCTCATCTGCATAGGCTAAAAGAGGCAAATGATTTGGTAATTTATTCATTCCCAAGGCTGATTAAGGTTATACTGTGCCAAAGCGCTTACCTGGTAGAAACTGTCAATGGTCTGTAGGATTCCAGTCTCTGTGAATTGTTCTGGGTTTATGATGATGACAAATTAATTTCCACAAATTTCTTTTTAGATTTCAGTTTAGTGCTTTATATAGTTTAAAATAATTACATTTATAAGATTTTATAAATGGGTCAATGACAAATAAGGATATCCAAGATGACACAGTTCTAGTTTTAAATGCAAGTGTCTATGCCTTAAAATTTTGATTACTGTTGGTGTAAACTTCAAGCAAAAGTAATACAATATGTTTACCTTACATTATTACATGTGAGTGTAAACAGCATATATATATGTTAACATATTTTTTAAGGTAGAAAAGTCAATTCAATTGCAAATTTATTTGTTTTCAAGTTGTTTTTAGTCTTGTGTGAATACTACCCTTGTAAAACTACCCTTGTCAAACAATCAGTCAAAATCTCTGGTATTATTAAAATACTTACTGGTCTAAACATGTATTCAATAGGGTCTGCAGGGGTCTTCTCTGTGAAATTATTTCCTGTTTTTTAATGTTTTCTTTTTTACTATTATTTGTTCACAATGGCAAACATTTTTATAAATACAGTTTTATAACAAAAATACTTAACTGCTTTTAACTTTAATTTTATAAAGGTTATGACAAATTAAGTTTTTCCCCCACAAGAATTTCAGCCTTTTGATGAGACTTTTTTATCTTTGTTACAATCTCTGAACATCACCTAGAATTGTTTTAACTTCTGTTTAATTCATAAATTTAAAAACAAATAAATCATGATAGAATAGTTCAACAGTCCACACACCAAACAATCTGCAGACATATACACTATATGAGGCTGACTTACATTCTTCTGTATCATTAGTTTGAACATTACTACCGTACATGGTAGGTGAGAGTTGAGTGCATATCTCAGGGTAGTTACAGGGCTACTGAAATAGTAATTGTGCTCCTGCCTCGATCACTGCACCATTCGGCTGTGCTCTACAAGATAATACAAGCCTGAATGCAGAGAGCGCTGGACTGCAGCCCTGTGGCAGTGGTGCAACCTCTGTCCAAAGATGCGCCATTAATTCTTGCCATCTGACTGTTCCCTGAGGTCAGAAGCAGCAGCTCTCTGAACAAGAATAACATATAAATAAATAAAAGAAATGGAAAAACCTTTGTACAACTGAGCAATGGTACATTACTTTGTCTTTTTCCCCCTCACCTTTTTCCATTCACTTTTCAGTTCAGCTTGAAATACAATACATTGGGGCCCAAAAGTCTGGAAATAAAATTGATAGTTTTGAGACAACTATAACACAAAGAAACGTTATTTCATAAAATGAAATACATTTATTTTTTTAATTAACATTTTTTATTGATTCCTACAGTAAATAAAGAAAAGCAAAATATATATACATAGAATGAACAATTAAACCCCACAATTACCCCTCCCCCTCCCAATCCCCATCCAGGCCTTGACCCTCAACAAACATTCCTATGGTCACACATGAGTGCACACACACACACACACACACACACACAAAAAAGCAAACAAACAACATATATATATATATATATATATATATATATATATATATATATATACAGTATATAATCACACACATATATACCTCTACCTCTTTCTCCACTGCCCCTCACCAAGAGGCCTCCAAAAACTCAAAATACTTGCTCCATTTCCCAACAAACAAATCTAAGTTACCCCGTCTTTTAAATGACACCTCTCCTGAAATAGGGGTGCCCCAGCCGACCTCCAACCCCTTAAAATAATTTGCCTGGTTATCATAAAACTGGTCAGAACCCAATTTTTTATATGTTTATTCTCCACAATGATGACCACCCCATCGCCCAAAACACAGAGTCTGGGGCACAACGAAACCCGAGCACGTCACACACAAAACTCTAAACGTTCAACCAAAATTCCTGGATCTCAACACACCACCAAAGAACATGAGTTGTGTCTCCATCCTCCGATTGGCATCGCCAGCAGGTGGGTGTATCTTTAAAACTAATCCTATGCAATCTAGAAGGGGTCCAATAAAATCTATGTAAAATCTTGAATTGCATAAGGCACACCCTTGAATCTCTAGATGCAAACTTGACGTTTTATAGAATCCTCGCCCACACGCCTTCCTCCAATACCAAGTTTAAATCTTTCTCCCATAATCTAAAATAGAAGTTAGAGCTCCATCCCCCAGACTCTGAATTAGCAGGGAGTAATAAACTGATGCCTCATGTCCTTTTCCAAAAGCAGTAATCACCACTTCCAGAGTATCTGCTGTTTTAGGGGGATTATGCTACTCCCAAAAATAGTACTGAGCAGGTGGCGCAGCTGTAAATACATATAAAATTTAATCTGGGAACCAAATTTTCAAAAGATCTCAACACTCCACTCTCATATATGTCACTGAGCGTATTAACCTCCCTCACAATCCACTCTGACTAGCAGAAAGGAGACTTATCAATACGTCATTTTGGGTTCAGCAATACGCTCGAGGCAACATTTAAATAAATGTCAGAATAAAAATCTCTGGACACTTTTGTCAGTACTGAGTGCAAATCAAGATAATGGGGTGTAATTTAACTTCTCTGGTTAGATTGATAGAAAGGTTTTGAAATGGCAAAACAGAGGCAAGATCTTCCTTTTCAATACAAAACCAGGGAGGGGCTCTGTCAGGTGGAATTGACCAATGAACCAAATGTCTGAGCCAGAATGCATAATAATAAAATAAAATCTTAGGTAGGCCAAGCCCACTTTTGTCAGTCGGCTTATATAACTTATTGTAGTGTAATCTGGGACACTTATTTAGGGCATCGCAATGCTATGAAATAAGCGAGGGGATATCTACAGGGAGAGACTTTAGCAGGTAGTTGAATTTTGGAATACAATTAATTTTTATAACATTAATCTTCCCAATCATAGATACATTTAATGAAGCCCACCTGCCCACATCGCCCGAAAACCTTTTTATTAAGGGGTCAAAATTAACTAAATAAATCACACAAATTTGCTGGGAATAGAATCCCCAAATACTTGATGCCCTGTTTGGGTCATTGGAAAGCACCCGGCTGAAAAGCTGATACTGGCAGTACATTGTCAGAGACAAAGCTTCGGATTTATAGTAACTTAATCCATCCAATAATATTATTCCAGAATATTTCTGAAATCTTAAACAGATATTCCCATTCTACCATGTCAAATGCCTTTTCGGCATCAAGTGAGATGGCAGCGACCGGAGTCTGATCACATATCATTACATGATATTGATATGATGCCTGATGTTATGGAAAGAGCTGCAGCCCTGAATAAAACCCACCTGATCTATATTTATAAGAAATGTAATATCTTTACTTAAACGGTTAGCCAAAAGTTTTGACAATATTTTAACGTCTAGCTGGATCAGGGAAATTGGACAGTAACTCTTACACTAGCTTGGATCTTTGTCCTTTTTAAGAATCAGACTGATCCGGGCTTATGTCATGGTTGGCAGGAGTTTTCCATTCTTTACTGATTCTGTATAAACTTCTAGCATAAGTGGAGCCAGTTCTGTAGCATAAGAAAGGACAATTAATACAGGCAAGGCCTTAATTACCTCACCAAGCTCCTCCAAGTTTATCTCAGAATCAAGAGAATTGTTTTACTCAGTCATCAGTTTAGGGAGTTCATATGATTCCACAACGTTTCTAATATCTTCATCAGTGGATAAAAAGCCAAAATTTCAGCAGATTCCACTGAGGGAATGGTAGAAAAAGATTCTCTCTGCTTTATATATCTAGCCAAAAGCTTCCCTGCTTTTTCTCTGACTCAAAGTATGACTGTCTTGCCCTGAATAGCCAAAACTCCACCTTCCACGACAAAATAGTATTATATCTGTATTTTAATCGGGTCAATTGTCTGAGGCCATCAGACAACCCTACAAGATGGGTTCAATCGTCTCCAAATATCTGTAAGACCAAGAATTTTGCACATCCTGTGAAGCATCAATGTTGCTCTAGTGGGCTAACACACTTTTGCTTCACTATGATCAAGGTCCATCAAAAGATTAAAGTCTCCTCCCAATATTATATCATGAGGGGTGCCAGCAGCTTGCAACATCCCTTCAAGAGCTATAAAAAAGCCCTGATCATCAGCGTTAGGTGAATAAATATTAGCCAAAATCAGCCTTTTCCCCTGAATGTCTGCTAAAACAATAATGACTCTTCCTAATTTATCTTTAATCTGTTTGAGACATTTGAATTGTAGATGTTTACTTATTAATGCAGTGACTCCTCTGCTCTTACTTGAGCCAGCACTAAAGAAAACATGTCCACCCCATATCATCCCAAATTTTTCAGCTTCCTGCGGGGAAAAATGCATTTTTGAAGAAACACTATATAATATTTCTTACGTTTAAGAAAATAAATAACCTTCCTTCTTTTTATGGGGTGCCCCAACCCATTCACATTCCACATGGAGAGAGACAATCCACTCGTATTAACATTTGACATTTTGAAAAAAAGATTGTGTGTCAAAAATAGAATTATAAAGACCATATGCCAACATTAGTGCAACAAACAACCCCCGAACTCCTCCCAGAACCAAACAAACAGAAAAACAAAAAATGTGCGCATTAACCCTGCGCACGACAGCGGCAACTAGCTTCCATCCCTCTAAACTCATACGCCTACGAGAGCCCCTGTGACAATTTTGCCATCGGATTGCTCAAGTCCCGTACTTCTATAAAAATTTTGTGAGACAGAATTACACAGCTGAAAATAATCTATAAAACAAACTCCAGCCAATAGGCAGAATAAACACACAAATCCTGTAGATTCATCCACATAACTGTCCCAAAGGTGTGCTCCTCCACAAAACAAGCTCCAGCCACTAGCGGAATCAGCAAAAAAAAAAATTAAAACGGAACATTCAGTTTCCTTGGGCAGTCAAATGAATGTTCAGTGAGCCAGCTGTTACATGAGTGTGACACATGCTCAAATCACTCTAATGAATTGCAAGAAATATTCCTCAAAACAAACTCCAACCAATAGGAGGCGTAAGCACAAAGAACATGCAGATTCATCTACAACACTGTCCCAAAGGATTTGTTACTACAAAAAACAAACTCCAGCCACTAAGCGGAGCCCGCAGAAAAAGAAACAAAAAAGGCACCCAGTTTCCTCAGACGGTCAAGTGAATGTTCAGTGAGTCAAACTTACTCTGCTGCAATGTGAGAATCCCACAATTACTTACTCCATTGACTTAATGAAGGACAATGCTTGTTGGGGACAAGTAAATACTTTGTGGCCATCCTTAGCATCTATTCTCAATTTGGCTGGGAACATCAGTGCAAAAGCGAACTTCCGTTAATGTAAGTGTTTCTTGCATTCCTTGAATCAATCATGTTTCTTGAAAATGTTGTGGTTCTTCTAAAAAAGCCTACCTTTACCCCTTGACTTGCTTAACACAAGATCTTTATCGGATAATCTCAGAAATTTGGCCAGAATTGATAGGGGCCTGACTCCCTCAGTGGATCGCCCAGCCGGAACTCTATGAGCTCACTCGATTTCCTGTCTGCTTTGGTCACTAGTGGATTAGCAGCTAATTCCCTCTCCAATGACTCCAGATAATCAATCAGTTTCTCGACATCCACCGCTCTTGTAACCACATCAGTGAATTTAGTCTCCATGGCAGGGATCAATCAACGTATTGCAGCAAGATCCTGCGAATCTCTTTCACCTCTCCGGCCAAATTGACACCCTGGTCCAAGGCCTCTGGAGGGGCGTTATCTTGAGCACATAAGTGTCTTTTAATGTCTCCAGAGCCCAAGGATTTTTAATTCTTTGACATGTTGTCTTCCTAGATCAGTTATGGATCAGGGTGTGTCAAGTTTCACCGCTTTATATCATTAAAAGTATCAAAACATGCAAAGTGCGCAGAGCTCGCTGTTCACATGTCTGAACCTAGCATGGCATCACGTGACTCATGAAATCCATTTGCACTATTTCTAGGTTACCAATCGAATGTTAGCAAATTTGTGACAATTCCCACGCTAACTCCTTTAAACAAAAGGTCTGATTTCCTTTCTTCCTTTAATGCACACAAGAGACTCTTTGGAACATTTAAAAAACCTGCTGGATAAAACGGATCATCAGTTTTTGTTGAGTAGTTACCAGCTTGTGTGCATGATCAGCTGAATACAACTCACTTAATCTCAGTAACCGTCTTGTTATTGGACACTTTCACGCTTGGATTAAACTAATCATGGCTGATTGTGGATAGTGAATTTCTACAATGGCATCTGTAACTGAAAACTGTGATTTTGAATGATGCTGCATCCACAACACCAGGTGTCACTGTTAATCCACATGAGCAAAAAGTTACTGAGTGCACCTTAATAAGAAATAATAAGAAATTCGGACATTCATTTAAATTAATGAATTTAGCTTTCACTCAAATTGTGCTGATAATATAATTTGTAAAGAAAAAACATTAGATTAGAAAAATGCAAAATATATTTTCACTGGTGGTCTCATACTTTAACACCACTGTATTTATTTTTTCATTTTACAACCATTTTACTGTTTAAGGCATTATCAGGTGCATGTGTTGTGCCTGTGTTTTCAGCCTGAATGAATTTAATCTCTTCCTAAGCAGTAACTGTCAGAGAGCATATTTGGCCAGAGGGCATGCCTGATGTTTGCACACAGTAATTTGGCATCATAAACTGATGGATGCATGATGTTGCACTGTAATGATACAATCTGTAGCCCTGCAGCGAACAGAGGCTGTGCTAGCTGACTGCCATGTGTAAATATTCCACAGCGCATCATGGAGGGTAAAATGGAACGGGCCTGTGGCACTCTGACAGTCAGGATTAATGCTGGGGTTTATCATGCATGATTGAAATTGATAAAAGAAAGGGAATAAGTGAAAGAAAAAGGGATTATGATGGTGGAGGAGAGAAGTGACAGAGTGTGTGTGTGTGTGATCATTAAATTACACAGTCGAGATGGCATTACCAAAGTGCTTGTGGATTCATTAGTCAACATGTCACTCTTCTGCTATAGAATGGAGAGAGAGGTTGTCTTAGGGTTGGTGGGGGTGAAAAGAGAGTGCTTAGCTTTGTGGTCGAAAAGAGAGAGTGACACAGGTCCAGAAGAGAGGAAGAAAAAAATTATTGAAAAAAAAAGAGGATGATATGTTTTGACAGACGAGTTCGAATCAGCTGCATGCCACACTGGGTTTAGTGTCACAAGTCTCTCTTAATTACAGGCTCTTTCAGAGACACCCTGTTTGTTTCTTAGCCTAATGAGTTAGACAGGGATTAAGCACTTTGCTTGGGGGCAATTAGTTCATCCAGTCCCCAAAGCCAAGTGCTCTCCGCCCAGCAAGAGCAAACCCATCTAAACAGGCAAGAAGTAGTGTTTGAGAGGGTGAACAAAGGTATTAGAATGAGCACTTGTTTTTGCCTTGATTCTAGAAAAACAAGCTGCAAAACAAGAGCTCTTTTGAAAAGGGCAAGACGAGCGAGTGCTCGAGTCTTCTGAGAGACAGCCAAGAGAGTTCCAGCTGTGATGCTGAGAGGTGGTAAGAGTTATACAAACTAACATGACACATCAATTGAGTGTTTTTCCAATAAAACACTGCCTGTGATAAAGCACAATTGCATCTTCTAAGGTATGCCAAAATAAAAGCGTGAGCTGTAAGCCACAGCCAGAATACATGATGCCATGAAGTAATTATACAGCTAAAGTGTTGTTCACGAGTGTTGTTGGTAGTGTTGTACGAGTGTGTTTTCTGTCAACGTGGGGTATGCGTGTGACCTTCATTCCAGCACATTTTGTTAGGGTTAACGGCATAACAAAACAATTAGATCATTTGGGGGGAATTAGATCCTTTGGGTCAGGGCTGTAAGGGTGCATCAAAAAACACAATTCTTGAATTTTGATATGGCTGGGTGCTAAAAGTGTTCCAATATATGTAGAAACATCACATGCAAAATATTTTTCCAGTACATGATGATTTAGGGGTGCCACCGCACATCTGTTTTTTTCACATCTGTGCAAATGGTCGCCATGGAGATCTGATGTAAACAATACTACAGCTCAAGAAAACTGAGGTGATCTTTCTGTTTGAGGTATGTATTATTACATATTACTATAATATCTGGAATTGTGTCTTTGTATACTTATTTATCATAAGTCATATTTATAGGTATTTGGTGCTCATTACATCTAGCTAACGTTACCTAGGAACAGTTTTCTAACCACAGTTAGCTATCTATGTTAGCTAAGCTATTAAGCTTAACATCAACAATATTCTAGAGTGGACAATGTCATATTCAGAGTATAGATGTCTCATGTTTATTGAGAGTAGCATTGTAGTTGTTACAGTAAATTAACATTTTAAATACATTTATATTTGCAAGCACAGCTAGGTACTCTGGTAGTGATGTAACAGTAAGTTATGATGAAGTTAGACTTTGTACAGCTAAAATTTGAGGCTTATGCAAGAATGGTTTATCATAATTGAGTGATATTAAGTATAGTAAGATATGATTTTAAACACTTTCCTTGAGCTTGTATCCTTTTCATTTGCAGGCACTACACAACACAACCCACCCCAGGATCCAGCTCTCCTAAGATGCTGCCTTCACCAACTGGTCCCTGCCAGAGTAGCAGTCGCAGCCTGGTCTTTGGTCTGGGCCCCAGAATCACCAGTGAGGATGGCATCATCACCGGCGCCAAACTGCCAACTGGTCGTCAGATCTTACGCTGCATGCTTGCCATGAAACCTGGTGCAAATGGAGCATTGTCGCAGTTCGAGGCAGCCAAGGTTGTCCTGGAGCAGGTGCGGCCATTTTACAAGAAAGCCAACATTACAATGGTGAGCGACAAGCGTGCGTGCCACAAGGTGGTAGACTTAGTCAATGCTAACAACAAGCTGCGGAACATCTCCCAGGCCAAGCGCTCCAGTGAGACTACAGCGAAACAATTGGAGACAATGGAGTGCAGAATTGATGCCACATTTGCGCTGTGGCCTCCAAATGTTGAAAAGCTGATTGATAACCCAGAAGACCTAGCTTTCTTGGCCAGCATGAAGACTGACAGAGTGGCCACATTTGGTGTATTGGACAAAAAGCTGCAGCTCAAGGTGAAGCGGCGAGAGGAGCGTCAAGCTGCCGCAGCAGCCAGGCAGTCCCGCTGTGAAAAGGAGCTGGAGGAGATGACTGCAATGTCCAGCTTGGAGTCGGAGAGTGATGGGGAGTCAGGGGAGGATACTAACACAGTCTATCAACCATCTGAGGGCGAACCATCCCACAAGCATAAGAAGACTGGAACAAACGTCTTCTTTCCACATGACATCCTTAACCGACCAAGTGTCGTGTCACTGGCTACAAGGTTGAAGATGTCACCAATGCAACAGGCTGCCTTCACGCGTGGCCTTGTTGCAGAGTCAGGCGGTGAATGTACACATCTCTCTGCATCTTACGCAACAGCTGACCGAGCAAGACGCCAAGTGCTGGAGACAATCAGTGAGGAACAGCACAAGCAGTGGACACCACCTCCATTGTGCACCCTACACTGGGACAGCAAGTTAACTCCGTTGCTCAGCAATGTGCGCCAGTTGGAGGAGCGTCTTACAGTAGTGGTTGGAGATGCAGAGAGGCTGAAACTGCTTGGTGTCCCGGCGTATAAGAAGCAGACCAATGAAGCATGTGGAGTGATCATTGCCCGGTTGGCATGCAAGTTGGACTGGTGCTGCGCTGACCAGGTTGTCAACATGGCATCTCACAGCAGCCTGCATTGCCATACAGCTCTCACTGGGCCGACCACTGCTTTGGTCTGGGTGCCGGCACCACATTGGTGAGGTCCTCCTGAACCAGGTTTTCACAGACCTGAAGGTGGAGTCATCACGCTCGCCAGAGGTTACCTTGTTCACACGTCTGAGAGAGAACTGGAACCTGTTACCACAAGAATCCAGCAGCCAATGGTCCTGCTACATTCCTGGCAACAACGAGCAACCACTCCTGGGCAATTTACGTGCTGAACTTGTCAGGCGCGCAAAAGAAGTCACTGACCAGAAGCGAGGTGACTATCATGAGTTTGTGCAGCTGTGTCTTGTGTTTCTGGATGCAGATGGTGAAAAGCAGACTGCAGTGACCTTCCAACGACCGGGAGCACTCCATAAGGCACGATGGATGGCCAAGCTGCTCTATACTCTCAAGCTGGCTTTGATGGAGCAGCACATTGCGTTGCTTCCCCAGGGCACAATCACCACACGGCAGCAGGTGCCGAAGATTCGGGCATTTGCCATTTTCATTACACACATCTATGCAAAGTGGTGGTTGACCTGCGAGAAAGCTGTAGATGCTGCCTGGAATGACCTGACACTCTACCACAACCTGCAGGCATACAAGGCTGTAGATGAGGGCATTGCAGCATCGGCGATCAAGGCGCTGGAGAGGCATCGCTGGTACCTGACAGGTGAGATGCTACCCCTGGCTCTCTTCAGCAGCAAGGTCCCCAATGATGACAAGCGTGCACTTGCCAGAGCGATCTTGGAGCACAAGCCCGCTGATCTCCCCATGCACGTCCCTGAGCAGCGCTTTGGCACTGGCTTTGGCAAGCCAAAGTTCCCCACCCTCTTGCCAACCACCAGCTTGGCTGACCTCACCAATAAGGATTGCTGGTTTGGGATGCACCAGCTGCACATTGATCCAGAATTTATGTTTCTCGATGTGAAGGAATGGGCAACCGATGATGCGTTCAAAAAAAGTGAGGTCAATATACGTGCAATGAACGTGGTCAATGACTGTGCTGAGCGTGGCGTCAAGCTCACATCCGACTTCTTCGCAGTGGCAAGGAAGGAGCAGCACCTGCAGAATGTGCTGCAGGCAGTTGAACATGACCGCAACCAACAGCCTAACCTTCGCCGCTGCAAACGCAAGCTAATCCCTGAATAGGACCGTTACTCTTGGGTGGCGGGTGGGGAGACATATCTGGGGGGAGACGCACCGGCTAGGTTCAGAGTTCAGGTTCAATTTCCTCTCTCTGTCTCCCTGGTGATGTTGCTCAGTGGAGCAGAATCTGGCACAGACTGAGCAATTAAGTTTGAAGTTTAGTTAGTGTCAGCTCTTACCATTAGGCCCTGTTAGTTGCCAGTGAGTTAGCCACTAGAGAGGGTTTGTTCTTTTAAGTGTGTCAGTATCGCCCCTTGTGTTTAACAATAAAGTCATTAAACTTTATATGTGTGTCCGACATCCATAACTGCTGCACAAAAATCAGGGTAAGGCCACGTGAACGTCCCATTGACCTCCATTCATTTTGTCTATAGGACAAATTAATGGAAAATCTTGAAAGTTGAATTCTGAGAAATGCCCAAGTTGCCCAAAGGGCAAACAAACAACTTTTACTTTGATAACCCTATAGAACATGTTACTGTATAAAAGTTCACTGTACTCAACATTTCCAGGTCATCCTTTTGGCAATTAGACTAAAAATTGCACATTTTTCAAAATTTCGCAAAAGTTCATGTGTTAGGTGGCACCCCTAAATCTCAATGGAATTCCTCAAAACTTTGCAAAAGTCATTTTTATGTTAATTGGAACAAAATGCAATGCCAGCCAAATTGATATTTTGAAATTAAAATTTCCCATTCAAATTTGATGCACGTATGTAAATTCTATAAAATGTAAGATGTAAGATGTTCCTACCATCAGAGCAATTCAAGCTTGATGTAGAGGTCTGCACAGGCCTATGCTAGGTGCAGAGCAATCTGAAAAAAGGTGTTAATCACCTCTATGCAGCCTGAAGTTGTTCAAAATATTGAATATTTTGTTGACATGCGTTTTTGAAACCTGAAGTTCTTTTTAACTCGACACGGTGTCTTAAAAATGTGCCGGTCCTGCGAGAGACACTGTAAAAACAGCGAGACATGGTGCAACAGTCAAAGACGTCTGTCCAGCATGTGTTCACATAGGAAAATAGAGCTGACACACTCAAAATCCCAGCCCGAAACCCGGCGTTTTGAGGCTATACATTATTATTTTTTTCCAGTGCAATGTAAATCTGAAATCTTTAAAAAAATGGCTACCTATTTTTTTTCACAGCTGTTTAAAACGCAGTTTAATGGAGCTGATTGCTCCTGTGCACCACCAGGTCAACTAACCATTCTCTAGAGTACGTGCTCTTATTAAACAGAACAGGATGTGCTGCAAATATTCAACATGGCACTTTACAATAACTTTGTAATTTCAATTAGAACATCTGTAAGCCTCATCATCGTGAGCGAACAATCAACACAAAGGAATGTTACAAAAACAGTTCACTTGGAACATTTCTTCACCTAATTGCTGCAGGCCTCTGGGACCGAATGTAATAAATCTGTTTCTCTTCAGATTGTGTGCAAAAGAGAAAACAAAAAGCTCAGAAACAATTAAAACTACACATCTCACTGCTTTGAAATAAAGACGAATGAGTGGGTAAAAGGATGTAGTGCTTGATAATATTGGGCAGAGGAAGTGTTTAGTTTAGTATTCTCCATGTGCCCGTCTTCATGCTATACACTCTCAGTGCTGCTGTGCAGGTTTGGCCTCCTTGCTTGTCTAATTGGATCTGGTGATTGCCGGGTTTTGTCACACAAATGGCTGATCTGTGCAAATTATAGGCCACAGTGTCAGAGAGCACAGCACTCAGAGTGTCAGAACTAAATTTGATCAGAGCCGAGTGAAAGCAAATAGAGCTTAAGGAGTATCAATCTCTCTCGTTCCACCAATCAACCCAGACTATATGTATTTAAAGGAATAGCTCACCCAAAAATGAAACTTCTGCCATTATTTTACTCATGTGTTGTTCCAAACCTGTATGCTGTTATGTTTCCATGGAACACAAAATAATGTTTTTAGAATAATTTTGTAATAAATACGTTTTATTAAATCATACAATAACAAATAAATGCAAAACACACACACACACACACACACACACACACACACACACACACACACACACACACACACACACACACACACACACACGTTGTGTTTCCATGTTTTATGGGGACTTTCCATAGACATAATGGTTTTTATACTGTACAAACTTTATATTCTATCCCCTAAACCTAACCCTCACAGAAAACTTTCTGCATTTTTACATTTTCAAAAAACATAATTTAGTATGATTTATAAGCTGTTTTCCTCATGGGGACCAACAAAATGTCCCCACAAGGTCAAACATTTCGGGTTTTACTATCCTTATGGGGACATTTGGTCCCCACAAAGTGATAAATACACGCTCTCACACACACACACACACACACACACACACACACACACACACACACCACACACACACACACACACATATGTGTGTGTGTGTGTGTGTGTGTGTGTATGTTTTGCATTTCTTTGTTATTGTATGATTTAATAAAAGATATTTATTATAAAATTATTCTAAAAAATGTATTTTGTGTTCCATGGAAAAATATACAATGAACATTTAAACCCCACAAAACTTTGACGCTCACCATTCCAAATGAAGGACTTCGCTATGCTACCAAATTGCTTGAAATAAGAGAGGGGGACATCTACAGGGAGAGATTGTAGCTGGTAGTTACATTTTGGAATTCATTTTAATAACATTAACCTTCCCAATTATCGATAAATGTAATGAAGTGCACCTGCCCACATCTCTCGAAAACCTTTTTATTAAAGGGTTAAAATTAACACTAACTAAATCAGACAAATTCGCTGAGAATAAAATCCCCAAATACTTAACGCCCTGTTTGAGCCACTGGAAGGCGCCCGGGTGAAAAGCCGTTACTGGGCAGTACGCTGTCAGAGCCAAAGCTACGGATTTAGACCAATTGACTTAGTACCCTGAGAACTTGGAAAAATAATTAATAATTCTGTGGAGGCAAGGCATAAATCTAGTAGAGCTTCATCTAGTAAAATATAATCGGCTTAAAGCAGAAGCTTATGCGCCACGCCTCTCACCATCACCCCTGGAAAATCCTCCTCCTTTCTTATCTAATAAATCTAATACATGTACTCCCGAACTCATACATTACCAAAATCTTAAAAAGATAATCCCATTCTACTATATCAAAAGCCTTTTCGGCATCAAGTGAGATGGCAGTGACTGGAGACTGATTATTCGCCACTGACCATATGATATTGATGAAACACCTAATGTTATCAGAAGAGATGTGTCCCCCGAATAAACCTGATCTATATGTATAAGAGATGTCATAACTCTACTTAATCGATTATATCTAACTGGATCAGGGAAATTAGACGCTAACTTTTACACTCACTTGGATCTGTATCCTATTTAAGAATCAGACTGATCCAGGCTTGTGTCATGGTTGGCGGAATCTTTCCAATCTTAAAGATTCCGTATAAACTTCTAACAAAAGTGGAGCCATTTTTCTGTAGCATAAGATCTAAAAAATTCAGTGTCAATTTATGGAGTTCTAATGGTTCCACAAATTTTCTAATATCTTCATCAGTAGACAAACAAGTGGAACTATAGAGATCAAGATAGAACTCTTTGAAAGCATTATTAATATCAATGGCGAGGTAAATATTTCACCACCAGCAGATTTCACTGAGGGAATGGTAGAAAAAGACTCTCTCTGCTTTATACATCTAGCCAAAAGCTTCCCTGCTTTGTCCCCCGACTCAAAGTATGACTGTCTTGCCCTGAACAATCAAAACTCTACTTTCCGCTACAAAAGAATATTATATCTGTATTTCAATCAGGTAAATTCTCTGAGGCCATCAGACGACATTCTGCGCTTCAACTCCGCCTCTGCACTTTTAATATTCCCTTCCAATTCCACGAGTTCACGTGCTTTGGATTTTTTTGTGAATGAGGCATACTGTATGATCCCACCCCTAAGAACAGCCTTAAGTGCCTCCCAAGCCATGCCTACAGAGGATACTGAGGACCAGTTTGTCTCCATATAAACACTGATTTCAGTTTTTAACATTTGTTGGAAATCAGGATTTTGCAAAAGGGATACATTAAAGCACCAACTATATGATTTATTTTTCTCTGTATGTGGCAACATCTCTAAACTGACCAGGGTGTGATCTGAGACTGATACTAAGATGTTTCCAATTGAGCAATCCACAACAGATGAAATTAGAGATTTATATATATAAAAAAATCTATTCTAGAAGAAATATTATGAACTGATACATTTTTTTTATAGCCCCTACCAAATGGGTTAAAAAAGAATAAACACAAAGAACATGTAGATTCTTTCACAGAACTCTCGAAGGTGTGTTTCTCCACTAAACAAATTCTAGCTGATATAATGCCATTCATGTTTTTGAGATATTCCAGTTTTTCTAAAATGTGTTCCAAGTCTGTTTTGGACGCTGGTGGATTAGCAGATAATTCCCTTTCCGATGACTCCAGATAATCTTATCCGTTTCTCAGCATCTGTCACTCTTGTGACAACAAGGACTTTGTTTCCATCGCCATAATCAATCTACATATTACAGCGAGATCCTCCAAGTCAGCAACAACCTTTGTCAGCATCACCGAGATGTTGGACAGTTGTCGCTGAATTTCTTCTCCCGACATGCCTTCCAAATCGAGTGCCCGGCTCAAAGGGCCACCAGAGGCCTCAGCTTGAACACGTAAATGTAACGCTCTAATGTCTCCAGAGTCTGAGGATTTTGAATTCTTTGCCATGTTTACCTCAATGAGCAAGCATGTAACTGGGTGTATTGAATCTCACCGGATTCTAACATAAAAATAATAAAAAAAACTAGCAAACTGCACAGAGCTCGTGGCTCACATGTCTGCTTCTCGCATGGCGTCATGTGTCCATCCATTTTTAAGAATCATTTAAGATCTTAAGATCTTTCACTTTTCGAAACAATTACAGTTGATAGTAGATATGTCAATCAAATTTAATAAAAGTTAGGGGTAGTCCGTTTATTTGAGCTCCACATAAATAAATAAATAAATAAATACAATATTATATACACTTGTACAATAAGTAACAGCATTGGAGCAACACATGTGAGTAAATAATGACATGATCTTTGTAATTGTATAATTCTTTGGGTAAGGAATTTGAAAAACCCCCAAAAAAACCTAAACCTATTTATTAATGTAGACAGTGAGTTCATTTTGTGAGGTCATTTTGTCTTCTTGAGTACTCTGACTAATTACTTGAGTATGGAGCAATGACATTTATAATCTGTTATAAAATAATCTGTTACAACATGTATAAACAATTGCATCAAAATGCATCATATTTTGTCATTATGTGAAGATTCGCTACCCAACTCAATGAAAGAATGTTCACAATGCACATCTGATTGTTCTTCCTTCAGGTTACCGTAGTAATCTTAGTAAGCGCGCACCAGTTTGTTTAATGACTGTCTAAACCATCTATTTATTAATTGTGGTTGGTTTAACATGAGGTGCCATAACTATCACATTTTTAATTTGCATGTTAAGTTGAAGTTCAGTTTTGAAGAGGCTGCATTCTGTTCCGTTTAGCCGAGCTCCGTCAAGCAGTTTGAAACACACGACCGCTGTATATGCAATGCTTCAGTGCGTTGAGTCCACTGCCACACGCCTGGTGTGTGTGTCTCCCCAAGTGTTCGCTCCTGTTGGGACAGCTGCAATGCTCCTTATTGTTGTTGCTGTGATGATTCAAGCATTCCATTCAACTCAGAGAGTTTGAACATGTAGACATATAGACCCTTTTAACTGGGGGAAGTGCTACAGAATGACACTTTATGTCCAGCATTATCACTTGCTATGGACATGAATGATACTTCAAATTGTGCGTCTTGTTGAAGAGATCAAACATACAATTTTCGACAGGCAAATTAGGAAATTGAGAAAAATACTATAGCCTACTATATACTATAGACTACTATAGTTGAGGTTGTTTGGGCATCTGGTAAGGATGCCCCCTGGGCGCCTCCCTAGGGAGATGTTTCAGGTATGTCCAGCTGGGAGGAGGCCTTTTGGAAGACCCAGGACTAGGTGGAGAGATTACATCTCCACACTGGCCTAGGAACGCCTCGGGATCCCCAGTCAGAGCTGGTTAATGTGGCTCGGGATAGGGAAGTTTGGGGCCCCCTGCTGGAGCTGCTGCCCCCACGACCCGACTTCGGATAAGCGGTTGAAGATGGATGGATGGATGGGCTATAGCCTTACAAAACATTGAAGGAGTGACCATATCTAGGGACTAGAATCTCAGAGATTTCTTTAGAAAATCATTTTCAGAACACACACACACACACACACACACACACACACACACACACACACACATATATATATATATATATATATATATATATATATATATACATAAAATATAATTCTCCTTTACAGACTGAAAGCATACACAAAGTAAACACATACTTTAATAACTGGCAGCCAGATACAGTACATGTTAGGTGCCTGTAAATCTGTAACATTAGTTTTATTGTCCTTGATTTAGTGTGTATTTGTAATTCAGGGGTATTACTCTGTCTAAGTGTTAGTCTGTTCTCAAGTAAACAGAAACACAATTCACCATCAATAAATAAAGTGGCTGAATTTTTTAAATCCTGCACAGAGACAGCCAGAAAGGTATTATTTTGTTCTTCTTCAAACATACACTACTCAGATATGCAGGTGACAAGAGCAATAGATTTGGAAATGAATGATGAATTCAAATGCAAATGTTTGATTCAGAAGTCTGTTTGATAATGATTGGTGGGCATCTTTAACAACCATAAACCAATTGTATACCACTGTATGAGAGGGCTTTTTTTTCTAGGAGCACTACCTTGTTTTGATATTAAACTGGACATGGGAGGTTTATAATTAGTGCTTTGGATCTGCGCATATGCACTCTACACACACACACACACACACACACACACACACAAATGACAATTGCTCGCCCAGTCTATTCTTGGCAGTCTGCGTCACCATAAACGTTACTTTTCAAAGTATTATTGCAAGCCCTTGCAATATGCATATCAGGATATGTAAATTTATGATATTTTCAACAAATGTAATATATTGAGCCGCCCCAGTATAAGTACTACAGTAAATAAGCCATCTATAAGCTGATTTCCTCAAAAAGTGTAAACACTGTGACATTGTGCCGCTTTCAAAACATTGGCATGATTTTGGACAGGTTTGTCTGACCAATGCAAAATAAGGAGAGTGTTCTGTAAACCTGTTTGAAACCTTTATGTCATTATTTTGCATTTCTGCTTGGTGACAAGAGTGGTGTCAAACTAAACTATTGTGTTTGATATACATAAATGAGAGTAGTCAACATTATGTTTGAAACATTTTTGGAATTAAATGTCAGACTCCTTTGTCATGCTACGGTAATGTTATATATCCTAAAGCAAAACAATTATTTTCTTAATTTTTATTTTTACATTTGGACCAAATTCCAGTTTTAGCGGAAATGGTGCACAATAGAAATATTTCCTTGATTAGCTGAAAAAAGTCATACAGAAGTCATATTGTAAAACAGTTAAAGGATGGGCAAGGAGGAGGCGAGAACCGGCTTGTCAATATAAATCATAGTTTAATGGAAAACTTAAAAGACAACACAAACACACATGATGGACATGTCCGCTAACGATCTCTCTGTCCCGCACGGCCCTCTGCAGTCAGCCTTTAAACCTCACGGAGGCATAATTAGCCTAATACGGGACCGGGTGTGTAGGATCACGACCCGGCCCCGCCCTCCACCCTGCCACATTCCTCCCTCGTTCTCTCTCGTACATCCCCCACTCTTTCCCTGGGGGAGGGCGCGCCTTCCGCGCTGACTGCCGGCAGGTCATCCCCATCTACCTGGACGAGGGAGGGGACAAGGGGAGGGAAACAGAAATGATTAAAATGGGAGGGTACTCCTGTAACAGTGTAGTACCCCCCAAAAAAACTGTACAATTTAAAAGAGGATAAAGGCCAACGCAGAGCGACAGTGAGAGAGAGAGAGGAAAGAGAGATGAAAAAAAAACGTACTCGCCAGTTCTCCGATATGCCGCAGCTTGTTCCTCGGCCACTCCTCCACCCTTTATCGGACGACAGCCACGCCTCTCCGGGCGGATCTGAGGCAGTCCTCCAGCCCCTGGCGGACGGAACACCCCGCCGCGTTCTTGGGGACTAGAAGGGGTCTCCCCCGCCCCTGGCGGTCGGCTAGGAGCCCCTCCTCCCCTCGCGGTCGGCGGCCATTGTCCTCGTTCAGGTGGCTGGCCTCCTCGTGCCCCGGCAGATGGCCGCGGCTGCTCCGTTGGGGTGGACGGTAGTGGCGAGAACTCTACTACGGCGTATCCCTCCTCCTTCCCGGGCTTCGGCACCAATGTAAAACAGTTAAAGGATGGGAAAGGAGGAGGCGAGAACCGGCTTGTCAATATAAATCATAGTTTAATGGAAAACTTAAAAGACAACACAAACACACATAACGGACATGTCCGCTAACGATCTCTCTCTCCCGCACGGCCCTCTGCAGTCAGCCTTTAAACCTCACGGAGGCATAATTAGCCTAATACGGGACCGGGTGTGTAGGATCACGACCCAGCCCCGCCCTCCGCCCTGCCACACATATTTACCTTGATTTTTCTATATTTTTGTCACACGTCACATACCCGACATGCATTTCACTTTTTGCCTTACGAATACCAAGTCCAATAACTTTATTAGCGTCAGAATTGTTGGCTATGTGTAAATGTGCTGTAAAGTGTATAAAAAAGTGTATATATTTCAAACAATAAATATTGGAATTGTTTCTGATTATTTCACTATTTGTTCAGAATATCACACTTTTTAAAATGTAATCATATTTTTTTATGATGCATTTTCATATTTTACGATTAAAAGTCTGGGTTTGGGACAAGGGTAAAACAATAAAACATATTCACAAAAGACATTTGAAAAGTAGCAAAAATTTATTATTAACGCATATAAAAAGTTTTCCAATTTTCAATAGAAATCCACCACAATTTTGCCTGAAATTGAAGAAATGCTGATACTGTGGACAGAACCTTTGAGCTGACACCTGCTCGTCAACACACAGGAAGGAGGAAAAAGCCTGTTCTCTGTCAGTATATTTCTTCCCCCCCTAAGATAAAAACCCCCAAAACTCTGGAATTCTATTAACAGCAGTTTTACGCTCTCCTTCCCTTAACTTTGATGTCATGCTGACCTGCAGGATAAATTAAAGGCATTTAAAGATGTCTAATGTGCTTGTCTGGGTCCTCCACCGTCTGCGTTGAGAAAAAGGGGGCGCTCTTAAAAGCGTGACCGTCTGCTGCTCTTTTTAAATTACATATTTCCACACACACGGTGGGCAGAATTAGAGGAATTAATTAATCGTGAGTGCGGCAAGGTTAGTGTGGCTGAGTAACACCCCTATAGATCTCAATAATTAACCACAGAGACGGAGAGAGAATGACTTTCCTTCAGACTGAAATTTCAAGTGAGTGAAAGGCTTTGCCCCAGTTTGTATACTTACACTATGCACATACTTATGCTATGCACTAAAAGTATGTACTTTACCAAGGAAATCTTGCTGGTTAAGCTAGTTAAAAAGCCTGGTAGGGACACCACATTGGATGGCTAATAACTGTGGCCTATGCAAAACAATGGTGTCTTTCTCTAGGGGGAATGTAGCCTAAAAAGCCGAATTCTCCATATGGCGGCATTAAAATGTTTTCAGAGTTTTTTTTTGCCGCGTCGGCAACAATATGGCGGTTGTTGCCGACGCGGTCTCCTGGCTGAGGAGGCTCCAGATGGCATGCCGGTCCTCTGCTGGTGGCTCTGATGTAACGTCGCGAGGGACTGGAGGACCTCCGCCAGCTGGGAGGACTCTATGGGGCGACCTTTCTCCATGCTTGAACTTGGAATTTTCTTTTCCCGGGTTTCGGCACCAGTGTAGAAGGTTCAAAGAGGACATGAAGACAAGCCGTTCCACTCAGGTAAGGTTCTTTAATGTCCACTTAGCAGTTCTCACAACTTTCTATAACAAAACTTCTCGTAAACATATGTCAGGTAACTAAAACAGTACTCTCGACTCTTTGGACCACACCAACACTAGACTGACGTGTCTCTCTCTCTCTACTGGAGGCTTTGTGTCTGCTTTTATGCCGCTCTCCTCGTGCTCACTGGAATTAGAGACAGGTGTTATTTTAGCTCAGGTGTAAGCGCCATTACAGCTTTCCTCTCCCGGACGGGCGCTTGACCACACCCCCGCTGCCACAGGGACATATGAACATGTAAAAGTGTGCTTGTTTAAATCTATTCATTCCAAAGATTGCTAGCTCAGATTCAAATGGACATCCACCCAATAATCTCTATAAAATTATTAAATAAAATGGCCTATCCTGTAATCACAAACGATTGCAGCATGCCACGTGGCTATGAGCTCTTTCTGGGTCACTTCAGCAGTGGTCTGGATGACAATGGCTTGAATATAGCTTATATTTACTACTATAATAAAAAAATAGAAGTTTAAGATAATGTAATAGGCTAATGCTATATGATGTTGCAGGAAAGTCAGATTTTTTAAAATAGTTTTCTCAATTTCTCAAAACACATCTAGAAACCCTTATGTCCTGTTTTATTCTGCTGCACTCCATCTAGCCGATGAACACAAATGAAAATGATGATTTTTGAACACAAAAGTGTGCCCTGTGTGCACGGACCTCTAGAGAGCATGAAATATTATGTAAGAAATGAGGTGTTGAACATTTGTAGGCTTAGCAGAGGCCAAGTTAAAATAGTGTGCACTGGAAGCTGAAATGATAAAGTAGTGAAAAACAATAGGAACCGAGTAGTAGGCATTCTGTAAAGCGACCTTTGACTAGCCCTCCCTCTGGTCACCTGCTACAGAAATTGAGGTGAAGGTTCTATGTGAAAATGGAGAGTGAAAAGAGGCCATGTCCTGCATTCTGACCATTTCCCTCCAGCTAAAACCTCTTTCTTCTCTTGCCATATGTAACCATAGAAACACACATTCACCGATTTCACGTCCACACCTGTTCAGTTCCTCCAGGGGCCAATAGGGACAGCAATGTTATGTGAAAAGGAATGGGGAATAAACAGGCGACAGATCTCTCCACCGGACTCTGACTGATTAAATTCATTTTAAATTCATTTTCAGTCATAATCTTCCATACAGGTCCCCTGCTCTGAAAGTTGTTTTTCAGCCAGTGCACCAGTCGTATCTGTAATGCTGTGTTGCATGCAGAGACTAATAGACTGCCATACTGATTTATGAAAACCATGTGCTTTTAGCCTGGAGCGAACAGTTAGTGTTGCATTTTTTGATTACACTTCGTGAACTACAGTAATTTAATTTTCTGCTAAGTGCATACAGAGATAGCCAGGGTCATAAACACACACGCGCACAAAATGTTACTTTGGTTTTCAGGTCCTTGACTGAGCAAGGTGGCTGAAAATATATTAGAGGAAGTGAAATTCTCTGAACATCAGATGTTATAAAGTTCTTTTAACAAGTGCTATGAAAGGCTTATTTAATGCGTGGGGAAATATGTCTGTTAAATCAAGGGTTTTCAAACATTTTAATGCCAATGACCCCCAAATATGATGATCCACTTGCAAGGATAATTTGTATAATTTGGGAGAAAATAAGCATGATATTCAAGGATTTAACCAAATTATCAATATTTGGGGAAAACAAATATAAGAAAATAAAAATGTAAACATTGAAAATGCATTTGTCATTGCACTGAAGCCGAATAAACTAGTAGAGGAAAATATTGGGAAATATTTACTTTGTATAAACTTGATAGCATACCCACTTCAAGAGACATGTTAGATGCACAAAACTGAAACTAAAATGTAACAGAAAACTTTGCCAATAGCAACAATGGCAAAAATAGAAAAAAATGTAATCAAATATGTATGAGTAGGGTTCTAAAATTTGTATGGATGACCCCTGTGTTAACAGCATTAAACATATTTAATTAGTCTATTAAAGTTAAAACCTTGTGATAAACCCTGTTGTTTCCAGCAAAACATCTTTTTAGTCCATTTGTTTCACATTCTTGTGCTGCTACATATTCTGTCTCCAGAGGTCCAGTTATTGTAATAAAGACATTTCATTTCAAGGACCTGCTTGCCATTTTATCAGTGCAATTTAGTAATCAGCATGAATTATTTGTAATATTGTAAGGGATATTCAGATAAATTACACTGAATGACAAACACACAGTTAAACTGCTCTTTTACTAAATCATTCTGATTGCTGCAGGAATTGCTCTTCTTATCTGAATACTTCTGATTATACTGATGCTTTCCAACTTGTCCATTCCAACAAAAATGCCCCATAACATGAATGTTTTATCTCAATTTGTAGTTGAAAGCCATCTATAAAACCATGGATGCATATCTTTGAATATCAGACCTGATCTCGTCAAGGTTAAGTAATACCGCCAACCCAAAATGCACATTTGATGGAACATTAACAGAACTAATTAAGTTCAGTTAATCCAGCCAGGGGCGCCTGTTTGCCTTCCTGTGACACCAATCAGAACCTATTTGTGTCTTATCAGCAAGACTTCTGTCCTTTACATATCTATGGCCATCCTTGGGGAAAAATTATTAATTGCAGGATATGAATTATATTAAAGCACCACTGTAACTGGTCCTGCTCGACCCGCTAGACCCGAGCAGGATTCAAACCGGCATCTATGGCATGGGAGGTGGACATGCTAACGAGGTGGTTAAAGGCTACAGCCTCTAGCATCAGTCGCTAGTGCTCCTCTTAACGGGAGTGATGTTTACACACACTACACAGCACGTACCAGCTGGCTACCATTACACCAGCACAAACTTATCTCAAACACCTTTGTGCTTCCATTGGTCAACATAATCAATGGTTGTTATGTCTATATCTGCAGCCTTTAAGCTACAGTATTAACATTTCTGCTGAATCTGACAATCTTTTATATGCCTTTGCAGCAGCCTAGTATCAATTACTTTCTTAAAAAAAAGAAAAGATAAATAAAAAAAAAAACTTTTACATGATCTTTCACATGGATTCTTGTCGCAAACTTTATCATAAAATACAATTCAGCCAGGTCCACTTCCATCAAATGAATACTTGACTTGAATGCTTGAATGCTTGAAAACTTTATTACTTATAGTCAATTAAAGAAATCTGTGGGTGTTGGTGGTATGGTTTTGTTCTGGGTAAACTCTCCACCCATCCATGTGCAACATAGTAAAATCCTTCATTGCTTAATAGATTAAATGGACACTAAAAGACTTAGAAATACTGTTTATCAAGTTGATAAATCAAGAACAAGGCATGGAAGAAAGGAATTCAAAACTGCCAAACGACTGTAGTCTTAGAGCACAGAACAAAAGACAGATCGAGATGTGGGGATGGAGGAGGGTGTTAAGTGCAGCTTGCATCCATGCAATAGAAAGGCAGCTAAGGCAATAACTATATGGAGGACTTAAATAGCAATGCTCTGTTAAGCATCTAAATTGTATTTGTAGATGTCAAGATCAGCTGAGCGTCAGCTGATTGTGAGCTTAACTCACGTGACCTACCTGAACTGATGCTACGCTTTATATGGTAGCCCATGTATATTATGGCCACGTATAGCGTGCTAGCATTAGCACCATGAATGCAGAATATAAACATGACAAATTACACATTATCTACAGCATATACTGTATATTACTTTAAATAATCATTGAGTGTTTAAATCAGCTTGTTTAACTGATCGCATTTGAATTCTATTCATAAGTAATTCATAAGTAGTAATTGATTACACATTTTAATGTCACATTAGTTTTATATGTGGTCTGTTATCAGGACAGCAACTCATATTTAAATGCTTCTCTAAACCTTGGCCTAAGATGCGTGGGCTGTGTTCAAATATTTGCAAACCTACCAGGATATACTCAGCTGTTTTGACATTCTTTCTAGCTCTGAGTAAAGAGCAAAGAAAAACTTCACTGTGAGTTTATCGGAGCCTTCAGGTGGCTCCTTCGATCATAATTCCAAATAAAGTGACAAAATAAATTTTCTTTAAAGGAATTATGAACACAATTTGCACAGCACAATTTATATATTGGCCAGTTCTAAGTGCTATATAGTGGAGGATGCAGCAGACCACCAGGATCTGACACTCTGCCTAGACTGTACAGCATCATTTCACTACACTTATACAGACACATCATCATCTCTTTAACTTTTGCTGAAAGTGCGCATGATTACATAGAACATCTGTATATTTCACAGGTTATAATGCCATTCTCCATTCCTTGATAATTTTTGATTATTTAACCTACTGCTGCCAAGATCAATAGAAAATATACCATCATCTCTTTTAAATAAAAATTCAGTTTACCACCCACTTTCTTCAGTTTCTGTGCTGAAATACCCAGCAAAAAATTGGCTTAACTGTTTAATGAATTAAAAGGGGGAATTCACTAAGAATGAATTGCGCCTGGTAAAAGTACTGTTAAAGGATCACTTAAGGAATTATGCAGAACAGGCAACAGTGCAAATTCACCCACAATGTTGCTGCTAAATGCAATTTGCATGCACAAATCTGAACTTGTGGGCTGATTCTTATTCTTTTATAGTGAAGGATGCAGCAGTCCAACGCGATCTGAAACACCCTGGTGGGACTGTACAGCATCACTGTGATCCAGAGACCTGAATCATCTCTTAAACATGCCAAAAGTGCGCTTGACTATAACGCGCATCTGGATATGTGCCAGGTTATAACACTTCACAGGACATGTCCTCCATGCATAACGGACATGTAGCTCTCTGCTAAACTAACTATTGTTGCACATTTTCTTTTGCTGATCCCCCTTTTGTGCATGCGTTGTGCCACATTGATTAGCAGGTTTCAGTGCCACCATTCAGCATAGAGAGCCTATTATGCTGCCCATTTCATAGACAACTGAAACCTGCTTGCAGAGTGGCCGCCAAGGGCCCTTTACATTGGACCTGAGAATTGGTTCATTGGCAGAGCTTGGTTCAATTTGCCATTGCTTTTGCTTTGCTTATGTGTTCATTTATTCCTCTTTTGGCAATGACGTTTTTGATTTCTAAAACACTCCTAATCTCACTGGCCTATAAAAACACAAATGCACTTTCACAAACAACAACACCAAAAATCACATCCTTGAAAAATGAAAGCTAAGGATCTTGGTAAAATCCCGAAGACAAGTTTTGTTGGATAATCCACTTCCCACGCAACCGCATACAGTCAGCGTGTGATGAAGAGCTTTCACTTGCAAGCTCGGTTAGATCAAGCCTGTGTGTATTTGCATATGTGCACGTCTTCTTGCAAAGAGCATGGTGTTGCTGTATTCCACACTAGAAACCCTCTGTAGTCTAATTTCTTGGAGTCCCACATGAACCACTGGCACTCAATCACCCCTGGAACGCTGAGAAGAGATGAGCTGCTTACCGGGGGACCAGTTTGTCCTTTGTGTTTGCTTTATGCTCGCCTTGATTTCAGATGTGTGTACTGCATTCCACTTCGCCTTGTGTCTAACCACAGGGGTCAATATGACTTTTCATTGCCTGCTTATGAGATTCAATTATCTCCCACTTGGGAAAAAGTTCTTAAAGTAAACATATCAAATAAAAATGAATGTTGTAATCAGAACATGCTTATCTCTAAACCTACACATGCAGGACTGCACAGTAAAACATTTATAAAGATGTTCCCTAACATGTTTATTGAGTAATGTGTTTTGTGATAAAAGTCTTTGAGGATTTGGTCATACAATCATTGATTGTATCTTACATTAGAAAAAAATCCTGCTATAGCAACGCATTTGTAAAATTTGATAACTTTCAGTATTAAAGTACTTGTATTTGTGGTAATTGTATTAAAGTACTTTCATTAAACCTGAATGTTCCTCTAAAACACAATGCACTCACCATACCTATTTATGAAATGTGCACTCACAATTCATTCTTCTATCTCCTTCCAAAGAATGTAATATAGACCTTCCTGTATTTCTAGTTCAATTGTTTCAGACATAATTAAAAAAGTATATACTGTATCTACTTAATATGGGTAATGACTGCTGAATGACATATCAAAAATATTTGAGGCAAAGTTTAGTTTTAGGCTTAACATTTTCTGAATAAATGCACAAATTATCCTTGTGCTGCCCTACTTGTTTTGTATTCCTTTCAAACTCCTAGAGCAGGTCATTATCTTTGTTATTTTACAGATAAAATACTGTTTATTTAAGAAAGAAATCTGTCAAGATAGGCTAACTAAGCAATCTCTTGATGAACAGTGTATCAGTCACTCGTGTCCCTGAATGACTCTCTACCTCCATCTTGCTTAAAAAATAAGGACAATTTATGCCAGTGTCAAGAGCATATGCATGCAGTGGGAAGCATAATTTATTATAGAATTAGAGCCATTTACTTACGATTTAGTGTAATTTCCTATAGGAATAAGATCAATTTGCCATAGGATTAAACAAATTTGCTTTGAAATAAGGCCACTCTGGTTCAGGAAAAGAAGGGACATTTTCAATAATATTTACTCACTTTACATGCCATTAAATAAATCACAGATGGGATTCATTTGTGAGTGGTGACATTAGAATATTTCTGCAATTTGCAGCCAAGTATCTACAGATTGGTGTTGTAACCCCAGCATTAAACCCAGCACTCAGCCTCTGAGAGCGGCCTATTTTTCACTTGAGTCCATTATACCAGGTATAATTTACTCAGCATGCACTCGGACTGAAGGACAGATGGTGAAGGGAGGTTGGTGTGTTCTCTTGGAGAGGAAATGATCTTTAGAGTCCTATTATGTCCAGGAGCTCTGCTCACTGTCTCACAGCCTACAGAACATCTACCTTATTAACCAAAGTCAATTAAAACAGTGAAGTCAGCCCCTCTCTTTTCTATCAGTTATCTCACTGACAGAGTGTCTTTCTCTCTCATTCTGTCTCAGTTGTAAATTTAGTTAGGTAAGTTGGGTTCTTCTGAAAACCAAGCTGTTTTAAGTGCCAGGGTTGTGCACCATTTAGAACTAAACTGAGAAAATCTTTTAAATTCCTGAATTCCAAATTAATTTAAATTTAGGAAGCAAACAGATTCAGATAATATAACATACACATATCAGTGGACTTTTTTACGTAGCCGGTGGGTTGTAAAGAAACACACAGATCCTTTTGAAAAATATATTTTGGGGTTTTATTCTGATGGGTGTTAAAAAAAAGAAAGAAAAAAATATATATATTATATATATAAACAGGTATATATATATATATATATACATCTAAAAAAAATTGAATATTGTGGAAAAGTACATTTGAATTGGAACTTTTATATATTCTCGATTCATTATACATAAAGTCAAGAATACCTTTTTTTTGTTGTAATCTTGAAAAATTCAGTATCTCAAAATATTAGAATAAAGATTTTAAAATAGAGAAATGTTGCCCCAGGGAAGAGCTCTAATCAGCTAATTAACTCAAAACACCTGCAAATGTTTCCTGAGCCTTTAATCTCTCAGTCTGGTTCAGTACTCACTGGTTCAAACCACAATCATGGGGAAGACTGCTGACTTGACAGTTGCCTAGAAGACACTCACACTCTCCACAAGGAGGGTAAGCCACAGAAGGTCATTGCTGAAAGGGCTGGCTGTTCGCAGAGTGCTGTATCAAAGCATGGGGTGCCATGTCAACTGCTGGTGTTGGTCTAATGTGTTTTCTCAAGTCCAGAGTCAATGCAGCCATCTACCAGGAGATTTTAGAGTACTTCATGGTTCCATCTGCTGACAAGCTTTATAGAGATGCTGATTTCCTTTTGCAGCAGGACTTGGCACCTGCCCACTGTGGCAAAACTACTATTAACTGGTTTATACAATTACCATGGTATATTACTGTGTTTGACTGGCCAGCCAACTTGCCAGACCTGAACCACAAAGATAATCTATTGGGTATTGTCAAGAGGAAAATGAGAGACAGCAGACCCAACAATACAGACGAGCTGAAGGCCGCTATCAAAGCAACCTGGGCTTCCATAACATCTCAGCAGTATCACAGCCTGATTGCCTCCATGCCACGACGCATTGATGCAGTAATTCGTGCAAAAGGAGCTCGACCAAGTATTGAGTGCATAAATTAACATACTTTTCAGGTTTCTTCTTAAAACAAAATACTGTATTATAAATTAACACACACACACACACACATATGTGAAAAAAGCTTGGAGGATCATCAGAGACTCCAGCCACCCGAGTCATGGGCTGTTCTCACTGCTACCATCAGGCAGGCGGTATCGCAGCATCATGACCCGCACCAGCCGACTACATGACAGCTTCTTCCCCCAAGCAGTCAGACTGTTGAACACTTGATCTGTCACGATCAATAATTAGCACTGCACTTTATTAATCTATAATCTCACACTGGACTGTCAACATATTCTCCTCAATATACTACTTAATATACATATATATATATATATATATATATATATATATATATATATATATATATATATATATATATACATATACTCCTTACTTATTGTATTGTATATTGTGTATTCTATATTGTGTGTATTGTTTACTGTACATTGTATATAATTATTGTGTTGTGTAAGTATGTGTACATTTGATATGTAAATTGTGTTGTGTAAATATGTTGTTTATTGTAATTGGTATATGTCTTGTCACTGTCATGACTGCTATGTTGCTCGGAACTGCACACAAGAATTTCACCTACTGTTGCACTTGTGTACATGGTAGTGTGACAATAAAGTGATTTGATATATATATATATATATATATATATATATATATATATATATATATATATATATATATACACTCACCTAAAGGATTATTAGGAACACCTGTTCAATTTCTCATTAATGCAATTATCTAATCAACCAGTCACATGGCAGTTGCTTCAATGCATTTAGGGGTGTGGTCCTGGTCAAGACAATCTCCTGAACTCCAAACTGAATGTCAGAATGGGAAAGAAAGGTGATTTAAGCAATTTTGAGCGTGGCATGGTTGTTGGTGCCAGACGGGCCGGTCTGAGTATTTCACAATCTGCTCAGTTACTGGGACTTTCACGCACAACCATTTCTAGGGTTTACAAAGAATGGTGTGAAAAGGGAAAAACATCCAGTATGCGGCAGTCCTGTGGGTGAAAATGCCTTGTTGATGCTAGAGGTCAGAGGAGAATGGGCCGACTGATTCAAGCTGATAGAAGAGCAACTTTGCCTGAAATAACCACTCGTTACAACCGAGGTATGCAGCAAAGCATTTGTGAAGCCACAACACGCACAACCTTGAGGTGGATGGGCTACAACAGCAGAAGACCCCACCGGGTACCACTCATCTCCACTACAAATACAAAAAAGAGGCTACAATTTGCAAGAGCTCACCAAAATTGGACAGTTGAAGACTGGAAAAATGTTGCCTGGTCTGATGAGTCTCGATTTCTGTTGAGACATTCAGATGGTAGAGTCAGACTTTGGCGTAAACAGAATGAGAACATGGATCCATCATGCCTTGTTACCACTGTGCAGGCTGGTGGTGGTGGTGTAATGGTGTGGGGGATGTTTTCTTGGCACACTTTAGGCCCCTTAGTGCCAATTGGGCATCGTTTAAATGCCATGGCCTACCTGAGCATTGTTTCTGACCATGTCCATCCCTTTATGGCCACCATGTACCCATCCTCTGATGGCTACTTCCAGCAGGATAATGCACCATGTCACAAAGCTCGAATCATTTCAAATTGGTTTCTTGAACATGACAATGAGTTCACTGTACTAAAATGGCCCCCACAGTCACCAGATCTCAACCCAATAGAGCATCTTTGGGATGTGGTGGAACGGGAGCTTCATGCCCTGGATGTGCATCCCACAAATCTCCATCAACTGCAAGATGCTATCCTATCAATATGGGCCAACATTTCTAAAGAATGCTTTCAGCACCTTGTTGAATCAATGCCACGTAGAATTAAGGCAGTTCTGAAGGCGAAAGGGGGTCAAACACAGTATTAGTATGTTGTTCCTAATAATCCTTTAGGTGAGTGTATATATTTAATTATCTCTATAGGTCTGTGATCCTGGGACACACTAGGGAGCGTTTCTCCTTCACAGACCACCTTGTCTGTGCCACCTTGTTGCAGGGGGACAGGTTTGATGAGTACAAGGATACCTTTCCTGAAGATGCATTGAGCAGCACCATGAAAGCGTACCCGATGATCAGTGGAAGCAAGCTGAAGACAGAGCTCAGTCTCACCTACAGCAAGGAATAATTCAAAGCCTGCCGTGGTGCTGTGGACCTATTCCAGCTGTTTATGGAGAATAATCTCGAAGAAGTCTTTTCCTAAACTGTGACTCTACTAAAAGTTCTCATTACCACACCCATGACCACGGCTGAAGCTGAGAGGTGCTTCTCAACCTTGAAAAGAATAAAAACTTTTCTCAGAAACACCATGACCCAGGAGAGGCTGAATGCACTGGCATTGCTCTCAATGGAAAAGAGACTTGTTACTGAGATGACTGACTTTAATCAGAGAGTCATTGAGAAATTTGCTGGCCAGAAAGAAAGGAGAGCAAAATTTATGTTCAAGTAGTCAACATGCTTTTTGGTACTGCTTTGTATTTATTTACGCCCACAAAAAAAGCGCCCCCCCCAAAAAATAATTATCACCAGCCGCCACTGCATTCAACTGATCACAAAGTATAGTCAGGACCTTACTGATGTAAAAACAGAACCATCACTATTTGAAAAAAGTCATTTTTGATCAAATCTAGACAGGCCCCATTTCCAGCAGACATCACTCCAACACCTTATCCTTGAGTAATCGTGCTAAACTGCTAATTTGGTACTAGAAAATCACTTGCCATTATATCAAACTCTACTGAAAGCTATTTTGTCAAATTAAGCTTAACATTGTCTTTGTTTTTGAGTTGCCACAGTATGCAATTGACTGGCATGTCTTAAGGTCAATAATAGGTAAAAAAAAATCGCACAAAAAAAAAGAAACAGCTTTCTCTAGAAACTCATCATTCAATGCTTGAAATTGCCAAACAGACTGAACATTTGTACATAGGTGTACACTACAGTCTTCAAAGACAAAGGACAACTGGCTCTAACAAAGACAGAAAGAGATGTGGAAGGCCAGACGTACAACTGAACAAGAGGATAAATATATCAGAGTCACTAGTTTGAGAAATAGATGCCTCACATTGAATTCCACCCTCTCAACACCAGTTTCATGTACAACAGTAAAGAGAAGACTCAGGGGTGCAGGCCTTATGGGAAGAATTGTGAAGAAAAAGACACTTTTAAAATGTTAGAGTGGGCAAAGAAACAGACATTGGACAACAGATAATTGGAAAGGAGTGTGTGGAGGATGTGGTCATGTGTCTGTCGCTGGGGAGAGAGAGTCAGAGACAGACACTTACCCGAAGTTGCAAGCTGAAAATTCAATACACTGATTGTGAAGCTGAAAAGCCAATGCTTTGAGTGTGGAGCTGGAAACACTTAAATATAAAGCTTGATTTACCTGGACTGCCACCCCGCTCTACAGAGTGTTATGGATCTTAACCCATTGAGCTTTTGTGGGATTAGCTAGACTGTAAGATGCATGAGAAGTGCCCGACAAGACAGCCACATCTATGGCATGTGCTACAGGAAGCGTGGGGTGAAATGTTACCTGAGTATCTGGACAAACTGACAGCTAGAAAGTGAATTTCAGCACAATGGAAATCAGAAGAAAGAAATACAGTACAATGAAAAATGGAAATTAAATACATTAATTAAATACAGTAGATGCTAATATCCAAATGAAATTAGCCTACCCATTGCCTTAGCCTAATATCCAAATGAAATTAGCCTACCCATATGCTTCTGCATAAATCACCTTTTACGTGCATTTTATGCATTTAACACATGCTTAAATCACTCAAACAATTTTATGCATTTTTATCCAGGCTTCAAGGAGATGTATAACAGTTTAAAACAAACAAAATATCATTAGACATGTTCACATAATTGGAAAACATGAATAAATCATTAAATGAGATATGATTAATGCTAAATGTACACACCCAATACTAGCATTGTATACAAAACGTTGTCAAACTCCATACATCCTTCAAAAATAACCCATAACAAACACTCAGTTATGACTCTTCTGAACACATTTAATACAATTTATAAGCCTTTTGTGCCAAATTTGATACTTATGAACAGTGTTGGGAGTAACGCGTTACAAAAGTAACGCAATTACAATAATGTATTTCTTTTTGCAGTAACGCAGTAATATAACGCATTACTAATACAATTTTGGTAATATTATACCTGTTACAATTTCAGTAACGCGTGTTACAACGTATTTTAACTTGATATTAAGTGGTGTTTTGTTTTCACCAACACCGCGAAACATTTCGGCACCAGAGAAAAAAATCAGTGAGTAAAAGATAACGTTATTTCCTGTTGCCGTAATTCGATGTTTGAGATGGTGACACACAGCTTCAGATTAAATTATGAACGATAGGGAATACCAGTTTCTCAAGGAATACTGTTCCATTATGAAGCCTTTCAGAGTTGCAATGGACATCCTACAGGGTGAGGACACTTGTTTTTATGGAACGCTTCAACCAACACTAGAAGTTCTAATGGCCAAAACCTTAGCAACGAAAAATGGTCTATCGCAAATGACCACTGGGCTGCTTGAGGTTATTGTGGGAGCAATTAAAACTCGATTTGCCTCAACAATTGACTCGCCGTCAATTGCGCTATTGACCGTTGTCTCACTGCCCAAGTTCAAGCTGCGCTGGGTAAAGGAAGAAGCCAGAAGAGACCACATCAAGTTCCTCCTCACGACGGAGTGCCGCTCCCTAACAACAGAAGAGCCTGTAGCCCTGATGCCTGATGACCCTCAACCTGCTGCTGTCGCCTCCAGCGAGGATGACTTTTTTTCCTTTGACGCACTGCCCAATGCCACAGCTGATGCGTCCATGTCAGTGGAAACGGAGGTAATGTCTTATTTCAGTTCTGCCCCTGTGATGGAAAGCCTGCACCAGTTTCCAAGAATTAAATAATATCGCACTACGCTATAACGCCCCAACTCCATCCAGTGCACCAGTAGAAAGAGTTTTCAGTCTTGGGAGTCTTGTGCTCACCCCAAAACACAACCGTTGGTGATGGACGCTTTCAGCGCCTTGTCCTGATGCGCTTCAACAGATATTTCTGTCAAGTGGGTAGTGGAATAGGCTAGTCCCACCAGCATAGAACCATAAGTAGGCTATATAGGTCTAGGCCATAAGTGCCTTCGTAGTTATATTTATTGTACCTGCCTTGTTTGGCTGCATGCTACCTCTTTTGTATATTTGGCAGTAACAGATTTCCTGTGTTTAGCCAAGATTAAATTTTTTCATGAAGTTGGACTTAAATATAACTGAGTTGTATTTCTTATGAGGTGTAATAGGCCCAAGCACTTTTACTTTATTTTTTTGTATTCTTGCAAAATGTGGCTAGCCTCACAGAGCCATTAGCTATAGGTCTAGCTAGAAGTGATTTACATTTCACCAGCCTTTATTTGGTAGCCTATGTTTTAGTAATTTTTATTTGCAAATAGCAGGGTTCCTCTGTTTGGCCTGCATTTTTTTTCTTAGCAGTTGTAGGCTATGTTTAGCCTACATGTTAAATGTGAAGTTGGACTGAAATGAGTCATATTCCTGGAAGCCTAATTCTCCATGAGCACTTTTTGATTCTTGATAAAGGATAAGCTATGTCCGTCCAATGCATGCCAACTTTGTGCTTTGAAATTGAATTAAAAGAGAATAAAAGATTGTGCATCTTGTCATGTCATTAGGTGATATGTTACATAATAGTGGGTTCTAGCTTTGTTGTGTTTCATATGAATAGGCCTAGACTATAAATATTTACAATTTCTCTATAATAATTTACCAGACTTTGATCCTTTGTCTGCTTTTGTGATTCTGACAGTGATCGTTACTCTATGAATTGTGCCATCAGACTTCACTTCACATAGTATTAAGTTGTTAGAAACCTTAGGAGCCTACAGTCATTATGCTATACCACATTGCCCTCCACTTGATTTATAATGAGCTTCAATAAACTCAATTTTGGCATTTTAGAATGCCAAGTCATACTTCCGTGGTTATTTTGGTGAAAGTAACTCAAAAGTAACGCAAAAGTAGAGTAAAGCATTACAATTCAGATACAGTAATATTGTAATATAACTAATTACTCTCAAATGACAGTAACTACTAATCTATAATGTATTACATTTTGGAAGTAACTTGCCCAACACTGCTTATGAAAATGCAAAAAGGTCTACACTCTAAAAATTATTTTATTAAGTTCAAACACGAGATAAAAATAGTACAAATGTTCTGTTATAGTGCAAATGTTTTGCTGACTGCCTTCGACAATTTACATACACTTTGTTAGTATTTGGTAGCATTTTGGGTAGCCTTCCACAAGCTTCTCACAATAAGTTGCTGGAATTTTGGCCCATTCCTCCAGACAGAACTGGTTTAACTGAGTCAGGTTTGTAGGCCTCCTTGCTTGCACAGGCCTTTTCAGATCAGGGCTTTGTGATGGCCTCTCAAATACCTTGACTTGGTTGTCCTTAAGCCATTTTGCCACAACAATGGAGGTATGCTTGGGCTCATTGTTCCTTTGGAAGACCCATTTTCAACCAAGCTTTAACTTCCTGGCTGATGTCTTGAGATATTGCTTTAATATATCCACATACATTTACTTCCTCATGATGCCATCTATTTTGTGAAGTGCACCAGTCCCTCCTGCAGCAAAGCACCCCCACAACATGATGCTGTCACTCCCACGTTCACGGCAAGCCTCACCCTTTTTCCCCCAAACATTACGATTATGGTCATTATAGCCAAACAGATTCGAGGACATTTCTCCATATATATATATATATATATATATATATATATATATATATATATATATATATATATATATATATATATATATATATATATATATATATATATATATATATATATATATATATATATGTATATATATATATATATATATATATATATATATATATGTATATATATATATATATATATATATATATATATATATATATATATATATATATATATATATATATATATATATATATATATACTGTATAATTATACTTAATTAATTTACTTTAATTGTATGGACCATGGTGGAAGAAGACTTAAATTCCCAGAATGCTTAAATCTTCCCCATTTTCTTCAGAATGTAGCCTATTAACATGAAAATGGTACTAACTGGATCTAAATGCTCAGGTTTCCTCAACAGAGATAGATACACTAAACACAGTCATCAGCATTAACCTGGCAGCAGTAGTGCTGTGCGGTACTGTATCCCACACATTTGCCCTCTGCGATCACTTCAGCAAAATGTTCAGATAACATTTCTCTAATCTGTGAAAATCTGTCAGCTGTGTCCTTGGCTGAAAACTCTGCAGAGAATGTGCAGAGATGGTGGGGAGGATATGGAACTCCAGAGAGACAGGACCTTTGGACAGAGCGCTCCCGCAGGGACTGGTGTAATCTCCTCACGCTCCCTACAACCCTGAACAGCGGATCATTATCTCACCCAACCGAGAGCCAATGTCCAGCCATGCCCGCTTTAGGGGAACAGGACACTAGAGCAGAACTGATCCCTTCTTCAATAAACAGCTACATGTCACTCCAAGCTAGCTGTTCTGAGGATGTTTGTTTGACTGTGAGATGGACACTTGGCATCTGGATGCCTAAACATTTCTGTCCGATCATGCCCTTGAATTATTTTTCACATGCAGATGTGACAGCTTACACAAAGTCTCTTGAACATGGACAAAAACAGTAGGGGAATAATTATGCTTTTGTTATTATCCATTGGGCTTTGTTGGACTTCTTATATGGTATTATTGCCTCATTTTTGCTGTATTCCTCATTTAAAAGTCACTTTGTATAAAAGTGTCTCAATCTGCTAAATTAATAAATGTAAATGGGTCAATGTACTAGTAGACAGAAACAGTTAGTGTCACTCTCATTCTGGACTTCTACATAGCAAACCTATTCTCTATGTGGGTGTTTCTTCAATTTTATCTTACAGTGTTACAGATTCTTATTAAAACTAACTGATTAAAGTTCTTTTTTCTTCATTATATGAAAGGCACATTAAAACTGAATTGCAAACTTACTTCCAAATTTACCATTCCTTAAATATTTATTTTTGCTACTTTTTGAATGTCTTTCCCAGGCCCACCCAATATTAAACAATGAAAATCCATTTTTAAAGAGTTATTAAATGTTTAAAGCTGTGATAATCTTAACAAAAAGTGAAATAAGTATAAATAAAGTTCCCCTTCTGTCACTCACTGGACGTTGTGTCGATTGTAGTGACACAAGGGGCTTCTTTCGGGAGCCTTGGATACCTCTGAATATGAAAAAGGCGAATGCCAAATTGGCGAACAGAATTTGCATGTCCCGCCCCCAGACATACGGGTATAAAAGGCGGGGATCGTGCATCTTTTCAGTCAGATTCTTTCTTTGGAGCCGAGCGGTTGTGTGATCAGCGAGCTGAGACACTCACTACTGTTCCACTCACCTCTAAGAGGATTGCTTTTGGATCCTAAGGCGCATTACCAGTGGCTTTCTCTCTTCGCCAGTGCAGTCCACATCCCTGAGGCGCTTAGACAGAGTTTCCTAAAAGTGTATATTTCCTCTAAAAGACACACTGGCGTTGAACGTGTCTTTTTCAAGATGCCTTTCTGCCTTTGTGTAGTTCCTGGATGCAGTAGATATCTCTCCACTTCTGACAGTCATATATGCTACCTCATGTGTATGGACTGCAATCACACTGAGGCAGCGTTTATGAATGGTTCATGTTCTCATTGCGAGAGCGTGACCATGGCAACTTTGCGGTTGCGGCTTTCCTTCCTTTAACGAAACCCCACTCCAGCCGCCCCCCCCCCCATGTCGTGCCTTCTTCCCATGGGATGGCAGGCGCAGTTTTGCCGGGTAAATCCCAGCGGACCACCCGACCCCCTGCATGCTCTTTGCTTCCATCCGGGCTGGGCTCAATGTGAGACCAGCTCGCCCCACGGCCAGTTCGATGTCTCCTTCAGACCCCCCGAGCTGGATGAGAATATCACCACTATGCCGCTGAGGATTCGACTGGGCTACCACCTTCGGGTCTGCTCGCCCAATCTGAGACTGACGTGCAGATGTCCGGCATGCTTGCCCAGGCCGCCGACAGCGTTGGGCTGGACCAGAACTTTCCGTCCCCCTCTCAGCCCTCACGGTTAGATGACTGGTTCCTCGGGTCAGGGCACCGCTCTGGGGCCACAGCCACGCCCCCCCTTGGTTCCTTTCTTCCCAGAATTGCATGACGAGCTGACGAAGTCTTGGAGGGCACCTCACTCATCCATTCTCACTACCCTCAATGGCAGGGTGGTACACGGGTACGCGGAGGTCCCCCAGGTGGACAAAGCGGTTGCGGTGCGCCTACACCCAGCAAAACACAGCCACCTGGTGGGATCGCCGAGGCCTCCCCTCCAAAGCCTACAGCGCCACCGGAAGGGCCACTTACGCTCTGCATGCCACAGCCCTCTTGCGAACCCACCAGGCCAAGGTGCTTAAAGAACTGCACTTGGGTAGTACTGATCCTGATGTGCTGCAGGAACTGAGCTCAGCGACCAACCTCGCCCTCTGGGCCATGAAGGTCACAGCACAAACTCCCGTTCAAGATGCTCACACAAAAACACATTCTAACATGCATCCGGCATCAAGATTGTTTTGCAGTGGTAGACCTGAAGGACGTGCACTTTCACGTCTTGATTTTGCCCCGACACCGACCCGTTCTAAGTTTTGCGTTCAATGGCCTAGCATACCAGTACAAGGTCCTCCCCTTTGGCCTGTCCCTATCCCCTTGCGTCTTCACGAAGGTCGTAGAGGCCCCAGTGAGTCTGCTTGCCCAGGTGCTGTGCAAGGTCAAGGAGGTCTCTATAGTGGCCCACCATGATGCGGTGGATGGTAAGTCCCTAGGAAAGCACAACCTTATTATCAGGTTTCTAAGTTGTGCCCGGAGGTTGAACCTTCCCAGGCCATGCCTGTTCTCCTCGTGGGATCTCTCTGGGACCTTATGGGCCTCCAGAGAACCCCCTTCGAGCCTCTAGAATCAGCCGAGCTAAGTGCCCTCTCCCAGAAGATGGCCCTCCTGATTTCGCTCGCTTCCATCAAGAGGGTTGGAGACCTGCAAACGTTCTCTGTCAGCAACACTTGCCTGGAGTTTGGTCTGGCAGATGCTCATGTTATCCTAAGACCTTGACCGGGCTATGTGCCCAAGGTTCCTACGACCCCTTTCAGGGACTAGGTAGTGAACCTGCAAGCACTGCCCCGGGAGGAGGTAGACCCAGCCTTATCGTTGCTGTGTCCGGTACATGCTTTGCATACATATTTGTACCACACACCGAGCTTTAGACTCTCTGAGCAGCTCTTTGTTTGCTTTGGCGGACAGCGGTAAGGTAACGCTGTCTCCAAAGACAGGCTTGCCCACTGGGTAGTCGACGCCATTGCATAGGTCTATCTGACCCAGGCCGTGCCCGCCCCTTGCGGGTTCGACGACACTCTACAAGAAGTGTGGTATCCTCGTGGGCACTGGCCAACAGCACCTCTCTAGCAGACATCTTTAGAGCAGCGGGCTGGGTGACACCCAATACCTTTGCTAGATTCTACAATCTCTGAGTTGAGTCAGTTTCATCTCGTGTTTTGTGAGGTCCGAGCATGTAGAACATGTAGGAATATCTGGGTTACTGGTGTAATTCCCGTTCCCTAATGGAGGGAAAGAGATGTTGTGTCCCCCTTGCCACAACACTGTTACAAGCCACTGTAATAGCCGAACCTTATTCTATGCTCCTTAGTGCAGACCCTGACACCCATTACCTTTGCTAGATTCTACAATCTCCGAGTTGAGTCAGTTTTGTCCTGTGTTTTGTGAGGTCTGCGCATGTAGAACATGGTAACATGGGATGACTGACTGGGTGTACCGCTTGCGCTAGCGCCTTTCCCCTCCACTGAGGTGATCACGTGCACTCTTTCTCCCAGGAGAGACCACTAGGCTCGTGCTCCATGGATTTTCCTCCTCCCCAACCCTCAGGAATTCCCGACCAGACCCACTACGGGTACTAAATGCTCTGTACTGGAATAGGTGCTCCACAGGGTTTGGCCATCATGGATTAATCCCCCTGTGATTTATTTTCTATGGTATGGTCCCCCTGTCAGGTGGACCTGCGTCTCCCTTGGGCAGTCCCCTCTGCCCCGGTCGCCGTGTTGGTAGCAACTCCTCCCTCGCTAGGTAGGATCGACCACCTTGCCATATCCACATATGGCTTGAAAACCCATGTGACGCATTTGCCAAATTTTCACCTCCCCCCAGCCTGGGCAGGACGTGGTCTCCGTGGGGTCTTTTCCCCCTGAAAGTATAGGATTGGAAAAGAATGCCTTCACCGATGCGTGTTATAGCTAGATGGCCCCAGCTGCATCTAACACTGTATGTGGAAAAAAAAGAGAGAGAAAAGGCTGCGACTGGCGTCTTAGTGGGGCATTGGGGAAGGTTATGTGCAGTCTGATGCCCACGCTCCTTTGGCACGTTACAGCTTTCTGCACCAGCATCAGCAGATCATGAAACACGGTTCAGTGTAGGTGGCTCTATTGAATAGGGACCCCTTGTGTGACAGAAGGAGAATATCTGGGTTACTGGTGTAACTCCCGTTCCCTAATTGCCACAACACTGTTCCAAGCCGCTGTAATGGCCGAACCTTATTCTCTGCTTCTCAGTGCAGAACCTGACTGAACAGTGCACAATCCCCACCATATATACCCTAATGTCCAATGGCAGGACATGCAAATTAAGTTCGCCAATTTGGTATTGGCCTTTTTCATATTCAGAGGTATCTGAGGCTCCTGAATCAAGCCCCCTGTATCACTACAATTGACACAACATCTCGTTCCCTCCATTAGGGAATAGGGGTTACACCAACAACCCAGAAATGTTTTTGCCCTCTTTTCCCTATCATTTTCTATCTTATTTGAACTATTGGTGACTGTACTTTTGCCAAGAACTGCAGGACACATTTTGAATCAACATTGTTTTTTTTTTTACCATACCATACCAAATTTATTTGTTAAGCACTTTACAACAACCAAAGTTGACCAAAGTGCTGTACAGAAAAATATACATAAACATATGTACAATTAATAACCATACAATAAAAACATTCAAAGTAACAAATACAATCAAGTAAATAAAGTCGACATCTTACTAGGTGTCAAAAGCCACAGAGAAAAGATGGGTTTTAAGAAGGGTTTTAAAAACAGATAAAAAAGAGGCCTGCTTAACATGCAAAGGCAGATCATTCCATAGTCTAGGGGCAGACACAGCAAAGGCACGGTCCCCTCTGAGCTTACGCTTAGTTTTAGGCACAGTCAGGAGCAGCTGATCATCTGACCTGAGAGCGCGGACAGGTTTATAAGAGTGTTTAAGCTCAGAGAGGTATGGCGGGGCAAGACCATTTAATGATTTAAAAGCAAATAACAAAATTTCGAAATGGATCCTAAATTGAATAGGCAGCCAATGTAATGAAGCTAAAATAGGGGAAATGTGCTCATGTTTACGTGTGCCTGTTAAAAGACGTGCTGCTGCATTTTGTATCATCTGGAGACGGGTGATGGAGGACCCACTAACCCCCACATATAGCGAATTACAATAGTCCAGCCGTGTAGTTACAAAGGCGTGGATTGCGGTTTCAAAATGTTGTCTTGACAGAATTGGCTTTATTTTGGCCAGCTGCCTCAAATGAAAGAAGCTTGATTTGACAACAGCTTTGATTTGACTGTCAAATTTAAGCTCAGGGTCCACTTTAACTCCTAGGTTTGTAATGCTAGGTTTAATATAGGGAGCCAAGGAGCCCAGATCTACAGGTGGGATCCCAGTGGTGCCTCCAAAAACCATCACTTCTGTTTTTTTATCATTAAAATGTAAAAAGTTCAGAGCCATCCAGGCCTTTATGTCGTCGAGACAATTGAGTAGTTGTCCAACAGAGTTATCATTTTTCTTTTTAAGAGGTACACAAATCTGACTGTCATCTGCATAACAGTGGAACGAAATGCCGTACTTTCTAAGTATGGAACCAAGTGGAAGCAAATACAAAGAGAAAAGTAGAGGGCCGAGGACTGAGCCCTGTGGGACCCCACACAAGAGAGGAGCAGAGGAGGATACAGATTCACCTATGCTGACACAAAAAGTTCGATCCGCTAAATATGACCTAAACCACTCCAGTGCCATGCCACTGATGCCCACCCACTGCCTTTAACGTGAAATCAATATCTCATGATCCACTGTGTCAAATGCAGCAGTTAGATCCAAAAGCACAAGGATAACACCAGAGTCGCCAGAGTCAGTCGCTAAAAAGATATCATTAAAAACTCTTAAAAGAGTGGTTTCGGTGCTGTGCAAGGTTTTAAAGCCGGACTGGAAAACTTCTAGTATATTATGTTCTTCCAAAAAGACCAATAATTGACTGTGCACAATCTTCTCCAGGATTTTTGAAAGGAAGGGCAATTTGGAAATAGGCCTGAAATTAGCAAGAACTGACGGATCCAGAGCAGGTTTTTTAATCAGAGGTTGAACCACTGCATGTTTAAAAATTTTAGGGACCACACCCGAGGTCAGACTACTGTTTATAACTGCAACAACAGATGGTCCTACAGTGGGGAAAACCTCCTTAAATAGTCGAGGGGGAACAGCATCATTTGGAGAACCCGAGGGCTTCAAGTGACCAACTACCTCCTCTAAAAAAGAAAAAGTCACCGGCTCAAAATGATCAAAAACAACCGAGCAAGGGACAGAGATTGAAGGGTCTGAAGCTGAAGGCGCAATTTGAGACCTAATAGAAGTGACCTTATCAATAAAAAAGCAAAGGACATTTTCACACATAGCAGGGGATGCCTCCATACAAGCATTCTGTGGTGCATTTAAAAGTGAGTCAATGGTGTTCAACAAAACACGAGGCTTGCGACTATTTGCCAGAATAATATCTTTTGGCATCTTTCACAGTTTTCCTGGAAATGATGCCAGCAATCCCTTAACATTTGAAGAGACACCTGCAGTTTGTCCTTCTTCCACTTGTGCTCAGCTCTACGGCACTCACGTCTGGCAGCATGAGTCATGTCATTTAACCAGGGCTCAGATTTAGTTTTAGGCTGCCTGGATTTTAATGGAGCCACAGTGTCTAAAACAGTTTGGCAGGTGGAGTGAAACCATGAGCTAAGCTCTTCTGTGTGCAATACAGACTCAGGGGTGATGGTGTTCTGACTGAAAGCAGCCGAGAACTGAGCAGCAGTGGAAGGGTTAATCATGCGACAGCGCCTTGCAGCAGCGCGAGGTTTAAATGTATGACAGGCAAGAGCAGTCTCAAATAATACAGGCATATGGTCAGAAAACACTGTGTCACATATCTCTAGATTAAGAACAGGCAAACCATATGATAAAACAAGATCAAGTGTGTGTCCATGTTCTTGTGTGGGTCCAGACACAGATTGCACATGATTAAAAGAATCAATGAGGTTTAGAAAACCCTTTGTCATTGGCTTATCAGGACAACACACATGAAAATTAAAATCCCCAACAATAAGAACACGATCATATTTAGGCATGATTTCAGCCAGAAAATAAGAAAAATCATTTAAAAAGTCCTTATTGTACTTGGGGGGCCGATAGACCACACCACACAACACTGTGTGAGAGCGACCAATCTCAAATAAACTCAGCTCAAAGCTGCTGAAAGCGGATGACAACAATATCTGCTTACATTTATAATGACTCTTATATACAGTCGCTATTCCTCCTCCTCGGCCAGATTTTCACGGGGAGTTAAGGTAGCAGCAATCATGGTGTAAAAATTCTGTGAAAGCGCTGGACTCACCATCACTCAGCCATGTCTCAGTTACACAGAGGATATCCATTCCTCGTGACATGAAAAAATCCTTTAAGACAGAAGTCTTATTTGCTAGAGATCTAGCATTTACCAGCCCAAACCTAGCAGGAACCGGCGGTTCCGCGGCGCTGGATGTTCGTGAAACCCGACACAGAGACCGCAAGTTGCTGTGATTGACTCCGCGCCAGCAGGGACGAGGAGAGCAGGGGCCGCGGGGCTGGAACACCTCTTCCGGGCTGGGAGCCTCGCCAGGAGCGGGGGCAAGGTTTCACGTCCACCATCATCCAATTTTACTAAATTTTCAGCAGAAAATCGCAGATCCACCAGTTTGGCTATCATACACCAGCAGAGAATCGACACCCCGAGCAAAAAGCAAGACAAACAGCAAAAACACACACAGCAATGACAGTGACAGACGGCAAGCCACACACAATGGCGCCATCTCATTGACGATATGATGATATTCATATCTCATTGACGGAGATGATATTTTTGGTCCAAGGGCAACATTGACCTAACCCTAACCATTTTACCCATCACTGTAAATTATGTCCATAATATTTATGGTAAAATAATAAAAAAATGAAAAAACATTAATTGGTTAACAAGTAGTTACATTAACTTATATCATGGTCTGTTCGAATACTCAATTCTGACTGGAATGCGTGCGTTAAAACCGTGTAATGAACAGGTAGTTACAGTCAGTTTTAATCAATGTTCTATATTAATGCGCCTACTCTGCTACTCTGAGAGTTTTATGCCTCTGTACAAATGACTGTGACGAGTAGGAGGGTGGGGCCGGGCCGTGACTACGCATGCCCGGCCCCCAATCGGGCTAATCAGTTCAGAAAACACATTTCTTGGCAAAATCAGTCAACTTGCATTTTTATGAGCAATAATAAAATACTTCTATATTGTAGACTACATTAATACCATAAAGATTTGTGGTATTAATGTTTATGGGCAATGTATACAAGTGGAGTCATGTGACTAGTGTTATTTAGCATCAAGGAGATTTAACTATCAAATATGAATCCAGCCAATGAGATCTCATAATATTACAAGGTAAATAAACAACTGTACACCAGAGAAAAAAAATTAGCATTAAGTTGTTTGTGTTTATGTAAAATTATGTGTTTTACGAGAAATACTGCAGTGTTGAGGATGTATCAGAGTTGAGTGAATGTGTCTGGATAGCACCTCTTTCTCTGTGCTATAAAGAGAGCTCTATTTAAATTTAATTAATGGCGGATTAGCCGGAGCTTTCAGTGGCTTACATACAGAGTAGAAAAGAGAGCAATTAGGCATTGGCCGAGAGACTTGCGCTGCGGCCTGCACCATCTCCAAGATGCAATGAGTTTGAGTGATGCACACATGCCTCTCTCCAAGCTTGTGAACAAAAGCCATCCTGTAATAATGATGCAAGAAGCAGCACTGCCATTTCACAGTGGATTATTTCCTCAAAGGAAGTTGATTTGTTTACCTGTGTGCATTGAAGCAAAATAAACAAAAGTGAAACACACTCTGAGCTAAAGAAAAGCTAAGTCACGGACGTGAACATTTTTTGCATGTCTTTTGTTTGTTCATGGGCCATTACACACAATAAAACATTCATAACGACTGCTTTCTGAGACTTCATGTTATCTTTTCACCACAATCTCTGTCACAGCTGTCTGTTTATAAACTTTATACAAACAGTTGCGGGTAATCTAATTACACAATAAACGTATTATCTGATGCATTTCACTAATAGGCCTTGATAAAATGTTCTTATCTTATTTAATCATTGACTCATTAGTATTAATGAGTATCAAAAAAGAACAAAGGTGCCATGCACACACATAAACACACACATTCAGAGGAGGTTGAAAGGGGGCCACTGTTGTACATATGGCCCGTGGTGTCCCTGGGGTGTGTGTGACTGATGTGTAGTGACATCCAGTTAACTCCAGTTTGGTCTAGAGTCGCGGCATCTGCAACCTTTTTCTCCCCTGGCGACATTCACTGTAGGAGCGCATGTAAAGACATTCAGCAGGAGATGATGAAATGAACACGGAGATGGTGCGCAACAGCCAAAGCCATCTGTGTAGTGAATGGTCATAAAGTAACACCGTTCCGCCACTGAAAAAATTAGTCATTGACCTGGCTACTTTTGAATGGCAGTCAATGGAGTAGCAGGTTTTTTGCAGCATATTTGTGTAGTTATGGCATCTACCAGCAGAGGCCAACAGGTCCATGCTAACCAGCCATACCTTGACCTCTTGGTCTTTCTTGTTTGAGGGCCCTGCTTTTATACACTTCTGAAATCCTACCACCATACCTGCACAAATAAACAGACTCATGGGAATGTTAAAGAAAGTGGCTACAGAGAGGTACACCTTTATTGTGAGGATCAGTGTCAGTGAAACAAAGGGCAAAGAAAAAAAGGATAATCTACAGAGAATGAAAGAGCGCAAGAGAGGAGGGAGGAGGTACGAAGGAAAGTCTTTAGCTTCTTTATAATGGTTAAAGGGCAGCTTACAGAAGAACGGTGCTGTTGGGAGATAGCGAGCATGCATGGTGTGAATAATTTAGCAGAGCGGATAATGAGAATGAATGTTTTCCTATATGTTGTCTGTCTTCTTCGACGCCTGGGCTTTATAGATAGCAAGAGCCCTCGCTGAAATGCATGTTTATCGCCATGTCGACTAACAGCGCCAACACAACTCTTCTCAGAGCCAGGCGAACCCGACACACAAGTGCACACACAAGCATGTGCTCCCACAGACACTCAAGGAGAGAAGTCCAACGTAGTTATTACAGCTTAAACTGTGAAGCAGCTAACATCAGAGGAGACCTAAAAATAAGTTTTTCTTTCCAGCATAATCTTACACACTACACATATCTACAGACTGCCAACAAAGAGGAGATGTTCTCCTCAAACTGTTCGAAATCTAAAAGACATTTTTAAAAGTTAGGCATATGAGGTCTCAACTACTTCACAAGAGGCAGCTTATGACAAATCTCTAAAATTAGAAAATGTATTTATAATTTTTCAAAAACTGATAATTATTTGGATAATTAATAGACAAATTAAAGGAATGTTCCAGGTTTGATACAGGTTAAATTCAATTAATAGCATTTGTGGCATTACCACAAATAATTATGTCTCGCAGGGAAAAAACTAAAATAGCAGTTACAATAAGGCACTTACAATTGAAGTGAATAGGGACCAGTCCATAAATGTTCAAATACATATTGTTTCAAAATTATAGCCACAAAACTTTTAGTTTTAGTTCACAAAATTTTAGTGAGATATAAATTGGTCTTTTTCACCTGCGCTACATTAATCTTTACCACACTAAAGGGTTAACCAGGGCTACACTGTCACGATGACATCAAAGTAATATTGGATATACCTTTACACAGATATGGTAAGTGATTTCATCACACAAAAATGTATAATATATCATAATATTTATAAACTGTATGATATTAAATGATATTATATAATATTATTATACGATATTATACTACATGATATGGCAATTGATTAATCAAATTAAACAAACATAATTACCCTTGTCGCTTCAGCCTATTGATTAGTTAAGATCATTAAATAGTAACTGTTATAATCAAAAGTTCCAGCTGGATAAGGCCTGTGTCCCATTGAGGTATGAATCATCCTTGAGAGAAAAAGCCTACGTTGTGTTCTGTCTAATGATGTCATTGCAGGGATTGTTTGTAGCTTTGAGAATCATGCAACTAAGTCAGAGGAACTAGACACCAGTTTATCTCGAGAGAAGACTCACCTCTGACCCGTTTCTGCTTACCAACTTGACTTAGTGTTTTAAAAATATAATCTTTTGAATGATTGCATTCATGTAGTTTAACAGAAAGTCATTGTAAAGGGATTAATGGAAAGGAGGAGGTGAGAACCGGCTTGACAATATAAACAATAGTTTATCAATAAACTGAACCAAAATGACACAAACACTCACAGGTGTCGGCAGCTGCCCGTAAAATCTCTCTCTCTGTCGCACTGCCATCTCTGGTCGGCCTTTATCCCTCTCGGAGGCTTGATTAGCCTGATTAGGGTCCGGGTGTGTAGCATCACGACCCGGCCACGGCCTCCGCCCTGTCACATGCCTCCCTTGTTCTCTCAGGTCGGGAGCCCCTGGCATGATGTACATCCTTTTGCTATTTTGTAATAGTGTAAGGCCACATTACGATTTCATTCTTAATTCAATAAATCGTGCAGTTCCATTAAATGCACAAGCACATGTCCATGTGACTGCTCTGTGTGTAACAGCAGTGTTTGATGCACTTCAACCTCACACAGCTGGTCAAACAGTGTCTTGTTAGTAGGGCGAGTCTTAATGAAGTTTACAACTTTAACAACATTTGCCAGGGTGTTACTAAGGTCTTCCGAAAGTTTTTTACTGGCCAATGCCTGGCGATGTAGCATGCAGTGGAAAATTGCGCACCCTGGGGCTTTTCCTTCAATTGGCTGTTAAAGCCCTTGTTTTTGCCGATCAGTGCTGCAGCCCCATTGGTATAGCATGCAACAATATTCTCTTAGGGCAGATTGTTGGACAAGAGCTAAGAGTCCATAGCTATCAAAATATCTTGGCCTGTTGTTGTTGTGGCTAGATTGGTAGACATACGAATGTCTTGTTTCAAGTCATCACCATCAATATATTGCACATAAATGTTGAGCAAGGATTCGTCTGACACTGTTGTTGTTTCATCCAACTGAATGGCAAAGTGAACATTCCTGAGCTTCTATTGCAGCTGGTTTTAACAATCTCCAGCCATATTATCAATTCTGTCTTTGCAGTGTTGTCAGAGAGTGGGATGGTTCTCACTTTATCCACCACCTGTGTGCCACACAGGCTTGCTACAATTTTCAGGCAGGCAGGTTTGATTAGCTGCTCTCCAACATTGTGCAGCTTTTTAGCCTTGGCAATTAATAGCGAACACTCAAATTATGCCTCCGTGGCTCTGTATAAATCACTGCCTGCTCTTTTAAATGCTTTTCTGATGTCTGTGGATCTTTTTGATAGTGCCTCTTGGAAGGAGGCCTCGTGGAACTGCTTCTTCCTCTCAAAAAAATCCTGACCTTCACCAATAGTCTCCTGGTGTTTTGTTTCCTGGTGTCATTGCATGTTGCTTGGCTTCATGCTGTCATTAGCTAGCTTCTTGCCACAAATGTCCTGTCATTAGCTAGCTTCTTGCCACAAATGTCCTGTTCACTACACAGTCCTGTCCTGTCCTGTCCTGTCCTGTCCTGTCCTTCAATAAAACCGAAGATAAGATAACTCTCGAGATATAGACTTACTTTCTTTTTTGATGATGTGTCATCAGCATTTTTACGTTTCTTAGACATGTTTATTCATTAAACAGTGATGCTCTGACTGCAGGAAAAACTAGCTGATAGATGAAACTGATTGAGTGCGGGTCATTGACGTGCACAAATTTTCTTTCAGGGAATTACCACTTTTATGTTTCTCTACCATTATTATTCTTTTTTGGCATTACAAGCATATGATTTTTAATAATATTTTAAAATGTATTAATTTTACAATGAAATTATAGTGCAACATTTTATGCATGTTTGACCTCAAAGCAATTGAAATTGCGTGTACCACCTGTGAACTCTAGGGGGGTGCGGACCCCAGGGAACCACTGGTCTAAAGTAAACTCTCTCTATTGATTGAAACTTTAACTTTGACTCCAGGTCATCATTGTTCATACTGGTCTCTTTACTGGGTATAACTGTATTTCCTTAAAATTGCATTTATAATAATTTCTGAAAAAGGCCCTCAAATAACAATAATTAATATACTGTATAATGATTAAATAATAATAAATAATTATAAATATAATAAATATTATAAAAATATGAATTTATATCATTAAAATGCATTACATTATTGTAACAGATGAGTAAAGCATTAAGACAATACAAAAAGTGGCTTTAGAAGACAATGTATCGTTTAGCTCCATATTATTAAATATGAGTCTATTATTGGCCTACAGTCCAAAGCAATCCATTTCGGAATCGAATTTGCCATTCTGTAAGAGATAGATTTATTATAAGGCCTTTTCTAAGGACAAGTCAGTGTGCATTGAAGAGGGGCTCACTTTGGTTGCATCATGTCATAAACACAGCATTTTAGGTCACTGTGTCAAGTGTATTATGCTTTTTCCAGCTCTGTTTGAAATGCAAGGACATGTTCTCATCTTGTGCTGTTATGATTTGTCAAGCAAGCCTGAGTGTGATTTGTTGTCGGTATAGCTGTGCCTTTACAGTACAGCTGGAGTTTTGCTTACTGCCCCCTGCAAAAAGCAGGAGGAATTTCAATCTTGAATTGCTCGAAAGGTAGGAATATACCACATTACTGTACAGGGACATAATAATTGCGCTTATTTTTAAATGTGTTATATATATATAATCACACTGAATAAATGTGTTAAATATACAAGCCTCTATATTATATCGTATTAGCTAAATCTTGTGGCTGTAATTTTTAAACAGTATGTATGACCAATATGGCAGGAGTCTAGGACACAATGAGACATTCCTGGAATGTGTAATAATATAATAAATAGAGTCAATTTAGATTTCATGTTGACTTTTAAAAACAACAGTTGGATATTAGTATTTTGACAGTTGACGAAATTGTACATTTTCTCCTTTATTTCACCAGGTCAAAATAATCAGCAAACATCACGGTAGTGTGTTCCTCATCACCTTCCTGTCATGTTTCCATCTAATGTGTCAACCAACCTCGGGCGTCATGCAGCACTACAGCCACCAGAATGGCCATCCTCGTTGTCACACTGGGTGATCACACATAAGTCACTTATGTGGTAGCTCTCATCTGTGAGGCCAACATTACAGTATCGACCGTTGTACATGCCAGCTTTAACTTCCCAACTCTGCCTGCAGCAGTCAGTGAGTTGTGACTTTTCACATGATTGGCTGAAATTCCTTGAGTTCAGGTTCACTTTGAGACATCTAATTTCTAGACCCCCCCCAACTAAAGGCTATCAAGATATCCCTACTAATAATAATAATAATAAAAAAAACAGCCTAAGTTGGTCTTAGCTGGTTTTAAGTGGTCCACCTGGTATCCCAGCCTGACCAAACTTGTCTTCAGCTGGTCGGTCAAATGGTCTCCCAGATTGACAAGTGCTAAGAACCCCTTTGACCAGACTGGTTGACAAGCTAAGACCAGCAAACAAGATTAGACTGATTTAAGAGTTTTAGGTGTATACTCATGTGTGTTCTGATAGGATGCCGTAAGCCCTGAATTTGGAAAAGTATGGATTTGTATTAAAGCTGCTCATATGGCAGAGAAATTTATTTTCTGGTGTGACAGGGTTGAGCTACAGATCAGGGATCTCCAGTGTTGTCACAGTATAATTCTAATCAGGCACCCAAGAAGCACACATGCACTCTCTCTTTCTCCTCGTCTTGGTCTCATGATGAATTGCGTGTCCTGCTGGAATTCCAATGCAGGCCGGTATGGTGGGGGGAGGGCATGTGGAACTGGAGGGGCTTGTATCTGTTGATCGATCTATACTTTATTTTAACCTCTGTCACAGTCACTGAGACCCTTGCTTAAACACACAATAAATATTACTGCTATAATAGAAAACAAACACACATGTTTGATCATATAAATACACAAGAGGAAAAGTTTATCTAATTTCAAAGCAATTTCACCAACTGAGTGATATTCATGCTTAAAACATCAAAAACATATTTGCCAATGAGTTAAGAAAGACGATTTTGTCTTTGAATTAAGTTGATTCATCTTAACCTACTGGTCAATATTATTTTTCTTGTTTAAAGCAAGATAGATTACTCTTAAAACAAGACTTAATATCTTATGTCATTTTGCTTATCAAGTCCAGTAAATGTGTCTTGAAATGTTTAGATCAGCGGCGAATTCTCAGGACCTATTTTCAACCACCTATATATTTGGTAAACAACCATGTATGTTTAATCGCTTTCCACTCTTAATTAATCTACAAAACAAAATAGAGAAAAATTAAAAGTTTATCCAGTCAGAATTTATTCATTTATGTTTACAAGCAAAACCTGACAACTGTTTCAAAAATCACATGCCCAAAGCCGAGCTCGATAGCTGAAGCAGTGCGTGACCTCCACCCTGTCAGGCCTTCAGAATTTCCACAGAATCCCACAACAGTGCATATGAATGAACTAAAGTCAGATTATCAGATTCATCAACCAATCAGACTGATTTATTTGTTCTTGGTGGGTGTGATATTTAGGATATGTCCTGGTTGAAGCCTTTTAGCTGGCATGAGTGACGAAATCACGCTTTAAGTGACGTAATTTGAAAACAAGTGTGAGATCTTGCTAACAGTCTGCTGTCATCACTGCCACTTTCGCCATTTAAAAAGAGATCCTTATGGATTTAAAAACACCAGATGTTCTGCATGACCGTGTGATGGCTTAATTTATTAAACAGGAAAGTAAATTGTATTCACTTCAAGTAAATTGGTAATTTCTTTTTGCATTGTTATAGCAACAGGAGTTTTCTAAGTGTAAATTAGGCTGCTTGAGCATTCGGTGTCGGATCAAGTTTTGAAAAGTAGTGCTGCATTCCTTTCAACTCGAAAAGTCGGATTTTACAACTTCCTACTAGGAAAAGTGTAATGGAATGCATCTTGAAGTCAGAATTACAACTTGTAGGCTCATGCAGAAATTCTCAACTCTGATTTCGCGTGATGTCACACAAACATGTCGACACTCAGGGAGATATACAAAGTAAGTAATGAACATTCACTTTATTAAGTAATATCAATAAATGAGTTTGTTTCCACATTAAATGTTATTAAAGCTTGTTTAACAAATGCCTGCAGAAACAGGTCTATAAAACTTTATAATCTCTTTTGATAATCGTACACCTGAAGCACAAATAATAGCACTGCAGCATTGTTTATCAGTTTTTGTTGCTAGGAGACATCTCTAAAGAGAGTCAAACCCCAGCTAAACTAATGGGAGCATTGCAGTTTTGTTTCTTAAACGTCATCTTCTGAATATCGGGGAATGGAATGCATTTATGGTTGGAGTTCAACACCACCGACTCTAGAAGTATGTACGTAACATCATCACGGACTACAAAGGGAATAAAAACTCAGCCGTGAACACCGCTGCCTCTCTCCCGGATGAGCTTAATACATTTTATGCTCGTTTCGAGGACAACAACGCCGCCCTCGTGGAGAGAGCACTCACGGCCGATGCTACAGAGGTTGGTTCACTCTCCGTCTCTGTTGCGGATGTAACCCGATCCTTCCGATGGGTGAACATCTGTAAAGCTGCATGTCCAGATGGCATTAAGGGCCGCATCATCAGAGCGTGCGCGAACCAACTGGCTGGTGTTTTTACGAACATTTTCAACCTGTCCCTCTCCCTGTCTGTAGTCCCCAAATGCTTCAAAACATCAACCATTGTGCCTGTACTGAAGCAAGCCAAAATCACTTGCCTAAATGACTGGCGTCCTGTTGCTCTGACCCCCATCATCAGCAAATGCTTTGAAAGGTTAATCAGAGATTACATCTGCTCTGTGCTGCCCACCTCTCTGGACCCATTGCAGTTTGCCTACCGCAACAACCGCTCCACTGATGATGCCATTGCATCTACAATACACACAGATCTCTCCCACCTGGAAAAAAGGAACACATATGTGAGAATGCTGTATGTAGACTACAGCTCAGCATTCAACACCATAGTGCCCTCCAAGCTTGATGAAAAACTCCGGGCTCTGGGCTTAAACAGCTTGCTGTGCAGCTGCATCCTGGACTTCCTGTCAGGCAGACATCAGGTGGTTAGAATGGGCAACAACATCTCCTCATCACTGACCCTCAACACTGGAGCCCTGCAGGGCTGTGTTCTCAGCCCACTCCTGTATTCCCTGTACACACGTGACAGTGTGGCAACACATAGCTCCAATGCCATCATTAAGTTTGCTGACGAAATGACGGTGATAGGTCTGATCACTGACAATGATGAAACAGCCTACAGAGAGGAGGTGCACACTCTGACACGCAGGTGTCAGGAGCACAACCTCTCCCTCAACGTCAGTAAAACCAAGGAGCTTGTAGTGGACTTCAGGAAGAAAGACAGAGAACACAGCCCCATCACTATTAATGGAGCACCGGTGGAGAAAGTCAGCAGTTTCAAGTTCCTCTGTGTCCTCATTACTGAGGAACTGACATGGTCCGTCCACACTGAGGCCGTTGTGAAGAAGGCTCACCAACGCCTCTTCTTCCTGAGACGGCTGAGGAAGTTGGATTGAACCACCACATCCTCACACGGTTCTACACCAGTACTGTAGAAAGCATCCTGACTGTCTGCATCACTGCCTGGTACGGCAATAGCACCGCCCACAACCGCAAAGCCCTGCAAAGGGTGGTGCGAACTGCCAGACACATCATCGGAGGTGAGCTTCCCTCCCTCCAGGACATATATAACAGGCGGTGTGTGAAAAAAGCTTGGAGGATCATCAGAGACTCCAGCCACCCGAGTCATGGGCTGCTCTCACTGCTACCATCAGGCAGGCGGTATCGCAGCATCAGGATCCGCACCAGCTGACTACATGACAGCTTCTTCCACCAAACAATCAGACTTCTGAACACTTGATCTCTCTCGATCAATAATCAGCACTGCACTTTATTAATCTTATATCTCACACTAGACTGTCAAATATATTCTCCACAATACAACTACTGTATATATATTTTTTATATACTCTTATTTTTTATTTTATGTGTATTCTATATTGTGTGTATTGTTTACTGTACATTGTATATTATTATTGTGTTGTGTAAGTATGTGTGCATTTGATATGTAAATTGTGTTGTGTAAATATGTGTTTTATTGTAATTGGTATATGTATCGTCACTGTCATGACTGCTATGTTGCTCGGAGCTGCACACAAGACTTTCACCTACTGTTGCACTTGTGTACATGGTAGTGTGACAATAAAGTGATTTGATTTGAGATATCAAGTAGGAATATCCCTCATCCAACTTGAATGGAAGGCAGCATAACCGTGTACCCTGTTGAATTGAAATTTATTGCAACCAACATTTAAATCACAAATATTATTAAATAGATTTAAACAGGTATTAAAGACCTCCTAGGTAGATTCATATGAAACATTATGATTATTTAATGTCTGTTCTGAAGACATTAATTTCACAAACTGTCATGCTGCAGTTAAAATTAGGCTTGCTTGAGTATTTATTGTCATTTCAAGTTCTGCCCTTCGTATGTGGGCTTGTTTTTAAAATGTAAATTGGTATTACTAGTTAGCTGCGACATAATGTACGATGCCCAACGGCATGGGGTGTCTCATTCATTATGAAACTGTGTTTTCTTAATGGCATGAATCACAATGAAGGCCTAGATTTTTAATGCACGGCCCACCACTGGTTTAGATATTTTTATTGGAAAACAAGACTGTGGCAGGGCGGAGGGCGGGGCCGGGTCGTGATCATACACACCCGGTCCCGTATTATGCTAATCAATTCTCTGAGGTATAAAGGTCGACTGCAGAGGGTCGTGCGGGAGAGAGAGATCGTTTACAGACATGTCTGTCATGTGTGTGTTTATGTTGTCTTTTAAGTTTACTTTTAAAATATGATTTATATCGTCAAGCCGGTTCTCGCCTCCTCCTTTCCATTGATCCCATTACACTGGTGCCAAAATCCGGGAAGGAGGAGGGATACGCCGTAGTAGAGTTCTCGCCACTACCGTCCACCTCAACGGAGCAGCCGCGGCCATCTGCCGGGGGACGAGGAACCCAGCCGCCTGAAAGAAGACGATGACCGGCGACTGCGAGGGGAGAAGGGGCTCCTAGCTGACCGCCTGGAGCGGTCAGTGCCGCTGCCAGGGGGGCAGGAGTCGCCTACCGGCCACTGAAACGCGGCAGGGTTTAAGACCGCCCACCGCGAGCGGGGAGGGGCTCACTGGAGACCGCCTGGAGCTGGAGAACCACTGCCAGGGGCGAGGGAGACCCCTTCTGTTCCCCGAGAATGCGGCGAGGTGTTCCGTCCACCAGGGGCTGGAGGACTGCCTCAGATCCGCCCGGAGAGGCGCGGATGTCATCCGAAAGAGGGTGGAGGAGTGGCCGAGGAACAAGCTGCGGCGTATCGGAGAACTGGCGAGTAAGAGTTTTTTTTTTTTTTTTATCTCTCTCTCTCCTCTCTCTCTCACACTGTCGCTCTGCGTTGGCCTTTTCCCTACTTAAATTTTACAGTTTTTGGGGGGTACTACACTGTTACAGGAAGTACCCCCCATTTTAATTATTTCTGTTTCCCTCCCCTTGTCCCCTCCCTCATCCAGGTAGATGGGGATGACCTGCCGGCAGACAGCGCAGAAGTTGCACCCTCCCCCAGAGAAAGGGGGGGGGGGGGTATACGTCAGGCCGGGGGCTCCCCAGCCTGAGAGAACGAGAGAGGAATGTGGCAGGGCGGAGGGCCGGGCCGGGTCGTGATCATACACACCCGGTCCCGTATTATGCTAATCAATTCTCTGAGGTATAAAGGTCGACTGCAGAGGGTCGTGCGGGAGAGAGAGATCGTTTACAGACATGTCTGTCATGTGTGTGTTTATGTTGTCTTTTAAGTTTACTATTAAAATATGATTTATATCGTCAAGCCGGTTCTCGCCTCCTCCTTTCCATTGATCCCATTACACTGGTGCCAAAATCCGGGAAGGAGGAGGGATACGCCGTAGTAGAGTTCTCGCCACTACCGTCCACCTCAACGGAGCAGCCGCGGCCATCTGCCGGGGGACGAGGAACCCAGCCGCCTGAAAGAAGACGATGACCGGCGACTGCGAGGGGAGAAGGGGCTCCTAGCTGACCGCCTGGAGCGGTCAGTGCCGCTGCCAGGGGGGCAGGAGTCGCCTACCGGCCACTGAAACGCGGCAGGGTTTAAGACCGCCCACCGCGAGCGGGGAGGGGCTCACTGGAGACCGCCTGGAGCTGGAGAACCACTGCCAGGGGCGAGGGAGACCCCTTCTGTTCCCCGAGAATGCGGCGAGGTGTTCCGTCCACCAGGGGCTGGAGGACTGCCTCAGATCCGCCCGGAGAGGCGCGGATGTCATCCGAAAGAGGGTGGAGGAGTGGCCGAGGAACAAGCTGCGGCGTATCGGAGAACTGGCGAGTAAGAGTTTTTTTTTTTATCTCTCTCTCTCTCTCTCTCTCACACTGTCGCTCTGCGTTGGCCTTTTCCCTACTTAAATTTTACAGTTTTTGGGGGTACTACACTGTTACAGGAAGTACCCCCCATTTTAATTATTTCTGTTTCCCTCCCCTTGTCCCCTCCCTCATCCAGGTAGATGGGGATGACCTGCCGGCAGACAGCGCAGAAGTTGCACCCTCCCGCAGAGAAAGGGGGTATACGTCAGGCCGGGGGCTCCCCAGCCTGAGAGAACGAGAGAGGAATGTGGCAGGGCGGAGGGCCGGGCCGGGTCGTGATCATACACACCCGGTCCCGTATTAGGCTAATCAAGCCTCTGAGGTATAAAGGTCAACTGCAGAGGGTCGTGTGGGAGAGAGAGATCGTTTACAGACATGTCCGTCATGTGTGTGTTTATGTTGTCTTTTAAGTTTACTATTAAAATATGATTTATATCGTCAAGCCGGTTCTCGCCTCCTCCTTTCCATTGATCCCGTTACAAAGACAAATATATATATATATATATATATATATATATATATATATATATATATATATATATCAATGTTGTCTACAGATGGTTCTCTTAAAATTTTTTAGACACAAATGAGATAATTGTTGACATACATTATAGCTATAAAATTAATGTGGATAGAAAAGGTCAGACAGTTTGGTCTTTTAAAAATTTGAGGTAGAATGTATGAAGTCATATTGAATTCCTTTTTGGTTGTAAACTTTGGTATCTTGGCAAATCTGAGCACAGTTTGAGACATAGTTGAGATTTATCTTGAATTTCTAGAAGACACATGTGTGATTACTAGGGCCTCTTTCTCAGAAAAAAACTAATAAATACAAAAGTCTGGGAAGCAGAAGATTTAAGTAACAATCTACATTTGCTTTCAGTTTATTATCATTTCTCTCTAATAGAAATAATTTAGAAATTAAAGAGATCTCATTTGTGAGTTTTCCTCCCAAAGAGTATACACCACATACAGTAAATGAAGATTTGTTTCCACCTATACTAGCTAACTGTAAGTTTTTTAGAATATTTTACAGGCCTAAGAGTATCTTGTTGTTTGACATTGGAGCAAGCTAGTGTGATGAGTCATTAGCAACTTTGTTTATTTAGAGGTGGTTTCAGAGGTAGATTCAATCCATCTAGAAAAGATTGTGCCTGTCCAAGCATCCAGCAGGTGTGTTGTGTGGTCTAGATGTTGTGTTCCTTGATGCCCAATGGCACCACATGAGCCATACCAATTCAATTTAACAGCTTGTGGGCAAAAGTTGCACATGCAAATGACACCACTGGAAAACGCTGCAGTTGACTGTGAAGGAGAGTGCTGTACATCTGACGTCTTTGATACAATCACACATTCCCATTACTTTACAAGCAGAAGCGTGTAATGTCCTGTGTGGCAAGGCATAGCGCTGCAGTTATCAACCACTTTCACAGCAATCACTCGACATTAAGAGAGACGACACGCCCGAAATTATGCCAAAATTACACCAGTAACAGGCACAAAGTCTGTGTGGACAAAAATACTCTTTTCGAATAATAATAATTTATTCTCTTTTCTTTTCTTGCTTACTGGCTTACTCTCTTTTAGAAAGAACCTGGCACTGAGATCATTTAACACCCTGTTGAGAAATAAAGAAATTGTTACAAAACGTGGCCAGGAAGAGCTAATGGTTTTGGCAAGGTGAGTAAAGGCCAATCACAGCACTGCAGTGAACCATACAACAGCACAATCAAAGAAAAAGAAGACAAAAAAAGAAGACAAATATGTTTAGCACTGGAGGAAGTCAGCCTGAACATTGGTCGAGGTCAGGATTTGGCAAGGGATACAGTTTTAGAGTAATGTTTTTTCCCCTTCACACTCCCCATACACAAAATTGTAAATGGAGACCAAGAAAGTCAAGCTGAAATAAACCTACATTAAAGGGATAATTTACCTAAAAATTACAATTCTGTCATCATTTACTACAACTGAATTTATTTGTTTCTGTGGAACACTAAAGGAGATATGAGAAAGAATGACTACAACTAGTTCACTTGAATTGCAAAAAGATGCAATGAAATTGAATGGTGACTGAGGATGTCATTCTGCACAACATCTCCACACTACGCAATCAAGATTATACTTATTTGGCCTATAAAATACCTTTTTACAATTCCCTTTAATAATAAATAAATATATATTATTTTACGATTCCTACATTTGACTCAGTCTGATAAAAGCTTAAAAAAAAACCATAATAATCATAAATGAGTCAGTTGCCAAGAGAACATAACAAATGTCACCAAAAGGCTAAAGAAATTTCACCTAACCGACATCTGTTTCCAGAACAGGATTTATTGGCCAAATTTAGGGGAACTTTTGGCTCCAGGGATCAAGATTTGGCAATAGTGGTTATAGTAAGTTGCAATTAGCATCAACACTTTCTGCTAGCATTTAACTAAATAATTAAACTAAATACTCAATTACAATAGCTAAAATATCTGCCCTTATATGGCATGTGCCTTTTAGAAAATACAAAATTTAATGAGAATTTGGATCATTAGGGCAGAAAGATGGCTGTTTACATTATTAAACCCGTTATGAAACATTAGTCAGTGAATTTGATCTGAAAAGTTTTGAGTTGGTGGATACATATTTGTGAAACATATTTCATACACAAAAACACCTGCACAGGCCCAAGGCATCCTGTTATTCCATTATTTACTGTCTGCCCCTGTCAAACATACCCCGACCACCACCCTGAAGCATATCAAGGTTTATTCTAACAGACCTGCAGTCACATTGTCACTGGGGGCAAACAAACTGACATCAAATATTGTCCATGCATGCCCCTGCATGGGTTTCAGAGTGAATCTATCTGCAATGAAATATTGAAATAGAATGTTGAGAGTCAGGGTACGTCTCTAAGCAAGAACACCAGAGACCTTACTCAGCTTTCTGCTAAAGGATCTTGGAAGCATCTATCAAAGAGCATTTTTGATAGGCATTTAAGCAATTCAGTATGCTTTTTAAATATTTCCCATGATGGTCCTTTCCCAAGAATAAATCACAGGGCTTCTCTTGTCTATTTATGTGTTCACAAGGTCTTCTTTCCAGAACTCCTATAGATTTCACTGGTTTGGGGGCTTGGAAAGATTCTTTCTCTGAGTAGTGCAGTCCCTAAATCCCACCTCAGTACAACAGTAAAACTTTTCCCAGCATAAAACTAAAACCTTTATCTATATTTTCTATCCATTTATTTCACTATATCTCATTGGATTTGTTACCGCCAGTTCTGCAGCTCTACTGTTCCTCCATCCAGTTTTTTAAAAGTCAATTTCTAAAGCCAAACAAAATCAAATCACTGTTGTCCTGTTGTTAAATCACTGACCTTTAAAACTGTCTAAAAAATTAATAGAATGAAAAATAAGCAGTTCATCCACATTTTATGGGTATTACTCAATGCAATGGTGAATTTCAGTTTGTATGTAAATGTGTTGATATCAATGCTTGGGTGTCTGACTTTTTGAATAATAATATTTTTTTTATTATTATTCAAACAGTCAGACACACAAGCATTGACAGAGGTGCTTGATTATGCAAAACTTGCTGCCACTGTGCTTTGGCTGGTTGCCAGGGTGTGGCTGTTTAATGGCCCAGGTCAAAAGATTCCACCCAAAAGTCTTAATGATATTCTGTTCCCTTCATATGGCTTGTGTTCCTCCTTCAAAGTAAGCATAAGGGATTTTTTTATACGATTATCATTCACTAGGTAAAACTCATAAGTGTAATAGCTCAGAAAAATAACAGCACACCTCTCCACACCAAGCCACACAATTTAACGTATCAATCACGTCTGTAATACAAACACAGCAGAGCGAGTTATTAGCTGAAGTTCTGTACTTAAAGTTAGGGTTTGTTTTATGAAGGCCAGATCCTGCCACTGAAGAAGGACATGAAAAAGATTACTTTATTTCTTGTAATTGTGATCTTATGTCTCACAATTGCGAATTTAGTTCTCGTAATCATGATAAATAGTCTCACAATTGAAACGTTATATCTTGCAATTCTGAGATATAAAGTCGCAATTGCAAGATACAAAGTTGCATTGCAAGATAAAAAAAGAGAAATAAAGTTACAATTGTGTGGAATAAAGTTTCAATCATAAGACATGAAGTCAGAATTACGTTTTTTTAATGTATTTTTTTAATGTATTTTTTTTAATGTATTATTCAAATCACTTTTGAAAGCAATTGTGACTTGAAGTTGAATTGTGAGAAATAAATTGTGAATTGTGAAATTGTGAAGTCAAAATTACCTTTTTTGAGGGATCAAGGCACTATATTGTTTAAATCAATTGCAATTGCTAAACGAAATTGTGATTCTACTGTAGGCTTATATCTTACAATTGCAGGATATCAAGTGGAATTGGGAGATTTTAATTAGCAATTACAACTTTTAATTTCACAATTCCACTTAAAATCTCACAAACTTGCAATTCAGAGAAATAAACTTGCAATTGCGAGGAATAAAGTCAGCCTGATCTTTGATAAAAATTATGTGACTGTGGCAACATTTTTGCAAAACAAAACGTGCTTCATTGCATGCTTCGCTGCAGTTTCCAGTGAAATGTCCAGCGGAGGCTCAAAAAGCAAGTGAAATAATGTTGGAATCAGATGAGATTTTTAAGTTGAATATTAGATGGAGGATTTAATGAGTAAAATGGACCTCTCTAACCTAAAACTTTAAATTAAATGAAAACAATAGTGTCCAAGAAGAAAACGAAACAGCAAACAAAGCAGACATCCTTAATCTTTACCAACACCTAAACCTGACTGATAGTGAGTTAAAAGCAAATTAGAGGTGAACAAAACAGATATCCCTGCCCTAAACCAACAATTTAACCTTATAGTGTGGAAAAAGCAAATGCACATAAAAAACAAATTTTCTGAAGCAACCACTTAATTTCGTGTAGATTCTATGGTACTTTCGTCTCATGTGTGAGCGTGTCTGAATCCAAAACCTTTAGGTGAGATACTGTGGAAGTTTATCATGTCATAAATAGCGTGTACATAAGTGTGTATACAAGCATTATAATGTCTAGATTTTGAAATGATGCATTACAGTAAAAGTGTTTTAGTCAAGCCATTATAGTCAAGGTTTGTGTGAGAGTAAATAAATGCACAGTTGTTGTAGCACGTTGTAACAGGTAAAGGATGGGCAAGGAGGCGGTGGGAACCAGCTGAACAGTAAACATAACATTTAATGATAAAACTCAACATAAAAACAACATAAACAAACTCAGACACACATGCAGTTCAGCCGCGTGTGTTTACTTGCCTTTTGAAAATCTCAGAAAAGCCTGTAAGAGATGAAAAAACCATATGAAACAACAGTAAAGGATACCAGTGGAGAGATCTATATTTTTACATACATACTGTACAACATCCATTTTGAACAGACTCTTATATATTGTTTTGCTGTGATGAGCTTTCAACACATTCAAAACCTATTGAATAAGACACATATGATTATGAAAGACACCATATAATTGCAAGTGCTGCTTTCTCCCCGAATACCTCAGAATATCGATGCCACAGTATTCTAACAGATGAATGGCAACAATGAAGGAGCCAGCAATAGCAAGACTTGCTCCTCTGAGTATAGAGCCTCTTATCCCTCTGTAATATTCTTTCACGGATACTGTTTGAATCTTACAGCAGCTAAGACGATTAGTTTCTTAAGATGCTGGAACTCCATTGGTGAGCTGTACAACTCCTGTGTCTCCTAACAGGCAGCATAATCCAGTCATGTGGAGTGTCTAGGGACAAAGCAAGTGAGCCAAGAGGTACCTGCTTTGAGCATATGTGTGTGGTGCTGTTCTGGTTAAACAACTGACATGGAATCTCATAAAGAACCATACAAAATCCTGGGTTAGATCCAAAGTTTATCAAATGCAGAATATGTTTATTTTTAAATGAATGTATTTATATATTTATATATTCAAAATGCCACTGAATATTAAAATAAGAATTGTTAAAATCTTATAAAAACAAACTATATTTTAGTTGATTGCAAAAGCATAAAACAATAATGCGACAATGATTGTTGCCATTGTAAAGGTCAACACTACAACGGCATTGAAGACAACTCACATCCCATTATACTTCTGAAATCAAACATATTTCTGAGTGAAACAGAATGAAAACAAATGTACTGTAAGGCAGGAATTAATTTGTAATATGTAATTGACTGGATTGTGAAAAGTGAGTGTTACTGTAGAGCGCAGGAGGGCAGGGCCGGGCTGGAACGACGCGCACACGGTCCCCAATCAGCCTGATGTGCCGTGCGAGAGATAAAGGAGGGCGGTGACGACAGTTCGAGAGAGAGAGAGAAAGAAGTAGGGGTAGCTGTCCTGTATGTGTTTGTGTGTGTCTTTTTTTTTATTAAATATTATTTATATTGTTAAACTGGTTATCGCCGCCTCCTTTCCATTAATCCCTGTACACTGGTGCTGAAACCTGTGAAGGTGGAGGGATGCCCATCTCAGAGTCTTCAACACTGTTGTCTACCCAGGGGAGTGCTGCTGCCATCCGCTGGGTGACGGAGTAGCCCGATCGCCCGGACACGGTGAATGGCCGCCGTCCGTGGGGCAAGGGTGACTGGACTCCTCGACCACCTGGAGTAATGGAGCTGCTGTCAGGGGCAGAGGAGTGCCCTGCCATCCTCCAGAAATGCGGAGGGGTCGAGAGAAGACCGCCGTCCGTGAGGGGAGGAGGTAAGCGACTCCCCGACCACAAGGAGTGTCCCTATGTGTCGCCAGGAAAGCAGAGGGGTGTTCTGTCCACTGGGGGTCAGAGGTTTGACTCCGGTCTGCCCGTGGAGGAGGTGATTTTGAAAAGTTGTTTCAGAGTATACATCAAAGTTGTATGATGTTGAATACATCAAAGTACAAGATGAGCACATGCATCGAAATTATGTAAACTAGTCTTATTGTGACCATAGATTACAATTCAGCATATCTTTATCATTATTCATGTAAATAATCAACATATATATATATAGGGGTTATATACACTTCATAAATCAGTAATTTGCAAAAGAAAAACGTGCTTCTGGTCCTACTTGTTCCGTATTTGAGGAGTAATTGCAATGGTTCACTGTGCTCATCAAATTGTACATATCTGCATTTTGTTCCCTGAATGAATAATTAGTATTTCAAGAAAGACAAGCTGTATTTTGAATAAAAAACAAGACTTGACATCAAAAGCCTCTGAGCTCTTAGAAATGGTTTCGGTTCTTATCTTAATTGTCTAAGATAATTCACAGGTCAGGCATGGTTTGATTCCCTTTATGTGATGCAGACACAGAAAAATAATATGAAAAGAGTGAGAGGGATTATTAATGAAAAAATAATGTGTTCCCTTTACAAAAAGCTTCACTTTGATGCTGCGCTTTTGCTAAGCGCTACGGGGAACAGCTCTAGCTGTGAACCAAGCTGAATAATGTGTGTAACACTCAATGAACATTGACCGGAATTTATAGCCTCGGCTGATGTAATCATTAGATCCACCTGCGGCCAGGCTATAAATGGATACGTCACCAGGTGTCGTCAGAAACTCTTTTTTCAGAGCGATTCTGTTTCTGTGTGTTTCACAAACCTTGTCAAAACTTTCTTTCCTCTGTTAGAAGTTAGAATCAGTTAGGTAGTGTGCAGTGAACGTTGTTCTCTTCTGTTTAGAAAAAGAGAGAATGACTGAAAGCCGCAAACGGTGCGTGTTCCCCTCTTCTCGCTCTATAGCTGAAGAGGACACACATCAGTTTTTGCTCTGTTTGTTTGGGGGTAAGAGCACGCTGCTCTCGCGTTGCAGCAGGGCGGGTGCGAGCACTGCGATTTGCTTTAACAGGCAGAGTGCGTCGTGCTCGCCTCGCTTGCTTCCGGGAGTCAGCACTCACGAAAAAAAAAATTATAATTAGTTTGTGGGGCTCTTGCATGGATTTGGCTGAGGAGCAAGAGACGGGTTGATCCCTTTCTCTCACTCTCTCCCCAAACCCAGCTGGTCCTTCACACATGATCTTGACGCTTCTTCGGATCATGAGGTGGATTGCGATTCTCTTCCCGCCTCCAAGCTTTCCGTCCGAGATAGAAAATCTACGGAGGGATTGCTCGATGTTGTTACTCGTGCGGTTGCCAGATTGGACTGGCCACGTGAAAAAGAGACCCCCAAACGCTCCAAATTAGGGGATATATTTTATCTTCCAGTCTAAGAAAGGGAAGGCCTCATGGGTCCCTTTCCTTCTTTGATAACCTCCATGAAGAGCTTTTTCGCTCATGGAGAACCCCTAAAAAAAAAAAAAAAAATATATATATATATATATATATATATATATATATATATATATATATATATATATATTTTTTTCTTTTTTTCTTTCCGTGTTCGCATACCCTTGTGGGTATAAACGTCATTATATTCGACTATCGTGGGTGTTGAGGCACGGCGGTATTCAGTGATGCCGCCGGTCGAAGATACGCTTGCGGGCTATCTCTCGCCGGGCTCGGCATCGTCACTTAAGAAGCCCTCTCTCCCCTCAAAGCCTTGTAGGACAACCTCCACTTTAGTGGGAAGGGCTTATCAAGCAGCAGGTCAGGCTGGTGCTGCTCTGCACACTATGCTGTTTTACAGGCGTACCAGGCTGACCCCCTGGACGACCTGAGTGTGGGTTCTCCGCTTGACAAGCAAGCCGCAGACCCGCCTCGGTCCTGACTGAAGGGAGGCTCAAAAGCAAAGCGTGGCGAGTCGTGCTCCTCCTCCCAGGGATTGGGGACAGTTTCGCCGCCCTCGCCAGCCCCCGAAGCAAGACCCAAGAGAAAACCCTGACGGTCTTGCACCTAGATTAGGGGGTAGCTCCCCTCGGGACGGGGCGCGTGCTTCACTTCACCCCTCCCGGTACCCCCTCAAAGCCCCTCCATTCCTGCCACCTCTTGGTGTTTCGGGTTGCAGAGGCTTCCATCAAAATTGGGTGTTTTCGCTGTTCCTGCATTTTATTCAGGACGCGAAACACTCGACAACCCCTCAACAGGAAGTGTTAAAATATAATACCCATCTCAGAGATCGTGGCAGTGTGGAAACTCCTGCCGGATATATTCTTTTCTGTGGGTCTTATAAGGGCGTCAGGATTTAATTCACTCGCCGCTTTTCTGTGTTTCAACGGCATGTTCTCACTGCCGTAAACCGGATTTCTTTTTTGGTAAAAACAAAAGACTCAATCTCCTGGTTAAAGGGGCCATGGTATGCGTTCCCCTTCCAGAGAGAGAGAGTTAGGTTATTACACTAAATACTTCCCGTTACCCATGGAGGGTGAGGGGTGGCATCTGGCTTAGATCTTAAAGCTTGAACTACCCATGGGTTTTCAAGTCCAAGATGATGCCTGTCAAGACGGTCGTGTCTCAAGCCCTACAACTCGTTTGGCTGGTCACCATCGATCTTATGACGCACTTCTATACTTCATTTAGAGGTTCTGCCACAACATGGAAAGTTCCTGAGGTTCACTTCCGGGGGCGAAGCCTTCCAGGGTCAGGTTCTTTCACCCAGCCTAGCCCTTTTTACCCGCACATTCACAATGCATGATGTAGCGCTGGCTCCTTGCGACTCCGGGGCATCTGCATTCTGAATTATGTAGACGACTGGCTGATCCTAGCGCAGTTCCATGAACTGGCAGTTCAGCACAGGGACATCGTCTTAGCTCATCTGTTTCTCTGGGGTTGAGGCTCAACGCCAAGAAAAGCGTCCTCTCTCCCACTCAGAACACTGTCAATCGGGGCATCGTATGGAGTTCAATCACAATGCGGGCACAACTGTCTCCCGCTAGTAATGAGTCCATTCAGATCACCCTGAGCAAAGTCAGGCTAGGTCAAGGTTGCACCGTTATCAGTATCAACGATTTCCAGGTCTCAGGGCGAACGCGTCCACGGTGATCCTTCTGGACCTTCTGCTCATGAGACCATTTTTGTTGTGGCCAAAAGCCAGGGGATTTCTTCCAAGGGCCAAAACCCCTAGGCTAAATAGGGTTACGCGCCTCAGGCTTCGTTCCCTTTCTATGTGGTTCAGACCCCGTTTTTCTGCCTTGGGTCCCACTCTAGGTGCGTCTTGTTGTCGCAGACTGCTAACGACAGACGCCTCCCTGACGGGCGGGGTAGCGGCCTTAAGTGGTCATCCAGCTTAAGGGGATAGGAGGGTCATCAGCTCGGTTGTCACAGTCACTGTCTCGGGTTGATGGCTGTATTTCTGGCCCTGAAATACCTCCTCCTGAGGCTGCCATGTCTTGGTGCGGGTGGACAATACAGCGGTAGCCTCTTACATAAATCATCAAGGAGACCCACGTTCTTGTCAGCTGTATTTCTGACACGTCGGATTCTCCTTAGGGCCCAGGGTAAGCTCCTGTCACTCAGGTCAGTTATATCCCTGGATCCCATGTATCATGGGAGCAGATTTACGGTCCAGACAGAAAATACCAACGGGGAGTTAAGAACTCCACCCTAAGGTAGTAGTTGCCCAGAGTTCAGCCAGCAAGGGTTTTTGCCTCTTACTGATAGCACTGCGCTGGCCAAACAGGGCTTGGTTCTCGGAGCTAATCTCTTCCCTCGATGGCTCAGCCTTGGGCAATTCGAACAGGAAGGATCTTCTATCTCAGGCACAGGGCAATATTTCATCCCTGCCCCGAATTGTGGAATCTTTCATGTTTGGCCCCTAAGGGTACCAACTGAGGGACACAGGGCTTTCTCCTGAGGTTATCGAGACCTTTTTTAAATGCTGGGCTTTTTCCACTTGGAACAAGTTTGGGTGAGATCTTAGGGCAGAAGAGGACCTCTTCGCCTCTATGAATAGCGCAATGTCTCCTCTACTTCTCCCTGAAATCACCCAGCCCCCTTGGGTCTGGACGTTAAGACACATACATGACCCAGAGTGCGTCTGTATGCATTTCTTTCCACGGTTTCTCTGCTCCCAGGAGTCTTGGCCAATGTTCACCAGCAAGGGTCTTGCCTCCTACTTATGGCGCTGCGCTGGCCAAACAGGATATTGTTCTCGGAGTTATTATCTCTCCTCTACGGTTTGCCTTGGTCGATTCCGAACAGGGAGGACCTTCTTTCTCAGGCTCAGGGGACATATTCATCCCCGGCCCGAATTGTGAAACCTTTCATGCTTGGCCCCTGTAGGGTACCAACTGAGGTTCGCAGGGCTTTCTCCTGAGGTTATCGAGACCATTTCAAGTGCTAGGGCTCCCTCCACTTGGAACTGATCTGGGTAGATTTTACAGGGCAGAAGAGGACCTCTTCGCCTATGTTGATAGCGCAATGTCTCCTCTACTTCTCCCTGAGTCAATAACCCCCGGGGCTGATCGTGGTGGCGCATACATGGCACTAATGTGCCTGCATGCGTTTCCTTCTAATAAGTTCATATTACAGAACCAGCTAACTGCCAGTTTGCTTCAGTTTTGGAGTCTCTGTAGAAAGAACTGTCAGCGGGCACTTGCCTCACCACTGCCAGGTTCTATGTGGCCTCCACTTCGGTTTGCCATGCCTCGGTGGGCGGGTGGGCATCCTTGCTAGGACCTCTTCATAGGGTAAGACCCCCCTTTTTTAAAAACCTCTAGAGTCAGCGTTTGGTAGACTTCTGACTCTCAAGATGGTTTTTCATATGGCAATTACGTCTCTATGGAGACTTGGGTACCTACAGGCTCTGTCTCTTTTGCCGGCCTGTTTTGAGTTGCCCCAGGTAGGACCAAAAGCATTCTTTGCACCCTCATCCTGACTACCTGCCCAAGGTGCCTTTCTCGACCCTTGGCCAGTCATTCTCTAATGGCGCTTTTCCATTACCAGTACCAGTTCGCCTCGGCTTGCCTCGCCTCGGCTTGCCTCGACTCGGCTCGCTTTTCGCTCCGTTTTCCATTGCAGACAGTACCGCCACAAATAATACCCGGTTGTCATAGCGACACCGCAGGAAACTGCCGTGACGTAATCTTATACGCGACACACATCCGCTACCCACACACACAGGACAATGGAGGAAATCGAGTGTATGCTGTTTTTGATCCTCGGGATGTGGCTGTTTCTCACAGCAAGAAGACAAACGTTGTTTCATGAGAGGCTGAGGGCGGCAAAACGAAACACTGCTGAAAAAAACAGGAGAGTTTGGGAATTACTACAGAGTTCAGACTACGAGACGAATCCGGTTGTTCAAAGCCAACGCAAGAGGTTAAGTTATGCTAACATAGCTAACGTTTGCATATGTGTAAATACTATACTATATGCAAAGTATTTAATCAACTTTGAATACTACACTGGACGGCTGACAGTAGAACAGCAGATCTATAACAAGAAAATATGTCGAAGCACGGGTAGTGGTTGAAAACGCTTTTGGTAGACTGAAGGGAAGGTGGCGTTGCCTTATGAAAAGAAATGACTGTGATGTTACAATTGTGAAATCTATGATTCTTACTTGCTGTGCTTTGCATAACCTTTGTGAGAGTCACGGAGAGGACTATGACAATGACTGGGATGCACCTGCAGCAGCAGAGCCTGTGGTGGCAGTGGCACAGGGTGTTGAGGAGGAGGGCAGAGATGTACGAGAGGGTCTGATGCGTTATTTTAATTGCTAAATAAATACATTATCATTAAATATGTTGTCTCTGCTGTTTTTCATTAAAGGTTATCACAGTATACAATCTGAAAATACTTGTTCAAACCCTTGTAAAAAGCAAACCATCAAAAAAGACACTGTTTGTAATAAGTTTCAAAAAGGTTTTATTTAAACACCCATACAAATAGAAAAAATATAATATTAATATAAATTCACACATCCAACTATATACATATGTTACATGTAGTGCAAACATTTAATTAAAATAAACAAAGGGGTTTCAGTCCAGGGGTGGTGGAACAGCATCCCGCCGATTCAGTGCCTGGACAAGCTGGCTCAGGGTTCCCAGAAAGGCCTGGTTGAAGGACGACATTGCAGCAATCTCCTCTCTCCTTAAAGCCGCCTGAAGTTCTTGGGCATGTGCTGCATCATCGAAGTGCCATCTGTAAATGGCGCTCCGCTGTGCCATAATAATAGTTTTGTAGGCTATATCTGTGCAAACTATTTAAAAATGGCGGAGTTATTCTGGATACTCCGTCTGGCGCGCGCAATGATGACGCCGTGAATAGTGACGATTCTCTCTGACCAATCAGCAGTCGGCATTGTTTTTACGTCACATTTTAGTATTGCCTCAGCCCGCTCAGAACCTCGCCGGAGGTGGTACGAAAAAAAGTACCCGAAAGTAGGTACAGGTACAAATTTTACACAGTGGAAAACCAAACAAAGTCGAGTCGAGTTGAGCCGAGGCGAACTGGTACTGTGTAGTGGAAAAGCGCCATAAGCCTTCTGCTCCCTGCCGTTTGTAATGCCGGAGCAGCTAAAGACTACTCAGACTTTGTCCAGTCTGTGCCCTTCAGAATTATGTCCACCACATTTGCTAGTGGCGTAAAGTCAAGGCAGCAGTTCTTCACTTTGAAGCCGTGACCGGGTTGTCACTTTGGGTGAGGGACCTTACTGCCCGGGCCTACGAGGCGCGCGGTCAAGCTTCGCCAGTAGGTTTTAGGGCGCACTCTACCAGAGGGCTCTCCTCCTCTAAAGCCTTGGCTAGAGGTCTCCCTCTGCAGCAAGTTTGTGGTGCGGCAGGTTGGTCCTCTCCGCGCACATTCATTAAACTTTTATAGTTTGGATGTTCTTGCCACTCTGGGCTCTTACGCCCTTGAGTTGACACCGAACAAGTTTGTGGTGCGGCAGGTTGTTACTCTCTGCACATGTTAATCAAATTTTATGGTTTAGATGCTTTGCTACTCCGGACTCTTATGTCCTTGAGTCGACATCTCAGCCCATGCCTAAACAAGTTTGTGATGCGGCAGGCTGGTCCTCTCCGCTCACATTCATTAGTTTTTATGACAAGTTTGTGTTGCGATAGGGTTCTCTTCACACACATTCATCGAACTTTATGGGTTAGATGCTTTGCTACTCTGGGCTCTTATGCCCTTGAGTCGACATCTCAGCTCATGCCTGAACAAGTTTGTGATGCGGCAGGCTGGTCCTCTCCGCTCACATTCATCAGTTTTTATGACAAGTTTGTGTTGCGACAGGGTTCTCTTCGCACACATTCATCGAACTTTATGAGTTAGATGCTTTGCTACTCCGGGCTCTTATGCCCTTGAGTCAACATCTCAGCTCATGCCTGAACAAGTTTGTGATGTGGCAGGCTGGTCCTCTCCGCACACATTCATCAAAATTGAATGGTTTAGATGTTTATGCTACTCCGGGCTCTTATGCCCTTGAGTCGACATCTCAAGCTCATGTCTGAGACCTCTCGTGTTTTTGTGAGTACACTGCACAACCGTAGGGGTCCGGACAGCCCCAAGTGCGGCGGCGTGGGTATTGCGTTCCCCGTAGCGCTTAGCAAAAGCTCAGCATCAAAGTGAAGCTTTTTGTAAAGGGAACGTCTCGGGTTACATGTGTAACCCTTGTTCCCTGAAAAAAGCGGAACGAGATGCTGCGCTTCTTTGCCGCACTGGGACGTCCCAGGACTGCTCTTCAAAAAAGTATCTGACGACACCTGGTGACGTATCCATTTATAGCCTGGCCGCAGGTGCATCTAATGATTACATCAGCCGAGGCTATAAATTCCGGTCAATGTTCATTGAGTGTTACACACATTATTCAGCTTGGTTCACAGCTAGAGCTGTTCCCCGTAGCGCTTAGCAAAAGCACAGCATCTCGTTCCGCTTTTTTCAGGGAACAAGGGTTACACATGTAACCCGAGACATTATTATTTCTGAAAAATACGTTGAACACAAAAGTAGATGTTACGCAGAATGTTAGTCTCAGTCAACATTCATTTTCATTGCATGGAAGAAAGATGCAATGAAAGTGAATGAGACTAACCCTTTAAAAAATCTAGACATGAGCATGTTTCTAAACTCAGCAAAAATGAATCGTCCCTTTATCAGGACACTTTTTTAAAACAGTGTAATTTCATAAAAATCCAAATAACTTTACAGATCTTTATTGTAAAGGGTTTAAACAATGTTTTCCATGCTTGTTCAATGAACCATAAACATTTAATGAACATGCACCTGTGGAACAGTCGTTAAGATACAAACATCTTACAGATGGTAGGTAATTAAGGTCACAGTTATAAAAACTTAGGACACTAAAGAGACCTTTCTACTGACTCTGAAAGACATCAAAAGAAAGATGCCTAGGTTCCCCTGCTCATCCGTGTGAACATGCCTTAGGCATGCTGCATGGAGGCATGAGGACTGCAGATGTGGCCAGGGCAATAAATTGTATTGTCCGTACTGTGAGATGCCTAAGACAGCGCTACAGGGAAACAGGAAGGACAGCTGATTGTCTTCGCAGTGGCAGATCATTTGTAACAACACCTGCACAAGATTGGTACATCCGAATATCACACCTGAGGGACAGGTTCAGGATGGCGGCAACAACTGCCCGAGTTACACCAGAAATGCACAAATCACTCCATCAGTGCTCAGTCTGTCCGCACTAGGCTGAGAGAGGCTGGAGTGAGGGCTTGTAGGCCTGTTGTAAGGCAGGGCCTTACCAGACATCACCAGCAACAATGTCACCTATGATTAAAAACCCACCTTCGCTGGACCAGACAGGACTGGCAAAAAAGTGCTCTTCACTGACATGACGAGTTGCAGATTGTGACACCAGGGGTGATGGTCGGATTCGCGTTTATCGATGAAGAAATGAGCGTAACACCGAGGCCTGCACTCTGGAGTGGGATTGATTTGGAGGTGAAGGGTCCATCATGGTCTGTGGCGGTGTGTCACAGCATCATCCGACTGAGCTTGATGTCATTGCAGGCAATTTCAATGCTGTGCGTTACAGGGAAGACATCCTCCTCCCTCATGTGGTACCCTGCCTGCAGGCTCATCCTGACATGACCCTCCAGCATGACAATACCACGACAATGCTACTGCTCGTTCATGCGTGATTTCCTGCAAGATAGGAATTTCAATGTTCTGCCATGGCCAGCGAAGAGCCCGGATCACAATCCCATTGAGCACGTCTGGGACCTGTTGGATCATTGGGTGAGGACTAGGGCCATTCACCCAAGAAATGTCCAGGAACTTGCAAGTACCTTAATGGAAGAGTGGAGTAACATCTCACAGCAAGAACGGGCAAATCTGGTGCAGTCCATGAGGAAGAGATTCACTGAAGTACTTAATACAGCTGGCAGCCACACCAGATACTGACTGTTACTTTTGATTCTGACCCTCCCTTTGTTCAGGGAACATTATTCCGTTTCTGTTCGTCACACGTCTGTGAAACTTGTTCCGTCTTTTTATGTTCTTACAAATATTTACACTTGTTAAGTTTGCAATAAATAAAAGCAGTTGATAATGAGAGGACATTTATATTTTTGTTAAAGAGTTTATATACACCACATACAGCATATGATGCTTGATTTTTTTTCATCAATAGACTGATATTCTTTGTTTTTATATGAAATGCATTGTCTATTGACAAATGCTTGTCTATTGTCAAAAAATAAAATAAAAAATTATATAAAAAAAATGTTTTCCCAAATGAACCATGCATTCTAAGGACAAGTTACATACTGCGTTTTCACTCTCTCGTTTTCACTCGGATCCAAATGTGGTGCATTATGTACTTCCTCCTCCTACTGTGCAAAAAGAATGAACCAAAATGAAACAGGAGCTGGGTGATCAAAACATTAAAAATTAAATAAATAAAATAACAGCGGAGGAAGAGATTTGATTCCCCTGATTTGATTAGAACACCACAAGGGTGAAGGCCTTGAAGAGAAGGCCTAATTAAAACTCATCTTGATTGAAAATGCAGGGGAAAATGTCATTTGTTAGAGGCTGTGGCGCAGTCCCGAGAAACATCATCTAGGGACAGCAGGAAAACGTAGCTGGGGCTCCATAAACAACTGCCTAATGTAAATTGAAAAATGATAACAATTAGACTGTGATGGCCACTTGGGTAAGGCCCAGACACAAACACTATTAGGTCCTAAAAACATCTCTCTCCCTCGCTGCTCCCCTCCTCTCAAATAAGAGACCACTGATCAACGTAAACAAATTAAAACATTCTCAGGACCATGGCATTAGTCTCTGGACCAATATTAGAAGAGTAGGGCCACAGCATTATGTTGAATTAGACTCATTTCCCCTGGCTGCTCGAACATTTCCACTTTAATCCCACAGTGTGCCCTGCTAGCTAAATGACAGCACACCGCTGAAATGAAGAGATTTGAAATCCCTATTAAAAATAATGAGGCAACTATTTTCACTGGCTGTTAGTTGAAAACAATCTATATATCACCAAGGGCTTGCACACTGAGCTCCATGAAAGACAACAATAGCAGTAGGAACATTTATTTAATGACCTCTTGTTGTCCTTTGCTCTGAAGCGTTCTGTTTTCTTTAAGCACAGGAGCTGGCTGGAAAATTTTGTGGAACATATTGATGTACTTCGAGGGAGCACCTGCAATTTGCAAGCCACAGTTTGAGGCAACCACATTAAGAGAGCAAAATAAGAGTCCAATTTGGCATAACCGCAAATATTAAATGGACCATAATAGATGGAGAGCTGGAAAGAGACAAATAACTAAAGTAAATGGAAAAACTCGCAAAGAATAAGCAAGTTGACGACACTTTTGTGTACACCTATTTAGAAACTCACCTTCATAATCAATAGAATATCTACACATTGCACAGAAACACATCGACCTACTATGAGATATAGGCCTATATTAGTTAGAGATTGATGCTGCCTTACAACCACTGTAATGAAGATTACTGTGGCAAGGAGTAGGGCAGGGCCAGGCCGTGGTGATGCATGCCCGGACCCTAATCAGGCTACTCAAACTGAGGAGAGGGATAAAGGTGACCAGAGGTGACAGTTCAGGGAGAGAGGGCTACAGGCAGCTGCCCTGTATGTGTGTGTGTCATATGACTTTTGTTTAAGTTAATCATTAAAGGATTATTTATATTTCCATTTTACCCCGTGTTACAATTACCTACAATATCTTAAAAGGCACAAGTGGTGGCTAATTTTCTAAGAAATCTGAAGAAAAATATTTCTAAGAAAAACAGATGGACCCCTGTGGCACACAAATTATAACATTTTCTAAACAAATACTTTATATCAACACAAAGACAGGTTTTTCTGGTGTGACAAAAAAAATACAGTACATTCATTAAACAGAAATTACAGTGTATTCATTACAAACATTATAGCGATTATTATGATAACTATTCTTTCACATGATCTAATTCTCAAATATAAAAACATTCTCTGCTTACAACAAGGAGGTCTTTAATACCTGAAGAGAGCTATCCATTTGTGTTTGCATTCTTTGTAGTTGCTCGGCTGGTGCATACACATGGGCACTCTTCTCTGGGTGTACAAATTTGAGCCACTCATATGGGCCATAAAAAACAATGTGACAAATTACTTTGGAGCTGCAGGCAATCAGGCAATGCTCAGGCAAAAGAGGAGGCGCTTAGAGGTAAAGTACATTTAAATATGAGGACACTCAAGACTACATGTAAAACATCAACAAAATGACATTAAAAAGTGTTATCAATGACTTTTATGCTTCATTCTATGAGTAGAATTCACACAAGATCAGTAAAAGAAGCTGTTTAAACTAATCAATGATTATTTAAAGTAATAGCAATGCAGCATTCAATGCACTTATGTGTTAACATGCTATACCCAGCCATAATATGCACTGATTACCCGCTGTTATTTTAATTTATGATGACACTGATACTACTGCTAAGATAAGTGTATAAAAGAGTGTTCATAGAATACAAACAGAAGAATGATGATAGGCATATCTTACTTTGTGCAGTTTAATGAATGGCTTTTTGCTGCAGATGGCCCATGGGTGAAGCAGTATAAAACAAGAGGGAATGGGCACTTAAGAATATTTGAGTAGATTTGATTATTTTTGCAAATGGTAAATGGTCTGCACTTATATAGCGCCTTTTTAACATTAACGGTATTCAAAGCGCTTTACACTGTGACTCATTCACCCATTCACACACACATTCATACACCAATGGTGGCAGAGTTTCCATGCAAGGCACTAGCCTACCATTGGGAGCAACTTGGGGTTCAGTGTCTTGCCCAAGGACACTTCGGCATGTGGAGTTCTGTGGGCCAGGTATCGAACCAACCCTGCGATTAGTGGACTGACCAACTGAGCAGCCACCTGATTATTTTTGTAGTCTAATTAAAAAAATTATTGTATTAAAAAAATGTCCATGTTCTTGGAAAATGTCTCTACGTGAACGATCGCACAAATAAGTTTGCATCAGCTCGCCAATAACTCTGAATGCCGGTGTGTTTATGTTGACTGATCTTAACTAACTGAACAGGAATTAGCTGTCGGCCTCAAAGCATGTGGAGCTGCAGGTCACACCTACAAATAACGTGGACCAATAGCAGTGAGGTGATTAACAGCCGGTAAGAAGTTTCCCTAAAATTGACCTGGCAAGTTGTTACGAACCACTGAAACAAATTCAAAAACACCTTCTTTTTGGACAGATTTTGTTCTAAATGATGTCACACCTGATAGTTTTCGATTTCATAAAAAGTGTGCAGGGGTCTTTATGGTGCATCTATCCACCTTATTTTTCAATGTAACAAGGACACCGGCATTATCATACTTGAATGTGGACCTCATCCGGTATAAGCCACTTCCAGCTATTTAAACAATACAAAAACAATACATTATGCTATTTTATATTACAGCCTAGCAATATATGTTATCATATTATTATCATTAATCATTATTGCCATAAAACACATCGGTTTTGTGCACATATAGTTTTACCATTTATTGCATTTTGCCATCGTTTCATCAAAATCGTTTCATGTTGTACAACAGAATGAATGAGAGATCAGGCGCTGACATGAACAGTCCTCAGCCCCATCTGTCATGGCTACAACTAACCTTACACAACCAGGAGATAGAAAGACTGAAGAAATCCACAGGGAAATGCTGCTTGAACTTATTTTTTTTTTGTATGTTATTCCGTCTGTTCTTGCCAGAGAGCATCTCTCTTTCTTATTGGTGTATATTAAATAAAAACTTATCTCACATTCAGCATGAATTAAATAAATGCATCATCGGAGGTTATGCAGGTAAAAATTAATGGAAGTTTACTTGGAGACAAGAAACACTGCATTGTCATGCTCTCTGTAAAGTAAGAAGCAGATTTTACAACAGCAACAAATTAATGATTTCTTATACTCTTTTACTAAAAATGACATTAGAAAATTATTCAACCGTAGGATAATATTCTGCTTTACCTATACCCTGTGGTTGTATGGTAGTTTATAATCCCATATCACAAAATTCTGGTACTATTATCCTTCTTATTTACATTGCAGTCAATGACAGCAGAACTTTGCCACACTCGCCGCCACCTGCTTACTTCCGCGTTGCAAAATAAGGTGGATACCAGCAGGGGCTAACTGCTAACCAGCCAAACCTTTACAATTTAGCCAACAGTTATTTAGAATGTCTACTCAGAGGACTGTTGCAGATTGAGCACACAATGATTTCGGCAACAGTAGGTTGAAAGCTTTTCTGCTGAAATCGGTCTGTGCTTACCAAAATTCGAAATCACTGCCACTAGTGGCCAAAGCTGTAAGTGTTGTTGAACGTATTGGCACGTGTGAGCTCTAATTTCCAGGTAAAATGTCAGAGTGGTGCCAAACTTGAGTGTAGCAGTTTTAATTTTCAATGGCGTAATAGTCAAACAGGAATGCTAATTGTATAAACCCCCTATACACCCTAACCCTAACTCTAACCATAACCTAACTAACCTAACCTTCAAACCTAACCCAAACCTTAACCTAACCGTCAATGGAGTTAAAGTGAATTATTGAGCAAAAATGCAACCTCTGAATCATGCTCATCATTGCTTATGTAAACACGATTACTTCTTGGTTACCACAGGACCACAATATACAGTATGTCTCTGAAATTGTTTGCGCAATGTACTATCAGAGGAGATAGAAATGTATTCAGCCTTGAATTGATGCAAAAATATTTTATGGGGGATGGCGCTTGTCAGTAATTTGGATGAATGGGGTTCATTTTTGGGTAAATAAACTTTCGAAAGCAACGTCAATTTTCTGTGTGAACTTGTTGACTGTTGACAGTTGCAAATTAAATTATGATAACAATTTCTTGAAAGCTAAAATGATTCAAATCCATTTTCTATATATATATATTGAGTGGAAATAGAAAGCACTGGCAAAGTGAAATTTTAGAATATGTCCAAAAGATTAATATAGTGACACAAATCCATGCTATCCTCTGAGGTCTATATCACAGATCATCAAGGATGCATGGTTTACTTTGCCCACCTCACTGCACCTTCAACATGTAAATTAAAAATGCTAATCTTCACTCTGCTATTTGCCAGGAGAATCATTTTTACAAAGGGGTGATTGGGTAGGCATATTAGAATGTGAAGCAGCATTCCATGTGCACTTTGCTTAACCGAGCATCATTTTAACTGGTCTCTGGTTGGCTGGCGCTCCACCACACAAAAGTTCACCAGCTGCCACTGTGAAAAGGCCATTTTAAATGATTCCTCAATAGCATTATCAGTAGAGCATAAAAGCATGGTCACTTGTTAGATACCATGGAATGATAACTATACATTCACCTGAGAGATTAAAAATAAGATCTGTGTTTTCATGCAAATTTAGTCAATATCATTATTAAGCAGGTAATGGTTCATGTCTCAGGATCTTCATCTGATTAGTTTCCTTTTTGTGTTTGTTCTGCAAATATTATTCAACCAAACTATTCAGCATGAGTTTCATGATATTTTTGAAGTAAAACGGGCAGAACTAGTTACAAAATGAGCAACATTTAAGAGTTCACTAGAACAGTGGTTCCCAACCCTGTTCATGGAAGCACCCCAAAACGGCACATTTTGTATATCTCCCTTTTCTGACACACCAAATTCAGGTCTTGAAGTCTCCACTAATGAACTGATGAGCTGAATAAGGTGTGTTTGATTAGGGAGATAGGCTATTCAAAATGTGTAGTGTTAGGGATACAGGAACAGGTTTGGGAACCACTGCACTAGAATACAGGTGACCAACGCGAAGACAGCCACAAAAATTTTGTTGTGAATGTTTTTTAGAGATGCCACTAGATTACAGCTATGGCATTCATATTTATTCTGCCTATGTCCATAATTTTTAATGGTCCAAAATGTAATTAAAACTTATTTCTCAAAACATATGTTTGAGAAGCAAGCTAATACTTTTTTCTTCTATTTAATAAAAAATAAAAAAGTATCAAAAATATCAAAGAGTTTTGTTAACCCCCTAAGAGGTAGATAAGGGTCTGTTTACATACATTCATATCATGTATTTTAATGAACATATATACAACGTTGTACAAGAACATTTGTCTTAAAACGGTTATTTTAAATATTCTGCTATTAATTTATCAGCAGGAAATATCACTTTTAGATCTCAACATTCCCTTTGCAAATATAACTGAATAGAAGAAGAACAAGGAGTCCTGCATCAGATGGCATGGGTTCACAGAGCCTGGGTCTCAACATCATTGAGTCAGTCTGGGACTACATGAAGAGACAGAAGCAACTGAGACAGCCTAAATAGATAGAAGAACTGTGGCAAGCTTTCCAAGAAGCTTCGAACATCCTATCTGCAAATAACCAAGAAAAGTATGTCCAGGTAAATCTAGAATTTATGCTGTTTTAAATGCAAAAGTTTCCACACCAAATATTGATTTAGCTTTTGATGTTTACTGGACTTTGTATGGCTTTAATTGATAAATTAAAACTATTTATGGAAGTATTTTTGAAGACATCCCCACTATGCTACATAGTGCCAAAAATATTTGCACAGTACTCTTCTGAAGACATACTGTATTTAATGTAATTCATTAGCATCTTATTTAAATGTTATATTTACCCAAATAATTCGCAACCGATGAAAAAAAACTGGGAGCTCTCTTGCACAACATATGTTCTCACATCTCTAACATGAGAGAGTGCTGAAAAGCAGGTGTTGCAAAAATCTGGTTCTTAAAAGGGCCATGTCCAATTTATGACTAGAGTTAAATTATATTAATTTTCTCCACTTGGCTACACATAATACATCTTTAGTCAAGTCAAGTCAAGTCAAGTGGTTTTTATTGTCGTTTCAACCATATACAGTTAGTACAGTACACAGCAAAACGAGACAACGTTCCTCCAGGACCATGGTGCTACATAAAAACAACATAGTACCACATGAGACTACACAACGAAATAAAATACCTATATAAACTACCTATATATACCTATATAAAGTGCACGTACAAACATGTGCAAAAAGTACAGGACAGTACAACAAATTACTGACAATGAACAGGACAATAGACAGTGCAGCGCCGACCAGTACTCAGTAGTGCAAAAAGATGACAGTTTCTAAAAATGTAAACATAACATACTATGAGATAATGTTCTATGCACATAGCAGTTATTGAGGTAGCAGACAGTTATAAAGTGACAGTAATTAAAGTGCAACTCAGGACACGTGTGTGTCAAACCAGTCTCTGAGTATTGAGGAGTCTGATGGCTTGGGGAAGAAGCTGTTACACAGTCTGGCCGTGAGGGCCCGAATGCTTCGGTACCTCTTGCCAGACGGGAGGAGGGTAAAGAGTTTGTGTGAGGGGTGTGTGGGGTCGTCCACAATGCTGGTTGCTTTGTGGATACAGTGTTTTTTGTAAATGTCTTTGATGGAGGGAAGAGAGACCCCAATGATCTTCTCAGCTGTCCTCACTATCCTCTGCAGGGCTTTGCGGTCTGAAACGGTGCAAGTCCCAAACCAGGCAGTGATGCAGCTGCTCAGGATGCTCTCAATAGTCCCTCTATAGAATGTAGTGAGGATGGGGGTTGGGAGATGTGCTTTCCTCAGCCTTCGAAGAAAGTAGAGACGCTGCTGGGCTTTCTTGGTGATAGAGCTGGTGTTGATGGACCAGGTGAGGTTCTCCGCCAAGTGAACACCAAGGAATTTGGTGCTTTTGACGATCTCCACAGAGGAGCCGTCGATGTTCAGCGGAGTGTGTTCACCTTGTGCTCTCCTAAAGTCAACAACCATCTCTTTTGTTTTGTCGACATTCAGGGACAGGTTGTTGGCTCTACACCAGTTCGTCAGCCGCTGCACCTCCTCTCTGTATGCTGACTCGTTGTTCTTGCTGATGAGACCCACCACGGTCGTGTCATCGGCGAACTTGATGATATGATTCGAGCTGTGCATTGCTGCACAGTCGTGAGTCAGCAGAGTGAACAGCAGTGGACTGAGCACACAGCCCTGGGGGCCCCAGTGCTCAGTGTGGTGGTGGTGGAGATGCTGTTCCCGATCCGGACTGACTGAGGTCTCCCAGTCAGGAAGTCCAGGATCCAGTTGCAGAGGGAGGTGTCCAGGCTCAGCAGGTTCAGCTTTCCAATCAGGTGCTGGGGAATGATTGTGTTGAATGCTGAGCTGAAATCTATGAACAGCATTCGAACGTATGAGTCCTTATTGTCTAGGTGGGTGAGGGCCAGATGGAGGGTTGTGGTGATGGCATCGTCCGTTGAACGGTTTGAACGATACGCAAACTGCAGTGGGTCTAGTGAGGGGGCAGCTGGGTCTTAATCTGCCTCATGACGAGCCTCTCGAAGCACTTCATGATGATGGGTGTAAGTGCGACGGGACGGTAGTCGTTGAGGCAGGACACTGAAGACTTCTTTGGCATGGGGATGATGGTGGTGGCCTTGAAGCATGTTGGAACAACGGCGCTGCTCAGAGAGATGTTGAAGATGTCGGTAAGAACATCTGCTAGCTGGTCTGCACATCCTCTGAGCACTCTGCCAGGAATGTTGTCTGGTCCAGCAGCCTTCCGTGGGTTGACTCTACGTAGAGTTTTCCTCACATCTGCCGTGGTAAGACAGAGCACCTGGTCGTTGGGAGGAGGGGTGGACTTCCTCGCCATCACGTCGTTCTGCACTTCAAACCGAGCGTAGAAGTCATTCAGCGCATCTGGAAGGGAGGCATCTTTGTCACAGGCAACTGATGTTGTCCTGTAGTTGGTGATGGCCTGGATGCCCTGCCACATGCGCCGCGTGTCACCGCTGTCCTGGAAGTGACTGTGGATTCTCTGGGCGTGTCGCGCTTTGCCTCTCTGATTGCCCGTGACAGTTTGGCCCTAGCTGTTCTTAGGGCTGCCTTATCGCCTGCTCTGAAGGCGGAGTCTCGGGACCTCAGCAGCGTGCGCACCTCCGCAGTCATCCACGGCTTCTGGTTGGAGCGTGTGGTGATGGTCTTGGAGAAAGTGACATCATCAATGCACTTGCTGATGTAGCTGGTCACTGATGCTGTGTATTCCTCCAAGTTGGTAGAATCGCCATATGTTGCAGCCTCCCTGAACATGTGCCAGTCAGTACACTCAAAACAGTCCTGAAGAGCAGAGATGGCTCCTGCTGGCCAGGTTTTCACCTGCTTCTGAAGCGGTTTTGTGCGTCTGACGAGCGGTCTGTATGCTGGAATTAACATAACAGAGATGTGGTCTGAGTAGCCGAGGTGGGGGCGGGGCTCCGCCCGTGCACGCCTGGGATGTTTGTGTAAACAAGATCAAGCGCGTTCGCCCCTCTCGTTGCAAAGTCCACATACTGATGGAATTTAGGGAGCACTGTCTTGAGATTTGCATGGTTGAAATCTCCGGCGACAATAAACAGTCCGTAGGGGTGAGCGTTCTGCAGTTCGCTCATAGCCCCATACAGTTCACAGAACTTCCTTTGCGTTAGCGCTGGGGGGAATGTAAACTCCGGTTATGCAAACAGTGGTGAATTCCCGTGGTAGATAAAAAGGTCTGCATCTAACAGTCACAAGCTCCAACAGCGATGAACAGTAACTAGAGACTAGCAAAGAGTTCTTGCACCATTCCGTGTTGATGTAAACACACAAGCCACCACCGCGAGTCTTACCGCAGAGAGCTGTATTTCTGTCGGCACGAAACGAGGCGAGCCCGTCTAGCTGAATGGCGGCATCCGGAACTCTGTCGCTGAGCCACGTCTCCGTGAAAACAAAGACGCAGCAGTCTCTAAACTCACGCTGCGTAGCCTGCTGGAGTCGGATATAGTCCAGTTTATTGTCCAGGGAGCAAACATTTGAGAGCAAGATAGACGGGAGAGCCGGCTGGCTAGGGTTTGTTTTTAGCCTAGCATGGACCCTTGCCCTCTTTCCGCGCTTCCGCTTTCTCGCACACTGCTTACGACGTCCTCTCCCCCGGCCACCGGCATCAGGCGACGCCGAGGGCTGGAGGCCTGGTCTCCGCAGCAAGCCGAGTACGCGTAGCGCCTCCTGCAGGTCATCATGCAGCTTGGTTTTTGCATGAGTCTTATATTTCAGTAGTGTCTGGCGATGGTAGACACGAACACCAGTTGCTCCGATGTCCATGTGTTGCAAAAGTCGGGCTTTTTTAACAAAAATAGCACCATTGTGGATCCGGAGTGGCCGCTGCGTGCTACCGCGCCGCCATCTTGGATCGCCATAGTAGCCATCTTTACAAATTTGTGTCCACTTATTCACACATGTAGGAACAAATGTGACAAAAGCACAAGCTGCACTTTGAATTGAATAGTAAAAAGTACTGACATTTATATGTCACTTTTTAATCAAACCATATACCTCATGACTCACTAATTGAGAATAATTGGATAATTCTCTTTTATAGTCTTTTATATAAGTTAATTTATTTATAAGTCAATAAGGTTTACCACATTTGCACAATCCTATAGGGATAATTTGATATCTATTCAGTGTGTGTGAGGTTAAGAATTTAACCTCCATTATATATTTAACTACACTGGTGGCCAAAAGTTTGGAATAATGTACAGATTTTGCTCTTATGGAAAGAAATTGGTACTTTTATTCACAAAAGTGGCATTCAACTGATCACAATATATAGTCATGGACATTAATAACGTGAACAATTACTATTATAATTCTTTTTTTTTTTCAGAACGTCTTAATGATCTACTTCAAAGATTTTTCATCAAAAAATCCTCCATGTGCAGCAATGGCAGCTTTGAAGATCCTTGACATTCTAGCTCTCAGTTTGTCCAGATACTCAGGTGACATTTCACTCCACATTTCTTGTAGTACTTGTCATAGTAGTACCGTCAGCTGAGGACATGTGAGATGTCTAATTCTCAAACTAGAGACTCTGATGTACTTATCCTCTTGTTTAGTTGTACATCTGGCCTTCCACATCTCTTTCTGTTCTTTTTAGAGCAGTTGTCCTTTGTCTTTGAAGACTGTAGTGTACACCTTTGTATGACATCTTCAGTTTTGGCAATTTCAAGCATTGTATAGCCTTCATTCCTCAAAAGGTTCTAGAGAAAGTGGTTTCTTTCTTTTTTTGTTGTTGCCATTTGTGACCTAATATTGACCTTAAGGCATGCCAGTCTACTCAAAAACAAACACAAAGACAATGTTAAGCTTCATTTATATGGAGTGGTGGTGGCGTAGTGGACTAAAGCACGTAACTGGTAATCGATCCCCACAGACACCACCATTGTGTCCTAGAGCAAGACACTTAATCAAGGTTGCTCTGGGGGGATTGTCCCTGTAATAAGTGCACTGTAAGTCGCTTTGGATAAAAGCGTCTGCCAAATGCATAAATGTAAATGTAAATTTAACAAACCAAATAGCTTTCAACTGTGTTTGATATAATGGCAAGTGATTTCCTAGTACCAAATTAACAATTTAGCATGATTACTCAAGAATAAGTTGTTGGATTGATGGCTGCTGGAAATGGGCCTGTATAGATTTGATCAAAAATGACTTTTTCAGATAGTGATGGTGCTGTTTTTTTTACATCAGTAATACACTGACTATACTTTGTGATGAGTTGAATGCCACTTTGGTGAATTAAAGTACTAATTTCCTTCTGAAACAGCAAAATCTGTAAATTTTTTCAAACTTTAGGTTGCCAGTGTATAACTTAATGAGTCAATATGCAATGTTCCAAGAGGTTTTGAAACACAAACAGTATTCACTCAAGACTAATACAATTTTTTCTATTAATTTGCAGCTCCACAGATAAATAATGTTGGTAGGAACAGACTGATTCTAAAGTTGGTAATAACACATCTTGACAAAGTTCCTGAAATAGTTTTAACTTCAGAGTTACAGAATGATCTATCTACAACAGTCTTATCGTGGTTTGAAACACCAAAAAAAAAAAAAAAAGGTAAAAGGACAGAGTGCTAATAACAGGTCAACCAGCAAACAACAACATTTGATGGTCAACCTTTTAAATGAAAATATTCAAACAAGGAAATCATGTCTTTAATATTTTAAGTCTGTAACAATTAAGATTTATCCTGTTCTTCTCTTACTCTCACATTATATAAGTCTTTACAGTTGTAATTGTGGTGATTGTGGATTATACACCAGATGGAACAAGTCATGTCTCATTCTTGGTAGGACATTCAGATCCAAATTATGCACAACTTGAAGAAGGACATGCACCTTGTGTTGGTCCTGGAACAACATTCCTATCAAATTATCATAGGTCCTAACCATACTTGACCCCTGAATTTGAATGGAAATGCTAGCTTGATAAGAATCTGGATCAAGTACAAAAACCAAGCCCAACTGCTGCCTTCACGTCATGTCATAATAATCATATATAAGAGATGAGTGCACATGAAAGCCCAATGGCATTTTCAACTACAGAATTATGGTGGAAGCTAAATAAGTGGCCACCCTAAATTGGAGTGGTAGAATTGTAAGAGTAATATTGAAGAGTAATGGTAATATTCTCATTTCCAGAGAGTTCAGTGACCCCCAGATCATAATAAATAGACCAAACTAATTATATTTAAACAAAACATCCATACATTATGACAGCATATTAATATTTAGCAGGGTAAAGTTGAATTTAAGTAAAACGTATTTATTAAATATTCACTTATGGTTCATAAGAGATTGTCTGAAAAGTCCTCACACAGTGTTAAAACATCACTGATGTCCAATTGTTCAATGAAACTGCCTTGAATGTTCTGTCTTTAACACTTATTAAAAAAACATTTACACACTCTAACGATTGTAAATTGTGTGCATAACTTATACTTTAACTTTGGCATCTTAGCTTTAACTTAGACATTTTAATGCTATGGGTGGACTTTTGAGAGGGTCCCTTACAAACCCTAATTAATGAAAGCCCATTGTAAAATGTTTAGGCATAAGCTTACCAAATCAATGCACTTCAACCTAGTAATATATACAGATTAATACTGGTACTGTTGGGTACGGGTGCAAGAATAAAAAGCAAACGCTCAACAAACCGGGAGAGAGAGAACAAAGCATCAGAGTTAATCCTGCTGCTTCTCTTGCAAAGGAAATGCAAGAGAAGCACTAAATAGTTTACAGGGTAGATAACAAACATAATGTCCTCTTTATGAACACCATTTATCAAACAAATACTTAACGCACAGCACACCAATCACAAGGTGGATGCACACGTGTACTCAATAATGGAGAATTGAGCTTAATAGTAGCAACCACATTCTCTTATAAGAGGCACACACCAAGCACGCTCAATAAGGAATGAACAGACACTGACAGACATAATAAAGATTCAAAAAACACATTAAAGCCATCTTATTGATCACTTATAATTACGATGCACACAACTTTTGAAATTCAAAATTGAGATAGATACATGCATTTAAAAATTAACTTGTTACACTGGACCTACTGAATAAATTCTAACCTAAAATCTTAATGTAGCCTATCTTTCATTTTACCCAAGAATTGTATTGCATTAGACATTCTAAAGAACAGCATGGCAACATGGCATAAAATTTGTGGGTAAAACCAATATGTTAGGGTGTATTGACAAATTGAAACATTTGTCATGAGCCTTTTTGTTTATATATTTTTTAATAAAAATGTAAAATGTTTTTACTCAATTTTGGTGAATCTCTGGTTGTCTTTAAAAGGTTGCAGGTCCGCAATATTAAAACAGCAACTGAGGTTTTATTTATGTACAGGAGACATTTAAGGTATAATTCAGTTGCCCCCCTACAAACACACCCGGCCCCACCCTGGCCCCACAGTCAAAATAATCTAGAACCGCCACTTGTATGTTTTTTTGCTCAGACTCCCCATCCTGATCAACATGATCACATTGCAAGGAGGTATTGATCAGTGAGTTGGGCGTCCTTGGCAAGGAGATGATTGCATGTGTGTGAATGCTTGTCACAGACTGAAAAATCAGTATAGATCACACATTGTTTATTTTATACTTCTGCTACTATAGTATGCCTACACTGCCTTACATGCATAATAGTCAATAAATGCATTCATAAATATATGCATATTGCCTTTCTGTAGATGTAAGGCTTGTGTATGTGTGTGTGTCTCTCTTTTGGCTTACTGGTAATTGCAGTGGGGATGTGCTAGCCACACTACTGTTGGCGCAATGATTGGCTGCCGTCTTCTCCTCGAGAGTGTCGATAATGAGATGGCCGAGGTGATGTGGTTGCTGTCAATAATTCATGAGTCAACATTGCTACACAGTACCATTCCCCCACTCTGCAAAACACTGTGAATAAAAGGCAGAAAGCAGCTTCTCCTCTCTCCCAGTGACACACACACACACACACACCAAAAACAATTTTTTACTTTTACTGATATAAAACTGAAATAATAGGAAAACCTTAAACTGAACTAAAATACATTTGCATGACTCAAAACTTTAGATTTTTGATGCACTGTATACAATTTCATTTGAAACCTTTACAACCTGCCTTAATTAAACAACAATTCCACAAGATATTTAATAAATAGCAATAACACTAGAGGGCACCGAGAAATTAAACATTAAACATGTTGAATTTATAACAGGTAAAGCTGAGATGTGTCATTTCTGCACTACTAGCGGCACCTGATGGAATTAAAAAAATATTAGTTATTTTCAAACAATCTTTCATTAAACTAACAAATAGTCCCGCACCCAACTCACACCATTGGTTGGGTCAATGTTGTTGTGAGGAATTTTTATAGTGTTTAAAAAATTTAAAGACTGGTCTCTGATTATTAAACTTGGATAGAAGAAAGAATTTTGGCACCAAACTTGGCAACCCTAAAATATTAAAACTAAAACCAAACAAGCACCTGAAAGTAAACAACTATTAAACTTAAACTAAATCAGTCTTATAGTGAAAACTTAGCAAAATTGAAAGGGTAACTCAAAAATAAATTATTAAATTATAGATTCAAACCCATAATAACCCCACTCCCCCTCACCTCCAGCAGTGCTCGAATGGAGATGCCACTGGATGTCTGTTCTCATTTCAGCTTTCGCATGCAGTGGCCATGCTACGTTTGTTTCTATGGCTATGAATCAAACCCAGTGATGAATTTTCACACCTTCAGTGGTGAAAATGGAATCCCTGCAGTTTATGCTTACAAAAGCTCTGCTGCTATCCATTTCATATTTCCACTTTTCAAAAAGGTTTTATTGACTATACAAGGATGGCACAGCTTCCAAGGAAGAGGGCAGAAAAAAGGGTTATGTTGGAGCCATATTGCAGTAGTTAGCTCCGTACGCATTGAGCTGTGGTGCTCATATAGGTGATGCAGGGTTGAGTCTACAACATGAACTCAGTCTGTTTTTGTCTCCTGAATAATTAGCAGTACTTGCTCATACTCTAACTATATTGAAGGTGGGACCGAATCGTAACAAGATACCAGAATATCATGGGACTTGGGGGTGGGTTCAGTTGGTCCAGCAATCAACTGAATACACAGAATACACATAGAAAGGTGATGTATACACAACAGAAATGGGCCAAGACCGCTAGACCTCAGTGCACTGTGGCACAAACTTGAGATGTAACTGTCACACATGTACTGACAGACACAAGCACGCACGCACGCCCACACACACACACATACAGAACATTCCAAAGGTTTCGGTGTGTTGATATATTGCACTTCTATTTCCAGTAGGCAGACTTGCTCTGTTTTCTGTTTTACCCAATCAGGAGCTCTGAGGAACTATTAAGTCTCCAACAGCTCGCTTTTTCTGCTGCCATGTAGTTAAGTACATACTATCCTGTAATGCTCAATATTGTGGCTGTAGGACTGGAAGTCCTGCCTTGAATTCAAAGAGCCAATCACCTTTTAAATAGAGGCATTGTGTGTGTGTTTGTTTACACTAGAATGTTGTTCTAGGTTGATTGTATATGGCTGTATGCCTTATTTTACATAACTGTTCATAATGGGTGTAATTGAAATAGCCAAGTCTGTTAATTAGAAGGGGGTGTACGGATACACTAGTTTTGGCCATGCAATGTATATTATTGAAACATAATCTTGACTAGCAGTTTTGGAGATTACGACAAAATAGATGCCCTGGTGAATTTCCAAGATTGAGCTGAGCTGATTTGCCTTAAAGTTATTTGACAAAAACCTTCCTGCTACGCACACACAAACACTACATGCTAGTACAGACATCAGAGATCCTGAAAATGTAGCACTTGCCAGTGCCGTTACTCAAAATATATCACAGATGAGTAGACGAGACAAGACACACAGAAATATAAAAGGGATAGAGGGAAGTGAATGATGTGATAGGAGAAACAGAAAGGAAAGTAAGAATGTTACACAAAGACTGAAAAACAGAAGGCATGCAAACAGTTATACAGTCATGCCTTTTCATTCCCCAAAATAACTTGAATTTATTTACCTTTCTCCTCCCAGCTAAAACCAATGTTGACACTGTGTGGGTCCTTCCTCTGTCACTCCATCACACAGCCACCCAGAAACAAGAACATCCCATGCACACACGTTATTTTTATATTTTTTACCATGGTTGGAACTTTCCATTGACATCTATTGTTTTAATACTGAGCTAACCTGCACATAAACCATTATAAAGTTTACCAAAGACATTTAAAACCATGACTTATAAATTACTATATACATTTATTTTAAGTTAAATTTTGAGTTACAATAAGGAGTCTTTCATTAGTTTGCATTTCCATAATAATTATTCAAGTTTTTGCCGATAAAACAGTGCATATGTTTATCTCTTGACAACAAACAGTGCACATTTTCCCTTGATCATTGTTAATAAGATCCATAAAAACACCATAAAAGTAGTCAATGCAACTTGTGCTCTATATTACTAGTCTTCTGAAGCCATATGAAGGCTTTGGATGAGGAACAGATATAAATTTAAGCTATTCATTGATAATACTCCCCTCTGTTGCAGCTCTCAAATACTGTAGATATGGTGGAGTTTTTTAAATTATAATTGAAAGTGAATTACAATTCCGGTTTGATAGCCTTTGGTCACTGTATGCTAAAGTTGTATGGATAAGAAAAGCTTGGACATTTCACCACCCAGTAAGTCATATGTTTTTGAAATTATTTGAGTACATTTAAAAAAAATGTATTCCTTTAGGCAATTTGTAGAGTGAAAACTTGCATTACTCTGAGTGACACGTTGAAAACATGTTGTGAGAGCAGAACACAGTCAAGTCTGGATCCAGTCTGGAGAGTGACTAATGTGAACAGCTGACAATGAGAGGGGGTTTCTTTCTTTACACTCACTGCCGTTTCAGGGAGAGTTTAGAGGATTTAGAAATCATTTAAATTTGTGGAGACAAATCCCTCATGTCACCTGCAAGAGAAGGATAGGATACGAAAGCTGCTTCTATCCTGCATATAAATGGAGTAAGTGTAGAATCAATGGAGAACATGAGGACCTTCCGGAGACCGACCCTCAGCCTGTGCTTTAATGTGCCATTTAAAAAAAAAAAAAAAAACATATTTGACTGATGAATACAAAGAGAAGTTGAAACAGGTCAAACTCTCAGTTTTAAACAAGTATTTAAATAGTCCATAGTGTAGACTTCCCATACTTTATGGCCAATACATTTAAATGCTTTTCTGCTGATTTTTTAAAAATGATTTAAAAGATATTGAACAACAAACAATTTCTAGTCCATTAAATATTTTACAGCATAGCACAAATTAAAAATCTATATATATTTAAACATTTCCATAAATTTTTTTGTAATACATTTTCTATTGAATTTTCTAGACTTGGAAATGACAATTGTTAAATTTCCTGATATTTCAGGGTTTTAATTTAAGTCACAGCCCAGCAAAACGTTTGGTTACGTATGTAACCTCCGTTCCCCGAGGGAGGGAATGACACGTTGTGTCGGAGAAGCGACACTAGGGGTCTCTCTTGAGCGCCGATATCCACCTCTGATCTATGAAAAAGGCCAATGAGAGTTGGCAGCCAGTATTTGCATGTCCGCCCCGGACATACGGGTATTTAAGCGGCGCAAATATGGGAGTTCATTCAGGATTTTTCTGAGGAGCCGGAAATGGTCCGGCCACAACAGTGGCTCGGTTCAGCGACATGGCGGAGGAAAGACACAACGTGTCGTTCCCTCCCTCGGGGAACGGAGGTTACATACGTAACCAAACGTTCCCCTTCTGTCGCTCTCTCCACGTTGTGTCGGAGAAGCGACACTAGGGGACCCATTCCAATCTTGCCATGCGCTGAACCGTGTACGTGGACTTTCGATACAGAGGCGGGCAGGGATTCATCCAGTGCCACGCATCATCTGTACCCGGCTGCACGTACCCTTCCCCAATGCCCCATACGAACATCGGGATCCTTCTAGTTACCCTGAGAGGGGAACAAGGCAATGTTTGCCAACATGGGAACGGGCCAGCCTGGCTGGGCCTCTTTTCTCTCTATGTTTCTCGCATAGAGCAATCACAGCCGAGGCCCTTACACGCATATAGGGAAGGGGGTCTTACCCAGACCCTGCGGAGACCACACCTGCCCTTTTTCTTGGGGAGAAAAAGTGGTAGACACGTCACACGGCCGTCTTAGGGCTCGTGTGGAAAGTATGGTATGGTGGTAGATCTAGCCTCGAAAGGGGGGAGTTGCTACAGCACGGCGACCAGGGCAGCTGTAACTGCCTAAGGGAGACACGGGGGTCCACTCGTAAGGGGACAGAACCGTGGAATTACACACAGGGGGAGTCCGAGCAGGAGGCCTTACCTGTGTAGCACCTATACCAGTACAGGGTAGCCATCAGGGTACCCGCAGTGGCTTGGGTCGGTGAGTTCCTCCGCTGTACCGCGGACCCGGAGGGCTGGGGAGGAATCGACCAGGATCCCGACTCGGAGTGGGGCGCCCTGGGAAAAAAGGCGCACTACTTAACCTTGACGTCAGGAAAAGGGCGCAGGGCATAGCGATCCACCCGGCCGGTCAGTCTACGTGTTACCGAGTTCTACGGGCTCGGACCTGAGAAAACACGAGGCGTAACCGACTCAACGCGGAGGTTGTAAAACCTCGCGAAGGTGTTGGGTGTTGCCCAACCCGCGGCTCTACAGATGTCTGCTAGGGAGGTGCCCTTGGCCAGTGCCCACGAGGACGCTAACACCCCTTGTTGAGTGAGCTCGGACCCGCAAGGGTAGGGGCACGGCCTGGGTGTGATAAGCCAGTGTGATGGCGTCAACAACCCAGTGGGCGAGCCTCTGTTTGGAGACGGCATTCCTTTCTGCCGTCCCCAAAGCAGACAAAGAGCTGCTCAGAGCGTCTGGTGCTCTGTGTGCGGTCCAGGTAAATGCGCAGGGCACGCACTGGACATAGCAACGAAAGGGCTGGGTCTGCCTCCTCCGGGGCAGCTTGCAGGTTCACTACCTGATCTTGGAATGGTGTGGTAGGAACCTTGGGCACATAGCCCGGTCGCGGCCTTAGGATCACAGACGTATCCGCCGGACCGAACTCCAGACAAGTGTCGCTGACAGAGAAAGCTTGCAGGTCCCCGACCCTCTTGATAGAGGCGAGCACGATCAGCAGGGCCGTCTTAAGAGAGAGGGCCCTGAGTCCAATTGATTCAAGCGGCTCGAAGGGGGGTCTCTGGAGTCCTGCCAAGACTACCGAGAGATCCCAGGAGGGAACTAGGCCTAGCCGGGAGGGATTCCACCTCCGGGCGCCTCTCAGGAACCTGAGGATCAGGTCGTGCTTACCCAAAGACTTGCCGTCTACAGGATCGTGGTGGGCGGCAATGGCGGCAACATACACCTTGAGGGTGGACGGGGACAGCCTCCTGTCCAGCCTCTCCTGTAGGAACAGGAGCACTGACTTGATTGCACATCTCTGCGGGTCTTCGGTTCGGGAAGAACACCAATCTGTGAACAAGCGCCACTTTAGGGCGTAAAGGTGCCTGGTAGAGGGGGCTCTGGCTTGGTTGATTGTATTTCCAACGGTTGCAGGTAAGCCGGCTAGCTCTTCCGCATCCCATCCAGGGACCAGACATGGAGGTTCCAGAGGTCTGGGCGCGGGTGCCAAAGCGTGCCCCGTCCCTGAGAGAGGAGGTCCTTTCTCAGGGGAATTTGCCAGGGAGGAGCTGTCGCGAGAAGTCTGAGTTTCGAGAACCAAGTCCGAGTGGGCCAGTAGGGGGCCACTAACGTGACTTGCTCCTCGTCCTCCCTGACCTTGCACAGCAGCGGTGCAAGAAGGCTCACTGGGGGAAATGCGTACTTGCGCAACCCCGAGGGCCAGCTGTGTGCCAGCGCGTCTGTCCCGAGGGGAGCCTCTGTTAGGGTGTACCAGAGCGGGTAGTGGGAGGTTTCCTGGGAGGCAAACAGGTCTACCTGGGCCTTGCCAAACCGTTCCCAAATCAGCTGGACCGACTGGGGGTGAAGCCTCCACTCCCCGCCGGGCAGGCGTTGTCGTGACAGCGCGTCCGCTACGACGTTTAGCTTGCCAGGGGTGTGAGTGGCACGCAGCCTTGAGTCGCTGCTGGCTCCATAGGAGGAGACGGCGGGCGAGTTGTGACATGTGGCGGGAGCGTACGCCCGCCACATGTAAGCCACCACCGTGGTGCTGTCCGATCTCACGAGGACGTGTTTGTCCCGAACTAACGGGAGGAACTTCCTGAGAGCGAGAAGGACGGTCAGCAACTCCAGGCAGTTGATGTGCCAACGCAGCGGGGCCCCTTTCCAACGGCCCGCTGCTGCGTGCCCGCTGCACACGGCACCCCACCCGGACCGGGAGGTGTCGGTTCTGACCAAAACGCGTCGGGACACCTGCTGCAGGGGCACTCCTGCCCGTAAAAAGCAGAGGTCTGTCCAGGGTCGGAGTGTTTTGAGGCAGGCGGGGGTGATCCTTACCCGATGCGTGCCGTGGTGCCATGCTTGTCTCGGGACTCGAGTCTGGAGCCAGTGCTGGAGTGGTCTCATATGCATCAACCCCAGCGGCGCGACCACCGCAGAGGACGCCATATGCCCCAGGAGCCTCTGGAAACGTTTTAGAGGGACCACTGTGCCTGGCTTGAAGGAAGCGAGGCAGTCCAGCACTGACTGAGCACGCTCGCTCGTGAGACGTGCTGTCAATGAGACTGAGTCTAACTCCAACCCGAGAAAAGAGATGCTCTGAACCGGAGTGAGCTTGCTCTTTTCCCAGCTGACCTGAAGCCCCAAGCGGCTGAGGTGCCGGAGCACCTGGTCTCTGTGTGTGCATAGTAACTCTCGAGAGTGTGCTAGGATGAGCCAGTCGTCGAGGTAGTTGAGAATGTGGATGCCGGCTACTCGTAGCGGGGCAAGGGCCGCCTCTGCGACCTTCGTGAAGACGCGAGGGGGACAGAGACAGGCCGAAGGGGAGGACTTTGTACTGAAACGCATGGCCGTCGAACGCGAACCGTAAGAAGGGTCGGTGTCGCAGCAGAATTGAGACATGGAAGTACGCGTCCTTCAGGTCTACCGCTGTGAACCAATCTAGATGCTGAACACCAGCCAGAATATTTCTCTGCGTGAGCATTTTGAACGGGAGTTTTAACAAGGCCTGATTGAAAACTCGCAGGTCCAGGATTGGTCGTAAGCCGCCGCCTTTCTTGGGTACAATGAAGTAAGGGCTGTAGAAACCCTTCCTCATTTCGGTTGGAGGAACGGGCTCTACCGCGCCCTTGGCTAAGAGGGTCGCGATTTCCATGCGCAGGGAACTGGCATGCTCGCCGTGTACTGCGGAAAAGTGGACGCCCCTGAAAGGGGGGCGGGAGCCGGGCAAACTGAATCACGTAACCGAGTCGAATGGTCCGGTGCAGCCAGCGTGATGCGTTGGGAAGCGAAAACCACGCTTCCCAGCTCTGCGCTAGGGGCACCAAAGGGACGAGTATTTTGGACGTACCCGGCGGGGCCTCGCAGCGGGGCGGAACAGGTAATGCAGTGTCGGGCGGCTTCGTTGCGGCCTGAGGCTGAGGTGCTGAGAATAGACTCAAAGCACTTACCTTGCTCCGCGCGCCCGGCAGGGGGCGGGTTCGTGACTGAGGAGGAGGTCTGATGTTGGCGTTGTCTGGACTCGTCTGAACCGGCCGGCCGGGGGACAGTCGTGGGCAGGCGGAAGGCGGGATCGCCGCGTCCGGTGTACCGGGACTGTCGTAATCTGAAAGCAGATTGCCGTGAGAATGGCATTTGCGGGCCAGGTGACCCAGAGGCAAAGGGAATAGCTCTTTTATTGAGAATGTGGGTACCACAACCCCCTGAAAAAACAAAGGATTCTCCTCCCGGCCCTCCACCGGGGGACGGAGCGGTCTTACCACCTCCGGAGCTAACGTCTTCGGCTCTGGGTCGACTGTCTCAGGAGCGGCTTGGGAGCCTTCCGGGTCCTAGAGGGGTTCGTGAGACAGGGGCGTACGCCGCCTGCGAGGTGCTTCGACGCTGGGGCTGAGAGCTGGGCCCGGGTTGGGGCGGAGCAGGAGCTGGTTTCTTCGCCGCAGGGGGCCCTCGGTGAGCAGGCGGGGCAGGGCCCGTGAGCGGCAGGCGTGCGGCGGGGCATGATGTGAGAGATGGCCTCCGTCTGCTTCTTCACCGCGGAGAACTGTTGGGCGAAGTCCTCGATGGTGTCGCCGAAAAGGCCAATCTGGGAGACAGGTGCGTCTAGGAAGCGGTTCTTGTCTGCCTCACGCATCTCGACCAGATTGAGCCAGAGATGGCGTTCCTGGACCACTAGGGTGGCCATCGCCTGTCCGAGTGCCTGCGCTGTGGCCTTCGTCGCTCTCAGGGCGAGGTCGGTCTCTGAGCGCAGTTCCTGCAGCACATCAGGATCAGGTCCACCCCCGTGCATGTTTCTGAGTGCTTTGGCCTGGTGGACTTGCAGGAGGGCCATCGCATGCAGGGCGGAGGCAGCGCGTCCAGCCGCACTGTAGGCCTTCGGCGTTGGCGAGGATGTTGTCCTACAGGGCTTGGATGGGAGTGCAGGCGGCCACGCCAGGAGGTAGGGCTACGGGGCATAGATGGTGCGCAACTGCCCTATCGACCTGGGGAATACGCCCGTATCCATAGGCTCTCCGCCGTCGAGGGTGGTGAGAGTGGAGCGGGTGGCACCTAGGCGAGCGGAGGCGGGGCTCTCCACGTAGGCGTCAGCTCGTCATGCACCTCCAGGAAAAGCGGGACCGGGGGATGCATGGCCGCTGACGCGCGCTGCCCCCAGGAACCAGTCATCCAACCGTGAAGGCTGTGGGGAGGATGGAGGGTTCCAATCCAACCCCACGCTCACGGCGGCCGGAAAGCATGTCAGACATCTGAGCGTCGGCCTCAGCCTGGGCCTGCTGGCACGGCGGCAGTCCAGGGAGTCCTCGGCATCAGACATCACACTCTCCGATGCAGCGGCGAGCTCATCTGCTTCGGGCTCGGGAGGATAGATAGCCGGGCCATGAGGCGAGCCGCTATCGCCCGAGCGTGAGCGGGGACCAGCGGCGTGTCGGAGAACGGGAGGTTCGCGGGGGCTACCCGGCGAAACTGCACCGCTGCCGCCTCCAAATCGCCCCAGCGCCAACCGCATCGTCCTCAATCCCGTGGGAAGAAGGAGCAATCGCGGGGTTCAGCTGGGGTGGCTTGCTCTCTGTTGAAAGCAAGCCGCGACCGCTAACGTGGTCATGGTCATGTTCTCGCAGTGAGAACATGAGCCATCCATAACGCCGCCTCAGTGTGATCGCGGCCCAAACACACGAGACAGCGCCTGTGGCCGTCTGAAGCGGAGAGCACTCTACCGCATCCAGGAACAACACAGGGGCGGAAGGGCATCTTGAAAAGACGGCGTCCTGAAAAGGACATTCAACGCCGCTGTGTTTTGCTCTTTTAGAGAAATTCACTCTTTTAAGGAAATAACTCTTTTAATACACAGTATGTGTGTGTGTCTGCGCTGTCGAAGCGCTCAGGGGCAACAATGCACGCCGTGCAAAGTAGGAGAAAGCTGCTGTTGTGCGCCGTCAAATCCAACAGCATGCAGATCGTCAGAGGAAACAGGAATGTAATAGTGGTGTGTAACTCGCAGCAAACTGCAGACAGACCATCGGGTCCGAAGAAATTTTTGAATGAACTCCCGTATTTGCGCCGCTTAAATACCCGTATGTCCGGGGGCGGGACATGCAAATACTGGCTGCCAACTTTCATTGGCCTTTTTTCATATATCAGAGGTGGATATCGGCGTTCAAGAGAGACCCCTAGTGTCGCTTCTCCGACACAACGTGGAGAGAGCGACAGAAGGGGAACCATGAATTGTTTCTAAGAATAGTCAGTGACAGAGAACATTTGATTGGACAAAAAAATTGTACACAGCCTTTTGAACAAAATGATCAATATTTTGGATCCATTTTTCAGACTGTACATTTAAAATTATTGTATATGATAAAAGATGGTTTTGCACATTTTTAAAAGCACTAACATAAATCAGTGGTTCTCAATTGTTTTTTCTTTAGGACCCAAATTATACATTGGGCATCAAGTATCGAATTAACACAGTACCAAAATAATTCATTATACAAAGAAAAGAAAAATGCCCATAAAATCACATGTCGAAGAGTAAAAAAAAAAGACATTGTATGAAAAACATTTTCTCTTTGCTTTTTAGCAGATCAGTGTATTTATGTATTATATATTTATTGTTTTACCCTGCTGAGAACCACTGATATAGATGGACTCAAAGCTAATGAAGTGGACCAAAAGCCACAAAACCTCCAGTTTTCAACCTTCAACATTCTGCTCAGACCAAGAGGCTAGAGGCTTATCTTGAAAATCTTAATCACAGCCCCAGTAGCTTCACTTAAACTGAACTATTTCATAGCAACTGTGCTCACTTGTCAAATCAAAGCCATGTTCCAATTACATTTCATTACCCAGATCCAAATGCCCAATCATGATCATTTATTGATTTCAATCCATTCAGCTGGGTCTCGCACATTTGTACTTTTACAAAGAGCAATTTTTTCGACAAGCCAGTGAATTCATACAACCAACTTCTGCCAGGATGGAGGCTCTAGTATTTGTTTAGAGTGATTAAGGACACAGTAAGAAATTACAATGCAACTGTGATACATACAGCAGGGCTGATTACAAAGCTGGCCTTGCATTATTCTTTTATGTTGCAGTAACAATAAAAAAAAAGAAAATAGAAAATAATAAAATAATGCACAATCAAGGCTGCTTGTTTACCAGACCCTTAAATGGAGAAATTCACATAAAAGTGTAGCAGCAAAAGTTTTATAAAAACGTTGAAGCATAACTGTTCAAACTGCAACACAAAGGGTTATTTCACCCTTATACCATGGGTCTGTTAAATGCTTGATTTTGATTGGTTGGCAGACGTTCAGGTGTGCAATTATTTTTTCAAGTAAATACACTTTACTACGCTATGAATAGTTCCAGGTCTTGACCGCATAACAGTTCCATGTCAGTTCGCCAAATTATTTCATTTATTTCAAAGAGCCCTACAGGCTACCACAGCAAAATAACCAATTAATACATTGGTTAAGTACATCAGATAAGAATGACAATCGATGTCTATATTATCCTACATTTGTTTCAATTTCGATTGAAAAGCGTCCTTGGGCTCCCTCTCTTTCTTTTGCTCCCGTCTCACCCACACACACACATTGAGACTCAAGTCACGACCAACAAATAGAGCTGCACCCCCCGCAACTTTATCAATACAACAGTTTCTGTAATCCGAAATAACTTTGAATATGTGAAAATGTTTGTTTCAATGTATATCATCCTAATCAGCCTCACATATCTATAGTGGAAAGCACCGCGCTAAACCTCCCCCTCTCTTTCACTCTCACAACTCTCCCGGGAGCTAAGTTAGCACACCCCCACGACTCACTGGGATTGTAAACCGTTGTTTAGAAATAAGAAAGCTGTACAAGAATGGTGACATTCACTGCTGCTGAGACTTAAACTTACACTTTGGCAATTTGAAGTAGTGATGTCCAGTTCGTGAACAAATCGTTCTTTTGAACCGGTTCTTTTTAGTGAACAAGTTGAACTAGTTTACCAAATCAGACTGAATTTTTTTAAACAGTTCGCATCTCCAGTCAACTCTGATCCACAATTTACTTATCTTAACCTGTCTCTTGGATGTGCCTGACACTCCAAATCAAAATGAGCCAATAACCCAGAGTGATATGATCCTAGAACTGGTGAAATCTGTTTTGCCAACTCTTCTTTGCAATTAACCACTCCAACAAGTTCACAAATCAGACTGAATGCTCAGGTCTAAACCTACCCCTAAACCTAACCCTCTCAGAAAACTTCCTGCATTTTTACATTTTCAAAAAACTTAATTTTGTATGATTTACAAGCTGTTTTCCTCATGGGGACCGACAAAATGTCTCCACAACGTCAAATATTTCGGGTTTTACTATCCTTATGGGGACATTTGGTCCCCACAAAGTGATAAATACACGTACACACACACACACACACACATACACACACAACCTAATCTAAAGTGACGTTTTCGAACTAGCAACGAAGGCTTGAGATATATCAAATCTAGATACTGTACACTTGCTCAATACAGCAGTTAATATATTATCTGAAATATCTGTGGGAAACACCCTCACGCTCCCCCTCCCCTTTTCTTAAGTTCTCTTACACACACATGGACACACATACACCGATTGGCCACAACATTAAAACCACCTGCTTAGTATTGTGTAGGTGCCCCCTCGTGCTGCCAAAACAGCACCAACTTGCATGCTCAGAATAGCATTCTGAGATGATATTCTTCTCACCACAATTGTACAGAGCGGTTATCTGAGTTACCGTAGAATTTGTCAGCTCTGGCTATTCTCTGTTGACCTCTCTCATCAACCGCCCCTCATTGTATGTTTATATATATATATATATATATATATATATATATATATATATATATATATATATATATATATATATATATATATATATATATGTATATATATATATATATATATATTAACGTTAAGTAAATCTTACTCAGGCAATTTAAAATGATAACATTTTAAAAAGCATGGCATAATTCAATGCTACCTTGCGTAATCAAAATGTACATAGAGTGGGTCAAATTTACTTGAAACAGAGTATCACAAAGTTAACTAGAGAATTTCTAATGAAAGCCACCAAGAATTGTGTGTAACCTTTAAGGTCTGTTAAATTGACAAGGAATTTCTGCATGGGTTTTTTTCAAGTAAACCTTACTCCAAATATTTATCAGTGTACCTTGACCTTCAAACAAAGACATTTCCATTTTTGTTAAGCAGTTTCACTAGACAAGTAGGGAACGTTATATTTTCAGCATAACATTTTGACTGAAAAGTTGAATTATGCTTCAATGACAGCATACCCTCGAGCTGCCATGAACTCCACAATTTTGTGCAGAACCAGATGATCCAAGTTATCCCAGCAGGATTTCAGAATGTCCCAAAGAGCATCTTGTGAGCTTTAAGGAAATCAGACCTTTTGTACAAAGGAGTTAACATGCTCAATGTCACAAATTTCTAATCACAAACCTTTTGATTATTGACCCAGAAATAGTGCACAATATTAAATATTTCATATTTAGTTTTGTTTTTACAATGTTTCTTGTTTAAAAAATTTGAATCCTTAAGACTTCAGTTTATTTTTATGTTTAAATTAGATTGTGAATCCCAGATTTTCAATGTGCTCTCAGACTTTTAACCCCACTTTACGTGTCTAATCTTGGGCTGACATTTAGAGTACTAGAGTCTTTAACTATGCAAGGTTACTTGGTCTTTCTCTATCCATGAAATACCAATATCCTGTTGTGCATTCGTTGGCGCATTTACTAAAAAAGTCATATCCCATTTGAATCAATTTGGACCTCTAAACAACAGCATGACTGTAATCATATTTCATGATATTTCTCCATAATGGAATCCAGGTACTCCTAAAAATTATTTTGACTGCATACTGGACTTAACCTCTTAACTGGCAGACCCACCTGAGGAACCATTGTTAACCCTTTATAGTTCAGGGTTAACCCTACAATAGCTGTATCCACTCTGTCCCTCAGGTGGGTCTGCCAGTTAAGAGTAAACAAATGACTAAAGTTAAAGTTGTGGGAAGTACAGTAACAGCTTTATTAAATTAGTGCAAAATACAGACATAACTCATTCACCACATCATGTTTTTCTTTGCATTTTCAGAAATGATGGGTTCATTCACACAAACCCACAAATACATTTTATTTTTGTTTTATTGTCAACGGTATGTACCTTTCCTGGCTCTCTTTTTTGTTGTTATCACAAGCAAAAAACATGAAAAAAAGAAGAAAAAAGAACCATAAATCATCAGTCTCCACTGGCCTTTTTTGACCCCACCCCCCGCCAAGGAATAAAACTAAAACAAATAAACACAAAAAAACAACAACAAGCAAATAGCGTACAATCAGAAACAAGGATCACAAGACTGATTTGGTTTCTGTCTGCAAATCTGTCTCGAGACTCAATTGAAACTCAGTCAAAAACTGGAGCTTGTAAATGAAAAACTGGGCGAAAAAACATCAATAGCATAAGAAAAAGACCCTAAAATTACCTAAAAACATACATTTCTTTTGATTTTTTTTGTGAGGGGTCAATAAAGATTATGCAGTCAAATTAAATAAGTTAATTCATATATTTGTACATTGGTAAAAAATAAAATATATATATATATAGTGTACACCGCCCCCCCCTCCCCCCACCACCATTTCACACATTGCTATAAAGATATATTGTGTTCCACTCCATAACAACTAATGCAATCAAACCAAAAACTAAAAATAAAGTCTTGAGAGACATTGTATAGACTTTGAAGGCTTCTGGCTACCACCCTTCCCTAAGGAAACACAACCACTGCAGACTAAACAAGCCTCTTGTCCTTCCCTTACATTAGTAAACGAGAATCAAATACAGTAGTCTTTAACCAGAGGAAACTAAAGTACACCAAAATGTCCAATCGCTTTGCCCCCATCAAATATATTAATGTCCAGTGAGAAAGTTCATCGAGGTGGTGGCATCCATGATGTATTCCAGAAGTATGAGAGGACAGGAAGTGCAGGGAAAGTGGGGAGAGGACAGAGGGGGAGAGTTCCTGATGAATAGGTTGGGGTGTGGTGTGGATAGAGAGGGCCAAAAGAGGACAACAAAATGGGAGAACAGAGGTGAATAGGGAGCAAGGAGTATTTATGGGAGAGGTCTTCCCTCCTCAGCCTTGTTCGTGTGTGGAGAAGAGAAGAAGGTTTTCTTCAGTGTTGCAAAAGGACTACAGAATGAATCAGCAGAATTTACAAGCCTGAGAAAGAGAAATAGAGAAAAGGAGGAATAAGAAAAAATATTTACTATTCAAGCAATTAAACACCATTAGACAGCATAATAGAACATAGTAATAAACTAGAATTAATAAATACTTTCAACAGGCATTTTATGGCCATTTTATTTGCTTTATATTTGTGCAACCAATGTATGAAAACAACCACTGTAAAAATTTTGAATGTGGCAACATTTTTGCAAAATTATATTATGAGGTTCCTTACATATGTTATGTAAATTTTGAGGTGAAATGTCCACTGGGTGGCACTAAAAGTAAGTTAAATGTTCTCCCAAACAGAGGCTTAATGCTTTTTCCAGTTTTAAATCAACAAAACTTACCTCCCTTACCTAAACCTAACCAATAGTGCCATGAAAAGCAAATGTGAGATGAAAAATGCAATTGCTATAGCTACAATGTCTTTCTAAGGTGCTTCTATTTTGGCTCATGTGACGACTTGTTTGCTGTTCAGGCAAGTGCAATGCTCTATCAGGTCTCTAATAAGCTTGTAAATGTAGTTAGATAAGTAATTTAAATGTTAAAATGTCTTGCCTTACATGACATGCGCTATAGTAAATGTGATTTGATGTTATAAGATAGCATTGTGTGAAAAACAGGGCAAAAAGTGTTTATGAACTGATAATCAAGAAAGTGGAAAAGTCTCATGGCTCTTAACTTCAAAACCCATCACCAGTGACTTCTTGACTGATGGAAAGACAAATTGAGGGAGCGACTGATGAGTGTCATGAAAGTGGGGGGAGAGTTTATTTGGATAGAGGAGCGTATTTCTATCTGCCAATTGCTTGGGATGCAGGCGTGCAATTGTGCTTGCCTCTAATGCAGCTGACTGCTGCCAAAACCACTTTCCTCCAATCAGGGTAATGCTAACTAAGTAAAGTCAAGTCATTTTTATTTGTATAGTGCCTTTCACAACACACATAGTTTCAAAGCAGCTTTACAGAAAATCATGCATTAGATCAAACACTCCTCTGTCTTGATGCTTGCATTGCACCTTCCCTACAATTCCCAAGACTTCCCTCTTTGGAGAACTAGGAAAATAGTTTTTTCTCACTCCTCGACTGACTTTATTGTATGTGAAAGCGGCGAGGCAAATTGATTTAGTTATATATGTTGTTGTTTCAGACCGCCTAATGAGAGAATAACCTGGCATGCTTTGTGTCTCTGTGCATGAATAAAGGGGGCTGGAGTCTCATTACAATTTGCAAATGGCATTTGCAAAACAGTAGACTTGCACGCAATCTTAAGCAGCATTCAAGTCTTATTTCCCTTCCAATGCCATTTAGGACCGAGCAGTACAAATGTGTCTAGTCACCCCCCTCCTCCATTTAATATTTGCATCAGATCTAGCACGCTTCGATCGCTTTAGAATTTCCGAGATCCACAGACCAATTCATTTTGCTCAAGTTTTGTGAAATTATGGCTCGCATTTTATAAAAACTATATTTTAATCTAATTGTATGATGATGGTGGCGAGAAGTAGAGCAAGGAAAGAAAAAGATTCTAATTGGTTTTATCTTTCAACTCCAAACCACCACGTACACACTGCAATGTTTTGGGAGTGACGCATGCATTTAAAGGAATATGTATGAATAATGTTCCAAACCTGCATATCTTTCTTTCTTATGCAAAACACAAAGACATTTTCAGCACAATGGCAGTAGATAGTGACTCAACTTAAAGCTATAGTAGTAGTTTATGCAAATTGTCAATCATATTTGAAGTCTTCTAAAGGACTAAAATACATTTTGGTGGTTGAGAAAAGCTTGTTCTCATGTTTATGTGTTTATGCAAGAAATTGCATTGTTAGTAGGAGAACTTGCACAGTTTTTGCTTTTGCGAGGTTTAAGCGCAAGCTATCATAAACAAGCTTTCCTCATGCACATATGAACGTGTGAAGGAAAGCTATGCAAGTCAAGGTTTTTACTTTATAATATTGTATTTGAATTTAGATTCGTCACTGTGTTGAAATTAGCGAATGGGGGCGGGCGGGGGTCTTTAAAAATCCATCTTTTTTTTGTTCTGGCAGAAAAATGGATGTCATCAGAAACAACATGAATGTCAGTAAATGATGATAGAATGTTCATTTTTGGGCAAATGATTCCTTTAAATGCATGAGTGAATGCCATAATGTATACTTTTATAATATAATTCTGGTTACACTTTTAATTTGTAAACATGAATCAATGCATTTGATATCATGAACAAACAATGTGCAATGCTGTGGAAATGTATCTTCCCATTGAGACAGGCCACATCAGTACACAGTGTGGATTAAAAAGCAAAAGTGCCAATCTTGGCAGAAAAGCAGATTTAAACTTCAGTAGGGAGAATGATAAACACAGCTCAGGCTTATTTCCCTGTTTGTGGATTAATTATATTTCACCCTTTTGGCCATCTTTCAATAGATTAAAGAGAGGTTTCAGGGGTCTGTTAACCGAATCTATCATGTTAGTAACTTACACATCATGACTGTCTCATATGTAATTTTCAATTACCATAACTATTAATTACAACTATGATTGGCAATTTGAATTGGTATGCTTACAGCCTGAACTGTCCCTCTATTTATCAGCATGTTAAAGAGCCATCATAGTTTTTTATTAGTGGAACTGGTGTGTTGCGTTCCAAAAATTAGTCACAGTTCTATTCTGTTTGGGTCACGTACAGCAGAGGAGGAGGGGTGGGGAACAAAAACAAACAGCCTGGTCTCACGAAATTTACATGAACATGACAAAATCTAAGTGCAGTACATCACATTTGGCTATATTTATTTTATATATATATATATATAAATATAAATATATAAATATATTATATAAATATAAATATATATATATATAAATATAAAATATATATATATCCAAACCTAAACCTATGCCTGAACCTAACCAATAGTGTTTTAAAATAAACGTATATGAGAAGTTAAAAAGGCATCCTTACTAAAGCAACGCCTAAACCTAACCATTAGTGTTTTAAAATGCAGAAACGTTAATGAAAAATCAAATTTTCTGAAGAAACCACCTCATTTCGTGGCGTCATTTCTATGATTCTGTAATGTATTCAAATGTATTGTTTTTCAAAAGATGTGTTTCAGTAAAAATGTGTTGATATAAAATAGCAGGGTCTGAGTAATAGAGAGAAAAATCTATATTTATAAAGTCATAATCAGCCATTAAAGTCATGATTTGCAAAACGGTGCAAGGTCAAGGAAAATATTACCCATATGACATTAAATACAGGTTCACTTGTTATTTTTCCAACTCAGACTATGTCATATAATTAATTTGACATATTTGTAGGCCTATGCAGCAATTCTAATAATAATATAAATAAATTTCAACATGCAATTTTAAGGGCTTTTTTTGTATTGTGTCCCTATTATTGTTGGGCAGATTACTTCTGAAATGTAATCTGTGACTGATTACAATTACACATCTAAAATTATAATCAGTAAAGTACTGCATTTTTTAGACAATTGACAATTTTCAGGTATCTAATATGATAATATAATTTTGTATTGCTTGTTGAATGTTTTGATAAAAATCTGATTATTAATGAATGTATTAAGTAAACAACAATTAACATGAACAACTTGCTATTTGTCAGATTAAAACAAAGGTGCTAATAGCAACAAGTGAAACCATTGCTACTCTGAGAATATGTAGAATATGTAATCACTATCCAAATGTGATATTCATTACACGTATTGATATGCAGACTTGGGAAACATATACAATTTTTAAATGAGTTTTATGTACTTGTGAACTCTACAGGGAGTTTTCCCAAATTTGCAATTTGAAAGCAGACCTACAGAGGGCAGTATGGTCATCCTTGCATCATTTGGGCATCTCTGTGACATTTCACTGATGAATATCTGTATCTAAGATCCTCCTCTCTGACCATGTCTTAGACTCAATTGCTGCATCAAATGCCTATTTTGCCAATGTAAGACAATATTTGGTTTCCTCTTGACATTTGTTTTAGAATCCAGCATTTTCTTGTGTTGAAAATTATGTTTTAGCTGACCGGCCTACCTCATGGCCATTTACACAAATTCAGTGGCACCATATTATCTGAGGACAAACAAAATCAATGTACTCAAAGGGCAAATCAGCACAGAATGTAGTGTTTGGCAAGCTGTCATCAGGAACAGTACCAATGGCTCCTGTGGGATTGAAGACTTTAAGACTTATGAGAGTGTCTGAAAATGTGTCAAACATGACCAGTGCCATGGCGATGTTCAAGAAGTAGAGGCACGAGTAGCTAAGCTGTAAAATGTTTGAGCTTTATGGAGGTCTAAAGAGAAAAGTACTTCTGTAGCTTTACAGAGGACTGTTTGTGTTTTCCCAGAGGCTTCTATGCATTATTTAAAGGGCCACAAAAGCAAGTCCACTGGAGTCCTTCATCCTACTGAATGGAAGAAGAACAGAGAGTATGGATTTTTCTGTGTCTGGAGCAGAAGGTTAGAGACATGCAGGCTAAAAATACACATCCTCACACACAAACAGTCACTTTAAGGCAGTACTTTCCAACCTTTTTTCTGCCACAGCACAATTTTTACAAATATAAAAATACCACGGCACACCAGTATCAAGTCACGTAGGTATACTGTGTAATGAGGTCACAGGTGGCAAGAGCGCTAATTGGGTAATAAAAAAAACAATACAAATTTCCTTTTCTAATTTGTAGATTTGTTCTTGCAAATTAATTCTTGTAATGCCAGAGAAAATTCAGGAATGCAAACTCATGAAGGGCAAAAAAGTTGAGAGAATCCACTGGTCCAGGAAAATCTTTTCCGGGGAAATTTTTTTAAGAATAAGCTAAAAGCACCAACTGCAGCGATTTTAAAGATTCAAGTAAAACAAACTTGTGCAAAATTAGCTGCAAAAATTAAGTGTATTTAAGTGTGGCTTGCTTCTGCCTCACAGATTTGTTTAATTATATTAACTGATAAGTTCAGTGACCCCCTCTGGAGATGTCACTATGTGACGACAAATGTGCTATGAGTGAGTCATTGAATCATTTTGAGTCGTTCACAACCAAAATCTATCAAGAGACTTTAGTGTTTAAGCATGCCTTACGCCCTGTCTGCCGGCAGGTCATCCCCGTCTATCTGGATCAGGGGAGGGAAACAAAAAAACATTTGGCATCTACACGCCATAACAGAGATCGTGCCAAATTAATAAAACATTTAAAAAGAGAGGGAAAAGGCCAACACGGAGCGGCAGTGAGAGAGAGAGGAAGGAGTGAGTGAGAGAAAGAGAGAGAAAAAAAAAACCCACTTACTCGCCGGTTCACCGATACGCCGTAGCTTGGTCCTCGGCCACTCCTCACCCCTCTAAATGGACAACAGCCATGCCTCTCCGGGCGGTTTGGAGGCAGTCCTCTGGCCCCTGGCAGACGGAATTCCCCGCTGCGTTTTTGGTGGACGGTAGGCGTCTCCCCCGCCCCTGGCAGCGGTAACCGCTCCAGGCGGTTGGTTGGGAGCCCCTCCTCCCCTCGCGGTCAGCGGCCGTTCCTCCACTTCCAGGGGTTTTTAGTGCATTGTAAAGTGCATTTTAGTCAAGGCGTCAATGCTCGATTCAATGCCAGCATCAAGTGCTGCATTGCCCTCCACATGACAAGCATTGCAGAAAGCATCACGGAGGGGCGATTTTACAAGTTTGCAACAGAAGAAAGCGGCAGATGTTCACAATTGAAAACAAGTGTTTGGATTAGGGAGAGAGAGAAAAAAATGGCAGTTGCTTTGATAGCAGAAAGTAATAAATTGAGTCGCTTATGTTTAGATCTAAACGTTTTCTTGGTGAATTAAATTAGTTTAATAACTGGGGTCTCTGATACCTGGAAAAGATAAGGTTATATTTAATATTCTCTCCTTGATGAAAAGGAAGACGAAAGATGCTGAAGTGAGCGAACAACATGCCCCTCTCATTCAGTCGGTCGGAACATGTCCCAGGTCATTACAGCTTGTTTTCTTCAGAGTTCAAGTTCCATTCCTGTCAGACACAGATTCACTGTGCACACGCTGCTGAAGCCAAGCGCATGATTGGCCATAGCTGTAACCAATCAAGCGATCTGCCTCGGTAGGACTTTGGTTGCCAAGTACATGATTGACTACTGCTGCAAGGGCGTAGCAGCCATGGGGGACATGTCCCCTCGCACTCTTTATAAAGGTGATTTACCCCCCCTCGGACCTTTCCAAGCTAAACCTATACAGAGTTCAAATGGTGGATTTGTATACAGTATTCTTTGTGTTTTGTTACTTTGGGCTGATTGAGCGACCATCCAGCCAATCACAGCTGAGTTTCATGAGCCAAAACGACCTTTATGTAAAAAGCCGTCAGTCAGACAGTTTAATCAATGTGACGCCATTGATTTCTGCAAAGTTACTTTAAACAATGCTCATTTATCCAGTTTATTATCGCCATTAATGTTGATCTAAATTAATAATCTACAGATGAGGAACACACAAATGAGAGTTATTTATCAGCATTTCATTCTTGATTGGCAGCATTACATGAAATTCACAGCAGAAAAAAATAAAAGGACAATCCTTATTTTAAGCACACATTGTAAGTGGAGATAATATATCAGCGCATGAGTCTTCATTACGTTATGCTTTTACATTATGCACCAAAGGGTTGGTCAGATACCAACATTTTGGCTTCGGTATGATATCAGCCCTGTTAACTTGGTATTGATACTAACTCGATACTTTAAAATGTAAAAACTCAGATTTTTTTATGAAATTACACAGAACATTACTTGTCTAAAAGAACTGCACTAAGTCTTATGGATACAAATTTGTCACGAACCCCGCTCCTCTGCCCCATCCCCGCTTCGTCGCACACACACTCACTCCTCAAGCTCGCATGCTCGTTCCGCCCCCTCGAGCCCGCACGCTCGTTCCACCCCCCTCGTGCTCATGCTCGTTTTGCTCCCTCGAGCTCTCACACTCGTTTTGCTCCCTTGAGATCTCCTGCTCGTTAGCAGGTCTCTCTCCTCGGGCTCACATGCACGCTCCTATGGCCAAAACATTATGACCACCTGCACTCGTCTCAATCACCCCATTATTCGTTTCACCTGCACTCGTCTCATCACCTTTCATTGTTTACACCTGCACCTTCCCCTATAAATACCACAGCACATCCGTTTCATGGGTGTTGGTTATTGTATTTAGTTTCCCGTGTCTTTGCCCCCGCTAGTCTCGTCTAGTTTTGATCCCCTCTTGAACTCCTCTTGATTACCCCCTTAGCTTGCCAGCTCCTCGTTCCCCTAGTACCCCTGTCTACTCCCTTTGTTAGTTTACCCGCCTCTCGATCCTGTTTCCCCGGCTTTGACCCTCGCTCCCTCGACTACTCTCCCGGATTTGCCCCTTTACTCTCTGTGATTCCCGGCTTTTGACCCTACGCTTCCCTCGACAACTCTTCACTGGATTTGCCCGTTTGTACTTTTGCCTGCTTTTATTGTTAACAATAAAAGCAGTTTTTGACTTACATTGTGACTGTCTCATCTTGTGTGTGTGTGTCCGGGTTACAGAATAACCAACCTCACCGAAGACAGTCACAATGCATCAAACGGAGAATTCGCGCAGCTCACTAGAGCGGAGGTTTTCAGCGCACTCTGCCCCAGGATCTACCGGTGGGAGTCATGATCGCGCGCTCACAGCCCAGGGCCAGCAGGTACGTGCGATTTTTGATTTTTGTCACCCTGCGTCACCTGTGTCTGCCCCTGAGCCCGTTTATGCTTCCCATGCATATTTGAGCGCCGTGAACTCTCCACCCCGGAGAGGTTTTTGGCTCTTGGACGCTGACCAAGGGGTTTTTATCGCGAGGCAGCGGTTGTGTAACTCATAACCCCGCCCTCGACATTAAGGAGCCAGCGGCCCGACTCTTGGGGTTGCGTCAGGGGAGTCAAGCCTTGGAGGTTTTTGTTATGGATTTTTGTGCCCTGGCATACCAGGTGAATTTTGATGAGGTGGCTCTGAAAGACATTTTTCAATGTGGACTGAATGAGCCAACCTCATCATTCATGCCAGGTGGTCGCTGCTCTCTCAACCTGGCTCAGTTTATTGACCTCGCCCTACTGTACGCTGGTTCCTCGTTTACTGTGGGGGAGGCAGAAACTGTCTCGAAGCCTACCACGGCCCCCGTCTCGAAGCCTACCACGGCCCCCGTCTCGAAGCCTACCACGGCCCCGGTCCCGAGGCCTGTCACGGCCCCAGTCCCGAGGCCTGTCACGGCCCCGGTCCCGAGGCCTGTCACGGCCCTAGTCCCGAAGCCTGTCACGGCCCTAGTCCCGAAGCCTGTCACGGCCCTAGTCCCGAAGCCTGTCACGGCCCTAGTCCCGAAGCCTGTCACGGCCCTAGTCCCGAAGCCTGACACGGCCCTAGTCTCGAAGCCTGGCACGGCCAGCGAGTCAGCGCCCATGCCCGCCACGGCCAACGAGCCAGCACCCATGCCCGCCACGGCCAACGAGCCAGCGCCCATGCCCGCCACGGCCAACGAGCCAGCGCCCATGCCCGCCACGGCCAATGAGCCAGCGCCCATGTCTGCCACGGTCGGCGAGCCAGTGCCTGTATCCTCGACCGTCCCCATGGCCACGCCCCCTGTTGGCTGAAGATGTAAGAGAAGGAAGAGGGCCCCTTCTCCCCAGTCTCGTCTTGTGCTCAAGACCGCAGATGTTCCCTCAGAGTCTTCCACAGCTCTACCGACCTCTGCTCCGCCCTCAGAGTCTTCCATGGCTCTGCGGGTTCTCTCCCCCAGAGTCTTCCATGGCTCTGCGGGTTCTCTCGCCCAGAGTCTTCCACGGCTCTGCGGGTTCTGCTCCCCCCAGAGTCTTCTCAGGGCTCTGCGGGTTCCCTCGCCCCAGAGTCTTCCATGGCTGCCAGCCTCTCTGCCCTCAGAGCCCTCACGGCCTCGCCTCCTAAGCCTCCCAGGGCTCTTCCTCTCAAGCCTCCCAGGGCTCTTCCTCGAGCCTCCTAGGCTCCTCCTCCAGCCTCCCAGGCTCTGAGCCTCTCAGGGCCTCTCAGGCTTCTCCTCCCAAGCCTCCAGGGCTCTCCTCTCAGCCTCCCAGGGCTCCACCTCCAGCCTCCCAAGCCTCCTCCCTAGCCTCCAGGGCTCCTCTCGAGCCTCTCAGGGCTTCTCCTCTCGAGTCTTTCAGGGCTCCCCCTCCCAAGCCTCTCAGGGCTTCTCCTCTCGAGTCTTTCAGGGCTCCTTCTCCCCTCAAGCCTCTCAGGGCTTCGTCTCTCGAGTCTTCCAGGGATCCTCCTCCTCCCGAGCCTCTCGGGGCTCCGTCTCTTGAGTCTTTCATGGCTCCCCCCCTCGAGCCTCTCGAGCCTTCCAGGGCCCCACCTCTAGAGCCTCTCGAGTCTTCCACGACCTTTTTCCCCGAGCCTCTCACGGCTCTACTCCCAGAGACTCCAGAGCTTCCTAGGGCTTACGTAATGTTTTACATTATTAATATTCTGACTATATATTGTGATCAGTTGAATTCAACTTTGGTGAATAAAAGTACCAATATCTTTCCATAAGAGCAAAATCTGTGCATTATTAGAAACTTTTGGCCGCCAGTGTGTGTATATACAGATGAAACTCGAAAAATTTGAATATCAGTGCAAAAGTTCATTAATTTCAGTAATTAAACTTAAAAGGTGAAACTAATATATTATATAGACTCATTACAAGCAAAGTAAGATATTTCAAGCCTTTATTTAATATAATTTTGATGATTATGGCTTACAGCTTATGAAAACCCCAAATTCAGAATCTCAGAAAATTAGAATATTGTGAAAAGATTCAGTATTGTAGGCTCAAAGTGTCACACTCTAATCAGCTAAACACCTGCAAAGGGTTCCTGAGCCTTTAAATGGTCTCTCAGTCTGGTTCAGATGAATTCACAATCATGGGGAAGACTGCTGACCTGACAGTTGTGCAGAAAACCATCATTGACACCCTCCACAAGGAGGGAAAGCCTCAAAAGGTAATTGCAAAAGAAGTTGGATGTTCTCAAAGTGCTGTATCAAAGCACAATAATAGAAAGTTAAGTGGAAGGGAAAAGTGTGTAAGAAAAAGTTGCACAAGCAGCAGGGATGACCGTAGCCTGGAGAGGATTGTCAGGAAAAGGCCATTCAAATGTGTGGGGGAGCTTCACAAGGAGTGGACTGAGGCTGGAGTTACTGCATCAAGACCCACCACACACAGACGGGTCCTGGACATGGGCTTCAAATGTCAAATGTCTTACCTGGGCTAAAGAAAAAAAGAACTGGTCTGTTGCTCAGTGGTCCAAAGTCCTCTTTTCTGATGAGAGCAAATTTTGCATCTCATTTGGAAACCAAGGTCCCAGAGTCTGGAGGAAGAATGGAGAGGCACACAATCCAAGATGCTTGAAGTCCAGTGTGAAGTTTCCACAGTCTGTGTTGGTTTGGGGAGCCATGGCATCGGCTGGTGTTGGTCCACTGTGCTTTATTAAGTCCAGAGTCAACGCAGCCGTCTACCGGGACATTTTAGAGCACTTCATGCTTCCTTCAGCAGACAAGCTTTATGGAGATGCTGACTTCATTTTCCAGCAGGACTTGGCACCTGCCCACACTGCCAAAAGTACCAAAACATGGTTCAATGACCATGGTATTACTGTGCTTGATTGGCAAGCAAACTCCCCTGACCTGAACCCCATAGAGAATCTATGGGGCATTGCAAAGAGAAAGATGAGAGACATGAGACCAAACAATGCAGAAGAGCTGAAGGCCGCTATTGAAGCATCTTGGTCTTCCATAACACCTCAGCAGTGCCACAGGCTGATAGCATCCATGCCACGCCGCATTGAGGCAGTAATTAATGCAAAAGGGGCCCAAACCAAGTACTGAGTACATATGCATGATTATACTTTTCAGAGGGCCGACATTTCTGTATTTAAAATCCTTTTTTTTTCTTGATTTCATGTAATATTCTAATTTTCTGAGATTCTGAATTTGGGGTTTTCATAAGCTATAAGCCATTGTCATCAAAATTATATCAAATAAAGGCTTGAAATATCTTACTTTGCTTGTAATGAGTCTATATAATATATTAGTTTCACCTTTTAAGTTGAATTACTGAAATTAATGAACTTTTGCATGATATTCTAATTTTTCGAGTTTCACCTGTAATTAAACAGTTTGCGGATTGGTGTGATGCTCACCAGTTTATTGAAAATGTGAAGAAAATGGTGGAGATCATATTTGATCCGAAGTCCATTGGGGATCACAACCCAGTACTGATTCATAAGGCATTCATTAAACAGGTTACTTCATATAGATACCTTGGTGTCTATATTGATAATATGTTTACATGGCAAGTTCATGTTGATAACCTTTGCTCTAAGTTGCAACAGAGGATGTACGTTTTGAGAAGGCTTAGAATTTATGGTGTCAATAGTAAGATTATGTATTTGTTTTATCAGATGATTTTAGAGAGTGTGTTGAAGTATGGCATACAGTTGTGGTATGGCAATTTACCAGTACAAGTCGAAGCTTGCACTTCTCAGTGAAACAGCAATGAAGATTATGGGAAAAAAAGACCAATATTACCTTCAGGCTCTGTATTAAAATTCTGTGCTTAGGGAGGCACAGAAGATTTGAAATGATCCAACATATATCTTACATTCGGAATTTGAGATGCTACCATTAGGCAGGTAGTTTAGATAGCCAAAGTGCAGGTTGAATCGATACAGGAATTAATTTGTTCCATTGGCGGTGAGATTATTAAATAGTAAAAGGTAAAGGATTCTATTAGTCCTCTTGTATGTGGCTGTTATATATATATTTTTGTATTTTCTTTTGTATTTGTGCATTTGTTTTTGAAGCAGCGGCTCTGAGCCCAAGACAAATTTCCTATTTGGGACAAAAAAGTCTACCCTTACCTTAAATATATATATATATATATATATATATATATATATATATATATATATATATATATATATATATATATATATATATATTTAATGAAAATATTAAATTAAAACAATCTGGTTACCTTAGTCAAAAGGCTGCTATGGCTGAATCCCAACATGCTGATATTCAGTACACTTGCTTATGTGACATTGCTTACAGATAATAATACTAATAATATAATCATTTAATATTATATTATTGTTACTTTGAGTATTACTGCGACTGCATTGAATATTACACTTTTATACAGTAGTAATATTTGTCACGATGTCTTCAATTGCATGCAATCAGTTGAATGAGCTCTCGTTTCAGCTGGAACACTGGAGTCCCTGGTCTTATCTTTCTGTTCCCACCCAGTCTCTCTCAGCAGAGGTCAGGGACTCAGGGTTCATTAAGGTGATAAGAAAATTGAAGTCAGACACTCTTTCCCTCCCACTTGGTCAGTGAGCGACATTGTGATGTGGGCACACCTGGCCAAGTCTTTCTGTACAACAGTGAAATCCATCTGTAAAGGAGGTATTAGTGTGCTTCTAGTGTATAGTATACAGTATACACTAGGGTTGTAACCACCCACTATAGTCAATAGATTTGGGGTAAGCATTGACCAAAAGAAATCATGTCATGGCTGTGTTGAGCTTGGTCTGAGCAGTGGTGGTCGGAATTAGTGTAATTAACCTTTTGCCAACAAGATGGGCTATTAGCACTACGTTTTTTTTTATAGCCATAAAAAAGACGGAAAGTTTCTGGAGTTTGGCGAAGAAAACAAAGCATCAAATAGACACGCACAGTTACAATCACCGCTAATGCACCAGAATGGATCTGTAAATGGATATGCTCTGCCTGTGATTCACATGGATCAACTTGATGACATCACTGTTCTGCACGAGTTGTATGTAGTTGAAAATGGCAAGTGCCGTCTAGGATAATTTTCTTTTTGCAGTCAATTACAACAACGATGGTCAAAAAAGTATACAAAACAGGCACTGTTTGAAGACATTGCTTGACGCGAGTGCAGTACTGGCAATACATTGATATATGATTAATCATGTATGCCGATATCACCCAGAGAAAGATAGCATGCGACACACCAAGAGCCGCAAGTGAGCCGAAACTGTACACACTCCCTTCTGTTTTTAAGCAGGCACTCAGAGTTAATTCAGACATAAATGAAACAATAACTAAAACGCTTGTGGTGTTCATTACCATAAAGTTATGTTGCCATACTCTGTTGATGAAGATGTGGGATTTCAGCATATGATTAAAACACTAGAGCATCCCTGACCCTTATACTATCTAGATTCATAACAAGGTTCCTTCTATAATGATGTACAGCTTCCGAATGCTGAATATATGTTGAGTTGAGTTTGAAATGCACTTTATGTTCACACTTGTAGCATGATAATGCAGGTATTAAGTTAAAATGTTGATTTAGTAATTAGAGAAAAGTTTTTTTTTATAGTTCAGGTCCCTAAAGAAAATTAACCATGGTTTTACTGTAGTAAAATAGTAGTATCATGACTGAATTAACCATGACTGCTGTCACCGGGGTTTTCTTAGCAGAAATCATGGTTTTGATACAATTAACTATGGTTTTACAACAGTAATACTTAAGTTTCCATAGAGTAACTATGGTTTTATTATATATTATAACCATGACAGTAACAACTGATTTTGTGGTTACTATGATTTTACTACAAATATAAATGTTACTGTAGTAAAACCATGATTTTAATTTAAGGCAAACCTGTTTTGTAACCAAATACAGTATTTTTATTTTGGATTTGGAAGTATTTTTTTGTATTCTTATTTATGAACATAGCAAATACCAAACCATCCCGAAATGTTACCCAAAAACCACGATACAAACTGAACCATTCGAAATTTGAACTTTTACACCCCTAGTACACACACACACACACACACACACACACACACACACACACACACACACACACACACACACACACACACACACACACACAAGCGTTGGTGTGGCTATCCTTATGAGGACTCTCAATAGACATAATGCTTTTTATACTGTGCAAACTATAGATTCTATCCCCTAACCCTAACAGACAACAATAGAGTATATTAGAATAATAACTGCTGCAATTTAACTGGAAGTATCTAATGGTTCATCCAATGTTTTTAGCAATGGCAGATAGGGGTGTTCGGTAGACCTGTTTGATTTTGTTTTATATTTTATTTGGTGATGCCAGTGCTGCAGATACACTTCATGTATTTCCTTCTCTTTTTTTCTTTTCTTTTTTTTTTTTTACAAATTACAGTAATATGCTAAGGGTGGGTGATATATTGTTCCAGTTATAATGTTGCCTGGTCTCACAGGAGAAACAAGTGACCTGGTCTTAAAAAAAAATATTAAAATAAATGCCTAAAATAAGTGACTTGCTTCACCAAAAATACTGAAAATAAGCAATCAATATTTTTTCTCTCCAGATTTTTGATATTGATCAGCATAGAAATCATAACAAGTGTAGTATACACTAGCCTATATAAAAAAATAAAAAATCCTTTATATAAGGTATATCCATCAAATTATTTAAAAAATGGCTATCTAAAATCAATTAATATATATCTTTTTCCTGTATGCACACTGCATGTTCACATTTGGACTAAACGCCACCTTATGTAGGCTACATTTATTAATTTTTTTAAACCTTGGTGTAATCACAGAGAACATGCACAGCACAGTTCCTCAGGAGCTAATAAAGTCCCGAATCAACTTTACTGCTTTAATAACCAACATTGGGGGACAACAGAAGGGAACACACACAGTCATTGCTCTTAAGTTGTAATAGCGTGAGTCATAAGAAACCAAACATTTTCTCAAAGTGAGGCCTAAATAAAACAAACTATTTGGATAATTACATTTTAATTACAGATCTGCTTCTCAGTCAAAATCCGGCAGCATTAAATCAGTATTATTGCTTTATATCTAACAGTAATTCAGTTAAGACTTTAAAACAGAGAATTTAACATTTGACCTTAACTTTAACTTTTTTTTTTTTGTTGATATTTTTCCTTGAATCTTTGGTTTCATGAAAAAATTATGGAAACAAACATTAACATTATTAACTGGTTACAAGCACTTAAAAAATCACTCTTCCATATCTAGTCCCAGGTTTTAAATATATCAAAATCTTTAAACATTATTGTGGCAGGGAGGAGTGTGGGCCCGGTCGTGATTATACACACCCGGTCCCTTATCAGGCCTCCGAGAGGAATAAAGGCGGACTGCGGAGGATGGTGCGGGAGAGAGAGATTGTTTACGGAAATGTCCGTCATGTGTGTGTTGTTGTCATCTTTTGTTTAAGTTTATAATTAAACTATTATTTATATTGTCAAGACGGTTCTCGCCTCCTCCTTTCCATCGAACTACGTTACAATTATGTTTCCAAGATTTTCAATGTCTTAAACTTTGGAACACCACAAAATGTGTTAAAACCAAGACAGTTGTACAAACGTTCAAACTTGCGAATCTGTTAGTGGCATACAAATACGCATTCACACTTAAAAAAAAAACAATCATTAAGAAATTAAAGAGCCCTGAGATTATTTCTCAACCATGGAGTCTGACGATGCAAGCATGGTCTAATCATGTCAAAGAAGCAGGTTTTTAAGAAACACTCTGGGTAACCCAGCATGGCATAATATATGCCGATGTCTGCCAGGGCAATACAAAATAATCACAACATTTCAGCCTTTTAGCATTCACAAGCATAGCCCATAGACTTCCACTGAATGTGAATTACTGTAAACACAATTTCTTTTAATGGACAAGTTGAGGGATGAGTGGAGAGTATTTTCTGTAGTAATCAACAGAATGACTGATGCTTTCAATGGAGTCTGTGTACTAATATATACCACTGGGACTTTTCCCTCTGGATGGTTGACTTGTGCCAGTTCTCAAAACCAATTAAAAAATACATAGCAACTATACAAAGTGTAAGATCTGAGAAGCTTGGAAACAGAAGAAGAGTAAGATAAAGTCTACCCCAAAATTCCTCAACATCATAAATTAAAGACTCTGCCAAGATGGTGCCTTTAAAGTCTGAATCAACCTTTTGTAAGAATGTACATACATTTTCTGTGGAAGTATGACTGTCACATGCTAAGAAACTCTGTACTTGACAAGAGAGAACTTGAAAACTGTTTTGGAAGGATCTCTTTGGAAACTCCCTTTAGCCAAACCAAAACTAGTGTTTTTCTATCATCTCCAAAGGCAAAAACCCAACTTTTCTTGGGTTTTACAATGCATACACAGACATTATATAACCTATCAAAAGACTATATTGCATCATCATTCTACACCGCACAACTCACAATCTATTTTTGATAGTTAAAATGTATCTTATACAAATGATTGTAGTATGATGGAACGTTTAAAATATTTCAAACAAAACTTCACCACCTAGGACAAAGGCTCTCTTCTCTCCTCTCTTGGCTCTTCTCTTAGCCATTCTTCGGCTGGCTTCGCTTCGGCACCCCAGTGCACAGGTTCCGCACAATGTAGAGTGCAGGACATTTTGGAACGCAAAGTTCTGAGAGGAGTTCTCTTCTCTGCTCTAAAACTCATACACGTGACGGGGAGTCACAAGTCTCCCTTGTGGAGAACTACCAGAACTTTCCACAGACCCAGCCAAAGAGCCAAAGAACTAAAGCATCGCAATGCAACGAAACACAATGCAAAGTGTGGGAGGTTTTATTTAAATACTTTGGTAACCTGATTGCAAATTGAGGTATACTAAATTAAGTATCGATCGTCCAGGGCATGGTCTAGACTTGGACTATAGACAAAGTTAAAATTTCCATTCACCTTCTGTTACAACTCATTCTCCAACCTGTTTGTATGTTTGTCTATGTGTGTTAGTTTAATTTTTATTTTGTAGATTAGAAATGAAGTCTTGTTTGTTTTCAAAGAGGATTTGACTATTGTATAATTTTCTAAATAATCTTATCAATTGATTCTTAAAGTTCTACGCTCTGTGCTTGAAAAATATTTCAACATATTTGTGATAGTATTACTCAAGAGTTAACAGATGTATCATATCAACTCAACATGGCCGAGTGATCAGACGTATACCTTAATTCTTTCAATATTCCCAGAATTAATCGTAATTCCCTTCTTGAGTTAAATTACTCATATATAAATTGTGAGCAGATACAACAAGCCTGTTGTATTACATATTTAATGGTGGATAATTTTTATTCAGATTTCTAATCTGATCATTTGTTATTTATCCGTGGTCAAATGTGGCCGAGATGCCTAAACTAATTCCATTATACAATTCTTACATATTATTGGTGATGAATGCTGGCAGAAGAAAAATTACTAACATCTTCAGTAACACACTGAAGACAAAGCTTAAGCTTCCCAGTCCATGCCTGATGGGTATCTGAATGATAATATATGTTGAGAGATCACACAAACAATAAGAGAGAGAGAGAGAGAGAGAGAGAGAGAGAGAGAGAGAGAGAGAGAGAGAGAGAGAGAGAGAGAGAGAGAGAGAGAGGGAGAGAGAGACATTGGGAAACTCTGGAGAATATCTGCTGGCATGTTTAATGCTAGGCCTCTCATTGGCTCCATTGTGCCATGAAATACAGATGGATCAACTGTTTATCCAATCTGGCCCCTGGCTTGAAACCCTTCCATAGAAAACCTCCACATCCAGACACAACTAAGCAGAGCATCTCTTTCTTTACAAAGAGAGGGAACTTAAAATCTCAGATTTATTTTTCCTCTTTTTTCATTTTAGAATGGCTGTAAAAAGCTCCATTATGTTCCACCCTCACTAAAGGAGTGAATTATTAATGTTATTGCTAGGAGAAGGGCCACCAAGGGACCATGTGCGGGATTAACTGTGGGACAAACACATAACACACACCGACACACTAATACACACACACTGAGTGAGGGGAGCTTAAAACATGCCGTAAAGTGACCTTTAATCTGTGCATATTATTTCAAATGCTTCTATGGCTCTCTAGCAGCTGTAATGGTGGCCCTATCCATGCTCTCTAAATCTAGCTATGGATCAGCTCTTAATGCAGTTTGGAGCTTTAAAATTGTAAACAGATACTGTACAGGATCACTGAAGAGATTCTGAAAGGAAGGCATTCCCTACCAAACTCAATCAAGGTGTATAAGGTTTTCCTCATCGGCATTAACATTAAGATAAAGAAGCAACACAGACAAACTCAAAATAACTTTGTTCTCATACATTACGTTTCGTGTACACTGCAAATATCCTATTCATAAGTAGTATCTTTCTATTGTTTTCCAGTAAAAACATCTAAATATTCTAAAATCAAGACACATTTGGCTGAGAAGAAACACTTTCAAGGTATTAAGACTATTTTAGTACTACTAAGAGAAAACGTACTTTAATCTTTAATATATAAGTTTCCAAGGCGAAATCAAGGTGGAAGTTGGGAATTCTTACTCTCCGAACTGATTGGAATGCAGCATAATCACTATGTATAAAAAAGTATCTGCCATATGACTAATTAATTAATGAGTCAAGAGAATACTCAAACAGAATTAATGGACAAATTGACACAGGTCTTCAAGTTAAAACTCAAAATGGCACCAAAGGCTGTAGAAACACCCCAAAACTACACTGTAAAAATGAAATTGCATTTTATTCAGCTTATGGTTTTTGAGTCAAAGACATAAAAACACATTGAGCAATAATATTTCCCAAATTATGTCCCAACTAGCCTAACAGATTTGTCTGAATGAACCATTTCATATTAAACAATGCTGCAGATTTGCGAGTTCTTAGCTTGCAATGCAACATTAATAAATTAAGCTGTTAGTGCTTATGTTTTTGCTGACATTATGCTGTTATTGTTTTATTTAATTGTTGTGTGGTGATATTGGGAGCTCATCTTTGTTACTTAATGAGGTTTGATGATTGTAACTGTTACTGAGGTTTGTGTTAAGGGTTGAGGTCTAACATATGTCTATGTCAAACAATTGTGCGTACTGCCTTGCCTTGCAAGACTTACCTCTCTTCAGAGGCCAAGATTTCCGTTAACTTCATGCAAAAGTAATTAATATGGTAACAAAAGGAAAGTTATCGTACTGCAAATTGATAGTTGGCTGAACAAAAAATTTGTAGTTCTCTTTCTAACATTAGTTTGGTATATCACTATGGGAATTAGCCTCAGGCATATCCGACACTGGAAGCAATGACATCATGTCTGTCAGCTGACAGACCAATTACAGCAGTGATAAGAAAGCCTCACCTCCCTTTAAAAGACACCGCCACAGGCCTCTTCATCATTCTCATTCTCTTCCCCATGAAGATTATTGAAAGCTATTCTCAGTAGGACTTGCAAGGAGTGATCGCTAAACAGTTCGTTAGATGAGCTGTTCAGGTACGTCATAGAGTGCAGATTTTTCTCTTTTGAGAATATATTCACTGTCGAAGTGAATATACTTTTCTCCTGTGTTGATGTTGTTTCTCCTGGCATAAACCAGTGCGTCAAGCCAGGTTTACATATTTTTTCAGTTGAGTTAAAAGCAGTTATAGCTACTTCGCTCTCCTGCACATCGTGGTGGTGTGGTAGATCGGCTGGTCTTATCACATTAAGGAGAGATCCGAGGATTAAAACAGAAATGATTGGCAAGTTGTGGTGAACTGGCTCTGTGTTTTTGAGCAGTTTTCTGTAATTGTGACTCCAAGCTCACCGAGTAGTGGAGTGAAATTGAAGGATCCCTCCTGTCTGTGCATGGAGTGGTGGTGGCATAGTGGGCTAAAGCACATAACTGTTGAGCAAGGCACTTAACTCCAGGTTGCTCCAGGGGGATTGTCCCTGTAATAAGTGCACTGTAAGTCGCTTTGGATAAAAGCGTCTGACAAATGCATAAATGTAAATGTAATGCATGTGTGGATCTACGATCTTGCTAATCCTGATTGTTGCTCACACTGTTCCTGGTTCGTATGGCAAGTTTTGGAAAGGAGGGTGCGGGTTGCAGCGACGAATAATGGGGATCCTTGTTTTTCTCCACTGCCAGACAATTTTATCGATGAAGTGCATGGAGGGGCACAGCTGAAACAGCCCCAGCCGAGAAGTAAGGCTTCATTTGCAGTGGCAGCTGCCAAACATCACCTGCCATGCAAACTAACTAGTGTTCTGGTTCAGGACATGGAGTGGGTGAACAGCAGCCATGGAGTATCTGCTCCACTCCTTCCTCAAAAGGAGAGTTCGTTTTCCCCCCTCCATTCAAGAGGACTCGGCAGGAGAGTCAAAAACTAAGTTTCGTGTTGCACTGTTCTTACAAAAAGAGTTTAAGGAGAGTGTTGGCACCAGTTCCCCCAGTGCCTCTCAGTTTGCATTTCCCCTGTCCACCCACGGGGTCAGAAAAGAGAGAGGAGTAAAGTTTGCACGAAAACATGTGTTACAAAAATAAAACGATTATCAGTGCATCCAGGCAGTGGGCCGAGGGCACAGCAATGTGTGAAATTAAACACAAGAAGCTCTCAAGTAATGTCCAATTAGGAGCTGTAATCTCCAGCTCCACTGCTAGATGGTGCCGCAGCACCATCAGTGAGCGAGTGCTACAGCAGGCCCCTCTCTGCTCTTAAGTTGGCAGAAAGTCTGAAAGTTGTTTTTATCCCGGGTTTTATCAACAATTGAACGAGGTTATCGGCTGCAATTTGCAGAAAAACCACCTCTTTTCAACAAGCTCTTAATGTCAACAACGGAGGGAAGTCAGCTCAGATTTTGGAGGAAGAAATAGCCAATTTGCTGAGCAAAAGAGCTATAAGGGCAGTGCCGGCGGAGGATAGCCATCAGGGTTTTATTTCGTCATTTCCAAGAGAGGGGAATTAATTTCACAATCAGTCCCATTCTGGATTTGGAGAACCTCAAAAAACACCTCAGAAGGCACAAATTCAAAATGCTCACACTAAAAATGCAATCTCAATTTGTTCGTACCAGAGACTGGTTAACGTTAGTCGACCTGAAAGGCCTTTACCATCACACAGAACATTTCTAAGGTTTGATAATCAAGGAGTAGCCTACGAATATTTGACTGTGCCTTTCGTACTGTTATTAGCACAGAAAGTGTTCAGCAAGTGTGTGGAAGCAAGCAGCGCTAACGCTGCTGAGATTAACTTGTCTAAGAGTGTCTGCTTACCTAGACAATCTACTGCTCTGTAATCCATCAGATGCAGGAGGATGCCCTCGGCGAGCAGACGGTGCTTGGCCCGTGGCAGCAGGATTGCAGTGGGGCAGGATGTGTGAAATGGCCTCCGTCTGCTTTTTCACCACGGAGAACTGCTGGGCGAAGAATGATGTCTTGTCCGTCTCGCGCATCTCGAACAAGTTCAGCAACAGATGACGTTCCTGGACCACAAGTGTGACCATCGCCTGTCCGGGTGACTGCGCTGTGGTCTTTGTGGCCCTGAAGCGAGGTTGGTCGCTTAGCGCAGTTCCTGCAGCAAGTCGAGATCCGGACTACCCTCGTGCAGATCTTTAAGTTCCTTGGCCTGGTGGACTTGCAGGAGGGCCATGGCATGCAGGGCTCTAAGCGGCCTGTCCAGTGGTGCTGTAGGCTTTGGCGGTCAATGATGACATCGTCTTACAGGCCTTGGAGGGGAGCACAAGGCAACCCTGCCAGGTGGCGGCATTCTCGGGACATAGGTGGATTGCAACCGCCCTATCCACCTGGGGAATTGCCTTGTACCCGTGGGCCGCTCCAGCGTTGAGGGTAGTGAGAGCTGATGAGCGAGACACTTTGTGAAGAGTGGAGAGGGGTGCTCTCCATGCAGTCGTCAGCTCATCATGCACCTCCGGGAATAAAGGGAACGGGGGGGGGGAGGGCTGTGAGCGGCACGCAGACCCTAGGAACCAATCATCCAGCCACGACGGCTGTGGGGAGGAAGGACGGTTCCAGTCCATCCCCACGCTGGCGGCGGCCCTGGCAAGCATGTCCGCATCTGGGCATCAGCCTCAGCCTGGGCGTGTTGGCCCGAAGGCGGAAGCCCAGACCAGTCATCTGCGTCAGATGCCAGACTGCTCTCCGGTGCAGCGGCGAGCCTATCCAGCTCGGGGGGCTCCAGAGGATAGGCAGGCTGGCTGTGAGTTGAGCCGCTGTTGCCTCGAGCCCGGACGGAAGTCAACGAGCATGCCGAGGGGCGGGAGGTTCGCGGGTACGTACCCGGCGAAACAGAGCCCGCTGCCATCCCCTGATCGCCTCCATCGCCAGCCGTGTCATCCTCAATCACGTGGGAAGAAGGAGCACGCGGGGGGGTGGCTGGAGTGGCATTCCTTCGGTTGAAGGAAAGCCGCGACCGCAACGTTGCCATGGTCATGTTCTCGCAGTGAGAACATGAACCATCCACAAATGCTGCCTCGGTGTGATCGCAGCCCAGACACACGAGACAGCGCCTGTGGCCGTCTGAAGCATAGGGCACTCTACCGCATCCAGGAACTACACAGGGGTGGAAAGGCATCTTTATAAAGATGCGTCCTGAAAAGGACGTTCAACGCCGCTGTGTATTGCTCTTTTAGAGGGAATTACTCTTTTAGAGAAAATCACTCTTTTAAAAACTCTTTTAAGTTTTGCACTGTCGAAGCACCCAGGGGAAAATGTTTTGCATTTCCTGAATAGAATCATATTGACTAAACAAAGAAATATTACTGAGGACAATTATTAACACAGTTGTTGAGAGAACAAAAAATTCTTAAAAATTACATAGAAAAAGTACATTTCTCAGTTGTTTCCAAGAATTATTGGTAAATATGAAACACTAACAGATTTGTTGCTGAAGGGTTCTGACCAAGAAGCAGATCATAATTAAAATTCTACTTGAATTAACTGTATGTTTGTTATGATTTCTAAGCTGATAAATCCACCACACAGGGAAACAAATGCTTATTTTTGGTTATTTTAGTGAGTCAGGTAGCTAAATTTGGGCTTGTTTTTCCAGACCAACAGATTCTCTTGTGAGATCTGGCAACACTTCAACTGGTATGTCACCCACCCATAGCATATAGTGTTTCCATTTCCAAAATAGCTTTATTTACTTTATTTCATTATATTCCTACTGGTTAACATTTGGAAAGGAGGCTACAGAACGCCCGATGCAGAATGAAAAAATACGGTTATTGCTCAGAATGAACTGAAATATAAACAAATTCAATTTCGAGAGTCTAGAGGCATGACTTTAATGTGGATAGCATAGCTAAGTTAATGTAGTCTAGAAACTCTTGATGAGAAAACATTCATGTTCATACTGGAATCTCTGACTTTTGATTACAGACTTTGGTATACTGTTCTGGTATGATCTTCTATGAAACTCCTAGAGGAGACACATGTGAGATTACTAGGATCTTTTTCACAAAAGACAAATTTGAAAAAAGCAGGAGATTTAAACTTTCCATTTGGCCTCCATTCAATGTCTAGGAGATCCAATTGAGATATAAATGACAATTGTAATTTTTCTATCTTACGATAATACTTACAGAGGATGGAGAGCTGAACAAGGGTGAGCAGCAGCAAGAGGTTTGTTTGGACCGAGCCAGCACCACTGCAGTCCATTCTGTTCTTCTTACAGGTGCACACCTGAACTTTCAGTTCTGTGTTGTTGGATATGGGAGGGATGCCAGAATCGGTCAGAACCAGAGGCAGGTTGTAGTTGGCCCTTTTAAGACTGTGCAGCAACATGATCTGGGAGTGAGTGTCTGTGAAAGACACCAGATAAGGTTAATATAAATCTGACTGAAGAAATTGTAAACACACAACAATACACAAGACCAGTGTTTCCCAACGTTTTTTCTACCATGGCTTACTTTTTATGACAGAAAAATTATACGGCACACAACTATCTCACATAACCATTGTCAATATTTTTCCTTTTCAAGAACTTGTCCATGTTTACTGTCCGACTTAGTGGCATCTTTACTTGTAATGTTTGAAATTTGTCTATGCAAAAAGAAAAAAACATAAAGTGCTTGGGTTAGACTTTCTCAACACTGCACAAGACAATACAGAAAGTCTAAATATAAATGTGTACACACAATACTGTGTGCTGTGATGATTTAGCTTTAGCTTTAGCTTTAGCCTGAACTGAATGTGATGGGAGAAAAAGTCCCATCACAATAAATAAATAGACAAAACATCTACAGTAGTAAACTATTGCAATATTTGTTGCATGCTCCCATGAATGAATGACTCTTATTAGTTTTCTTATAAATAAATCAAAGATTCAAAACTATTATGACTCACTCAATGAATTAATCGATCAGAGAGGTTTTTGACTTGATCTGCTAGTCATTATTTCCATCATATTTCAAATAATCCAAGAAATATTACTGTATTATATATACTTAAGGCTTGTTAGACTTAAATCAGTGTAATTGTTCATATGAAACATTTAAAGATTCACATTCAGATTTGTTTTAAAAACAAAAAAAGTATTGCTTTTGTTTAGAATATTTGTTAGGAACGTTGTTACAGTAGGAAGGTTAGGACCAATTCATTCTGCAAGTACAAAAAAACAAAAACATTATTGGAATCACCATGGAAACAGAACAGAGAAGCTGAAGTGTAACCAAAATTGTTAACTTTTTAACCAAACCCTAGCATAATAGAGGTAGCAATGCTACCTACTTCACTTTATGCATTGTCTTCATTCTTATATTTTTGGAGAACACTTCAGTCTATCTCTCTCACAAACACTCACGTCATTGAATTTAGAACAGTGTTCACCCACACTTATTTCCTGTCATTTGAAGTTAACATCTGTGCTCGGGTTTACTCTCTGTCACTTTTTTAAACAGCAGCCACCCAACCTTGAATCACCTCATCAGTCCTCTCTTGTTTTGTCTCTCTCTCTGTCTCATTCTGTGCTCTATGTATCAGAGCATCTGCTGCTGATTCTCTTCTCAAACAGCTGACAGAGGTCTTAAGATTCAGACACATTCTATATTTGTGTGCTTGTTCTCAGGAGGGATGGGTAATCAAGAGCCTGCCAAGATAAACCTAAAATACATAGAGCTATGTGGTCAGAGTGATATCTAATAATGCACACCCACTGTCTGTGACATTAAACCTATCAGCTTGCACTCAGCAGCATTTCAACTTATAATGCCCACCTGACCATGCTGAAAAGAACAGCTTATTTGAGAATTTCAAAGCTGGACCCGGCTGGTTTATGCTAGTTTGGTGCTGTAGCTGGTGGACTGTTAATATTATTCACCAACAAAACTATTCTGCATAGTTTCAGCAGAGGACCAATCACAATAAAAGTATAATAGGCCACCCAAAAATGCCATTTAAACCTGTGGTGGCAGGATTGGTTAGTAGACAGTCGAGAACCAGTGACATATGGGGCTCTATTTTCTTGAGTGCGCAAAGTGCAGCGCTACACACCACGACTGTGTGCAGCATCTTATCCAGTTTTCGTGAGCGCACTAATTCTGCCTAAGTGGCCGTGGTTGGGAGTGTTTGCGCAAACTGTGGGTGTATTTTATGGCAATGAATTTTCCGTAGAAATAGGTAATTGCACTAAGACGTTTCAAGAGCAGGTCTTATCTCAGCACAAAGTTTAAATTCAGTTCCTGCATTTGCACTTTGGAGATTCCTCTAGTTGGTGCTAATACATTTCTTGTCCAAACTCCAAAATATAAAGTAACATCAAATTATGTCCCTGACGATCAGAGTTGTAGCAATATTCTGAAAAAAAATTTATGAGATTTGTGTTAAACTATCCATAGGTCATGGTGTATTTTTCAAATATTATTATTGTTATCAATTGTATTTATGATCTAATTTATATTAGTATATTTCCACCTGTTGTCATGAAGTGATTTTTAAGTCACTTCAAAACGGGCTGGTGGAAGAAGTCGGAGAGAGTAAAACGTTTTTTAATTGGTATGATTTTTTGACTACGTTATTCTGATTATACTTTTGTTTCTTTTGAAGTGTAATTTCAATTTAGAAATATTTTTGGTTGAATTTATTCGAGTTTCAAAAAATTTATTTTATTGTTCTAAATCAAAAGCGACTTGTAGAAGTGCCAAAACAGTCACTGTTAATACTAGCCATGATTTGTGTGTCAGAAGATGAATTAATAATATTAAATTCTCTATAATTTAATGTAGCGTACATCCAAACTCTGATGACGATCACATTTTCCATGCGTATAGAAGGAGTGTGTCACTGTCATAGAAATATGCCTGATATTCATCAAGGATAGTTAATGCACAAAATAACGTAATTTTCAATTCTGCTAATTCACCACATACAGTCCATTTAAACTACATTCTTAATAACTTCTCATGAATGTGCTGTCTTTGTTTATATCGCTGGTTCTTGAGGTAATGGACTATATAATATGACGCAGAAGGTGAAATAACTGGAGAAGAACATCACAATCAAATTGTACTTGACCCAGCCAATTTGTGCATTACGCATGCAATTTTGCCAAACCCACTTGCGCCTGGACTTAGCGCATGCTTGCAAGAATATATAAAACTTCATGGTCATGCGCAACCACTTTGCGCTTATGACTTATAGCATAGTGCTATGTCATTGACGGCAAACCTGAGACGGTGCGTCTTGATGAGTTGTGATGTGATTTAAATGTTTAGAAGTGTGAACGAGATTTGACAGCTATCCTGGAGAGAAAATTTTCAAAAGAGATTTTCTTTCACAAAGGTTTCGCACAGCTTCAAAAGAATTCGAATATAGCGCATGATGCATACTATATGAAGTATTTTATAGATCTTTCATATAACTTTTTTGTTCTTTTAGATGCTTGCCAATGGCCACTGTCTGCTGAAAAGTGCAGCCTGGACATTCTGCTGAACTTCTCCTTTTGTTTTCCATTGAAGAAAAAAGTCTGATCACAGAATTTCTGGGTGAATTATCCCCCATTAATGGGAGCACTGTCTATATTTCCTCAAACAGATGTTAGCTATCTCTTGCCATTTTTATCCTATGGAGAAACCAATTGCTCACTTCAATAAAAAAAATAAGGACTTAGAAATAGCGACCACATGTTCACCATGGCTGAATGCATATTTCTGTCCCATCTGAAAATTAGCTTACCATTGATCCTGGAGATTTTCCATGTCTTCTCCAGCCCTGGCTGTTTTCCAAGCTCAATCTTGAAGGGATCTGTATTAGGATGAATGTCCTTGTCTCGTCCCCCGATCACCACTACGTTCATGTCTTTAGCATCCTCACACACACGCACCACAGAGGGGAAGATGTAGGGGGCGTTGTCGTTCTCGTCCTCTAGAGTGATAATCAGTGTACCTGTACCCGTGGCGGGTGGACTGCCTGGTGGGACAGAAGATACAGCTGTTTATTAACGATTTCACATTGGTAATATCAGGGAAAATGAGAGGAAAGATGACAAGATGAATATTAATAGGCACAGTGAACACAACCAACGTTTTGCTCAAACTTATTCAAGGATTTGACATAAATGTCTTTTAAATCATAAATGCCACAAACGTGTATGACGTTGACAACAAAAAGCAGAGCTTTTTGAACTTAAACTTTGATTGTTATTAGAAAAGCTAATATGAACTCACAATTTTCAAGTTTTTCTTGAAAAAATATGTTTGTCTACACTCATTTATATTTGTATTGCACTTTTCACAATACACATCGTTTCAAAGCAGCTTAACAGAAAATCATGCCTTGTTGTCTGAAATCCCCTTGTGAGCAAGCTGAAGTGACTGAAGCAAAAGTCTTTCAACATGAATTAGCAGTGAAAAAAAACCACATAATTTTTCATAATCCAATATTATTTAGCCATTTGAGCAAAACCCGCAAATCATTTTTTTGCCCTCTTCCTCTGGTTGTACTTTGCATGTAATCTTTACCGCCGTTATTACCGGCGTATCCAATTTAAGCAAGTGTTGTTCTCAAAGCTGTTTACATTTCAAAGTAAAAAGCAGAGAATTATAAGTATCATGTAATTGGAGGTTTCTTACGTTGTTGGTTTTTGAATAAGTTGTTTTGTTAGTTTTGAGCGTCTTGTGCATGTCACGCTCAGTGTCAGCTGGGAGAGGCAGCTGTTAAACTTGCTTCTGCTGTTTCTGCCTCGCAAATCCACCGATTTGGGCAGTGATATCAGTGTAAATAAAATGAAATGTTTGATGTACTGCAGCAGCATGACACTGCTGTTTGACAAATTTGACAAGCTCTTTCGTTTGCCATTGATCTTCTCGCCTATGTACAGTAAGTGTATTGTTCTGTTTTCATGGGTGCGTGTAGCGCCGCCTCTCCGGGGAGGAGACTGTACTGCAGCTCTCAATGTTGTACTGCTTGGTTTTTAATTATGCTATAATGTGTTTGTTTATGTATCTGTATATGTAAAAAAATATTGTATCGTACGATGTGGCATTCACAATTCAATACCATATGTATTGTACGATACAATATTTTTTTACACCCCTAATATATACTGTATAGATACAGCTCTGGAAAAATAAGTCTTGTTGGGCCAATCTCCAGACCTGAACCCCATTGAAAACCTCTGAAATGTGATCAAGAGCAAGATGGATGGCCACAAGCCATCAAACAAAGCCGAGCTGCTTGAATATTTGTGCCAGGAGTGGCATGAAGTCACCCAACAGCAATGTGAAAGACTGGTAGAGAGCATGCCAAGACACATGAAAGCTGTGATTGAATATCAGGGTTATTCCACCAAATATTGATTTCTGAAAACTTCCTAAGTAAAAACAGTAGTATTGTATTGTTGAAAAATTAATAAGAGCTTGTTTTATTTGTATTATTCGAGGTCTGAAAACACTGCGTCTTTTTTTTATTTTAACCAGTTGTCATTTACTGCAAACTTTACTTTACAAATGGCACTACTTTATAGAATAAAACAAACATTTTCATTTTACTCAAACATATACTTATAAAGTACTGATCATTTTTCAGTGGTCTCTTAATTATTTTCCAGAGCTGTATATATGTGATGTACGTATATATACATTTTTCAGTTTTGTTTTTCTGTTTTAAAAGTCAACATTTCACTACCTATTTTAATTTCGTATTGAGACATTCAATAATAATAATAAAAAAAGTAGAGCAGGATTTGACTGTATCCATTGGGAATTTATTGATCATGAAATATGGTCTTTATGACAGAGGGTTACATGGGAGGGACAGAAAAAAGAAGCGGGATTGGTGACATCAGCAGAAAAGGCAAGTCATTTCAGAAGCGGAGCAAGATAATATACTTAGATGAAAGATTAAAAAGACAAAAGTTTTTTTTTTTTGCCAAACCATGTGTATGGTTGTAGGAATGTGTATGATTTCACATTGACTTTAAAGTTATCCGTTTCCTGTCAGCTGCGACGTAATTGAAGTTTTCTGGGTTTTTAAATCAATAACTCTTTTAAGAGAACAGGAGGACAGTGATTAACTGGAGATTCTGCTATAATTGTGTTACTGTTAAGCAAAGCAGGTTAAAGACTTCTAGAAACCAATGTTAAAGGCCAAAAAGTGCAGACAGGATGCATCAGGGGCACGAACATAGGAATCAGAGACAGTATATTATCAGGCAGTTAATAGATTAATAGAGCCAATCACCTTTTTGATAGAGATATTGTCGTCCGTTTACTCAAGAGCACACACCCACATTAGCTGGACCAGTTTGTAATGTTTTTTCGTTTTTCTTTTAGCGTGATCCAAGCTAAAAAGCACAATTTGTGTTACCATTGTTTTCAGATTTTACTACTGATTTCATTTTATTGAAAAATATTATTTTATTATAATCTTGATCAACCATTTTGGAGATTTCGCTCTTTCCCAATTCAAGTCAAAAGGAGCTGTACTTGTATTCCACTTGTATCCATAAAAAAATAAAAAAATAAAACATAGCTGCCAGTAGGCATTACAAACATGGCTGCTGAATAACCTGGCTTGCCTTAAAGGGACATTGTAAGAAGTCCATGTCCATAAAGAATGAAAAGAAACCTCAATAACATTAAAATCAAAACGTCATTATTCATTTCACAGCTGTGTTCAAAGCCATTTAATGATGCATTCCCTCTCATGTACATTAACTATATTATTTATAGATTGGGTTTATTGGTATTTATGTTGGTCTCAGCATCAGTAGCTATGGAATGCTACACTACAGATATAATAAAATAAAAATCTAAAAAGTGTAAAGAATACAAGTCGCAACAGTAAATGTTAGAGGATGAGATACAGTGCTGAAACAATGGGATGCCATCTGTGAATCTCTAAATTCTACAACAAGTGCAGCTGTTGAAAGGAAGATCATCTGTTTTCTTTTTTGAGCAAATCGTTGATGTATGTAATTTATTCAATGTTAAAATTCTTTCTCCTATACCCGCTTAATATGCAGAGACAACAAGTAAGTCATGCCTAAGTTGATTTTTACAAAAACCGTAAGCACTGTGTCTCTGTGGTGATTCAAGTCAGAAGAGACAAGATGCCAAATTTATTGTCACTACATCAGCAGCTGTATTTGAAACACCATCACAGCAGTGCTGACCGGATGTTTTTTTTTGTTAAGTAATGCCAGGGTGATATAACACAAAGAACATTTTTATAAATTAACACTTAAAAAACTGTAAAGCTTTGCTAGGTTTACGCTGCTAATTTATCACAGCCAATGATAATTTCCCATTCCATTTGGAGAAGAAATTATACACTTCAGCAGACTTTCAGAGGCTTAAACTTTCACACATTTTCCCTTTGCCCTCAAAAATTACCCTCATCAAAAATAATAATAATAATAATAATAATTTGACAGAAAAAAATAAAATCAAAACATTATGTGATGTCTGACTTGAAGCAACAAGAATTATCTTGATTTGAAAGAAAAGATGCATCATTTTGTATTGAATACAGCAAAAAAGGAAAAAAAGACATTATTTAATGCTTTTGAAATATTCTGTTTCTAAGAGATTAGCAGTTATTGTAGGACTGCATAATTATGAACAGCCCCGGAGGTCACTCGCAATTAACATCCGATGACAGGATCGGTAATTACAGTATCATTTTGTCCTCATGTTGCCAGGAACTCTCAGGCCTCAAAGGAAGGAAGAAAAGGCATGGTGTCAAAACAAGGGTGCAACTAATGTCTCATGAGAAAAATAAATCAGGCTTGTTCCAATGCCGTCAATCCAGTAGCCCTGCGAGAAGAGCATTTGGAGGTAAAACAATGGGGCCCTTGCCATGTTTTATTGATGTTCTACTCATGAAAATTTTATTTGGGAGGTATCAGCAATGTAGCATGGCTTTTAATGAAAATAACATACCGAGGCCTAAAAACGTATTTGGACACTTAAGAGACACGTAAAAATTTTTTTTATAAATGTCATTGCATTAAATATCAAAGCCAGCAACATTTGTTTTAAAGAAAGATAAGAAGTTTGTTAGGTGTAATATTACAAAAAAATATATATATTGTTCAAAATTAAGCCCAAAATTAGATGGACATGTTCTGCTTGTCAATCTTTGTGAAACATCTCCATAGTTAATATGATGAACTACACGAGAGATTCTTACACTTCAATGGAATGAGATCTTATTATTATTGTTATTATAGTAAGATCTACTATACACAATATATACATCATTGGTAGTGAAATTTGATGATTCTCTATACCCATTTTGAAACCACAACTAATAAAAATACTTATTTATTTATAATATAAGCACTGTTTCATGTTCTCAAGTAATTATTCAAGACACATCAACAGTCTGTAATCAAATAAGAACAAAGAAACAAATGAATAAAAAAATAAAAGCAGTAACTAGAAACAAATAACAAAAGAATTTGAATGAAGAAAACAGTGCTTTTTTAAGAACTTAATAAATTAACAGCAGTAGCCTATAAAGTATATTCAAGTAAACATACAGAATGAAATTAAATGTTACATAAAACTACTAGCTACTGGCCTTCACTGTTTGATTATATTCCATCCATTATTTTTAAAGCTACTTAATTTATCCAGCCAAGAACAGTGAGTGGTTTATTTGTTTTCATGGCATTATAGTTTGATTAATATTAAATTACATATTCATCACCTGCAGGTATAATAGGTGACATTTATAAGTCAAGTCCAACAATTTGATACAAATCCTCTTTTATGTCCCACGATGTTCACTTTTGACATTACTGACTGCATTTACATGAACACCTCACCAAGAAGGGCATTTTGGCACAATATTGAAATGTATTTGACCATTTTGGTGTGTATCCGCATCACAACGTGCGTGCCTACAGAAGCGAGTAAATAAAAAGTCAATCTTTATAATTTTTGTTGGTCAATCTTTAATATTTTGATATTTTTTTTCTCTCTTTTCTCTTTCCTTTATGACCTGTTATCGAGATAGGCCAGTGGTTCTCTTGCAATCAATGTAATGAGTACCCCTGAACTACATCTTTGCTTAATTTGCAAGGACACCTGTGTGAACCTGTGGGGAAACAAATTTATACTTTCATTAAAAATCCCTTTCACACCTTTAATATCAATTTTTATCACTTTTAATATCAAACCAAGTGAAGTCTATACCATAATGTGTCAGCAGATGCCACTTGGTTTGATATTTTACTTCTAATGGAATAAAGTTAAAGCATCTGTAAATGTGACTTAAAAATCAATGAGCAAAAGAAAAATAAATAAAATAACTGTCAAAACCTTCTCAATATGTTTCACAGCATTAAACACATTCTGTTATGCTCTGTGTCATGTGATAAAATCTAATGTACTGTATAAACAATGAATGGTAAATGGTCTGCACTTATAAAGCACTGTGAAGCGGACCAAGGAAGGGATGGAAACAGATGTCAGCTTAAGGGGTAAGCTTTATTATTACAGTTAATTTGCTTGTATCACACACAACTATTCTTTGCTTTGTGTCCGGCTCTCTCCCCATGCTCTGTGGCTGCTGGCTTTTTATCCGCTCTCCTCACGCTACTGCAATTAGAGACAGGTGTTAGACATAATTTAGCTCAGGTGTGAGCGCCCTTACTGCTTTTCTCTCCCGGACGGGCGCTTGACCATGCCTCCGCTGCCACAAGCACTTTTTTAACCTTAATGGTTTTCAAAGCGTTTACATTGTGACTCATTCACCCATTCACACACCAATGACAGCAGAGCTGCCATGCAATGTTCTAGCCTGCCATTGGGAGCAACTGGGGTTCAGTGTCTTGCCCAAGGACACTTCGGCATATGGAGTCATGTGGGCCGGGAATTGAACTGCCGACCCGCTCTACCACCTGAGCCACAACCGCCCACAAGTGAGCTAACCTAGTAAGACAAGTATTACATTGTTAAACATAGATGTTTGTTGGTTATGGTACATTAGCTTTTGAGAAGTTAAAGGAAGTTGATTTACGTTTCTAGTCATAAGTTCAAGAACACACCATGACCAACAGCTATTGACCGTGCTATGACCCAAAAAGCAACAGCTAAAAACACAACATGAGGCTTGGATGGAAATCATAGATGCATGCATATTTAATGTACCAGACTTCTGCATGCACAGTAAAGTTTATACATAAACACAAACAGTAAAAAAAACAAAACAAAACAAAAAAAAACAGTAGAGTTTATATTGCTCGTATATTTAATAAACAAATTATAGTTTATATTAAGAAATTGACATATTGTGTCTCTCACATTTTGATTAATGTCAAAGCAAAGCAAACAAACAAACAAACAAAACAAAAAAAAAACATTTTAATCTAAATACAAGATGAAAAGCAAAAACCTTTCAGAATGCCAGCAGCAATATGAAACTGTATTTCATTTCGATTAGGTTTGGTCTGGTGAAGACAAACATTGCTGGCTCTCCACATATTGCCACCGATCCCCCAATAAATTCTCTGGGATGCAACATTTCCACATAAAACTACAGACATATTCTAGTTTTTTTGTTCTCAAAACAATACTATAACTAAGGGGATGTTACCATATACAATGTCTTGAAATGGACCAATTTAATTCACAGTAATTCATCAGTTACAGTGAGAACCTTTATCCCGCACATTCCTTGACAGGCGCCCACAGGTTGAAAACTCCTGTATGAATGCTCATACATGAACAGAGTGTTCACATAAACTTCAGTTTGGCTAACTTGACAACAAAGTTGCAGAGCCAATGTTATCTCAAATCCCAGATGCTCCACTTTGCTGTTGTCCACCACATCACATTGATGTTATGCTACTTTCCTTATGACTTATTTTACATTTTATAATGTTGCAATTTTATTCTCATAATTTTGACTTTATTCTCAAAATATTATGTGCCTCATCAACACCACTATAAATCATCCATCACATCTCTTTCAGAGCTGAATTACTGGCCTTTACCCCTTTTCCTGCCCTCGAGTATACAGTACACTCTTAAGAAAAAAAAAGGTTAGTTAGGATTCTATATAGAACCCTTGGGTTCTTTACTCAGTTCCAAAGAAAACTTTAAGCCAAAAAGGTTCTAATTATCAATTACTTTTTTGCACAAAAGGGTTGTTTAGGCTGACGATTGCTTAATGTGAGTATCTACTGTATGTGTTTGTATGATTTATATTATTAAAAGTTTTGTTTATAAAAAGTTTTAAACACTACACTACATTACTTTTGAATTTCATACTGCAAAGAATAAAATACAAAATATAATTTATTTCTTCAGATTTGGGTTTGATTGAAATAAATAATAGATGATCAGATCCAATGTCCTTTCTCTTTAAGACAGCTGTTTATCTCAGTATCAATATAGAGTCTATGATCCAGTCTATTCTTTACTTATAATTCAACAACAGATGCATAAAATTGTGTTTATCATAAACAGTAAACAAATTCAGTTCATAGTGCTGTTTTCCCCCTCCTGTTTACAGAGTGCAAAGGCGCATTTAAGCTATATTATTTGTCTGAATAAAATTCTCCACCATTAAAATCGTAATACAACGTCTTGTTGTATCCACTCACAATTTTTACTGTAGGGAATTAGCTTTAATAAGAGAATAATGATTAATTCTCTTATTGGAATAATATTATTCTCATGGCTTATTGACAATAATATTACACATATAGGTGTAGCTTTGAAGTAAAATCTTTTAGAAACAGGGATGAGATTATTTATCACAATATACCACAGTCAAATTATCTCAAAAAGGGAAATATGAATAATTAATCACAACTTGTTATAATTCATTCTGAATATTTGGATTGTTTATTAGAATTAACTTGATGCAGCTGAATTACTATTGCAATCAATTTATCTGTTCATCCAGCGAACACTCAGTATTGATCGTCTATCAATTCTCAGAAAGAATATTTTTCATTGCCACACAAAAATAACTCTTTCTTCGCATGGAGCTGAGATTGACGTTGATTTACAAGCAGACCAGAATCACCTCGCAAGAATGTACCCAAAAGTTTATTTACAAACACAAAACTAATCTAAACAAAAACATACACACAAATCACTCATACATGGGACAGGGAAGAATGAAAATAAAATGAAACCGGAACAGAATAGGGGAAATGCAGTTATGAAAAGAGTCATTTTGACCATCTGAGAGAACCATCCGTTTCTTAATTTAAAAGCACACCTTTGTTACGATACTTGCAATTGCCTTGGCTGTTGAGAGAGCCTGGATGCATTTGCAGGGAAAGTCCTGATGGTTCCTCGTATCGATGGTGTTCAAGTTGCAACCAATTTCTTCCATGTTGAATGAAGAAATTATGATAATATGTGGTGTTCATTGACTCTATGGTAGAAGAATTTACACATGGCTTGATGTGTTGAGGCCTGCTATTATTAAATAATAAATAATTGTGTGTCTGATTGGTCCAGATGCTACAATGGAAACATAATAATTATAACATTAGAAAGCTGAGACTTTGTTTTTGTATCATTACGATTTACCATTCTTGAAGTATTGAATTTGTTATAAGCTATTAGACAAGGCAAGCCCATGAGCAGGCTGACCAGACAATGTCAAATCCTGTCTTTTTATTCTTAAGAAAATATTTGAGAACTTATTAAGAATCTTTCAAGAATTGCACTTAGAAACGTTCTTACGGACATCTTATAATTTATCCTAAAACTTTCTTCATTTTCCTCTTAAGAGCATTTTCATGAACCCGGCCCCTGATCTTTCACATGGTGTCAAGTAGACCCCTCAGTGCAGAGAGTCAGCATCAAACTGATGACATGGAGATGGCTGAAGTGAAGTTTTGTTTAATTTGTTGTTTCCAAAAGACCTCACTCAGTGTGTCTCATTATAACCATGCTGTAAAAAGACCCCCCAGGTGGCAACACAATTATTCTTTATTCTGTAACAGATTTTCATAGGTCATTTATTTTTACTTAGTTTTGTACTAATATATAATACTTATGGTTATAATTTTAACTATGGTTAATGTTAAATTAATTAATGTTAATGATTTTTATATAAATAATTTTTCCACTATTTAGATTTTGCTTATTATTAGAGACATATGGACTTATTAAGTCAATTCTTATAACTATTACATTTTGTGTTATATATTGCTTATTTTGTTGTAAATCAAACTATTAAAAATGCTTACTTAATATTGATTAAATGTGTTTTATATGTTTATTTCACATTCTGAGTGAAATAGTATGTATATAAATGATTTAATTCACAAATCCATAAACATTATCCTGACAACAAAACTAACACTATATTTAAAAACTAAGCAAAAGCCAAATGATACGATTCCATGTAAGGAAAAACTGAATGGAATCAGACAGTTTTGCCTAATCCGAGCAGTAGCATCGCAATTTCGCGCTCTGTTCTCAGAAGTCCTTGGAAGGGGCATATGCGCAAACCTAGTTGTCATGGCAACTGAATAAACAAAACCTAGCCTGGTCAATATTTACTCGTCATCAGAATAAGGTAAATGACCTGGCTATTGTAATCTATTGTGCTGTAGGTGTTTTGGGTTTAGTTTTAAAACTGAATGATATTAACATTGAACATTGTTATATATTTTTTTATTAATTAGAAGATGAATTCCATGTAGGGATACATGCAGTAGTCCCAACAAGCATTTTCTTATTTGAAATGAAACTGTGTTTTTTTAGTTGGTAGATCTTATTGAGTTGGTCATTTAAAAGTAGATCATCACACAAAAAAAGTGTGGGCACCCCTGCTGTAGGGGTACAAAAGCGAGCGATAAAACCCTTTGGGGTTCTATGGAACCTTTTCCTCTAAGAGTGCACATACTTCCTTTTTCTCTAAACTTTTGTCTCCTGTTCACCTCACCACAACATACTGTAAAAAGTATTTATCCAGGGTTGGGGAAGCTATTTTAAAACTGTAGCTTTTCATGGTCCAAGCCAGAAGCGTTTCAAGGGTGAAACATTTGGAGTGAAACATTCGGGGGTCGAGCCCTGAATGATTTTGGTCTAGCCCCAAATGTTTTTTGTTCCGAACTCACACAAAAACCGTGTGGCAGGGTGGAGCCGGGTCGTGATTCTACACACCCGGTCCCTTATCAGGCTAATCAAGCCTCCGAGAGGGATAAAGGCCGACTGCAGAGGATGGTGTGGGAGAGTGAGATTTGCACATGCTAAGTACATGTGAAGTGATCTGCTCAGCTTTTCCTAGCCACGCCAACATGGGAGGATAATGCCTCAGGTATACGTTGGTTGTCCGAGTTCCGAATTGTATCAAGTCAATGGCCAGCGCATGGGCTGACGATGCACACAGACGATGACCGTGTCAATGGATCATGAAAATCTGGGCAGTTTAACATTTTTAATATGTTTAGACACTGATTTTACTACAGATTACTACAGTTTATCAAATGTTTTTTTTTTCTATTAACTCTTTCCCCGCTAAACATGGAATTTTCCGGGTTTTATGAAAAAACGCTTCCCCGCCAAACACGGAATTTTCCGGGTATCCGTGTTTTAGGTGGTATACGGTAAGGAAGACCCGCGCGCATGTTTTGAAAGAGTACGCAACTCTTTGATCAAAGAAACAGACTGCGATCGTCTCAAAGGTGAAGTGGAAAACGTATCGGTTACCTAACGTAACCTCGGTTCTCTCTAGATGAGGGAACGAGTATTGCGTAGCCGGCCGTGCTCGCGCCACGAGCGACTTTTCGCTTCAGTCAATGAAAACCAGGGTTCCAGCCTACGAACTACGCTTATATGCACTCTAGTCACGCCCATTTTGGCGGGCTTTGTTGCAGTGAGCGCGCGGACGCCTCTCATTGGATGCGAGTTCGCCCAAGCTCGTCTATAGGCTGCAGCAGTTGCCGCAGAGCAACCTATGAGCTCGCTAGCTAGCCCGCTCAAGGTCTGCAGCTGCCGCACTGCGTTGACAATGGATACAAAAATTAAGGATAATTTTTTGGCTTCAATATCTCAGAAAAGATGAATCTTTCCCGTAGCGTAAGCTAGCTTACGCAATACTCGTTCCCTCATCTAGAGAGAACCGAGGTTACGTTAGGTAACCGATACGTTCTCTTACGAGAGGTTCTCTCGTATTGCGTAAGCTAGCTTACACTACGGGAACCCATTGTCAACGCCGTGCGTGCCAAGCATCCACTGTATGAGCCCCAGGGAATTAAGGGGGGACCCGTGGGAGCCCTTATGAGTGGGGAAATAATATTTGGCCGGCAAGAATGCGGGTCATTGATTGTGTAATACATAAGCACATAGTGGGAAGGGAACGACAGAGCGGCGGTGCCGGTCTGTGTCGAATGTGTCCCATCAGTGCAGCTCACCAGGGGAGCTGTAGCGTATTAAACCGCTAGTAGTTTTGCCTGCAGAGCGGGCACTTCCATATTGTAAAATCTGACAAAGGTGGAGGGGAAGTCCATCCCGCTGCCACACATATGTCGTGAATGGAAATCCCGCTGGACCATGCCCACGAGGATGCCATGCCTCTAGTGGAGTGAGCCCTAATGCCCAACGGGCATGGCAGGTCTTTTGACGCGTATGTAGCAGCAATAGCGTCCACTATCCATCTAGATAGTGTCTGTTTCGAGGCGGCGAGACCTTTGGTGCGCCCTCCGAACGAAACGAAAAGCTGCTCAGAGCGTCTGAAAGCGGCGGAGCGCGCAGTATACAATCTCAGTGCTCTGACCGGGCAAAGGAGATTGGCGTCGCGTTCGCTAACGGGTGCTGGCAGCGCCGATAGGGAAATGACCTGTGCTCTGAAAGGAGTACCGATCACCTTGGGAACATAGCCGTGTCTAGGCTTTAAAATGACCTTGGAGTCACTTGGTCCAAACTCAAGACACGCAGCGCTGACAGACAGCGCGTGAAGGTCTCCCACACGTTTGACTGATGACAGGGCAGTCAGAAAAACGGTTTTGAGTGAAAGGTATTTCAGATCCACGGATTGAAGTGGTTCGAAAGGGGGCTTTCATAGTTTCGAGAACTATAGAAAGATCCCAGATAGGAACCGATGGGGGCGCGGGGGGTTCATCCTTCTAGCTCCCCTGAGGAAGCGGATGACCAGCTCGTTTTTACCCCATGACTGGCCGTGCAGGGGTTCAGCGAACGCCACAACGGCCGCCACATACACTTTGAGCGTGGATGGGGATCTGCCCTTATCCAGCAGCTCTTGTAGAAATACGAGCAGCGACGACACCCCACATGTCCGCGGGTCCAGGTCTCGGTCGGTGCACCATTTTGAGAACACAGACCATTTTGACGCATAGAGTCTTCTCGTGGAAGGGGCTCTAGCGTGTATGATGGTGTTTATTACTCCTTCTGGCAGAGCGACGGGTAGTCGTTGATCACCCACGCATGCAGCGCCCAGCGCTCTGGGTGGGGATGCCAAATTGTGCCGCGAGCTTGAGAGAGGAAATCTGCTCTCACTGGGATGGGCCACGGCGCTGTCAGTGACAGCTGCGTAAGCTCCGGGAACCATGTCTGATTCTCCCAACGCGGGGCTATGAGGAGCACCGAGTGACGCGTTTCCCTGATCCTCTGCATTACCTGTGGCAATAGCAAGACGGGAGGGAAGGCGTAAAGCGGGCGTCTGGGCCAGTCCTGGGCCAGCACGTCCTCGCTTTTCGAGAAAAATATTGGGCAGTGAGAGTTCTCTTTGGACGCAAAGAGGTCTATCTCCGCTCTGCCGAATAGGTGCCATAACGTCTGGACTGTTTGAGCATGCAGGGACCATTCCCCTAGGGGAACATTGTCTCTGGACAGTCTGTCCGGGCCGTCGTTCAGGTGGCCTGGCACGTGCGTCGCCCTCAGCGAGCGCAGGTGGCACTGGGACCAACTCAGTATGCGTTTCGTCAGATGGAAGAGGTTCCTGGATCTGACACCGCCCTGACGGTTTAGGTAGGATACCACAGATCTGTTGTCCGAACGGACCAGGACGTGGTGACCCTGAATGACCGGGAGAAAGCGCACGAGCGCGTACTCGACCGCTATCATTTCCAGACAATTTATGTGAAGGAGCTTTTCCTGAACTGACCATAGGCCGAAAACCGGAGAGCCCTCGCGAGACCGCGCCCCAACCCGTGTTGGACGCGTCTGTCGAGATGACTTTTCGGCGAGATACAGCTCCCATTGTCACTCCCCGCTGATACCATTCGGCCACTGTCCAGGGCTGCAGAGCTGAAATACAGGTCTGAGTCACCTTGATGGGCTGGCGGCCTGTGGCCCAAGCCCGGCGAGACGCGCGGGTGTTTAGCCAATGCTGAAGCGGGCGCATGTGCAGTAAACCCAGCTGAAGTACTGCTGCGGCTGAGGCCATGTAGCCTAGCACTCTCTGAAATTTCTTCAGAGGTGTGAGGCTGTTCATCTGAAATGACGCGGCTAGTCGCTGCACACGGCGCGCGCGCTGTGTAGATAAGCGAGCCGTCATTGCCACTCCGTATGTGACTGTGCCAAAATCAGCCAATCGTCCAAATAGTTCAGAATTCGCAAACCCTGACTCCGCAGGGGTGCGAGCGCCGCGTCCATGCACTTCGTGAAAGTACGGGGTGCTAAGGACAGGCCGAACGGAAGGACGGTGTATTGATAAACCTGGCCGTCGAAGGCGAATCTCAAGAATGGCCTGTGATGGGGATTTATCTGAATCTGAAAGTATGCATTTTTCAGATCGAGAGAAATAAACCAGTCCCCCTGGCGCACATGCGCGAGGAGTTTGCTGGTTGTAAGCATTTTGAACGGTCTTTTTGCAAGCGCTTTGTTCAAAACCCTGAGATCTAATATTGGTCTGAGGCCGCCGTCTTTCTTGGGGACAAGAAAATAACGGCTGTAAAACCCCGACTTCGCTCAGGGAGGCGGCACTCTCTCAATGGCCCTTTTGCACAGAAGGTTTGCTATTTCTGAACGAAGCATGCACGCTGCTTCCGTGTTCAAAGTAGTTTCGAGCCGCGCTCTGAAGCAAGGAGGACGGCGATCGAACTGTAGCAAATAGCCCTGTTTTATTGCGCTTAACACCCATTCGGATATCCCTGGAATATCTTCCCACGCTTCAAAGCGTAATGTTAGAGGGTGAATGGCCAAATCGCTCTGATTGCCGCACACAGCGCGCTGAACAGAATGTGTGAGCGCGCTTACTGTGCTTATGCTGGACTGCTCGCAGACAGCATGGACAGGCTGTTCTGTGAGTGACTTCCCGATTGAGGTGAATGGGGAAAGAGTCACGTCTGTTAAGTGATGCGCAAGCATAGCCACGGGCATGGGACTTACATACAGAGAAGTGTTTGCTGGCCGTGTGACAGAGCGGGCAGAGAATGGGCGCGCGCACGTATTCGTGAGCGCATTTATTGACTCTAACACTCGAGTGGTTCAGTAACCGCTTTTGAGTGTGCTCTGATGGGGACACGGAACGTGTAATGCTTGTGTGTAGAGGTGAACACTAGATCGTGGGCACATTTTCTACACATAAGGCTGGTCGTGTGACAGAGCGGCCAGAGAATGGGCGCGCGCACGGATTCGTGGGTGCGTTTATTAACCCTAACACTCGAGCGGGTCGTAACCGCTTTATGTGAGTGTGCTCTGATAGGGACACGGGACGTGTAATGCTTGTGTGTAGGGGTGAACACTGAATCGTGGGCACATTTTCTACACATAAGGCTTTATTTTGGGCCGCCGTGGAAACGGCGTTTGAGTGCAGGCAAGCGGGTAATATCACCGGCTTGTTGGCTGCTGAATCCACCACTGCAGTAGCCTGAGAGAAGGGGACTGACAAGGGGCGTACGGGACTTACATACAGCTGGCCGTGTGACAGAGCGGGCAGAGGAGGGGCACGCGCACGGGCTCGTGGGCGCGTTTATTAACTCTAACACTCGAGCGGGTCGTAACCGCTTATGTGAGTGTGCTCTGATAGGGACACGGGATGTGTAATGCTTGTGTGTAGGGGTGAGCACTGGATTGTGGGCACATTTTCTACACATAAGGCATGTTTACTCTTTACAAGATTTCTTTGGGTCGCCGTGAAAACGGCGTTTGAGTGCTGAGCAAACGGGTAGTATCACCGGCTTGTTGGCTGCTGAATCCACCGCTGCAGTAGCCTGAGAGAAGGGGACTGACAGGGGCGAAGCTTTGACGGTGGTCCGGCCGTGGCGGGACTGAGCCGTCGTTTTCTCAACAACGCTAGGAGGACTTCGGTTGCTCAGGTTTCAGTACAATCTTAGGCCGAGGCCCGCAGGGGGGCGGCTGTCTGAGCGCGATCGAGGGCGGCCGCCCTGTCGACGCTGAGAAGTCTGGCTTGTTGAGCTGGGCGCTGTGAAGAGGCTCGTGCAGGAGGCTGGTCACGTGGGCGGCCTGCAGAGGAGCTAGCGCGACGAGGCAGAAAGAGATTCAGATCTGAAACAGCCTCTGTCTGTAAGACGGCCATGGAATGCAGAGCAGATGCGGCTTGGCCGCCGGTGGTATAGGCGCGGCCAACACAGGCGGAAGTAGTTCTGCAGGCCTTAGACGGGAGCACCAGCTTAGACCGCCATCTCGCGGAGGGCGGGCAAAGGTGCGGCGTGGAGTCTGTTGGGAGCCTGTTCAGGGGGCGGTGACCACTCGAGCCCGAGGCGGTCGACGGCCTGTGTGAGGAGGCGCGTTAGTTCCCCTTCGACTCCGGCGCGGGTCCTGCTGGATTCCTGGGCCGAGGAGGAGGCGTGTGAGCCTGACCACTCCTCGCTGTCCGAAGCCATGATGGAACAGCCCTTATCCTCCGCTTCTTCGTCCGAGATGGCAGCAGAGCAGCCGCTCGGCGGCAACTGCGCGTCCCGAGTGGGCGGGGAGGGTGAAGGCGATGCTCGAGGGAGGGGCTCCGGCGAGGCAATCGCTTCTACCACTGGTTCCGGCAGCCTTTGAGAGCGGCGCTTTTTACTGCGCGGCTGAATGGAAGGCGGCGCTGCGGCTTCGGTCCTGAGCGCTTCGAGTCGAGCCCGCAGGGTCGACATCGGAAGCTCCTCGCAGAGATCGCATCCGCCTTCAGCGAGGGCGAGCTCTGCATGCCCCAGTCCCAGGCAGAGAGCGCAGATGACGTGGCGGTCTCCGGTGCTGAGAGGGGCGCAGCATGAGGCGCAAGTGGAGCGAGACATCTTTAAAAGACGCTCGTACTCTTTTGTGAAGTTCATAAGAACTAGCTTGCTTTAAAAAGGATACGTCGCCGGATGGCGTAGCTCGCAGGACGGCTGAAGGTGGCGAAGACGGCCGGCTTCTTCGAGCGCTGTCCACGCTTGCTTGATGCCCCTCAAACGGCGACGCGGCTTCCAGTTCAGAGATGCGAAGAGCTTCGCTGAAAAGATGAAAATCAGGGTTCCAGCCTACGAACTACGCTTATATGCACTCTAGTCACGCCCATTTTGGCGGGCTTTGTTGCAGTGAGCGCGCGGACGCCTCTCATTGGATGCGAGTTCGCCCAAGCTCGTCTATAGGCTGCAGCAGTTGCCGCAGAGCAACCTATGAGCTCGCTAGCTAGCCCGCTCAAGGTCTGCAGCTGCCGCACTGCGTTGACAATGGATACAAAAATTAAGGATAATTTTTTGGCTTCAATATCTCAGAAAAGATGAATCTTTCCCGTAGCCTAAGCTAGCTTACGCAATACGAGAGAACCTCTCGTAAGAGAACCATACTAATACTAAAGCACTTGTTTGATAAAAATGCCTTTTTCTCAGCTTTTTGTCCAAAATGTTGTTTTTGACAAAACCTACCTCTGTTCAAGTGGCAAAAATAAAATCGTTTTTTTTGCCTAAAAGCAGAGGCTCAGATCTTTATTGTGATATATAGCATCTTCATATATTCATGGAAGAAAATATTCTGCGGGCCATTAGAATTTAGAGAAAATCGTCAAAAACCCTGGCGGTGGCTGGCAACTTTTTTTAAAAACGCTGGCGGGGAAAGAGTTAACAGTGTTTGTACAGATACTTAAAAGTTAAATTCAATAACTTTCAAGGTTTTTTCAAGCACATTTTTATTTGTTTTCAAGGACTATGTGCAAGATATCATTAAAACTAATTCTTTATTTGTTAATTTTAAATAAAAATATTTTATTCATTCAGTTAATTTATTTTCATAAAACACCACTTATTGCAAGTACAGCATCTCAATGAGCATCTTTAACTACATATTCTCAGTAGCAATTCTTGGTTCATTCATGATGAAATTGATATGCAATTTTAGTTTGCTCCCTTAAATGTCACTTCACTTTCCAACAAAATTGAATGACTGGTTCCGTAAATAGTAGTCCATATGACTCATCATGTGCTGTGTTCCATGTTTTCTAAAATCACACAACAGATTTATGTGAGGAACTGACCGAATTTGTAAATGGGTCACTCAAAAAAGTTTGACTTTCCAACTTACAAAATATTTATAAACATTAACATATTGACATTCATTTTTATTCATGTTGGAAAACTTGGATGTTGTTCTTTCATTTATTATTTAATTTTGTTTCACAACTGAAGCAAGTTAACTCTAAGTTAACACATTTTGAGGGTTCAGTGAGGTACAACACCAAATGTTTTTGTGTGAAAATATTAGTTAAAATGGGAATTAAAAACTTTTTAGCATGTTGGGAAAAAATCACCTTATGCATATTTAAGCAGCCTCTGAACTTTGACCTTACATTTTTTTCCCACAACTTTTTGTATTAAAATAAAATGCTAAAACATAAAAAAAGGTTTTAACATTAATAACACCAATGCCATGAAATCAAGGGACAAACATTCTTTTTAAATTATTTAAATTATTAATCATAATTATGTTTTGCTTTTTTGTACACTTGTTCAGCCTTGCACTAATGCTTTTATTGAAAATAAGTACATAACAAATGCAAAAATAATTTTACATGTTATAGAAGTGGTGTACCAGATGAAGGGGACAAGCTTTTTTTTCAGGCAATTGACAATTTCAAATATATTTTCTGAAAAATTTGCTAAACAGAGTTTGGCATTTCATATCATTGTAGGGCCTTACCCAATCAAAATGGCAGCGGAGACTGAATGGTCATTTGCTCTAAGATCAAAGGTGAGACAATGATCTCAGTTTCCCACGGTCCTTCACAGTTTCACATCTGGATGTGAAGTCCCGCCCATGGACCCAATCTCAAACACCATTGGTCAAAATGCACCCTATGACCGATGACGTTATCTTGTCAACAAAACCAGTGGAAAAATGTGAGTTCGGCCTCTCTGCACCCAGCTTCTAAGCCAGCAGTTTTAAAGAGACGTGTATCTACACATACAAAGGAGTTTTCCGTCCTTCTGGAAAAAGGACTATGAGAGACCACGTTTCCCCTTCTGTCACACACTCGAAGTTGTGTCGAATTAAGTGACACAAGGGGCCTTCCTTCGTTGCATACCTCTGAACTTGAGAGAAGGCCAATGAGAAATTGGCAGACAGATTTTGCATGTCCCGCCCCCAGACATATGGGTATAAAGAGAAGCGGGCATGTGTCTGTCAGTTCTTCGGAGCCAAGCGGTTGTGCATCAGCAAGCTGAGTCTCACTACTGTTCCACTCACCACTGTGGCAGAGAATGCTGTTGGATCTGCGGTGCATTTCCAGTGGCGTTCTCTTTCTGCACTCTGTGCAGTCCACGTCCCTGGGCACTTCAACAGCGCTTCGGTCTAAAAGAGTGTTCTCCCTCCTAAAAGAGTTTTATTTCTCTAAAAGAGTTTATTTCACTCACAGAAGAGCAATACACAGCAGGCGTTGAACGTCCTTTTCAGGACGCGTCTTTTTAACGATGTCTTTCCGCCTCTGTGTAGTTCCTGGATGTGGTCAATTTCTCTCCACTTCTTACGGTCATAAGAGCTGCCTCGCGTGCCTGGGCTACAATCACATGCAGGCGGCGTTTTATGAATGGTTCATGTTCTCATTGTGAGAACATAGCCATGGCAACTTTGCGGTCGTGGCTTTCTTTCCTCAAGAGAGAAAGCCACTTCAGCCGCCCCCCGCATCACTCCTTCTTCCCATGGGATTGAGGACGACCGGAAAATCCCCACGAACCACCAGCCCCCGGCACGTTCGCTTGCTTTGGTCTGTGCTTGGGATCAGTCTGGTTCGCCTCGTGGCCAGCCGGCATTCTCCCTTGAGCCCCAGGCATCGGATAGCGTCACAGCGGCATCTGATGCTGATGACTCATCTTGGCTGGCACCTTCGGGTCTGCTCAGCCATCCTGAGTCTGATGCGAAGATGTCTGCTATGCTTTCCCGGGCCGCCGTGAGCGTGAGGCTGGACTGGAAACTTCCATCCCCCCCCTCACCCCTCGCGGCTAGTCGATTGGTTCCTTGGGTCAAGGCGCCGCTCATAACCGCCCCGGTTACTTTCTTCCTAGAAAATTGCATGAAAAAAAAAATCATAAAATGCATGATGAGCACATTTTAATACACAGATCCGACCTCCTCGCTCATCCACTCTCACTACCCTTGGCAGTGGGGCGGCCCACGGGTACACCTGCACCCCGAGAACGCCGGCACCCTGCAGGATTGTCCGGTACTCCCCTCCAAGGCTGTAGGATTACGTCGTCAGTGACATACAGCACCACTGGACAGGACGCCTCTGCCCGGCAGGCCATGGCTCTCCTGCAAGTCCACCAAGCCAAGGCACTTAAAGATCTGCACTTGGATAGTCCTGATCCCGACGTGCCGCAGGAATTGCGCTCTGCCACAGAACTCGCTCTCAGAACCACGAAGGTCACAGCACAGTTTCTACAGCCCTTACTTCATCGTACCCAAGAAAGGCTGTGGGTTGCGACAAATCTTGGACATGCGAGTTCTTAACCGGGCCTTACACAAACTCCCGTTCAAAATGCTCACGCAGAGAGTCTAGTCCGGGCAGGATGTGGCCTCCGCAGGGTCTTTTCCAATGAAAGAATAGGATCTGGAAAGACTGCCTTCCCCGACGCATTTCATAGCATTTAGATAGCCCCAGCCGGTTCACACCCTATGCAAGAGACATAGAGAGAGAAAAGGGCGTGGCTACCGGGCTTGCTCCCGTGTTGGTTATGTAGCACCTCCAGCCACTAGAGTCATGGGCTGCTCTCACTGCTACCATCAAGGGGGTTGTATCGCCGCATCAGGACCCACACTAGCCGACTACATGACAGCTTCTTCCCCCAAGCAATCAGACTTCTGAACACTTGATCTCTCATGAACAATATACACCAGCACTGCACTTTATTAATCTATTATCTCACACTGGACTGTCAAAATTATATTCTCCACAATACAACTACAGCATATATACATATTTTTTATATACTTATATATTTATATTTTTATTGTATGTGCATGCTATATTGTATGTATTGTTTACTGTACATTGTACATTATTATTGTGTTTTGTAATTATGTGTACATTTGATATGTAAATTGTGTTGTGTAAGTATGTTGTTTACTGTAATTGTTATATGTCTCGTCACTGTCATGACTGCTATGTTGCTCGGAACTGCACACAAGACTTTCACCTACTGTTGCACTTGTGTACATGGTCGTGTGACAATAAAGTGATATGATTGATTGATTGACCTGTTCCCCCCTCAGGGGTGCTGGGAACCTAAGGTCTGTTTATGACACTTTTTTCTGGGGCGTTGGGGAGGGTTACGTGCGGCCGACAGCAGCCTGCTTGCACCTGTGTCCACAGTTCACGGGGGGTGAGCGTGTCCGGTTGTCTGTGTTCGTGAGCACAGAAGACACGCACCATGAAGTTCCTCTTTTATCTATTGTCACAATAAAACTCCCCCCTTTGTGGGACTGTGCATTTAAGAATAATTGTCTGTGCCAGAGTCGCATTTAAAACCTTCATTCAGCTAATTATAATTGTTTCGCCTTTACTATTTTAAATGTCCAAGTACCAGTATCGTTGTGACCTCAAAACCTGTGACCCCCCACCCCCAAAATGGTTTGGTCCCCCTCAATGTTCAAGACATGGTTATGGCCTTGCATTGACCAAACCTCAGTAATGAGAATACATCCATGGTTTTACCTGTGCTTATATGGCATTGCACTGTAAATATAAGGGCAATGACATTGCAGACTTTAAGTCATGGACCTCCAAGACTTAAGGACAAATTATGGACAAAGTTTTCCTCATGTGCAATATACTGTATTTTCTGTTCTGTTCAAATGATGTTTGATAAAAAATGGCATTGTTTGCCTACAAATTTTCACTAGCACATTACTCAGTAAATTGGTCTAGTCATGGGTACAGTAACTTGTCCTATAATAAGTAACTACAGTAGCCCTAATAACAAGTCCTAATAAGGTGTAAATTAAATAAATTTTCATTCTAAATGTTTCAGATGCTTAGACGATATAAAAATCACTCAAGTGTTAGCTCCTTCTGATAATGATCATTTAGATAGTATGTAGTATTCTGAATATCAAAATACCATAGCATTACCATCACTTTAACATGGTACTGTCACAGCTGGCTACTTTTTTGAAGGTCACTGTGAGAAATTCATCAACTTGATGTGTATCCTTTAAGTCTGGAGATGCTTTGAAAATGTTAAAATGCTGCTCCAAATGTCTCCAGAGTCATATTGTAAAAAAATTGAAATAAAAAAATTATTAATAAAAAACAATATCATGGGGTAGCATGCCACCAAACCCCCCTACATAATAAGGAAGCACAATGAGATTTGATGGGTGAATGATGAAAGGCTAGAGACACCTCTTGAATGTAGAAAACAAAATATAGACATTATATAATTTATAATAGCTGTATTTTTCTGGCACAAAAAAACCCATTTCAAATAGGTTAAACTTGAACAAATAATTTGACACTTTCTACAAGAAACTACTGAACTGTATAATACACTCTAATTTCTATTTCTTGTCTAAAACATAGGCAGCATTTAATGTAATATTTTTCTACAAATTAGAAGACATATAGTTGTTTTTTTTTGGTTCATTTCAATGAAACACCTGAAGGAAATGATTCACTAGGATGAATCAAACTTTCTGACAATATGCAAAAGAGTAGTGTGTTTGATTGTTGCCTCAGCTGGCTTGTTTGCAAAACTGCATGCAAGTTACAATGTGACATAAAAACATAATGTTGTGATTTGACATGCTACACCAGTACATGCTGGAAAATGAAGCTTGTTACTGGAAAAGCTACACTGTTTTAAAAACTGAGCTAATGTCATGCTACTGAAAATGTAGTCAAGTTAGTAGCCTACTGTAACATTGCCTCTATTAGTTAAAAAAAATAAAAAACTGTACTTAATATCATTGCTTTAATTTGAAACTAAAATGGAAAAGTATACATAATGCAATAAATACCACTATAAAGGTTTATTGAATTAAAGGTGTTTAAGAACATTACTTATTAGATGAAATCCATACCACAAATGCAAAACACTCTTCAGGCTAAATCTCAAATACAATTAAGATCTGTCTTCCTGTGTTATGGGACTCAGAGAAGACCAACCTGGCTTCAGAAAGAAATTCACAAGGAAATTCATCTATCCCATTCAAAAACATATCTGGCTGGTGTACATGGTTAGAAAGCATTAAAGTTGTTTGTCATCACTGAGCCACACAAAGCTATTCCCTGATGCAATCGTCTTTACCATCTTCATCAGCATCATCATCATAATTATCCACAGTATGGCTAAGAACTCACTCATCCTCTAACTCACATTGAAAGCCTATTAAACATGTTTAGATGCACCATAAAGTGTGCTGGAAATCAGCGGGAGTGTTTCAAGTTGCAGTTCATCTAAATAATGTTCATCTTTGAAACTAGCGATCCTTGTAACATCATTTGTGGTTAAGGTAAAAAAAAAAGACTGGAAATATACAGAATAAGAAGCATGCCTGTATATGCCTTTTTTGTTTAAAATGCAGTACTGATGTAAAAGTTATTCATAAGACATGGATACAAATAAATATGTTGTTTGCATAAAAATGTCCATTAAATATGCAGAATGAAACAGGCTGGATGTTTCGGATGCCGTCTCATTTCCTCTCCATAATAAGAGTGATTTACTTTCTCCTTTCGTATTTTTACTTGGATTTTGTTAAGATGCAATTCCTTCTCTCAATTTCCTCCTAATGCATCACAAAACATTGTTTATATGGAAGGTATAGACAGTTTTGAGCCTCAAAGCTGTTCGTGAATAGGTTGGCAATCAGATGCAAAGCTGTTCCTTGTCTTTCTGTTTTCCTTCTGCATAAAAATGCATTTTTCACTCTTATGGCTGTGGAAACTGTTACAATTGTATGGCTAGCCAAATATGTATCTTGCGCATTTTAAGTATGTTAGTTGACAATAAATTATTTCGGGAAGTTTACGTGTCCTGCAGTGACATCTAAAACTATTTTAAATAGAATTTAGCTTTTTTAAATTTTATTTGATCATTACCATGCACAAAGCCTTTGTTTCCTAATAATAATTAAGAGAATATGATGAAAATGTATTCTTTTAAAAAAATTATTAATTATTCCATTAAAACTGCAAAACAACTTAGAATGAACTAATGAATGTAAAACAAGTGAAAATGGTAAAAAACAAAGGAAATTTTGATGGGTCACAGTACCTATAATATATACACTTTCCCTTACACATTCATATTCCTTTTAACTATGGCTGTCGATTTAACACGTTAATTCAGTGTGATTAATTATATAAAACAATAATGCATAAAACATTTTTAATAATGCAATTAATCATGTTCTCGGACCGTAATAAGGATTATTCCTCCGTGAGCAATTCAAGCTTGAAGTACCACCTGTCTTCTCCAGGAGGCAGTAAGTGAAACTCCAGCTGTTAAGGCAATGCACAGCTACAGAGAACAAATCACACTTACCCACAGCAGACAGCATAGGTCTTGGTCTTGCATTCAAACACAGCTTGATGGAGCACAAATCTGAATGCAGAGATCTCAAAAATGTTTTTCTAATTTTCAGACTATGTTAAATTGACAACTTGACATTAAAAAGGTTATTCTATTTTGAATTACTGTTATATGACTGGCTTTCTCAACAAATATCAATATATGCAGCACACCATGTTATTAATTCGATTCAATATTTTAATCAATTGACAGCCCTAATTTTAATGTAAAATTCTGAAAGAAAAAAAAACAAGAAAACAAACATTAAAACATCAAAAACGATTGGCCTCACCCTTTTTCCTCCAAACATAACAATGGTCATTATGGCCAAACAGTGACATTTTTGTTTCATCAGAACAGAGGACATTTCTCAAAGATCTTTGGCCCCATGTGCATTTGCAAATTGTAGTCTGGCTTTTTTTATGGCGGTTTTGGAGCAGTGGCTTCTTTCTTGCTGAGCAACCTTTCAGGTTATGTCGATATAGGACTAATTTTACTGTGGATATAGATACTTGTCTACCTGTTTACTCCAGCATCTTCACAAGGTCCTTTGCTGTTGTTCTGGAATTGATTTACACTTTTCCCACCAAACTATGTTCATCTCTAGGAGACAGAATGAGTCTCCTTCCTGAGCGGTATGATGGCTGCGTGGTCCCATGGTGTTTATACTTGCATACTATTGTTTATACAGATGGACGTGGTACCTTCAGGCATTTGGAAATTGCTCCCAAAGACTTTTGGAGGTCCACAATTTTGTTTTCTGGTTTCTTTTGATTTTCCCATGATGCCAAACAAAGAGGCACTGAGTTTGAAGGTAGGTCTTAAAATACATTCACAGGTACACCTCCAATTGACTCTAATTAGCCTATCAGAATCTAATTGCCTAAAGATTTGACATAATTTTCTGGAATTTTCCAAGATCTAAAAGGCACAGTTATTTTAGAGTATGTAAACTTCTGAGCCACTGGAATTGTGATATATATAGATAGTCAATTAAATGTGAAACAATCTATCTGTAAACAATTGTTGTAAAAATTATTCTTGTCATGCACAATGTAGATGTTTAAAAGGACTTGCCAAATCTATAGTTTTCTAATATGAAATCTGTGGAGTGGTTAAAAAATTAGTTTTAATGACTTGTGACTTCAACTGTACATACACTACTGGTCAAATGTTTTGAAACACTTACTCTTTATTATAATTTGTTTTTCTCCACATTTTAGTATAATAGTACAGTCATCAAAACTATGGAATAACATAAATGGAACTATGGGAATTTTGTTGTGACTAAACAAAATCCAAAATAAAGCAAACGGTTTAAATAATAATAATAAAAAAATATAAGCATTTTTTATTTAAAAAAAAAATAATATATATATATATACATGTATATATATATATATATATATATATACAGTATATTAGAAGTCACCCCTTGCCTAGAATTTGCAGACATGTACTGTTGACATTTTCTCAACCAACATCTTGAGGAATCACTCTGGGATTCTTTTAAACAGTATTGAAGGAGTTCCCATCTATGTTGGGCGCTGATTGGCTGCTTGTCTTTATTATTTGGTCCAAGTCATCAATTTCAAAAACTTCATTTTTTTAATTACATTTTAGTTTTATAATGTAATAAATTCATATGGTGGCACAATTATATTTTTGTCTACAAAACTAATTTCAAACACTTAAGCTTATGCCTCCAGATCAAAAGATGTTTAAGATCATGAGAAACATTTCAGTAAAGTATTTAAAAAGTTTTGACCGGTAGTGTATGTACTAAAATCCTGATGTTGATTTAACACACACACACACAAAACATTTATGCATCAACTATAGCACAAGACTCTATCTCAGCTCCTCAGACCCCTGAGACAGACTCTCGGTTCAGTGAGTTTCTTTATTTTGCTACTAACCCACTGGCCCATGGCGCTCTGTTCCACCTACTGCTTTCCTGCAAGACAGACCAATTGACTATAGAAGCCCAGGCTAATGCCAACTGTTTCTCTGTCTGTATCTTTCTCTTTTTCTGTCCTGCTCCTCTTTCTGTGTCTTTTGCCCTCTCTCTATCTGTCTGGCATTTATCAATGTCAAAATATCTTTGTATATAATATAATAATTTATGCACATTTTAAAGCAGTATTATGTAATTCCTGCGACCCTAATGTCACCAAGCCATATGCAAAAAAAAAATACAAATTTTCAATCAGCCATAGGTCAAGCAAACAGATAGTCCCACCTCCTAATTATGCAATTGGTTAGGGCCGCTGTTGCTGTGTCAGGCTAATCGGACAGCTTAAACACACAGATCAATGTTTGAAAAGCACCACAGAGTCATAAATAGTGTTTACACTTATATGGGAAATTAGCCTACAAATGGTTTATTTGTAGTCCATCTCTGCTAAAGTTTATGACAAGGGGCAAAGAACACAACAAAGATAAAAAACAAAAACCCACAGATAATTAATACAAATGATAAACTATTAGAAACAGAGATGGGTTATATAGTAAATAATTCTCAGAAAACACTTGAGAAAAGAGATGAATGCTGATAGGGACCTAATTTGGAGATTACTGTAGTACTAACATAGTGAGATAGACTCTGAAAGGACATACTTTATGGGAATTCGCATATTTACTTGCACAGGTTTGGCTAGTAATGCCAGGTCCAGGATTCTTCAGTGCAAAGACCTCTATAAAATTACTTGTACTTGGATACTCTAACAGCACATTACCAACTAATGGATTGATACAAATAATACACACTAAGACCATTCGATTGGATTAAATTCAATGCTTCTAAAATTATTATGTTATGAGATATAGCACCGGTTGTGACACAGGTGAAAAAGTTTATGAAAACTGTTAACAAAATAGAATTAATAATCTCATAATGGAAGTTGAATTCAAAAAGCTGTATGAATTGCGTGTTGAGATACAATTACATTAGGAACATTTTTGAAAAAAGACAAGACTTGGATCCTTACACTTATCACAGCAGTTCCAAGGTGAAATGTGCACTCTGTGGCACTAAAGCAAGTTTTATTATCCCAAACAGATTTTTTTTTTCTCTGAGGTTTTAATGGTAAATGCTCTATCAAGATTTATATCGACAACACCTCCTTCCATACCCTGAACAACCTAAACCTAACCAATAGTGTCATAAAAAGCAAATGTGTGATGGACAACACAATTGCTGAAGCAACCACATCATTTTGTGGTGCATTTATGACACTTTCAGCTCATTTGTCAACTTGCATGTTCTTCAGAACTCATACCCTGATCCTTTACATTGCAAGTGGAATGCGCTATCAGTTAAAAGACGGCTCAGTTCCACCACATCAGAACAAGCTTATACATATGGTTGGCTATGTAATGTGAAAATTAAAATTAATCGCCTTACAAGTCATAGACTATAGTAAAATGTCAGAGGACAGCACTGTGTGAGGAAATTGATCTGCAATTAAAGTCAGACCCTCTAGTTTCACAGAAAGCTATGCTGGAACCTGACAATGAGGAGCAGATGAAACCTGCAGGTCCTTCTAGAACAAAGCCCTCTGATTAGCCTCATGGGTTTACTTTAATGAGAGACTTGCAAGGAACTCTCTCTCTATCTAGCTTTCTCTGTAACTTCTTTGACAATGCCAAGCCCATTCTTTCTTCGGTCCAAAAAATCGAATCAGGGCCTGACATAATTCCTAACATCAAAGTCCCCTTTAGGTTACTCTATGAAGCTCCATTTCCTTCTTGTAAAAATGGATGTGACATGCGCTATTAGATTCTTCCAGAGGCTTTTTAGACATCAAAGGTCAGGGACAAAATGATGCTCTGGTGTCCGAAGAAACCAATCAGAGTCAATTGAACCCAAGAGATGCTGGTGAAAAGGGGTATTTTGTAGCATCATTTTTTATATGCTTGGTAAAGCCAAGCAAAACACTTGTTCTCCAGAAGCCCTAGACAATGTGCAACAGCAACAGAGCAACATCTACACCATTTCAGTGTCTCTCTCCATGCTGAAAACACCCATTGTGACGCTTCTATCTCAAAGAATGTGTCTTATTGGTCTCCAACACAGGGGTTGACCCTACTGAAATTTTTATTTTAGGTACATTTTTACTGCCACGGCACACTTTTTACAAATAATAAATACAATGGCATGAACGTTTTTCAGAGGAATTTAGTTTTTAATGAATAAGCTAAAAGCACCAATTCCAGCTATTTTAATGATTTAAGGATTGCACAATCATGCAGAATTAGATGCAAAAATAAAGGGTATTTTGGTGTGGCTTGCTTCTGTCACAAATTTGTTCAGATTTATTATACATCTAATTATTTCAGTGACCCTTTTTGGAGATGAGCATCTTATGTGCTATGAGTGAGTCATTGAATCATTTTTAGATATTCACAGCCGAAATCTGCCAAGAGATTTTATAATATTTAAACATTTAAAGAACAAAGCAGAAAGCAAAATGACAACAATAATAGTCTAATTATAGTGAGTTTTAATAACGTAACCTTACCCTATATTAAAACTTGCATGACTACAATCTACTGACTTCAGTCAAATGTTTAAGAATTATAAACACAAAGCAGATCTGCAGTACCATTTTCCTACAGATTTAAACTGCTGAGCATTACTTTTGTCAGAAAAGATGATAAAAATATCCTAAAAATTATAATTTTGAGTTTCAATAATGTTTTTTCATCATTGTAAAGTGCATTATACATGAGTTGAGTCGAGGCGCCAACGCACGGTTCAGTGTCAATGTCAAGCGCCGCATAGCCCTCCACTTGACAAAAGTTGCATAAGGCATCACGGAGAGGTGATTTTCGAGTTTGCCACACAAGAAAGAGAAAGAGAGCTTTGATTGCAGAAAGTTATAAGAGGGCTCCCCATTATATTTAGGTCTTAGCGTTTTCTTGGTGAATTTAAATTAGTAAATTAGTTAAGACTCTGAAAAAATAAATATATATTTCTCTTCACAAATTTGGACAGTTTTTAAATATTTATTGTTGCTTTGTATTCTCAAAGATGTGTGGAAATCACTCTGGTGTAAAGCGTGAAAAACACTTTGGTGTCACTTTATAGACTTCAGTGTATTCTGCAGCTCTGGTGCAAGTCACGTGAAACACCCTAAACTTGTATAAACATCAGTTGGATTGCACATGAAATGTAGTTCTTCACAATAACAGAAGTGATCGATTATGGTTTCAAAACGGCAAATTTCACAGAAAGTTTAAGAGTTTGCATTCCTGAAATTATTTCTTATTTCTTTTTATTTACTCATTTATTTATTTTGTGGAATTTGATCGTTTTTCAAGGCACACCTGACAATCTTTCATGGCACACTAATATGCTGCAGCACAATGGTTGAAAAACACTGATCTATGGCCCTTGAGAGCCAGGGTAGGTGGAAAGATGGGCTTGTTTTGGTTGTTGAGATAGAACAGAGTGAGTTTAACAAGAGACATAGTGAAAAACTAATTCTGTGGATGGATAGAATCATGAAGCTCTTGGCTTTCTTGGTAGATCCCATTACTATACCATTTGCCTGGCTGGAGCGATGGTAACAACTCTAGTGGCTCTTTCTACCCACCACACACTCATTCTGTTTCAAAGAACAGAGCTAGAGTGGTTTTTCTTGGAAAGAAATCTCTGTTGACACCATTTGGAGTTCTCCTCCAGAAGAAAACTGCCCAAACTGGAGAGCACTAATTATGGACATGATAGTGCCATAGGCAAAAAAGATACATGAACAGCCATAGGGTAGGTTATGGCTCTCAAATGTTGTACTCTGTGAACCAGTTGGAAAGATCTATCACTCTGGATAATGCATATTAAGAGAAAGCCTGGGGAACTGAATATAAACTCAACAAACACCACATTCATATAAATGGCAAAAAGTCTTTCTTTTAAAAGTCTATCCAGTTCTAGAACAACATCAACAACAACCCCACCTTAGAATAGCAAAGACTACACAACACTTTCTCAGCAAAATTGGCAGAATATATAGAAATAATAGAAAACAGCATGGTATCCAAACAAGCACATCATAGCGCTAAATACAGTTCCTCCTTCTGCCATGTGGATATTCAAAGGTTTTTGCGCTGTATGCTAGTGCTACAAACAAACCTCTCATACATACATAATGAGTCTTTCATATTGTGCAGCCATGTTCCTTATAATACATTGCCCTGTGCAAATGACAAGTGCATCTCACTGGGGTGGGTTGAGTATTTAAATGAAATGCAAAGATGTGCAGAACTGAACAATGTGGGCACCTGCGACATAGCATGAAAGCACAGTATGCGACAACCAGATGCTGTTTTGTAGAGCGTTGAAGAGCTACCTGATGGGATTTATCTTTCAAGGTGATATTAATGATTCTACTGTGTCTGGAGACAGGAAGATATGCCCTAGATAGGAGACTTCTTCAAAAGATACAGTGGAATAATATTTGGGATAAGTACTTTAAGAGCACAAATACATTTTATTTTTTAAATGTGTGCATTTCATTGCATTAAAATCTAATATCAAACTAGGATTGTACATTTTCAGACATGCTTAGAGGCTATATAAGTAAGAAATAATTGACGACAGACAGTTGAATTGTTGAAAAATAATTCACACGATGCGCAGTGGACATTTTAACGGGCTGGAATCAATTATTCCGCTTATACCACGGTAACCACACCTTAAGACATCGTTCAGGGTCTTATCTCAAGACATTTTCTGTTTTTCATCCCTAAAATGCTCTTGTGAGTGTAATTTCTTTCTTCTGCCATGGATTCAGCAACTTGTTTTAATACAGTCTGAGCTTTCATTGCTAATTCGAAAACGTTACTTCAAAACTAGCAACGGATGATTGCGAGGTTTGCACTGCTTTACTGAAGCACTTACTGGAGTAATGAGATGTGTGTGTGTGTGTGTGTGTGTGTGTGTGCGTGTGTGAGTTAGTGCAAATGTGCGTGTGTTAGCGTGTGCGTATGTGTGTGTGTGTGTGGGCAGGTTTAAGTGGATTACGAGGCCATTTTTAGGTTACAATCTGGTAATTACAACGGTATTATGCTATAAATGTGGTTTAAGAGGACATTTCTAGTGTCCCCATAATTCAAATCGCTTAAAAAACATACTAAAAAAAGTTTTTTGAACATTTAAAAATGCTCAATTTTTTTTGAGAGGGTTAGGTTTAGCACCTCTAAATCTGAGGCCATGGTTCTCAGCAGGAAACCGATGGAGTGCGTACTCCAGGTAGGGAATGAGGTTTTGCCCCAAGTGAAGGAGTTCAAGTACCTCGGGGTCTTGTTCACGAGTGAGGGGACAATGGAGCGGGAGGTTGGCCGGAGAATCGGGGCAGCCGGGGCGGTATTGCACTCGCTCTATCGCACCGTTGTCACGAAGAGAGAGCTGAGCCGAAAGGCAAAGCTCTCGATCTACCGGTCAATTTTTGTTCCTACCCTCACCTATGGTCATGAAGGTTGGGTCATGACCGAAAGAACTAGGTCGCGAGTACAAGCGGCCGAAATGGGCTTCCTCAGAAGGGTGGCGGGCTTCTCCCTTAGAGATAGGGTGAGGAGCTCAGTCATCCGTGAGGAGCTCGGCGTAGAGCCGCTGCTCCTTTGCGTTGAAAGGAGTCAGTTGAGGTGGTTTGGGCATCTGGTAAGGATGCCCCCTGGCCACCTCCCTAGGGAGGTGTTTCAGGCACGTCCAGCTGGGAGGAGGCCTCGGGGAAGACCCAGGACTAGGTGGAGAGATTACATCTCCACACTGGCCTGGGAACGCCTCGGGGTCCCCCAGTCAGAGTTGGTTAATGTGGCTCGGGATAGGGAAGTTTGGGGCCCCCTGCAGGAGCAGCTGCCCCCGCGACCCGACTTCGGATAAGCGGTTGAAGATGGATGGATGGGTTAGGTTTAGGGTTAGGGGATAGAATCTATATTTCATACAGTATAAAAATCAACTAAATTAACTTTGTTGCTAATTCGAAAACGTCACCTCAGAACTGGCAACAGAGGATGTGCTGCTTTTCAAAATAGGAGTAACAAGGTAGTGTGCGTATGTGAGCATGTGTGTGCATGTGCGTGCATATGTGTGTATGTGCATGCGCGTGTGTATATATGTGTGTGTGAGCGTGTATAAATGTGGGGGAGATGAGTGAGCGCGAGGGCTCTTTTTAACCGAAATTGAAATAAATGTAGGATATTTTAGACATTGTTTTGGCATTAACCAATTAATTTTAACCATTTTCTTTTTAATTTGTTATTTTATTGTGGTAGCCTGTAGGGCTCTTTGAAATAACTGAAATAATTTGGCAAAAGTGATATGGAATCGTTATGCGGCCAAGTCCTGGAAATACTTTATAGCCATGCATTTCCTTGAAAAATAATTGCACAACTTAGAACATCTGTCAACCAATAAGAATCAAGCATTTAACGGACCCATGGTATAATGTATATTATAGTTTATATAGTTTTTATATTTTTAATATTATTTTGATACATTGCTTAGTTATCAAGCTTGGTTTGATATGTTATATAATGCAAAAATATATATAATCTTTTTAAGTGTGACTTAAGTGTCCAAATAGTTTTTGGGACCACTGTATATCATTTTAGCCTTTCAAATCATATAACAAACCTCTATAGGGAACACGGAAAGAATGTGGTGGTTTGAGCTTACACACACGCACACACTCCCTGGAGAGTGATGGAATGGGTGAACATCTGCTGGCACAGTGGGGAATGAAGGAACAAGACAATTCTGACTGCATCCCACACTGAAACAACTGATTAGACTCTCTAAATGACTAACCCTCTGCCAATGTTGAAATAAAACAACCCCTCCATCTCCTCGGCTCGGAGCATGGTGCAGTTCCATCAGATGTAGTGAGGACTTTAATCATTAACCCAAGGCCGACAGACAAGACAGAGCCCACCAGGCTCACAAAAGTTCACTTCACAGCTCCCAACCACTCCAGTGAGTCGGCAGCTTCACACACATGGAGCCACAAAATGGATCCATTTATTTCAACTGCAGGTGAAAAGTCTGCACAGGAATGATTCTTTTATCCCGCTATAACAGAATTTTACTCTGTGTCCACCCGCTCCAGACTCATAATGTTTTCCTTCCCGCCTTCTCAATTTTGGTTCACTTCTGCAATCTTGCAATTTTAACACTGCTTATTGTTTTCAATAATGTCATTAAAGAAAGGGAAAAACAACATCTTCTGGCCTCATTATTGTGGGCTGCATTTTCTGCTATTAAACACCATACATTAAATGTCAAAACAGCAAGCTTTGTTTGCCCAGGGTGCTTTAGTTCGTTCATCAGAAAAAAGTTCAGCTTCTTCCAGTGTATATTCTTTAGGCTTAATTGATTTGTGGAAATATGTCGGACTTCCCAACACTACAGTGTAACAGCATAGGCTGTCACCTCCCTGTAAAAGTGATGCTTGCCCCTCAGGTGACTCTGATTATGGCCAATCAATCAAAAGATAAGTCACCTGGAAGTGTGTCACAGTCATGTGTCCACCCTTCCTGGCTAGACTGCATCACCTGGAAGCCATTTGTTATTAGCAGTTTGTCTAACTGCTGCCCCTTGTTTTATGTTCTTTTGCCAACATCTGTTGGAGTAGAAATTGGAGATGTTAAAACTACAATATATTACTAAAATTAAAACTTTCTATATATTATTTTCCAAGGTATGATAGATATTACGCAGTCTGCGTAGGGCACCAACTCCTTAGGGGGGCACCATCTTACCATATAGGGGTACCAGAAACTCCACCGGCTGCCCTTACTCACACGTTATACATTATTCAAGGACCCGGTAGCAGTTGCGGAACTCAGACGATTGCCTCACGCTCCCACTTTAAGCTTGCGCTTGCACCACGTCTCGCACGACACCCCCCATCCGATGATCGCGGAGCTCTGTATGTTGGTGTTTCGTAGACAGTGTGATTGATTGCGTAAATTTTTTTAACCTGTTATTTTTAATAAAATTAATTGCACTGAATTAACACGATAACTCGACAGCCCTAGTATATATTTAATTAATGTTTTAAAATGCACTTATATTTAGCAATAAAAAAGAACATTAATAAGTATTTTTTTAAATGCACATTTTAAATTGCATAACATCATGCAGGTCTGGGTCAGGAGCTTCAGTTTACGTTCACATCAACCATCAGAATGGGGAAAAAAGTATCTCAGTGGTTTGGAACGTGGCATGACTGTTGGTGCCAGATGGGCTGGTTTGAGTATTTCTGTAACTGCTGATCTCCTGGGATTTTCATGCATAACAGTCTCTATCATTTACTCAGAATGATGACCAAAAAACATCCAGTGAGGAGCAGTTATGTGGATGGAAATGCCTTGTTGATGAGAGAGGTCAACAAAGAATGGCCAGACTGGTTCGAGCTGAAAAAGTCTACGGTAATTCAGATAACCGCTCCGTACAATTGTGGTGAGAAGTATATCATCTCAGAATGCTATTCAAAGATGTGGGTTGGAGCTGTTTTGGTGGCACGAGGAGGACCTACACAATATTAGGCAGGTGGTTTAAATGTTGTGGCTGATCTGTGTATATACAGTATATATATTTACTTAAATAATAACCACAACTCTTTTGTTTTGCTTACACTGTATTTCTAATAAAAACTTCTCACAAACTGCCTGTTGGAATAACACCTGCTCTCGCCTACAAAACAGAAATGTAGTTCTGTCTACACTTGCATATGCATACATTTCTGTGCATGAAAAGAGGGTGATCGTAGGCGTTTCTTCTTAACATTTCTTCAGGCATGTAAACAAGCTGTTGGCCATACAGTGCAAAGGTAGTATAAGGCCTACATACACATATAGCAGTATTCACAGACTAAGCTTCACCCACTCTCCACCTTGTCTTTTTTGCAATCTCTTCTATCTGCTTACCATTTTCACATTTTCCCTCTCCCCTCCATCATTCTTGTTCAATCAAAGCTCTCATCTTCCCTGTGGTCAGCGGTCAGAGAAAGAGAGAGAGAAAGTGTGTGTGTGTGTGGTGTGGTGGGGGGTGCACTCATCTGAGCACTCGAAATAAAGACATGGGACTCCAGTGCAGATCGATAGCCTGTTAGTGACCAGCGTGACTTTCATGTCATGCAATCATTGGACAGATTGTCATGGAACAGAGAGTCTGTGATAGACTAGATCTGCCTGGGGTACCAAAGAAATAGAAATCTTACCACTGTTCTGTTGAAAAGACCAGTATTGCTGGTCACCAACATATGCTGTGATTTGGATGCTGGTTCCCAGCACAGGATGTTGGTGTGCTGGTATCCCTACCACGCTTCTTAACTAGTTCAACAGCCCTTGGTCAACCAAGCATTTTTTGATGGTGAACTACATCCAAAAGCTAGACCAGCACAAATACTGCTGAAAAAAAAAAAAAAACCCAAAGAGAACAGCTATAACCAGCTACCCAGCCTAGTCAAAGGGGTTTTGGGCACATATTATCAGCTGGCCTACCAGCTAAATCAGCTGAGTACTAACTTGGTCAGGCTGGTAGACCACACAGACAAGTTTAAATAGCTAATACCAGCATAAACCAATAAGACCATCTTAAACCAGTTAAGACCAGGCAACACGCTTAAGCTGGTTATAGCCATTTTATGGCCAAACTAGAATAACCAGTATGGAAACCCATGCTGGTCTAATCTGGTCTTTTCAGCTAGGTGTACACAAATCCACGAAAACACATGGAAAAGTAGAAAACATAAATGTGAACACTGTGTTCAGAGTGATGATACAATCCACTATCACATACTATAAAGCCACATAACATGTGAAAACATTTGAAAGGAATATAAATATTAGATCAAGAAATATACATGAACCGAGTGTCTAAAAAATACAACGGTTTTCATTCAACTCAACAGAGAAAGTTAATGCATGAAGTAACACCACAGCAAACTTTATAAGCCTCTGGTCTGCATCTTAAATGTCTACTTCTATACACAAATAATAACTCTGAAATATGACATATGACATATGGCTGAGGTCACCCTAACCTTTTCAACCTCAACAAACTATGATTAATAACCTATTATATGAAACTCAAACAGTTAAACGTGCATTTGCATACATACTCAGATTGATGTCTGGGCAATGCTGTTCTGTAAATGTTATTTGCACTGCGCTATAGGGTTCATATACGTTTGTCTGAACTCTCCACTTCAGACAAAGCCATTTGCATTTCTCTGGCCTCACAATCTAGCTCTCCTCACGATCACAGAAAGCAATTTTGCCTAAAATCAACATCTCTCAAACTCCCCAATTCCCTCATGTGAGAGAGAGTGAACTGACAGGCCTGCTTAGAGTCAACAGCAGGGGCGTCACTATAACCCTTTTATTGGGGCACATGCCCCAGTATAAATCTGCTGTCCCCCGGTAAAATCAAGTTTGAGTTTTAACAATTTACTTTATTTGTCAGTGCATTCATTTAGATTGATAATCCCGGAAAAAAGAAATGTATCTAAGCTTGTTTTGAGTTGTAGTTGCAAATAAACTTAATGAGTTTCAAACATCAGTTTAAACTTACATCAATTATGTTAGCTAGCTAGTTATTAATTTATAGAAACAACACTTCTGCATTTATAAAGTTAGAGATAGCTCAGCAAGTTTCGCAAAAGCCAGAAAACAAACTCAGCCAGTTTAGCTACCAACTCTGCCTAGTGACCAATTCTCTGCTCATTCTGAGTCCTTTTTTCTAAAGGTCTGAGGCCGTATTGTCTGATGTTGGATAATACAATTCCATGACTTACTTGACAGAGGTTTTCCTGATGTAGTGTGTAATATAGAAGAATGCAAATGTGCTAGAATGTTTTCTTTGGTTTAGTAATTTGCATATACAGTGTATGTATTTTATGCAGTAAAACATGTTGAGAATGTTCATATACGGTATGTTGAAGATACTTAAATATTTTCATAAAGATTAATATCTCTACATGTTTAACTTTCCCAGTCCTTGTTACCGTGTAGGAATAGTGAGTTAAGGAAGGGAAGTTTGTATAGTGCGTTGTGTTGCAAACTTCTTGCACTCAGCAGGCTTTCAAGATAGAAAAAAAAGCGATCTGAGTAACGGGGGGCCTGTGCCACAGTAGAGCTTTATGTCTAGCAACGCCCCTGGTCAACAGTGCTGGATATACTGTATATACACTGAAATGAGCACACCTCATCCAAACTTGTGGCCTAAATTATACACGGGGAGAATAAAAGAGGGAGAAAAATAAAAGCAAGGTTATGTTCTGATTGGAATACTAGCATACTGCTGAGTGCAAACTGTACAGCAATGTTCAGTATAGGCCTACTTAAGATATTGATATATCTTTATACAACAGTTCAACAAAAAAGTAAATACTGTTGAATAACTTGAGCTTCAACAAACAGTTAGTTTTCTTTTCTGCCAGCCAAAATAGTTCTTAAAGAAGCCAAAGCATCAAGCAAAACTCTGCTAACTGCACTGCTATCATACTCTGGTTGTGTAGTAGTGCTGATCCATTCATGATAAATCTGTGTTTTTGAACAAATCATTCTTGTTCACTTCCATTGTTTCAGTCGTGAAGACTTTGTGTTGTTTAATGAATAAGTTAAGTCAAAAACGAATGACTCACTAATAAACATTTGTCACTCAAAAACAACGAGTCAAAATTCACACCACTATTTGAACGCCACAAACACAAAGTAGAGTGACACAAACAGTAAATCATCCAAGTCTCTTTTGTGGACAGTATATTAGCACTGTTGAAACATGGCTCATTCAATCAGGTTCAAGTACTGTAACTAACTGTTGTATAATTACCACTATCCAGGATTTACTATATATCATTAGTGTTAGTGTAGTTCTTTAGCAGCTAGAGAAAAAACTGTTTGGCACACATAATTTGTTTGGCCTCTTCCTGTGTTTCACATTGCATATAAAATTTTCTGCCATGATTACTGGATTATAAAATGCGCGGAAGTGTTGTGCTCATACCCGTTTGCCTTTACACTTAAAAACCAGAGAATAATAAGTGTCATGTATTCAAGGGTTTGTTACATTGTATGTTTTTTTAATAAGCTTGTTTTTGTTACTTATGAGCGTCTTGCTCAATGTCATGCTCCGGAGAGGCTTGCTATTAATTGCAACTTTCTGTTTTGGCATTGCAAATCCACTGATTTGCGCTGTGATGTACTGTAGCACTGGGACATGACACCATTGTTTGGCAAATTCTTGGTGTTTGCCATCGATCTTCTCACCTATGTACTGTAAGTGTATTGCTCTATTTTCCTGTTGCTCCCCTCGCCCCACCGTGGAGGAGATTGTTTTGCAGCTCTCAGTGTGACGCTGCTTGGTTTTAATTACACTATAATGTGTTTATGTATGTTTAGTACAATACATATGGTATTGTATAGTAATATTTTTTACACCCCTAATATACATAAATACATATCTATATATACAGATTTCCCGATTCAATTTGGATTCACAGGCTCTCGATTTAAATCTATTCCGATTCAATTGGTTTCTGATGAATTTAGGTATATATATCTTTCAGTTATAATTTTCATTATATTAGCATATGAAATACAATTTCAGCTAATTATATTAATTATATAGGGGACCTTTTCCTGGACCCTTATAATGGAAATATACTGTACATTTTTTTCAAATGTATTTATTTTATCACAATTTCACTTTTCATGTCATGTGAGTTCTTACTGGATTTTCCAATGTGCGCAACTGTGATGTCATGTGGGATGACTTATGGTGTAAGTACATAAATAAGACATCACAAATAACAAATAAGATAATATTCAAATGTTTTAAATATATTTTCTACTCACTTTCCTGCAAAAATAAAACACACAGCTTTGAAATATGTGTTCTTTGAATTGAGCCAAGGGGTCACTGTTTGATGTTTCAATCTTCTATTGGTCACACGTCCTCTCATCTTACGGATTTGCAGATTCGAGTACTTTTGCATGTTCAAAGACTAGTGTGACCGCAGCTTAAGTGCATGCATGAATTCACAGTCTGAGTTATCACAGTATAAATCGCATCTTGAAAACCTGTCTGTATGGACACTTTTGAGCTGTGATTTGATTGGCTGTCATGCTTCCATTAATAGATCTGTCACTTCTCAAATGCCAAACTCAACCCCCTTCCAGAGAGATATAGAAAGGGAAAGAGAGAGCTCTATAGGACAGGCCTTCCTCCTCTAATACCTCTGTCAGAAGATGTGACATTGAGAAGTGACTCTTTTAGAGGTTAATTAAATGTTGTTTATGCCAAGTGAGAGAAATTACTACACTACCCAGAGAGCACTAATGCAAAGTCTGTGATCTCTGACCTGCAGATGCGTGTAATTTCCTGTGGCGAGAGAATAATCTGCGGCCACGCTACCTCAGCCGTTTTAAGCACGACTGATGACTTGCATAAAGAACCATGGAGAAAGCGCTCATTCAGTGTCTTTCTACACCATTTGGAAAACGTTCAGGGCCATTTACGAGCACAGGCAGCTAGCCACTCCAATGGTCGTTCCTCTTTTTGACACATCATAAGTATTTCCACAATGAAATTGTGTCTTAGTGATGCATGTAATATCATGGCACTTTACCTGACATCTCGAAAACATTTCAAAGTGCTAAGCACTTGATTCAGACACCACAAAGTACAAAGTTTTTCAAAGTACAAAGCCAATTCTTAGGACCATTTTCATGAAACCTCTTCCCCCAGTTCTTATACTGTAATGCATCAGGGTGCCCCCCTCAATGATTATTCTCATTAGAATTTCATTAATGTAATGCAGTAATGAAAATAATTATGTCTGGACACAATAGTGGGGCTTTTCCACTGCACGGTACAACTCGACTCAACTCGACTCTGCTTGCTTTTTTGGGGTTATCCACTGTGGATATTACCTTGTACTTTTTGTAGTACCACTTCGGTCGAGGTTCCAAGCGAGTCGAGCCGACACTAAATGAGATGTCAAAATCCTGCAGATCACTGATTGGTCAGGGAGAATTGTCACTACCAGCGTCACTGGATTTCTGACACGTGACATCAACCTGCTAGTTTTAAAGTTAGCAATGGCTGCGTGCAATAAACGAGGTGCAGACGGTCCACTTGTTAGCGATGAGCGAAAGTCTCTCAGGAAGTGTCTCAGCTGTTGGCCGCACACGGCTACCACTGAACCTCTCAACAGTGTAAAGAAAAGTCATAAAAAAAAACCTTAAAAGTGACTACAGAACTATCAAGGAAAAGTGGAAGTGGTTCGAACAAATGGACGCTATCTAAACCGGCGAGCAATGGGAGGGAGAGTACCCTGGACTGGCGTTGATCCACAATGGAGGACGGTACATTTTGTTATGTTAACTCTATACTCTGCTTGAAAGCTTCACTTTTCATTAGTTGACCAGCTACTGGAAAGCTTGCTTCTAAAACAACCAGGCCAATTTAACTGTTACACTTGTGTAAATCACCATGCAACAACTGCTTTATGCAACACAATGAGCTAGTAGCTAACAGCTAGCGGTCTTGTTACTGTTTTGGTCAGTTTGTGTCGTGTTTAAGATGATGTCACGGCAGTAGAGGCGGCGCAACTATGATGATCAGCCTATAATCCCACCCACGTTGAGGAGCACTAAACTGCAATGGAAATGCAAGATCGGAAACGTAAAGCGAGTAGAGTCGAACCGTAACATGCAGTGGAAAAGTGCCATAGGTCCTTTTCCATCATCGGGCCGGATAGTTCTCATTGCAGAACCATCCTGTTCATGTTAATCAGGCTTCTTGGCGTGGTTACGGTTTCTTTTTCCATTGTGGGGGTGGGAGGTGCTTAATTGTCATGAAGATTATATTTAAAAATGTGTTTCTTTTTCTCTTAATATTTTTTGCCCACTAAGTTAGAGACAGTGAGTTGTACAAAATAAAACAACTTATTATATAACATCTTATTATATCACAACAAGCTATGCAAAAATATCTTACCACTGTCTGTGGCAATGAAGAGAGCAGTGTATTGATTGTGGTGAACATGGGGTGACTCGCGATCCAGTATGGCCCTGGTGGTGACGTTGCCTTTGAATGGGTTCAAAATCAGCCAGTCTGCTGGGTCTCTCAACACAGCAAACCTGAAGAGAACACAAAATACACAAGTTATAGTACTGTATATATGCAATTCTTAAATAGGCAATTTTTTAAAGAGTTAGAATTGTGAATGATATAGACCTTAATCATGGTAGACACAATTTCACACAAAAAATATAAACAAAAAACAAACAAACAAACAAACATGTTATGTTAGGGCAATAATTTGATATAAAGGACAATGATTTCAACAAATTTGCAGTTTACAATATATATATATATATATATATATATATATATATATATATATATATATATATATATATATATATATTATTTTTTTTTATTTTTTTTAAACAATGGGTTGTGAAAATTTGACAGGAAAAAGTCTGACTATAGTCAGCTGCTGCTGATTTGACAATGTTGCATTAATGCATTTGTTTGTAAGCAAGAAAATACTAATTTAGCAGATGCTTTTATCCAAAGTGACTTAAAATACACTTATCACAGAGCCAATCAATCAGGATCAACTTGGTGTCAAGTGCATTGATCAAGGGCACAATGATGACACCTCATGCAGAATTTAAACCTTCTACCTTTCTGTTTACACATGAGTTCTTTAACCATTAAGACACATCACCCCAAGTATTAGCACTACAGTCTGGTGATGGGTTATCAGGAAGGTCAGTTGAAAGAGAAATAAGAGTAAATGGGGCAACAAGATCGCCTGGAAAGTGCCAGTTCAGTGTAGGGAGTACACTCAAGATAAATGACCTGCAGCGATACCTTCAAGAGTAATGATCCGTTTTGTAATTGGGTAAGCAATTGATGATATCTCACAAATGACCTCCAGAACACCTAAGAATGGGTATGATTGTGTGTATTTTCTGATTGGATAAGAAAAGGAGCCTTGGTTTCATCTGGAATCGTGTCACCAGTTTCTGATTTACAGGCTCAATAAGAGACAAACACACCAAATGAAATGCCAAGTTCTCCAGCTGAACTGCTTTCAGGAAACCCACAGAGACACTTTCAAACAGGGGATGGAGGATTTTATTTTTTGAAAAAGTCTTGCTGACTCAAAGATACCTTTCCCAAAAGAATAAAAACACAAACATTCACACAACCAACAAAGATTTTGTTTTCTATCCTTAGGGGTTAAAAGTCTCTTTAAAAAAATAAAATAAATACAATTTAAAAAGTAATGCTTTGTAAAGGCATTATAATGCATTAGTAATGTCTTATAATGTACCATATAATTTGTTATAACTTCTAATAAATCATTTTAACCACAATAATAATACATTCATATACTTACCTATTCATAGAGTATAATGTATTATAAGACAAGCACCATCCAATTTGATCTGCAGAAGTAATAATGTATTATATACACTCACCTAAAGGATTATTAGGAACACCTGTTAAATTTCTCATTAATGCAATTATCTAATCAACCAATCACATGGCAGTTGCTTCAATGCATTTAGGGGTGTGGTCCTGGTCAAGACAATCTCCTGAACTCCAAACTGAATGTCAGAATGGGAAAGAAAGGTGATTTAAGCAATTTTGAGCATGGCATGGTTGTTGGTGCCAGACGGGCCGGTCTGAGTATTTCACAATCTGCTCAGTTACTGGGATTTTCACGTGCAACCATTTCTAGGGTTTACAAAGAATGGTGTGAAAAGGGAAAAACATCCAGTATGCGGCAGTCCTGTGGGCGAAAATGCCTTGTTGATGCTAGAGGTCAGAGGAGAATGGGCCGACTGATTCAAGCTGATAGAAGAGCAACTTTGCCTGAAATAACCACTTGTTACAACCGAGGTATGCAGCAAAATTGTATGTTGCTTGTGTTATAATGCATTATATTCTATGAATAGGTAAGTATTATAATGTATTATAATTGTGGTTAAAATGAAATAAATGTATAACTTATCATAAGGTGTATTATGAGACTTTATGAATTCAGTATAATGCCTTTAAAATGCATTATAAATATGGGCTTCATAGAAAGTGTTACCAAAAAAAAAAATGGAAATAGAAAAATAGAGAAAAAAGACACATTGCTGAATTTAAGAGCAACTGTATACTGCACATGATCCCTCTTGTGTTGACTTATGTTTTAGTAAGTTTGAAATGAGCTTAGTTATGAAGTAAAAAATGTTTTTCATTGAAGTTTTTAAGTTTTTATGTTAAACATAAGCACAGCACACATCACATTACAAACGTAAAAACACCCAAGCTGGAGCTGTTTAATAGAGATATCTTCGTTGCAGTTCATTTACATAAAGTACATTTATTTTCACATTATGTCACATAGTCATTCAATGTCACTCGTGTTGCTTAAAATCGCCAGTTTTCACTGAAAATGAATTTCTTCTGGTCGCATTGGCGCTGCAAATTCCTTAAAGTTTTCTTCTCAAGTTTCGACCGTGACAACTGAGGACTGGATAAGCCGGATGATTGGTTTATTTTGCTGAGATGTTCGTCCAAAATGAAGTCACTTAACTGACTTCCATCGAATCCTAACCATGTAAGACACAATGAAAGTGGCAAATGATAAAAGCCATTTCTTTTATGTTAATTATATTTTCTACTAACCAGCGATGACCACAAAAAAGGAACGAGTGAGAGGACAATTTGACGGTCGCTTGGTTTCCATTTCTTTAGCTCGCTGGACTTGCCGAAAATCCACCTAAAATCTGCCAAAATCTTTGAAGTTTAGCCCTCAGTCTAAGTTTAACTGCAAATAAGGGAGTTTGGTGTGTAACTTTTGTATAATTTTCTTGGATCTTAATATGTTGTTGTCTATAAAGAATTGGAGGATTAAGGAAACTTTCATACAGTGATATGATGGATGCAGTAAACTATATAAAACATTGTGTATGAGAACACACACACAGAAAATAATGTGTGGTGGCCAAAATCCCAAATGAAAATTGATATTGCAGCCGCGGCACTTTCAAAGGCGATTAGACTTTATATTTCTTTCCTTCAGACAGCAAAGAGCACCTTTCCCACATGCATTCTAGCTTATCAACATTCAATCACAACACAACCCAGGGAAATGTTCTCCGATTCATGAGGACATGCTTGTCTCTCGGAAACAAGCTAGTATGAGATTACCATCACGCTGTTCTGGGTACAAATACCTCACGTCCCGACTAGGATGCACAAGCCAACACTTTGTAAATCTCCTGTAAAATCAGCTGGCATTTGTTAGAGGAATCTTTTCACGCCTGCAGTGTGTCACAAAGGCTGTAAATGCAGTCGATAATGCCAGAGTTTCTTTTATGTCGCTGGAAGAGGGAACAGCTTTGTTATGGGGAGTGCAATTCACAGGCATTCAGGGACGCATAAAAGTACAAGGACAACAAAAAGTACAAAAGTCAGTAGAGTCTGACATTTCTCAAAAGAAATATAAAACAATCTTCACAAAACATAGGCCTATGGGCAAAGGAACCACATGTTCAATGTCTTCGACTATGTTGCGTTACACTTTCAAGTGATCTATTGTCAAACAAATAAACAAACAAAGAAGCACAGTGTTTACTGAACTGTCTAAATGGGAACATACCATAGACGTCTATTATTTTAAAGTAAATTATAAATCCTATAGACTAACCCTAAACTAGATCCTACCCCACACCACAATGCTACCTCTAAAACACTTTTTCATTTATAGAATTCTTATAAAAAATAAATTGCTTTATGGTTCGAGTTTCCAAATAAGGACACCCACAAATGTCCCCAAAGGGAGGTTTTGTCATATTTAAACCGTCCCCCCACAGTAGTCAAAGCCATTTACAAAATATTTTAAATAGTTAAAGTAACAACCCAACAGATAACAACCAGATCTCTCCATTTCACCATGACAGCACACTACAAAATTTAGATAAATTGGCAATTCCTTCTGACACCTAAAAAAATAGATATTTCCTTTCCTGAATCTATTTATCACTTTCTACAATGCACACAATCAGAGAGCCTGAAAGCTTACTGAGCCTGAAAGCTTTCTGAACTCAGAAATCATCTACAGATAGGGGCGTGGCCTAGACACTTGATCATACATATTATTCAAAACACTTTGTAAAACAATGCTTTTTCCTCCCCTAATTGACATGAACGCAGCACTTCACTCTATTAGCGCTTCTCAATGTCATTAGTGTGGCATTAAAAACACATTATGCAAATTAGTGTGTTATCTATAACGATACATGCTAATTACCATAAAAAAGTTGTCAAAGAAATTTCACCCGTAATCAAAGCTTCGTTCACGTAGGCGTGCGTTGTCATTTTCACACTGTGACACAAACCACAATACAAAATCACATGAGAGTCAGGACACTACAAGTCCTTGTGGCTAACTTGTAGGACATGGTAGGAGGAATAGTTGACTCAGTTAACATTTAACTTACATTGTATGGGGAAAAAAATTCAATTAAAGTGATATTTTTGTGTTGCATGAAAAAAAAAAGTGATTTATACAGTTTTGGAACAACATGATGAGGAGGGGGGTGGGTGAGTGGGGGGCTATCCTCCATAAATGAGTCTGAGTCAGATCTACACAGGTCTTAAATCTGTACACTATCTTTAATTGTGATGGTTCCCCCTTAGAAAGCACTGTAAAAGATTAAAAGCCCAATTTAGTCTGTAAGAAGATGATGTTTGTGTGAGTGGTCAACCTTGAGCATAGCAGTCTTAAAATCCTGTTGCAGTGCATCATGGCTCCTCTACTTTACTGTATGTACTGTGATATTGTTTTGGCTACTGTAGCAGGGCTTGTGTCACTGATTGCAAATGTTTAAGACACATGTAGGCTGGCAACCACCTATGGTGCGGAGTTGCATACTACATGCGTTTTATAATTTGCATGTGTATGTATTGTGTTAAACATCTGTGCAGATGCTGCAAGGAAACACATCTCAATAAGGTTTCAATGCACAACACTGTGCTGTTAATGTCCCTGACAGCTGGATAGAAGCATAAACGTACACAAAAACACATAGAAGCACAAGCCAACTCTTATTCAGCTCCCTGCCACACACATGCACACACTGTTCACACACACTAAAACTTAAAGTGTGAACACACTAGAGATACACTCATGTCTTTTACTGATATTCATTCTTTTCTACTAAAAGCTGAAGTGTGTAAATGCTGGACCACTAACATAACTGAAAGGAATTGCAAAAATTATTTTGGTTTGCAAACATGGTTTTGAAACAGCTCTCCAAATACGAACTCTGTCTTCTGTTGATCGAACAAACAGATGCATTGAACAAACAGTCTCATCCCCAACTCATAGCATTGGCCGATTCAACGTTTTTGTGTCGAGCTAGACAGTCTGCTCAGAATAAAACAGAGCAATTTTTATAGCATCACAGAGTCATAGAGTTTACAGTTCCCCTTCTGTCGCTCTCTCCACGTTGTGTCGGAGAAGCGACACTAGGGGTCTCTCTTGAGCGCCGATATTCACCTCTGACCTATTGAAAAGGGCCAATGGGAGTTGGCTGTCAGTATTTGCATACCCCGCCCCCGGACATATGGGTATTTAAGCGGGGCAAATACGGAAGTTTAGTCAGAAAATTTCTTCGGAGCCGATGGTCTGTCTGCAGTTTGCTGCGAGTTACACACCACTTAAACGTTCCTGTTTTCCTCTGACGATCTGCATGCTGTTGGATCTTGATGGCGCACAACAGCGGCTTTCTCCTTCTCAGTGCACGGCGTGCATTGTTGCCCCTGAGCGCTTCGACAGCGCAGACACATACACACACACACTGTGTATTAAAAGAGTTTTTACTAAAAGAGTAATTTTCTCTAAAAAAGCAAACACAGCGGCGTTGAACGTCCTTTTAAGGACCCGCCTTTTTCAAGATGCCTTTCCGCCCCTGTGTCATTCCTGGATGCGGTAGAGTGCTCTCCGCTTCAGACGGCCACAGGCGCTGTCTCGTGTGTTTGGGCCGCGATCACACCGAGGCGGCGTTTGTGGATGGTTCATGTTCTCACTGCGAGAACATGACCATGACCACGTTGCGGTCGCCCCAGCTGCCCCAGCTGCACCCCGCATTGCTCCTTCTTCCCACGGGATTGAGGATGGTGCGGTTGGCGCTGGGGGCGATTTGGGGGCGGCAGCGGGTGCAGTTTCGCCGGGTAACCCCCCTCGAACCTCCTGTTCCCCGACACGCTCGCTGGTCTCCGTCCACGCTTGCGGCGATAGCGGCTCGCCTCACGGCCTGGCTGTCTATCCTCCCGAGTCCGAAGCAGATGAGCTCGCCACTGCATCGGAGAGTGCGGTGTCTGATGCTGAGGACTCCCCTGGACTGCCGCCTTCGGGCCAGCAGGCCCAGGCTGAGGCCGACGCTCAGATGTCCGACATGCTTGCCCGGGCCGCCTTGAGCGTGGGGTTGGACTGGAACCCTCCATCCTCCCCACAGCCTTCTCGGTTGGATGATTGGTTCCTGGGGGCAGCGCGCGCCGTTCGTGGCCTCGCATCCCCCCGGTCCCTTTCTTCCCGGAGGTGCATGATGAGCTGACGTCTACGTGGAGAGCCCCGCTCTCCGCTCGTCTAGGTGCCACCCGCTCCACTCTCTCCACCCTCGACGGCGAGAGCACCACGGGCACGACGCGATTCCCCAGGTCGATAGGGCAGTTGCGCACCATCTATGCCCTGGTAGCCCTACCTCCTGGCGGGGTCGCCCGTACTCCCATCCAAGCCCTGTAGGACAACATCCTCGCATAACGCGAAGGCCTACACTACGGCTGGACGCGCTGCCTCTGCCCTGCATGCGATGGCCCTCCTGCAAGTCCACCAGGCCAAAGCTCTCAGAAACATGCACGGGGGTGGACCTGATCCTGATGTGCTACAGGAACTACGCTCAGCGACCGACCTCGCCCTGAGAGCGACGAAGGCCACAGTGCAGGCACTCGGACAGACGATGGCCACCCTAGTGGTCCAGGAACGCCATCTTTGGCTCAACCTGGTCGAGATGCGTGAGGCTGACAAAAACCACTTCCTGGACGCACCTGTCTCCCAGATTGGCCTTTTCGGTGACACCGTCGAGGACTTCGCCCAACAGTTCTCCGCGGTGAAGAAGCAGACAGAGGCCATTTCGCACATCATGCCCCGCCACAGACCTGCCGCTACGGGCCCTGCCCTCTCTGCCCACCGAGGGCGTCCCCCTGCGAGGAAACCAGCTCCTGCTCCGCCTCAACCCGGGCCCAGCTCTCAGCCCCAGCGTCGAGCACTCCGCAGGCGGCGCACGCCCCCTGTCTCACGAACCCCCTCCAGGACCCGGAAGGCTCCCAAGCGTTCCTGAGACAGCCGACCCAGAGCCGAAGACGTTAGCTCCGGAGGTGGTAAGACCGCTCCGTCCCCCGGTGGAGGGCCGGGAGGAGAATCCTTTGTTTTTTCATTTGCCACACCCCCTGACGGGTATGTGGTACCCACATTCTCAATAAAAGAGCTATTTCCTTTGCCTCTGGGTCACCTGGTCCGCAAATGCCGTTTTCACGGCAATATGCTTTCAGATCACAACAGTCCCGGTACACCGGACGCGGTGATCCCGCCTTCCGCCTGCCCACGACTGTCCCCCGGCCGGCCGGTTCAGACGAGTCCAGAGGACGCCAACATCAGTCCTCCTCCTGAGTCAAGAACCCGCCCCCTGCCGGGCGCGCGGAGCAAGGTAAGTGCTTTGAGTCTATTCTCAGCACCTCAGCCTCAGGCCGCAACGAAGCCGCCCGACGCTGCATTACCTGTTCCGCCCCGCTGCGAGGCCCCGCCGGGTACGTCCAAAAAGAAAGAAAAAAAAATTAAAAATTCGACTCGTCTTCACGAAAGTCGCAGAGGCGGCCCTTGCCTTGTTCGCCACCCAGGAAACCTCCCACTGCCCGCTCTGGTATGCCCTAACAGAGGCTCCCCTCGGGACAGACGCGCAGGCACACAGCTGGCGCTCGGGGCTGCGCAAGTACGCATTTCCCCCAGTGAGCCTTCTTGCACCGGTGCTGTGCAAGGTCAGGGAGGACGAGGAGCAAGTCACGTTGGTGGCCCCCTACTGGCCCACTCGGACTTGGTTCTCGGAACTCAGGCTCCTCGTGACAGCTCCTCCCTGGCGAATTCCCCTGAGAAAGGACCTCCTCTCTCAGGGACGGGGCACGCTCTGGCACCCGCGCCCAGACCTCTGGAACCTTCACATCTGGTCCCTGGACGGGACGCGGAAGAGCTAGCCGGCTTACCGGTGACCATTGTGAATACCATCAACCAAGCCAGAGCCCCCTCTACCAGGCACCTTTATGCCCTAAATTGGCGCTTGTTCGCAGATTGGTGTTCTTCCCGAGCCGAAGACCCGCAGAGATGCGCGGTTAGGTCAGTGCTTCTGTTCCTACAGGAGAGGCTGGACAGGAGGCTGTCCCCGTCCACCCTCAAGGTGTATGTTGCCGCTATCACCGCCCACCACGATCCTGTAGACGGCAAGTCTTTGGGTAAGCACGACCTGATCCTCAGGTTCCTGAGAGGCGCCCGGAGGTTGAATCCCTCCCGGCCAGGCCTAGTTCCCTCCTGGGATCTCTCGGTAGTCTTGGCAGGACTCCAGAGACCTCCCTTTGAGCCGCTCGAATCAGTTGGACTCAGGGCCCTCTCTCTTAAGACGGCCCTGCTGATCACGCTCGCCTCCATCAAGAGGGTCGGGGACCTGCAAGCGTTCTCTGTCAGCGACACTTGCCTGGAGTTCGGTCCGGCAGATACGTCTGTGATCCTAAGACCGCGACCGGGCTATGTGCCCAAGGTTCCTACCACACCATTCCGAGATCAGGTAGTGAACCTGAAAGCGCTGCCCCGGGAGGAGGCAGACCCAGCCCTTTCGTTGCTGTGTCCAGTGCGCGCCCTGCGCATTTACCTGGACCGCACACAGAGCACCAGACGCTCTGAGCAGCTCTTTGTCTGCTTTGGGGGACGGCAGAAAGGGAATGCCGTCTCCAAGCAGAGGCTCGCCCACTGGGTTGTCGACGCCATCACACTGGCTTATCACACCCAGGCCGTGCCCCTATCCTTGCGGGTCCGAGCTCACTCAACAAGGGGTGTTGCGTCCTCGTGGGCACTGGCCAAGGGCACCTCCCTAGCAGACATCTGTAGAGCCGCAGGTTGGGCAACACCCAACACCTTCGCGAGGTTTTACAACCTCCGCGTTGAGTCGGTTAGCGTCTCGTGTTTTGTCAGGTCCGAGCCCGTAGAACTTCGGTAACACGTGAGACCGACCGGCCGGGTGGATCGCTTGCGCCCAGCGCCCTTTTCCTGACGTCAAGGTAAAGTAGTGCGCCTTCTTCCCAGGGCACCCCACTCCGAGTCGGGCCCCTGGTCGATTCCTCCCCAGCCCTCTGGGTCCGCGGTTCAGCGGAGGAACTCGCCGACCCAAGCCACTGCGGGTACCCTGATGGCTACCCTGTACTGGTATAGGTGCTCCACAGGTAAGGCCTCCTGCTCGGACTCCCCCTGTGTGTAATTCCACGGTTCTGTCCCCTTACGAGCGGACCCCGTGTCTCCCTTAGGCAGTTACAGCTGCCTCGGTCGCCGTGCTGTAGCAACTCCCCTTTCGAGGCTGGATCTACCACCGCACCATACTTTCCACACGAGCCCTAAGACAGCCGTGTGACGTGTCTACCACTTTTCCTCCCCAAGAAAAAGGGCAGGTGTGGTCTCCGCGAGGGTCTGGGTAAGACCCCTTCCCTATATACGTGTAAGGGCCCCGGCCATGATTGCTCTATGCGAGAAACATAGAGAGAAAAGAGGCCCAGCCAGGCTGGCCCGTTCCCATGTTGGCAAACATCGCCTTGTTCCCCTCCCAGGGTAACTAGAAGGACTCCGATGTTCTTATGGGGCATTGGGGAAGGGTACGTGCAGCCAGGTACAGACGATGCGCGGCACTGGATGAAATCCCTGCCCGCCTCTGTATCGGCGGTTCACGTACAAGGTTCAGCGCATGGCAAGATTGGAATGGGTCCCCTAGTGTCGCTTCTCCGACACAACGTGGAGAGAGCAACAGAAGGGGAACGTTTGGTTACGTATGTAACCTCCGTTCCCTGAGGGAGGGAACGACACGTTGTGTCTTTCCTCCGCCATGCCACTGAACCGAGCCACTGTTGTGGCCGGACCATTCCGGCTCCTCAGAAAAATCCTGACTAAACTTCCGTATTTGCCCCGCTTAAATACCCGTATGTCCGGGGGCGGGGTATGCAAATACTGACTGCCAACTCCCATTGGCCCTTTTCAATAGATCAGAGGTGAATATCGGCGCTCAAGGGAGACCCCTAGTGTCGCTTCTCCGACACAACGTGTCGTTCCCTCCCTCGGGGAACGGAGGTTACATAAGTAACCAAACGTTTTACTGAGCAATTTAACCTATGAATGGTTTGCTTGTAATTGTATCTTTATAATAAGCTGGAATAGAAGATATTATAACTACACTGAAAAAGTTATACAATTCAGCTTTAATCGGTTATTGGTTCTTCAATATTTGATCTACCAATAAATGGCACCATTTGGTGGGTCTCTGAATAAAAGCAACCAACATCACCATTACATCACACTGACAACAACAACGCATAGCATTTAAATCTTAACATTTAGACATACTGTAGCCACCCCCCCACCCCCCAATTTGTTTTTTAAGAAATATGTATTTTGCAACCACTAAGACCATTACCAACTATGTATAAATATATTGACAAATTATGTAATAATATTAATACATTCATAATGCATATTACGTTTTTACTGTTGTTGTCTATAAAGAGTTATTATAGTGTCAAAATGCAGAAATAAAATAAAATACTTGGAAATTGGTTATGCATACTGGTTATCACTTACATAAAAATAATCAGTATTGTAAAAAAAAAAAAAAAAAAAAAAAGATTAATAATAATATTGGTTGACTTTTTGTACACACTCACATTAATACAAATTGATCTGTTTGATCACAAAAAGAAGCAGCGCTAAATACACACAAGTGCACTTCACCAGAGTTGGAGCATAGAAGAACAACAGCTTAAATATATCCAAAAACTATATGGGTACATACCCACCACCGCACATTTCACCTTCACGCTTCTTCACCCAAATCAGAAATATGATAAAGGCCTCTCCTTGAAACACATTCTCATACACTTTGAACTCTTTTATACACTTTCATGGTGTTTCAGGCCTGGAGAGGGCCCGGGGTGCAGTGCATATTTATGTTACCATGTCACTGTGAGGGCGCGGAAGCCAGAGGGTATGTTCACCACGTTTGCTTTTAATAGAGAACTGAGGAGAGCTCATTTTGGCCTCCTCGTTCATCAATTCTGATTCTTTTATTTTGAGTCTGTGCCAAAGGCATAGCTCTATGTGAGGAGAAATCAATGCTGCCTCCCATGTTGCCTTGATATAACCATACAACTTCTCCAAAAAAAATTTGTATTACGGTTGTCAGTTGATAATAAAATAATAAAAGTTGGACATAAAGGTGAAGTGTAAATTTACGTGTTATTAGTGGGACCAAATGGAATTGCAAAAATCTTTACCAAATATGTTTATCAAACACTCCACTATAATATTTTTCCGCTCTCCATCTGCAACTGTTTGGACAAATGAGTAGTTCCACACAAGACTTATAACACTGGTTGAGCCAGAAGCAGATTTGTAAGGCAGCTAAAAACTAAATGAGCAATATTTTGACAGTGGCACAGTACATATGCCGGCATGCATCCTATGAAAAGGCTTTATACAGTAGTTGTCTTTGCATATTTGGACAGGGACAGAAGAGTATGTCAACCTCAGGAAAATGCTACTTTACCTTTAAGACCTGCTCACACCAACTCCAGTGTAACTAAACTAAAAATGGAAGTATTGCACAATATCTGCAAACAATAATTTGCACCAAAAATATTCACTTCACTCTCTAAAAAAGTAGCTGAATTTAATTAGTCAGCATCCGAGCAGTAAAACTAAAAACTAAACTAAACCACAAAACTTAAAACAAAAAATAAAATAAAACAGACCCCCCCCCCCACAAATAAAAAACAACAAACAAAAACAAAACAAAAACTAGCAGTATAAAGTTTCAGACTTGATTAGGAGAAGTTCAAAGAGATGCATGTTTTAAATTAAGACTTAGTGTAAAGCCTTTATGCCTAGTAGTAACTGATGTTCTAATTAGTAGTCATACTGCAAGTCGTAACAGCAAGAAATACCTTTGCACTGACCATACAAATCAAGCATAGCATCAGTTCTGTCAGGTCACGTGAGAAGGGTTGGGTGGGTTACTTATGTAATCACTACAGATTACAGAATACATGCTGTAAATTGTCATTTGTAATGTATTCCGTTAGATTACTCAAGGTCAGTAACGCATTCTAAATACTTTGGATTACTTCTTCAGTACTGGAACCTTTTTTTCTCTTGTTTTGACTATAAAACTCTGCCAGTACAGTAAAACAAAATACACATGTTAAAAATACATTGTCTGAAAAACCTAAATATCTTATGCAGTGTTGTTTCTAAACAAGATTAATCAAATTGATCTTGTTTTAAGAATTTTTAGATATTTTACAGGAAAATACAAAAATGATAATCAAGAATATGATTATATAAAATATCTTACTAGAAAAAAAATGTCTTGATAAAAAAATTATCGTGCCTGGTAACATCAGATTTCTCTGTCTGCTCGTATGAATGTGACACATCATAAGAAAGTGTTTCACCGCTGTTCAAATGCACTTTGGATCACATATATATGAATAAATGTTTTCCATCTGAAAGGACTAAATATTAAATTAAATAAATGACAATAAATTGCAAAGTAATCTATTCAGTAATCAAATACTTTTTGAATGTTACTGTATTCTAATTACCAATTATTTAAATTGTAGTCGAATACAGTTACTTATATTTTGTATTTTAAATACATAATCTTGTTACATGTATTCCGTTACTCCCAAACCTGCATGTGAGTCAAGGTCACAATCAGCTGACGCTCAGCTGATCATGACGTCTACCAATACAATACAGAAACTTATCAGAGCGGTGCTATTTAAGTCCTCCATATAGTTATTGCCTTAGCTGCCTTACTATTGCATGGATGCAAGCTGCACTTAACACCCTCCTCCATCCCCAGCACCTCTTCTCGATCTGTCTCGTGTTCTGTGCTCTTTGACTACAGTCGTTAGCCAGTTTGGAATGCCTTTCTTCCATGCCTTGATTTACTTGATACTCAGCATTTTGAGTCTTTAAGTGTCCATTTAATCTATTTTGCAATGAATGACTGTACCACGTTGCACTGTCAGAATGTTAAAAATATTGTAATAATTTTGCTGGATCTGTTCTGGTACCCATGGGGTTTTTTATTTGCTGCACTCCCTGCTCTGTCCATGCATGACCAACAGATTGCTTAATTGTCTATTAGTAATAAAGTATTCATTCAAGAATTCAAGTGAAGTATTCATTTGATAGAAGTGGTCCTAATTGACAAATATTTTCATCCGCAAACACACGAGCACATGAGACAACAATACTAATGCTTTGAATGAACAGTGTTTGCAAAATGGGATGGAGTATAGGACATTAGGATAGTACTATAAGCCATTGGAATTCAACAGCAAAATGCTGGTGCAGTTTGTGGCCACAAATGCAACAAACTGTGTCAGAAATGTATTTTCTTAGCAAGGTCTAACTAGGGTTTCATTCAGACTGAAAACATACCAGTTTACCTGTGCCACACTTTACTTTTACTTAATATTAAAATACAATTTCATTTTAATGTATGAACTTTTATTTATAATTTTTCTTTCCTTATTCATTTTTATACTCTTACATGATTTTAAACATGACCTTTTATTTACAGTATGTATGTCCCTTTTTATTTATAAAATATATATTTTTTTGTATTTGTCATTCATTTTAACATTTTTTTTTTTTTCTCCAATTTGGAATGCCCAATTCCCAGTGCACTCTAGGTCCTCTTGGTGGCGTAGTAACTTGCCTCGGAGGATGAATCTCAGTTGCCTCTGTGTCTGAGACAGTCAATCCATGCATCTTATCACATGTTTGTTGAGCGTGTTACCTCAGAGACGTAGCACGTAGCACGTTTGGAGGCTTCACGCTATTCTCTGCGGCATCCATGCACAACCCGCCACGTGCCCCACTGAGAGCGAGAACCACTTTATATCGACCACAAGGAGGTTACCCCATGTGACTCTACCTTCCCTAGCAATCAAGCCAATTTGGTTGCTTAGGAGAACTGACTGCAGTCACTCAGCACGCCCTGGATTCGAACTCGCGACTCCAGGGGTGATGGTCAGCATCAATTATCGCTATAAAATAAATTTTTAGATGGTGTTTTTTGCCTCCTTTTTTTGCTTTATTATGCCTATGTACAGCTCTTTGATGTACCATTGTGTATGAAATGTGCAATATGAAAAAACTTGCCTTGCCTTTTCTAGGGATGGATGATAATAGGGTGGAAGAGACAGAAAGTGCAGAATCTCGCTTTCCCCATTCTCTCAATCTGGGTCAGCATCGTGCACTCTGATTTAACTCAACTCTCATGTGCACATCCACTGACCCTCAGATCAGTGCACAGTGACGCATAGGTTGATAAAACGCAGCTGTGGCTTAAAATTCTGTCGATTCCTCCACGCTCCCTTCGCGCTCATGTCTGGGACAAATTGCCACTGTCACCCCTGCAGATATTTCTGTTTCATATTGGCAGAAAGAGCTGTACAAAGGAAATAAATGTGACAGGGAGGCAGGAAAATATAAACAGGGGGAGACGGCCCATCAATCAGGTTTGGTCAGACTCAGAGGGAATCAGACCCCTTCTGTGGGCGCAGTACGTCCTGCCAGCCTGTCCATTAATTCCTTGTTAAAGTTCAGACTTCCGCTCGCCTTCCATTCATCTCACTCTGTTCCTAAACCCCCTGACAGCCTTCTCACACACACACACACACACACACACACACACACACACACACACACACACACACACACACACACACACACACACACACACAGAGTTTGGTTTCCATGTTTTATGGGGACTTTCCATAGACATAATGTTTTTTATACTGTACAAACTTTATATTCTATCCCCTAAACCTAACCCTACCCCTACACCTAACCCTCACAGAAAACGTTTTTACATTTTGTAATTTTACATTTTTACAGTCCCCACAAAGTGATAACGCGCGCACACGCGCGCACACGCACACACACACGCACACACACACACACACACACACACACACACACACACAAAGTGATAACGCGCACACGCACACACACACACACACACACACAAATTCTAACTCAAGAGAGCTAGACCTCCTTGAAGACTGTATACTTTCAGTCAGGGGATAACACTCTAATCAAATACTGGGAAGGTTATTTAAAGAAATAATTCATCCAAAAATACATTCTGTCATTATTTACTCCTTAGTTTACCCTGATTTAATTTGATATAGTTTCATCCTGTTTTTCACATAAAGCAATACTGAATGACACCTGGAGAATTGGATATAGAAAAATTATTTTATGGATAATATTTATGGTGATTTTTTGTCCATAATGGAGCTCGACAGCCCCTCAAAAACTATATATATATATTTGATTGCAAGGAAAACAGTACCTTGGAGATTTTGCGAAACATTTCTTTTAAGGTTCCACAGAAGTCAAACAGGTTTGGAACAACATGAGGATTAGAATATAGATGACAGAATTTTCGGGAACAAAGAAAAACACTCTTGAAATATTTAAAGACATTTATTTGTAAAGAAAAATGTGTGCGGATGAAATAGGAACCAAAAGGAAGCTGTATCTGAAACTAATCGCTCTTGACAAAAAACAATTATTTTACCCCTCTGAAGCAATTATATTTCAACTTTGTTTTTAAGTTGAGAGGTAAAACATTTTTTTTTACTGTGTAATCTATTGTTATTAGATGGGCCCTGTAGCCGGAGACAATTTAGTGGGACATGGCGCTAAGCCAGGACCTCTTAGAACAAAACTGCTTCCAACCGAGACTTGCGAAAACAAAGATTTACCAAGCTGTGCAAAGTTTATTCAGCCACAGAGGATTTTGGAGCATGTGTCTGGATGAACATTCACTCAATTACTGTAAGCTTAAGCAAAGAGTCTGAGAAAAAGTCTCCTCAGAGCTTTTGAGGTATCTACAACCCCAATTCCAAAAATGTTGAGACAGTATGAGAAATGCTAATAAAAATGATTTGTACATTATATTCACCCTTTGCTAAATTAAAAGCAGTACAACTACACATTATATGATGTTTCATCTTGTGAATTTCATTGTTTTGTTTTTTTAATGTACAGTCATTTCAAATCAGTCGATTGCAACATGCTCCAGAAAAGTTGAGACATGGGTAATTGAAGACTAATAACAATCTGACAGTTAAAATAACAAGGTGATGTGAAACAGAAGAGGTTATCCTGTTGTAGTACATAAGGAGCCTCCAAAAACAGCCTAGGATCATTCAAGACTTATCAATTTGCCAACAGATGCTTCAGCAAATAATCCAGCACTTTGAGAACAATGTTCCCCAAAGACAAATCGGAAGGATTTTGGGCATTTCACCCTCTAGATTCAAATCTCGGTGCATAAATGTCAAGATGAAACCACTTCTGAAAGCGCATGATCTCTGATACCTCAGATGTAATGGATATGAAGCAAGTAATGGGTATCATGAACATGGGCTTGGGACAACTTAAGTAAACCTTTTTAGTCTACACCACTCCACAGACTTTACAATGCAAAGCAGAAGCCCTACATCAACACTGTCCAGAAGCATTGCTGACTTCTCTGGGCTCAGGAAAGTAGAACAGTGGAACTGTGTTTTTGGTCAGAAGAGTCCACATTTCAAAATGTTTTTGAAAAACACTCTTGTAATCTTCTTGTTATTAGTGTGAGTGTGGGTGCTAGATTGGCTTGCCTGCAGTCCTGACCTGTCTCCATTGAGAATGTGTGGCGCATTATGAAGCTCACCATATGGAAATGAAGACCCCGTACAATTGTGCAGCTAAAGACCGACATAATGGATGATTGGAGGAAATGCTTAATTAGTGTTATTAGAAGAAATGGTGATGTTTCACAGTGGTAAACACTCAACTGTCCCAACTTTTTGGAGTGTGTTGCAAACATCTGAAATTACTGTACATTTAAAAAACAAACAATGAAAATTAGAGTGGTGGTGGCATAGTATGCTAAAATGCACATAACTGTTAATCAGAAGGTCGCTGGTTCGATCCCCACAGCCACTACCATTGTGTCCTTGAGCAAGGCACTAAACTCCAGGTTGCTCCAGGGGGATTGTCCCTGTAATAAGTGCACTGTAAATCGCTTTGGATAAAAGTGTCTGCCAAATGCATGAATGTATGTAACCCGCACACACACACACAAGATGAGACAGTCACAATGTCGGAGGAAACTGCTTTTATTAATAGCAGTGCAGGCAAAAGTACAAACAGGGTAAATCCAGAGAAGAGTTGTCGAGGGAAGCGTAGGGTCAAAAGCCGGGGAATCAAAGTGGAGTAAAGGGGCAAATCCGGGAGAGAGTGGTCAACGAGAGTGGGGGGGGGTCGAAGCCGGGAAACAGGATCAGAGTAACTAGATGGGACTAGTGGGGAGCAAAAGACAGGGGAACAAGGGGAGCTGGCAAGCTAAGAGGAGGACAAGAGGAGTTCAAAACTAGACGAGACTAGCGGGGGGCAAAGACACGGGAAACTAAATACAATAACCAACCGGCGTGAGACGAAAGGGCAGTGATATATATAGGAGAAAGTGCAGGTGTAAACAATGAAAGGTGATGAGACGAGTACAGGTGAAACTAATGTGGAGATTGAGACGAGTGCAGGTGTACATAATGTTCTGGCGATAGGGAGCGGGCATGTGAGCCCGAGGAGGGAGACCTGCTAACGAGCATGAGAGCTCGTAGGAGCAAAACGAGCGTGGAAGCTCGAGGGAGCAAAACGAGCGTGCAAGCTCGAGGGAGCAAAACGAGCGTTCAAGCTCGAGGGAGCAAAACGAGCGTGCAAGCTCGAGGGAGCAAAACGAGCGTTCAAGCTCGAGGGAGCAAAACGAGCGTGCAAGCTCGAGGGAGCAAAACGAGCATGCAAGCTCGAGGGAGCAAAACGAGCGTTCAAGCTCGAGGGAGCAAAACGAGCGTGCGAGCTCGAGGGGGCGGAGCGAGGGAGCGGGGTTCGTGACAATGTAACTGTAAATGAAATTTGCAGGTTAAATGATCATATAATGTTTAGTTGTAGTGCTTTCAATATAGCAAAGGGTGAATGTAATTTACAAATCACTAATTTTTGTTTTCATTAGCATTTTTCATACTGTCCCAACTTTTTCAGAACTGGGGTTGTACAATCACGCATGGTGACACACTCAAAATCGCACATCTATTCTCCATCTCTCCCACTCTTTTCACCCCTGTTTTTTACTTTGTGTGAAAGTTCACTGATGGAAAACTGTAGAACTGAGGTAACAGTAACCACTACCTCAGATTCATTTCCATAAATTATCATGCCTCAGCAATGCAAAACATACAATCTAATTTATTATCATAATGAGGCACAAAAAAACAGCTCTTTGCATCGGTTGAAAATCATAACCCTTTTAATTAACTTAAAAAGGAATTTAGAAAGGCCTTGCCAATCTCACTCTTTCCTGTTTGCACCTTTAGGACAGTTTTAATTATTTAACCACATAATGGCTGCCTCTCAAAACTGTTTCCTAGCCTGGCACCATGTTATTTATTAATGTCAGGAGGAAATAGCAATGCAGCTTTGGTGCAGCTGTAGCCTATTTTAGTAGGACAGGGGTTCCCAATATTTTTGACTTAAATTAATTACTTTAAGTATTAAATCATATTTTAAATTATGTTTACCTTTAGATATATAATTAATTTTACATCTTTGCACTATTTTTCTTCTTCTTATTATTATTATTATTATTACCTTTATTACATCTATTGTTCTTTTTGCATTCTACATTTTTTTTAAAATTTATTTATGGCATTCCTATCCCAATCATAGTCTGCACTACAGTTACAGTAGTAAAAAAAAAAAAAAGGTCTACTTTTATCTGTAACTTCTGTTTTCATTTGCCTGAACATTTTACAAACATGTGAACATATCTTCATGTTTGCACATATTTATATTTTCAATTAAAAAAAAACATTATTGAAGAAAAAAAAGCAAGCCAGAGCTGTAGCAACCATTATAACCTGGGGTGGGGGAACAACAAATCATATCCAGAATCTCCACAAAGAAATAACAATCTGTGTAAAGAAAGGTGAGTCACAATTAATTCTAGCACAGTTATTCTCTCTGTCACTGCAAGAAGAGAAAGACCTGAAGTGAACCAGCCAACTATTCCCTTCTCCACTGTCACCTAACTCTACATAGAAAGGATTATTCTGACTGCCATACTTGGAGAGGTTTTTTTTTTTTTTTTTTTTTTAAGGCAATTTCTTTAGTTACAGGAACATAGGTGTTGAATAAGGGGTTGCTGTGGTAACGGGAGGGAGTGTGATATGATGGCTGCAGAGTTGTCACTTATTACAACAGACAGCCATACTATTGCATTGTTTTATTGGGGCAAAGAAACCTCCATATAAACATGCATGTACAATTACAGGTGGTTTACATCAACTCTTATAAACTATACCATATGTTAACTCAGCATGAGTTAACTTAACAATGGTAATTTAATGGCAATTAAAGTTTCTCCTCCAAATAAAAAAAGAGATATGTTCAAACCCACAACACTTCACACAACAAACAACCCCAAGATTCCACACAATAGAGCAAAAGCCAAAGTTAAATGCGATCAAATAAAATTTGGATATTAAATGGTTTGTGTCATTGCAACGCAATGTTAAAAAAACAATTACATTTATAAGAGTAAGAAGCAATGATGTCTTTAAGTGCAGTAAAACACGCAGTAAACACACCATATGCAAGGGAAGAGAGAACAAATGAACAAAGATTTTAAACCCAAGTGAGCTGCCTCGCATTCTGATGCCTACACAGCAGCTCCTGTATAACACAGACAATTGAAAAAAAAAAAAAGATTAGATTACCTTCTTGATATTTTTTTGTAACTGAATAACATAAAAGTATAATGCAACTATTTATAAAGTATACATGTGATTCTGCCTTGGAATTCAGCCAAAACGATGTGTCTTTGGGGCTGTTTAGTTCTTGTGCTAACAAAAGCTAGACGCATCAGACATGTTTTTAAAAGATAAAGTTCTTTTAACTTGTCATGGCATTTAAAAAATGCATTGTTCATGCGCGGGATGCTAAAAATAGAGCAAAACATGGTAAAACATTCACGGCTTTGGTTGTTTACCTAGCTGTGTGCTCTTCGGTCTAGTCTGTGTTCCATGTTTAGAACATGGTGTCTGGATCCTGACTCTTCGGTCTTGGGATCCAGACACTCATGCTCTATGTCTTGTCTTGTCTTTTTTTGAGCACATGGCTAATGATGGCTTCATTGCCCTGTGCTCTATTGTCTTGTCATTATGTTCACTCATCACTCTCCCTCATTTAGTCCTAGTTAATGTTAATTAGTTTCACCTGCTCCTCATGTGCCTTGCTGCCTATATATTGTACCACCTTCCCTCATGTCTCTGGTAGATTGATTTGTATTATTGTGTATGTACTGGATGCGAGTTGTCTTGTTTTGTTCCAGTTATCCATCCATCCATCCATCCATCCATCCATCCATCCATCCATCCATTCTTCCATCCATCCATTCAGTCATGTCTTGAGTTTGTTCGTCTCTCACTCACAAGTATTTGTTCTTTTTAAAACAAGCCCTTATACTTGCCTTCTGCGTTTGGGTCCTTCCTCAACAAACCATAAAATTAGTGTTCTGATAAGACTAAATCTGCAGATGGGCAGTTGTTACAGGGCAATATATGACTCCTGGTTGGTGCCATTGACCAATCAGAATCAAGTATTCCAGAGCGCCATGTAATAATAGCATATAAAAAAAAACATAGTATATCTCATGTACTTTCACAACCAGTTAACATGCACCAGAGATATTTCCTGCTATGTTGACAGAGAACACTCCTCTTCAGATGAAATTGATATTATATTGTAAAAAAAAAACAAATGTCAGGTGGGACTTTAATTTATCACAGAGTATTAATTGGATCATAAATGTGTTCTATAGACAATGGGAGTGCTTGGTGAAATTCAGGAGGTGAGGCATGTTATTACATTTGATGAAACTATGCAGACAAACATTTATTTATGTACAGTATTTAGAATAAAAAGCATACTAAGAGCAGAAACATGTATTAAGATAATAATTTTGATTTCAAGTTGACTATGAAGGGCAATGAGGTTTAGCTTGCTGTGTACAAAGTTCAAAGGCCCATCACACAGGCCTATTGGCTGAACAAACTCATCCTGAACTTTAGTTTGGAACTCCACTAGTATGATTTGTTCAACTCACATCAATGTCTCTAGTTTAACAATCCGAATCCATCACAGTAAAGGCTCTTTGTGCCAACCAGGTAAAGGTCAACCACCTACTTACAAACTGAAATGAAACTTTTTAATTAGACTGATATGTAACATCTAACAAATGGTATATGGTCTGCACTTACATAGCGCTTTTTTAAACTTAAACACTGTGACTCATTCACCCATTCACACACCAATGACGGCAGAGCTGCCATGCAAGATGCTAGCCTGCCGTTGGGAGCAACATGGGGTTCAGTGTCTTGCCCAAGGACACTTCGGCATGTGGAGTCATGTGGGCCACAGTCAGAGTCTGGAGCCTGGCTTGGTTCCATCCGGACTGCGAGACAATGACAACGTTGTCCTAGATTAACGTTTCTAGAGTTTTAGTCAGCAGTGCATCAAAACAATGGAGCTAAACAAACCACAAGCACTCAGGGGTGATCAGCACTATATCATCTTTTTCTCAAGCACCGAACATGTTTCATTCCTGCTCCGTGCATGTTTCCTCTCACCCTCGCGATATATACGTGGCATTGCATAAAGCCTGATTAGGCTACGTAGAGTTCCAGGCACGGTTATTTTAACAACAGCATCGGAGACATGGTGAGTAGCAATGTAGATGGAGACTGAAACACTGAAATGCATCTTTTACTAAAACACACAAGCTAAATGAAACTATCTTCATCTGTCTGATAAGTGATGGTTCAGCTAAAGCAGGTTTGTGACAGGAAAGTTCACGTGTCACATTTTTAGACTATTGTCTTTTACTGTCAAAATGTAGCTTTATTAATCAGTATGTTACGTGCCTATCATATCATCATCTCTGATTATTAGTTATAATTAATATAAATGGTTAGTTAGACTGGCTAGTAGAGTTATCTGCTTCTGATAAGAATGTTCCCATTATTTCACTGTCAGTCCATTTATACTTAAGCAAATAGTATTTTTAAAATGTCAATTTTTTGTTTATTGTTATTAGATTCTCACTTTAGGAAAATATATAAATGGTCCATTCAGACTTATACATTTTCTAAATGTTCTCTCAGGGGTTACCCCTGAATCCCCATAAAGTAACCTTTATTTTCTCAGTCAAAAGTACTTATGTCCCATACATAGGTTTCTGAATATAAAAATTATTAAAAATAAATATTCAGAATGTAAACATATTCAAACACAAAAACTGGACTGCTGTCACCCAGCTTGAAAACAAATGTTGATTTTATCTTGTAACATTAATACCCCTCGACTAATGAAATAATACAGCCTAATCTTTTGGTAGAAAAGATCCCTCACACCCCACTGTGTTGGCTTTGTCTCAGAACAGTCTCTAGAATTTACTCAGAATGGTGCCAAAAAAAAAAAAAAAAAACTCCATTGAGCAGTAGTTCTGTAGATAGAAATACGTTGTTGAAGAGAGAGGTCAACAGAGAATGGCCAGACGGGTAACAAAAGACAAAGTCTACAGTAACTCAGATAACCATTCTGTAAAATTGTGGTGAGAAGAATAGCATCTCAGAATGCCATTCAGAGATGCAGGTTGGTGCTGTGTTGACGGCACTAGGGGGACCTACACAATATTAGGCAGGTGGTTTTAATATTGTGGCTGATCGGTGTTGTCATGATTCACTGCTGAGTTGCATTGTGTTTTCCCTGGACTACACTTTACAAAACGCGCTGCCCTCATCTCTGTCAGCTGTTCCTAATTGTTCTCACCTGTGTTCCATTCCCTCGTTTTTCCTTGCGTATATCATTTCTGTGATTTCTGTTCATTCTTTGTCAGTTGTTGTGTTTTTTCCTGTTCAAGTATCGGTTCCCATCCAGGACATAACTTTTGTTTTATTTTCTAGTTCCGCCTAGTTCCAGTGTTTACCACGTTTTTGTACTTTGCTTTATTTTATATTTAACTTTAGCTGCATCTAGATCCCGCTCTTGTGACTTCCTTCCAAAATGTTACAGGTGTAGGTATATATATATATATATATATATATATATATATATACATATGAAAAATAAAAGTGGTAAAATTGGGCATTCACTAGCCACTGTGGCTGATGGGTAACAAATCCTTCCCAGCGTATCCAAATCTGCTCCTGAGACATCTCCTCACAATCACCTGTAATGACCTGTGGCGGGAGAGAGCATGCACTCAACGAGCCTTTCCATAATTCTGATAGTGTCTTTGTGACACTATAATTCTGACAGTGTTTGGATTTCCCTCAGGCTAGCAGTGATTCAAAAAAGTTGGAAAAAAGCAAACACATCAGAGAGCCTCAAATCTTAACCTCGCTTGCCACCCTCACAGAATTACTTATTCAAAGGAGTCCTCCAAGGAACATCTGATAAAGACTGATTTTAGTTCAAATGAAAGCTTCAAAACATACACAAAGGCAGAATTTAAAGTATCAGCAGTTCTGATATTTGGTAGTTTTCTTGTTACACAAAAGAATGGAGCTAAAACATATAGATTGCTGTTACCTCCTAAACATTCAGACATTTCCTTGGGTACGGATCATTTCCTACTGTATAATTCACCAAAAAGATTGAATCGATGCATATACATAACAAACTAACTCATTTTAATAAATAATTCTACCAAATTCCTCTAAAAGATTCTCATTTTATCTTTCATCAATAGAAAAATAAAACTGGCTGCATGCAAAACGTGCTCTTGTAGAATGGTTGCTGTTTTACTCTTTGAAGCAGAACAATTTCTGTGTTTTCTGCATCTAAAAAAAAAATATTAATATAGAAACTAATACTATGGAGTTCTATGGAACATCTTTGATACAACTAAGTGCATATTTCAACATATACTCTAGGCTTCAGTTAAAAAATCTACAGTATATTCTGTATGTTCACTATAATAATCTTGTTACTCTATCCTATAGGATCTTTTAATTCTGTATCCTTCTCTCAATTTTTTTAATGCTTGTCTTTTATCAAGGGCTCTCGATTGCAAATCTTTTACAGTGCACTCTTTAAAAATTACCATGGGACACTGAGAGCTCAGTGGGGTTTCAATTTCTTTTGCACAGTTTGTCCTAGCTTGTTAAAATCTATGGGGAAGATATACATGTTAATAGGAAAGCCTGCAATATCACTGCTGTGTAACAGAAATGTTTAAAAAAAAACATACGACAGACAGACAGACAGACAGACAGACAGACAGACAGATAGATAGATAGATAGATAGATAGATAGATAGATAGATAGATCACAAGTCAAAATTATTTTCTGTGGTAATCAACAGCATATCCATAATCTATAATGTTACTTTATTGTTAAAAGCTCATTCTTACATCGACTGTACCTAATCAAATTCCAGGCTGCTTGTTGCATTCACCTTTCAAGTATGATTGTAAAGATATTCAAGCTTAATCATATTACGAGACAGCCATTAATGCCATCAGCATGATCCTGTTCAGGGGCATCTGACCACTGTGTCAAATTTTTTGAGATGCATGACTCCATTTAGCCATTTCAAATGCTTGCAAACAAACACAAATATAAGTAAACATAGAAACCCCTGCACAGGCTTGTGTTGCCTTCCATCTTTTATCTCCTTGTGAGCCTTCTTTCTGTCCATGCTCTTCATTTTCCTGCTGTCCATTCTTTTCTTTCACAGTTCTGCCACTTATTGCCTCAGGTGAAAGCTATGGTACTTCAAAGAGCCTTTTACTGGCAAAAGGAGATCAAAAGAGGTAAGGCAGGCCATGAGAGGACAGATATAGAAGAAATGAAGAATGAAGAGAGGGGAGACTGAGAAAGAGAGAGCAAGAGCAAGCTCATATGGCTCATGATGAGGTGGGCTGTTTCTAACTAGGGGGACAGAGCAGTAATAATGGAGCACATGATCACAGCAGCACACAGAGTTTCATGCTGTGAAGATCCACATGCTCAGCAGACATGGCGAAACTCAGGAGCCTAAACTCTCCTAGTCTACACAAGCATTACACAGCTGTCACAGATGTCACACAACAAATGCAAATGTGTACACAGCACACACACGGCAAATACTCCATTGGTACAGCATGGTGCTGGTACCAAATCTGGAACAATTCATCATGTTTCCACCAAAGAAACAGTGGCTCTGGGCCAGAGAAATTGCTTCAACCTCAGACTTGCTTGTCTTGAACCAGTAACATTTGTACACACCATAAACACTGAAAATACCCAATTTCCACCAAAATTGTACCTGTAGCCAATCTTGACAAAATCCTTGCATTTCCACTCATTTAAACAAAATAAGTTGTCTTTGAACTTGGCCTTTGGACTTGCTTGTCTCGAACCAGGAAGTGGTAATGTTGAAGGACACGGGGCAGGATAATCGCACCGCATAAAATTTTTAGAACAACAACTCAAGTCTGACAAAACATAACTATATTGCACAAAACTATCAGCAGATCAACAAAGCTGTCTGAGACAGGGGGAATGCTATCACAATTATCTGATATTTGGGAATGCTATCACATTGATCTGATATTTGATTTGTTTGTGCACTCACTGCAAACTACCTGGTCAGACTTTGATGAGAATGTAACAAAGGAGACAAGTGATTCATTCAACCTCAGCCTTCAGAGCTTTGAAATTAGTTTCAAACTATGTTTCAGGGGAAGTTTAAATAAGTTCGAAGAAGTTATTTTCCCATGTCAACCATTCAGTAGGAGCAAATTAACAGAAACCAAACATTGACAACAGTGGCCCTGTCCCAGTTGTGCAGTTGATAAGGCTTTGCAGTCTTGTGGTTTTCACTTTCTTTGAAGTCCACAAGACCATAGGGTGTCCTGTATGTAATTATTTAATTCAGAATGCACTGGAATAACCAACAGTCTACAGAACATTATGTCAACAAGTTTGGAGGAGGATGAGGTTTAAGGAAGGCATTTAGGACAGCGCCTTTGTTTTTACTCATACTGATGATATCATCACAAACCTTATGCTCTGGGATTGGATGAAGTCAGGATCAGTGGCGTTGAGCATGGCAACAAAGCTGCCCACTGGAATGTTCTCTCTCCTGATGACAACCAAAGGATCTGGAAAGAACACTGGTCCTTCATTCACATCCATAACTGTAATGTAAACTGTCGCCGTAGAGCTGGGGCCGTAAACAACGTCAGGAACCAGAGGGTCTTCGTTTTCCACTTTTATCAGTAGAGTGTGAAACATTGCTCTTTCATAGTCCAGAGGCTGATAAAGACAACATACAAGTGGAATAATATAGCCGTGATTACCAAACATGTAACTATACCAAACAAATGCATGACTGAAAAGACATCACGTACCTTTACCACAGACAGCATGCCCTCATTGTTGTCCACGTTCGTCTGGATTTCAAAGTTCTGATTGGGATCTCCGTTGATGATGGAGTAAATGGCTCTCCAGGCTCCTGTGGCTGGATCATCTCTGTCATCCACTGTCAGGTTCACCACCACCCCAGTTGAGCCCTCGTTTACTGAGGCCTGGAACTGGAACACAGATCATAAGTTGTTACTTGCCACATTAAATACCTCTATACTGACACATCCAAGTACAAGTTTACACATTAACATATAACTGCATCTAGCCAAAGGCCTTTTCAAAGTAAATTCTGACAACAGTGGTGTGGCAGGGCGGAGGGCGGGCCAGGTTGTGATTATACACACTCGGTCCCTTATCAGGCTAATTAAGCCTCCGAGAGGGATAAAGGGCGATGGCAGATGGTGGTGCGACGAGACAGAGATAGTTTACGGACATGTCCGTCATGTGTGTGTTTGTCTTTTTAAAATATAATTTATATTGCCTCCTCCTTTCCATTGAACTACGTTACACTGGTACCGAAGGCCGGGAAGGAGGAGGGATGCCTGTCGCGTAGTCCTCGACACTGCCGTCCATCCAGGGTAGCGCCACTGCCATCCAACGGGGGAAGGAGTAGACCGACCGCCCGGACACGGTGAACGGCCGCCGTCTGCGAGGTGAGTGGGGACTGGACTCCCTGACCACCTGGAGCGATGGAGCCGATGCCAGGGGCGGAGGAGAGCCCTGCCATCCCCCAGAAACGCGGAGGGGTCGAAGGAAGACCGCCATCTGCGAGGGGAGGAGGGAAGTGTCTCCCCGACCGCCTGGAGCGGAGGAGTGTCCCAACGAGTCCCGAGAATGCGGAGGGGCGTTCTGACCGCCGGGGGTTGTGAGTCTGACTCCGGTCCGCCCGGGGAGAAAAGTCTGTCGTCTGCCTGAGAGGGTGGAGAAGTAATCGAGGACCATGCTACGGTGTATCGGAGAACCGGCGAGTAGGTTTTCTTTCATCTCTCTCTCCTCTCTCTCTATCACTGCCGCTCTGCGTTGGCACGGTGGTGCGACGAGAGAGAGATAGTTTACGGACATGTCCATTATATGTGTTTGTCTTTTGTTTAAGTTTATAATTAAAATATAATTTATATTGCCAAGCCGGTTCTCGCCTCCTCCTTTCCATTAAACTACGTTAAAAGTGGTATCATAAATTGTGCTAATTAAACTCAGATTATGCACACAAAAAAAGAAAAACTGGCTGGTCTGACGCGTTCTTGAGTCAAAGGCGTTGTCTGTATCTAAAAAAGGAATGGCTCTATTACCTTTAAAGATGGACTACTTTTCCTAATTCATATTGAATGTTCCCTTTTCTACAATTCATTTTAATACTGTGTCTTAAATCTCTGGTTTAGCTTTTTTAGCACAAGAATCCGTTCTGTCTGAACGACTAAAATATCTGAGATGATGACAAGGGTAACAATAAGACCGGATGAGCAATGAAGCAGCAGCAAGTTGTGTAGAGAACAGAAAGATTAATGCTTTGACTAGTACTCTACAATTGTCCCTCTTAAGTTTACAGAGATTACTAGAGGCAGTGGGACAGGCCACTATTGTTTTTGGCTAAGCGTGCACCACCTTCGGTAATGAAAGAAACACAGATCTACCTACGGCTCTATCAATTCAATCCCTTTTCAGTCCCTCCTTCCTTGTTTGGTACACGAAGAATCTGTGTCTTACTTCCACCTCCCTCGCACCCTTCCTTCGGTCCCTCTGTCAAAGATAAGGCTTAAGCTAAGCCTTTGTGAAACAGCTCTTGTTCTGTTTTTGTCACTGGAGGAAAGCCCCTACATTCAGAGAGAAGCAAATCTCCATAGTCCTTGCTCAATCCAGCCCAATGTCACAAGGCTGTTTGGGGAGATGAAGAGTGTTCCGAGCAGGGCCAGATGAGCTCTGGTCTCCATCAGCTCTGCTATCATTTCTGTTTAGTGGCTTGTGAAGTGAGCCTCCCCTCTATGCCTCAGGGATGTGCTCCCTTTTATAAGAGCAGTCCAGCAAGGAAAGTATGGGGTGTCTGGGGATTGGGGAAGAAAGCAAAAGTAATATGCGACTTGAGGAAGGCACTGCTGAACTTGGCTGGCAGGCTGAAATAAGAAAAAGTTTGGAGAGTGCCGCTAAGCAGTTTAAATGCCCATGGGACCAAAGTTTCACCACTAAGCCATGTCTCTTAGACCCTGTTGACACCTGGTATTAAGATGCATCTCCGGTGATCAGACAGCATGTGGTCAGGTAAAACACATCACTGTTTAGACTTGGTCACTTAAATGCGATTACTGTGACAACTTGTGATCCAATTTGGAGGGGAGGGACTCTGTTTCATTATGACATACAGTACATCAGTCACTATGTCAGTGTATTACTGCAGGACATTAAAGCACAGCATGTCATAAAAGACAAAGGAAGCATGAAAAAAATGGTGCGCTATTTCTCCCAGATGCATCAGAAATTTTATCTAAACACAAAATTTCATTGAGCATAATTGTCAGTTATTTTAGTGGATTAACCTGAAATGCAGATATTTGTGTTTCTCACAAGTATCCGTGCATGCTGATTTTAGACACATTGAAGAAGATCCATGAAGTTCTTGTGTTCATTTGTATCTGCTTTTTACAAATTTCCAATTGGACAGTTAATTCCTTTCAAACCACTCGTTACAACGTTTAAACTCTTGTTTTAGCACAGCAGTTGATTGAAAGATGAGGGCAGGCGCTTTTGCTGGGATGCATACAAAACGGATTAGCATTTACACATCAAATGTGATGTGGTCACATATGTTTTTGACCACATTCGTTTATGTTTTTTGTGATCCGATCACAAAAACATCTTAGACCTGTATGTAGTGCTGTCCACATGTGATCAGATCACCCAACATGCATCTTAATACCAGTTGTAATATGGGGTTTACTTAATGCTTATTGCAACAGAGTTAGAAGCCACAGGTCTGAACCTTTCAAGATTAACAGTAATGGAAATAACTACTAGGCCATTTCTTCAACAGTATGTAGCATTGTGATTTTAAAGTAGGGTCGTAGCAGTCATTTTAAAAGTGGGAGGGTCACAGTATGTGGCTCACACAGACCCAACACATACAATGTAGTATTGATATTTTACAGTATATATTAATATACAAGTTTGATATAATTATCATAAATATATATATATATATATATATATATATATATATATATATATATATATATATATATATATACTCACCTAAAGGATTATTAGGAACACCTGTTCAATTTCTCATTAATGCAATTATCTAATCAACCAATCACATGGCAGTTGCTTCAATGCATTTAGGGGTGTGGTCCTGGTCAAGACAATCTCCTGAACTCCAAACTGAATGTCAGAATGGGAAAGAAAGGTGATTTAAGCAATTTTGAGCATGGTATGGTTGTTGGTGCCAGACGGGCCGGTCTGAGTATTTCACAATCTGCTCAGTTACTGGGATTTTCACGCACAACCATTTCTAGGGTTTACAAAGAATGGTGTGAAAAGGGAAATACATCCAGTATGCGGCAGTCCTGTGGGCGAAAATGCCTTGTTGATGCTAGAGGTCAGAGGAGAATGGGCCGACTGATTCAAGCTGATAGAAGAGCAACTTTGCCTGAAATAACCACTCGTTACAACCGAGGTATGCAGCAAAGCATTTGTGAAGCCACAACACGCACAACCTTGAGGCGGATGGGTACAACAGCAGAAGACCCCACCGGGTACCACTCATCTCCACTACAAATAGGAAAAAGAGGCTACAATTTGCAAGAGCTCACCAAAATTGGACAGTTGAAGACTGGAAAAATGTTGCCTGGTCTGATGAGTCTCGATTTCTGTTGAGACATTCAGATGGTAGAGTCAGAATTTGGCGTAAACAGAATGAGAACATGGATCCATCATGCCTTGTTACCACTGTGCAGGCTGGTGGTGGTGGTGTAATGGTGTGGGGGATGTTTTCTTGGCACACTTTAGACCCCTTAGTGCCAATTGGTCACCAGATCTCAACCCAATAGAGCATCTTTGCGATGTGGTGGAACGGGAGCTTCGTGCCCTGGATGTGCATCCCACAAATCTCCATCAACAGCAAGATGCTATCCTATCAATATGGGCCAACATTTCTAAAGAATGCTTTCAGCACCTTGTTGAATCAATGCCACGTAGAATTAAGGCAGTTCTGAAGGCGAAAGGGGGTCAAACACAGTATTAGTATGTTGTTCCTAATAATCCTTTAGGTGATTGTATATACGTATTATTTACTTTATTACTATGTATTTTAAAGATGCAAAACTTTGCAAAATTAGCTACGAAAATAAATGTGTTTCACACATGGTGGTCCTGAAGAAATTATTTAATCAATTACAATAATGTCAATTGTGCATTTTTTACTCAGTGCTTGTGCGTTGTGAGATTTAAATGTATCCATGTGGCTTGGGTGTTTTGACTGTTCACCAAAATTCCTTCAGATCCATTTAGTGATTCAGTGACCATTTCTGGTGATGCCAGAAGGTGGTGACAAATAAGTTAGTCACTGAATCAATAATCAAAATACATTTTTAATTCTTTAAAGTTTCTATGTCTACAGATCTACAAAGAGACATTAGTAGTGGTTTTAAGCATTATAAGAACAAATCAAATCTATAGTTTCCCTACAGTTTGTGAGCTGCTGTGCATGAATTTAATAATAATAGTCTTGTAATAATTATGATTTTCAATAAGGTCTGTATGTTTTCATGTATATAAGGTGTCTACATAAGATTTCTAAGAACACAGCAGATCTATCTTTTTCCTACAGTTTGTCAACTGCACACCAACATAGAGGTACAAACCAGGAGCTGATATTTAAAATAGCTTTACATATTTAACTGATCTAGTAATCTGCTTAAATTGGCAAAAACAACCTGTCAAACTATTACCTCACAAACATAATGTAAAAAGCTTCATGCGGTCGATTTCTCTCCAAGACCGACAGCCACAGACTGTTGCAGTCGTGGCTCTACTTCCTCAAGGTGAAAGCCACTACTGCCGCCCCCTGCTTCGCTCGTTCTTCCCACGGGATTGAGGACAATCCAGCTGGCGATGAAGGCGATATGGGGATAACGATGGGCTCGGTTTCGGCGGGTAAATCCCCACGAACCACCCGCCCCCTGACACGCTCACTCGCTTTTGTCCGAGCTTTTGTCTTTCGTCACAGCGCCCTTCACCAAGTTGATCCAGTGCGCCTTCTATCCCAGGTTAGCCACTAAGCATTGCTCCCTGGATGTACTCCTCCCTAGCATTCTGGCCTGCTAATTCAGTGGAGCAATTCGTGTCCAGACCCACTACAAGTCACAGGTGCTCTGTACTGGGGTCGGGCTCCACAGGCCTAGTTCTCTTTTCAGGCAAACTCCCTGTGATGTATTTCCCATGGTTCGGTTCGCCTGTCGGCGGACCCACATTTCCCTTGGGCAGCCCCGCTGCCCCGGTCACCGTGCTTGTAGAGTCCCCCCTCATTAGGCTGGACCTACCACCGCACCATTTCCCACGTAAGGCTTCACAACACTCGTGGTGTATTTGCCACATGTAAACTCCCCCTAGACTGGGCAGGATGTGGCCTCCGCACTGTCTTTTCGCCCTCAAAGAATAGGACCGGGAAAGACAGCCTTCCCCGACGCATTTCATAGCGTTAAGATAGCTCCAGCCGCTTCACATCCTATGTGAGAGACATAGTGAGAGAGAAGGCCGCGGCTGCCGGGCTTGCTCCCATGCTAGTCATGTAGCTCCTGTTCCCCCCCTCAGGGGTGCGGCGAACCTAAGGTCTGTATGCAACATCTCTTTGGGGGCGTTGGGGATGGCTACGTGCAGCCAGCACAGTTGCCTCTAACATGCAGTAGCCTGCTTGCACCTGTCACGACAGTTCACGTAACACGGTCTGTGCGTGGCATTTTTATATGGGACCCCTTGTGTCACTTCATTCAAAACAACGTCGAGTGAGTGACAGAAGGGGAACGTCATGGTTACTGTTGTAACCTCCGTTCCCCGAGGGAAAGAACGAGACGTTGTGTCCCTCCTGCCACAGCACTAGACCTACCACTGTAAACGGCCGTACCTTATTTTAGGCTCCTCAGTGCAAAATCCTGACTGGCACTCGCTGCCCCACTTTCCTTTATACCCGTATGTCCTGGGCGGGGCTTGCAAATTCCTTGTGTCACTTCATTTGACACAACGGCTCGTTCCTTTCCTCGGGGAACGGAGGTTACAACAGTAACCATGAAGTTTGGTCATGCTACACCGCTACTTGCTGGAAAAAGTAGTTTGCTACTGGAAAAGCTAATGTCAAGCTACTGAAAAATGTAGTTAAGTTAGTAGCAGCCCCAACACTGACAATGTGTGCTTAAAAGAAGGATTTTTTCTGCAGTGCATTTCATGTAATGCTGCCAATCAAGAACGATATGCTGATAAATAACAATCGTTTGTGTGTTCCTCGTCTGTAGATTATTAATTTAGATCAACATAAATGCTGATAAAAACATGGATAAATGAGCATTGTTGAAAGCAAAAAAAAAAAAAAACATGAATAGCCTGGAGTTTCTCAGACAGCTACACTTTCCTAGAAATAGATCTCCATTTCATGTTTTTTTTTCATTCCTAAAACATAGCCGCTTCTCTGTGTCCTCAAATAGCTGTGTGTGTCTCAAAGGAAAGTGAGAATGTACCTGTCTGGTGAAGGCCAAGAGATGATTACATCACTTACACATTACTTCAGCTCTGATGAGATCTGTGTGTCTATACAGTGAAGGCCTGCAGGTGTATCACTGTCAAAATCACAGCGCCTGGAAAATTGGCACGCCATCAACCAAAATCCACTTTAACGTGTGAAATAAACAATTAAACAGGAGCTGTCACAAATGTTTACTAAGGGACTCAAATACACCCACATCTACACACACATACAGGCATCTTCACAATGCTGACCAGTCATGTTTCATTTAATCATCTGGGGCAGTGAACTGGTCAGATGGACATATTCAATCTTTGTTGGCTGCTGATTCTCGGGCTCTGCCAAGCCACTGATAAGACCCCAATCCCTCTGAGTTCACAAAGCAGCCAGCAGTATGAGAAACCAAGGGAAGTTATCAGCCCTGCAGCGCATCCAAATTTGAGATAATGGGTGAGGGTGTGCACGTTTGAGGTAGATGTCACCTCCAAGGCCCTGTTTAAACCTGGTAGTGCAAGCACAATGTGATCTAATAAGTCCAGGCAACATGATAACATGGTAAACTGACATGTTGTATCAGGAACCTTTTCATTGAATTGGATCAGTTATGGTCACCTTTCCCTTTAGTGCTCCAAAATACAGGTTCTTTTACCATGGGAACTAGGAAATTATCTTTCTTAACATAATCACAGGTGATTTGCAGGTTACATTTTCACTCTAAACTTTTACTTTTACTCTACAGATGGTTGATTTAATTGAAAATCAGTAACTGTAATCTGATTACTAGAATTTATGTTACACTACTTTTTTAACTAAAAAGTCATTAGATTGCAATAATGAATTACTTCTTAATCAGATTACACCTAGCAGTGGTTACCACCAGGTGTAAATGCCAATGTGTTTCAAATGATCACTTGTGAATGATCACAGGGCAAGGAGTGAGTGAAAAAAGACCACAGGGCAAGGAGTGAGTGAGGCATTAGAATGAGTATGATCAGAGAAAGACAAACCACCTCCTCCCAAGCTGCCGGCATAGTGATACCCAAAAGCTGAGAATGACTGGTATGATCTGCCATGCCCAGTGCGAAGACACTATTTGAGATTATTCTGAGCTGCGCTGCTGCTTTACTAACAAATAGCTCAGGAAATTCACACCTGATACTGTAACTCACGCTTCATCTTGACATCTGTTCACAGAATCAAATCAATATTTGTGACCTTTATAGAAAACTCTACCTGACTTACACTTCTAAAATATCTTGCCTCAAATCGGATCGGTTTGTGAGAAAACAGTTCATGCTGTTTTCGTAGATTAATGAGATTCTGGAAAATAACACTTTGCTTACCACCTGCAGCCAAACTGAGAACACATTTGAGGTGAAAGGCACTCTAGAAGCCTTCAGAGAGTCTATTCAAGTGAAGGACCTCTCCAGATGTGACCGTGCCTTTTATGCCACCGGAAACCTTACACACACACACGCACACACATTCACTTAACAGCCTCTCAGAGTGAGAGACTAAGACACTCCTGTTTGACGGCCCTTCATCAGAAGATGTTATTCAGTCAAACTTGTGATAACACTTCATGATAACTTATAATGACAAGCAGGTTCGTCACACTATTTTACATTTTCTGAACTGATTGTGGGGGACAATTTGTGTAATTAGGCAGTGTATATAAATTAGGGCTGTGAAATAAAATGCGTTAATTTCTGCGATTCATATTTTATGTTAAATGTGTTAAAAATGTTCTGCAATTAGTGCAGTGTCCAGCACACTTGTACAATGGCCGAAACTTGTTTGTCTACACTTTCTGTATAATTTTCATGTACATTTTCAGCAGGTGGACGCTCGACTCGATTGCACATACTAACTGACTGTGAAACTGATTGTGTGAAGCAGCACACGCCTATTCATCATGCGCAACGTATGTCCCAGGCAAAATAAACAAGGGAGTGGATTTACTGTATGGAGAATTGAGACTTCACCAGCAAGCGATGAACCCGTTGTGCGCGAAATATGGGCACGCTGCCGTATCTATTCACATAGACTGAAAATGCTCAGTAACTTTCATCTACATCAGTGTCGAAAGCAGAACCACCCAAGAGAGACCCAGTGTGTGTGCGATACAGACTGAAGGACCTGGACGTTCAGCAAGCTGCAGCCAGGAATACATGTAGAGACTGAATGGCAGCCAGAGAATATACAAGTTTTTAGATTGTAAACTTAAGCAAATTAATGTTCACATTCAGTATGTTTTACATCTGTATTTAATAATGTCTAATAATGCACTGGCAATGTACACTTAAGTTTATGTTTGTGATAGGCAGAGAGAAGTATAAATATGCAGCTCTGTGGTACTATAAAAAAAAAAATAATTTATATATATATATATATATATATATATATATATATATATATATATATATATATACACTCACCTAAAGGATTATTAGGAACAACATACTAATACTCTGTTTGACCCCTTTCGCCTTCAGAACTGCCTTAATTCTACGTGGCATTGATTCAACAAGGTGCTGAAAGCATTCTTTAGAAATGTTGGCCCATATTGATAGGATAGCATCTTGCAGTTGATGAAGATTTGTGGGATGCACATCCAGGACACGAAGCTCCTGTTCCACCACATCCCAAAGATGCTCTATTGGGTTGAGATCTGGTGACTGTGGGGGCCATTTTAGTACAGTGAACTCATTGTCATGTTCAAGAAACCAATTTGAAATGATTCGAGCTTTGTGACATGGTGCATTATCCTGCTGGAAGTAGCCATCAGAGGATGGGTACATGGTGGCCATAAAGGGATGGACATGGTCAGAAACAATGCTCAGGTAGGCCGTGGCATTTAAACGATGCCCAATTGGCACTAAGGGGCCTAAAGTGTGCCAAGAAAACATCCCCCACACCATTACACCACCACCAGCCTGCACAGTGGTAACAAGGCATGATGGATCCATGTTCTCATTCTGTTTACGCCAAATTCTGACTCTACCATCTGAATGTCTCAAAAGAAATCGAGACTCATCAGACCAGGCAACATTTTTCCAGTCTTCAACTGTCCAATTTTGGTGAGCTCTTGCAAATTGTACCCTCTTTTTCCTATTTGTAGTGGAGATGAGTGGTACCCGGTGGGGTCTTCTGCTGTTGTAGCCCATCCGCCTCAAGGTTGTGCGTGTTGTGGCTTCACAAATGCTTTGCTGCATACCTCGGTTGTAACGAGTGGTTATTTCAGGCAAAGTTGCTCTTCTATCAGCTTAAATCAGTCGGCCCATTCTCCTCTGACCTCTAGCATCAACAAGGCATTTTCGCACACAGGACTGCCACATACTGGATGTTTTTCCCTTTTCACACCATTCTTTGTAAATCCTAGAAATGGTTGTGCGTGAAAATCCCAGTAACTGAGCAGATTGTGAAATACTCAGACCGGCCCGTCTGGCACCAACAACCATGCCACGCTCAAAATTGCTTAAATCACCTTTCTTTCCCATTCTGACATTCAGTTTGGAGTTCAGGAGATTGTCTTGACCAGGACCACACCCCTAAATGCATTGAAGCAACTGCCATGTGATTGGTTGATTAGATAATTGTATTAATGAGAAATTGAACAGGTGTTCCTAATAATCCTTTAGGTGAGTGTATGTATGTGTGTTTGTTTGAGCATCCTGAACAGCAGGAAAAAAACAAAACACTGGCTCAAAAAGTTGGGGACAGGACTATTTGGGGTGTGTTCAGGGAAACCTCTTTGAAAACAAATATTACTTTTGGCAATAACATTTCAACAACATAAATAAATAACCAAAACAGACATTTTGCATACTGTTGGTGTTCAAGTAAGATCAGGACCTTCTGCATCTAGTTTACATTTTTCAAAGGAAATGTTACTTGAATTTTTCCATGAATAGTAACTAGTGTGGCAGCCATCCTTGTTTTCCTATCATTTATTTATTTATTTTACAGTTGAAAAAGCCAATTAGGCACGGTCAGAAATTCATCTTCTGTAGCACAAGGCAGAGACTAAAAACAGTTCAAGGAGCGAAAACAAAAAAACAAAAAGGAACTACATTTTTGGCAGAACGTAATGGAAAATGAGAACAAAGTGATTTAAATTGTGAAAATATTATTTAAAAATTCTGGTAAATGGTTATAACCAGTTAATTATGTATCGATATTTTTTTTTTCATGAAACCAAAGGCCAAACAGTTTATCACAGTAAATGTTTGGAACTACACCACGTCATGTACATGTGCTTTGATCCTGATTTATAGACAACTGGAAGAGTTTTTGGGGTAGACCTGACCTGCTAAAGAGAGATGGACTCCATCCCTACAGGGAAGGTGCCACTCTCCTCTCAAGTAATTTGGCTCATTGTCTTAATAATTATAGTATCTGACTAACTGGGGCCTAGGTCAGGAAACTGGTTAATCCAAACATCTGCTAGCTGCCTTGAGATGTAACATATGTCACATAAACTGCAACACAGAGACTGTATCACCTAGATATCAATTAGAGACTGTGTCTGTTCCCCGAACTACCAAAACACAGCTCAGAAAATGGAGTGCAAGTGGAAGAATACAAAATTAGAGGTATTTCATGGTGCATGGAAGGGTAGTGTCTGTAGCTACAGACAGGCACTAAATGCTGCCAGGCCAGCATATTTTAGCAAACTCATAGAAAATAAATACAACAATTCTAGGTGTTTATTCAGTACTGTTTATTCAGTACTGTGACTAAATTGGTAAGGAATAAAGCATAGACTGAACCAGAAATTCTGTCACAGCACAATAATCATAAATAAAATTGGAACTATGCAATCAACTCTCAAAGCACCTCAAAAACAGCGTCTCATAATTTTGCTCACAAGCAACTTCAATCCTTCGCTATCACAGTTCATGAAGAGCTAACAAAACTTATCAAATCAAAAGCCACAGCATGTTTGATCCAATATCAACTAAGCTCTTTAAAGAGGTATTCCCAGTAATCTCAAAACCTTTTATTTATATTATTAACTCCTCACTATCCTTAGGACATGCCCAAGAAACTATCGAATCAAACCACTTCTTAACTCTTTCCCCGCCAAACACGGAATTTTCCGTGTTTTATGAAAAAACGCTTCCCCGCCAAACACGGAATTTTCCGCGTTTCCGTGTTTTAGGTGTTATACGGTAAGGAAGACCCCTCCACATGTTTTGAAAGAGTACGCAACTCTTTGATCAAAGAAACAGACTGCGATCGTCTCAAACATGAAGAAGTGGAGTATTGAGAAGCTCAAAATATCAGACATAATCATGCCTTTTTATCAGCTTTTTGTCTGAAATGTTGTTTTTGACAAAACTGACCTCTGTTCAAGTCGCAATAAAAAAGAACAAATGAAGATAAAATAAAATCGTTTTTTTTTGCCTAAAAGCAGAGGCTCAGATCTTTATTGTGATATATAGCATCTTCATATATTCATGGAAGAAAATATTCTGCGGGCCATTAAATTTAGCGAAAATCGTCAAAAACCCTGGCGGTGGCTGGCAACTTTTTTTTAAAAACGCTGGCGGGGAAAGAGTTAAGAAGCCACAGCTTGATCCTAGAGAATTAGAGAATTACAGACTAATTTCAAATCTATCATTTATGTCAAAAATACTAGGAAAGGTAGTGTCCTCCCAACTATGTTCATTTCTACAGAGAAATGGAATATATGAACAATTTCAGTGAGGATTTAGGCCCAATCACAGTACACAGACTGCACTTATCAGAGTTACAAATGATTTGCTCTTATCTTCTGATTGCGGCTGCATTTCACTTCTAGTGCTTTTAGATCTTAGTGCTGCCTTCGACATGATAGATCACAACATTCTCTTGAATATGCTGTAGAATTATGCTGTCATTAGTGGGCTTGCATTAGCATGGTTTAGGTCCTATTTATCAGACTGCTACCACTTTGTTTGTGTAAATGAGGAATTGTCAAATCAAACAAAAGTTAAGTATGGAGTGCCACAGGGATCAGTTTTAGGACTTCTGCTTTTCTCCTTATACATGCTTTCCCTAGGAGATATTATCAGGAATCATGGAATAAGTTTCCACTGTTATGCCAATGATACTCAAATTTATATTTCTTTTAAACCCAATGAAAATTCCCAATTCTCCAAATTAGCAGAATGTATCAATGAAATCAATGATTGGATGACCAGAAATTTCCTTCAACTCAATTCCGACAAAACAGAGGTACTAATAATTGGAACAAAAACCTCTAAAAATAAGCCGCCAAAATATAATTTGACTCTCGATGGATGTTCTGTTACATCGTCTTCTTCTGCAAAGAACTTAGGTGTTATATTTGATACCAATTTGTCCTTTGCAAATCACATTTTCAATGTTTGTTGAACAGCATTCTTCCAACTAAGAAATATTGCTAAATTACGACATGCTCTCTGTTGCTAATGCCAAAATATTTATTAATGCGTTCATGACCTCAAGACTAGATTATTGTAATGCATTACAAGGAGGATGACCCGCAAGTTCAATAAATAACCTTCAATTGGTTCCAAATGCAGCTGCCAGAGTGCTGACTAGAACCAAGAAATATGATCATATTAGCCCAATTTTATCATCATTACATTGGCTTCCTGTTAAATTTCGTATTATTTTAAAATTCTGTAAACTACATACAAAGCTTTTAATGGTCTAGCTCCACAGTACTTAAGTGACCTTCTACAACGCTATATTCCATCACGTTCGTTATGATACAAAATTTTTGGCTTGTTAATAATGTTAAATAATGTTTAAAATTTGGCTCCTAAACTATAGAATAGTCTCCCTAACACTGATCAAGATGCAGACACAAACTCCCTCAGTTTAAGTCTAGACTAAAGACTCATCTGTTTAGCCAGATATATGCCTAAGTTATCCATCGATTTACAACTAGGTTGCTTTAGTTAGGTCTGCTGGAACCAGAAACATCCATCATGATCTATAACTCTTCCTATAATTGAATGGCATCTACACAAATATTATTCTGTTTGTTTCCATGTCTTCATATCCCGAGGTTTGGTATCCTGCTTGGTGTCGGACTCCACTACTACGTGTTACTGAGAGATGACGACAAACTACAAACGATGCAAGTCAGAAATCACATTTTTTTAAACTTCAGATGATGAACTGATGCTAACTCCAACTGTAAGACATTGGATACTTCATATGCCACTGCCTGAACATTTGACTTAGGATGGACCCCACAGAACCTCGCCGAAATGCCCTTCATTTTGAACTGCAATGCACCTCATTGATCTCTGCCTGCATCACCTTTGTTTATTGATGGACTACACTCTTGAAATGGAATACATAGACTATAACTTAATTGCCAACAAAAGCCTTCATCAGCCAACTAAAAAATGACAATTACATCTATGTTAACTTCTGCAGTTAAACCAGGATGGACTTTAAAAGACATTAGTCATTAATCTTAAAGTTCATAAAACACTCTTAAAAAGCTTTTCAAAAGCTCTTAACTCTTACATAATTTACAAATTTAAAACCACGACTTGCACTGCACACAAATCACTAATATTGGCATTATATTCATGATGTTAGCCAGAGTGGAACTGGCCCCCAGTGAGTCTGGTTTCTCCCAAGGTTATTTTTCTCCATTTACCTACATCTTATGGAGATTTGTGTTCCTTGCCACAGTCGCCTTCAGCTTGCTCACAGGGGTTCTAAATATAATTATTATTTAATTTTCTATACACATTTTACAATCATATTTAATCAAACTACACAATGATCAATGTAAGACATTTTAGATATTAAATGTTTTAGATATTTCATTTTTATTCATTTATTTTGTTAATTCATGATTTCCTGTAAAGCTGCATTGAAACAATGTGTGTTGTGAAAAGTGCTATACAAATAAAAATGACTTGACTTCTTTGCCTAATTGAATGTTTTGTATGTCACATTCTGTGAATGAAGACCTTTTTAACAACTATGTATAATTACTAAAAATGCATGCACTGTTAATCCAGATACAAGGAAAACATTGTTAGAGGTAAAAAGTACACTTCTCAGTTGTTTCCATGACTTCAATGAATTATTGTTAGATATGATGCATAAATACAGATTAGATGCTGTCTGGTTTTGACTGAGAAGCAGATCTGTAAATAAAATGATCCTTTACTGTTAATTAACTGTATGCTTGTTATGATTTTTATACTGATAAATCCATCGCACAGAAAACATTTAAGTGCTTATTTTTGCTTATTTTGGTGAGGCAAGTGGCTTATTTTTCCAGACCAGGTTGCTTGTTTTTCTTGTGATACATGGCAACACTGCAACTGGTATTTCATCCACACCTTAGTGCAGAGTACTGTCATTTTAAAAGAACGTTCTTAATTATTCTTTTATTTTGTTCTAACCAGTTACCATTTGGTTGCGTAACCGGAATGTAAAAAAGTTTTTTTTTGTTTTTAGTCCCTGACACAAGGGTTTATGGATAATATTATAACATATATGCACTCTTTTACCAGAATTAGCATACTGCTGTATCCAGGTAACTTTAACATACTAATTTAAGCATACTAAATCTAATCTAGCACTCTAATCTTTAGTACAGATAGTAGCTATGCAAGTACAATTTTTTTACATACAGACATTTATAGTAGACAGAAATTTAAAACATGCAGAGATTAGAATTTAATGAACCAGTTAGTCATTTGGCATGCTGTATAATTATAATAAATACACATGTACCTAGAATAATCACTATTTAAATTTATGCTACAAAATCAGAACAGCTTGTCACCTGGGTGTTGTATTTGTATGCACTGTGTAATTTAGCACAGCTGTAATGCTGTATTGACCAATCAGTATAGTTCAACTTCCATCTACACTGTAAATACTAATAGTAATCTCAAATTCTAAAAAAGAATTGTTTACTCAACATAATCTTAAGTTTTTAATAGTATTACTAGTTTTAATTCATTCTTTTTTTTTTTTTTTTATTACTCTCTAAATCTTAAAGTTGTCATTAATAAAGACATTTAAGTGGTCTTAATTAAATGTTACTTGAAATGTCACATTTTGGAATCATAACTTAAATACATAAGATCTTTAAACTTTGGCTTTGAGAACTACTTACTAACTCAAAACTACAAAATTGCAGCTGTGTGGAACACCCATAAACATTTGTGCTTAAATTATGTTTTGTCAAAAAAAGGGAACTTACAGTATGTAATAAAATAATATTTTATTTTATAAAAATGTATTTAGTTTTAATTCTTATGACTATTGTTGTTGTTTTGTTGTAGCTGGTTGATAATTCAGCATGAGGGTGAATAGTGTTACCTCTGATTAACTTGAAGCCTGTTAAGTTTAAGCCATTATTATTTACTCAGTTGTACATCACAAAATTGCAGATTTATGTGCACTATGCAGTACCGAGTAAAGTCCAGTGTGCCATATGTCTAAACTAGTGTCTAGTCATAATTTCCCCTATACTGCATAAGACATGTTATAACCCATCCATCCATCCATCCATCCATCGTCAACCGCTTATCCTGTGTACAGGGTCGCGGGGATGTTATAACCCAATTTATATAATTAAATCAAAACAACAATAATTAAATCACAGATGAGTTAAGCTTACTTAAAACTAGTTAACATTAAAAAAAATGTTTTAGGTTTACTTAGAAAAGCATGCAAACCTATTGCCTTGAAAAATCTAAGTAAGGTCAACTAATTTGATTTTACAGTGTAGGACAGGAACTATCCGCTTTATAATAGCAATTTAAGATCCCATTGAGAATGACATGTTTAGTCATCTTCCATTGTGTTACGTGACTGACAAGAAAATGACTAGTTGGCAACAGAAGTGGTGTAAATGAAGCTTATGATGAGTAAAATCATCATAATCACAAACATGCCAAAGAGGCGAACAAGTTGGCAAAGCAGTCTAGTGCATTGTGAGAAGAATATGTTGTTTTGTAAACAATTTAAACCAAAGAAATGCAAATTAAGAGATCCCAATGAAAAGATTTGCATAATGTGGAATATGCTAAACAACTATAATGTGGTCTGGTGTTTTCATTATACAAAAGAAAACACTGCTCAGTCCTGTCTTACCCAGACGTGAAACATTATTTCATATTAATGCACGCTAAATATGATGAAATTATTTGCTTTGCAGATTTGATAAAGGATTATGATGTTATTAGCTGTTTTCTCTCTTGAAATGTCACATTTGCCATGTTAGCATATCCTAAGAAAATTCATTTTGATGGCAACTCTATTAATTTCCTCTACCGGAAAAATAATGCACAATAGTTGTGCTTTCGTTCTCGCAATAAATAAATTTGTAAAACACTAAGGGGTAGGAATTATACAAACTTTACCAAATATAATATAATGAAAACCAGTCGAGTAGTTCAAATATAAATATTTGGCTCCAAAAAGTATTTAGACAATATAATATTTAGCAATATTGCATTAAATGTTGCATTACATTTTTAAAAATAACCTTGATTTAAAGTAGTTTCAAAAATGGCTTTTATAATAAGTTAGTTAATTTAAAAAAAAGTAAATTTTATCAAAAGAAAAACATTTATCAATATTTTGCATGTACCACTTTGTAACGAACGCTAATCCCCAAGTTCACCCCGCCCCCTCTAGCTCTCACACTCGCTCCCAATTAACGGAATATTAGTTTAACCTGCACTATTCTTTTCCCCTATTTATACCCTGCCCTTTCTCCCCACAGTTGTTGGTTATTGTTTAGTTTACCCCTTCGCTTTGCCAGCTCTAGTGTTTCGCTAGCTTTCCCCTGTTTAAACTACTCTCTTGTTTGTCTTGTAGATTCTGATCTCCCGGCTTCGACCTTACGCTCCCCTTTACTACGCTTCTTTGGATTTGCCCCTTTGTTATATTCTGATCTCCCGGCTTCGACCTTACGCTTCCCTTTACGACGCTTCTTTGGATTTGCCCCTTTGTACTTTTGCCATTCTGCCAATAAAGCAGTTTTTCCGACATTGTGACTATCTCTTCTTGTGCGCATGACAGAATAACCAACCCCACAAAATTTAGTCACAATGGATTCCGTGGAAAACCTCCAAGGCTCACTAGAGCGGATTTGTGCGGCGATTTCTGCCCATGGATCTACCGTTGGGAGACATGATCAAGCGCTTACAACCCAGGGGCAGCAGATACAAGAAATACTACAGACGGTACGTGCTCTTTCTGATCAGCTTAACCCTGTTGCACCTGTGTCTGTCCCTGAACCCGTTGATGCTCCCAACGTGTTCCAGAGCGCCGTGAGTTTTCAACCCCCCGAGAGGTTTGATGGCTCTTCGGACGCTTGCCAAGGGTTTTTAATGCAGTGCAGTGTTTATATGAAGTATCACCCCCTTTTACGCTCTGACAGTGAGAGAATTCATTTTTTGATCTCACTTCTCACTGGCAAAGCACGGCAATGGGCCACCACGTTGTGGACGGCCGATAGCCCACTTCTTGCTTCATACGATCAATTTTGCCACCAGATTGCCGTGGTTTTTGATCACCCTGCAGCTGGTAGAGATGTGGGCAGCCGCCTCGTGTTTCTTAAACAGGCGTCACGCACCGCAGCCGATTATGCCCTTGATTTCCGCACCCTTGCCGCTGGCAGCGGGTGGAGCGACCCCGCTCTTCTAACTGTCTACCGCCTGGTTTTGAGCAGTCAACTGCAGATGGAGCTAGCCTGTAGAGGAGAATCACTGTCGCTGGAGAATTATATTCAACTCTCCATTACTGTTGATAATCTCCTACGCGATCGCGCTTTTCGTAGTCCCTCAGTCATCCAAGAGCGTACGGTGGGCTCCAACTCATCTCACCCCCCACCTCTCGAAAGCTCTTCCAATTCTGAACCCATGCAGCTTGGTCGCGCTCCATTAACCCCTGCAGAGCGCACTAGACATTTGACACAGAGCCTCTGTCTGTACTGTGGCAAACCGGGTCATCATATTGCCTCATGCCTGGTCTGTCCCCAGCCTTCTCTCTCCAGAAGCCAGGTTAGAACATCCGTCATTCTTAGCATTACCCAGAAACAAGTCTGCCTCCCTGTGGTTTTGATTTTTAATGATGACTCCTTTTCTACCCCAGCCCTAGTTGATTCCGGGGCAGCGGGGAATTTTTTGGAGGATGGCTTGGTCCAAAGACTTGGTATCCCACTTAGTCCGGTCGTGCCACCTCTCAAGGTTAATTCTTTGGATGGGGCACCCCTCGGATCGGGATTCATTTCCTTCAGAACCATGCCATTGTCCCTCCAAGTAGGCTTGTTCCACAAGGAGGCCATTCAGTTTTTTATTGTTCAGTCACCCAGGGACCCAGTAGTTTTGGGTCACCCCTGGTTATCTCTTCACGACCCCCATATTTCCTGGCGCACGGGGGAGCTGTTGCACTGGACTTACCATTGTTTGTCCCACTGTATTTCCCTTCCTGTCTTCTCAACCTCCGTAGAGAGCCCCGAGGTGAGATCTCCGGTCTCCATTCCCCCGGAGTATTCCTCTTATGCCGATGTGTTCGAAAAGACCCAGGTTAATCTCCCTCCACATCGTAGTGTGGACTGCGCCATCGATCTTCTTCCGGAGTCCCCGCTCCCTAAGAGCAGAGTATACCCCTTAACGCTGCCTGAAACCAAGGCCATGGAGGACTACATCGACGAGGCGCTCAGTCTCGGCATAATACGACCGTCCACCTCCCCAGTAGCGTCAGGCTTCTTCTTCGTAGACAAGAAGGATGGCGGGCTTCGCCCCTGCATCGATTACCATGCCTTGAATAAAGCAACGGTAAAGTTCGCCTATCCCTTGCCTCTCATCCAACCGGCCCTTGAGCAAGTCAGCAAAGCCAAGATCTTCACCAAGCTTGACCTCAGGAGCGCATACAACCTCGTGCGCATTCGAAAGGGGGACGAGTGGAAGACTGCGTTCATCACCACCAGGGGGCACTACAAATATTTGGTGATGCCGTACGGCCTCGCTAACTCCCCTTCGGTGTTTCAGTCGTTCATGAACGAGATCTTCCGAGACATGCTGGACCAATTCCTCGTCGTCTACATAGACGATCTCTTAATTCACTCCTCCACACTCTCGGAACACACCAATCATGTCTCGAGGGTGTTACAGAGACTTAGAGAGCACGACCTGTTTGTTAAGGCAGAGAAGTGTGCCTTTCACTGTTCCTCCGTCTCCTTTCTGGGCTATGTCTTGTCTGCAGGAACGATGAAGATGGAAACCAACAAGGTTGCCGCAGTCCTGTCCTGGCTGGAACCTAGGATGCTGAAGGAGCTCCAACGGTTTCTGGGTTTCGCCAACTACTACAGGTGCTTTATCCGAAACTTCGGTAAGATCGCCGCACCCCTCACTGCTCTGACACGAGGCAACCCGAAGTCCCTCACATGGAGCACTCCCGCTCAGCAGGTCTTCCAAGCTCTAAAAGACGCTTTTACCACTTCCCCTGTTCTCCAGCAACCCGATCCCACTCTCCCGTGGTAGAGGTGGACGCCTCTGAGGTGGGGGTGGGAGCAGTACTCTCACAACCACACGGGACTCCCGCTAAGCTGTACCCTTGTGCCTTCTACTCCCATAAACTGTCCTCCCCCGAACAAAACTATGACGTCGGGAACAGAGAGTTGCTGGCCATTAAGCTAGCCCTAGAGGAATGGCGTCATTGGTTGGAGGGTTCAAAGTTCCCTTTCGTTGTCTTCACCGACCACAAGAACCTGGAGTACATTCGCTCAGCCAAGAGGTTGAACCCCAGACAAGCCAGGTGGGCCATGTTCTTCACCCGTTTTAACTTTTATGTCACTTTTCGCCCAGGCTCCTAAAACACCAAGGCTGACGCCCTCTCTCGGCTCTTCAGCTACGGCTCTAAACCTCCGGGGCCAGAGACTATTCTCCCTACATTGTGCGTCGTAGCACCCGTTAGGTGGGAATTGACGGAGGCCATCCTACAGGCTCAAGGTAATGAGCCCGCGCCTCCTCAAACCCCCCCAACAAGATGTACGTACCCACCATCATTCGCCCTCAGCTAATGCAGTGGGTCCACACTTCCCTTTGTTCCGGCCATCCGGGTATCACCCGTTCCACTGAGCTACTCGCGAGGAGATTTTGGTGGCCCTCACTCAAGGATGACGTCCATGACTATGTCCTTTCCTGTCCAGTCTGTGCCCAGTCCAAAACTCCTCATCACCTTCCCGCTGGGCTCCTCCAACCGTTGCCCATACCCGATCGGCCGTAGTCCCACATCGCCATGGACTTCATCACCGACTTACCTCCCTCCGACGGTCGGACGGAGATCCTAGTGGTGATAGACAGGTTTTCAAAGATGTGCCGCTTGATTCCCCTACCTGGACTACCCAACGCAACCCAACTGGCCGACCTCATGATCAACCACGTCTTCCGGAACTTCGGCATCCCCGAGGAGATTACGTCTGATCGAGGGACCCAATTCACAAGTCTCGATTCTGGCGAGCCTTCAGTGACAGACTAGGCATCCAGCTAAACTTCTCCTCGGGATACCACCTCCAAACCAATGGTCAGACTGAGCGCCTCAACCAGGAGATAGGTAAATACCTGAGAGCCTACTGTGCCCAGAACCAGGGTAACTGGCACACCTACCTTCCATGGGCCGAATACGCCCAAAATAGCCTGGTCAGCTCTTCGACTCGCCTCACCCCATTCCAATGCGTCCTGGGCTATCAGCCACCCCTTTTCCCTTGGGAGGCTGATCCCAGTGACGTTCCGGCGGTGGATGCCTGGGCCCAGAAGTGCATCCAGGTCTGGAGAGCCACCCATGACCGTCTACAACGCTCCTCTCAGACCCAGAAATCCAAGGCAGACCGCCGATGCCGACCCACTCCTATATTCCATCCGGGCCAGCGGGTGTGGTTATCAACTCGAGACATCCGTATTCGTCTCCTGTCCCAGAAGCTGAGCCCTAAGTACTTCGGCCCTTTTAAGATTGTGCAGAGAATTAACCCTGTCACTTATAAATTACTTTTGCCACCCCGCTACAAAATCTGTCCTGTGTTTCATGTCTCCCTTCTTAAGCCCGTGTTTTACAGCCCCATGTTCCCGCCCACTGCATCCCAGACACCCCCTCCACCACTCGATGTTGGAGGTCAGCCCGCATATATTGTCCAGGCCTTGTTAGACTCCAGACGTCGGGGTGGCCGGTTGCAGTACCTGGTAGACTAGGAGGGCTACGGACCTGAGGAACAGTCGTGGGTACAGACGAGGGATGTCTTGGACCAAGCTCTCAAGCTTGACTACCATCGCCAGCATCCCGATCGTCCCGCACCACTTCCCAGAGGTTGCGCTCCTCGTAACCGAGCACGGCCGTCCGGAGCCGTCCGTAGCAGAGGGGGAAGTACTGTAACGAACGCTAATCCCCAAGTTCACCCTGCCCCCTCTAGCTCTCACACTCGCTCCCAATCACCGGAATATTAGTTTCACCTGCACTATTCTTTTCCCCTATTTATACCCTACCCTTTCTCCCCACAGTTGTTGGTTATTGTTTAGATTACCCCTTTGCTTTGCCAGCTCTAGTGTTTCACTAGCTTTCCCCTGTTTAAACTACTCTCTTGTTTGTCTTGTAGATTCTGATCTCCCGGCTTCGACCTTACGCTCCCCTTTACTATGCTTCTTTGGATTTGCCCCTTTGTTATATTCTGATCTCCCAGCTTCGACCTTACGCTTCCCTTTACAACGCTTCTTTGGATTTGCCCCTTTGTACTTTTGCCATTCTGCCAATAAAGCAGTTTTTCCGACATTGTGACTATCTCTTCTTGTGCGCATGACACACTTGGTTTGATATTTAGCAACCAATGCAATTAAATTAATATTTTTAAGGATTCTATCTATTGAATTTACTTGAACTAATTATCTAATATGCATTATATAATGCGCTAATGTTTATTTATGTTAATAATGACGGTTATTATAAAGTTATCTTTAGAAACTTAATTTCCTTCCTTGCTTTCTTAGGAAGATCATTGTTTGAATGCATTGTCATCATTAGCCAAAAACTGAGTGGATCATGAATCTGAAAGTGCCCTTTTTTGAATACTTAGCATCAGGCAACAAGCGTAATTAGCTGTCTTTGGAAGCTAACAAATTTGTCATGTGGAATTATTTTTAATCTGACTTCAAAATAGAAAGGTCTTTATTGACAAGTGTAAAGAAAGAAGGTTACATTTAGGACATTGGCTATTGCACAGTGAATGTTGTAACTAAAGAAATACTATCAAAGGCACATTGGCAGCAATGGAATGTTAATATCATCAAATATTTTGGGAAATTTCTTTACTCAGTCCAGTAAGCTTTAGCCACACTATTTAGTACAGGAACTTTAACACAGCAGAATAAGACTGAAGAGATGAGTCAGAAATAGTGTGAAATCCAGAGAGCTCATTGGATTCCATGAACTATCAATAATTGGCGTTGTAGCTCTGGGAATTGAGCATGGATGGTTCCTGAAATCGTGTGCTGGGGCAGCAGGGAACAGGACATAATTTTACATGTCATGGATAATATGGAGTCAAGTAGCTACAATTGACTTTGTTACAGTATACAGTAGTTCACTAACCAAAAAAATGTTTTCCATTGTTTTGTTTTTTTAAATAACACCAAGAATGGCATCTAGAAATGTTTTCTATCCCCCTTAACTTAAAATCCCCCTTTAATTTATTTTGGAAATTCAACGTGATTTAAAATCATTTAATCCATACAAATGCTGAGAGCACTAGCCTCTGGAATCATACAAGGGACAAAGTTTCAAAGCAAACATATTAATACTTAGGATTGATAAGGAACTTCTTGATTGCCTTTCTTTAATTTCTTCTTTCCAAGGTCAAGGACCATCACAGTCAAAATGGTTCAGAAATAATTACAGAATTTTCTAAAAGCTTGTGTATGGATCCCATGGCTTAGTTCTAAAATATATACAGAAATGAGATCCCCCGATAGCTGCCTTCAAACACGCCGTCTACAACAGATGCGAGCCGCATGATGCGACACAAGCAAACCACACCCAAAATAATGAATGATGACGTCTACACTGAATGCATCCGTCGCCCACATCATTATGTTTTTGTAAATTTTTTGATACATTTACTTCTCTCAATCACACTAGACCAGCATTTTCGATAGCGCTTTCCATTATGGCTTACTTTGGAAAAGATGTTAGCAAACTGAAAACAGTTTTCAAACGAAAACGGATTTGTATGTGGACTAACGCAGCAAATGAAATGAAACCTCATAAATTACGGTTTTGGATAATTTAATGACACTATTTTGAATAATACTTTTTAGTATTTAATTAATCATCAGTATATTTATAAACAATCTTTTTTATAATCCGCCATCTTGGAAAAAATATTCCACTTAGCTTATAGCAAACTATTCTGCAAAGTAGGGATGATATTTTTAAACCTTTAAACCCGCCATTACTGTAACATAAAGATACCTACATCAGCAACAGAGCGGGAATCACTACCTGAGAGGCAAAGCAGGTAGTCTAGATAAAAGTCTTTTCACTCATTCTGTCTTATGCTGTCAATCTGTGATTTGGTAAAAAGTTTGGTTTGAAGTTCAGCAGGGCTCGACATTAACGCTTGTCTGGGACTGGTGGGTTTTTGAAGGGGCAAGTAAAAGAGAAATGCAGTGTGAATGTCAATAATGAAAAAATAACCTGCTATATTTGTGATATAGCCAAGGCCTTATTCCAAAATGTTAATTTTATACTGCTGTTAAAAATAATCCAGAGCGTGTAATTTTATAATTCGCAAGCGATCTAGTAATAGCTACACACTTTCACTGACAGGCGGCTTTTTGTGCGCTTACATGCGCATGTGAACACTCATAATGTGGATACGGAAATAAATTTCCAAATTCCACCAAAATGCCCGTCTTGGTGAGGTATTCATGTAAACACAGAGAGTGATGTCTAAAAGGAACATAAACAGCAGAGAAAAAGCTAATTTGTATCAAAGATTCAGACTTCAACAATCTTAACAAGAAAATGAGAAACCGCTCACTGCTCTTGGCTGGATAACTTAGTAGCTTTAAAAATATTTAATGTATTATACATTATACAGTGAAGACCAGAAGAAGTTTTATGTTGTATTTCATTCTGAACGTTTACTTGAAACTGCTGTTAAATATATTTAAAGCTGTTAACGAAAGCACTGTTTTCTATTACTATTACTTTTCATTTATTTCTATTCATTGATGTATTGTTATTTTATTACTGACTGTTTAGTAGTCTTGAAAAAAAATTTTTGTACAATTCTAACATAACAAAATAGTTTGTTTTATTATTTGTTGCGATAAGCTGGTATTAAGAATTGTAAAATGTCACTAACAACTACAGAAATTTTGGTATTGTGACAATGTATATATATTGCGCATGGTAGATCTTGCTGCAAAAACATGAAAAATTAGATCTCATTCCATAAAAGTGTGAGCACTCCTGCTGTAGGTAATGGGATGAACTACATGGAGATGAGGCTTTTCTTTTGTTTGACTACTGTACATGACATTATATAACTACCATATAACAATAGCCTCCTCCCCTACCCCAGTACAGTTTACATTTCTATCGCAGAGAATGAAGCTGATTGCACAAGTGTAATTTCATCAGGGCCATTTCTAAGCATGTGGGGGTCCAAAGCAAAATCCTACTTGGAGGCCACCCGCAACAATTTTATTAACAAATTGGATTTCCCCATTCTCCAATATCCATTTGTTATAAATACTAAAACCAGAATAAAAACGAAATGTACTGAAAACCTAAAACTAAACTAAAAGTAACAAAGAACTAACAAACAAAACGAAAACGAAACTAAATTGGAGTGAATTTTTTTTAAATTAAATAGAAATAAAAACTAAATTAAAACTTCAAAACTTGGTTTTGATGCACTTCTGGTTTAAGCCCCACCCACACCTGGTTCTATCCGAATACAGAGACAAATACAGATACTTTTGTCATACGAACAGATACAGATACAAATACAGATAATGCTCCACTGCACATTTCTACTGCAAAGAATGCAAAAAATACTGTACATGCAATAATGACTAATAAGGATTTGTCAGATATCTTAGAAGGTATATTTAGCCATATCCACACTAATTTGTTTTCATTTGAAAATGCATTGATTTAGCTACATTTACAGCTCTTGTTTACACTGGAATGGCATGGTAGTTCTCTACCAGGGAACTTTAGAGACTTTCAGAAATGCTCTTTTTAGCCACATACATTGGAAAACAATGAATTTAGGAAACTGATAACTGGGGTTTAAAACTTAAACAGATTAGTGTGGACGTGGCCTTAGATAACTTCTGTTCTTCCAAAGTTATGGAGAGCAAACCATTCCAGTAAGGATGAGAGCTGTAAACATAGCTAAATGAATGCATTGACAAAGTATAATTAGGCAGCCTTTGCATCAGAAGTACGTCTATGATGCCTTAAATTGTTCCTACTTAGCAGCTTCCTTGGTTGGCTTTGGAACAGAGCCAATCACACTGAGTACTGGAATGTCCTTCCTCCATTCAAAATCACCTCCAGCATTTCTTTGTGAGCTAAGTTAGAGCTTGTTAATGCAAAGTCAATTGGCCATTTTCAAATAAGCTAAGCACACCTGTCTGATCAGCGTTGCACACAAGAATACTGTATGTGTCCGGCTTTGGTTTCTATTTTGTTGCAGTGTTGTAGCCATCATTACTGAGGTCATTAACATTCTGATGGAGGCAGAGCCATACTGTTACTGCAAGGGAGAAAGGCAGCTCAGATAAGCTGTCAGTCTCCATGAGTGACAGGCGTGATAAGCCAGATCAGTGCCTGTTCCTGCACTTGAATAGGGTTCATCTTAAATAGATGCCAGTTATCACAAAGTGCCAGGAGGTGGGCAGGCATGTACATACCACCGGCGGCTACTACCACAGCCTCTGGCCTTGCCCTCCACTGCTCCGTATCCTGAACCAGGAATCAGAGGGACCCGGGGAAAAAGAGATAATGGAGGGAGGATGGATAGGTCTGCTATTATCGTAATAATACCCTCGCTGCGGGACACTGTTACAGGACCCCATACATTGACCACGGCCTAGAATTATATCTGGGCAGACAATAATTCTCTTGTCACTGTAGACATTTATTTAAAAGAGGGATGATCAATGGTGGGCAGAATGCTAAATAGACTAAATGAATTGAGGTCAAAAGGAAAGGCAGCTTAGGTCTGCATTCTGCTACGAATGGTGCTATTTTTTAAATTCCTTGGTCTGCTTTGTTAATTTAAGAATATGATTTCTATATTAAAATATTTTTTCTTGAGCAATAAGCAAACATAGGACAATTTATTAAGTGAACAATCTCTTGAAAGCTGTCACAAAAAGCAAATAAATAATACAGCCTCATTGCGAATGCCTGTTCGTTTTTGTTAAAAGTTATATTAGTTTTATAAAATATAGAGCACAAAATCAATTTGTGCTTAAAAGGATGCTATTTAGAGCGGTTACTGTAGTTCTTTAAAAGTTTTTAACTTTCTTGCAAATTTTGTCTGTATTGCCACAAGTCACAGTCTGAGATAAGGAAGTGCATTCTCTCAGTTCTGTGGCATGTAAGATTTTGAGTTTTAACACAGATCAATAAATGAAGGCTTGTGTGCTCTTAAAAAAAGAATAGGAAAAAACTAAAAACAAATGCATTTAATATCAAATGCACAATATCATGAATTTGTGGGACGGATTTGAGGCAGTTTCCTTTGAAGAGAATTTTCTGGCCACTTTCTCATTAAACAACTGATCAGATGACTGGTCAGCGAGATTTCAAACAAATCTGTCCTAGCTTACGGGTGCATGTTTTAGGAGTGCACAGACTAGAAGAGTGTCGACGTTGGGCATGTGCTGCGAGTTGGCCATAGTCTGGGGCTTTTTGTTGCAGACTGTTTGAAGACTTAGTTTAGTTGAAAGGGATAGTTCATCCAAAATGTTTTATTCTCTCATGATTTACTCACCCTCCTGGCATTCCAGATGTGTATGACTTTCTTCTACAGAACACAAATTAAGATTTTTAAAAGAATATCTCAGCTCTTTAGGTCCTCACAATTCAAGTGAAGCATACTAGCTAGAAATGCCATATTTGAAAGATCGCAACATTTTCAGCAAATATTGAATTAAATGTTGGTTTGTTCATCACACAAATGGCTTTAAAAGACTTGGAATATAACACACAAGTCACATGGATCACTTTTAAGGTGCTTCTGTGTCATTTTTGGAGCTTGACAGCACCTGCCCCTGTTTACTTAGGGTTAGGGTTTACTTGTATTGAATGGAAAAGAGAAGCCAGGACATCCTGCTGGTAAACTATCCCTTTAAGCTTCAGAATTGTTTTACTGTTATCTTAGTGTTTATGAAGCTGTGGGTTATAGCTCTGTTAGAGGAAGAGGAATATGATGGGATAGCCTGCTGATCCACTCTATGGTGGCTAAAATCAGAGCCAGACACTCTAAAAGCATCTGTGAGGCATAGTCAGGAGTGTTGCAATTTTCATCGTATGCAGAGATAAAGTGCTGCAGTTGGCTTAGACACTGTCAGGTTGGTAAGTAAAGAGGATTTATCATGGAGTGTGCTTGTTAAAAAATATACCGATCATAAATACGTTCCTGAATGAATACAAATGCAAAACAGCATTCCATGCTGTCTCTCCTACACATCCACACACATCCACAAATCCAGATGACCGTAGGTTACCCATATTTTGCCTGGATGCACCTTTTCCATTGAAAATTTACTACATACAGTACAATTGCATCTATGTGAACTTCTACAGTTAATCCAGGATGGACTTCAAAGACATTGGTCATTAATCTTACAGTTAAAACAAAATCTTTTATTAAACACTGACCCTTAACAATTTTAAACCATGACTTTAACTATACATAAGTAATATTTACATTATATTCATGATGTTAGTCAGAGTGGAACTGGCCCCCAGTGAGTCTGGTTTCTCCCAAGGTTATTTTTCTCCATTAATCTACATCTTATGGAGTTTTGTTTTTCTTGCCACAGTCGCCTTCAGCTTGCTCACTGGGGTTAATACAATTATTATTGAATTACTTATTTTTAAACAGGATTACAATCGTATTTTATCTAATTACACAATGATGACTAAGACATTACAGATATTACAGTTTTATCGTCTGTTAATGCCTGATCTTCTGTAAAGCTGCTTTGAAACGATGTGTGTTGTGAAAGGTGCTATACATATACAATTGAATTGACTTGATACAGTACCAGTGTAGTCATTTTTTGTTATTACTATTTCCAACAGCCATCATAAAAGTAATCCAAATGATTCCAGTGGATTAATTAATGTCTTCTGAAGCAAAACGCTAGGTGTGTATAGATAGATCAATAGAGAAATTGTTCAATAATATTTAAAACGCTTCCATTGACAGGGGTGGAGTTTAAACTGCCTTTTGTGTTGACATTTATACATTCATACATAGATACCTTATTAGCCACTTTTACTGTGAACCACAACACTGTTTCCAACACAAAATCAGCTTATGCAGCGATCTGAGCAAGTAGCTCTGTCCGAGGCATTTCCTACTCTCACTCACTTGCATTCAAACAGATTCAAACAGCTTCAACAGTTTCAACAACAGTCAATTGGCACGTTTCAGAAATGTCCTCAACACAAAAGAGGAAAAAATCTCCTCCCAAAATCCAACAATCCCCAACAGGCCCATGCCCTCTTTGTTCAGCTATCAAACAGGACATGACTATCAAAAAAAAGTTGTATAGATTTGGAAATCAAACAATGGACAGAATAAAATCACCAAATAAGGAAAAATAAACTACACTTGTTGAGAGACACACATTACATACAGCAGCACACAGGTTAAGTCCTACTTTTATATAACATTTTGGTTGTTATATCATTGAGTCTGTAAAACCGTTTCTCTGCAGCAGACTTCCATGCCTCAAGAGTTCAAGCTCTGGTATTATTAATTCTAGTAGTTGACAGTTCTAACATTACAATGTCATGAAACTGAAATAACCAATGTCGCACATTTAAATTATGTGGGGGGAGCCATCTCCAAGCAATTAATTTTTTTAACAGCTGTGAATCCCGCCAACCAATTCTTTCTTTGTTTTTCAATTAATCCTAATTTAGAATCATCATTAAAGCCATAAAACAGCTGGCTATAAAGGTATTTATTTTCCAATAATGTCAGAGTATTGATGAAATCCTTTCACAAAAATTCTAAACCTTCTTACATTCCCATACCATATGGAAAAAAGTTCCTACTTTTTGACAAGGACACAGATTACAATAGGGGTTAGAAATGATTTTGTGAGAAAACACTTCTGTGGCGTTCAATATAATCTATGACAGATTTTAAAATAAATCAGTTGGTGATTTGGGTTTTTTGAGGCACAGAAAATGTTATCCCATACAGCATCCCAATCAATTCTGTCAGCAGATTACTTTTCCCCAGAGTATGTAAAGTGCTAGTTGCTTTTGTGTAGCTTCTAGAAGATGAGGATACATGGCTAACACTACCCATTGTGTTAAGAGTTGGAGATCAAACTATAAATTTTGATGTGCCTTAAAAAGTGCCTCAAAAAATCAATAAAAAAAACGCTGTTCTAACAAAATGTATGTTGAAACACATTTGAAAACTCTGCATCTCATTCAAATCCCATATGTCTTCAAGTGTTTTAATTCCTTGCACTGACCACCATTCCGATATGAACAGGTTTGTACCACATGTCATATTTTTATTATGCCACAGGTGGGTCTGTAGACTTCATTTGTTTTCACATTTTAATATTTTTTCTACTGCTCTAAAAGCCAAAGATCAAACTGCACAGCTGTATTTATTTTTTTTATCTTTACACTCATTTATAACATGGATCAAATGGCGTGTATTATTCCCAGCTAGACGTTGAGGCTTAAAAACAGATTGGTCACTATGAACTAGTTTACTTATATATATTTTTTGAGACACAAGGCTAAAACTCTGGCATATAGCTTCAAATCTGAATTTATCAATAACATTTGTCTAAAATTTACATTTAGTATGATTATTATATGTGTATTAAATAAATTAGAGCAGTGTTTTATGTTTTTCAAAAAATCCCCTCTCAATTGTCGTATTTATAGATTTTCTTAACGCTCATAACTCGCAAAATATTATAGGTTGACTCAGTTGCTCCGAATTATTTAAGGTTAGTTGTGGAAGATGCACTTGTTGAAAAAAAGATTATGACATTCATCCATATCAGTGCTACACTCTGGCTGGTGCAACTCAGAAAAATGGTCTTTAAAAGCAATATTAATCTCTCTAGGGTCAGTTACCACACCTTTTGTGGGCGAGTGAATGGTATCAATAATGTCCCGTGACTCACTTTAAAATGTAATGCCAATAACTTACTGGGTCTTGGTCACAGATGTCTAAAGACATTTAGACAGTAATGGGTTATGATTGGACAGTACAACTGGAAGTGTTATAATGCTCTCAAAGTATTCCACATGAAGTGGAGTTCATGAGAACACGCACTATAATTAATATTGGCATGTGTCTGGTGTCTAGAGGAGAAGAAAGTATAGTCCCTAACAGATGGGTTTTGAACTTGCCAAGGATCTACAAGGTTGAGCGTTTGTATAAAGGTATTAAAGAGCCCATATTATGCTCATTTACAGGTTCATACTTTTATTTGGGGGGTCTTCAAGAATAGGTTTACATGCTTTAATGTTCAAAAAACACATCATTTTTTCTCATTCTGTACACTGCTGCAGCACCTCTCTCTGAAATGCTCTGTTGTAGCTCCTGTCTCTTTAAAGCCCAGTCTTCTCTGATTGGTCAGCTGGCCCAGTCTGTTGTGATTGGTCAACCGCTTAGAACGTGAGCCGGAAATATAACGCCCCTTACCATAACTGAGTTTCAGCTCCAGAGGCTTCCTGTTCAGCGCATTCCGGAGGCGGGGCATTATGCAAATGTGTTACATGATGACGTAGCTATATCATGTAGTAGTGGCTGGACTGCAAACCAGGCATTTCAGGCAGTTCAGGAGCAGTGCTTTCTGTGGGAGAGAGTAACTCCCATTGATGTGCACAAACAGCTATATTACACATTAAAGGAAAGGTAAAATCCCAAAAAGCATAATAGGGCCTCTTTAAAACTTATTGATGTTGACTCTTGAGACTTAGAATATGTGGTGGTGGATTTATCAAGAACCAAGTCAGCATTTGCATTCATGTCTCCTCCAATAATCATAGAGCCCTCATTTAAAAACAGTAATTGACTGGGGAAGAAATTCCCTCAAAAGCCGCTGGTGCATAGACTGAGACAAAAGCTATTTTCCTGGCTTGAATATTTGTGCAGATAAAAGGAAACTGATTTCTCGTCAATAGTCTTTCCAATGATGGGAGTTATATAACAAGTATAAGGGCCCCCTTTGTTTTAAGTCATCAATAGACACTGTGGTGACCTTTTAAAATTTCTTCTGAATGCGAGAAATATCTACTGTATGCAGAAGTGATTCTTGAACTAGAACCACATCTATGTTGCATCTGTGCAAGCTATCCAGAAACTTTATTCTCTTTGTAAGACTATTTAACACTCTGATATTAATAGAAGTAAAGAAATTTAAATATTGGCCATTGTCAAACAGGTAATATATTTGAACTACAGTGTTGATCAACTGGTGCCTTAGTTCAGTCACACCATGTTTGACAGCACAGTTCGTTATAATAACCAAACTATTATGGGACTGGACAAAAACTCCCCCCCTCCCACTACAAATAATCCCAAATTTGTAAACAGGAATTGTGACAGTGTCCTACACATTTTGTGATCTGTAAGATACACACACTACCTCCCAGAAATCAACTCTCAAAAACATCAGGTTAATAAAGATAAGAAAAACAAACAAAAACAAAAAAAATAAAAATACTCCTGCATACGTCTGACTCGCTGTTTGACATAACCACAGCATTAAAGAACAAAATACCAATGAACATATTCAATAATACACATGCCAACCTGTGACATGATTGTCCTACTGGGGTGAACAATAAACTGACAGTCAGTCAAATCCTACTTTTCCTTCTTGTATCGGTTACATCAACAAATGTCAGCTGCAGTTTTGCCCACGGGATGTTTGCAATCTGCAATCGGAATTCATCCAGTTCTTGTGGCAAAGAGAAAGACAGCTTCTCGTCATTATGCTTTAAATGCAGTATGGCTGGATAGATGAGAACTGATGGGATTCCCGCTGCCCGCATCTTCTTCTGCTTGTCAGAAAAAGCTCTTCGTTTTTGTGAAGTGTAGGCACTGTAAACCACAAAAGATTTCAGCGATCTCTCCATCCAGGATGGGTCCCTTATTGCTCGCCTCTCTAGCTCAGTCCGGTATAGCCTGATGGTCTTGATATCTTAGCATTTTGAAGATCATGGTACGGCCTGTCTCTGGGTTTTTCATTTGGCCATAGATGCTGTGAGCACATTTGGTCTCAATCAGCCCTTTTCGCTGTGCGGGAAGCCATTTAGGGAGCATTTCTTGAAAAAATCAGATCACCACCTTCGCGATTCAGTGCAAGCTCAACAATCTGAACATTATTTCCATATCTTCCAATTCTGCTAGATTACCCTGGAGTTTTGACACATCTGACTTGCATCTAACTATGTCTTTGCTTCAAGCCTCTTGTCTCACACTGGTCCACTTAATTAATAAGGCCACAAACAGTCAGATTGAATCTCTTCTTTTAAAGACAGTAGGCCATGAAGCAATTTCTGCCAAAACACGTCGAATATCCCACAACAGTGTCCATATCAACCAATCAGAAAGCCCCTCTCCCCGGCACAGCAGTGCTTTTTGGTATTGGGCCGAGTGAGGATGGACATGATGTCTCTGGGAACCTGACAACAGCTCAGGGCATTTCATCTAAACAACATGCAGCTCAAAATAAGTGGCTCAGCATCAGCCTGCCGTAGTGTTATTTTTTTTCCCAGTGCTGTCCAGCAAAGTGCAAGTGTAGCATTTTCAGACAAATTCATCACAGCTGGGCTAAAATGGATACACAGCATAAGTTTGCACTAGCGTGAGTGCAATTTTCTTGCCCTCTGGGTTTTTTATCCCTGAATGGCAGTGGTCACTTCTAGTTATGATTGTTTAGGAGAAGACCAATGTGTTTTACAATATATTGCCTGTAGCCTTTTGCTTAGCACACACTACAAGACTAAAGCTGGTTGCCCTGCACACATTTAAAGGGATAGTTTAATGTGTGCAGGCACCTCAAAATAAAAGTACAATTCTGTCATCATTTACTCATTCTCACGATGAGACAACGACTTTCTTCCATGGAACATAAAAGCAAATGTTAAGCAGCCCTCATTCTCTGGGACAGACCCTGAGTATTATAACTCAATCAGTTCAGACAGCAAACAAGAAGTCACAGAGGACAAGTGAGTAAGAGGGGCCAAATCCACCACCTTGTGTGTGTGTGTGTGTTTGTATGTGTGTGTATTTGTGAATCACAGCTGTCACCGGAGCGCACCACAGACTAGAGTGATTGATGTATGGGTCGGGGATTTTTTTCTTTGCAAGGTCGTGCATGTGAGTGTAAAGCCGAGGCCAGGAAGGAATTCTTTGTGATTTTAGTGATTGACAGCTGATGACGATTGGTGAAGAGTATTGTCCTTAGGGGCAGACAACTGCAGGTGTTAAGCTGCTTCAAACTACTATGAATAATTTCAAACAGAATTCCCCTTGCAAAAATTCAACTATTACTAATGTAAAATGTTTAACTACAGATGATAGGTATGAGGCGAGACATTCGAATTGACTCTTTTGATGGATGGTGAGATGGATAATATGTGTTAAGGTCACAAAACATGCTAAGAACATGTCCTGGCCATATTTCTCCCCAAAAATAGAAAATAATTTATAATCACTTTTTTTTTTTATTTCTGTTTTTTTTTTTTACTTCATATAGTACAATAAAATGGCTGTTCCCCGTCTGTCGCTCACTTCAACGTGGTGTCGAAGAAGCGACACTAGGTGTCTCTCTTGAGCGCCGAATATACCTCTGATCTATGAAAAAAGGCCAATGAGAAGTTGGAAGACAGAATTTGCATGTCCCGCCCCCGGACATACGGGTATTAAGGCGGGGAAATACATCTGTTTCATTCAGAAATGTTCTTCGTAGTCGATGATCGTGTATGCAGCGAGCTGCGAGTCACACACACCTGTTCCTCTTACCTCTGCATTTCAGCGGCTTTCTCCTTCTCTGCACGGCAGTGCAGTTTACCGCCTTTGCGATGGAGGTGATCTGGGGATGGCAGCAGGCTTGTTTTCGCCGGGTACATCCCGCAAACCACTCGCCCCCCAGCACGCTATAGGCTGCATGCCTATCCTCTGGAGCCCCCGAGCTGGATGAGCTCACTGATGCATCGGAGAGCAGTCCGGCATCTGATGCAGATGACTTGTCTGGGTTGCCGCCTTCGGGCCAGCACGCCCAGGCTGAGGCTGACGCCCAGATGTCCGACATGCTTGCCCGGGCCGCCGCCAGCGTGGGGCTGGACTGGAACCCTCCATCCTCCCTACAGCCGTCGCGGCTGGATGATTGGTTCCTTGGGTCTGCGTGCCGCTCACAGCCACCCCCCCAGTTCCCTTTCTTCCCGGAGTTGCATGATGAGCTGATGACTGCATGGAGAGCACCCCTCTCCACTCGTCACAATGTACCTCGCTCATCAGCTCTCACTACCCTCGATGGCGGAGCGGCCCCAATGGTACACGGCCATTCCCCAAGTGGATCGCCCTGTGCTCCCCTCCAAGGCCTGTGGGACGACATCATTGGCCGCCAAAGCCTACAGCGCCACCGGACAGGCAACTTAAGCCCTGCATGCCATGGCCCTCCTGCAAGTCCAGACCACCAGACCAAGGCACTCAAAGATCTGCTACGAGGGTAGTCCTGATACTGACATGCTGCAGGAACTGCGCTCAGTGACCGACCTCGCCCACGAAGGCCACAGTGCAGTCACTCGTGCAGTGACTTGTGGTTCAGGAACGTCATCTGTGGCTGAACTTGGTCAAGATGCGCGAGAGGGACAAGAGGTGCTTCCTCGACGCCCCTGTCTCCCAGTTAGGCCTCTTCGGCGACACCATCGAGGACTTTGCCCAGCAGTTCTCCTGCCCTGCCTCAAACCGAGGGTGTCCTCCTGTGGCTAAAAAACGTGCAGCTCTGCCTCAACCCGGGCCAAGCTCTCAGCCCCCATGTCGAGCGCCCCGCAGGAAGCGCACACCCCCGTGGACCCGGAATGCTCTCAGGCGCTCCTGAGACAATCGACCCAGAGACCAAGACGTTCGCTCCGGAGCTGGTAAGCAGACCACTCCGTCCCCCGGTGGAGGGCCGGGAGGAGAATCCTTGTTTGAATTAATTAAATTTGCCGCACTCCCTCTGGGTTGCAGTACCCACATTCTCAATAAAAGGTCTATTTCCTTTGTCTCTGGGTCACCTGGCCCGCAAATGCCGATCTCACGGCACTCTGCCGCCACACCTGAACAGTCCCGGCATGCTGGATGCAGACCCCCCCGCCTTCAGCCCCACAACTGTTCTGACGACTCTAGAGGACGCCTCCACTGGAACTCCTCCTCAGTCTTTCGAGTCTTTTCTCAGTGCCAGAGCCTCGGGACGCACCTTTGCCTCCCGACAACATACTACCTGCTCTGCCCCGCTGCTCCGCCCCGCCGGGAACATAAAAAATAATAATCGTCCCGTTAGTGCCCCTAGCACGGAGCTTGGATGCGTGGCTTTCACTTCCCAACCATCACACTGTCTGGCCTGGACCATCCAACTCGGGTTATGCAATTCAGTTTGCCAGGCCACCCCCAAATCGGACCTCTAGTGTCGCTTCTTCGACACAACGTCGAAGTGAGCGACAGACCGGGAATGTCTAGGTTACAGATGTAACCTCTGTTCCCTGGAGGGAATGAGATGATGTGTCCTCCCAGCCACGTCGCTGAGCCGAGCCACTGTTGTTCCACTCATTTCCGGCTCCTCAGAAAAATCCTGAATGAAACAGACGAATTTCCCCGCCTTTATACCTGTACGTCCAGGGGCGGGACATGCAAATTCTGTCTGCCAACTTCTCATTGGCCCTTTTTCATAGATCAGAGGTATATTCAGCACTCAAGAGAGACCCCTAGTGTCGCTTCTTCGAGACAACGTCTCGTTCCCTTCATCAGGGAACGGAGGTTACATCCGTAACCTAGACGTTTTGTAGTAATGAGAATCTAAAGAATGTCACCATTGCGCTTAGCTGGAAAATTTGCTTGATTGTCATGAAAATAAAGTAACAATGTATATAATCCTACTGGTAATTAAAATGACTTTATATTCTTTACAAAAAATATGATTTCTTATTTGTTTTGATTGTTTTGATATTGGTGTGAAATATCACCTGGAAATGATTTCTAGAGAATCACCCACATATTCAATGGACAAACTACTAATTGAATATGGTTATGATATTATCAATTAATGACATCAAGATCACATCACAATGTTGACGATAATTATGACTACTATAAGAAGTACAAATTAAAAGGATGAAAAAGAGTAAAGGTAACCATAAAAAAGCCGGTCTTCCTACCAGTGAGTGGGTGAACTCAGGTGCGTGGTCGTTCCTGTCTGTGATGGTGATGGTAGCTGTTGCAGTTCCTGTTAGTCCCACTTCACTTCCTGCCATGTCCTTGGCCACTATCTCTAGCTCATACTGTGTTGTTGGGAGAGTCTACAGTCACAGAAAAATCAAGGTTAGAAGAGTCTCGCTAAAACATCATGCACAAGTTACTTTTTATAGAACTTAGAGGGAGTAAAGGTGTGATTCAAGGTAACTTAAGTGGCTTAATTTGAGAACAAGTAATTATTAAACGACTGCGTCAGTGCTTGTTAGTGCTATCAATGTGCAATGATAACCAGCACCTTCTTTTATTGTCAAGAAGTTTTGTCAATTAAGATCTAATCAACCAATCATTTTATTAAAGTAATTGATTTTAAGGGATAGTCCAACCAAATATGAAAATGCTGTCATGATATATTGTACTCTGGATCTTGTCAATCCAAACCAAATTTACTTTCTTTCTTTAGTGGAACAGATGAGGAGACAATAGACAGTATGTTAGCCTCAGTCACCATTCACTGTCAATGCATATTGTTTTCCATTTAATGAATATGTGTTCCACAGAAGAAAGAAATGTCATACCGGATTGGAACTACATGATGTTGATTAATTGAGAACAAAATTTCCATTTTTGGGCAAACTATCCATTTATCTCAAAATAAACAGAAATATCTTCACATTGAAAAATCTAGCATTTCCTCATTTACACTAAAAATGCTGAAGTCAATCAGTACACAAAAAATTATTGCACATGATTGACTAGTAATCTATGATACCAAAATATCCTTTTGCTTATTAACATTTATTCATGCATAAGGGTTTCATACACAAGGGACAATGTTGAAACAACGATAAAGGCTTCCATGCAAGATCATCGCTGTTCCCTGACAGGTGCTTGTCTACATAAATGTCAAGTTTCATTCACTTTTCAAAGGAAATATTAAAAGAAAACATTGAAAATGTCAATTACGCCCACATCAACTTTTCGACAAGGCCACGTCCTTAGTTGGAATGTCAAGTAGTGAGTTAAAGAGAAATAAATAGTGAGATAGAATGCGAGGGAAAGACTATTTGCTAAACAATAAATTAATAAAAGTTCTCACTTAAAAGAGAGATTTGAAAACATCCAGAGGATATCAGCATTTGTTTAAAACGTGCTTTTCTTACATAGTTTTAGCGATTATAGTTCCCATAGAGATAATCAAAGGCAGAGGACAAAAACTAATTCTTGAAACCCAGTTTTAAAATAAGGCAAGACGAACTACTACTTTTTCTTTTTTTTCATGTGAACTAATGTTGTCAGCTAATGTTAACAAATGGAACCTCATTTTAAAGTGTTACCACAAAAGCTTTATTTAGACACCTGTCTCAGACACAGAAGAGAAGGTATCAAAATGTATGAAAACAAATCTTTTTCCAAAAACACCTATTCATCATGTGGGAAATCAGACAATTCAGACAAAAAGCCAGATATTCATAACTCCAAGACAACAATAATTTGTTAAAATAAGTTAACCCTACTGGAAAGCCATGATGACACATTACACTGGGAGGTGTGGTTAATGCTAACATTTATTTATTTTATTGAAGTCCCACTCAGCACATAGCCAATCCTGGCGTTATTGTAGAAATGTTTCTACTAGGTTGTGTAGAAGGAAACTCCCATAGCTTCAGCTTAATGATGCAATGTCTCGTTCCATTTATCTCAGGGAACCAAGGTTATATTCTTACCAAGACATATCTGTTTTTGATGTAAATGAAACACACATCCTCACTGCTACAGCATTTCATGTCGGTGGTCAAAACAGCTTTCTGTGCTTTAGTGTCACCTGCTCTGCTTGATTTGGAAACTGCAGCAGCTCCTGATGTGATTCACAGCTCAAATTTGATTGGTCGGGTGTTTCTTCACCGGGAGAAGATTTTTTATTTTTTACACACTCATTGGAAAAAAAAGATTCGCTTTGTCTTCACGCAATTCGGCGTGAACGCTCGCTCCAGGTATTAAGGGCTAATTAGGAATCTACTGTTACCGTAAAAATGTTTTAATTGCGGCAAGAGATAGTGTCAGTGGTTTGCGTTTGGTGTGAAAAGGACTTTAAACTTGAAACAACGAGAAGATACTTAATCCCTCATCACATGGTACAACCACATTACAATGCAACCAAAGCCAACAAACAGTAAGTGCAGTGCTTCCGACTGCAAACGGCTGAGATTGGTTGGGAAGGCCGTCACTGACAAATCAGAATTTATTCACTGCTGATAAACAGGTGGTACTTCACAGACCTGTGAATTGAAAAAAGAAGACAAACACATCTGGATAAGAGGGAAGTGAGAGATTAAATCTCAGTGCCATCAAAGGCTTGCACGAGTAGAGTAACAACATCTTAGTGAGTCGAGCATCTCTTGTGTTTACCCACTAAGATCTATCATGCTGATGCACCTGTGACCTCCCCATGTGCCTTTGAAGGTTATAAAACAACAAAAACTGCTAAAACATCATCTGGAACATTGGCGAAATATTTTGGGTATGTTGGTAAATGCAATACAAGACTACATGTTTGAATAACAATTATGTCATCATTAACTCAATCTCAAGTTGTTTCAAACCAGTATGACATTCTTTCATCTGCGGAATACAAAGATAGTAGTCAGAATAAGAGCATCAGTCACCTTTCACTTTCATTGTATGAAAAATAAAACACAGATGCAATGAAAGTTAATGGTGACTAGGGCTGAAAGTCCTACACATTTAAACACTTCCTTTTTTTTTTTCTACAGGAAAAAATAAAGGAATAGAGGTTTGGAACAACATGAGGGTAACATGACATCATTTTGATTTTTGGATGACCTATCCCTTTACATTAATATCCCTTACATACAACTTTACATTGTATAACAATCTGGTTATGACGTTCCAGATATTGCAATCAATTCAAGATGCTGGATCTGGTCTTTTGACTCTTTACTTGCAACAGATGAATACAATTATGTGCTTTTAAATCAGATTCAAAGCAATCAAGAATAGTACTGCACAATAGATCAAGATATTTTCCATGGGCAGAGTGTCTAAAGAATTAAGTAATCCAGGCTTTGGAAGGTGGAAATATATATGAGGTGGTGAGATGGAATTGGCTCTGACCAGCTGAACGAGATACCACCTAGGTGTGATGTCATAATTATGCTTCTATAGCCTCTTTTTTGTTCTCTTAAGGGATTTGAAAGCTAGCGTCTACCTTTCTCAGCTCCACAGCCTATTCACCTGTCTCCCTTTCATTGCTCAAGAACATAATGATCTATACAAAAGCCATGGAAGAACCAGCTGAAATGTTGAATAAAACTATAAAGGGCTGTCTCATGTAGGGAATCTCTCTATCAAGCTATTTCAACTTTCTACCGGCCACATCATCTTCGTTCTCACAATCTCACTTTTGTTCTCGCTGGTTTTCTTTGCACTTGCCCCCCCTCAATGTGCCACTATGCATAGTTCAGCTTTAACTAAGTTTGACTAAGTTGTAGATATGCTAATGTATCCTGTTCTTCAAATCGGAGGTTTAATTTTATTTAATACTTCTGCAGTGTACAGTGCAAATGATTGCAGTGTGGATAGTTTTATTGTTTCGTGTTTCTGCTGAAATGCTGGATGTAAGAAGCACATTATCCTCATTTGACTTTAAAAATGTTTTACTTATTACTTCCTTTTCTTATCCTTGCCATCCACACCTTGATGAAAGCTGCCTTTCTCTCTGCTATTTCATCTACTCTCACTTAATGTTGAAGATTTGTGTTGTTTACAGCATATACGATGGTATGAAATCATTGTAATTCAATTCAAGTTAACATTAACACACTGGTCCTTCATTGCGGGCACATCTTGAAGACATTTGCAAGAAATGACTAGATCCCATTTACTAATAATGTTAAAAAATAACTTTTATCTATTAGTTTTATATTGTCTTTTATGGCAATTATCAAACATTGATTTATATTTAGGATGATATAAATGTAAAAGCCACCTTCCCAAGGACATTTTTGACAATAATGAAGAAATTAACTAAGAATGAATTGTACATCCTAATAGTGCTATTTATTTGTGCACGCTGGCTACAGTGACCATTCTATAATAACCCTAATTTACACAAAAAAGAGGTATATTTGTGCTAAGGAAAATGAATACATTTGACTTATGAAATGACTTTCACTTTTGGGACAATTCTGGAACAATGTTGATTACCACAAAAATACTATTTCCACCTGTCCCTTCTTTTCTGTAAAATGAAAAAAAAAAAGTGAAAAATGGAGGTTACAGTGAGTTACATTTTTGAAGGGTTTAAATAAAGAAAGGTGAAGCTTATAATTTAGTAAAAGCACTTACATTAAATCTTCTGTTAAATCTTGTGTATTGTGTATTTGAGCTGTGAAGTTTAAATTGTAGTTTTTAACAGTCATTTTAGGGTTTACATTGTTACGTCATCATGGCAACAAAGTTGTAAAATTAGATATAACTTTACATGGGAAAAGTAAATAAGCGATTTTAATCACACTGAAATCATGTTAATATGCACATTGTTTATATTTTGTGGCTATACTTTTTAAAAAGTGAATATATTTAATTTTATAGACAAGCCCCATTCACTTCCATAGTAAGTGCCTCAATGTAACACAGATTTTTGCTTTTTTTAAAAGAAAGGGAGAGACAAGTCTTAATTTTTGTGCTAATCAACAATATGCCACAAATGCTGTCGATTGAGCATAACTTGTCTTGAACATGGAATATTTCTTTAAAACGATGGTTAGTAAAGAACACTGCAAACAAAGTGGCACAACTGTTTAGTGAATTCACACCTGATTGTCAGAGATTACATCAGCAGTCTTGATAATAACTGATAATTAACCATTTGCATATGCTTTTTACATTCTTCTCAGCAAAATGTTTTCACTGGTGTAACAGCTTGGCCAAAGTTAGACAGACATTAGTAGCCGACTAGAACAGCAGCTTGCTGGATCATGGCACATTGCCTCTTGCTCCTTACCCCACTGAGCTCAGAGGGAATTCACAATGCTAGACAGCCTGAACATCGCACAACCAGGAACACATCACAACTTTGCTCCCCTGGAAATCCCTATCTTACGCTTCACGTGTGGCACTCGCTAACAGTTGTCTAAACATGACAAAGGCTGGGAGCTGATGCAAATAAAATGAGGCCGTTTTGCATAGAATGTGGCTGTAGATGTGTTGGCTGGCTGACAATCATGTGGTACAATGGAAATGGAGCCAAAAGCAGTGAAGTTACTCAAGAGAGTCTCCTGTCCTGACCCATAAACCTGCTGTGATGATGAGCATTTCAACAACACCAAGCAAAGACTGTTCTTGAGTGCAAATTTGCATGCATAAACATACAGACACAAAAAGTAAACTAATTAAATAGCGTAAAGTTGAATTCTCAATCAGGGTCAAACCAGATTTTGATAAATGACTCTGCCAAACAAGCGGCTGATTATGTGACTCTTGAAAATACATTTAACACACCTTACTGTAATGTATCAGACCATTGTTTTTGCCTTTTGTCAATTTTATTGATTGAATTGTAGAGATAGAACTGGGGAATGAGATCAGAAAATGCCACAATCCAAACCCTAACATTACCCCTATGAATGGCACAGCTCTATACATCTGTTTCTAATAAAGAGGCATGTTTGTCCTTAAAATTCCTTGAATATACAGTTGAAGTCAGAAGTTTACATACACCTTAGCCAAAAACATTTAAACTCAAATGTTACATTTAATCATAGAAAACGATGCCTGTCTCAGATCAGCTAGGATCACTATTTTTTTTTAAGAATGTGAAATGTCAGGATAATTGTAGAGAGCATGATTTATCACATTTCCAGTTGGTAAGAAGTTTAAATACACTTTGTTAGTATTTGGTAGCATTGGTTTAAATTGTTTAACTTGGTCAAACATTTTGGGCAGCCTTCCACAAGCATCTCACAATAAGTTGCTGGAATTTTGGCCCAGCCTCCTTGCTCGCACACGCTTTTTCAGTTCTGACCCCACATTTTCTATCGGATTGAGATCAGAGCTTTGTCATGGCCTTGACTTTATTGTCCTTAATTAATTTTGCCACAATTTGGAAATATGCTTGGAGTCATTGTCCATTTGGAAGACCCATTTGTGACCAAGCTTTAACTTTCTGGCTGATATCTTGAGATGTTGCTTCAATATATCCACATCATTTTCCTTCCTCATGAAGCCATTTATTTTGTGAAAGCACCCCACAACACGATGCTTCCACCCCCATGCTTTATGGTTGGGATGGTGTTCTTTGGCTTGCAAGCCTCTCCCTTTTACCTCCAAACATAAGGAAGGTCATTATGGCCAAACAGATCATTTTGTTTCATCAGACCAGATGACATTTCTCCAAAATAAGACCTTCATCCCCATGTGCACTTGTAAATTGTAGTCAGGCTTTTATGGCGGTTTGGAGCAGTGGGTCCTTCCTTTCTAAGCAGCCTTTCAGGTTATGTCGATATAGTACTCGTTTTTCTGTGGATATAGGTACTGGTCTACCTGTTTTCTCCAGTATCTTCACAAGGTCCTTTGCTGTTGTTCTGGGATTGATTTTCACTTTTTGCACCAAACTACGTACATCTCTAGAACACAGAATGCATCTCTTTCCTAAGCGGAATGATGGCTGCGTGGTCCCAATATGTTTATACTTGTATACTATTGTTTGTACCGATGAACGCAGTACCTTCTGGCATTTGAAAATTGCTCCCAAGGATGAATCAGTCTTGTGGAGACTTGGCTGATTTATTTTTATTTTCCCATGATGTCAAGCAAAGAGGCACTGAGTTTGAAGGTAGGGCTTTAAATACATCCACAGGTACACCTCCAATTCAGTATACTTCCTATCAGAAGCTAATTGACTAACTGTCTAAAGCCTTGACATCATTTTCTGGAATTTTCCAATCTGATTAAAGGCACAGTTAACTTAGTTTATGTAAACTTCTGACCAACTGGAGTTGTGATATAATCAATTAAAAGTTAAACAATCTGACTGTAAACAATTTATCGGCTTGCCAAAACTATAGTTTGCTAATATGAAATCTGTGGAGTGGTTAAAAAAATTGTTTTAATGACTTCAACCTAACTGTATGTAAACTATTGACTTCAACCCCAATTCCGAAGAAGTTAGGACAGTATAAAAAATGCTAATAAAAACTAAAAAGAGTGATTTGTAAATGATGTTCACCCTTTGCTTTATTGGAAGCACTACAACTAAACATTATATATTTTACCTTGTGAATTTCATTTATTAGTTTTTTTTTTAAATGTACAGTAATTTCAAATCAGATGATTGCACCACACTCCAAAAAAGTGGGGACAGTTGAGTGTTTACCACTGTGAAACATCACCATTTCTTCTAATAATACCCTTGTAAGCATTTAGGCACTGTAGACTCAAGTTTGTTAAGTTTAAAAAGTGGAATTTTCCCCCATTCGTCCATTATAGATATTTTGCTGCACAATTGTATGCAGTCTTCATTGCCATATTGTGTGCTTCATAATGCACCACACATTATCAACAGGAGATGGTCAGCACAGCAGGCAGGCCAATCTAGCACACACACTCTTTACATATTTGGCCATATTTTAAGTTGTCGTGCTGAAAGTTCCGGGACATCCCTGGAAAATACGGTGCTGGATGGCAGTATATGCTGCTCCAAAATGTGTACATATCTGTCTGCATTAATGGTGCCCTCACAGATGTGCGTGTTACCCATGACCCATACAGACACTGGCTTTTGGATCTGACACTAATAACAGCTCAGATGGTCCTAATCCTCTTTGGCCTTTAGAAAATGACGGCTGTGTTTTTCAAAAACTACTTGAAATGTGGACTCATCAGACCAAAAAACAGAGCTCCACTGTTCTACTTTCCGTCTAAGATGAGTCCAGAGAAGTCAACAGTGCTTCTGGTCAGTGTTGAGGTTAGGCTTCTCTTTTGCATTGTAAAGACTCAACTTGCATCTGTGGATGCAGTGGCGAGTGGTGTTGACTAACAAAGTTTTACTAAAGTAATCCAAAGCCCATGTTTATGATATCCATTACAGATGAATGATGTTTTTTTAAGACAGTGATGTCTGAGGGATCAGAGATCACACACATTCAGAAGTGGTTTTCTTCTTGCCTTATGTTGTGTTCTGGTCATTTTGACCCAGACACCTAAAAATTAGTGTTCAGGAGCCTGTCCAACCATCTGATGAGCACATATGTACACATACAGTTTTCAGACATGTGTACACACCCATACACACACCCACACATGTACACTCACACAAACACACACACTGAGGCAAGCTCTGAAATGTTGTATGATTTTTCCCAATGCAGCAAAGGTTCAGAGGTTGTCTAGGAATACAAAAGGCATGTGAGAGTGCATAGGATGTGTGGGTGAGTGTGTGCTCAGACATGCGCATGGACACACCTGTGGTGTTCTCAGTCAGAAAAGATGAGTCATTAGGATTGAATGGATGAGGTTACAAAAAAAAGAAAAATATTTGTTCAGATGCCTGTCCAACCATTAGATGAGCACATATGTGCATGTGTGTGTAACGGTAGCCAGCTTTTAGGTAGCTGTGCATGGTGTACTCCCCTGGTCTCAAGAGGTGCACTAGCGACTGAAGTTACTCCTTGTTAGCACGCCCAGCTCCCATGCCAGAGATGCCGGTTCGAATCTCGCTCGAAGCGGGTCATGCAGGACCGGTTACATGTTTTGGGAACTTTCACACACACGTTGGAGCGGCTATTCTTATAAGGACTCTCCACAGACAATGATTTTTATACAGTATGAATAATAGATTCTATCCCCTAACCCAAACCGTACCCCTAAACCCAACCCTCACAAAAAAAATCTTAAAGCAATTTGAATTATGGGGACACTAGAAATGTCCTCATAAACCACATTTATATCATAGTGCCCTTGCAATTACCAGTTTGTAACCTAAACAAATTTCCTTTTAAACCACGCAAACCCACCCACACAAAACACACACACACACACACACACACACACACATATAGGCGGAAATCGCGAGGGGGTCGGGGTGGTCAGGACCCCCCCTTCTGAGGGTTGTCCCCCCCTAAAATATAATTAAAATATGTGTATTGTAAATAATATAATGATATATTCTTAAAATAATTGTTTAAGAAATAAAATAATACAAATGCAAACGGGGCAACAACAAATAACCCCTTGGTGTCCCCTTCAAAAATTGCTCTTGAGAATTGTTATGTATATTGTCCCCCCCAACATTTTGATGAAATTTTCGCCCCTGCACACACTCACACCCTTTGATATCCCAGGCAACTTCTGAACTACTCTTGACCCCACAAGAACACAGAAAAAATATTAAAACCTTTTTACCGTTTTAACTTTTGTCAATACCTGTAGAGACTTTCTTGAATTCCTTCTAGAATTGTGTTTTTGTGATTGCTATTCCTCAACGTGGATCTTGTCTGTTATCCTTGAATGTACACTCATAAATGGCCTCCAGCCATTCCACTGTTACTTCTATTAACCATTTTCCTCACAAGACCACATGTGCAGCTTCAGAGAGTTTTAGAAGTTTGTGTAAAATCTCCCTGCATTGAGTCCTCTAGGACGTCTCTCATCCTTCTAAGCAATGATGGCTTAAAAGCAGCAAACAGCCGTCATATCTGATGGATATCTTTGCGCTTGGTAGCTTGATTCATTGGACAACTACTAATGGAGCTCAAAAAGCCAGCCGTATTTTATAAATGAATCATGAGATGGAGACTAATTGCCTTTAAAAAATGAACACTAATGCATGAACAATCCCAACGACGAAGCCACTGACACTGCAATATGCAAATATGTGTCCAATTATGATTTACGTTCATCCAAGCATTCCATGTCAATTTGTAAAGCTATTCAGATTTCGCCGCACACGGGCTTGCAGAAGGATGCGTCTCGCTCCTAAAACTCTCCCCTTTTAGCAAATATTCACCAAGATATCGGTTTCCGCTAATGACATAACCCAATTTATTATAGTCTGAGGCTGTGAAATTTTAATAGAAAAGACAATGAGCACTCCTGAATATGTAAATACTATGTAAAAGGTATCCAGTATAGAAACTGTATAGAAACCTGTATGTATGTTCCTGTGTGACTTTCAGCGATGTAAAAATGTCACATACAGTCTTTGTACAGTGTGCAACATGTATTTCAAAATACAAAAAAAAAGACAATTTTCATATACTATTTGTAACATTTATTTTCCCACATTCACACATATCTGGCACATGCACATGCATTTCTATTAATTCCTGCATATAACGTATGTCACAAATAAATAGTGGAATTGGAAATTGATGGTATATGCCCACATTCGAAGTATAGAATATGAACTATAATTGTAAATATGTTCATTCAATAGCCATATATCAGACTTCTGAAGGGGACTACATGTGATAGGTGTCCTGTAATAACACTGGTGTGGAGGTGTGTGTGTATGGTACCAGATCAAAGCCCTCCCCTAAAACAAACCCCTAAAAAAAGAAAGGTTACTGGTGATTCACAGGGTTCAAAGCTGGGTCCACAAAACAGTGAGCTCTGAAATGAAAGAGCCCAAGGGGAGGCTATTGTCCTTTTGTCTCGATTGTGGGTTTTTCTATGTTTACTTTTTGACACAGGGTATGGATTGATCTCTGACACTTTTCTGCATCTGACATTTCAAACAGAAGTCCTGCCCTGTGGCTCTCTTGAGTCAACATCCTGACATCTGGTGAGACACAGAGGGGATGATGACAACTAAAGAGGCTGGTTGCAATCATCTAATATCTTAGATACCGCAGTTGCTCTGAACAAGGACATGTTTTTTGGTGTATAATGAAAACGACATACATAACACTCATTTTACATTACAACATGAAAAAGATAACAGTGGAATTCTACATTTATACTAATATATATATATATATATATTATTTAATTAAATTTGTTGGCCACATTACCTGTGGAATATGTTGTGGTTCTCCTGGTATTTCAGATATTATTATCTGCCTAAAACATAATTTTCATTCATTTGTTCATGTATAAAAACATATTCTGGAGTCAGGAGGTGTCAAGAAAAAGGTGAAATGTCAAGCACACATTTTTCAGTAAATAATAAACACAAATTCATTAAAATAAATATAATAAATCAATATACCCTACAAACAGGTGAAAGTCCCTTAAGTCTATCAGGATTTTCTTTTTGATAGGACACCATTATTTAGTTAATAATAATAATAATAATAATATAAATAAAAATGTTAAATTTATACAGTGCCTTATAAAGAGCTCAAGAACATTTAACATTCTCAAATTTGGCACAGTTTAAAAAAGAAGAAAAAAGACTGAGCATGTTTCAGTTTCTTCGTTTTACATAAACAGGAATATTCTGACTAGATGAATACTATATGGAGCATTAAAACCTTTATGGAGAATTTTTTTTTTCAGAATAAAGTCTTAACCTAATAATTACCTTAATCACTGATGTAAATATAAATATGTTCAACTTTAAGAGACGGCTAGACGAGTTCCGACGTGAAATTATTACATCAGGCCAGCAATGTAACATCCCGCTCAGGATTAGGCTATAATAAAATACACGGGAATCACATGTGAATAGTGTGATACATTAACATAGACATTTAAAAAAGTGGAAAGTGTACATGATGTCGTATCTTAGTTAATATTAAACTTGACAAGCTCCAGACGTGCACAATTTACAGAGACTGAGAAGCTGAGACCGTGGCCATCTGATTTGAATTCACACCATGTGCATTTTCATTCATTAAGTTTACACTTTAGAAATATTAGATGCACAGATTTATACATTTGTTGCTATTTAGAATATTTTCATTTTTCAATGTCGCTGTATGTTTGTGTTTCTTGGCTTATCAGTCAAACGAATATTTATTTTTTTATTTTTATCCACAATCTGGAATGCCAAATTCCCACTACTTAGTAGGTCCTTGTGGTGGCACGTTTACTCACCTCAATCCGAGTGGAGGAGGACAAGTCTCAGTTGCCTCTGCTTCTGAGACAGTCAATCCACACATCTGAAGCATGTGAAGGCTCATGCTACTCTCCGAGATCCACGAACAACTTACCACACGCCCCATTGAGAGCAAGAACCACTAATTGCGACCACAAGGTTACCCCATGTGACTCTAGCCTACCTAGCAACTGGGCCAATTTGGTTGCTTAGGAGACCTGGCTGTAGTCACTCAGCACACCCTGGAATCGAAAGCGACTCCATGGGTGGTAGTCAGCGTTAATACTCACTGAGCTACCCAGGCCCCTAAAACAAATATTTTTATATAATTCAGATGAATACGCTATTCATTTTCAAGTTATTATTCGTGCCTTTCCGAATAGGGTATTCGGCTTTGGGCACATCCCTAATATATATACAGTAAACCTAATATATACAGTAAATCTAATATATATATATATATATATATATATATATATATATATATATATATATATATAGTCACTGTCCAATGAAAAACACGTATCTCCACTTTTTACCATAGATGGAATGACCTCCTCCAACTGTTTGAATTGAGCATCAAAATAACCAATGAAAGGATGTTTAATCAGGCTTCCCCATTCTGTTTAACAAGAATCCCCATTGGACATGAAAAGTGTTCATCAAAACCACAAATGTCCCGCCCTGAAGATCTGAAGACCATCAACTAATTTATCTCAGCTGTCCGGCTGAAGGGTAGTGAAGAGATTGCCTACATCGAGCGGGCTCTGTGATTTCCATGACAACCAAAGCCATTCATGCAAGCACAATGTCAGGTGGCTTTAAACAGTAGACAATATCAGCCGTTTCTAGATTTTAATCTTTGTGAAACTGTGAGTGAAAGCTTATTCTGACAGGCAATTTATGCATTGGACCCGGAAAATGTGTCTCAAAATCGAACTGTCCACTCAACAACCAGACCAGAAACCCTAGTCATAAAAGGATTTCGATCTAAAATATTAAGTGAAAGCTAAGATTATATCCAAAAATAAATTCTCTAGCAATCGATAACCTACCAACTGACTTCTGGGAAAACTAACAGTTAGACTTAGGAAAAAAAGTAGGAAACAAACTAGTCTAAAGCCACCCCAAATATTCCCATCCATCGCTTCAATGTCTCAATCAAAACTGATTGATCAACTGGGCACATATAATTCATAATACACTTTATTGGCAAAATAAACTTAGTATACATTGCCAATGCATTATAAAACACAACATACAGATATAAACAAACTGAATGCTGAAGTTTAATTTACTCAACTTTAAAATATCAAAAAGATTTTCTCTGGCTGCCGTTCAGTCTCTATCACACGCTAGGTGTCTCTCGTAAGGTTTCGCATTTGACACTGGTTCAGATAAAAGTGAGTACGTTTTTAGGCGATTTGAAGAGATATGGCAGCTTGTCTTTATCTCTCCTACCTGGTTTACCACTGGCAGGGGACATCTACATTCCCCGTACAGTAAATCTGCTCCACACAATCAGTTTCTGTGCTAGGATGTGCTGTCACGTTGACTGTGTACCTCCTGAAAAATTTAGATATGGTAATTTTAGCCACAGAAAGTGGGGGGAAAATAGTGAAGATTCAGGAAATAAAAAAATATTCTGCATTAATTGCATTTCTTTTAAATGGTAAACTGTCAACTACAGTATTAATCACAGAAAATAAATGTCCTATACTATACTTTAAACTTCATATACTGTATAAGATGAGAAAGTACACAGAGGAAATAAAGTATTGGAGGGAAGAAGAGGAAATGAGATTAAGAAATGACGCTAGCCAGACTTGAAATTGCAATGCCCATGTGAGCACTCTAACTCAACATGTTGAAGCATATGCACAAATTGCTATGCCATGGCTCTGACAGAGGTCAATCCTTAATTTCATTGTGAATATGACTCTGCTGAAGTTTTAGGACACCTGGTACTAGAAGAAAGCACAAATCCCCTTTCTTTGGTCATATTTACAGAGGCTCATCAACCAAATTAACAAGCTGGTGATAAGCAGGAGAGATGCGGCATGTCCTGATGCATGATGGGCTAATTAGGGTCAAGGTTAGTGTTTCAGAGCTTGAAGAAACAGAGCAGAAAAAGAGCCTGGCTAATCTAATCAAGTGCATCATGCAACCACAGACTAATCGCTGTCAATTACCGTCCAGTAATAGGAAGGATGTAGTCCCCATAACACCCTGGCCTGCTGAAGAGGAGAAGATGGGGAAGAGGATGGGGAAATGGAAGGGAAAGGGAGAGAAAGTGGTGGGGGTAATGTTTCATCATGGCCATCAAAGCCCATCTGGAAAGTGGCAGTAGCACTTATGTTGAAGAGCACAGGTGTTGCTGTTTAACTCTTAATTAGATTACTGCAGATCAAAGGCAGACTGTCACCACCAGGGAGCATTTACATTGCAGGGAAGGGTGGAGGAGGTCTCTAAGGGACCAGAGGGGCAGAAATTCTTTATTTTCCACTGATTGAGACAGATTAATCTGCTTACCATAGATGGCTTCACTAGTTTCTACCAAGACTGAGATTATTAAGGAAGAATGTGAAAGCCAGTATGCTCTATGTTCTGTTAGGTTAAATTAGATGTTCTTAGTTGACAACAAACATGCTTTTTGCTTAACATGATGCTAAGTAGGCCATGTGCATAGACAAATATAATTGTTTGTCCTGGAATGACAGGCCTGGCAACCAAACTTAACCTAACTTAGTTGCTAGTGCAGCCAGACTTTTCATTAAGACATAGGTATGAAGATAATTTAGTGCCAAAAAAGATGGCTGATGGAGGGAACGAGACATTGTGTCGAAGAAGCGACACTAGGGGTCTCTCTTGAGAGCTTCGCGCATCTCTGAACTTAAGAAAATGGCAATGTCCCGCCCCCGGACATACGGGTATAGAGGGAGGAAAATGCATCGGTTCATTCTGGATTTTACCAGAGGAGCCGACAATGAGGTTCGGTGTTAACAGTGGCTCGGTTCAGTGACGTAGCCGGGAGGACACACCGTCTCGATCCCTCTATCAGGGAACGGAGGTTACAACAGTAACCTACACGTTCCCCATCTGTTGCTCACTTCGACGTTGTATAGAAGAAGCGACACTAAGGGTCCAAGTTTTATCACGCCATGAACTGAACCGTGTGCGTGCTCTGCTGACACAGGTGTGGGCAGGTAGTTCCGTGCCAAAACGACAGGCTGTGTCAGCCTGTATGTACCCTTCCCCAATGCCCCATAAGATCGTCATAACCTTTTGGTTCCCTACACCCCAATATGGGGGGAACAAGGCGATGTGCCAAGCATGGGAGCAAGCCACGGCAGCCGCGCCTTTTCTTTTCCTATGTTTCTTGCATAGAGTTAAAGTGGCTGGGGCCAACTTAACGCTATCACACACAATTCCCAATTCCTATTCTTTCAGGGGAGAAAGACCCTGCGGAGACCACACCTGCCCAGGCTGGGGGAGGTAAAGAGTGGTGGAATACATCACATAGGATTTTAGGTTGCATGTGGAGAATGGCGCGGTGGTAGATCCTACCTCATTGGGAGGGAGGAGGCCTCACAAACACGGCAACCGGGGGACAGTGAGGACTACCCAAGGGAGACGCGGGTCTGCTCACAAGGGAGCCGTACTGCAGAAAATACACACAGGGGGACAAGTCCACCCGGGGGCCCAACCTGTGGAGCACCTATTCCAGTGCAGAGTAATTTGAGTACTCGCATTGGGTTTGGTTGGGGAATTCCTTCGCTGAATTCGCAGGCCAGAGGGCTAGGGAGGAGTCATCCAGGGAGCTGAGTTAGTGGGATCTCCTGGGATAAGAGCGCACAATATTACCTCAGCGGAGAGCAAGGGTGCTAGGTGCAAGCGGTACACCCAGTCAGTTGTTACCGCATTACCAAGTTAAACCGACTCAACCCTGAGATTGTAAAATCTCGTAAAGGTATTGGGTGTTGCCCAACCCGCTCCTCTGCATATGTCTGCTAAGGAGGTGCCTTTGGGCAGTGCCCACGAGGATGCCACACTTCTCGTCGAGTGTGCTAGAAACAGGTGGGCACGGCCTGGGTGTAATAGGCCAATGTTAAGGCGTCAACCACCCAGTGGGAAAGCTTCTGTTTGGAGACAGCGTTCCCTTTCCGCTGTCCACCAAAGCAGACAAAGAGCTGCTCAGAACGTCTAAAGCTCTGCGTGCGGTCCAAATAGATACGCAAAGCATGTATCGGACACAACAATGAAGGGGCTGGGTCTGCCTCCACCCGGGGCAGCGCTTGCAGGTACACTACCAGGTCTCTGAAGGGAGTCGTAGGAACCTTGGGCACGTGGCCTGGTCGCGGTCTTAGGGTGACGTGAGTGACTGCCGGACTGAGCTCCAGGCAGGTGTCGCTGAAAAAGAACGTTTGCAGGTCCCCAACCCTCTTGATGGAGGCGAGCACGATCTGGAGGGCCATCTTCAAGGAGAGGGCCTCGAGCTCAACTGAGTCAAGTGGCCCGAAGGAGGGTCTCTGAAGGCCTGAGAGGACCACTGAGAGAACCCAGGAGGGGAACAGGCTTGCCCGGGGAGGATTCAACTTCCAGCGCCTCAAGTAACCTGATAATCAAGTCGCGCTTACCCAAGGACTTGCAGTCCACTGCATCGTGGTGGGCCGCGATAGCGGCTACATACACCTTCAAGGTGGAGGGGGACAGCCTCCCCTCCAACCTCTCTTGCAAGGATGAAAGCACTGACTATACTGCGCATCTCTGCGGGTCTTCAGACCGGGAAGAACACCAATTTACGAACAAGTGCCACTTCGGGCGTAAAGTTGCCTGGTAGAGGGAGCTCTGGCTTGGTTTATCATGTCTACGACAGCAGGTAGTAGGCCAATTAGATCTTCCGCATTCCATCACTGGCCAGACGTGGATATTCCAGAGGTCTGGGTTTGGATGCCAGAGGGTGCCCCGTCCCTAAGAAAAAGGTCCTTCCACAGGAGAATTCGCCAGGGAGTGGCTGTCGTGAGGAGCACGAGATCCAAGAACCAAGTCTGAGTGGGCCAGTAGGGGGCTACCAGAATTACTTGTTCCTCATCCTCCCTGACCTTGCACAGCACCCGTGCAAGAAGGCTCACTATGGAAAATGCGTACTTGCAACTCACAATTCCAAGATCGGTCGTAAGCCGCCGCCTTTCTTAGGTACAATAAAGTAAGGGCTGTAGAGACCCTTCTTCATCTCGGCTGGAGGGACAGGCTCTATCGCGTCTTTAAATAGAAGGATCGCGATCTCCTCACGCAGGGTGTTGGCATCTTCGCCGTGCACCGAGGTAAAGCGGACGCCCCCGTATAAAGGGGGAGGAGGCCTGGCAAACTGAATCGCGTAGCCGAGTCGGATGGTCCTGGCCAACAACGTGACCTCATTGAGCGCAGTTCCTGCAGCACATCAGGAACAGGACTACCCAAGTGCATATCTTCAAGTGCCTTGGCCTGGTGGATTGCAGGGGGGCCAAGGTATGCAGGACGGAGACAGCTTGGAGCGGCGCCCTAACCCAGGAACCAATCGTATAGCTGTGAGGGGGGTGGAGATTTCCGGTCCCTCCCTGCGCTCACAGTGGTCTGGGCAAGCATAGCGGACATCTGTGCGTCAGGCTCACACTGGAGAGCAGTGGTGGCAGCCCAATGGAGTCATCAGCATCAGACGCCGCTGTGAATGAGAAATTCAACCGCATCCAGGAACTACACAGGGGCGGAAAAAACATCTTTAAAAAGACGCATCCTGAAAAGGACGTTCAACGCCAGCTGTGTATTGCTCTTATAGAGAAATAAACTCTTTTAGGAAAACATTCTCTTTTAAAAGCACTGTCAAAGCGCCCAGGGTCAAAGCTGCACAGCTGTGCAGAGAAGGAGAAAGCCGATGATATGCACCGTAGATCCAACAGCATACGCTCATAGAGATGAAGTGAACAGTCTTGTGAATATCAGCTCGCTGATCACACAACCGGTCGGCTCCTAAGAAAATTTCTGAATGAACAGATGCATTTCCCTCCCTTTATACCTGTATATCTGGGGGCGGGACATGCAAATTCTGTCTGCCAATTTCTCATTGGCCTTTTTCTCAAGTTCAGAGATGTGCAAAGCTCTCAAGAGAGACCCCAAGTGTCACTTCTTCGACACAACCTCGAAGTGAGTGACAGACAGGGAACAAATGTTTTCACACATTTCTCTGGAATACTCGTTTATGACTGGTCATTCACACTATTCAATAGCCTGATATGTCTGAATAATGACAGCACAACTGGGTATCAAGTGATATTTCAAGATATCAGTTAGAAGTGAATAGGGCCCAATTTTGTGTTAAAATACTTACTGTTTCAGTATGTACAAAATATGCCTGTTAACATCATTTTAGTGTTACAGTATAAAATCACATAGGCCTACTAACCTTTTCTGTGTAAAGTTATAGCCAATTTTACATCTTTGTTGCCATGACGATGTAATCTCAACAAAACCTAAAATGTTACATCTGAAATAATACACAGGTTTTAACAGAAGAATTATTGTAAGTGCTTTAATAAAATTATAAGCTTCAAATTTCTGCTTTAAAACCCTCCAAAAATTGGCCCCATTCACTCAAGTGTAACCTTGACTTTGGCCTTTTTTTTTAAGAAAAGAAGAGACAGCTGGAAATAGTCTTTTCTGTATAAATATACCTTATTCACAGACTGCGATGACATATTTCTGCCATATTTATCAACGTAAATTTCACATTTTATTTTTTTATATTATAATTTTTTTAAATATTGAATGTACATTTATAACATTATGCTTTGTGTCATATTACCCTGGAATTACATACAAAAAAAATTATATAATAATAATAATAACAATAATTACCACAGCTGCGAGGGGGTTTCTATTACAGCTGCTGAGAGAGTGACAGTAAATTTGGCATCTTCTCACATTTTACTGTCTTAATCCATTACTCTCTATTTTTTTCCTCTTCTGGAAAGTCATTTAAACATAATAGTGGATTTTTTATTTTGGTCTTGGAGCAAATGGGTAAGTGAAAATAATATCTGCTGTTGTCTCCTATTTACTCACCGCGGTCAAAATTTACCCCGCAAACGTTAACTTCTGCGTTCCAAAACCGAGAGTGTGAAAGAGGTCTATTAGTGTTATTAAAGAATGTGCGTGCTTCTTCAAATGCGTATATTTGCCTCTAACGACATTTATTGTCATTTGTCACTCTGACACATCTTTCAAGTCGCCTGCCAGTGTTGAAGGTAGATGAGCAAAATTGCCCGGTGTGTGTTAATTTCATACCCTGGTTGCGAGTCATCTTTCCTATACTTCTCATTTCACTCTGTGATTTCTACAAGTAAGCAAATAAAAGTAATATTTTGTGTCCATTTGCTTATGTATCTGCCAAGTAGTTGTGTAGTAAGTAGGATAATGAGTAGTCAAGATTGTAATTTTCATAATATAAACACCACCAGAACTCTGACGCAAACTAGAGGTTGAATTCAGCTGTTTTTGGAGACTCAGTGATCTCTTTCATCTCATGTAAAACAACACAATTTAAAATCAAATAATTAATTCATGGCCATTTAATTTAATTGATAATTAGCCATATCAGGGTCCTGAGTTTTGTTTTTTTTTTTGGTGATAATGACCTGGTTTTTGGCTGACTTTACATTATCCCTTATTTACAAATAGAACCTAATTTGAATGTGTTACCATCGGTTGCACAGAGAGCACAGAAGTAATTAGTGAAAATGTGTGTAGACTTTGCAATCAGATTTTATGTCCACCCAAAAGTAATGTTCTTAATGCTGAAGTGTGTAACTTTTTTATGTCCAAATACATTCTCCTATCCCAGTTTATTGTGCATTGACAACTATACGTAATCCATTTGTGGGTTTATCTCCCCCAAAAGTATAAACACTGAGCCTCCCAAGCACTATCAAAACATTGATGTATATATTTTGAGTGGCCCGCTCAGTCCCGCCCATCCATTTCTAACCCAGTCTATAGCATGAGTTTGAGGGCATGGCTATTTGTAGTAAGCTGTTCAGCCAGAGCAGATGCCTTGTGTTCATGTGTGTGTTTGTGAGAGACAACTTGTGTATATTTACCAATGGTGCTCTTAAAACTGTTGCCACAAAGTTATAAGCACACAATTTCCTTTTTAATTTCATTATATTATAGCATTAAAGGAATAGTTTCTTCCATACAAAAATGATAGCCTCACTCACCATTCTTTTTCACTGCAAGTAAAAACATGCAATGAAAGTGAATGATGACTAACACTAACTTATAAGACCTAACATCTCCTTTTGTGTTCCTTTGAATAAAGAAAGTCATGTTGGTATGGAACAATGCAAAGATGAATAAATGATGACCAATTTATGATTTATTTATTTGTTTTTGGTGAACTATACCATTAAGGTTTGTGTTCAATGGAATTACGGGAAAAGCAAAAACTGTTATTTAGAAGAGCATGTCCACATACTTTTGGCCATGTAGTGTATCAGTGTACTTTTTTTCTTGTGTGAGGGTGAAATTTCAGCAAGCCACCGAACACCCATCTGTGATGTTTAGGGGCTACAGAGAGAAATTTGGCATTTATGGAGTAGAAACTGGGCCTATGAGAGTTTTGGACTTCATATGGATATGGATGTGTGTGCATAATTTCACATTAAATTGTTTCATTACATGCTGTAACTTTGCCTCCCATGTGAGTGGGCAACTAGGAATCAGATACACTAGTAGAAAGAGCCATAACTTGTACAAAACTAATAATTGGGCTTATAATTTCACCTATAAATATGCAGAACAGGCTTTAAAACACTTAAATAACACTGCTTAAATAATCCAAGTTACGACCTGAATTAAACAGTTTAAACCCATTTAGGTGGCTCAGAAGGAGAGTACCGATCTCTCTAGGAGATCAGTGGGAAAAGGCTTTGAGTTTTTGGCCAAAAAAAAAAAAAAAAAGAGCAGAGCTTCCACAGATAAAAGAGTCTGAGAGAAGCCTCCTTTTCTCTGACAGCCCTCCAGCAGAAGATAGGAGCTACTGAGTGTGGAGCCAAGACCTCACACTGAGTCGTAAAGTGGGCCGGCAGTCTGGAGTCTATTCCAAGGCTGAGTCTCTAAGTGCAAGGCCTATCCCTCCAGAGATGAGCACACAAGCTGGAAGTGTTCAATCAGCTTAGTAGACAGAGTAAACAAATGCTTAGATAAAGATAAGTATGGAGAATGAGAGATACCAAGTCCACATGGAGGAGAGAGAGGTGAAGAGACAATAGTGCAGGGAGTAGGATGGATGAGCTTCAGGGGATGAGAGATTTGGTCTATCATCTGGGATAAATCCATCTCCCTCTGAATTCACATATGGTGTGTGTAGAAGAGGCTTTCTCTCCAACAGAAAAGTTTTTATTTCCTTTTGTATTTTCATTTAATTTTGGTTTGTTTATTAATAGTTCCCCGTCTGTTGCTCTCTCGACGTTGTGTCGAAGAAGCGACACTAGGGGTCTCTCTTGAGCGCTGAATATGCCTCTGATCTATGAAAAAAGGCCAATGGGAATTAGGCAGACAGTATTTGTAGACCCCGCCCCGGACATATGAGTATAAAAGCAAGCAAATACGTCGAGATCATTCAGAAATCATTCTTCTTCGGAGCAGATGGTTGTGTTGCCGTCAGCTGCAAGTTACACACCTGTTCGTGTTTTCCTCTGACGCTTGCCTGTTGGATTCGACGGCAGTGCAGTTTGCCCCTGGGTGCTTCGACAGCGCAAGAATCTAAAAGAGTTATTTTATACTCAATTTTTAAACACATCTTGAGATCCCTTAGTTCGGATTTGCGCTCCATCAAGTGTTTTGAACGCAAGAACGTAACGCATGTTTGTGTTGTGTTGTCTGCTGGATGGTTGTTTTCTTCATTGTATAAACTGCGCATTACCACACAGCTGAAGTTAGACTTACTGCCCTCTGGAGTAAACAGGTGGTACTACAAGCTTGCATTTCTCAGGAATCTTCCTTATTACAGTCCGGGTGGGCATTACTATTAATTGCGTTAATTTTTTTAACACATTATTTTTTATAAAATTAATCGCACTGAAATAACGCGTTAAATCGACAGCCCTAATAAATATTTATATATATAAATATTATTATTTATATATTATATTATTATTTATTTTTATTATACTACAATAAAATAACTTTTTTTTATTTAATGACAGTTTGATTAAAATGTACTACTAAAAAGCTTAATTTTAATTCTTGCCTCTGCACCATCATATGGCCTCACCTTATTAATACTGCTGCTAAATATAATCTATTTATCTATATATTAAAGGGAAGAAAACCTGGATACTCAAATAATTAAGCAAAAATGCACATTAAAATGCAAAGACACACCTGAATAATGTGTAATTTGTATAGGTGAGCTTAGAGCTCACCTGAGGAGAATAAAGCTCTAATTAATGGAAAAACCTTTGATTTTAAACAGTTTCTGACAGCACTGTGTTTCTTTCGAGGGAGGCAAAGTGTTAAAATGACACGATGTGTCTGAAAAACTCCTCAGGTAAGTGTCAACAGCAAGTGCGTATTTACAACAAAATGTCACCATGGCTGATTACGAGCGATTTGTACCTCAGTGAAAAAGAAACCAAATTAAAATAAATAAATATATAAAAACACGCTCCACTTGATGAGAGAATATTTAATGAAGCACCACATGCTAATACCACATGCACAATTTCTGCATGCAACACATGCAAATTTCCATCAGGGGCTCGCACAATAAACAATTTTAAAGAATCACTAATAAGAATAATTTTCACAAATATGTCTCACCCTTGATTTTAATTTTGGTAAATACCATATACTGCATTTGTAAAATGTTACTATACATTGAGAGAGGACCTGAAGGGAGAGCTGAAATAGGGGTAAAGAAATATGTAAGTCGAACTCGCTCCACCTAATGTCTCTAATGAGTCAGCCTTATGCTAATATTAGTGCTGGAGTTGATTCGGCTCAGCTGGGTGTGAGTCGGGTGTGATATGAGGGATAAAGCCTCCCTCTGTGAATCTAATGAAAAAGTCAATGGCACTGGATTGAACCACCCCTGGACATGGCCCTGGTTCTACGGTGTTGCGAGTTGCTTTCACACACACATTACTACTTGATACAAACACAAGGACCGAGCGTGTTATACACAGACCGGCAGACACACAAAATATAAACAGTCTAATAAAGGGAGCACCGCAGCCACAGTCATAAATGCCACATTTGATGCAAGCACATAACTGTCAAGACTCAGCTTTCAGCAAACTGTAATTTCTGTCATGTTTCAGTCCGTCAGGAAAATTAGTTTTCAGTGATAGTTATTTGATGCATCTTATGAACTAAGCTGTTTTTCACACATACAAGAATAAAAAAAGGAAGTAATTTGCAATATTGCAGGCTCAAACCAGTGATCTAAACTCAGAAAGCATAAAACATTTTACAAATATTTTACAACATGCATTCCGGTTGCATATTAACATCACAGTATCAGTTATGTCCTTGGAGCTTCATTCGAAACAATTAGTTAGAAACTGCTTCTTTAAATTGAGGAACATTTCAAAATTAAGATCATCTGTGACTAAAAGTGAGTTAGAGATGATTATTCATGCGTTCATCTCCTCCCGTTTAGACTATTGCAACAGTCTTTTTACGTGTTTGAGTAAGGAGCTTCATCGTCTCCAGGTTGTTCAGAAATCTGCTGCAAGGCTTTTATCCCGCGTTAAGAGAAGAGAACACATCACACCTGTTTTAGCTTCACTTCACTGGTTACCAGTCCAGTATAGAATTCATTTTAAAATTCTGGTTCTTACTTTTAGAGCCTTGCATGGCCAAGTCCCTACATACATCACTGACCTGATACAGCTGCACACTCCTACCCGGAGTCTCAGGTCTTTAGATCAGATGTTATTAGTTGTTCCCCGTACTCATTTTAAAACTAGAGGGGACCAGTCTTTCCAGGCAGTCGCTCCCAGGCTGTGGAATGCTTTGCCTCTTGTTTTACGTTGCGCAAACTCAGTTGACTCTTTTAAAAAACAACTGAAGACTTTGCTCTTCAAGCAGGCTTTTGGTTAGTCGTGGGGTTTCTTTTATGGTTGTTTGTAGTGTTTGTTGTTTGTATTTTGGGGAATGTATTTAAATTGTTCTTGTATTACATTTTACTGTGAAGCACTTTGTGATTTTTATCTGTGAAAAGTGCTATACAAATAAATTTTACTTACTTACTTACAGTATAATTTTTTTAAAATGTTAAGAGACCACAGGTAAAGTTTAAAAAGACTGTAACCAAAATAAAACGTTTTGGAAATGTTATGAAAATATTTACCTGTTTTCTTTAAGTACCCTCGAAATGTCAGAATGTTGTTTAACTACGAAAACAATGCAGACTAAACCGCAACACCAAAATACAACCAGGTCAAATCTCAAAATAAAAAACAACATTACTTCAAACATTACTAAAAACAAAAAAACAAACAAACAAACAAACAAAATACATTACAAACAGCCCAAGTTCAAAAGCAAACTTTTGCCAACAACAAGCAATTTATCACACCTACACAATATTTAACCAAGTTATTCCTATTATTCCAAATTTTGTGACTGAAGAAAAACAAACAAACTTGGTCTTAAAGAAGAGCTGTATCATCTAATTCAGAGAGCTTCATAATAATAATAATGGGAAACATGTGTTTAAGAAAAGGGACTCTATCTGGCTAAACCTCAGGAAGTACAGCACATGAGCATCGAATGATAAAAGTGTTTTTTTTTTTTACTTTAAATGCCAGCCATGAACATTTCTAAAAGTCTACCAATTAGACTACATATAGGGCCAGAAAATAACTAATTAGGCACATTTTCCATTTTAGCTCTTGTACTTCCTCTCCCCCCTCCACAGATGAAAGGAGGATAGAAATAACGGATGGTGGCAACTTCAAAATATTGCCCTTGGCTTATTTTTTTTTTCCTCTTATCTATTGCATTCTCTTTTCTGTTTTCCACTCTTGTTGTTTTGTCATTTGTGCAAAAAGTGCAGAATCACTTTAAATATCCTTGTCTTGAAGGACATTGAGAGCACTTAATGCAAGAGTTTGGTGCTAGCCTCGATGAGTGCCATTTACTCAAATGGGATAAAGAAATCTCTTATAACTGTAATTGAACATATACCCACTTCAAGCACACCAAGGTTAGCATTTAATTATGAGTAATAATATCATATTACAGCAGCCACAAGGCCAATGTTAGCTAACTTAGATTCAACCAAAACAGTGACTTAAGGTGACATACTGTTTTTTACATTGGGGCACTCTTTACCACAGTGTGCAATCACCAAAGTGTTCCACAGTAGGGAACAACTACCTTAAAAAAATAATGTAGACACAGATTGGTTAATATTTCAGCAGCCTTGGTGATGTCAACCTGAGTCGGAAAGTTGTTTCAGAGAGAGTTATTATTTTTTATATAAAAGATTACATAGACAAAATGTTACTTCTTTGGAATAATGTGCACTGATTAATTGTGCACAATAAGTCTAGGCACATGTCTTAAGAGAATAAATTGTATAATTTTATAAAAAGGCTGTTTTTGATTTCATTCTGAAAAAGTTTTGGGATGTGTTAATAATATACAGTAGATATTTAGCATGAATGCAAATCCCATATTTATTTTGGCAACACAGTCTCATTTGGTTAGCTTTCCTCTTCCAAACACATGGACTGGTTATTCTTAAGAGAGCTAAACCAGCCTTTAATTAAAAGAGTAAAATAATAAAAGAAAATCATTATTTATTAAGGTATTAGGGAAATCAAACATACAAATTTGACACGCTTGGTTTTAGGTAAACAATGCCTGTTGTAAGCCCATTACTGGTGCTTAGTATATGACTTAATGTGTTAAACATGTAATATGAGAGGGGGCAGAGAAATTAGAGCTTCTAGTGTTTTTAGCAGGGCAACAAAGCAAATCTGATGATAGTTCTGTAAATGGTGAAGGAGGGTAATGGGCCCTCTTCATTAAAATATTCTGATATTCACACAGCTGCCGTTCATTGTAAATGCTTCACACATTGTTAATACAAGCTTAGCTTCTCTGGGTCATTTGGCCTCAGATTGGCTGCATAAATATTCAGTTTGCAATCCATTACTTAATAGTTAAAGGGATGTTCTGGGTTCTGTACAACTGAAGCTTTATCACCAGCTTATGTGACTTACTGTTGAATTCCACAGAAAATAATTGAAGTAAAAATGGAACATAACAAGAAAATCATCCCACACAGAAAGAAAATAATATTGTTTACAGGCAGTGTTAGGTAAAGTTACTTTTAAATGTAACTTGTTAGAATATTGTGTTACTCCTTAAAAAGTTTATTTTTATGTGTTACTTTATTTAAAAAAGTAACTCAGATATTATGGTCTTAAAATAAAATATTGTGTTACTTGACTCATTACTCAAAAAAAGTAATCTTATTATGGAACGTGTATTACTTGTAATGCATTATCCCCAAAATAACAGGATTGCACTTAGAATGGAAGACTAAGGGCAAGGGATTGCAACTTAAGTAAACTCTAAAATACATAATGTTTCAAAATATAGCCACACAACTTAAGAGTTATACATGTTAAAATTATAAAACCAACTACTTTTGCATGGTACGCACAATACGGTATACCAGACAAGGACATGACAGAAACTGTTTGCATAATGAAAACACTACCCACAGGAATTAATACATTCATCTGCCAGGAACAGTCCCACTGCTAAAAGCACACGTTTGACAACTTCACATAAAATAAAACAATTTAGAAAAATTAATACAATCAAAAACTTACATCAAATTAAATTGTTTAATCTTTAACTAAATTTGAATTATTATTTAATATATATCATTTTAAATATTTGTAAGATTACTCAACTTGCTTCAAATGTGTTATGGAATTGAAATGTGTAAATCTTAAGTGTTTACCAAAAAAAAAATATAATATAATTTATGCTTTTGAACCATCTGGAAAGCCTTGCCATATAAATGTCCATTATAAGTGCATTGCTATAAGAGCATTTTTTGTTTATTTTCATAAGCTCAGATGTGAGTGGAACTTAATTTCTGTGGAGAACAGCAAGCCACAGACACTTTCAATATAGTTTATTGTATTGGATGTATTGAATCCAATAAAAGCAGAAGATTATGCTTGTGATCTACACTGTAAAACATTTCCATGATTTATTGGTAAAATATTGTAAAAATGCTACAGTAAAAAAAAAATATTTAATTGGTTAACGAGTAGTTAAAGTAAAATATCCGTAATTTCTTTTTCATATATTTAAAAAGACAATACATAAAAAATAAAATGTTTTACATGTAAAAAGTATGATTTTCTTATATAATAAATGGTTAAAATTTATATTATGTTTAACAAGAGAGTACATGTACTTTTTATGGTAAATTATTGTTAAAATTACAGTAAAAACAGTAATTGGGCATTCCCAGAAGTCCCTGCGTGACCCATTACAAATAATTATATTTTATGGTAATAGTTATGTTTTTTCTTATTTTTAACAGCACTTCTCTACATTGGGGTGTTCTGTGTTATATTTAATGTGGTTTAGTTCATGTTTATTGCATTATTTGTATTTCATTTGTGTTAGTTACCCTGATGGTGTTGAGTGTTTGTGTGAGTGACACTGAGAACTGTCTCTACATGTTTATTGGTCATTGCTCCTGAAAGAGCCACTATTGATGAACTTCATGACATCTGTAATTACTACGGTGATCAACAATACATTATAAAGTGAAAAGCATATTTTTACAGTATGAGTAGGTTAATGTATTAAGTTTATCATTTAATAATATAAACAATGGTACTGCACCATAAAGCATACCATAAAAACAACAATTTTAAACTGTAAAATTAACAGGTTGTTCTGTAAAGTTAAATTTTTCCTCTATGTTTTTACATAATTCTTCTGGCAACCACAGCTGCCAGTTTATTTAATTTTTTTGGTAAAAATAACTGGATTTTTTTTTACAGTGTATGCTGTTCTAGGCTGGTATTAAGATGTGATTCGAGTTATCTGATCACAAGTGGTCAGCCTTAAATGCAGGTGTAAATACGTTTTGTGATCAGATCATAAAAAAACACATACAGAAGTAGTAAAAAATGCATGTGACCATATCGCATTTGAGGTGTAAACAGTAAGCCATCATGAATGCATCCCAGACAGCAGTGAAGCACCACTCACCTGTCAATCAACCAATGTACTAAAACAACAGTTTAAACTTTGCCAGTTCCAAGCAGCTATAATAGGAAATAACCATCCATTTTTTGCAGCAGAAGATCTTTATCCAAGTGTGATTGCTGTGCTCATATAAGCCTATATGAAATTAATAAAGGGAGAAAATGCACCAGGTTCTGACACAAATCCTGCAAATGAGCCAGGTGAGAACGCCCTTAGGAAGCAATTCATGGAGTAACTTTACCTTGCAAAGGCACATGATTGTGTTTTTATCCCATCAGAGTTTGTCTGTATGTCCATATGCAGCTTTAAGTGAGTAAATAAGCTAATCAAAAACAATCTATTGTAGCACCCATTTCTGATGCCAATATAGTGTTGAATTTTATTTAATAAATTGCAGGAAAAATGCTTGACTATGAATCACTATGGATTACAATCAGTATTAGTGATTATATGCAGCCGAGTTCAATGAAAACATTCAGATCAGCTTGACGTCTTCTCAGGCTTAGTCTAACGTACGGCCTAACATCTCCTTTTGTGAATACATGGCTACTTTTGAATGACCATCGATAGAATTACATGCTTTTTGCAAGCACAATGGTGTAGTTACAGCATCTACCAGCAGCTCCCTGCTGAAGCTAACAATTTAATCCCTTACCCCTCTGGTGTTAAGTAATTAGAGTGAAATTTGATTTTATGTTTAATTTAAAGACCAACAATTCACACATGCACTCTCATACTCCCGGGAAAATTGCCCTTGTGCACCACTCTGAGATCAGTCTAACACTTTCACTTATGTCACAGAACTAGAATTGAACAGATCATCTATCAGCATCCAATCAATTACCAGTTTAAGTCATACTGTAATAGGGGTTACCCTCCTTCAACGTCACCTCTGCAACCCCTGTGGTGAGGCCCCAGTCTCTGGGTCCTCAGTAAAGAGGAGGCATGAAAATTCACTCCCCAAGAAGCCATCAGCTCATTCTTGCCCTAAGCTTGCCCTTTGAACTGTCAAGATTATAAGGAGCACTTTCTGTGCTATGAATATAATGCACCTTGGATCCCTGCAGTGACACTTATGAGTGGAAGCTTTGCTCCTGTTGTGCAAAATCAGCAAATTTCTGCCCTCATTTCTTCCAATTATGCACTGACAGGTCTGTGGTTATCTATGGCCTTGAACAGCATAGGATTTTTGAGAGACTTTAATGTTGGTTTATCGAGAGTAAGGGTTTTCATTTGACTTTAAATGCATTTAATATTAATGCTTACCATAAATTGCCGACTTTCCATCATGACACAAGTAGAGAGGAACTGATCATGTACAAAAATGTGTGTTTCTATGATCAATTAAATAATTTATGCACTGAAAGGAAACAAAGTGTTTTTTTTTCTGCTATTTCTCTACATTTGTCAAGGAATAAATGGTGGAGGCTGAAACTGTGTTTAAGTTCAGAATGTTTTGTATAAAAAATGGGTTATTGATGAATGTTCTTGTGCCTTAAACAGCAGGAAGATAGAGAAAGAGATGCAGAAGTTAACAATATAAAAATAAGCTAACAACAATGCCTTCCACATTAGCTAACTGACATTGTTGAGTTTATTTCTGCCATTCATAGCCATGGGCTCTAGCAAGCTTCAACATTCCTCCTCTCTGCCCTTTCAGAAGTTCTTTTGGACTGGCTGATAAAGTCTGACTGCCAGAGCCTATATAATGTTTTGGGAATTTTGAAAAGGTCTCCATGGTATTTTTGCAAGTGTCATACCATCAGTCATTCATAAGCACTCATGGTACAAGAGTCTCATCTTCCATCTGGATGCACATTATATACACACACGCACAACTATTCTTGGGTCACACCACATTAATTTGGAACAATGGAACGCATTTGTGTTGGTTTGTGAATATGATCAATCACATTAAAAACAGAATCAATAATGGCAACTTGCTTCAACACAAAACTATACTGAACCCCAAACTTTGAATACGTACCCAAGCAAAATTCCATGGAACACTATGGTCCACTGAAATCCAATTTATTTTACTGTAGCTGTAGTGTAGAACGCAACCATATTTATTAAAGTCTGTGATCACCGTATTCAGACCGATGTTGCCCTTATGGAATTCACAAAGGTAAAAGTAGAAGTTTAATATACATTATTACAGGCTACAATATGCATAAATGCAAGCACACATACAAACACTGTGGGGCTGATTTAAAGAAAATATGAGAACATATCACAATGGCATATGGTTCCAATTTATTTGAAAGACTCATCGCTCCCAAAAGTCACTCTTCATTTGCATAAAGTAAAAATATTCTCGCCGTCACTCGTGTTGCCGGAAGTCACCAGCTCGCATTGAAAATTAATGAGATGAGGTGAGGTCGCTTTGTCACTGCGTGTTGCTGGCAGTGTGAACGCAGCTTAACAGGTACAAACTCACCAACACACAAACTCACAAAACAATCTAACAAAGACAAGAGGGATGAAGGCACAATATATAGAGAGGAAAGCACATGAGGAGCAGGTGAAATGAATTAACATAACAAGGACTAAAGAGGGAGAGTGATAAGGGAACAAGGAGGAGGAGTTGGGGAAGCACATGGCAAGACAAACACAAAGCCATGTGCTAATATACAAGACAAACTGACACGAGTGCACATAGCGACGAGGAATCAAACACAGCCATATGCACTCACACAACACACAAGACTGACAGAGGAGTACATGGCAAGAGAACCGAACCTGAATCCATGTGCTCACAAAGACGAGACATGGAGCATGAGTGTCCAGATCCCGACTCAAAACAGAAACTGATCTAGGCTGAAGAGTCAGGATCCAAACACCATGCTCTGAACATGAAAACATTTACATTTACATTTATGCATTTGGCAGATGCTTTTATACAAAGCGACTTACAGTGCAATTATTACAGGGACAATCCCCCCGGAGCAACCTGGAGTTAAGTGCCTTGCTCAAGGACACAATGGTGGTGGCAGTGGGGATCGAACCAGCAACCTTCTGATTACCAGTTATGTGCTTTAGCCCACTACGACACCACAACTCAAACAAAGCTCACAGATGTCAGGATCCTGACAGTCAATTTATTATAACATTTATTAAATTTTATTGTTATTTAATAATAAAATGATTTCATCACTTTTAAATTCTTTATGTTACGAATGCAGACAGCAAAGGCAGACGAGGAGAGCGGATCTAAGTGCAGCTTACTTTATTATTACAAACACAAAAACACAAAGGAAAACCCTCAATGGGGAAAATAAACACAACACCGAAAACACAGGCAGGGAACACACACCGGGCTAACAACATTCAACGAAAGACAAGGACTGAACCAAAAACCAGGATATAAATACACAAGGACAGGATGATTACAAATGATAAACAGGTGTGAACAAAGACACAAAATGGCAGTGATGATGACAGGTGGATACTGGGAAGTGTAGTTCTTTAAACAATAGACTAGTGAGACAGTGGAGCTAAACAAGGGACAAAAGTGAACCTATGGAAAACAAAAGGGACAAAAATGGAAACCAAAGGGGCAACGGTAAAACAAGACAAGGTAACCCTAACACTTTACATTTACATTTATTGAATATTATTATTTTACTTTAAAATACTTTTCAGTAATAAACTTGAATTAACTTAAAGTGGCAATTTGACCACCTTGAGGTTCACTTATAATATTAATAATGTAATACATTTGTAACATGATAATTTTCTAGCCTAATTCTGAGCCTCTGTCAAAAATGCTTGGTGATGGTGCTGCTTCTTTTTTAAGACTTGACAGTAAACATCCACTGTTCTGATTGGCTCTCTGCTCTTGACTGACATGCTCTTACATTGCCATCTAACTGCTCACTGCTTCTAGGCAGGACTATGGAACTGATAAGGTAAAGTAGATGTGACGTGTTCTTGTTGTGGAGGTGGTCAGATGTACAAGTCTTGGTTTCAACAAATGTTCTTTTTGCAGTCAGGAGGAAGTTTTGAGTTATAAAACTTGCAGTGTGCTTTTATTGTACAATGAACTCTTATATATGTTATAAATTTGAATCCTCATGTCATGACCCCCTTAGTCATGTGTTCCTTAACAATTTATTTAATTTACTTGAAATAAGTCATTAACTAATATGCCATTTAAATACTATTAAATGCTGTTCCAAAGCCCATACACACAAACACCAGACACACACAAGCAGTTAAAGTTTGCTATCTAGAATACATCTGTGTGTTATGAGAGCTTGCAACACGTGGATCTGGCACAGCAGGTCCACTGTTTGAAAAGCACTCTAAACTCTGAAAGAGAGACAAAATAGCCCACAGCTAGTGATGACTCTGCCTGCAGCTGTCACCACTGTCATCAACAGGGGAAATGTACTGAGAAGCTGTAAATTGCTGTTTTAGTACCAGAACAAGGTAATAAGTTGCACACATACAAAGTGTACATTCTGATAAAGGTAGATTTGTTATAATATCAACAGCATAACATCATTAATATTATCCCCCAAACGATGCCTGTGTTGGCTCACAAAATCTATTGCTTTCATACAAAAAGTACATTCCAAAATAAGCTGATGTATTGCATTATCATTGGTAATATCATACCTTTTATCCTCTAACTACCCCTGTGTTGGCTTACAGAATGCATTGCCTTCATAAAAAAGTACATTCCACCATGAGCTCGTTTACTGAATTACATCATCATCATCATAATTGCATCATTGATGACACCCACAGCATTATCTCTGTTCATAAAATGTATTCATACATAAAGTGCTTTCCAATATAAGCTGCTTTCTTTCATCATCATAATTACATCATTGATGACATTGTAAGCATTATCTTCTGGCTACCCCTTTGTTGGAACATATGATGCATTGCAAAAGGATGCAAAGCAATTGTTAGGCTTTTTCCACACTTCTGAGTTTCTCACTTCCAGGGGTGGCCCTCGCAAGGTAAACTTACTTCAGGTATCAACAACGGCTATTAAAACATAAGCAAGATCTGCTGAAATCAAAGTCTTCATTTGAATTAAATAGCGTGTAAATGTTTAATCTGACTTTATGCAACTCTACCGAGCTCCAATTAACATTCTGACAACTTTAAGGAAGGAATAATGTGACTGAATCCAGCATATTAACTGATGTATTCAAGCTGCTAATGGTCTTAGACTACAATGTAATAAATAACTATAATAATAAGATCATATATTCTCATCGTTATTCTCTGTGTCTGTTTGGGTTGGCTCTGCATTATTGCAAGTAAAACTGTCACAGCTCTGGTGAGTTTGCCAGTTTGTTTTGTATGTTTAGTTATTTTCTTTCCCTCATGTCTCGCAGGCACGGTGTTGACATGGGTACATTGATTGTTCCAGGGGAACGCTGATGATGCCACTGAATAGTGTGCCGAGCAACACCTGCTATCCTCTAATTCACTCCCATCTTAAGCCCTTTGTGTTCTCAGCATCTTTGCAAGATAGTTGTTTGGTGTGAAGTAACTAACCTTACTTTCTTTGCCTAGTTGGTCCTGTCTCATGTATTTGTTGGTTGTCTGTGTGTCAAGTGTGTGGATGCCTTCCAGTTTGCTGCATGTCAGCTGGGTTTCCACGGAAGATAGATCATCTTTGCCTTCATGTGGGAGCTAGATCGCCCTACCCATTCTGCACCTCACTAAGCTTCAACAGAGGATTCCACAAATCTATTCCTGACTTCCAAAACGCACACTCTCATTCAACGAACACACTCTTCAGGGATCTGTCATCTCTCCCCGCTGCAGCAGCAGGTGACGGGAATCTCGTCACATAAAATAAATCCTTTGAACTGTTCCTCTGCATTTCGGTCTGTTTGTCTCACTGTTGCCCATTGCAAAATCAGCACGTGTGCATCGACAGCCAGCTCTGCTCTCTCACACACACCTGTGCAGCTCGAAAATTAGAAGCAGGGCCGGGAAAATCATGTCTGATTGCTCGAATCATGGACACTTTTATAAACTGAGACACTTCTGTCAACTCACTATCTGAAATTTCATCTCATTCACATGCTTCTGGCATTATCATAAAACTGAGTGTGGTAAAGGTAATGTTTGACATTCATGATAATTCATTAAACTCTGTGTATTTCACACCATGAAGCCAAACCAACTCAGAGATATATCTGTCTTTTACATAGCACATGGTTCAAATTTTTAAATATTATATATATATATTATCCCTACCTTTATATATATATCTTTGCTAGGAGTATATCAAGCTTTTTAAAATTAACTTCTCGTGATACGGTGACGTGAGGATTCTCGTTTATGCTAATGAGACGGGAGCTAGTGAAGAAACCGCAACAGCACTGCATTTGAGCATATAAACTGCAGCCTGAATAGCCGAAAAGATGATAAATAATTGTGACTCATTGGAAAACATACCATACAGAAGTTGGAAGAAGCATTATTTGAGGCATACATTATGTATACTGAAGTAATAGCTGCAAAGCCATGGCGGAAGTAGCTTTACCCTGTGGTGACATAGTTTCTGATTCATATGAAAAAGGCTAGAGCATTTGCCCTATTAAATCAATTATACAATCTCAGAAATATTATACATTTCATTGCATTAGACAACAAAACATCAAACTAAGTGGCATCTGCAAGCAAATAATGCTACATAATTTCCCAGAAGTAACTTAAATTTTCTTAGCCATATTTGCCATTACTTTTAACCAAGTGGTCTCAAAGTCATTTTTAGTTTAAGTATGAGTTCAATTCACCTCAAGTTCAAAAGTTTGACAATCATTTCCAAACCCTCTTTGTCTTTATTTTGAACAGTATCTTCTGTATTATCATTTTAAATCAAACAAACTGCTTTATGTGAATTGTTCTGCTTGAAAAGTGTGCTAGTGCTATCGTTCTCTAAAATAAATGCCACTTGTATGATATTTTGCTATTTATGCAGTGACATTTATAAATTGTATGTGTGACTTGTGTTTCCACATACAGTATGTTTTTGGGCCACTGTAATTGTCCATTCATAAAATAGCCACCACATCAGAAGCACTGTTTATGAGCTTTTTTAAACCAGTTGGTGCAAACAAATCGCAAAGAACAATCTGAACAAAATCACAATCCGCTGACTTAGGTATGAGATAAGCATTCTTTTAGGACCCAATTACTTGTTTAAAAGTGTGCCCAGTGACCCATTCATGATGATCAGATCTGCCGCATCCTGCTTTCCACTTCCTCGTGAGTCTACCCATCACATTAATAAATGGAAAAGAGAACGATCCCTCTTTCTCTCCCGCTGTAGCTCACTCTCTTTCTCTGTGTGGACACCAGGTGATCTCTGACCCAAAGCTCCGCCAAAGAGAGAAGAAACTCATCACTCACTTCATTACCCCGCCGTCCTTCTGTCAGTGCAGAGATCTGACTCCGTTCTTATCTCAACCCACACAGCCATCTGGGACCGTGTGAGTCTGAATGCCTGCATCCCACCCGGTGAGGGATTCTTTGGGTGGGATTAACAGGAAGAGCAGTCAAGCCAATAGCCATGTCAAGGAATTAAGTCTGACCTCACTGCATGATGAAAGACCGACAATCTTCGATAGAGTTTCCTGAGCCAGACTGCCCAAAAGGATTGGTATGGACTCGGAAGAACGCACTACAGATGCAGGGGAGCAGAGTTAGAATTAATGCAATGCCGCTGGGACCATCAACCCAGACTATTTTTCTTTTTGGCGCTCACGCAATATGGCCTATCTCAGGCCTTACTGCTTTATCCGCCTCTGTTCAGGCGTGGCCTTTCTGGCTTTATGGCTTTAATAAAACACCAATACACTTTTATTGGCCAGGCACAGATATTTATAACACCCACTTTTCATTTCCTCCCAGAACTTAAGGATGTGCAGTAATTGGAGACATTTGGAACCTTCTTGAGATCCAGAGAATACAGCTCATACCTGTTCATTCCTTATAAATACCGACAATTGCCCATTATATTATGCCGTTCGGAGGACAGATTGTTCTTAGATTGCTCCCGGCTCTTTGCCAGTAAAATAAAAGATGCATATTTTAAACAAAGAGAGTTCCTGCATAAGTCCTGGCAAGTTCGACAGTGCAAAGTCAATGCATTTGTATGGGACGCCTCGATGCGGGCCAACTTGTATGTGAGGGATTTGGGGGAGCTTAGAGTGAGTCATTCTCTTTATTACTAAAATTCCTATAGAACGTCCCTTGAAATATGGAACTATGTATAACATTCCTTCTTAAGATCTTTGTCTCTGACAGTTTTAGGGAAGATACTTTAAACTGCAGATACCCAAGCTACTCATTATTTGTAGTAGTGTAACTATAGCCAAGCTACTCTTACAAAAAAAAGAAGTTAACTACAACACTAAAATCTAATTAATTGAAGGCATTTAATGGACCGTTCAGACCAAACATGTTATTGCACAAAAAAAGCTTGACGCTTAGACAAAGAACACAAGTGTCTCAGGAAGTGTTTTTAAAGTTGAAAACCAATGAAGATAACAAATAGGTGACAGCATTACACAGCATTTGGACAGATAAATGTCCACACATAAAAACATTTTTAACTAGAAAACAGTTTTGTGATGAAAGCGTGATGAACAGCAGCATTAAACAAAAAATTCTGCAAAAAACAAAAAAAAAATTAAATGATATACTGGGATTTCTGTGCTTGGACTCATTTACTTAGATAAATCCTTTTTTTTTTTTTTTTTACTGTCCAGATTGCGCAACACTACGACCTTGAGAGACAACATTCTAAGAAAGCATTTTAGATTTGTACCAGTTCGCTCAGCGGTAAATCCGTACACAATACAAAAACAGTGTTTTTTTCATGCTACACTGGTACTTTTTGGCAAAAGAAGCTCATTAGTAGCAAAGTGATGCTCCTTTAAAAGTAGCTGAGCTACTGTAAGGTGCCGTTTAGACGAGTAAATTCTTGCCATAAAAAATAGAACACAGGTGTTTTAAGAGCGCTTTCAAAAGTTGGAATTCTTTTTCCCTAACTCTGTGTCTAAAAAATGCAGTGCTCCAGCACAAGATGCTAAAAAATCAGCTGGCACTGCAACGTCAGTCTATCCCATGTTTACGTAGAAAATCTATGAGTGTAGACAGACACAAAAATGCATTTGGTAAAAAAGTCCTTAAATCTACTGAAAAATGTAGCTAAGTTTGCATTGTCGCTACTTTTAGTTGGCATTCCCATTTCTCAATATCCGACGTCTTTCTCCACAAATTTTGACAGTACTCATCTTTGGTTTTCCACCTCTTTCTGATGTTTCACACCTTTATTGACTGTGTGGATCAGCGAGACTCAGTTAATAACAGAGAAGGATTAACAGCTTGACCTTTTTTTTCTACACACAATTCCCATGGGGCTCAATTTATCTCCAGGAATCCAAAGCTAGAAAAAAAAAAGTGATTGACACTCCTAACCTTCATTGGGATGTAATCTTCATCTTTAGCACTTGGAGATCTAATTAATTAGTGGAATCTCATTTCCGCACTAATGCAAGTAGACAGAGGTGTGATGGAGGAGAAAGGGGAGTGAGAGGGGGTGAGGAGCAAGAGAGGGGGTGCCATTTTTATCACTAGAGAGGGACTTCACCTGGTTTATGCACTTCAGGACAGAGTCTCAACTAAACTTTCTGACATCCTTTCAAACAGCTCTCTGTTTTTACCACTAATGTCTATATATTGTGCTCTGTTATGGTATATTGAGATGTCGTGCTCATGCAGGTGGGCGGCCTGATTTTTAACATTTCTTAATCTTGTTCCCCTTCTTTCCCCTATGACATCCTGTCATCTTTATACAATCAAAGTGACAACTTCATAAATGAAAATTACTTTTTTTAATAACACGGCATCATGTTTCTTAGGTGTCATCCTATTTTAAGGCCATGTGACATTTGGGTGTATGATTTTAGACTACATGTTAATCAAACTACATGGCCAAAAGTATGTCTATTGGCTATATTGTATGTCAAATAAATGAAAATATATTTTCTTTTAGTCCACTGCATTGTGAAAAAAAATATGAATGCCATATGAGATGAGTGAAACAGAATAGACAGAATGACATATGGGGGACAGAAAAATAAAGAGGGTGAAATGACACCTTTCTCTGGTATATTTTTATTGAGATTGGCAAAGTTTAGAGTGCGTCATACTGCAGGACAGAGGTCCTCTCTTCAGTCTGTAGATTTGTCTTCAGTCCACTCTTTTGCTTGGTAGAATAGGGGAAAGCTTCACCAATGTAACATCAAAGACTTACTGCTAAATTTGCGAGACTGGTATCATGTGTCTTATGACAATGTGTCACAATAAAAATGACATATGTCTCTGACGTTGCCTCCCAGCATAAGAAATAAATACCTGAAAAAGCTTTAATGGCAGGTGCTGTGTAAATCTGATTCATACTGAAATTTAGAAACAGTAGCTACTGAAATAATTCTGATTGATCTTTAGTGAATCACGACTTTGGAAATCATTAATACAGCCTCATAACAAATACAGCCAGGCATAAACGAATGTAAAAGTTTATAGAATAAATGAAAAAGGCGAGCATATATAAAGCAATCCTGGGACAAACCCAGAGCTACTCCCTCTTAAGTCTATTTCCTACCCAACTAAACTCCATCTGCACATAATAATGACTGAATAAATGGCATTTTATATCTTTTATGCGGTGAAGCACATCAGATCATGCAATAATGCTGTGTTTTCAATCAATGCCCACACCCCTCCTGCGTTCACTGATATATTTGCATTTATATGACATAACATAATAACTCAGGAACCACTTGCAAGAGTAAATATTTAGCTTTCTGTTTTGTCTAGCCTTCCTGCCAAACTCAATGATTCATTAATTGAGACCGGGAAAGAATCTTCATGTGGCAACTGACATTCAATTATGGAAGAGAGATCAGATTAGAGCAAGGTCCGAAAAGCATGCCTGAAAAGCCTATTTTGCGGACGAGTGCAGAAGGGAGGCTTGAGCTGTAATTTGAACGACCGTTTGGGTCTTGGCTGAATGTGGCTGCAGAGGGAGAAATCACTATGCTACAACCTCGTGGTAATTGGATGTCCATTGTGTGTCTCTGTATGGGTGTACCCACAAGGACTGCGTATGGATGCACATCTGAAAGCCTCATTATTTTCATTAGACAAAGCTCGCAAAATGGCTCTTTAAATGTAGAAAATGTAAAAAATGTTTCTGTGATCATTGTACAAAATATTACATTAGTACAAAATCAACAAGCATTAAAAATCTCACAATGGTCATAAATCCTTGTATATTTCAAAACTCATGTATTTACAATATTGTTTCAATCTTATACAATCATCTTTATTTCATGTAATATACTGCAATGAAGCAGTATATTACATGAAATAAAGATGATTGTATAAGATTGCAACAATATTCACTTAAGTGCTGTTTAATTAAGAAGCATTAATATCTTGTTTATGTACTCAAACACACACACAAACAAACTAAATAAATGTTGTGTTGTTATCTGTATCAAAATCAAGTGAGCTGCAAACCTAGAAACCATTTTAATGCAATGAAGGCCTTTCCAAAAAAATAAAGCATAATTATGCAAACAATTATGCTACCTTTCTTTTGGCCACAATCTAAGGCAATTTTGCTTTTTTTTAGGGAAAATCCCAGAATGTGTTCTGACCAGTGATACAAACTCAGCAAAAAAGAAACATCCTCTCACTTTCACCTGTTTCTATTTTCAGCAAACTTAACATGTGTAAATATTTGTATGAACACAAAAAGCTTCAACAACTAAGACATAAACTGAACAAGTTTCACAAACATGTGACGAACAGAAATGAACAGGAGGAGGAGGGGGATTTTGTTACAAAATCAAAAGTAACAGTCAGTTTTTGCTGTGGCCACCAGCTGCATTAAGTACTTCAGTGCATCTCCTCCTCATGGACTGCACCAGATTTGCCAGTTCTTGCTGTGAGATGTTGCAAGGTACTTGCAAAATTTAAAATGACAGGTGCGAGGAGCCTACCCCCATGAAGGACGGGACTCAACTGGTGATGGTGGGGTGGTGGAGGTTGCTGTCTTGCTGGAAATCACGCACAGAACGAGCAGTATGGCTGGTGGCATTGTCATACTGGAGGGTCATGTCAGGATGAGCCTGCAGTAAGGGTACCACATGAGGGAGGATGATGTCTTCCCTGTAATGCACAGTGTTGAGATTGGAAAATCTAATTGCCTACAATGACAACAAGCTCAGTCCGATGATGCTGTGACACACCGCCCCAGACCACGACGGACCCTCCACCTCCAAATCCATCCCGTTCCAGAGTACAGGCATCTGCGTAATGCTCATTCCTGCGACGATACAGTAAACGCGAGTCCGACCATCACCCCTGGTGTGACAAAACCACGACTCGTCAGCGAAGAGCATTTTTTGCCAGTCCTGTCTGATTCAGCGAAGGTGGGTTTGTGCCCATAGGTGACATTGTTGCCTTTGATGTCTGCTAAGGACCTGCTTTACAACATGCCTACAAACCCTCAGTACAGCCTCTTTCATTCTGAGCACTCATGGAGGGATTGTGTGTTCCTGGTGTAATTTGGGCAGTTGTTGTTGCCATTCTGTAACTGTCCAGCAGGTGTGATATTACTCTGTACCGATCTTGTGCAGGTGTTGTTACACATGGTCTGCCACTGCAAGGATGATCAGCTGTCCTTCCTGTCTCCCTGTAGCGCTGTCTTAGGCGTCTCACAGTACAGACATTGCAATTAATCGCCCTGGCCACATCTGCAGTCCTCATGCCTCCATGCGCACACTCACTTGTTCATTGAAGTTTAACGGAGACTCGCTTGTGGTAAAGACAAACAATTTTGTGAAATACACAGATATGTACACCTGATTTTGAATTCATAACATGTATACATAATAAAACTGCAGTAAAATGTAAGTCATCGGTTGGAAAAAAGAAAACTCTTAAGCACATCAGTACAAGCACTCTGTCCACGCACCTGATGCAGCAACCGGTCCACGTTAAACTGTATGATTATTATGATCTCATTTGAAGGGTTTTTAAGTGCTCTAATGCGCTGGACAACCTGGGTAGTGTTTTTGTCTGTTTCAACATGTCTCCGTCGTTTTTCAAACGAGTTTCATCATGCAACACATGACAGCGCTTCTCCATACTCACGCACATATACAACTAATTGATAATGAAATTCATTGTAGATGATTTTTTCATTCATTTTTATATGACAGTTTTCCTACTTTGATTACAACTTGTGGGCAGTTTTGACACTTCCTTTGGTGATCTTTGTGCTGTAATGAAAAGCTGCACAAAGGGGCAGGTGAATGCTCTGACATTACGGTATTAGAGATCTTCTCCTTCCAAACGACTATTATCCATAATGAGCTAATTAAATATTAAACACGATTGTCACTAGATGGTGAAATGCGGTTGTCCGGAGATCAGGGATGGTTTGATGGGGGCATTTTCGACTGTCAGTAATTTATGCTCAATTACCATTTGGTCATACACTTGAACATTTCCAGTGGTTTCACCACCTGATGTTGCGTCAGCTATCCAGTTATATATATAGAGCCAGGGGGTCTGCTTCCACCCCTGGCCCCCTCTAGAAACATCCCTGCATAAGAGGCCTGCCAGAGCAGGTATCGATTTAAAGCCATCTGTTTTGCTACCATGTCATTTGGACTTATGAAACAAAGAAGGGGCTACTCTGCCTGTCAATCCACTGTCAGATCCAGAGGCAGGCATTGTGGGAAGCCCACAATAGCAGACTGACCAAAGAAATTACTTTGAGGAGGCCTTCCAGCAATACCCCTTCAAAACAAGCCTTCAAAATGTCAGGCAGTCTAAACAGTCAAATCCAAACTTCAAACAGAATCTCAGATCTCTTATATGAAATTCAATACCCAACTTTTACAGTCAGTGTGAAATGCATTGATTTGACAAATGGACAACACTTATTCAAGATCCTAATGAAATATCACACATTAATTGTGTTATTTGCTTTGACAGCTCCTTCAGAACAGCATCAAACCTGGATATATTCTGCGAATTTGGTATCGTGCACTCAGCTAAAGACAAAACTAATGACCATGTGTTCCATCATTGTCTTTTCAGTGTCTCTGTATCTCTACAGCACAGCCTGTGGATAGAATTGGGGTCCTAATCAAACACAGACAAACACATAACCACACACATACATCTACACAGAGCCCAGTTAATGAGCAGAAGACTGCGTAGCAGAAACAGTGTGTGATCACACACATTACTGGGTGTTCCTTGCCAACATGAAACATGTGCAGGATCAGTGCCGTGAGCTTCTAAACCAATCAGATCAGAGGAAAAGATCAATCTGTGATGGGTGCATGTGATCATCCTTCTTTTCTTTTTCAAAGCTTTCTGCTGCACACAAATGGACTATGATTTGAGAATTTGAGAATCTGGGTTTATATTTCAAGTTTCTGAAAAAAACAATATTCCACGATAGTCGAGAGCAATTGCACAAGATAACAATTCAATTGAACCAAAGTTTGAGATGATCCTATTTATGACAACAGGGTTCTATCTGATTAATCATGTCTGATTTGGAACATCAGGTAATGTAGCAGAAGTTTGGAACACTGAGCTACAGGCATTAGTCATGCATGCTGATCTGAGCAACAGCAGAAAGGACAGGCACACTTGACCTGTCAAAAGAGAGTATTTTGTGTGTGTGTGCTGAGATTTCTCGGTTCCTTATGTTTTTGCTTATTGTCCGCAAGCCATTTGTTGAACTAACATCATTTTAGGAATCTCGTGTTTGTCCAAAACCAGTATGACTGACTTGTGTTAGATGTAAGGCAGTATGGTATAGCCATGTGGTAATAGTGAATGGTGACTGAGGCTAACATATCCTTGGTTGTCAACAGAAAAAGGAAAATCACATGGGTTTGTAACAACATGAATGTTAGTAAATGATAATAGAATTTTCACTACAAATCTTTGTGTGAACAGCAGTATTCCTTTAATAACTATACCTTTTCAGGTATATTTAGATGCACATGCCTTGTTGCGTAGTCATCAATTCAAACGTAAACACATTTCCTTCTAGAACGATTCACACATTGCGCTAGTGATGGGAAGTCCAATTCATTTCCGCGCACTGGTTCTTTCGTACAGTTCTACACAATTCATTTCCACAAACTGGTTCAAAAACCGATTCAGTGGTTCTTTTACGTCGTCACGTAATGACTTCATTAGTATGTAATTCTAACATCCTGATGTCATGGTTTTCATGCTCAAACACTTAAATAAAGCCATATGTGAATGCATATCGCTGATTATTCATTTTATTCAATTAAGCTATTATAACAATGGCATTTATTGTCATCAGTGTTTCATTCTGTGATCCTGCATGTCATATACAACTAACAAATATTAATTACATCATGGTTTTTCTACATTAATATTTTGCGCCTAAAGAACCCAATACAGACACGAATGTACAAACGTGGATATGTTCTACGTATCTAAAGCATATAAAGAGAATAAACTTCAATCAGCTCACCAGAATCCATGATTCAGCTTATAACAATTTAAAACATAATCTGTATACACAATAAACAGTAGTCAAATTCATTTACATCTCTTGATTGGAAAGTTTTGGCATGTTTTAATAAAACTTTTATTTAGTAAAACTACAGTCCCAAGCATATTTCCAGTACATTTCGTATGTCAGTAAAGCTAATTATATTTCGCCCCAGGCTCGTTTAAGTTCTCGGTACACGCATGCTCATAGTATAGCTCTCTAGGTTTATAAATGTATGTGGCTACTGCTATTAATGTTTCAATTCAATTCCTGGGTAACCTTGGTAAACTTTGACAGTCAGTGGAACCGGCTTATTCAGTTTTATTTGAGTCGAACAGTTCGATGTGCTGCATAGCCAGTAAATGTACTTCAGCTGTGTATTTTGTGTCATCAAGCAGGAACTAAAGTTTGATTAAGTTCGATGTTGTGAACTGGCTAGACCAGTTAATTGCTGAGAATTGGCTCAAAAGAACGATTCGTTCAAGAATCGGACATCACGAGGAATCTTTGCAGAAATGGTTCTGGTCCCATGGGAACCAGGAAGTAATTGTGTTTACATAAAATGAACGTGATTTGGAGGTTGCATTTTTGCTCAAAATGACATTTTTACTCCATTTACACCACAAAGGTAGGTTTAGGGGTTGGGATTTGGGTTAGGGGGTAGGGTCAGGGGTTAAATGGAGCGGGTATGGCCCAAAACGGCATTCCGGCACCTTCGATTCCAAAAGAAAAAGAAAATGCTTGTTTGTCAATCAATTCCATTTATTGTGTATTCCGATGCAGTTTCTGCTTGAACCATTTGACACATTTCTTCTCTATTTAGCGAGTGCACTTGTTCAAAATATGTCAAGTTCATTTCGCTTCGTTCAAGTCAGTTGTTGACACTGGTAGAGGCAGCATATATGAAAGTGGCACGAGACAGCGCTTCCGCTTCTGTATCACGGCGTTGTCTGATCTCCGTTTCATCAAAATCAAGTAATATGGAATCAACTGTTCACCCATTCCTTAGATCCACTGATATGCAGTAGCAAGTTCGTTAGTTTATTAAAATGTTACCCAAAGGAGTTTTGAATCCGGAATCAACAAAGATAAAAATATCATACAACTCGAGATCAAAACACCACTCGACCAACACACTGTAAAAGGTTTCATAGTTATGTGTATATTTTTGTGTTTTTTTTTTTATTCAGTATTTATTTTTCTTTTCAAAAAAACTAAATGTTTTCTCGCAAATGTAGGTACAGTCAGATTCACTAGTGAAAATTAATATATTTTAAACTTTTGTAATTTCATGCAAATGTTTTCATCACGAATTACATTATCAGAATAATTTGAGTAAAAAGTTGTTTGTAGAAAGTGTTTGTTTCCCCTGTTAAGAACAATGTGAATTTACTATTAAATTGTAACATGATTATATTTAAGTTTAGCATGTTCTATAAGATGCCCTACCTAGGGGAAGAAGATAACCTGTCCCAGCTGTCATCTAATGTCACTAAACCAAATATTCCATGTAATTATATATTTTCACAATTCAGTTGAACAATGACACACAAATAATGACAGACAAATCATTATTCCAGTTAAACAGAATCCCAGATAGCGACATCACCTGATTTTAGGGTTCCCCCACCTCCGAAATCCCACGTTAACCCCTGGGCAGATAAATAAAAAATACTTTCCTGTTGACTGCGTTACATCATTTACAACTAAACGTTTCACCCGGAACAGGAGCACACAAGTGCCCATACATTCAACAACACTTCCAGATTCGGCCACTGATGGCAGTGATTAGAATTTTGGTAGAAACACTGATTTCAGTAGCAAAACATTCACCGAACTGTCACCGAATTCACAGCGAAACCAATCTGGATTATCTAATAACTTGTAGTTTTTCACTGATGATTAAAACATTTTGGTGGTTTAATGTGTGCTCATCTCTTCTGATATCACTTGAAGGCAGCATTGATCTGCCATTCTGACTCCAGATTTCCTGTTCTACTTCTCTCTCTTTGCCAATTGATGTGAACGTGGCCACACAAAGATATTAAACTGAGTCTAATCTCTACCTGATATTAGCTTCCAGAAATTACCCTCCACCATGAATCCACAGTTTCAGAGAAGGAAAAAAAAAACATGGTGTCTTGGAATAAATGTGCATATCCTAACCAGATTTAATGCTTGAGAGCCTTGGGAGAGTCACAGAGAGGAAAATCAACATTCAACCTCAACTATTTTTACCTGAATTTTCAGACACCCTGGTGGGAGAGGGTAACTTAGTAAAAATACACATTTGGCTGAATAACGGAAGTGTGAGGAGTTTAAAAGATCCCAGACTTAGGATCATTTAACACTAAAACTTTTGGTCCAGACCCAAGTCCATTTGATGACAGAGTGCAAACCGAATGGCTGTTTGATAAGGTGATTCTAGGGGAGAAGATCGAAACTGTAATACCAAGTGTGAAAACAGTATAGTTTCACTAAACGGCCTGGTGAAACTGCACAACCACAAACAAATGTTGTAATGCAATTGAGTTAAAGGAAACACACCTGGTCTCCTTATTAACACACCTGAAATTCCCTGGAGCTCACTGTGTAAAACATCTGTCATATGTCATGCATATGAGATCGCATCTGAAACGAAGCACAGACTCATGGGAATCATGCAGAGGCAACATCAGTAAGATGTTATGGTGACAGAATATGCACACCAGTAATCTACACTAAGTTAGCTAAATTTGTCAACACCACACAGCATGTGTCCCCCTCAGATCTTTAATCCAAGTAGCTTTTGAATTTTGAACTTCAAAAACAATTTTGTCATCATCTATCCACCTACATATTTTTTGAATCAAGGACTCTTTTTTTTTCATTTTAGTTGGAGCATGTTATGCTGTGATTTGAACCGAAGTCACCATGCTTGCTAAAAATGTAACCACTAATACACCTTACACACAATTTGTATTTATTTTTTTCTGGTCATGTATAATAGCCTCTATGCACCAAAAGAGCAAGTACAACCAGTGGTACTCTGTCAAAAACAAAAACTCCAAAAGAATATGCACAATTTTTTTCTCTATAAAGATATTAGTGTCTTTGAAATAAATGGCTACATCTTGTACATGTGACATTTGATTATAATGTCAAATCAACTCTCGAACACACACAAACATTCATTTAAAGCCGGCTTCACACAGTTCCAGCTGAGGGGTTTTCTACTGGCCTTGTCGGACACAGCCAATGTTGGTGGATAAGTGTGTATAACCTCAATTAAACCATGCTCTAAGTGTCTGACAACAGCTAATATTCCTCTTCCAGCAGCGGGCCGAATTGATGTTCCTGTATTCGTCACCCTTCAGAAAAAGCAATCATGCTGTTGACTTCGCTTTGGTTAGGATCTTAGAAAAGCACTGCCTCCAGTTGCTCATTAGCATGCACCGCTAACACCTTCTTTCCTCAAGACACCGTACCGTCTTTGCTGCATTCATCCTGCTGCCTGTCTCCTAACAACATTAAAAGCCCGGTTTTAATATGCTGAAGACTCTAAAGGTGTCTTGAGGTTAGTTAAACATTAAAACATGGCAGTTATTGTGTGTCCCCACAGATTTGCCCTCATGTTAGCTGTTAAATTGTTGGTTGTTTACACAGCCTAGTTTGAAAAGAAAATCTCCTCTGTTCTGTCTTCCCTTCTGTTAGAAGTTTGTCTCGCAAAGCAGTAAGAAAATAGCAAGCTGTGCTATGAGATCTGACGGTCTTTTGTATGGTCAAAGGGGTATTTTTTAAATATCTGGTAGGCATTTTGCAAATGTAACATTTGTTTCATATTTATGTAAAAAAATCATTTAGGTATAGTGCATAAAATTAACAAATATTTGACAAGCATTCTTTTGCTAGAAGATATACTGTAGTCCTTGACATGTATACAGTACATAATAATATTTTAACAAAATGTTGGAGCAATCTTTTTAAAACTTGAGTGTATACCTCTTCCAGAAGGCACTTCAAGTTATTCCAGCAGTACAAAAATTATGAAGGCAGGCAATGTATTTAATCAGATTATTATAATTTATTTTATTATCATAAACACATGGGTTCAGAGTGCATTGTAAGTTTCTGCACATACAACGGTGCATCAAGTGAATTATCTATGTAATTACTTAATTAGTATAAATGTAGTTGATAAAATATTATAATATATATTTAGATTGATATTAACATAATATTCTGCTGTACATCTTGTGGTCGTGTGACAGTTTTAGACCCCACAACACAACATTCTGGTTTTATTCACCAATAAAATGTATTTATTGTACCTTGCGTCTAATGACACAGCTTTCTCTCACTCATTGGAAATATAACCACTTGCTTACTTCTGAGTTACAAAATAAGGTGGATATTGTGGGTTTTAGGATGAAATTGACCAATCAGCATCTAGGAATGGTATCCCTGCTGAAAAGACCAGCATCGCTGGTCAATAGGTTTTTGCTGGTCACATAGCATGGAATGCTGCTGTGCTGTCCCCATCAGGATTTTAAACTATCTTCACCAGCTTGTTCAGAAAGACCATGCTGGTCAACCAGCTCAGTTTTGGTGGTGAAAAGCATGGCTAGACCGCCGGCTAGACCAGCATAAACCAGCCTAGACCAGATTTCTCAAACTTTCACTCTCTCTGTTGCTCAATGGTGGGACACGATTTAATCTTCAATCCATTCAGTCTGCTTTGAGCAACATAACCTTAAAGAAACAACTGAAGACACCTCTTCTAGCAAATTATTTCTATATTTATACATGTGCTCTAGCTTCTTTACTCCTCCTGTTCACTCTCAAAACACTATATCGAAATACTGGGAAACTGTTGACTCCTGCATAATAAATTGCTTGTGATTTTCCTCATTTGTAAGTTGCTTTGGATAATTAATCTGCTAAATTATAGAATGTAAATTTAGGACTGTAATTATATGTTGTTGTGTTTGAATGTACTGTAGAGAGTTACACTACCCCAGTAGCTTTCAGGCCAACCAACAAAAAGAAAGAGGTGCTAAAAGAAAGCATAAACTGTACCTCTCTATCGAGCAGGTTGGGTGCGATCACAGTGACAATGTCACCCCTCTCTGGGTCAATGTAGAACATATTGGGTGAAGGTTTATCAGGTGACTGTCTCAAAATGATGTAGCGCAGCACAGCGTTGTCCGTGTTAGGATCGTCAGCATCGTAAGCCGCCATGGTCATCACGGTAGTGCCTGCCAAAAACAACCAGAAAACCACAGTGTTATAAAGGAGACAAATGGAAGATATTTGGTTTGATGCAAACTATATCCTTAAAGGAAAGCTCACCCAAAAATACAATTCTGTAATAATTTTCTCATGTTGTTCCAAACCTGTATGATTTCTGGGGAAAACAGAAGAAGTTCAGTGAGATGTCTGAGCTGCTCTCTTCTATACAATGAAAGTGAATGGGAACCAATGGTTGTCAAGCTCAGTAAAAGCACCATAAAATCATCATCATAATCATAAAAAACCACAGTCCATATGACTTATGATAGCTTTGTGCGAGAAAGGCACTGAAGTTTAAGTCTACTGTATATTCGCTAAAATAATCTTGCTTGACAGCCATGGCCACCATTAACTTTCATTGTTTAGAAAAGAACATCTTGAACATTCTGCTATAAAAAAGCTCATTTTCCAATCCATGGAAGCTGGATAGTTTGGTTGAACTATTCCTTTACAATTTTATCTGTACATTGATACCACTCCTCATATCGCCTTTTTCATTTACCCAGACAGACAAGCAGAAATGTAAGCGATTGAACTGAGTGAGCTGAGCAATAGAATAGAGCCATTTGAATAGGATTTCAGGATAGCAGAAAATTCAGCAGACTAAAATTATCCTAACTCCACTTAGAAGTGGAGTCCATGTTTCCATTCTCCCAGAGCATTCAAGCTTTATATTGCACTGATCAGACATTCCTACTCCTCTCATGAACTGTCATTAACACAACTAGAAGAGTTAGGTCAGTTTACACCAAAGCATCCTTGCACTAAAATCTCTATATGTGTTAGGAATTCCTTGTCTTGTTTCACTGTTGCCCTTGTTTGCCTTTTTTGTCACCTTTGCTTTCCTTAGTTTTCTTTTCATTCCCCTGTTGTCTGCCCTGTGTCTCACTAATCTATTGTTTATGAACTACATTTCCCACAATCCACCTGCCGTCATCACTGCCATTTTGTTCATTGTTTTCACCTGTGTCTCATTTGTATTATCACTCCCTGTGTATTTAAGCCCTGCTTTTTGTTCACTCCTTGTCGTTCGTTGAATGTTGTTTAGCCTGGTTTGCTGTCCTTGCCTATGTTCCCTGTTTTATTTTTATTTCCCCATTGAGGGTTTTCCTTTGTGTTTGTTTTCTTAATAAAATTAAGCTGCATTTTAGATCCGCTCTCCTCGTCTGCCTTCGCTGCCTCATTCATAACAGAACGAACGACCCACAATGGATCTAGCGGCTTTCTTCAATGAGCTGACCCAAGCGGATCTGTCGATCCGCGAATACACCTACTTTTTTGTCGCCGTGACCAGCATTGGCGGATGGAGAGAGGAAGCGCTGAACGCGACTTACCGAGCCGGCCTGCCTACGCGCCGGTGGCAAGAGTCGCCCGGAATCGAGGGTTACACCTGGCGAGAGTACGTCGATCTGATCTTGTCGACTTTCGCAGCTGGCGAACCTCCTCTCTCGATCCCGGGTGTGCTCTCCACGGGAATCAACACCTCCACGCTGCCAGCTTGGTCCGCTCCAGAGCCGGTGTGCCCAGCTTCCTCTGTTCCTGAACCAGCGTGCTCAACTTCGCCCGCTCTAGCGCCAGCGCGCTCAACCTCGTCAGCCCGAAGGAGGAGGAGGAGGAGGAGGAGGAGGAGGAGGAGGGCAGAAGTTTCTGCTCGTTACTCCACACCTTCCACGGCCGGCGAGCCAGAGCCCACGCCTGCCACGGCCGGCGAGCCAGAGCCCACGCCTGCCACGGCCGGCGAGCCAGAGCCCACGCCTGCCACGGCCGGCGAGCCAGAGCCCACGCCTGCCACGGCCGGCGAGCCAGAGCCCACGCCTGCCACGGCCGGCGAGCCAGAGCCCTCGCCTGCCACGGCCGGCGAGCCAGAGCCCTCGCCTGCCACGGTCGGCGAGCCAGAGCCAGAGCCAGAGCCAGAGCCTGCCCCGGTCTGCGAGCCAGAGCCCTCATCAGCTACGGTCGGCGAACCAGAACCCTCGCCTGCCCCGGTCTGCGAGCCAGAGCCCTCGTCAGCCACGGTCAGCAAACCCAAGCCAGTGCATACCACGGTCATCCAGCCAGAACCTGTAGCCTCAGAAGTCAGTGAGCCAGTGCCTGACGCCTTGGTCGTCCCTGAGCCAGCGCCAGTAGCCATGACTGTCCAAGAGCCAGCGCCAGTAGCCATGACTGTCCAAGAGCCAGCGCCAGTAGCCATGACTGTCCAAGAGCCAGCGCCAGTAGCCATGACTGTCCAAGAGCCAGCACCAGTAGCCATGAACGTCCAAGAGCCAGCACCCCTCGAGCCTCCCAGGGCTCCTCCTTCCGAGCTTTCCAGAGCTCCGCCCTCCGAGCTTTCCAGAGCTCCACCTTCCGAGCTTCCTAGAGCTCCGCCTTTCGAGCCTCCCGAGCTTGCCAGAGCTCCGCCTTCCGAGCTTCCTAGAGCTCCACCTTCCGAGCCTCCCGAGCTTTCCAGAGCTCCGCCTCCCGAGCTTTCCAGAGCTCCGCCTCCCGAGCTTTCCAGAGCTCCACCTCCCGAGCTTTCCAGAGCTCCACCTCCCGAGCTTCCCAGGGCTCCGCCTCTCGAGCCTCCCAGGACTCCACCTCCAGAGCCTCTCGAGTCTTCCACGGCCCTTCTCCCCGAGCCTCCTACGGCTCCACCTCCAGAGCCTCCTACGGCTCCGCCTCCCGAGCCTCCTACGGCTCTGCTCCCAGAGACTCCAGAGCTTCCTATGGCTCCTCCTCCCAAGCCTCCTAGGGCTCCGCCTCCCAGGGCTCCTCCTCCTGAGCCTCCCACGGCTCTGCCCCCTGAGCCTCCCGAGCTTTCCATGGTTCCTCCTCCCTCGGCTCTGCCTCCTGAGCCTCCCACGGCTCCGCCCCCTGAGGCCTCTGAGCCTCCCTCAGCTCCGCCTCCAGAGCCTCCCTCAGCTTAGCCTCCCTCGGCTCCGCCTCCAGAGCCTCCTACGGCTCCGCCCTCAGAGCCTCCCGAGCCTCCTGCGGCTCCGCCTCCCGAGCCTACTGCGGCTCCGCCGCCAGAGCCTTCCAGGTCACCGCCTTTAGGGCCTCCTCCCAGGGGTCCTGACCCTGTCCCTGACCTGTGGCCTCCTCCCAGACCTTCTGACCCTGTTCCCATCCTGTGGCCGCCTCCCAGGCCTCCTGACCCAGTCCCTGTCCTGTGGCCGCCTCCCAGGCCACCTGACCCTGTTCCAGTCCTCTGGCCTCCTCCCAAGTCTCCTGACCCGGTCCCTGTCCTGTGGCCTCCTCCCAGGCCTTCTGACCCTGACTTCCTGCCTGCCTTCTGTGCCCCCTTGGACTTCCTGCCTGCCCTTTGTGCCCCCATGGACTTCCTGTCTACCCTTCGTTGCCCCCTGGACTGCCTGTCTGCCTGTTGTTGCCCCCCTTGGTCTGTCTGCCCACCACAAGCCCCCCCCCCCAGTCTATGGACATTTTTTGTTTTGTTTTATGTTGATCGTCTGGAATCCGATCCTTGAGGGGGGGGCTATGTTAGGAATTCCTTGTCTTGTTTCACTGTTGCCCTTGTTTGCCTTTTTTGTCACCTTTGCTTTCCTTAGTTTTCTCTTCATTCCCCTGTTGTCTGCCCTGTGTCTCACTAATCTATTTTTTATGAACTACATTTCCCACAATCCACCTGCCGTCATCACTGCCATTTTGTTCATTGTTTTCACCTGTGTCTCATTTGTATTATCACTCCCTGTGTATTTAAGCCCTGCTTTTTGTTCACTCCTTGTCGTTCGTTGAATGTTGTTTAGCCTGGTTTGCTGTCCTTGCCTATGTTCCCTGTTTTATGTTTATTTCCCCATTGAGGGTTTTCCTTTGTGTTTGTTTTCTTAATAAAGTTAAGCTGCATTTTAGATCCGCTCTCCTCGTCTGCCTTCGCTGCCTCATTCATAACAATATGCAACAAGACCACGATCATAGGGCAGATCATAGGTGTCCCGAGATGCATTTTTAACAGTTGAAGTTTTGTTTTTACTTGATACAACGTTTAAAAAATGTGGTCCTCCTAATGGTCAAAGACATCCGTTCTTACATTATTTAAAACATCTCCTTTTGTGCTCCATGAAAGAAAGGAAGTTTGCCAAATATATCCTCAATGGTTTATCTGTAAACAGACACCACTCACTGTATTAGTGTTTTTATTAAACCATATAGCTGAACATAACTGTAATCGATCAAGCCACAGAAAAGAGTATTTCTGAATAGGACTTCAGGGCAGACAGAAAATACAGAAGCTTCAAACTCCATCCTAACTTCACTTCTAAGAGGTGGTGTTGCGATTTTTCCAGCATACTCGAGCTTTATGTTGCACTGCATATAAAATATGGATGCTGTTCTTGGCAGATGAACTGTAATATTAGTCAGCCCTTGACATGCTGTCTCTGCTCGCCTCCTCTCTTAGGCTTCCGGAAAGAACAGGAGCTTGATGATATCCAGAGAAAGGCTGATTTCTCAGTTCAGGCAGTACAGTTAATTTCTCTCAATTTCACTTCCATCTCATCTGAATGTGCTTAGCTGCTGAAGAGGGCCATGAATGGAGCTGAGACCTCTCAAAGTCACAGTGACCAGCCAGTAATAAGAAGTTAAGTCAGATCCATCTGCTGAAGTTAATGGTCTCTATCATTGACTGCAGGTCAAAGAGTTTCTGCACCATACAGCATAACTCCTGCAGGCATGAAAAAGATGAATGAAAAATTTGGGGTTTTGTGCTGAATGCCCTCAAATAAGGCAAGTTTTGGCAATCGTAAAATATTTATTTCCTTGCTGCACAAAATCGGCAGACTTTGATCGCTAAACAGACGATTAATTGCCTTTGCAATGGAAAGAATCTAAGGCCGCGTTTTAGTTTGAAAACTATTGATTTCGTTTACACCTCTCATCCACACTGGAATGTAATTTTCTTCTAACTAAAACAGAGGCCACATCCGCACTAATATGTTTTCATTTGTAAATGCATTGAGTTCACTATGTTAACGCCTCTCATCCACACTAGAATGGTGTTTTCCATGACCAAAAATGAAGCATTTCTAGAATGCTGTCCATTACCGCATAGTCTGGAAAACAATGACATCAGGACACTGAAATTTTCCTTTCATAATTTCATTCATGTTAAGAACATGTTCACCCTGAAAAATTAGCTGTCCACAAATTCGGTCCTTCGCCCACTCACAACACAATCCAGATACTGGTTTATTTGTTTAAAGGAAAAACATTTCTAACATTAGCACAAGACCTTGCGCTTTTTTGTGGTTCCATTTTTGTTTAATTTGCATGTCATTGAGGACTTTAGAACTTTACACAATTGATCTCGTCAAGTGAAAGACAGAAGGGATCGTAATCGGAAAAGACAGAATATGACAGAGTGCACCCGGCTACAGTAAATGAGAAAAAGGCAATTATAAATAATTAAGGGAGTGGCAAGTATCTGCACTGGGAGTGAGACAGTGTTAGCAGCCAGTTAAGCGGTACACCTCTAATGATTAATTACAGACGCTGAACCACAAAGCAGAGCTCTCTGGTGACACCATAGTCAGAGCGAGCGGTTTCACTTCACTACAAGTACATGAAGTTATATGACCCCCATTTCACTGACACACACACTCACATGTACCTAGATGTGCACGCTCACATTCAGCTCTCTAAAGGGCAACCTTGTGCTTAAAGGGATAGTTCACCCAAAAATGATGAATCTGTCCTCATTTACTTACTCACATGCAGTTTCATTTGGAACTATCCCTTTAAATTAAAGCTGCAATCACAAATGACAAACACTGCTCTTCTTGTTTAACTGCTGTCTTGAGAAGGTACTGTAAAAAAGAAAGAAATAAAAGTAAAAAAAAAAAAACAAATTAAAAAGTTGTGGCATGCAGTGCATTTGTGCAAGTTCACCCATATTTTGTTATATATATATATATATATACACTCTGTTTATGTGATGCATAATGTCCATTTTCAGAATTAATGATTATTTATATTTGTATGTATATTTTCATCAACATCAAGACTTCGGGTTGAAATGTATTTACATTTATTTGGGAAATGAATATTTTAGGTGCTATGACTTTAAAAAAAAAAAACACTTTTCTAAATTACCTTTTTTTGCTGTGTATTCTATGGATTTTGCTCATGATTTCCAGTGTTGCCTCTGAGATTAAACACTTTTGGCTGAAGTTTTAGTTAATTTAATTTTGCAGCCCCCCCCACATTTTAATGTGATGTGTAAACTGAAAGACTGAACAGCAAATGCATTTCTCCTTCAAATCCTTCTCAAAAGACCAAGGTCTTCAGAGTTTCTTTATTATATATTTTCATTAGTGCTCAGTTAATCAATGACTGTAAATCATGCCAAAATAAAATAATACTGCAGCACTATGAATCATCTCTCAGCTGAAGAGAAGGGGGTGAAAACAAATGCTACACTGTTTATTTATAACACAATAAATCCCTATAATTTCACTTAATTGCAAATAGGTTCCACAGACATTCCTAATCAAGCTTCAAACCTGAACAAAATACTTCCAAAAAGAATATCTTAATCAACTAATCACCATGATTAGAAGATATGGTTCCTGTAGATCTATTGACCTGTTCTCTTTGGAACGCTTCAAAAGATAAAAAAAAAAAAAAGCTTCAAGGTATTTAACACTCATCAATATGAACCATGACAAAAGCCATCAACTTCCATCAGCACACATTAATCAACAAGCGAATCTAATTGGCTGATGGGAAGGGCCAGAAAGTGAATGCAAATCACTACTAGGCAATTATGAAGCAATTATGTCAAAGCTGAGCCCAATTTTGGAGCTATTGTCTTCCTTTATGAAGTCCATACTCTCCCCAGCGCCAAGGCAGAATCAATGTTAACTACATCGGAAGGTATAATGGGAGGACCTGAATTGGCCAGCCATGAATCTGCGGGTCTCCATTACAGTATTATCAACTCTGTTCATCTAATTGGGGCTATGGGATCAGCCAGAGTGAGGACTTTTTCTATCTATCTCTTTCTTCCTTGCACTTTCTCTCTTTCTTATTAAACAAGAGGCAGGACATTGAAAATAAAAATGTCTCATTAAATGGCTGACTAGTGCTGCTAATTTCATATCATTCTCGTCTATGAGTAACTCTCAATTGACTAACTTTGCAAACACTCACTGCCATGTTGGAATTAACTACAATGAACAGTTAAGAAAGTAATACAGAATGTGACTTGCACACTAGCATGTCTTCAAAAAAGTATTCCTCATTAGTTTCTTTCTTCAATGAAACTCAAAACGAGATTATGCTATTGAATGCTACCCTTAGTCACGTCTCCATCCATCCATCCATCCATCGTTAGGATGGTTACTTTTGAAATGTATTCCACTACAGAATACATGCTGTAAAATGTCATTTGTAACGTATTCCGTTAGATTACTCAAATTCAGTAACTTATTATATATACTTTGGATTACTTCTTCAGGACTGGTAGATTTTTTTTTCATTTGTTTACAGTTAGACAAAAGGCGCATGTTAAAATACATTCTCTGAAAAACCTAAATATCTTATGCAGTGTTGTTTCTAAAACAAGATAAATCAAAAAGATCTTGTTTTTAGGATTTGTTTTATATTTTTACAGGAAAACAATACAAAAATAATCAAGAATTATATTTTTGCCCTAATATCAATGGTCTATGATCTAAGAAGAAATTATGATCTAACGAGAATTTTATTGATAAAAAAATATGATCATGCAACATGTGCATGTAAAATGTCTAGAAATAGCATTTAGCTAAGCGTAAAGCTGATAATTTACACAAGGTTTATTTCTAATTCTTCTGCTTCATCTCTTCAAACTTAATTCTCTGTCTGCTCGAATGAATGTGACACATCATAAGAAAGTGTTTCACCGCTGTTCAAATGCACTTTGGATCGCATCATTTATATGTATACATGTTTTCCATCTGAAAGGATTAAATATTAAATAAAATAATTGACAATAAAATGCAAAGTAATCTCTTCAGTTATCAAAATACTTTTTGAATGTAACTGTATTCTAAATACCAATTATTTAAATTGTAACTGTGGTGGAATACAATTACTTATATTTAGTATTTTAAATACGTAATCCCATTACATGTATTTGTAATTCCCCAACTCTGTATATATGTGTGTGTGTGACATTTCATGATCCAAACAATGCTCAGTGGATAAAATCAAGTTGTCATCCATTTTTGTTCTCATTGAAAAACTTTCACTAGAAATACATAAACAGTAAAATTTGTTTCGAAGACCGTTTTATGTTGACTTTAAGGACTGATCACACAAAGTCTAATGTAACTAAATAACTAAAATATAATTAAGTATAATATATTTGCAATTGATTTATCATACCAAAACTACTCTTAATGCATCTGATTGTCATTCTCTGAGTCATTCTTGGAAAACAGATTGGTTACCTGAAATAATTGTTTGGCATCTGATCAATTACAAAATAGACCTAGTCTCCAAATACAAAATGATGAATCTATCACACATGGGACATGTTAAGTTTAAGACTCTTAGTTTGAAGTTCTGAGTATTCCTTGTCTTGTCATGTGATATCCTATTTCCATCTTGTTTATGTTCCTGTCTTGTTCTCATTGGTTTATTGTCTTGTTAACTTGTTATCAGTTCTGTTTTGTTATTGGTTCCTGTTTAGTAGTCTTGTTATCTTGTTATTAGTTAAGTCTTGTCATTGGTTCTCTTTGTCATGTGTTTCCCTTGTCTGTGTATATATTGCCTTCATGTTCTTTCTGTCTTTGTCAGTTGTTAAACCTGTATGGTTTTTGTGCTGTTCTTCTGGTTTGAGATATGTGTGTAGCTTTGTGAATAAAAGCATGCCCTTAAGAGCTGCCTCGTTCCAACAGATGTTACAATATCATTGCAGTACAATATTGTGGGCTCAATCTTGTTTGTTTTAATTCCAAAAATGAGCACAATGTGAATGAACCTTTAGGATATTTGCTTTACCCTAAACCTACAGTAGTTTCTTTAAATCTTGAACTAAGTCTTCTCATCTCAGCATTCTCTCTGATGTAACCAATAAATGTGTTGGTTGGAAAATTTAGGTTTTTAAAGGGCACCTCTGCCCACTATCAACAGCTGAAGCCTAGTGGGTGCCAATCATGGAGCCCCACTCCAGAACTGAAGGCAGTGGTGTACCATCCAAAACAGTGGGCCTCTCCATGGGGTGCCTTCCACTTTGACATGGCCCCAGCTGCTCAAAATCAAGCACTGGCTAAAAAGCTGGGCTCTTCAACTTTTGTGAAGGACAGATTTTACATCATAACAATTCAAAGTGTGTCAGAGCATTAAAAGAACATATTTATATGCTGATAATGACCGTTCGGGCAAAAATGCAAAGTAATCCAACCAGTCTGCTTTCTTTCTCTCTCACTTTCCGAGAGTCCGCTTTTAGGATTGGCAACTGTATTTACAAACAGGTGTGATTCTCTAACTTTCATTTTGAATGAGTAACAAAGTCAACCCAATTTTGAAATGCTCTCCAGTACCTCATGCTTAGGAAAACAATGAAATTATTATATGAAATCATTTGTGTTGACATGGCCTGAGCAAAGTTGACCCAAACCCATCTGACAGCCATGCTGAACATAACCAATCTGTTTCTATTTTTGTGTTCCCTCTAACAGGCACTCAAACTTTCTCTGTTCTCTTAAAGGATAACTAAACCCTAAACCAACTTTTTTTAGTTAATGATCTGTAAGCATGGGGCTTTATTAGTACTGGTCATTGATTCAAGTCATTTTTTTGACATTTGTGTATAAAGTGTTTTAATTCTACAATATATGGCGTAAAAACGTCTGAGTGCTGCCCTCTTCAAGTTGAACGGTGGCTACTGCAGTTGAATTTTCCTATTGGCTGTTGTGGTACTTCGTGACGTAAGCGGTGACAGCTGACGTAAGCACGTTCCAGCTCACCATGCCAGATTCATGTACATGTCGTCTTGCGACCGTGTGAGGAATAATAATAACATAGAGTCTGACAGCAGCTGTCAATTAATCTGTCACTACGAGTCTCAGGTGCCCCCCCCCCCACCCCCGCTCAGCCCCGCACTCGGTTCGTTCCCTCTATCCCCGCCGGGGTCTGCCCACTTTTCCAGCATTTTCAAATATTTCTAGTGGGTGGAGTCAGACTCTGAGCAGGTGTTTAGTTACCCTTTAAAAATCTAAATCACTGGGGCCTGGGTAGCTCAGCGAATATTGATGCTGATTACCACACCTGGGTGTGCTGAGTGACTCCAACCACGAGGACCTACTTAGTAGTGGGAATTGGGCATTTCATTTTGAATACAATTTATTTTTTACTACCATATTATTGATCATAAGTCAATCATTGGCATACAGTTCACAGCAATCCATTTCACAAGTGAATTTGTCAATCAGTTGGAGATTTATTATGAGGGCTTGTTTAAGGACCCATCAATTTACACCTGTGTTAGACATGCTTGTGTAGCATCTTGGGTGCGTTGTGTCTTCCTTATTATGGTCCGGGGGCATTCGATTAATTGCGTAACATTTTTTAAAGCTTTATTTTTTTGTCAAATTAATCGCACTGTTAACATGTTACATTGACAGCCCTAATATATATATATACACTCACCTGAAGGATTATTAGGAACACCTGTTCAATTTCTCATTAATGCAATTATCTAATCAACCAATCACATGGCAGTTGCTTCAATGCATTTAGGGGTGTGGTCCTAGTCAAGACAATCCCCTGAACTCCAAACTGAATGTCAGAATGGGAAAGAAAGGTGATTTTTTTGAGCGTGGCATGGTTGTTGGTGCCAGACGGGCCGGTCTGAGTATTTCACAATCTGCTCAGTTACTGGGATTTTCACGCACAACCATTTCTAGGGTTTACAAAGAATGGTGTGAAAAGGGAAAAACATCCAGTATGCGGCAGTCCTGTGGGCGAAAATGCCTTGTTGATGCTAGAGGTCAGAGGAGAATGGGCCGACTGATTCAAGCTGATAGAAGAGCAACTTTGCCTGAAATAACCACTTGTTACAACCGAGGTATGCAGCAAAGCATTTGTGAAGCCACAACACACACAACCTTGAGGCGGATGGGCTACAACAGCAGAAGACACCACCGGGTACCACTCATCTCCACTACAAATAGGAAAAAGAGGCTACAATTTGCAAGAGCTCACCAAAACTGGACAGTTGAAGACTGGAAAAATGTTGCCTGGTCTGATGAGTCTCGATTTCTGTTGAGACATTCAGATGGTAGAGTCAGAATTTGGCGTAAACAGAATGAGAACATGGATCCAACATGCCTTGTTACCACTGTGCAGGCTGGTGGTGGTGGTGTAATGGTGTGGGGGATGTTTTCTTGGCACACTTTAGGCCCCTTAGTGCCAATTGGGCATCGTTTAAATGCCATGGCCTACCTGAGCATTGTTTCTGACCATGTCCATCCCTTTATGGCCACCATGTACCCATCCTCAGATGGCTACTTCCAGCAGGATAATGCACCATGCCACAAAGTTCGAATCATTTCTAATTGGTTTCTTGAACATGACAATGAGTTCACTGTACTAAAATGGCCCCCACAGTCACCAGATCTCAACCCAATAGAGCATCTTTGGGATGTGGTGGAACGGGAGCTTCGTGCCCTGGATGTGCATCCCACAAATCTCCATCAACTGCAAGATGCTATCCTATCAATATGGGCCAACATTTCTAAAGAATGCTTTCAGCACCTTGTTGAATCAATGCCATGTAGAATTAAGGCAGTTCTGAAGGTGAAAGGGGGTCAAACGCAGTATTAGTATGGTGTTCCTAATAATCCTTTAGGTGAGTGTATATATATCATCATCATATAATATCACTGTACACAGGAAGTTGGGAAAGAAAGTACAGGCTACAGTGTGCTAACACAAGGCCTGTGTCAGACGTGGCACGTCCTCTATTATAGACATCCAGGGAAATATATATAACTTGCAGATCTTATTCACACCGGGGAAGCCAGTGCACTGTGTGATGGGCTTTATAATGGGAAAGAATGGGAGATGATTGAGACAGGATGAAATAATGATGGAGAAGGTGTGTGCGAGCGAGTGATGGGACTAGATACCAGGATAAAAGCGAGGGAGGAAGGAAAGTCTGTAGGGAAGGCAGACAGTGAAATTACAGGACAAGGGATAAAAAGCACATCTTTGGACTCTGACGATATTTAAAGTGTACAAATAATGAGTCTAGGCTTTTATCTGAAACATAGTAAAAAGTGTTGTCTGTCGAGAGATTACATGTCTGACTTCCAGACTGTCTGGTGAAGGAGAAATCCTATGGACTGCTTCAAAACTTTTTGGAATATACGTGATTGCCTGAGGTATCAAGGTACATTCACACTAGCACTGTGTCTGAATATGCATACTTCCCTACTATATACAGAATTATGCCTAAAGCAGTATGTGAATTTGGGTAGTATGCCCAAATCTCAGTAATTATAAAACAGAAGGCGAGAAATAGCCAGATTACCTACTACATTCAGGAGAGCTGAGTAGATGTTATTTTCAAAAAGCTGAAAAAATAAAAATAAAAAAACTCAGAGAACATAATGAAGGGCAGCTCTTTTCAACTGTAAGTGCTAAGAAAGTTTTTCCCTGTGGTTAAATTAAACTTGTTCAACAAAATCAGAGTACATTTCTTTTTGTAGTTGTCACTGTGTCATAAATTCAGGTCACGGGCAGTGCCCACTTTCCTACATGAAATAAGTCTGGGAATATATCCAACTACTAATACTCTCTACTACTCACCTGCATGCCTAAAGAACGCACATTATTAATAGCAGAGAGGTACATTCTTCATCAAATGCAATACAACATCTGACAGTATGCAAATTTGGACGCAACTTATGCTTGAGCATGTGCAATTACTTGCAACACCACAACAAATATTGGCCACAGTATATGATGTCACATTATAGGTTTTAATCAAAATAAGTAAGGGCTGATGTACAGTGTTGTACAGACTGTAATTTATTTCACTCATTACATGGCTACTTACCAAATAAAAAAATTATAATACATGGACATAATTTGAATTGAAATGTTTATTAGTTACTTTAAAAACATATAGTGATATGAGAGACAGAACACAAGGACAGCTATGTGGGAAACAGAAGCTGCTTTTCCACTATTGGGCCAGTGCAAGCCAGGGCCATAAACTGGTCAGCTGGGGCCAATAACCTTGGACATTGAGACCAAAATCGCTCTGCGTTCCCACCATTGGGCCAAAAGCCCTGCAGTGTTGCCCTAAAACCCACCCTTAATATTCCACCCTGGTGCAAATGTCACACATCCCACCCAGCGTGTTATCTATTCATCTACCATATTAAGTTGATATTGTATGTGAACGTTAACTAGCTAGCAAGATGAGAAACTGTTGACAACTCATCAAATTTAACTGCCATGATGTCCTGAGTGGTCTCTCCACTAACAGGTGGACAATGTCCCAGTACACCTTCCATAATCTCGAACCATGGAAATGTGTTTGTTTTGGTTGTTTAAACGTCATATTGCAAACATATGACAATGGAATTTATTCATGGTCAGAGATTGGAGATATCAAGTAGGAATATCCCACATCTGACTTGATTGAAACGCAGCATGAGTATCTCGCTAAACTCCGCCTTTGACATTGTACCTGCCACAGTTTCAAGTTGGGCTTCTTTGGCCAAAGGATAATGGCAGGGCAATGGCAAGTGGAAGTGTGGTGGGAATGGAAGTGATGGTGGGAAATCAACTGGCCCTGGCACGCACTAGCACATCCTCATTTGGCCCGACAGTGGAACTGTCTACTGATTGCCTAGATGAACAGTTAGTTATACAGCATTGCTCTGGACAATAGTCATTATTCAAAAATATTTTGACTACTGAATGCCTCGATTGATCAATCAAAATCTCTTATCCTATCTCTTTCTTTGCCTTAGCAAATAAAAATAAATGAACATCCTGTAAATGTGAAAAAAATCTGCTCCACATTAGAGCAACACTGCAAAGCTTAGAAGTTTGTATTGTACTGTTTTGAGTTAAGAGGTTAATTTATGATGTATCGATCCTCAGTCGCAACAGTGCCAGCCCACATTTTCACCTATCAAGGTTCTGAAAGCATTTTACCCATATTTGTTTTCTTTTTCACCATAAGGATTTAATTAAACCCTTCATAAAATAGTACTATATACATAATACTAATAAAAAGCTCCAAGTTGAATCACAATTTTTTTTACTTTGATTTGAAACAAAAGAGTAAATTAAAACCTAAAAAAGATACAAAGGGACAAGACTGTTCCCTGATGACAAGACACAATATGTCATAGGATTAGGCAGTCAGGGCATAGCTTTTTTTCCACGGTTTCTTTGCTGTGATTCTCCAATTGGTGGTTTTCTACTCATAAAGATCATGGGTAATGCAATTCTTCAGTAGCAATTCAGTTATTAAACACAAATGTCAAAAATAAAAAATAAATAAATACATGAAACTAATGAGGACTGTTGGCTTCAACAGGAGCACATACCATTGATTAACAACCTTTGAGCTCCAGGTAGTTCTGTCTTTAAAGAAATATAAGTTATTGTTAATAATCAATTCCCCTCTCTCTCTCTCTCTCTCTCTCTCTCTCTCTCTCTCTATATATATATATATATAAATACACTGTATATACTGTATACCAGACGGTAGTGTTATATTGGTCAAAACGTCAAGACCTTAATTAGCTGCTTCAGGTGTGTTTTATTGGGGTTACAGCTTAACTCTGCAGGACATGGCTCTCTTTGAACAAAATACTATAGAGAAGCCCAGAGGTATGAATTCATAGGTATGAGTAAAAAGAAGTGAATGGAGCCCAAATTGTATGGCTGCACCTTAAGAATTCAAAAAGTAAAAAATTCCATGTGGCTTGGCTTTTTATAGTCTTTCTTTGCTTTTCAGCAACAGAAGAGAGCAGAGAGCCCTATTACCTTTCATTTTGGGGGGTAATTCAATACATCTAGCAATTTTGGAGAAAGATAAATGGACTACTATGTGGAATAGAACACTGTGGAGAAATACACTGCCTCCTTGGCCTGAAATACCCAGCTTGCCTATTCTCCCTAGGTTAAAGGCACTCAACCAGAGGCATAGTCCATCTATTCACAATTCCAGTTACTCACGGTGTGAAAGTGTAATTTTTATAGAAACCCCTGCACCAGAGGTATTCAGCAATTTGCTCATTCCCTTAAAGCTTAGTCCCACAAGCACTAACAGTACTGTAAAAATAAGAAAAAACTTGAAAAAACCTGCTCCGTATTCAGGTGTTGACACTCACATTGTGTGTGGTGTTAAATTTAAGAAAGTTGAACCTGAGGGCAGGCAAAAATAATAATGGGAGGTTTCTGTGAAAAAACGATTCACATATAGTCAACTTAGAAAGGTAATTTTGTGGGGTTGTACATTTACCTCCAAGTTACTAGTCTTCCACTAGTGCTTACTTCTCAAATTAAACAAGTAGACTTAAGTAGAGAATGCTCGGTTGCACTTTATTTTTTACAGTACTTGTCCTTTCAGTATACTTACAGTGTACATACCCAAGAAAGTACTGAGTAACATTAGGTAACTAAATGTACTTAATATGGTTTAAGGTTACGATTGGGGTTAGGTTTAGGGTTAGTAACTAATAATTACTGTAGTTGTTGTATTTATATAGTAAGTCAATGTAGAACAGTTCTGTAAAATAAAGTGCTATAAGAAACTCTTCTTTATAGTGATCTAAAGTAAAAAAAAAAAAAGACTTAAATGTTGATCTGTTTCTCACCCATATCCTATCATATTGTTTCAGAGTACATTAATTAAACAACTGGATTACTTTTATGCTGCATTTATGTCCTTTTTGGAGCTTCAAAGTTCTGTCCACGATTCACTTGATTTGTATGGACCAACCAAGCTGAAATATTATTCTAAAAATCTTAGTTTATGTTCTGCAGAAAAACGAAAGTCACGCATCTGAGATGGCATGAGGGTGAGTAAATGATTAGATAATTTATTTTTTTGGGGTGAACTATTCCTTTTACTATAAATTATGAGAAGTGTTTAAGTTTCTACTCAGTTTATACAGTTTCTAAAAAGTCAGATTTAAGTTCTGAAAAAGAAATTAAAGCATGTTTGAGATTAATAATTATCCAATATATAAAACATATGCTTTTTGAAAGCATCACAGGATGATTTCATAGCAGATGCAGGCAGCCTGCAGAAAGCTAATGATGGAATGCTGCCACTTTCATTGTTATTTTACTGTCTGTAAATTAGGCAATTCATACAGCAGATGCTTGTCAAGCCAATATTGTTTCTGTGGCTACTTCTACCTTATTTTTGTGAGATTGTAATGCCATCTGTATGACAGATATTACTGTGGGAATGCATCACTGTGTAACCTAGCCAAAGAAAACGTATTTTTAGAAAATTGAATTTCAAATTGATCAGGATGGAAAAAAATAAAATAAATAATAATCTGATGGAGATTTTTGGGGCATTAAAAATCCCTATTCACTTTCTTTGTATGAAAAATATCTCATTTTGTGTTTCCCGGATGAAGGACAAATTAAGTAAAAATTTCAGTTTTAGCCAAACTATTTCTTTAAAATCAAAGAATCAATCTATTTTCTGCAAAATATATCCATTAAAATTCATTGTCTCTCTCTCTCCAAAAAACAAAACAAAAAAACAACAGAGCAACTTTTTGATTAAATAACTGTCATCCCATATGCTCCATTTCACCAAGCTTCATTAAAGCACACATCTTTCAAAATGTAAGAGAAAATATAATGTTGCATAGTCAAGTAAACACTGAAATGTAATCTCTATATGGCCAGTCCTGATATCAGGCCTACAGATGAAAAGTGCTACAGCAAAAAAACACACATCATTCTCTCATCTCGTCCTTGTCTCCAGCTCCTAAATTAGTGATATGAAAGAAGAGACCAAGAGGTAACACTTATCAACGCTGTCTGTGTGTGTGTGTGTGTGTGTGTGTGTGTGTGTGTGTGTGTGTGTGTGTGTGTGTGTGTGTGTGTGTGTGTGTGCGTGTTTTTGTGATTTACGAGGACAATTTTGTAAGTTACAAACTGGTAATTACAAGGTTATTATGCTATAAATGTGATTTATGAGGACATTTCTAGTGTCCCCATAATTCAAATCGCTTAAAAATCATACTAAACAATGTTTTATTGAAAATGTAAAAATGCAGAAGGTTTTCTGTGAGGGTTAGGTTTAGGGGTTGTGTTAGGTTTAGAGGATAGAATCTATAGTTTGTACAGTATAAAAGTCATTATGTCTATGGAAAGTCCTCATAATGATAGGTAGACCAACATGTGTGTGTGTGTGTGTGTGTGTGTGTGTGTGTGTGTGTGTGTGTGTGTGTGTGTGTGTGTGTGTGTGTGTGTGTGTGTGTGAGACAGAATGAGAGAGGGGACGAGAAAACAAATGATAGAGAATGAGACATGATACGTGTGTCTGGAATATAAAGACAAAAGTATAACAGAAGATCTATTTACGATGCCACATCTGAAGTCCACATAAAAAGTGCAATTATTCAAACTTGTTAATGATCAGTAGCATCAGAAATGTATTTACACAGGAATCACAATCTCAATATACGTATATTACTGTACACATTGGAACACACATTTAATTTATACATTACAATTAAATACATCACCTAATAATTGAAAGTCAAAGTGGATTTTTCAGCAAATCTGAAAACAAGATGCACATTCTCTCAGTGTCAATTCTGTCATGACTTGATCACCCTCTTGTTGCTCCAAATCCATACGGTTTCTCTCTTATGCAGAACACAAAAGGAGATGTTTTAATCAATATTGTGGTCGTCTTTTCACTACAATGGCATGAATGAAAAATATGGACGTCAAGATTTTCACCAAAATATGACTTGCTTAACGTTTCTTGTATTGAATTGTATTGTACTGAACAGCATTAAAGTAAAGCACTATCCACTGCCAAAATACAGAATAGATGGACCTCCTATAATCATAAAGAAATCAAAGTGACAACGGGTAGAGATTAAATGTTATACATGAGTGCCGATATGTATGTGATATGTGTTTAGGTGGGAGGAACATAAAGATGTTGTAGTGACCTCTGGCTGTGTGGAGGTGGTTTGCTGTCCTGTGGTGGAGTGACAGTAACACGCTGTTCTTCTGCCTGATCTTGTCACCTTAGCAACTTGCAGCTTGTCAATTAAATTCTCCCACATTTGCTGTTTCTATCACCTAAACTGCTAAAATGCTGCTATTTCACTCTACTAGTTTCTAATGCTGAGTCACATGTACAGTACTCACAAATACACTGATAGTTGATGCATACTTCATAAGCGAAGTTTGTTCCATAAGTTAGGTACCTTAATAATGCTGCCTTGTTTTGGCCTAATTCTAGCATATAATCGTATGTATCCTTCCCCGGGTAGGCGATCCCATAATGTACAGCAATGAGCATGAGAATCAGTTACGAGTCAAGTCTTGTGAACTGCATGTGAGGAGCAATATTTGATTGACGTGTGGAGCTTCTGCCTGTATAAAGTGCTCCAAATCAGTCTCTTATGAGGCTCCATTTCAGTTAGGATGCTGCCATAGAAGACAGCTGCCTTATGAAGGCAGGAGCCAGCAAGGTAGCTCACTAAGTTTTGGAACAGACCCATTAGGTTCTGTAACTGGTCACCGTTTCTTTTAAGCTTTTAACAATTTGTAATCACCTTTTTTGCCATCACTTGTTCATTTCAATGGTCCTGCGGCGTAACACATATATAAAGTAGAAATATTCCATGTAGACTTCGAAATGCTGTTTTATTTTCTCATCGGTAAATACTTTTGTTCCTTCTATGTCTGATGGACCAAACAAGAGGCATATTATGTTGTTTATTCACCTTGACATCAGGAATAGGACACCAGTCACAGGAACAATGACAGAGGCTGATTAGGTTGCATAACGACACCCCAATATTTGCTATTAGCATTGCATTGTGTATTAATTTACTATGAAGTCCTTTTCTATTGTACCCCGTGCACAACATGCTCTGGTAATGAAACCAAGTCGAACATGGTGGACGTGTGTGCAAATGCAATGGAAATGGATTGGAATGAATTTCATCAAATGAAAATTAGTTTAATTAAACAATAAATATGTTTGTGTATGCATCTGCGTGTGAATATTTGAGGGGTGTGCAAGTGTATGTTTGCAGTCATGTTTGAATAAAAAAAAAACTCTAATTAACACCTCTGTGGGGGCTTGCTGCATTAGATAACTGTTTCACAGTGTATCCATAAAGCTGCAGGGATCTGCCAGTGCACAGCATATGTATGGTTTAATTGCGGCATTGCGGCAGCTGAAGCATAATGTGTAACTTTCTGTGGGTGTGCCAGGATGAAGAAACAGCACTCTACAGCAGGGGGATATAAATGTTTAAGGAGTTTTCAAGCTCAGCTGTGACAATATTTTGCTAAATCATTGTCTTGTTGCAATGCAAATTCAAGGGCTCAGGTCACAAAGTTCTGGTTTGTCTGATTTAATGAGAACTAAAACACACACAAAACATACAGTGGCCACAAAACTTATTTGGGTGCTTAAGGCACTGTTTAAAATGTCTGAATATCATTGCAGTAGACAACAAAACACCATGTCAATTGACATTTATTTTTAAAGACAGACAGAACAAGAACACATTTTATGCAATAACATTTTACAAAAAGACACTTTCTGAACATTATAAACTTCTCCTGTGGTTACACTGCTAGGACCTGTGTGAACATCAGGGACACTGACTCAACTAAAATCACCTTCAGGCCAGTTGGTTAAAAAATCACAGAAAAAAATGGCTGCAAAAGTATATTTTGTTTAGAAAAAAAGACTAACATAATTTGTTTTTGGTAATCAACCCACAGGTTGCACTCACAGCAACACAGACAGCAGTATCCATGCAAACACACCCACAGGTGGGGAAAATTGAAGGCTAAAGCAAATGGACTTTGCACAGGGCTGCAGCATGTAAAGATGCAACCTTTCAACTAGAAATGCTTCAAGATTTTTCTTACAAGTTATTTTTAAGTTTTTATATTTAGGCAAAGACACATTCATGTCTTATTCTTTTTATTTTTTTAGCTTTCTGCCACGAGTGTTGCATTTATCAACTAAAATAAAAATGTCAAGTTAAAAAGTCTTGAGAGCTATGCATTCAGGTCCATTCCATTTAGCTTTTTTTAAACAATGATGCACCTTATTAGGGCCAGATTAACCCAAACCAGCCTAAATATACAGGGCTTTATAAACATTGATTATTCCACTAGTCATTGATTGTGTTTAAAAGAGCTAATAACTGGCACAAATCAGCTTATTTAAGGAAATCTGACAACGCAAGTAAAACGATGCTTAATTGCATCCTGGTCTCATAAAATGTATGTGAGCACTGCAACTGTTTTTGCAAAATATGTGCTTCATTACACGTTTGGCTGCAGTTTCTAAGTGAAATGTCCAGCAGAGGGCAACAAAACTGAGCAAAATGAGGTTGTTTTCAGAAAAGGTACATTTTAGATGGAGGTTTTAATAAGTAAAATGTACCTCTCCAACCTAAAACATTACCCTAAACCTCACCAGCAGTGTCTGAAAAGATAAATTATAGTTTAACAAAACAGACATCCTTACCCTTAACCAACACCTAATCCTAACTGAATGCAAATTCGAAATGTGAAAGAAAAAATAAATAAATAATTTACTGAAGCAACCACGTCATTTTATGTCTTCTAAGCCACTTTCACTTTGGTGCATTTTTGGGTGGACTTGACAAGGCCAAAGTCCAACGCTCTATCAGGTGAGCTACCACACAAGCTAATGACATAGGAATAAGTGTGTTTATGTAGGTGGATCTGTGATAAAAGTGTTAAAATGTATCATTTTTCAAATCATGCGTTGAAGTAAAAGTGTTTTCTTATCATAATATAGCTGGGGGTGAGTAATACAGTGAAGAATACGTTTTTATAAAGTCTTAATCAGCAATTGTATTCATGAGTTGTGTGACAATTAATAAAACGCACAGTTGTTGTAGCACCTCTAGTGTTAATTTCACCAGGAAACGGCAAAAATGTATATAGAGTAACCTTTATTCTTTGAGACCAGGTTGCTTAAATAAGATTTATAATCATCAGGCTATTCTCTGCTTTTGATGTCAAATTGTAAACACACATGCACCCAACACTTGCTCGTATTTTATAAACCAGTAAGAACGGTGGTAAAGGTGTTTTCATGCTGAGTAAAATTGGGAAAATGTCCTAAACCGTTTACGACCTTGCCTTGATATAGGAAAACAGTTTAAGGCCTTTAAATGAATACACACATTGTCAGCTTTTTAAGCATAATCAGTGCGAAAATTAGGGGAGAGTAGGTTGACTTCTCTTTAGCCTAGGAGGGGGCGCCAAAAGCGAGATGTGAAGCAAGTAATTTTCATCTGTACATGTTGTAATACAGTGAAGAACAATGCATATATTATAAATGGAACCCCCCAACCTAAACCCCAAATCTAACCATCAGAGGAGAAACATATTATGTTAGAGGGGAAAAATGCAACCTCCAAATCTCACTTGTCACTGATTATGCGAATGCAATCATTTCCTGATTTCAACACAAGATCTGAACATGGTGCTGCAGACATGATGCTCATCAAGCTGCACCACAGGGAAGGTAAACATGATAGAGCCGATGCAAAAATGTCTGTCAGCATAATGTGACTGATCCTAGTGTACTGGGACTTTCGGACACAGAAACAACATGCCGACTTTCCACATGATCATGTTGTAAGAACGTATAAACATGTAAACAAACTAATTTAGGTAACTGAGTGGCTGGTCAATTTTGAAAATATGTTGTTTTGCACATACCTACTTTTAATATAACAAAAACTCTCTTCAATACCAATTTCATTGTAAACTTAAAAGCCAAAGTCTATACAAACAGCCTTAAAGTTACTCTGAAAAGGCAAAGGGAAAATAAATAATAATTTCTGTCAAGATCAACATGTGGAAAATCCAAAGACAGGGTATTTGAGCGATAAAGCAAGCTTTTACAAAATCACAAAATCTTGCTTTCTGAAAGCCCCATATCACTTTATAGATTCATGGGATCACGTTCATTTACATGTCAGTGGCTTTTAGAATTTTTTGAGCTTCTGAAAAGAGCAGTGGAGAATTACTAGGCTTGTCAGCACTAAACTGCACTTTCAAACAAAAGACACAAGATGCCTACACTAGAATCATGTACAAAAAAGAGATTAAAGTTAGTGAATTGCCAGATCTGTACCTGCTGCTTTACCCTCCAAAACTGTTTACAGAAACCTTGACAGCTCTGGATCAGAACCTCGCCACCTTGATTATTTCCCGTTTGTTTTGTCTCAAGCGATGACCTGTCTCACCTGGAGCCGCTTCTGGAAATTACAGCGCCAATTCAAGTCCCAGGGTTCTCGGACCTCAGAGATGGGCTGTCTACATAAACCTCTGGTGGTCTGGACTGGGCGAGGCTTGATGGGATGTCTCAGCACATATCGGATAGCTGAGAACACTGGCTAGAAACTTTTCACCTAGTGTTTCAGTACCTAAATTTGACCCTAAAAAAGTGTTATAGTCTCAGCTTTAGACCGCCCATGTACAGCTCCCAGTCCATTCACATTTATTCAGTCTGACACATGTTGCATGCAAAAACAGCATTGCACACAACAACAGATTGAAAGTTACCTGTTACAATCTTAATGGCTAGCTTTTCACAACTTTCGGGAGTCCCTGTGCATCAGTTGTAAACAAAGACATGTTTAAAGGTACCAAATGAATACAGTATAATGTAATATTATGACTGCAACTGAGAAAGTACTAGTCACTGGACATGCCAAAGTTTGTATGTGACACCACATCTTTTAAAGATATTAAGAGTTTCAATTGAGGCACTTAGGAGCAAGTGAACTAGACATCCATGAGCAGAACTACATGCATTGTGATTGTACATATGTGTTGTGTTTGTGAAATAATAAGTACTTATTTATTTTTGGACAGATTGAAATACTAATTTTTTAACATTCCCTTCTGTTATCTTTCAGTTCAGTCATGGTCCAACACAACTGAATATTTATTTTAATGATTTTGTTTCCAAGTCATGGAAACTGGTTTATTACTGTGATGTCAACTATTTCAGATAAAAATGAGGTCAGACGAACTCTTCCTGTCTAATTTGGTACACATTCACACGTAAACAAAGTAATTTACTTACTTAGATAATGTGCAACTCAGAAGTGCAAATCAACTACTGGCAAATAAAACATTACTAATCTCACTGCTCATGAATGGCCATTCATCACTTTATACCAAGATCTGCAAACAAGGACTGAGACAAATGTGTGTCCCAAATGCCACACTTTTTCACAATTCTACGCCATTTTGTAGTGTAGGTAGTGCGAGAAGATTGTGTACACTGAAATGCAACAAAAAAGAAGTGTACTACAAGTATCAGGATTATGTACTGAGGAATGTTTAACGCTTCAAGCACTTATCGGTCACAGCAAGCTCTAAGTAGCAGAAGGGGCAAAGTTACAGGGCCACGATGCAGGCCAGACAAAACAAATTTAAATAATGGTTAACGTGACAACTAGTGAAACTTCTGTATAGACAGCACCTTCCAAACGTGAGTTGAGTGATTTACCGTCACCCCACAGTGTGTGAATATGTACATTATTTGAGATATGGGCAGTGTTAAACTGAGTTTGGCTAGCGCTAGCGACAAAATGCTTTTGAAACATCACAGCTGAAAAACAATAAATGCAATTAGTGTTGTTCCATTTGGTATGATGCTATACTTTGAAAATTAATTCACTACATAGTGTGTGTGTGTGTGTGTGTGTGTGTGTGTGTGTGTGTGTGTGTGTGTGTGTGTGTGTGTGTGTGCATACTGTCTCTTATAAGTGAACAGTGTATAGTTTTTTTGGGGGGGACAGCTAATAGTTTTTAGAATGTTTTCTTTTGGTATTAAATAAGTCTTTTCACATTATTTGCCATGTAGAATGAAAATCGACATCCTTAGGCCACATTCACACAGCAGCAGGATACGGTTGTCAGTCCTGTATTCGAGTGCTTGATATGGTTGTGCGGTTATTTATGAGAGTGACAACCACATTCCATAACCAAATTGTCCTGCAAATATGGCAGAATGTTGCTTTAGTCCCACAAAGTCAAATTAATCATTCTAGTCTATATCAGAATACAGATTAAATCACAAACCTCTGTGTGTCCTCATTCAGCTGCAGTTTAAAGTCAGTCCCCTTAGTGATTTTAATCAGTTAATAATAAAAAAAATCACTTTGCAATTCTCCAAGTGTTCTTTGTCTTCAAGGTGATTTTTATCAGTAGAGGGAAAATTATGAAAACAGACTTTTACAGAGATCAAATCTTCTTTTGCCAACATCCATCACACAGCATCATGCCCTGTCCATCAATGCTGACAAGTCCACACCACCTTCAGAACGATTTTACAACCTGATATACATGTCTCTGGCACGTCACCATTAGATTTATATTAAAATTCAATGGAGGTAGAACCTGCTCTAAAAACCCGATGGTCAATGAATACACAAGCAACCAGCCAAGCCATGATTTGGGTTTGGGAATTGAAGATCTAACGAAACAAGCTGCTTTGAAGTGGCGTGTCTAACAGAGGTTGCCTTTTGCCGGTCCTCCTGTTGAGGAAGACTCATACTGGAATTTGACATGGTTCCATCATCAAAGCCCTGTGATGAGCTACACTTTACCTGATAACACCCTGTGCATGGACGTTTTTCACTGGCTATTTCCTAAAAACAACATACAACAGGCAGAATTACAAGTGGATGCAAATTGTCCTCTGAAGTGGGATGTGGAGGATTGAGATGGATCAAACAATCTGACAAGAAAAAGATAATAGTATCTGTCTATCTGTCTATCTATCTATCTATCTATCTATCTATCTATCTATCTATCTATCTATCTATCTATCTATCTATCTATCTATCTATCTATCTATCTATCTATCTATCTATCTATCTATCTCTCTGTCTGTCTGTCTGTCTATCTATCTGTCTGTCTGTCTGTCTGTCTATCTGTCTGTCTGTCTGTCTGTGAAAGCAGAGACATGGGAAGTGTGTCATATGCATTTGGGACTGTTCTGTGTCTTCGTTTGTCTCTCGCTATAAGAAGAAAGAGTGGCTGATGGTGCAAAACTGACGGGCCTTTCAGCGCAACATCTGTTAGCGAGCTCAACATCATTAAGCCAGCTCACACAGATCTGACATCTCTGCAGTATTTTTCTGCTTTGATGGAGACAGCTAAACAAAAGAATGTCTGAAAACAGCACTTGATAATTTGATATAACAATTTGATATTTTTAAGTCCCAAACATTTGTGTTTATGGAGAAAATTGTAAGGGATACAAACAGATTTAGATGAATGAATTGTTTTGAGGTCAGTGTTAAACAACATGGTGGCATTTAAAAGTTTCAACAAGATGACCCTTTATTCCATGAACAGGGGCTGTGCATAATGTTTTGATCAATAAGAGAAATGCACAAAACTATAATGTGTATTTTGTTGGTTCATGTTTTTCGTGTCATGTGGTTCCCTTGTCATGTGATCTCATGTTTCCCTCCATATACATGTGTCTTGTTTTCATTGGTTGATTGTCTTGTTATCCTGTTTAGAGTTATTTGTGTTTATTGTTTATCTTTGTCATGTGTTCTCCCATGTCATGTATTTAAACCTTCATTTTTTTTCTTTTTAATAATTTTTCCTATCCCAGTTCGCTGTAACATGCAGTCAATTATAAGTAAGATATTCGTAGGTTGATTTCCCCCAAAAATGGTATGAAATAAGATGAACAATGAACAGGAAATAGAAACAATGAGAGGGGGAGAATTGATTATGTTCATTACACATGCAAATGCAGGACAACTATGTTCTGCTTATCTCCTCTAAACATTGATCAGGCCTCAGATCAGTCATTTAAAAAACAATATGGGCAGAGATCGAAGCAAGCATTCAGTAACTTTCTCATATCTACAACAAGTGCGGTCCAACTTGCATTTAAGACTGTGTTCCAGCCACAAGCTAGACATTACGAGAGGCATTTCTTTAATAAGAAAGATTGCGCCAGCGTGCAAAAAAACACAAAACAAACAAACAAAAATAGCGTGGGATGACGTGAAATGTACTTTAAATTTTTTTATTGGAGAACAACAACTAAAAACTGTCAATCAACATGAGGTTATTCTCGCAGTGTTTACACTGTTTAAATCTTTTAAGTGCAAAAAAACAAGTGTTGAAAACTGTCATAACATCCCATCAAACAAAGCACAAAATAAATCAGAACTGAATTTGTTTATGGGCAAGTTTCAGTAAAATATCCAACAAAAACATCCACAGCATGTAAAACAAAGAGCACAAACAAATGAAAATCTTTCATTTATTCACTGATGTGTACTGCAGGATAGCCTTTTTAATGGACTCGGTACAGTTATTTAAAGGAATAGTGCACCAAAACAAATTGTCATAATTTGCTCATATCATTCCCAATCTGACATCCAACCCAACTCCAACACCCCCCCATGCAAAACTAAACATTTTTTTTTTTTAGGATGTACACACTGCCCTTTCACATACAATCAAAACATAATGATTAATGTGTGAATGAGTTTTGAGAACTACGGTGGAATGGAAAATAATCAGCAAATTATGACATCACTTTCAGTCTTTTCCTCAAACAAAGCTGTCGAATAGCTTAAGAAGACTTGGTATATACAGCACAAGTCTCTTTGACTATTTTAAGTTGCTTTCATGATGTTCTTTGTCCTTTTTGAGCTTGATGGCTCCTGGTCACTATACTGTATGCTGTCGCTGTATCAGAAAGTTCATCCTGTACATTCTGCCTAACCTCTTATGTTGTGTTGTACAGAAGTTAAAAAAAAATCACATGAATTTGAAATGATATGAGGGTGAGTAAATAACGACGTAAAATATGTTTTTGGGTGAAATATTCCTTTAAACCACTGTTCTAGATTAGATAATTTTTACTAAGAAGGGCTGGGGAGTTGAATAAAGAAGAATTCTTGCAGTTATGGCGCCTGCAGCTTAGCTCTAAATCTTATTGCTTCACTCTTCCAGTAATATAAGGTCTCAGCCTGGCCCTTCAAATATGATATAGACTGTTTCCTCTGAAGCCAATGCAAATGCTGAATATAAATGAAATGTTTCCCTAGTGTGCTTCTTAAAAGTCATGTTCCAAGACACTGTGGTTTAAATATTTTCTGTCGCACCACAGACAAGGACGTGCCAGTTCGTACGTACATTAAGCACACCGTGGAATGCCTGATAAATGCAAAATAGACTAGTCTGTTGACATAGATAAAACAGAACAATGAAATAAACAGTTAGCTCTTTATTCACGCATTTCTCTCCATCCCTGTAGAGCTATTGGCTTTTTTGTGGCTCTCAGAGGAGAAATGACCAGATTTACAAGAAAGTCCCTTTTTGCTTTTGTTTACAGCCTCTGGCAAGTCATGGAGTGCACAAAACACCAACTGAGAGACAGAAAGGGTGGAAGACTTTATCAGAACCAGGCTGACAGAAAACAAGCACCCATCTCCAATGAATTTCCTCATGATGCCTATAATTACAGACAGCACTGCTAGAATGTTCATTCTCTATCTTAAATACAAAAACAGTAACCATTACAGTGCTTCTTCTAATAGACCTTATTCAGAGTAGCACCATATTTGTTATGGTAATGAAAACAAGGCTGTGAGGGATACACTTGTAGTCTCTTCAATGGCATGCACCGTATGGAGCTGCATAAAGGTATTAAATCACATCTAATTTTCACAACTTTTGATTTCTGGAGTTTGAGATTCTAGGAGTTGTCTACTGATTTTTTTTATTTTATTTGTATTTTGTCAGCTAAACAAATTTAAGCAACAGTACAACCCATTGAAGAGACAGTCACAATCACAGCCTACTTTTCATTCCTGTCAAAAATCAGATATGGCATTGTTCTAAATAAAGTCGATTTGTGATTGTTTTCTAACACAATCTTAAAAATAAAGGTTTGGGAACCACCAAAAACAGGTTTACATATGCCAGAGTAGAACAACTCCTAAACTCAAAATTAGAGTTTTTAGTCAATGTCTGTTAGCCATCTTTATGCTAGTGCACTCATTAAAAGGAATCGGAACAATGGATGTTTGTTCCTGTACCTCAATTTGTAGAGCATGACACAAGCTAAATGTACACAGTACCTTGAAAAAACGTATACCTTGAATGAAAGCTAAGTTGCTCTGGTTAAAAAAAGTCTGCCAAATACATACAGTATATGTACCAACACATTTGTTTTACACATTCACAATTTGCATTCTTTATTTTGTGTAGAGAATATTAATGACTTATCTTATGATCAACACTTGTGATTTTATGAACTGGTGCGGGACTTTTTGTTACTTAATCTTATGATATGCTCATTTTTGTCCAATACAATTTCCTCTAAAATGACAATCCCCTCCCCCTAAGTTATAAATACAGCATGTCTCCTACTAGCAATAGCAAGTAGCGTATTATGCATTGTTTGTGCATCTTTGATTGTGCCAGTGCTCATTCTTTATTTATGTAATATATACTTTTGCAAGTATGTACTTGTGGGGATGGGGGTGTGTTTGTGTGTTTGTTTGCTGGAGAGAGGGAGTGGTGTGTCTCATCAAGCTGGTTGGCATAATTTCTAACAGATGTTTCTTGTTACAGTGATGGTGGAGAAAGATGTTAAAAAGCAGCCAAACATTCCAGAGAAATCAGAGAGAGAGTGACACAAGAGTGCAGCGTTGGCGTGTTTTCTGCGTGTTTAAGAAGTTTATGGCATTAAGAAGTTTATGTTTATTGAGAGGTTTATTACTGACCTGAGTGAGTTAAGAAAAGCTCAGAGAAGAGTGTGAATAGTGTGCCAAAGGCAGAAAAATAATACCTTACCTGAACTGTGTCACTGCTCACCATCTCCTCCTTTCCATAACCAAACCTTGAACTGTGTTACAGTACTTTTTTTCTTTTCCAATAATAAATCAGTCACAAAGCATGTGACTTTGTGTGGTTTTGCCAAGCTGTGGCAAAAACCAAAGGGATGATGCCTTTCAAATATCACACTCTAAATGGGGTGATAGCTAGAAAATATCAGTAATGTAGTCTAGAACCTCATTCGCACTGGGCTCTGATCACGGGATATTGTTGGGATCAATGTCGGGGAGCCTTCTGTGTAAACACAAGCCGGAGCCAGAATACCAGAACATTTTATCCCAGGATCGGACCCAATAACATTGCTGTGATCAATCCCAGAATGTGTCTGTGTGAACAAAAGCGGAGCCGATATCATGGAGGGTGTGTGTCGTAGTGATGACATATTTATGGAGAAAGTTTGAATGCAGAATAGAGATTTAAAAGTTTCACAGTGTACCATGGTTTATAAAACATATGGCTGTTGCAAGAATTTTTCATTCATTCAGGCATTGTGTGAGTCAGATTTTTCTTTTCTTTTTTTTTTTCTCAAATATACTAAATAAATCAAAGTAAAATAAATCAACATTTCCAATGTAAATATCAGTTATATATATATATATATATATATATATATATATATATATATATATATATATATATATATATATATATATATATATATATAACAATTGGCAACATTATTATTATTAATAATATTGCATTGCACCTTGATTCCGTGAATCATATATATATATATATATTTTTTACGGTTATCACTTTCATTTTCAATCTTTATTGTCCTTTGGAGGCATTTCAGTAGGTAGACATCAGCCAGTAACACAAAATCAAATTAGCATCGACCAATATAAATATTATCTTATTAGCTGTTCATAAATGTAGACATAAAAGTCACAGTCATTTGAAAGTCACATGTGGTGCCTGATTAGTTTAACTTTCACATCTGAAAGTGGAGTTTTATAATAAAAAAGGACATAGTAAACATGGTAAATTACACTACAAGTGTTGGGTTTCCTTTACTGGTAAATTTACCACATGTGCTGTTCACACATACCATCAATATGGAAATGTATAGGTAATAATAAATATTCTCAATAAGGGAAAATTAGCAGTAAATTCAAAATGGTTTTGTTCACACATGACCTGTAAACCTGTAGAATGCATTATATGTTCTGGTAAAGGCTTGTATGTGTGAAAGGGGCTATTGGTCTTTTTTTCACGTTTACATGTTTTTCACTTTTTTTCAATAAAAATCTTAATTTGTGTTCTGCTGAAGAAAGAAAGTCATATACATCTGGGATGATATGATAATCTTTAACATAAGATTATAAGAGACATAAGAGATGAGTGGGTCGTTGTGTCGTTTCAGATTAGGTTTATTTTTCTCACAAAGGTGAAGGTATGTTCATGGATCAATGACACAAAATAAACTACAACAACAACAACAACAACAACAACAGACCCCCCAATACATTGCAGCTTTTAGAAGTTTGTGCCACAAATGTATATGAGAAAAACATGAAAGTAAGAGCTTGCTACATCTCCCCGAATCCAGGTGCCATGGAAACAAGGTCTAATGTGACATCATGTCATATTAATGCTAGATTCTCTTAATATTTTAATTTATTTATTTATTTATTCATTTTCTTGCTAATACAACCACTTGAACGTTCTTTGATCTCAAACATTGTTTTATTAGATCTAAAACTACTGTTCTTTGGAGTGGAGTGCATTTAAAGTCTATCCAAATATGACACAGAACATCTTCAGAGGTTAATTAGGAATCGGTAACATCTAAAACATTTTTTTTTCCGCAACAAAAACAGCAGGATCAAAGCTAATGCATCTTCTTCTATCAGAAAAGGCTTTTAATCAAGCAATATGCCATCAAACTTTTATAACACTTTCTAAAAAAAAAGAACAAACAGCCAAATTTAAAAATGACAGTAAACTATTTAAGAGTCACCTATTTTCTCTGTCATTTTCTTCTACAGCATGCAACAATCTATCCTCTACAAGTGAAATCAACAGAAAGACTCCAATGCAGAGAAAAATGGGACAGCACTTTGTATTGTTGCTAACACTGCATTTAGGTAAAAACACTTTTTGTTGTGCCAACAGGACTGAATGGCAGGACAAGAGGTTTAATCACAAGGAACCCTGTGGATTGGACAGCTTGCGATCACAGTTTCACCTTGAGAGTCTTATAAGAAGCTCTGATATCACATGTTTGAGCAGAAAACTCAGAATGATGGCGTCCAAACCTGCATGTCTTTGAGATTTTAAAAACCAAGCTTCTCTTTTCCATATAACAAAAGTATATAGTGACATGGGTCATTCAATCTCCTTAAGGACATAAAAAGTTCAATAAAAGTATTATTAATGTATTATTACATAGCCTATAAACAGACAGACAAAACAACATCACAATCAAAATAACATGAGAAATATAATCTTATAGTTTGAATCTTACAATTCCTTGCTTTCATGAGTGGACTCCAAATCTCTGATTCAAAGATTGACAAGGCTGACAGCACAAATCTTCTTAAAACATCATAAAACTACCATACACACAGTCAAACAAAGAACTCTGAAAATAAATTACTGTATTTCAGAGAGCAGAGAAGATTTTCTGCTTTCATTTTGAAACATACAGTGGTGGATATTTAGAATTAATTGAATTCATTCCTCTATCATCTCAAAAAAACATTTTATATGCTTTAGGGTGCTTGGTTATGATAAAGTATCATTGGGCTTAGAACTGTTCATCCTATACAGTCCAGAAGATGTGTCAAATTGATTTAAAAAAAATAAAAACCACTGTAGTTTGTGTTTCCTCCATTTATATTTTCAAATTAATTTGATGCCAGTCAAATTCAACTTATAAATATATATCCATCAAACAAAGAAAGCAATGGCATGCTATAGTGTACATGCTGTATGTCTCATGAGCACTTTTACATGATGTGAAAAAGATTTATGAAAATTTTGATTTAAAAAAAATATTTCCTGCACAGAAGTTGTGGCAGCAAGTTAAAATCCTCTCAAGCTGCGGACACTTGACTATGTATTAATCCATCTACATTTGAAGTCAGAAGTTTACATACACCTTAGCCAAATTCATTTAAACTCAGTTTTTTACAATTAATTAAATTTAATCATATAATAAAATTCCTTGTCTTTATTTTAAGAATATGAAATGTCAGAATAACAGTAGAGGAAATTATTTATTTCAGCTTTTATTTCTTTCATCACATTCCCAGTGGTTCATAAGATTACAAACACTTGTTAGTATTTGGTAGCATTGCCTTTAAATTGTTTTACTTGGGTCAAACATTTTGGGTAGCCTTCCACAAGCTTCTCACAATAAGTTGCTGTAATTTTGGCCCATTCCTCCAGACAGAACTGGTGTAACCGAGTCAGGTTAGTAGGCCTCCTTGATTGCAAACACTTTTTCAGACTGAGGTCAGGGCTTTGTGATGGTCACTCAAATATCTTGACTATGCTGTCCTTAAGCCATTTTGCCACAACTTTGGAGATATGCTTGGGGTCATTGTCCATTTGGAAGACCCATTTGTGACCGAGCTTTAACTTACTGATTGATGTTTTGAGATGTTGCTTCAATATATCCTCATAATGTTGCTTCCTCATGATGCCATATATTTTGTGAAGTGCACCAGTCCCTTCTGCAGCAAAGCACCCCCACAACATGATGCTGCCATCCCCAAGCTTCACGGTTGGGATGGTGTTCTTCGGCTTGCAAGCCTCTCCCTTTTTCCTCCAAAAATAACTATGGTCATTATGGCCAAACAATTACATTTTTATTTCATTAGACCAGAGGATAAATTCTCCAAAAAGTAATATCTTTGTCCCCATGTGCACTTGAAAACTGTAGTGTGGCTTATTTATGGCGGTTTTGGAGCTGTGGCTACTTCTTTGCTGAGCAGCTTGTCAGGATATGTCATATCTAGGTGTACTGTCCTCTATATACGTTCACTGTATATTTTGACAGCAAGCTAAACTCCACCCTCATCAAGACTTCACAGACACGGAAATGTCTCTTTCCAAAGTTTAATAAGGACAGGTAAAACTATAAACTAAAAAATACAATAAATAATATGAATTTCCATTCACAATATGTACATGAAATAAATACTTTCACAAATGTCTTGTAAACTATCAAATAATGAATTTAACTCTTAAAGACGATGCATTCAAATGACATATGAAATTAAATATGCAGGCAAATAAGAATAATGATAAAGCAAAAATTAACACACTATAGCTCCCAAGCAATACAATGAGCAAATTCAGATGACATGTAAAACTAACTGCATAAGTTATGCATACTTATAATAACCAAATACAATTGAAGATGTATAAACAATAGTAATAAAACACACTGAAGAAGCTACCAAAGGCCAAAGATGAATGCAGATGGATGCTGATTCATTGCTACATGTGTACAGAGCTGGACAGCATGGAGAGCATTAACTTCCTTATTGATCACCTGACTAATCACATGACATTCTGAAAAATATAAAGGGTTATTCTCAGAACAACCACTACGGGGAGATACAATACTAAGCAAACAAATATTTACTTTGTATTTACTATTAACTTTCTGAATTACTGTAACAGAAAAATATGGCTTGTTTTTACTGTGGATATAGATACTTGTCTACCTGTTTCCTCCTGCATCTTCACAAGGTACTTTGCTGTTGTTCTGGGATTAATTTGCACTTTTCGCACCAAATTATGCTCATCATATGTGTCTCCTTCCTGAGCGGTATGATGGCTGAGTGTTCGCATGGCGTTTATACTTTGGTTTGTACAGATGAACGTGGTACCTTCAGGAGTTTGGAAATTGCTCCTTAGGATGAACTAGACTTGTGGAGGTCCACAAATTGTTTGTCTGAAGTCTTGGATAATTTCTTTAGATTTTCTTATGATGCCAAGCAAAGAGGCACTGAGTTTGAAGGTAAGCCTTAAAATACATCCACAGGTACACCTCCAATTCAGTCCACCTCTGTACCACTTATTAAGGTAACGAGGAAGCGGGGGCCAGCTTTACAAACACATAAACAATTAATGACACTTTTCAGTGTACAAAGAAACAAAAACATGCACTTCTTTTCAGCCAGCAGCGTCAAATCTTAAAGACATTCAAATACATGGACAAGCTTCGTACCTCTCTCTATAATCTGCCACTGTCTCTTCTCCTTAAATACTCCCACCTCCCCTCGCTGGAACACGTGGCCGGTGTGGCGCTCAGGAAGTAATTCGCCACATATCTTCCTGGCCTCGCTCTGCCCTGATACCACTCGGCTCCGCCCTGCTCACCACAACCTCCTATCAGTTCCAAGATGCTTAAAGGCACAGTTAACTTGGTGTATGTAAACTTCTGACCCACTGGAATTGTGATATAGTCAATTAGAAGTGAAACAATCTGTCTGTAAAAAAATATTGGAAAAATGACATGTGTCATACACAAAGTAGATGTCCTAAACCATTTGCCAAAACTATAATTTGCTAATATAATCTATATAATGCTAATAATCTGTGGAGTGGTTAAAAAATGAGCTTTAATGACTTTAACTGTACGTATTTCATCAAAATCCTGAGAAAAATGGTTCAGGTCAAGAGTTTAAAAGCCCAGGAACTCAAAAAAACCTTGAGTTGAGTCAAGGAGGACACATCAATGCAGTTACCAGCTCTTTAGAGCAGATTCAAAGACATTTAAAAAAAAATTCTACCCCACTAAAATGGAATTGCAAAAATAATGATATTTTCCAAACATACTGAAGCCTACAGAGGCCATAAAATAAGTTGTGTTCTTGAGAAAACAAGACTGTGGGCTTTCATACTGTGTGTTTGGAAACAGTCAATATTTTTGCAATTCCATTTGTGCCATTAGTGACAGGCAAATTACACACCTCACCTTTACAGCTGTATGCTCAAGCAGCACCAGACTGCATTGCAAAAACTTTTCCCAAACACATCTCCTGTCTAATTTGACAAACAAATAGTCCCATCCCCAAACTCATGTCATTGTTTGAGACAATGTTGCAATGTCAGAGCAGAGAGCCACATTGTTAATATAATATAAGATAACGTAAGAATGGTTTTACAATAAAGTATACCTGTATGCTGATTATTTAATCAAATTAATTAACCCACAAATACATATAATTCAATACATATACATAACAATTAAAATAATTATAAATATAATAGGCAACATGTAATAATTCAGATAATTCAAAAACAGTGCATTATTGTGGCAGACAAGTAAAGCATTGATTATAAAATACAAAAAGTTGCTTTAGAAGTCAATAAATTGTTTGTTTTATTTCTATATCATTAAACATAAGCCTATAACTGGACTACTCTCCATTAGAAATATATTTTGCAATTGAGTTTGCCAATCTGTTCGAGGATGATAATGCTGTTTTCACAGGAGGTGTTCATGTGCTATTTTTGTTCATATACAAATAATTGTTTACACTGAATTAACACATTAAATCAGCAGCCTTAATTTTAATATAAAATACACTTTATGACATTTGCATTTTTTTTTTTAAACAAATTAGTAATAAATCAGTAGATCAGAGGAGTTAAAAGGACATACCTCTGTAATTGTTATGTATACCCTGTCTTGTTCCACCGTTGCCCTTTTGTTTACCATTTTTGTCACTTTTGTACTCCTTAGTTTTCACTTTTGGCCCTTTTGTAGCTCCACTGTCTCCTTGTTAGCTTTCGTTCATTGTTTGCACCTGCCCTCATTTGTTTGCCTTTGGTTTCTGTCGATCACCTTGTTATCTTGTTTGAGTCCTGTTTGTTCATTGGCCCCTTTGTCCCACATTCTTGTATTTAAACCATGTCTGTTTGTTCAGTCTCGGTCAGTCGTTGTTTGTATGTTCATGAATGTTGTTGTTAGCCTGGTATGTGTTCCCTGCCCGTGTTTTCTAGTTTTATGTTTTATTTCCCCATTGTGGGTTTTCCTTTGTGTTTGTAATAATAATAAAAGTACTGCATTTGGATCCTCAACCTTCGTCTGCCTGCGTTGTCTGCATTTCGTGACAGAACGACTGACCCACACACATGGATCCAGCAGCTATTCGGGCCAAATGCCGGCTGCTTAACTTGCAGCAAGATGACCACCCATTAGAAGACCACGGTCTCTACTTTTCTCCTCCTGGCGAGCTTTACTGACTTCCTGGACTCAGCTCTGGTGGTCTTTTTCAAGAACAGCTTGAACCCCTTGCTGAGGGAGCGGGTACCACAGGCAGCGCCCGGCTGTACCCTTCGCGACTACCTGGAGACGACTCTACTAGTGTGCAGCTCACCGCTCCCCGTAACACCAGCCCAACCTGTCAGCGGAACGACCCTCATGCCAGTCGCCTTCCACGAGCCCACGGCCATCTCCCAGGCCACCAAAACCGGCCTCTGTCCTGTGGCCTCCTCCCAGGCCCCCTGAACTGGCCCGTGCCTTATGGCCAGCCCCCGGGCCATCTAAACCTGTCCCTGCCCGGTCAACACCTCCCAGACCACCTAAACCTGTCCCTGACCGGTCGATACCACCCCGGCCTCCTAAACCTGTCCCTTTGTGCCCCCGTGGACTGCCTAATTGCCCCTTGTGCCCCCATGGACTGTCTCATCTCCCTTTGTGCCCCCGTGGACTGTCTCATTTCCCCTCGTGGCCCCCCTTGGACTTCCTGCCTGCCCTTTGTGCCCCCTCGGACTTCCTGCCTGCCCTCTGTGCCCCTTGGACTGCCTCCTTGCTCTTGTGCCCCCCCCTGGTCTGCCTGTCTGCCCCTGGTGCCATCATTTTGTTCTCTGTGGGTTTTTTGTCTTTTGTCTTTGTTTTTTAGGATCGTCTGGAAGCCGATCCTTTGAGGGGGGGCTCTGTTATGTATACCCTGTCTTGTTCCACCGTTGCCCTTTTGTTTACCATTTTTGTCACTTTTGTACTCCTTAGTTTTCACTTTTGGCCCTTTTGTAGCTCCACTGTCTCCTTGTTAGCTTTCGTTCATTGTTTGCACCTGCCCTCATTTGTTTGCCTTTGGTTTCTGTCGATCACCTTGTTATCTTGTTTGAGTCCTGTTTGTTCATTGGCCCCTTTGTCCCACATTCTTGTATTTAAACCCTGTCTGTTTGTTCAGTCTCGGTCAGTCGTTGTTTGTATGTTCATGAATGTTGTTGTTAGCCTGGTATGTGTTCCCTGCCCGTGTTTTCTAGTTTTATGTTTTATTTCCCCATTGAGGGTTTTTCCTTTGTTCCCGTGTTTTGTGTACCCGCCTTGTTTATTTTTCTAATAAAGTTTAAACTGCTTTTGGATCCGCATCTCCTCGTCTGCTTCGCTGCCTCCATTCATAACAGTAATATTATACCTCTGTAATTATTCAATATATTTTATTTTATTTTACCAGCATAGATTAATACTCCAGAGCATTACAGTCGCTATGTTTGCAATGCAAACACAGATCACACAGTGACAGTGTTGCGTACAACCTCGAAACCCTTAGAATCATTACTACCTGAAAATAAAATTATAAAACTAAAAAAATCAGTACAGTAACAGGCAGTCTTCTGACCCATTTACCCTCCAAAATTTTAAAGTTCACCCAGTCATATTCACTTGTCTGTCAACCTGACAAAAGTGCTGTTCACCCTCCCACTCTTACAAGACGTTCTGCAGTCGTTCAGCTGCACGAGTGAACCAAAGTCTCTTGAGTGCTGTCTGGAAATCACTTTTGATGTTCAAAACTATGATGCGTGAAACTATAAAAGGCCTACCAAGTAATTAAGAGGCTTTTTCACTTGTGGAACTAAAATGCCACACTTGTGTCTAACACAGGGGACTCAGTAAATCGGAATGCATCTTGACAAATGAAAGCAGGGGAAAGCAATTCAAAGTCATTTGATAAAAAAAAAAACTTCAGGGAAATATAACCACGAAAGTCCTTCCATTTTTTTTCCGGCGGCTTTATTAGTTTTGTAGTTCGTTTGAAAATCTATTCCACTGTCTATCAATGAAATGGGGAAGTTGAGATGAAAATAAAACAATTAACCACATTTAATTTAAAACATATTTAGGCTTGGTTTTCTTATGATATCTAAATCTAATGTATTAAGGCTGCCCAGGTGGGACTGAGAGGCCTATTGATTACGCAGTGTGGTGGTCTGGTTGTGCACACTTTGTTCTCGTTGTTCCTTTCTTTTCACAACAGCTCTGCACCTGCCATCTCATAAATGTCAAACCCACTCCATTCGCCTCTTAGGCATTCTGCTATTGATTTCTTTCCTTCTTTTCTAGACTAAAAAAATGCTGCCATGACCTTATTCCTTCCTTCTATGACATTACATTAAGCAGCAGCAGAGCAGACAGTTGGCACAAAGGGCTGTCCGTGAACAAAAACAGATTGTTGGCAGTGTTGTAATCAGTCATCTGAAACAATTTCAGCTTGGCATATTTCTACAGAGATGACATAGTTGACTCAATCCCACATGGTCCAGTTAGCCCCTGAAAAAAGATGTCGTAACTACACCATTCTGGGAACAAAACGCTTTCTTGATTGATGGTCATTCAAAAGTAGCTATGAGTTCTGACTAAATAAATATTTTGCAAGCAGCATATAAACTGAAAATATGTAATCATATTAGATCATAATGGGACAGTGCCTATGGTGCAGGTGAGTGGCTCAAAAAAAAAAAAAAAAAACACTTTACAATAAGGTTCCATTCCTTAACATTACAACTACATATTTTTACATTATTAATCTTTGTAATGTAAGTTAACAAAAATACAATTGTTCATTGTTGATTAATGTTCATAGTACATTAACTAATGATATACAACAGTTAGTTATGGTCCTCGAATTTGATTGGACAAGAGATGTTCCATGAGTATTGATGGTCTCACAATATCAGCACTCACTCCGCTTGTGTTTGTACCATTCTAAATTAAAGTGTAAGAGCAGTGCAAATGTGTTAAAAGCTATCTGTCACTTTACCTTTAATTTTGTGACATTACATATTTGTGTGTAATATGAGTCAGCAGAGCGCGCCATTCATACGCTAATGTAGTGAGACGATCAACGCAAATGTACACGCCCCCCGACTGTGAGGTTGTAAACACTTTTCATTTATTTTTCTGCACGTTTGCAACGATACACAGACCAGAAAGCTCCAGGATATTATGGAAGATTTGACATTTTCCTCAGAAGAAGAGCGGGACTCCTATGAACGTTTGTATTTTGAAGAGAGATTTGATCCAGCTGAGGATACAATTTCAGACGATTAAGTCAATTAGTTTTCATTAGTTGAAATGCTATTTTATATAAACATGAACATATTTTACTAGTGGTACTGTTTCCAGACATGCCAGTCAGGATTCAGAGTATTGACATTTTAAACATGTCCTAATAAGCAAGTTTTAGTTACATTTAAATGTTGTTTCGGCTAAAGCAGGCATTTAAATTGTATGCTGTATGATGTAAATATGATATGTAATATGATATAAAAATAATATGAATGTTTAGATTATATTTGATCTAGTGTTTAAAATGCCTCATTATCATCAACAAAGCTTGTTCTTGCCAATATGTGTTCAGGTTAAATGAGTAAAATACACTTTAAATATGCCCATATTAGAAAATCATTATATTATAATGATTTCTGAAGGATCATGTGACACTGAAGACTGCAGTAATGATGCTGAAAATTCAGCTTTGATCACAAATTACATTTTACAATATATTTAAATAGAAAACTGTTCTTTTAAATTGTAAAAAGAGTTCAGAATATCAATGCTGTTTCTGTATTTTGGATCAAATAAATCCAGTCTTGGTGAGCAGAAGAGACTTCTTTTATATGGTAGTGTAGTTCTAAAATTAACTAAAGTCTTTATGTAAAGAAAATATATAGTCAGATTACTTCTTTTAACTTAAAACTTGATTTTGATCATTAAGTCTTCTCACATTCATTCTCTATCCCTCATGTATAGGCCCAGGGGAGGGGTCTTTGTATCCGCAGGTGTGAAATACATCCATGTTCAAGATAGATCATGCCTCCTTGCATATTACCTATCAACACTAAAAGTGTCTTACAAAAGTTCAATTACTATATTGTTTTGTATGAATGAGTGATCAGGATGGTTTTCACATAATTTTTTAGCAAAAACTCTAGGCTGGATGGATGTTTAGTATGTGTTATATGACCTTACTGCAGTGACTTAACATTTTAGTTTTTTCAAAAACCATGCGATTATTAAATTGGGGAATTTGTTTTATAATTTTGGGATAATAGTGGTTTCTGATGATTTCATATTTTGGGCATTCTGTGAGGAAGTGCAGCTCTGTCTCCATCTCTCTCTCTCTCTCTCTCTCTCTCTCTCTCTCACACACACACACACACACACACACACACACATACACACACACACACACACACACACACACACACACACACACACACACACACACACACCCTTGTTCCACTAACTTATAAAAATATATATATACACTGGCGGTCAATATTTTGGAATAATATACAGATTTTGCTCTTATGCCAAAAAATTGGTACTTCTATTCACCAAAGTGACATTCAACTGATCACAATGAATAGAAATTAATAACATGTAAAATGACTATTACAATTTGAAAAAAAAAAAACTACTTCAGAGATCTCATCAAAAAATCCTCCATGTAAAGCAATGACAGCTTTGCAGATCCTTGGCATTCTAGCTGTCAGTTTGTCCAGATACTCAAGTGACATTTCACCACTCACTTCAGTCTACCGAACTGCCTTGTGTTTATCCCATCACCTTCCCTTAATGTTTGGACTTTTAGACTACACTTCCTATGATGCACCTTTTTGATCACACTCATCTGTTCCTCATCTTTGTTCCCATGTTTTGTCATTACCCATGTGTGTATCTACAGCCCTCATGTTTCCTTTAGTCTTTGTAATTTCTTGTTGGTTTGTTAGCACATTAGTTTATGATGTTACTTAACTAGTTAACCAGCAAACTGCTGTTATGTTTGATTTCCATTTTTGCTCCATTGTTTTAGTTTCATTTTGTTTCCTTTTCCTTCATCTTCTGTGTTACTTTATAAATAGTTCTGCAGTTGGATCCCCACTCTCTCATCTCGTCCTTCCCAGTCTCGTAACTGAAGAACCGACCAAAAAGATGGATCCAGCAGAACAACTCAGGTGATTCACCCAAGGGTTTTCTTCTGTGGAGGCTTAATGTGTAAGGTTCTGGAGCTTGGCCTCTCAGGTGAGCTGGGAGGAGAGAATCCTCAGGACCATGTTTTAGTTAGGACCGAATGATCCGGTGATGGAGATAGCCTGCCCCTTGGTGAATTCATTACTAGCATGGTAAGGGCTGGTCTTCTGTATTCTACTCCAACAGCTCCCTCCTCCAGGCCTTCCACGGCTAACGAGCCAACACCCACACCTGCCAAGGACAACAAGCTAGTTCTTAAAACCTCATCCATCCCAGAGCAAGCATTGCAAGCCTCATCTGTCCCAGAGCCAGCGCTGCAAGCCTTGCCCATCCCAGAACCAGCTTTCATGCCCGCTCCAGCCCTAGAGGAATTTTTTGGGGGGCCACTATGGCTCCTGTTGTCTCAAATCTCCCTTCAGCAGAAACCACTTTCTCCCCAGCCTCGTTGATCCTGGAGATGCCCTATGAGCCTCTCACGGCTCCGCCTTCCACGTCTCCCACAGCTCTACTCAAAGCTGTCTGGAAGCGAATAGGAGAAGAAAGGCTCCTACTTCCCAGTCACTGCCAGTTTCCATGACCACTGAGGTCTTTTCCGAGTCACTGCCCATTCTCACAACCATGGAGGTCATTCCCCAGTCATTGCCGGTGCTCATGACCACAGAGGTCGTTCCCTCATCACTACCAGTGCCCATGACCACGGAGGCCATTTCCTAGGCACTGCCAGTGCCCCTGACCATGTTGACTCTGCCCTAAGTGTCTTCCACAGTGAATCTGCCAGCAGAGGCTTCAAAGGTGGCTCCGCCCTCAGAGTCTTCCGCCCTCCAGGGACTCCACCTCCGGCGGCTTCGCAAGCTCCTCCAGGGATTCCTCCTCCAGTGGCTCCACCCACTCCTCCAGGGACTCCTCCTACAGTGGCTCTGCCCACTCATCCAGGGACTCCTCCCACTCTATTTGAGTCTTTAATCCCTGATCCTCCAGCGGCTCCACCCGCTCCGTCTCCGGATCATCCTCCTGAAAATCAATTCCCTGCTCCTCCTGTCCCAGTCCCTGCCCTGTGGCCACCTCCCAGGCCTCCTGACCCAGTCCCTGCCCTGTGACCGCCTCCCAGGACTCCTGACCCAGTCCATACCTTGTGGCCACTTCCCAGGCCTTCTGACCCTGTCCAGGCCATGTGGTCGCCTCCCAGGGATCCTGATTATCCGCAGGCTCCTCCCTGGCCTCTTAATCATCCTCCAGATCCTTCCTGGTCTGTTTGTACCTGCCTTCCTTCCCATCCATCTTTGGGTGCCAGGAGTCACCCCCTTTGAGGGGAGGTCCTGTCACAAACTGCCTTGTGTTTATACCATCACCTTCCCATTATGTTTGGACTTTTAGACTACACTTCCCATATTGCACCTTTTTGATCACACTCATCTGTTCCCCATATTTGTTCCCAGGTGTTCTATGTTTTGTCATTACCCATGTGTGTATGAACAGCCCTCATGTTTCCTTTACTCCTTGTCGGTTCTTGTTTGTTTGTTAGCATGTTACTTGTTAGCCAGCAAACTGTTGTTCTTTGATTTCTCTTTTTGCACCAGTGTTTTAGTTCCATCTTTTATTCTTCTCCTTCATCTTCTTAGTTACTTAATAAATAGTTCTGCAGTTGGATCTCAACTCTCTCATCCATACTACAAACTAGAGTCTGATGTACTTATCCTCTTGTTTAGTTGTACATCTGGGCCTTCCATAACTATTTCTGTCCTTGAAAGAGCAGTTGTCCTTTGTCTTTGAAGACTGTAGTTTATACCATTGTATGAAATCTTAACTTTTTTGGCAATTTCAAGCATTTTATAGCTTTCAATCCTCTAAACAATGATTAACTGATGAGTTGCCATTTATTACCTAATATTGACCTTAAGACATGCCAGTCTATTGTATACTGTGGCAACTCAAAAACAAACACAAAGACAATGTTCAACTTAATTTAACAAACCAAATAGCTTTCAACTGTGTTTAATATAATGGCAAGTGATTTTCTAGTTCCAAATTAGCAATTTACCATGATAACTCAAGAATAAGGTGTTGGAATGATGTCTGCTGGAAATGGGGCCTGACTAGATTTGATAAAAAATTACTTTTTTCAAATAGTGATGATGCTGTTTTTTACATCAGTAATATCCTGACTATATTTGTGATCAGTTGAATGTCACTTTGGTGAATTAAAGTACCAATTTCCTTCTGAAACAGCTAAATCTGTACATTATTCCAATGAGTAAACTCAGCAAAAAAGAAACCTATTCAGGACAATGTATTTTAAAGATAATTTTGTAAAAATCCAAATAACTTTACAGATATTTAAAATAAAGGGTTTAAACAATTTTTTTCTATGCTTGTTCAATGAACCATAAACAATTAATGAACATGGACACGTGGAATGTTGTTAAGACACTAACAGCTTACAGACAGTAGGCAATTAAGGTCACAGCAATACAAATTTAGGAAACTAAAGAGACCTTTCTACTGACTCTGAATAACACCAAAAGAAAGATGCCCAGATTCCCTGCTCATCTGTGTGAACGTGCCTTAGGCATGCTGCATGGAGGCATGAGGACTGCAGATGTGGCCAGGGTAATAAATTGCAATGTCTGTACTGTGAGACGCATAAGATAGGAAGGACAGCTGATCATCCTCACAGTGGCTCACAATGACAAAACACATTGAAACATTGTCTGTTAAGTGTCTGATTTACTGGGCAGCGAGGCAGCAAGGCAGCTGCCTTCTGTTTTAGACACAACTGGAAAAGCAAAGCACCCTTTAATGGGTGTGTCTTCCTTCCTTGAGAAAATCATGGCTATACTTCAATTACCTGCTGCAGTATATCTCTTTTCTTACCCTGCCATGATAAGTCAATTAAAAACATAAAAAAAAGGAAAAATTAGAAGTGCTATTTACAAAGGCTCTGTTCTCGGAACTTGCTGTTCACCTTCACTTTGGTGTAAAGCGTTTTAAAAGCCAGGGTTTCTAAACCTATTATCTTATCTGGACATGTACCAATGGAAAATTGAAAGGAAGATAACAGGCCTGGAGCTTTGGGAGTCCAGGGGCTTTAAAATAGCACTGGCCATCAAAGACAAGGGACAATGAGACAGGGAGATGGGGTGAGATTGGTTTTCTTGTGTCTCGTACCCTCTGTCTGCTTCTATTTCTCACTGGGAGAAGTAGCAGCAAGACTGAGGGACAGATAATCAAGTGCAACCATGCACTGGGCTGGAGGATTGAGGGAAGAGCAAAGAGCAGAAGCTCTTTAATAGATTAGAAGCAAGCATGTACCGGAACCCCCTCAGGGGGCCCACAGCCAACCTGCCACTCATGTCTGGGGCAGCTAGCTCTTGTCCTTTCACTGCCCTGAATCTTGAAACATTGCAACCCCCAAGACCATAAACAAGCAGAGGGGAGAGTGTGAATGAAAGAATGAAGGAAGGAAGTCGAATTTGAATGGTGCATAATGATGCAATTTAGCTTTGAAATAATGCAGGCAAGCACATCGAGCTCAAGTGCGATGATGTGATTTACACTGAATTCAAGAAATGTATTCAAATGCAGAATACAATGAAGGATATCGAAAATAGTAAGTAAAAGAGAAAGATAGAAAACAAGTACAAACCAAGAATATTTGAGATAGCTATTATTTTAAGCTGCTAGGTTCAATATGGCTTAATAAGAAGAATAGTTTAGGCTCTGCTTAAGCAGGTTTTCTGGTCTTACAGCCTGGTCAGACTGGTCTATTTTTAGAGGATGCATGGTTTTAGAGGTGTTTTGGGCACTTTTCAGCTGGTCAGACAGGAAAAGAGCCGCCCGCTTAAGTAAGACCAATAAACCAGTTTAGGTTGGTTTAAGAGGATTTCTTGTATTATTTATTCTTTTTTTTACAGAAGGGGTGGCAAAGCAATGGCAAATCTGCTTTGCATTTTGACATCAAAATACAAAGTGAACCGGTAAACTGCAAGATCAGATTCTTATTGACTATACTATCATTCTACTTTGTTTCTCTCTCTCTCTCTCTCTCTCTCTCTCTCACTCTCTCTCTCTCTCACTCACACACACACACACACACACTCTCTCTCTCTCTCTCTCTCTCTCTCTCTCTTAATGGCATCCAATCCAGCTGTGATTATGTGGGCTGCAGATGGCACCCACATCATCTCTCATGGGGCGTTTATGTGTCTTGGCTTGTAAAACTGAGTAAAAGGTGATAGACTGGGACAAAATGACACACAGCAGGCGAGAGACAATCAACAAGTCAGTCGGTACAGCTTACCGGTAGCCATATATGTTACATTTTTCAGTTGTTCATTTATTGGTTTGTTTGATGATCTGGAATGCCTTCAAATAGTAACCTGAGTTTTACTTCAAATCAAACTATCTTCAAAATTAGACGAACCTACCTTACGCATCTAGCTCAGGGCAGATTTTTTAGCAATAGTTTATAATCAGTGTTAGCTTCCAAGCTACAAGCTACTCATAATTTAATGTAGTTAAAATCAAGCTAAACATTTGCAAAAGCAGTTAGGCATGAAAGAAGAAACTAACAAAAAGTGGCTTATCGCATTGAAGCTATTTAAGGGGCCATTATCTTTTTAAATATACAGTATAACCAGCAGATAACACCATTTATTTATTTAATATGATAGAACTTGTAACTAATAAATAATGATAACTTTGAACATGTAAAACTATGAATTTACACTTAATACAACTAGTAAAAAAAGAAACACCCAAGTGTATACAATGTAACTTGAAAACATCAGCATTTAAGTATACCAGAAAAACATTTAAGTAAATATTGTAAATATTTAGAAAAAATTATATTGTAATATACTGTATAATAGAAAATATTTTGCTTCAGAGGGGAGTTCTGTGCAGTGAATGATTTGTCAAGTTGAAGTCACAAGTCTTAGCGTGCAAAATTAATTTTGTACACAAAGCAATGGACATGATATGTCACACTACAAATTATGAATAAAAAATAATATTACTTTACCGTCTACTTAATTTTATGCAATAATAAAAAATATGCAGCTTTGAAATACATGTTCTTTGTATTGAGCCAAGAGGTCAGTGTGTGACCTTTTGATCTTCTATTGGTCACCCAAATTTGTCATCCAAATTTGCAGGTTAGAATTCACCAACCTTGAATGCAAAATATTTTGGCATGAGCTTGTGTTTCTCCCACGTGTGGTGTTTTATGGATGCATTTGAATGGAGTGTGAAGTGTAGTTTGAATGCTGTTTAAATATTTTTTTTTTAACCAATTCACTAAAATTATTGCATTAGAAACAATACATTTGGAAGTGAGAGAAACAATCTAGGAGAGTGATAATAGCATCAGTTACTGCAATACAATGTGGCATGAAAAGCATGGGATCGAATGACAGATAATGAGGCATTGTGGGATTGAAAAGCCGCTCTGCAGCAGGGAGCAATGGTCATCCTGTGAGAGCTCTGTGAGGAAGACATTGGCGCTGGGAAATCCTAATGTTACACACATCACACCATTATGCTACAAATTACCTGCTGGCATTAGTGTCACCCTCGGCCCAATCGTTTTACAGCCAAGATCAATCCGAGCTGGGGTCTGGACGGCCCTCCTTGGGGGCCTGTCCTGGCAATTAGCTATTGATTTTTTTTAGCCTTTTATTTTCTGAGGCTGACTCTCCGTCTGCCCAGCATCACTTTCTCAGAGCTGCCACATCAGGCTGGAGGTTAGACTCGGCTGAGATGGCAAGCAGTCCTGTCAGAGGGTGAGGATATACGGGCAGGGCAGCAGGTAGACACAAACCTCTGCCACAGAGGTGAACGTCACTGATTAGAGTGTGTTGAAATGGGTCAATGGTGTTGACAGAACACCTGAGCTATGGCAGACCCTACATTTTGGTTTCATCCAGCTATTTTTTTATATTTTGTGAAAAAAATAAAGTATTATCATAGTGTTCTCAAGTAATTTACAATATTTAGTCTGACATTGTTTGGTATTCATCTATTCAAATTAGGAGATTAGAACAAAGAAATAAACTCTAGGATTCTGAGAGCATCAGGTTTACATTAAATCATCATCATCATCTACTGTACAAAGTACCTCATTTATCCCCCAAATGTACATGAAAAGGTCTACACATTTAGCCATTTTATAATAGGCATGCTCTATTCTAAGCCGAGCCCCCACCAAGCCTTTGAAGATCTTCAACACATTCAGAACTTATTTTTTCTAGATTTCCAAATAGCAAGTTTTGCTGTACCAGAAAAACAATTCAATAAAATCAACTGACTTTTTCCTGTAAACTTTGGACAATATATAAACATTTCAAAAGAGAAAGCTTCACCAATTTCAGTAAACCATTGAGATAAAAGTTAAAACAAATAATTTAAACGAGCACACTGTACAAATAAATGAAAAACCGTTTCAGTGTCTTACAAAAGGGACAACCGACCCCTACAGGAGGATCAATGTGCATCACATATCTGTTTGTGGCTATCGCCTCATGTACAATCCTCCACTGAAGGTCACCCATTCTTTTATCAATTGGGCATTTGTATAAGGACCGCCAGCAGCCTCTAGGGGAAGAAATAGGTCTAAAAAAATCAGTCCATATTTTTGAAGGAAGTCCACTCAAAAGATTAGCATTAGATGCCTCTACACAAGAAATATAGAGGGCTTTTTTCCCTACTTCCTCAAAAACTCCAAGCTGAGGGGTTTTAAAAGACAAAAGACATCGTCAACTTGCCATTCTCCCACAGCAATATTTACATTAAGAGAGGGGAAAACATAAGGAACCCCCTTTCTCCATTGATCAATTGCTATGGAGTAATTTGCCAAAGTCTTATGATCCACATGCAGAGAGTTGAATATTTCAGTAGTAGAATCTCACCCCAGTCCTTTTACTCAATTCCTCTGAGCTTATGGTCAAAATATGTCCCAACTTTGTGCATCCAGCAGCAGTTAGACATGCACGCAGACTGGGACCAGACATAAGTCTTGAAGGTAGAAAGTCATTAAGAAAAAGTGGCTCTTCAAAAAGCCATAATCCAGCATGTGTATCTGATGAACGCGAAATAGTAAACACCTTCCATGCCTCCAGAACTTACTTATAGAAGGATGTAAGATTCACACGATCATCATTCTGGAGCTCCATTAAGAACAAGTGTTTGTCCAACCCCATACTTCTGACCCGCCTGAGAAGAGCAGAAGCTGTCTCTTGCCATGATACATCCGTGTGATACAACAGTCTCTGAGCGGCTTTTAACCGGAAAGCCATAATTCTGGATCTAATGTCTAACAATCCTTCACCTCCCTCTTGAACAGGAAGGTATAAAGCAGCAGCACAAATCCAGTGTTGTCCAGACCAAAAGAAATTCACAAGTTTCCTTTGAATTTCCTCAATAAGTCCAACAGGTGGCTGTAACACGGTTATTTTGTGCCACAGAGTAGATGCAACCACATTATTGGTCACTAAAATCCTTCCCCTATAGGACAACTGAGGTAGCAACCATTTCCATTTAGACAACTTGCTGCACACTTTCTCCACTATAACCTCCCAATTTAGCTTTTTAAATTAATTTGACCCCCAAAAAACTCCCAACAATTTATGTCCCTCTCTACCCCACTTAAGGTCCCCAGGTAACTTTGGGAGACTCTCAAACTACCCTTTACCTGCCCCAAAAGCTTCACTTTTAGCCCAGTTCATTTTAGCTTATGAAGCTTTCTCATAAAGATTGAGTACCTCAGATAAACACTTAATATCCTCAGTGTGATTTACAAAAACTGTGATATCATTAGCATAAGCAGAAAGAGAAATCCTTGAGTCTAAAGAAAAACCAGGCACATCAAAACCGGGCAAACTTTCTCAAAGTTTAAAAAGCAGCGGCTCAATTGCTAAACTATATAGTTGACCAGACAGTGGACAGCCTTGCCTAATGCCCCTTAGAATAGGAATTGGCCGACTCAAAGCGCCCCCTACCTTAACCAAACATGATGCACCATTATATAATAACTGTATCAAATTTAAAACTGTTTCACCAAAACCAAAAACCTTTAATACGTTAAAAAGATAATTGTGATCAACACGATCAAAAGCCGTCTCTTGATCCAGGGCAATTAATCTTGTGTACAACCAAACCCAAGTAATGTTTTAATATATTTTCCAGACATTTTGAAAAAAAAATATATTCTGTTGTAAGAAGGGCAACAGGATACCAGTTTTTTAAAAATGCTAAATCACCCTTTTTTGGCAATAATGATAAAACAGCATACTGACAGGTAGTAGGTAAAACACCATCTCTTATAGACTCACATAAAACATTAAAATAATCGTGTCCAATGCAGTTCCAAAACCTTTTATAAAAGTCTGCTGGCAGTCCATCTATTCCAGGTCATCAGATCGTCCTGAACTGAGTTGTCCCACAGCAGCAGTAATTTCCTTAAATGTTATACTCCAAGACAGTTTTAGAATCAGAGTCCAGCTGAGGAAGACCCTGAAGAAGCTGTCATACAGTTTTCTGCAGCATAAAGACTTGAATAAAAATCCACAGCATGGTTTCTCATTTCTATAGTCTTAGATGTTATCCTCCCATCAGGGAGTTTAAGACAAGGCCACCTTTATTCCAGGTTTAAAAAAAAAGAAGTTGGGACATAAATTTTTGCTAAAGACATGAAACAGGACCTTATCAAAGCTCCCTTTACTTTATAATTTAGGGAGACTTAGCTCTCTCTTTTTCTTTGGCAAATCATTGTACAATACAGAATTATTTGCATCAACCAACTGCACTTCCATTGAATTAAATGCTTTTCAAGTGATTCAATCACATTCTTTATTCTACTACTACAGTTAGCTGTATACTGCTGACATTTTTTTTTTTTATTTAAGTCTTTCTTACATCCCACCATTGTTTCAAGTTTTTTTTTTTTTTTTTTTCCCAAAAGAAAACAAAATGACCACAAAATGCAGCATCCTGCAACAATTTCACATTAAAACGCCAGTGAACCGATTTTTTTAGGTACATTTGACATGGTCATTGTCATAATGATTAAATGATGATCAGAAAAACCTACAGGACAAATGCAACATTCAATTACTCTACTATTAAAATATTTTGACACGTAAAATCTAATCGGGCAGCACTTAATCCATGTATACTGTCTATCATTAGGGTGTTTAATTCTCCACATATCTAAGAGCTGGAATTATTTTATTAGTTTTGAAAATGCACTTGAGGACTGTATATGAGGTTCCTCAGTATTATGGTCTATAGTAAAATTTATAGTGCAGTTCCAGTCTCCAGCAATGACAACACATCCTTCACTAGAACACTTTTTAAGACTCTCATTAAGTATATTTAAAAAATGTAGGCGTTCCTGTACCACTGTTGGTGCATAAGTTGGTGGTAAGATGCTTTTTCAGCCGAAAACGCTTCTTCTCACTAAGTTCCTCAACTCCAACAGTCCTCTGACAAAAAATAACAGATTGAACAAATTTGTCTACATCAGAGAAAAAGTCATTTATGTTAATTTGTTTACCATACGTTTCATCCAGAAAACTATTAATTTGTTCCAGACTATACAAAGAATCTTTGTTGAAATATCCCGAATAAATTGCCTGAGATATGTTAAATACAACTCCCATCATTTTCACACATAGAAACTTGTGACTCAGTATCATCAGACTGCTCCTCCTCCACATCCATTTTCTCATTATTCAAGACGGCTGGATACGATTTTTTAATTCCATAATTTGCACTTTCCAACTGTTTAGTACCACTAGTACTTGCTACTTCTTCATCTTCATCAGTATTAACATCAGAAACTAACTCTATCTTAATCTTAGACCACATAAGCTACAGCATCATCATTTGCAGTGTCAACAGCCAGTAACACAGCAACTGAATTATCATCACTCACCTCAGCAAGTGGAACAACCTCATCAACCAGATCAACGCTATTATTTGTGACCTCATCCTCCGATCCTACCGCAGTACCTGTTTTCTTATGTGGACACGTAAGACACTTGTGTCTGATGTCTCTACACTTGAAACATCTTATGCTGCCAGTAGTTGCATACACCATATATAATCTTCCATCATGTTTCACACGAAAATTAATATCCAGTGTATTCTCAGGCGATTCTAGCCACATGTACACATACTGTCTAAAAGACATGCTTCAGAGCCGGATGTTTACATCCAAGCGCAACAGTTTTAAAGGGACTTACAACTTTCCCAACGTCATTGGATACAAAAGGTAGGATATTTGAAATTGTTACCTTTGTTGTCGATGTATACAGCGGAGAAAGTTGAACAAAAGCATCTCTCACAGTAAGGCCAGTTACTATTAAAAGATTAAATAATTTTGTTCCTTCAAAAAAACAACGCCAGCCTGATTCTTGCGTGATGCAGATACAATGTTCTCATGACCAATCTGAACCCCAACCTTAATTAACACATCCTCCGCTATGGCATTATCCTCATGAACACACCTGAAATATGTTGATAATGTTGGCATCTCATCAAGAGACGTCATTCTACCACACAATCACAATACATAACTAATTTACAATTTGCTTTCTAAACCACGTATTTCCTGGAAAGAAAAGAAAATGTAAATAGGAAAAAGAATTAAGAAACTCTCACCACTCACACAGCAGCTCTCACCACCACTTTCACTAACTCCCAGCATGCAACACACACAGAGAGAGAGAGAGAGAGTGAATAAAGGCCTGCCAGAAGTTGAGATGTTTGCTCAGTTATCATCACACACAGAAATGTCAGAGTGCTGCTGGATTTCCCCCTATAGGCAACTTTCCTCCCATTCCAGAACAAAATATACATCACCCAACACACGTAAAAGAGTGAGGAGCGAGGCCAGGTGGGGAGGAAGCTGAGGGGAGAGAGAAAGAAAGATAGACCGAGATACACTCCCTGCAAACTAAAGAAAATGCTTAAAGAAATAGTTCACCCAAAAATGTATTTATGTAATTATTTAATTGCCCTTTATATCACAAAGCTGTATGAGCTGTATATAGTTTTGTATGTCCTACATACATATTTATATTTTCCATATAAAACTGCCTATCAAAGTTGTGTCATTCTAATTAGATTGTATATATAATCCTGAATAAATCAGACAATGTAATGGTCAGGTATATCTCTGAATACCCTATTCCAACTTCCTGCTTGTGGTGGATGCTACAGTAGGACACGCGGTCGATATATATATTTTTTTATTTTAAACAATGTTATAGTCTCTGCGGTCATAGTTTCAACATGTCAACACTGTCATCCCATGGTGATCATTTCTGTTAAGAATTAAGGAATAATTTAGGCATCTATTTTAGGTTATAGAGACAGATTTGACTGAGGATAAAAACTGTTCAATCTATTAGATAATCACATGGATGATTGTTGGTGACAGATGGGCTGGTTTGAGTGTTTCTGTATCTGCTGATCTACTGGGATTTGCACACACAACAGTCTCTAGAATTTACTCTGAATGGTACCAAAAACAACAAAAACAACAAAAAAACATCCAGTGAGGGGCAGTTCTGTGGATGGAAACACCTTGTTGATAAGAGAGGTCAACAGAGAATGGTCAGACTGGTTCAAAATGACAAAGTCTATGGTAACTCAGAGAACTGCTCTGTACAAATGCTATTCTGAGATGCAGGTTAGCGCTGTTTTGGCGGCACGAGGGGGACCTATTTTTAACATGTGTGTTTTGACTTGTTTTGAGTTTTTATAGTCAAAACAAGTGAAAAAAAATCTCCCAGTGCTGAAGAAATAATCCAAAGTATTTAGAATAAGTTACTGACCTTGAGTAATCTAACAGAATATGTTACAAATTACATTTTACAGCATGTATTCTGTAATCTGTAGTTGAATACAAAAGTAACACTCCCAATCCTTACACATGTTAGCCAGCAGGTGGTGGCAAAAGATACATTTTGTGTGTAATATGAGCCATTTGATGACGTAAAGTGAATACGTTAGTCATTGTTTACATAGAACAGCGCTCCGTCATTTTTCATACTACTAATACATTACCACAGCTAGGAAATAGCTTTAAACAGCTTTAAACTGACAACTTCAGGATTAAGGCTCATCACAGCTGAGAGACACAACTGATTTATTACAGAGCTCAAGGTGCTTACCTTTTATCTGAGTTTCCACACTGGATACATACTGTTTAAAATGTTGGAGAACATCGCTGTTTCTATAGTGAATGACTCTTGCGCACCGGCTACTGCAAAATAGGGAGGAATACCCCTGCTGGGACATCTATTTTCCACTGAGAAAGCTGACCTTCAGAAAGCTGACAGCATCTCTGCTTGGGTGTGGCAACAGGTGATCGCACACGCTCTCGCTCTCTGACAACACACACACACACACATCCATCCGTCTATCCTTGTTTATCCAATGACTTGTAACTAAAAAGTTAGAAGTGACATTTTTGAATTACTAATGAAGGCTTGGACGTGTCACTTGTTTTGAACCAGCAACAGTAGATTGTGATCTGTCGCGTAAGAAAGTAGTTCCATGCACAATTGCGTTTTTATGACTGTGCTCGGTTTTTCCTAATTTTTTTAAATTGACTTGTTTATTGAACTGTTGTATATAAGCAATATCACACTCGCCATCGTGCTATATGGCTCTATATCAGCACTGCTGTGATTACCTACTGTATGGCACTCTGCCTGCGGCCGAATCTCAGCAGTGCTGATGTAGGGCCATACCGCACTCTTGCTCGTGTGATATTACTTAAATATATATATATATATATATATATATATATATATATATATATATATATATATATATATATATATATATTACTATTATTATTACTATAATAGTAAAGTCATCAATACTACGGAATAACATAAATGGAACTATGGGAATTATGTTGTGACTAAACAAAATCCAAAATAAATTAAAACTGTGTTATATTTTAGCATATTCAAAGTATTCATCCTTTGCCTAGAATTTGCAGACATGTACTCTTGACATTTTCTCAATGTCAACTTCTTGAGGTATCACCCTGGGATGCTTTTTAAACAGTATTGAAGGAGTTCTCATCTGTGTTGGGCACTTATTGGCTACTTTTCTTTATTATTTGGTCCAAGTCATCAATGAAAAAAAAAAAAAAAAGAAAAAAGTAAGAAAACAAAAAAATACTATATATATATATATATATATTGAAGGCATACGCCTTCAGATCAAAAGATTTTTAAGATCATGAGAAACATTTCAGTCAGGTGTTTCAAAACTTTTGACAGGTAGTGTGTGTGTGTGTGTGTGTGTGTATATATATATATATATATATATATATATATATATATATATATATATATATATATATGTTTTTTTTTTTTACTTATTCATTTTTTCTTTTTCTTTTTTGGAGCTTAACATTCTGTAGTCACTAAATGCATTTATTGTATGGAAAAAACAGTGAAAACTTTCTTCAAAATATCTCCTTTTAGGTTCTCTGAAAGAAAGCTTTATTACACTGCCAAAGAAATTAAAATAAAAGTGTGAATATCACACACTATCCTGCAACTTGTTGAAATGGCAGTATGTAGAAAGCCTTACTAATCACACGCTACACTAAGCCCTCTAATTTTTTACTTTTACTTGTGCCAGTGTTCATGCTGATTAAAGTATGCGGGGGGCATACAATCTCAGGCCCAAGACCAGGGGAGGGGGGGGCGTGACAGTGGGTTCAAGTCGTGATTAATGTAGGCTTTTTTAAAATGCTCTCAATTCCCTTTTTATTTTTTTCATTTCCTCTCTGGACACACACTGGCATACTCTTGTGCTTAATGAACTCTTTGAAAAGCTGCGCTTAAAATGAAATTCAAAAATTCACCCTTCCTTTGCCTGACGCGCAGGAAAGTTCAATACAGTGGAGGAGGCCTGCTGTGCACATCTGCAACCATACATACACAATCTTACAGAGGAAAGAGGAAGTCACGCAAGAAACCCTGGCCCCTGCTGCGTGCATCTGCACCCACAATGTCTGCACACATGCTCTTCCAGTACAGCAGCCACAATGGAAATCTGAAGAGACACTGCACCTCTAAACGACTGGCCAAGACATGACGTTATGAAAATGAAAGCAAGTTAGTTAATTAATATTAGAGATAATGGAATCACTGAAAGCAATTGATGAATGGTGTGAGGCTTTTATAATTATCTAATATAAAACTTAAAATATATTCTGAGAAATAAAATATATATAATGGAGGCATAAGACATTAAAATGGATCTACTCCCCATAATTCATCTATCCTTCTCATTAAGGCATTTTAAAAGGTGATAGACATGCCAAAATAATTGCTGCAAAGGCTTGAAAAGGGAATATGATGTACCATAAAGTAAATTAATGTAGTATTACACATGCAGAAGAATTGAAACGACATGATTTGAATCTAGGAAAAACCCAACCTTTTTAATCCTGGAATTCGTCAACATCATAAATGAATTGACCAAGCATCAACATTCATACTGAAGGCCTGTCTTTGGACAATAAATTGGTTAAGACAATCTAAACACCATAATTCAAAATAAGCATTGGTCAGCAAGGCCCACTCAGCATGACCTTCTGAACTTCCACACAGAGTTAAAGCAGACTTTTCCTTGAAATGTTTCCAAAAAAACATCAGATTTGCACGACTCTAAAACTAACACATTTCATCTTAATCCAGGAACATTCTACACAAAGTCATAGTACTTTACCGATTTAAGCTTGTAAAATGTACAAAATGCATTTAAATCCACGATTTATACAATACCTAGTCTTGCTAGGTAATTCTGACAATTGCTTTGAACTGTGGTAACTTGTATAACTGACAAATTAATGATTATTGCCTGATGTACCTCTTTAAAATGTGTGTAATATTTTATCCATGTTGTATAACCAAGGAATTAACGAGTATGATTTGTAACTAGGGATTTTCATATTTTGTTACCTACATGTACAATATTAATGAAAGAATGTCATGTTTAGTATGTAAACATTTGTTGGCGTATAAAGAGAAAGCCAATGACAACGAATGTCATGCCTCTTGTACCATTTGCAAGATATAAAATATTTGGAGCGGGAATTTTGTAAAAGTATCTGAAACAAAGAACCATAAAATCAACTGTTGGAAAGGACAGCCCAGGCGACCATGTGACTCTGAAAAATCACTTCTGATTGGCACAGGACACCTTTGGGGATGCGGCCAATGTCAGTTCAAATGTTTCCAAACAGGAAGAACTCTCTTTTCTCTTCTCTTCTCTTCTCTTCTCTTCTCTTCTCTTCTCTTCTCTTCTCTTCTCTTCTCTTGTCTTGTCTTGTCTTCTCTCTCATTGTCTCTTCCCTTCTGCACTCTCTGCTCTGGCTCTTCTCTCGTGGTCTTCTCTGGATCTCTTCGGAACCAGATCCATGCCACGTGAGGTCCAAGGAAGCTCGGGACTCAAAGTCCGGAGGAAGCCCCTCACTCTCTATGGTTCAGAGAAGGCCTCGCCTCAAATCCAACCTCATCATTCATACAGACAATAACTATCCGATCTTCAGAGGTACAAAACATTGACAGAACGAACCAAGCAGCACAAAGAACACAAGAAAACACCACGACACGCAAGTACACCTCCAATATTGTGCTCAAAGTGCTGGTGTATTAGTTAAATACTTCGGGTAATCCGATAGCAAATCGATGTAGACTCAAATAAGGTTAAATGGTTCTTAAGGCATTGTCAACAGACTCCATAAAGTTAATTTTCACTGTATTGATCATTTATGTCACATTCTGTCACTCTTCTCACCAACCTGTCTCATGTATTTATGTGTTAGATTAGATTTATGTTTAGAATAGCAATAAAGTTTGTCTGCATTAAAATATGATTTTACTGTGGTATATTTTGATAAATAATCTCATCCCTGTTTCTAAAAGATTTAGCTTCAAATCTGTACCTAAATACGTGTGATAATATTTTCAATAAGCCATGAGAATAATATTACTCCCATAAGAGAATTAATAATAATTCACTTATTAAAGATAATTCCTTACAGTTGAAATTGTGAGCAGATAAAACGAGATGTTGTATTATGATTTTAATGGTGGAGAATTTTATTCAGACAAATAATCTAGTTATTTGTCAATTATCTCATTTATAATGGTTGTCAAATGCGACTAATTCCATTATATATTTCATTACATAAAAATGTAGTATAAGGACAATTTAATTTAGTTCATAGTTCACATATTTCAGGACCCTAAATTCCCTTACATATAATGATGTGAGAATAATGGCACTTTAATGGTTCCCTTCTAAATTCATCAGTACCAAATACCTTACATATAATGGTGTGAGAATGAGGGCACTTTTACGGTTCCCATCTCAATATAGCATACCAAACACCCTTATTTATAATGGTGTGAGGATGCGAGCACCAATGTTTATATCATGTAAATAACTCCTTTTAGCATTAGCTATCTTTGCTGTTTAACAATGCATTAAAGAAACTTATATGCAATAAAGAAAAATTACATTTATGTTATAATTTTACTCACCCTTGTGTTTTTCTAAACCTGTACAAACTTCTTTCTTATGCAGAGAAAAAAAGTTTAAAGAACATCTTGCACCGTTGATTTAATACAATGGCGGTTGATAGTGACTCACTTTAAAGCTTAAGAAAGGACCTAAAAGTATCACAAAAGTAGTCCATGTGACTCATGCATCTTATACCAAGTATTCTGAAGGTATACAACTTTGGGAAAGTAAATGTGGAAAAAGTAAATTGTGAAAGATTATTTATTAGATTGTTTCCGCTAAAAGAGAATGTGACTGCAGAATGTCCACACTATAATGATATATAATGATGCACATGTAAAACAGCCGACACAGACCAAACGCATTGACTAACGGAAGAATTAATCAATGCACCATGCATTTTCATAAATGCATAGTCTAGTCTTAACAGACCTTTTTCTCATTTCTGAGTTTGGTACATAGAAGTAAGCAATAGTGGGATAAAGGGGCGGACTGGCCATAGGGAGAACCAGGACTTTTCCTGGTGCCCCCCATCAACTTTTGGGCCGGATTCTAGGTTAAATATCTCTTCCAAGTCAGCCCCTGGTGGGATAAATCTCTATAGCGATGAATGGGTGACCACAGCAAATATTAGATCCATATTTAAAATATATATAAAAATAAATGTTGATGTTTCCATGACTTTCAAAAATATTATTACTTTCTTTTTTTGTGACAGTCCGAAGAGAGAAAAAGGACAAATTTGCTATCACTCCCTCAACAGATTTATTATAAACCCCAACATTTATTATAAACTCCATTGCAGCAGTGGTGAGTTATACATTTATATACTGTGCACTTTTTGACAAAGGAACACAGAACAGCGGTTGGCCTGTGGGTGTTTCTCCTCTCCCTGGTTGCATGAAGGTCTAACTTTAATTTCACTGAGTCTTTGAGCCAAATTTTATTTCCTCCTTTGGCGATTAGATAAACCTATTTTGCTTAACTGAGTTACATCAACTCTGGAGGCGGACGGAAAGTTTCCCGCTGTTCGGGCCTCTCATCTCCTTCCACCTTAACTCATTACACTCCAGACTGTGCACACATTAACATTTCATCGGGCTAAATATATCCATTCCACAAGCAGCCACATCATATTCGCCTACTCTTCCTGCGAGGAACCGAGCGATCAAATGGCTGTGTTGTTAGCAGCCCAAGGATAACTTTATCTTCCTGCCCTTATCTATTACGTTTGAGGGTGATGTCTGTTTATGTTGTAATTATAGCAATGCAGCCCAGCTCTTCACAAAAAAAAAGATGTGACATGAAAATGCCTAATTGTAAAGCCATGCTCATTGAGCAAAGCTCGCACACACATAGGGATGTTTAATTGTTTGCTTGTATGTATTTTTGGTGAGTGTATGGGTGATGATGTTTGTGAAATCCTCCTTTTCTAACTCAGTGAAACCATCATTCTTGTGTACTTGGGGTTTCGAAAGTGACAGGCAAAAAAAAAAAAAAACTGCACAGAGTGAGTAAATGAGAGAAAGGCTAAAAGGAATGATGGAATAGCCAAAGAATCTTGGTAAAAATGATGGAAGGGTTGAGAAATGGAAGTGTTGTGTGTGGCCTCTGAGGACAAAGTTGTGTCTGAATAAATTCCTCATTTATTCAGGGCAGGGGACTGAAAAGAGAAGACAGTGTCATGCAGTTTGTAAATGGTCCAATTCTTTTTTGATTTATCAGACACATCATAACATTTTTTAGCATTCTCTGGTGGAGAGATAAACGCAGGCTGCCACTAGTGAGGTATGCTCACAATTAGCTTGGCAAAGTTATCTCTGTGGCATGTGGTGTGAAGTGGACTGAATAAATTTTTTTATATTAACCCTGTATTTTTGCTGAGCAGAGAACAAACAAAAGATTTTCAACTTGGCCCTTTGCACATTTTTTCTATCCCATGATGTAAAATGTCTTGGTTACTGATGTAACCTCTGTTCCCTGATGGAGGCAATGAGACGTTGTGTCGATGTAGTGACAATAGGGTTTTGCTCTTGAGAGACCCAATCAACTTTGCTTTATTCAGAAAAGGCCATTGAAAATTGTCGAGTGGAATTTGCATGTCACTCTCCGTGCTGGACATTTGGGTATGAAAGGAGATGGTGTGCACCACTCATTCAGATTTGTGCTGAATAGCCAAGAGAGAGTCCTGGCCATGTCAGCGGTCGGTTCAGCGCTGCAGCAGGAGAGACACAACGTCTTGTTCTCTCCATCAGGGAACAGAGGTTACATCAGTAACCAAGATGTTCCCTCTCTGTCACTCACTCGAAGCTGTGTCAATGTATTGACACTAGGGGTTTCTATATGAAATGCTGCAGACACTGAACTGTGTCATGGGATACGGCGGAGCGGACACAGGCAAGCTGCTGCGTGCCTCGCAGCGAGAGCTTGATCAAGTCATGACCTTCCAGTGAGTTAGGGGCATTAAAGGGGAAAACCACGAGTACTGGACCTGGCAGCAATGCTCTTTTCCTGAGTTCATCAATGAACAGTGCTTAAGAAGTTAAAGAGGAGTCCAGGGTTCACCAGTTGTGGGGAACTGTTGTGGACAAGACAGCACACATTATCACCCCGACCGGCTGCCCGGCCTGCCTGTTGTTACCCCATAACACTTGGCAGAGCAGAAGCCCCACCGGCAAGATCGTCCGGGGGAGGCATGCTGCCCAGTGAGCCAGCAATGGTGGCCAGTGGCTGGGGCGGGTGAGCCACAGCGCATTTACCCGTTTACCGGCTTTCTTTCGATGGAGAACAAGGGAACGCGAGATACTCGCGTCCCGCTCGTTGACCAGAAAGACTTTCAGCGCATGGCCGTCTGGAGCACGAGGGTCGGAAAGGCTGAGCATTGGTGAATGACCCAGGGAATGAGGAAACTGCTCTTTTATTGCCAAATGTTTTCAGGGTTCGGAAGGCACCCAACAATGTTGCGAGGGTACTCACCTCGTGCTGGCCCCGGGGTGGGAGTGGGGCCTGTAAACTCACCTGGGTCAGGTCAGTCAAAGTCAGTCGCCACATCCCTGGTTCGCCTGTCTCAGGGCCGCTTCGAAGCCCATCCAGGGTTCTTGGCAGCCGGATTATGGGCAGGCGGTGCCACCTTCTTGCCAGAGGATCTTCTTCTCAGAGGCCTGGCGTGTGGGCTCCGATGGTGGAGGAGCCGGGGGCGACACTTCAGGAGGATGGCACTAGCGAGAGGCAGAAGGGGTGCGGGACTACGGAGGCCTGTAGGTGGCTGAGTCGCACTATGGCAGGATGTTTTTGATGGCCTCCATCTGTTTCTTCACCCTCGAGAACTGATGGCAAAGTCCTTGACAGTATCGCCAAAGAGCCCCCCTTGGGAGATGGGCGCATCAAGAAAGCGGACCTTCTCGGTGTCACGCATCTCTGCAAGGTTTAGCCACAGGTGCCGCTCTTGGACCACCAAGGTGGACATTGTCTGGCCCAGGGTGTGTGCTGTGACTTTCATTGCCCATAGAGTGAGGTCGGTCATGGTACATAGTTCCTGCATAAGCTCAACATATCCCGTAGCCGCTCCGAATTCAAGGGTAGTTAGGGTGGACGAGCCTGCGTAGCATGTATGGGCAGAGAAAGGCACATTCTATGGTTTCGTGAGCTCCTCGTGCACTTCCAGGAAGAAGGAGCCCAGAAACATATCATCCAGCCACGACCACTCAGGGTAGGGCAGAGGGTTCCACTCAAGCCCGATGTTCACAGCCGCCCAGGCAAGCACGGCTGCCAACTCAGCGTCTGCCTCATCCTGAGCTCTACCACCCGAGAGCGGGAGCTCAGAAGATTAGTCCGCTTCCGAAAGCAGAAGCACACCCTATGATGCTGCGACCGATGGAGGATGGGAGTGCCGTGGGGACTGAGTTGGCGGAAAAGCTCCCATATCCACATACAGATCAACCGCGGTGCTCGCCAAAGTGTGAGCTCTTTTAGAGAATATATACTCTTTTGAATATACCCTTTTTTACTATGGATGCACTGATCATATACCTGGATCGTTATTGGCTCCGATACTGAAGCTTTTAGACAGATTGGGCCTGATCAAACTCTGATACTTTGTGTTAGTCATGTTCGTTACTGTCAAGCTCAAAAAATGACATAAAAGAACCATTAAAACACAATTAAAGTAGTTCATATGACTCATGCATTTTATTCGAAGCCAATTGAAGATGTGCGATAGCCCTGTGAATCACAAAATGCTGTGGCTTTTTTTTTACCAGAATTGGAATACGAAGCGAATTAAACAACTGTGAACATTTCTACAAAGAGACACACTTTTGACACACATATCAAAATAAAAGTGGGAGGGTTTAAAAGTTAATGGTGCACAATTGAGATATACTACTATATATTACAATTATAATATATTATTATTATTATCATTTATTTAAATTTTTTTAATAATATTTAAGTTGAATGTGTTCCAAAGTGAGCTGATATCTTACAACTAAGTTTTACCAAAAAGAGATCAGAATCCTTTAAAGTCCAGATACAAGTTTCCAGATACAACAGCTTCTTTTCTACTGATGATTTATACTGGAATTACTGTTACTTTTGCTGCTACATTATCTAGTATACTAGTTAACAACGTGTTTCTTAATAAGCTATACATTTATATTGAGTAGTTAGAGGTTTGTGTTTCTTTACATATTAAACAGGACACCCAATTAGTTCCACACAATAATGTAAAGATATTCTAAACTGATTATGCAAAAGAACAACACTGGTATTTGACTGAGATTTCCAATATTGGAATCGGATCGTAAGAGAAAATGTGGTATCGGTGTATCCCTATTTTTTATACCTGTGGACTGCAGGTCTGTTTGTATAGGGTCACGGAAAAAAGAGGAAGGAACAATACCAGGGTTTTTTCCTCGATTTAAATTTTTTTCAGCGACCACCAACACGACATGTTAAGCTGCCGAGGCAAATGCAATGATATTCATTTCACTTTCATCACTTTATACAAGATAAATATGCTTATCAACTGAAGCGTGCTATGAGTCATCACAGATCCACTCACAAGGGATTCACTCTGCTCTATCCTACTGTATCTCTAGAATGCATGCAAGTCAACAAGGCTTCCCCCGATATTGTGGCACACACCACAAAACTGATGCGAGCCATTTTAATTCTAGTGAGAATTTTCTAGTTTAAAGCACTATTACTAAGTGCACTAAGTCAAACCTCTCAAAAGGTAGACAGCCCCGACAGGCAAAAGGGCACTGAGAAGGAAAAGAGAAAGTTATTGATGTTGGCTTGACAAAGCTTTGACTGAAAGTTTAAAATAGTTTTGAAAGTTTGAAGTTACATTTTTTTTCAGCCCTTACAGTCAGAAAGAGAGAATGTGGATGGATGGATGGATGGAAGGACAGACGGATGGATGGATGGATTCTGTAGATGAACAGTATGTTGGCTTTGTCACAATGACAGTCCTTTTGTTGCAGAGGCTGTGTTATATCAAATCAAACCAAAACCATCTCTCTAACTACACCTTCTATCAACAACCTTTAGACCCTTAGCCAACTCTTATTTCAGCTTTCTTCCTCCAGTAATCTGTTCCCCAAACACACTCATTCCACAACAAGAACATGAGCACTTTTAGAGAGAGCTATAGGTCAGGGAAGAATACCTGTGGAGGAGCCCTCCAGAACTTCCCCAGAGTACCGTGGCTCTTTGAAGATCGGTCTGTTGTCATTCTGGTCAATAACAGTCACATCTAGGTCCACTGGTCCCTCAACCAACTTGCCACTTAGGTCAGTGGTGGATACTTGGAGCTGTAAGAAAGAGAGATAGACACAGAGAGAGAGCGAGAGAGAGAGAGAGAGAGAGAGAGAGAGAGAGAGTACATGGTTAACATACACACAACAAAGAGAAAATTGAGCTGTTTGTGGGAGAGTTACATTAATAAAGATAAATAAAGATAATACAAATAAATCTAAAAAAGCATAAAGATAAATAAAGATAATACAAATAAATCTAAAAAAGCATCATGGAGAAAACGTTAGATGGATGGCAAGGTTATTTTTTTCATATTGCATTAAACATTCTGTGTTTTCAGGAAAAGAAATACACATGTTTATGTTTGACAATGATAATGTAAATGACACACATGAAGATAAGTTCTCGAGAGGTTTAACACCAGTGGTTCTCAGACGATGAACCAACACTATCCCAACAAATTTTTTTTTTATCGTATTAAACTAGAATGTCATTACAATGACAATATACAGTATATATATATATATATATATATATATATATATATATATATATATATATATATATATATGTATTTTTTGTAATGTAAGTAATTGTTGCATGAGCACCTGCATTTAATGTGTCTTGACCACGTGTCAGATTAATTTGCACCAAAATACAGTATTGTTTGGTTGGATGCATGTACAGTTTGACTTTGCCATTTTACATCTTTTAAAAGAGAAAACAGCTGCACTTTAGTCAATTTTCTCTCAAAGTATTTTTCACTCCACTAACTAACTAACAGGGCTCAAAGACATAGACATTAAGGCATGAAGTTCAAATAAGCTGTTCACTGGGGGTTTTAAGATAATACATACATTAAAGTATAATATTATTAATAATATTACAATTTACTTAATATTTTATATTTACTTAACATTGATTTCAACAACAAAATGTTTACATCTTACTTTAAAAAGCTGATATGCATATTTATTCTGCTTTCATAATTATAACCGATTATATGATTGGTTTCACACTACTTTCTCTTTCTATTTTTCTCAAACCAATATGAAATATGATGTAGATATGGACAGACATGGAATCTAACCACTGTAATTTCTTTTGAAATACTGTAATGGCCATTATTTTATTCAGAAACCGCAGTCTCTGATAAAAAAGAAAATAAATACTAATAAAAAAAAATCTAAATAACATACAAGGAGTGATAGAGAAGAAATGGACCGGGTCTTTAGGCCTGCCTTATCGGTAATGGCTACCTATGCTGCCTGTGGTCAGCAATTATTGAGAGGCCTGAGTGGGAATGAGTGTTTTTCTGTGATTGCAGCAGATCTGCGGTATGAGAGCATGTCTGCTCTAATGGTGCCGTAGAGAAGAGATCCAGTAGAAGAACAGATTAGTTCTCAGAAATACACACATACTATAGGCACTACACTATTTGATCAAGACGTACTGCTTCTTGCTTGTCATGACACAAGACATGGGGTGAGGCAAGGCAAGGCAATGTATATCAAACATTCACAATATGTTTACAATGATTTTGCTGTACATATAAAATAAAAAGTGTTCTGTATAATTGTTTTCTATGTTAAAAATCTTTCTCCTATCCCAATGTAGAATGCTGATACAACTACAAGTATAAATCCATTCGTAGGTTTATTGCCCCAAAAATCACAGTCAGCTTAACATACAGTAGAAACAATTGCTCAACCAATCACATGAATTTAGGGCCAGACTATATGTTGGTGTGATCAATGGCAGATTGGGGAGTGTTTGGGTTAACCTGCTTGAAAATATCACATAACTATTTTTTGTAATTACATTTTGTTAACGTGTTACCTTTAAACTGAAAAATAGCAATAGATTAGATAATTTCAGGCACTGTAAGAAAACACAACTGTGTCAACGAGCCCAGATCACGAAGGAACGGCACGGTTCTGCAACAAGAACAGCTCAGCCCGATGTTGGAAAAGGGCCTTTTGATTTATATACATAAATCAATTCAAACTACCTGTTTGAATTAAGTTATTCAAAACTTTGATTCAACGATTCCTTTGTGACATCATTCAGATTGTTCAAAAGAAAAGTTTTGCATATATAAACATCATAAAAATACAACAATTGAAATCAAGAACAAATGTTGTATTGGTGTGTGGAGCAGAGGGGGGCGGGGCCGGGTCAGAATATCGTGCACCCGGTCCCCAATCGGCCTGATGAGGCACCAGAAGTCATCAGAATCCTTCTGGTTACCCTAGTGAGGGGAACAAGTTGATGCTTGCCAACCTGGGAACGGGCCAAGCCTGGCTGGGCCTCTTTTCTCTCTATGTTTCTCACAAAGAGCAATTACGGCCGGGCCCTTACATGCATTAAGGGAAGGGGGTCTTACCCCGTTTCCTATTCTTTCAGGGGGAGAAGACGCTGTGGAAACCACACCTACCCTGCAGGGGAGGTAAAAGTGGCGAATACATCACATGGCCGCTTAGGTCTTATGTGGGAAAGTTGGCGCGGTGGTAGATCCAGCCTTGTAGAGGGAGGAGTGCTACAGCACGGCGACCGAAGCAGCTGGAACTGCCTAAGGGAGACACGGGAGTCAGCCCGTGAGGGGACAGTACTGCAGAGATTACACACAAGGGGAGTCCGAACAGGAGGCCTTAACCTGTGGAGCACCTATTCCAGTACAGGGTGGATTGAGTACCCATAGTGGCTTGTGTCGGCGAGTTCCTCTGCTGAACTGCGGACCCATGAGGGCTAGGGAGGAATCAACCAGGGATCCGAGAGATGGGGTCTCCTGGGAACAAAGGCACACTATTTGACCACGGCTGAGGGAAAGGGAGCTAGGCACAAGCGATTCACCCAGCCAGATCGTCAGCGTGTTACCGAGTTCTATGGGCTGGGACCTGAGAAAGCACGGGACGATACTGACTCAACTCGGAGATTGTAGAATCTCGCGAAAGTGTTAGGTGTGCCGCGGTGCCATGCTCATCTCGGGACTTGAGTCTGAAGCCAGTGCTGAAGTGGTCTCATATGCATCAACCCCAGCGGCACGGCCGCCACGGAGGATGCCATATGCCCCAGGAGCCTTTGGAAACGTTTTAAAGGGACCATAGTGTCTGGCTTGAAGGAAGCGAGGCATTTCAGCACCGACGTGCTGACATTGAGACTGAGTCTAACTCCATGCCGAGAAAAGAGATGCTCTGAACCGGGGAGAGCTTGCTCTTTTCCCAGTTGACCTGAAGTCCCAAACGGCTGAGGTGCCTGAGCACCTGGTCTCTGTGCGCGCATAGTAACTCTCGCGAGGGGACCAGGATGAGCCAGTCATGAGGTAATTGAGTATGCGTATGCTGGCTTCTCGGAGAGAGGGCGAGGGCTGCCTCTGTGACTTTCGTGAAGACGCGAGGGGACAGAGACAGGCCGAATGGGAGGACTTTGTACTGATACACCTGGCCATCAAACGTGAACCGTAGAAAGGGTCAGTGTCATGGCAGAATTGAGACGTGAAAGTATGCGTCCTTCAGGTCTACCCCTGCGAACCAATCTAGATGCCAGAAGCCAGACAGAATCTGTTGGGTGAGCATTTTGAACGGGAGTTTGGACAGAGCCCGGTTGAAAACTCGCAAGTCCAAGATCGGTTGTAAGCCGCTGCCTTTCTTGGGTACAATGAAGTAAGGGCTGTAGAAACCCTTCTTCATTTCGGTTGGAGGGACAGCCTCTATTGCATCTTTGAGTCAAAGAGAGGTGATTTGCTTTTATTGCAGGGATTTGGCATGTTCGCCGTATACAGCGGAAAAACGGACGCCCGCGAAGGGGGGCGGAGGCCTGGCAAACTGAATTGCGTAACCGAGTCGAATGGTCCGGTGCAGCCAGCATGACGGGTTGGCAGTGAAAGCCACGCCTCTAAACTCCGTGCTAGGGGCACCAAGGGGACAAGTATTTTGGATGTACCCAGCAGGGCTTGCAGCGGGGCGGAACAGGTAATATGTGGTGCGTCCCGAGGCTTTGGTGCTGAGAACAAATTCGAAGCACTTACCTTGCTCTGCGCACCCTGCAGGAGATGGGTTCATGACTGAGGAGGAGGTCCGATGTTGGCGTCCTCTGGACTCGTCTGAACCGGCCGGCCAGGGGACAGTCGTGGGGCTGAGGGCGGGGGTACCGCGTTGAAATACCGGGACTGTTGAGATATGGAAGCAAAGTACCGTGAGAATGCCATTTGCGGGCCAGGTGACCCAGAGACAAAGGAAATAGCTCTGTTATTGAGAATTTGGGTACCACAGCCCTTGTTAGGGGGTGCGGCAAATGAAAAAACACAAGATTCTCCTCCTGGCCCTCCACCAGGGGACGGAGCGGTCTTACCACCTCTGGAGCTAACGTATTGGACTCTGGGTCAGCTGTCTCCGGAGCGCCTGGGAGCATTCCAGGTCCTTGAGGTGGTCCGTGAGACAGGGGACGTGCGCTTCCCACAGAGTGCTCGACGCTGGGGCTGAGAGCTGGGCCAGGGTTGAGTGTTTCTTAGCCCCAGGGGGACGCCCTCAGCAAGCAGACGGGGCATGGCCCGGGGCGGCAGGTTTGCAGCGGGGCATGATGTGAGAGATGGCCTCCGTCTGCTTCTTCACCATGGAGAACTGTTGGGCGAAGTCCTCGACGGTGTCGCCGAAGAGGCCGAACTGGGAGACGGGGCGTTGAGGAAGCGAGACTTGTCAGCTTCACGCATCTCGACCAAGTTGAGGCTGTGAGTGGCGCCCGGACCCCAGGAACCAGTCGTCCAGCCGTGATGGCTGTGGGGAGGATGGAGGGCTCCAATACAAGCCCACCATAGCGGCGGCCCGGGAAAGCATATCGGTCATCTGCGCGTCGGCCTCAGCCTGGGCGTGCAGGCCCGAAAGCTGCAGCCCAGGGGAGTCCACCACGTCAGACACCGCGCTCTCTGATTCAGCGGCGAGCTCATCCACTTCGGGCTCGAGAGGATAGTCAGACTGGCTGTGAGGCGAGCCGCTGTTACCTCGAGCATGTCCCGGCGGAACTGCACCCGCTGCCATCCCCAAATTGCCTCCATCGCCAACCGCATCGTCCTCAATCCCCTGGGAAGGAGGAGCAACGTGGGGGGCGGCTGGAGTGGCTTGCTTTCTGTTGAAAACAAGCCGCGACCACAACGTTGTCATGGTCATGTTCTCGCAGTGAGAACATGAACAATCCACAAACGCAGCCTCGGTGTGATCGCTGCCCAAACACACGAGAGAACGCCTGTGGCCGTCTGAAGCGGAGAGCACTCTGCCGCATCCAGAAACAACACAGGGGCGGAAAAGCATCTTGAGAAAGACGCGTCCTGAAATAGACGTTCAATGCCGCTGTGTCTTGCTCTTTTAGAGGAAATCAGTCTTTTTGAAGAAACTCTTTCTGAGTTTGTCTGCGCTGTCGAAGCACCCAGGGGCAAGAATGCGAAGGAGAAAGCCGCTGTTGTGCGCCGTCAAATCCAACAGCATGCAGAGTGTCATAGGAAGAGCAGGAACTGGTGTGTAACTCGCAGCAAACTGCATACACGACCATCGGATCCGAAAAAAATGTTCTGAATGAACTCCCGTATTTGCCCCACTTAAATGCCCATATGTCCGGGGGCGGGATATGCAAATACCGTCTGCCAACTTCTCATTGGCCTGTTTTCATAGAACAGAGACATATATCGGCGCTCAAGAGAGACCCCTAGTGTCGCTTCTCCAACACAACGTGGAGAGAGCGACAGAAGGGGAACTGATTACATGTCATTCTTCCTTCTTTTAGTAAAAATAAACAAAACAAAGCATGTTTTCATTGCCTTGATTAACTTGCCAAGATTTTTCCTGAATTTAACTTCTTGAATAAAACATTTAGAATTTACAAGTAATGGCTGTTTGTTTGAAATTATGGTTCCTCTTGATTATTATTATTATTATTACTTGGTAACACTTTACAATAAGGTTCCATTCATTAACATTAGTTAATGCATTAGGTATCATGAACAAATAGTGTTTTTTTTACAGCAGTTATTAACCTATGTTAATGTTAGTTAATAAAAATAAAATTGTTCATTATTTATTGTTAGTTCATAGTTAGTTCATACAATTACAATGTTTGATTAAAAAAAAAAAGTTTATGTTGAAATGAACATTAACCAAAATTAATACATGCAATAAATGTAAAGTATTGTTGATTGATAGTTCATTTCAAGAGTTCAGTGAGGGAAATGAAAGAAATTATGAAAGAAGAACAACAGTGTGGGTACACATTTGGAGGCTTGACGGGAGGGGTTTCAAGTGAAGAAAAGTGAGAACGAAGATTTATCTGCTTCTCACAGTGTGAAGTTTCACAAGGGCCCACCTGAGAGTGCAGTGATGGCTGACGCACTAGCATCTGCCTCGCCTCTCTATCTCAATCTCTGAGCCCCACTGCCTCAGAGCTGGGCCTCCCTAAAGCCCACATCACTTATTCATTCCTCCCCATCACCTCGCGGTGCCGTAACTGTGTGCGTTTCACGCACCCCCGGGAGCTGCACATTCAAAAGCAAAAAGGCGAAACGCACATCACGTCTTGTCTCTCTGCCTCAAGTAAACACAATTGGCACACATGTACACTGAGCACAATACCCCAGGCCAAACACGTTACTGCTTACTTGACATGCTTGAGCAATTGGCCCATGGAACACTTTAATCTTACGCAAATCACTCTCATCAAAGAGCTTAGAACTCCCCATCTGTCCCCTCAGACACTCCCCTGTCACATAGCTGTTTTTTATTTGTGAAATTACAAACTATGCCAAAACATAACTTTAAAGGTGCTGAGGAATAGTTTTTCGGGAAAGAAAATTTTAGCTTATAAGATTGTTTGCTGCTAAAGTAATAATAAAAAAATTACATTTTGTCATCATTTACTCACCCTCATGTTACGTCTAGACTGAGGCTGTGAAATAAAAATTCGAAATTTGAATATTTGTCAAATTTAATATAAAAATGCACATTCAAATGCTAAAATGAGCATTCAAATTTTGGATGTGTGCCAAGCACTGAAGATGATTTACAGGCCGTTCAGACCGATCGCATTCTTGGGTTGAAAAAGACACAGTGCAATGAATAAAACAGAACACGGGTGTCTCGAGACACATTTTAAAGTCTAAATTTCCTTTTGAAATGGCACAATATCTAAAAAAAATTATTGCTTTTTGCACATGACGCTGAAAAACAGTGAGGCATAAAGTCAAAGACATCCATCTTGATGCGTTTCGGAGTCAACGGCCCATTAGGTTAAGGATTTAGCAGTTGTGTCTTGACTATACCTTGATTTGCTCTTCACAGCGTCTCGCTGCATAAGCATTAGTTACATTCTAACTCCAACTAACTGTACTTAATGAAAAACACTGGTACTGGCGGAATTATAAATCTGAGTCTGTGGTAGTACTATAGCACCGACCTAAGTTTATGTGCAACACAAAGTTACTGTCACCATCTTTTAAAGCATTCATTTATATTTATTTTTTGTGTTTTAATTTTTACTTAAGATTTGAAAATATATAACTAATGAAATCTTTTGACTTCATTTTTGAATCATTTTATGCACCTTTGTTCACAGCCAGATGTGTTCTTTGCAATGAATAATAGCTATAACATAGTGCTGACTGGTTTATATTTATTCATTGTTCACTGTTAGAAACAAATTGTCACTGGGGCCTTACCCTCAAAGATACAAATACTGTAGCTTTTATATGTTAAGCGGATTGATTTGTACCTTAACTGCCCCGAAAGTGTACATTTTAGTACCCTAGGTGTCTAGGGTCCTAATTTTTGGACATAGGAGACAATGTCGATTTAGAAATCAGATGTCTTGAACATTGTTTCCCCTACCTGAAATTATATCTTTAACATTCTAATATATTATAATTCTGGTCATATTTCAGAGAAAGATTCAGTAACACTTCATAATAATGGTCCGCCATTAATAGGTCATATGCAGGAATTAATGCAGGTCAAATTAGTAGCACTACATTAACACTTTAGTTACTACTATTAACTAATAGATTAAATAATCAGTAAGTAATAGTGAACTGATGACTGTGGTAGTTTGCTGTTATATAATCAATAATTACTGAATCTGCTTTGCCTCATTGAGAAATATTAACTAACTATGGCTAATTTAAAATAAATACTAATGAATTACTAAATAAAACATTAACAAGTGTCCAAAATGTGAATAATTTTTTTTTTTATTGTGAACAAGATCATGAAATGCGCCTTCAGAGAAATATGTGCCTCATGTGCAATCTTTGTGGAAATTAATTTATGAAAATCAAGGCAACATTGTCTGGTAGAGTATCATAGTCAGCTTACCTTACATAAATATAGGGATGTATGTGCCCAACCTGTGCATTCCTTGGGATATCTCTTCTGTTAATTACAAATTATTAACTTCTGCATGTTTGATATTACTGAAGGTCTTTTTTAAATAATTCTGGTAACCCATAAGTAATGAGTCAAGTGTTACCACTTAAACATGAAGGAATTACAAATTATCTGGACTATTATTCTAAAGTGAGGGTCATGGTAACACATTATAATAATGGTCTGTCATTAATAAGTATCTATGCAGGAACTACAGTGAACTACTTAGGTGTTGTTGACAGCTCTATCCCAAACCCAAATTAACTTCTGTGAAACACATAATGTGAATTTTTGAAGAATATCCTTGCCACTCTTTTCCCCATCATGAAAGTTAACAAGGACTGGAGTTGTCAAGCTACAAAATGAAAAAAACATAAAGAAAAAAAATGGTCCGTATGACTTGTGTTCTAAATTCTAAGTCTTATAGATATATTATTATCTATAATATTATAACTTCATATGAGAGACAAACTGAAAGTTAAGTTACAACTCAATGAAAATATTTCCATTCAGTGGGCTGTTGGATCATTAAGTGAGTTCAGTCCAATTTGTGAACATAATTCAGAAATAGTTTTGTGAAATGGATCAACTGATTAACTGAAAATATCTGAATCAAAAAAAGGATGCATTTATGATGAACATCTGTACTTATCTCATGAATTCAAGCTTTTCAGTTACTAACGACTGAAAATAAGTGGTTGCTGAGTTACTGTAGATTTTGGCCAGACTGTTTAGAACTGAAATTCTCTGTTGACCTCTCTCATCAGCAAGGCATTTCTGTCCACAGAACAGCCCCTCACTGGATGTGTTGTTTTGTTTGTTTGTTTTTGGCACAATTCAGAGTAAATTCTAGAGACTGTTGTGTGTGAAAATCCCAGGAGATCAGCAATTACAGAAAAACTCAAACAGACCATCTGACACCAACAATCATTCGTGCGTTTATCTAGATATGGGCAGATATGGGCCAGGTGCTTCAGTTAATGTTCACATCAACCATCATAATGGGGAAAAATGTGATCTCAGTGATTTGGACCATGGCATGATTGTTGGTGCCAGATGGGCTGGTTTGAGTATTTCTGTAACTACTGATCTCCTGGGATTTTCATACACAACAATCTCTAGAATTTACTCAGAATGGTTACAAAAACCAAAAACATCCAGTGAGTGGCAGTTCTTTGGACAGTAATGTCTTGTTGATGAGAGAGGTCAATAGAGAATGGCCAGACTGGTTCGAACTGACAAAGTCTATGGTAACTGTTTTATGCTATTCTGAGATGCGGGTCAGTGCTGTTTGGCGGCACGAGGGGGGCCTACACAATATTAGGCAAGTAGTTTTAATGTTGTTGCTGTTCGGTGTGTGTGTATATATACACACACACACACACACACACACACACCTAACAGCAACGATATCAAAACAATATAAAAATATGTATAACTTTATATACTGTATCATGTCCAAAATATACAAAAACTATATATTCAGAAGACTTAGACTATAGTGCATCTAGACCATTTTTTTAATTTTAGTTTTAGTTTTTTTCAATTTGGACTTGACAACCCTAGTCCTCTTTCATTTTCATTGTATGTAAAAAACATGAGGGTGAGCCAGTAATTACAGAATTTAAATTTTAGAATGAACTATCCCTTTAATATTGGATCAAATTACCTCCTTTAAGCAATTTGAGCAAACTTTTGACTATATAACTTCCCTGGCTCTGAACTAGGACATTATGAGCTCAAATTAGCAGCCCATCACTCCCAGTGTCAGTAACGGATGATATGACTCCCCTCCCTTCTCATCCTGGTGGAAATGACCAATGATAGCACTTGCCATTTTACATTATCCTAAGAGCCCATCAGGAATGATCCATTACGCAGAGTGGCCAGAACGGGGGAGTTCCTCGTTCTGCCAGCACATTACCCAAGTGCTGCATGCTGCAACCGCTGCCAGTAATGCATAACATCACTCTCTCTTGCCCCCTCTGTCTCTCATGGAGGCATGGGTCAGTTTCGTTGTCTCACTCCGACCAGTGTAGTCATGAGTCTGTTCAACAGATCTGATGTTCTTAATGATACAGACCCACATCAGAATTTATTGCACTAATGGTTTGATACATCATCACAGCCTGCTACTCTCCACTCTGGTATTCAGAGAGACAAAGGGAGAATTTACAAGCATCCATTTTCATACTGTCTTTATCAGCCAGAGCGCTGACTCCATGGAATGCGTGCAAGATGGGTGTAGAACTAAACACGCCGTGCCCTTGGCACATGTCAGATACCATAGAAGCAATGCACTCTAATCACAATGCATAGATTTTAAATGTGGTCTTTAAGGGGGTCATATAATAATTTCTATCTCTTTGAGGCACCACAAACAGTCACTGTTTTGTTTTACATGACCATTTTGCACCATATTTATTTCCACTTCTCCATTAACTCACTTTTCACATGTGAAATTAGTAACTACACTCACAGGTTTGCTATTGGGTGAAATATAGTTGGTGTTGCTTTATCCTTTAATAACAGCCTTTTTACAAAACCTGCATAGATTGTTACATTTTACATAATCCAATCTTTCAATTGCAACAGAATCTTTTAAAGGGATAGTTAACACAAAAATGAAAATTTTGTCATCATTTACTCAACCTAAGGTAATTTCAAACCCATACAACTTCCTTTCTTCGGTAGAACACAAAAGGACATGTTAGGCAGAATGTTCAGTCTCAATCACATTTACTTTCATTGTATGGAAAAATAAAGTGCAATAAAAGTGAATGTGACTGATGATAAGATTCTGACCATCTAAAGTTGGGGTACTCAAGTTCGTACTCGAGTATGAATGTCTTTTAATGGACTCGGATGCATTTTTACTCGGACTAGACTTGACTCGGACTTGACTCGGACTCGAGCCTTTGGGACTCTGGATTTTTTTCTGAATCAGCCGAGTCCATGGCATTTGATTTGTGATGCGATGAACAAAATAAATAAATACAAATAATGAAACAGAAACAAATGGACACTCTGTCTACAAGCAGATGTAGCACCCACTGATGTCGTAGACATAGCCATAGTTTGTTTCACCGTGTTGAGCAAACACACCTGCAGAGTGGCACACTTAGTCAACCAATACGCTTGAATGTTACTACGGAAACTACTGTATAACATCACTTACCAAGGTGGCTGGCATGACGAACACATAAAGACAGGTATGTAGCCAATGTACTAGAAAATATAGGGCAGTTTTCCATGGCATGGGACCTGACAACTGGTAAAATCGCACACTGGTCAAATCAAAATCAAAAAGGTTCTCGCATCGCGGTTTCATCATGGTTAAAAACTTAATTAAGTCAAGTCACCCACATCATGTCACTCACAGTTTACTAAAACAACATATAAATATAAAAATTCAGAATATTTTTATTAATACTGGTCTATTAAGTCTTTTAGGTGTAATGTATCTACTACACATGTAGGCATATGTAGTCTCTTGTGTTCCACGCAGTGTTGTCAAGTTGAATTAACTGTAACTTTTAAAATAGTCTGGATTTTTTTATTTTTTTTTATTGCTAAAGCAGACTGCAACACTGAAAAACAGATGAACAGCACCTATTCATTGTTTTTCTATTTTAAAAGCATTGACGAGCTGCTTAAATTATTTTACAGTTTTTTCCACAGTAAATTGCACAATGAAATAGGAAGTTATTTTGGCCAGCAAAAAGTTTTGTTTATAATTTAATTGTAGATTGGGTGACCAGATGTCCCGGTTTTTGGTAGGGTCACTGATTGTTTCTTCTTAAATTAAATATCCTCATTGTCATTCTCGCTATTATCTCTGGTATCGTTTGCAGAGAAGAAAATAAATGTTGTTGTGTCGCATGTTGATTTGAAGTTACATTCATTCTAGTCTTCAGTAAATCAGCTGAAATGTATCTGGTTAACATGGCAATGACGTCATGTGCTTAGTGTTCGTGCTCTGTGTCATCCTGTCAGTCCTGTAACTTCTCGGCGAGCGCTAGTAACTACTTTGTTGACTCAATATTTTCACAATCCAGTCTGCAGATAGAGACAAAAAAGAAATCTCTGTATATATTATTTCTTTAGGTAGGGATCATGTTAGTTAAAAACTAAACTAAATTGAAATGACAAATTTAAAATTAAGTAGAAATAAAAAAAAACTAAATTACAATTCGAAACAATAACAAATAATAACTAATCATAAAATGTTGTTTCATTTATATTGACAATTGTGTTTTCTTAGATGTGAAAGTTAAAATAAGCTTAAAATATTTTTATGGTTACAATTCGAATTCCGGACTCGACTAAGGTGGACTCGAACCCAACACTATGACAGACATCTCCTTTTGTGTTCCATGTTTGGAACAACATGAGGTAAATTTTCATTTGTGAGAGAACTATCCCTTTAAAGGCATGGCAAGTGAATTTTAGCCATTCTGGAATTTTCACAAGAAAAGTTGAATTAGCCACGCCCCCTCTTTCCAAAACTCCATATTGCAAAGACGTGCGCACACATAGACACCCTCGAGACTGTTGTGTTGGAGCTTATGGAGGTCGATTGATATTTTCCTGAGCATTTTGCCTTCCAGCCCTGTGCGTTTTGTTAGGAGCAGAACACCATACTTGCACTTATACAAGCATATCTGGGCTTCACTGTGAACGCGCACAATGATTGACTGAATGATTGATTGATTGGCTGAATAAACAATCTGACCACAGCCAGCAGATTTCTTTTACCCCACAGTTTACCGAGCCTAGGGCTATTATAGAAACAGGTATGATATTTCAAGGCACCTATTTCAGTTATATCTTGCACATGATGAAGGTGATTTCTGCATGTCATCATCAGAAAAAAAAATTATAATACATTTTTTTTTTTAAATAAACTTTAGCCACTCTTTCCTAAAGTTCTCATGATTCTGGATATAAAAAAACAGAAAGTGTTTTCCTTTTGTGGTGTTCAGAGTGACTGGGTATCACATGTTACTCATGTTTTACTCTATTCATCTACCAGATATAATAAAGTGGAAGTTCAGAAGAAGACATTTTACTACGTAGTTTCTAAAAAAACGTATTGTTGGGCTGGGAAAGAAGTTTTTAGTTCTGAACAACAGATTAAGCTTCCATAGTCCATAGATACTTTTGCTTAAACATTTCACGGAAAATTCTAGTTATTCTTATTGTACAGTATGTACATACAATATAGAGTATTTGCATTTTTAAGGCATTTTTAAAGCCTCCCTTGAGTCCCAAAGATTCTTAGGGCATAAATGTCATGCTTCTATTTTTCCATTTATAGCCTGAAACAATGACAATTTAAAAACAAATTCTGAAAAATAAAATAACATCTATAAAATAAAACTGTAAGACTTTACAATGAGGTTGTATATGTTATCTTTAAGTTAACATGAACTAACAGTCAGCAATATTGTTGCAGTATTAATCTTGGGTAATGTTAATTTCTACATTTCCTAATATATATTTAACATTATAAGCATATGTTAAGTAAGGTATAATGTACGGTTGTTATCACATAATAAACCCTGACAAGGTGATCAGGACCTCGAAGTGAAGCGGAGGGGACTTGTATCACCCTGAAAGGGGTTATTTTGTGATAACAACCAGATGACTGGTCATTATCTTGCTTATTACACAGCTACAAACCAAATAAATAAATACACAGACATAAAATATCGATTTGCGTTGAAATTATGTAATTTGAGAAGAAATAAATTGCTGAACAGCTGGAATCAACCTCCGGTTTGCGTCAGAGTTCTGTTGGTGTTTATTTTGTAATGACCGTCTAACTGCTCATTATTCAGCCTATTACAAGACTACTAAAGCCAAATAAATAAATAAATAAATAAATGCACATGAAACATTGACGAGTTTTAATGGTTTATTAGCCTACTTGTAAAGATCGCACAGTGAGCTGAATAGCAGGAGAGATGGCTCACAAAACCTGGATAAGCGGTCTGATATATAAATGAATGTGCGGTAGTTACAAGCAAAGTCTGACTACTGGATGGTTCGATTAACCAATCAGAAATGAGTATTCCAGAGAGCCATGTAATACGATTAGTTAATGTATTCTAAAATAACATGAAGTAACATTGAACAAGAGTTTAATTATAAATTAACATTAACCAAGAATAATAAATGCAAAAACAATATATTTCATTACTAGTTCAAGATACTTAATGCATAACTAGCATTAAGAAACAGAAATTTCAGTATGGTAAAAAAAACAACAACAAAAAAACATTCTTAGGTATGACTTTTCTATATATATAAATCTAATGCTACACAAAACTTCTTGCAAATTAAGCTACATCAAGTATAGCGAACACATTACTGCAGTTATCAAACATCATTGCACCCAGTCAGACCCCCAATGTGCCTCATTTTCAGTAAAACAGACATCTCAGCATTACAAGAGCTGAGCTCACTACATTCAGCATGCTGATTCCAGGCCTCATTTCCAGGAGATGCATGCACATGGGCATCCATTGTATCAAATATGCAATCATCCGTAAGGAGCTAGAGGTGCCCGTGGAGCAGGACGAATCTTACGTAAGCTGACTTCAAAAGCGACACCCTTTGCTTAAGCAGAAGTCTCTCAGATGCCACAGTCCCTTAAATACACCTTTGATATCACTGTCTATTTCCCCCCAGAGACATACTGTATTCTTAACTGGCACTGCATTCTTGCTGCTGTTGTTTTCCTCTCCCTTCATCTCTTTTTTTTTACTCACATCTGAGGAGTGTTTATATCTCTGTCAAGTGCACTTAAACCCTGCTGGTGTTCATTCAGCGCAGCCCCTGTGAACACAGAGACATGGGGGAAGAACAAGTGCTCTCTTTCCTCTCACCACATTCAGCATGTCCTCATGTCCTCAGATTCTGAGGATAATAGAGTGGTGGTTCTCAAAAGATGGGTCGCAACCCAAAAATTGGAGGAGAAATTGAGGAGAAAAAAATACTACATGCACAAAAATAAAAACGAACCTTATATTTTTGCAAAATAAATAGGATTATCAACTTTTAAAAATGTGGAGCAAACACTTATTTTTTTAAGGTTGATGTCAAAGGCTGTGTTAACTAAAGGCCGAAACATCCTCTAAGGAAGTATGTGAATACAGATGTGTATAGCTATGAAAGCCTGATTTTGTGCAATGTTGTTTTCCAAAATGTGTCAAACCACAATTTATAAGACAATGCAAGTTCATGCTGCCACATTGCCACAACAGGTGCTATTCAGTAACTTTGTGAGTTTTCTCTTTCAAGCCAACTACTCTCATTGTGAAGCATCAGTTTAGATCTAAATGAATTGACTTTATTCAAGCAAAACATATTATATAATATGCTGTGAACTGAATGAACATGACTACATTAGGCTACCCAAACAAAAGTCATTTTCAAGAGTAATATCAGGTACAATTTGAATAGAAGGTAGCCACATTAGGCAGATGAGTGTGTAACGACAGCCAGCTGATATGTGATAGCTGTGTTGTGTGTACACCTTACTCTCATGGCCTTTAGAGATGCATTAGTGACCAAGGCTAGAGGCCATGGCTTTTCTAGCCTCCTTGATAGCATGTCTGACTCCCATGCGGGGGATCGCCGATTTGAATATAGAGTAGGACACTGGTACCGTGATGGGAGTGAGGTTTAGGAGGGTGAGTGTAACGGTAGCCAGCTGGTACGTGATAGCAGTGCAGTATGTAAACCTCACTCTCCTGGCCTTAAGAGATGCACTACAGATAGAGGCTAGAGACCATGGCATTTATAGACTCCTTGCTAGCCCATCTGGCTCCCATGCCGGGAATTGCCAGTTTGAATCCCTCTCTGGGTTGGACGAGTAGGAACGGTGACACATGGCACACACTCATCCTTGAAAGCCATGAACAAAACTATGCAATATATAAGAAAATGCGACCCAGATTACACTACTTTTTGTTTTATGGGTTTGGTATTGTACTGTATTTGGTATGGTATTGCCACCTGAAGCAAAATCAGTTGAGAACCATTGCTGTAGATTACTGACATAGGCAGTCCTTGTATATTTACATAAGTCTACCATTGAACTCGTCGCCTTCTCTGGTGAGATTTATCACTGTACATTCAAAGCAGGGCCATTTGATGAGCACTCTGGCTGTTACACAACTATGCTTAGCCCACATCTGTCCACATGCAATTACTGTCTATCTTGTGACTTCATATTTCTCTCCATCTTCAATCAGAAAACGATCTCAGATGTCTTCTCGCAGCAAGCCTGATACATTTCTTCCTAATTTGTTTGTTTTGGCTTGGTTTATTCATTAGTGCATGTCCTGGAGGACAGAATAAGTGTTAGAGAAAAAGAGCAAGAGAGAGAGAGAGAGAGAGAGAAAGAGAGAGAGAAGAAATATGACCAATGCTTGCTTCACTTTGCCACTGCCATATCTACTGCCACAGAGCACATTTCTATTATTTAAAACAATGTATTATTCAAGACACTTCCTTCAGACATGTCTCATTCATGTCTTACCCACTTAACATATAAGACATTCTTCATATGGCCAGAATAAACATGCATTGTAAAATGAAATATTAAAAGTATAACCCAGCTTTGGCTAAAAAAAGGGTACTTGCAAATAAGTCAACCACCTTATTAATTATGTATTAATCTGCAGTTAGTTCCGGTCATCTAGTCTGATTGGAATAGTGGGGTTTCTAAGTGTGCTGTTATTTGTTATTACATTACTGGGACTTTTCACTGTTTGCATCAATCCGCTTGTCTATGTAAAAAGATGTTAGGCAGAAAATGACTCTGTCCATTCACTTTCATTGCACACCTAATAGTGTGCACCCATAGTCACGTAACAGATGATATAGGCAAAAAAGACATATGCATTAGAAAATGAAATATTACAATACCACAGCTTTGGCAAAAAAGGGCTTTTAATTATGCAATTCAACTATTTGATTAATTATTCATTATACTATAACATCACTCAATGACAAGAGATCAATTGTGAGCAGATTTGTGTGGTGGATATGTGGCTGTAGAACTTGATGTGAGGGTTGTTATCTGTTTTGATGGATGAAAATGATCGTCAGCTGTCAAACGCACTCAGGGGGAAGACATTACACTGCTATTGGGGTTTGCAATTAGGAAATTTGGTCACGTGTATAGTTCAAACATACACTTCATACTGCACAAAAAAAATCATACTGCATTTGTCTCACTACACCTCATTAGTTGTGTTTACATAAGCAGCAATAATCCATCTATTGGCTCTACTAAGAAAATTAAATGAATAAGATGCTGCTATGTAATCAGTAATTTTCAATTATCTTAACATGAATAATTACATATTAGATTTAAAAAAATATATATTGTTAACCTCCTGAGACCCCTGCGTGACTACTGTGTGCATTTCCATTTCCTTTTTTGATAGGTATTTTATTTATTTATTATACTTTTTTTATTTTGTATTTTGATTTGAAACTAGCGGGACTAAGTTGTAACATTTTAAGTAATACCAAGCTATAGATAGTCAATTTTGTTTTCATCAAATAGTTTATTATGAGTCTAGGAATGTTGGTTATTTATGTTGTTGAGACATTACAGACATTACAGCCGATTTCCTATAAAGCTGAATTAATAGATTCTTATAAAAATGAATTACCAGCATCATCAAACATTTTGCATTATACAATTCTGAATCAATGTACTGATTGTCATTGTTCCATGTCTGCCAAACATGCTGAGTGGTCCAAACATCATCTGCAGCCAGAAACTGAACTTTTAGGAGTGAATGCACATAGCTGCAGAGACATCTATAGGATGCAGCCTTGCTCCTTTGCTCCCTATTTAGTGAATGACTTAACCTCCAGTGTACTGTCTGTCTGCACTGGTCTCAGAACGGTTAGAAATGCACCATATTTCCCTTCTAAATCCATATAAAGCCTCTGAAAGCAAAATAGTTCTGCTTGTGCTAAAATACATTTATTCTCAATGTGAAAATGCATAGTAAATATATAGGAATGCATTTACTAATGTTATTGAATAGAACCGCATTGTACATTGATGACAAAATAAAACAATACCATAATTTATATTTAAATGCGAATTGACCCACAGATGTGTTAATGTTTTTTCAACTTTTGAGGGAATGCCCTAATTTCCACATATGTGGACTTCATCTTTATCAGCGAGATGACGCGCAAAAAATGTACTCTATAGAGAAGCTATTCTTTACAACCAATCAGGTTTCAATGAAAAAACGTAAAGAGCTTTCTTATCAGAGGAACTTTTGTTGGCGCTGCACCAGTAGGAGAGCTTCTTGGAAATCGGCATCATGCTGTTATGTCACATGACGCGGTGCAATTAATTTTAATTTTAACAATTAAATGACAGTGTAGAGTCTTGTGAACATTATTCAGTCTGTTTTAATTCATTGAAATTATGCATTGCATATAGCAAAGCCAAAATATAACTTCCATACATGTGGACGTGGAGTTGCATGATGTTAAACCATTAAGTTTTCCAAGTCTCATTAATGTAGACATGAATGCTTCACTGTGACTTTGACTCTATTGATGTTTTCACTTCCAGAACACTATCCATCTCTCCATCCATCCACAAACTCAATTAACACAGAACCACAGTTTTTACTCCTTTCAAGGGAATCAACCAACCAAATTCCTTACACACTGCATTAAATGCCAGGCAGACCGCTAACATTGGGTGAATGTTTTCAATATAAACAGCAGCTCTATCTCAAGTCTTTTCAAGATGCATAGTTCCTAAGATTAGAAATATGAAAAACCCTGAACCATTTCACACCTACCATCTTTTGGTTTTATATGTGCAGGTTTAATTAAACATTTATTTATTTATTTGTCTGTGCAGACTGCTTTGTGTCATTCTGAACATCATTGTGACATTTTGCATTGACATGGTTCAAGAGATTTTAAAGGCTCATGTTCATGTTGAAACCTCCTGGTAAGGTGAAATAGGTTAAAGGGTAACAGCAATAGACAGCAGACATATCCTAATGTGCCAGTAGAAAAAACTCTTCCTCATTCCAGCCCACTGCAATGCCTGTGTTTTTATTATACGAGTAAGGTTTTTGCTAGCATCACTTGAAAATAACCTTGAGTCGAAAATTGCTATGTGCTATGAGCAGACAGTGATTTCATTTGGAAGAAAATTACTTATTAAACGTGAGGGAAGATAGAAAGAAAGAGAGAGCAAAAGAGAGAACAGAGGTCTTAACAACATTGTAAATTATAGATGTTCATTGGCTGCTACAGCCAAAATTATCTCTTAGACAGTATTAAATCGTGTTAATTAGCTGATTATTTCTTACTAATGCAAAACTGATTGTGACAGTCCTCCCTCCCTCTTTTTTTTTCTTTTTCTTTTCTCTACAGACAATATGTCAGTGACAGCATTTACATGCACATATTTAAAAAAAAATATTAAGATCTTTATTCTGGTTAAGCCTTAATTCCAAAAGAGATTTACATGCTCCACAGCTATTGGAATATTCCGATATACAAAGTAATTTACATATTCTGAATAAACAAAGACCTGGAAATTTGTTTCCTGTTATCCACAGTATTCCTGAGCAACCACTGGGAGGTGCCATGATGATTCTAATCGTCTGTTTTCTATTTCTTTTCTAGAGCCACATTGTAAAAACTACCAAAACTAATGATTCAGACAACCAACAACAACCATTTATTTATTTTATTTACTTTTTTGACTAAAAATGTATTTCAAGCTGAACTTTTGAGGTTGTTGGCTGTCATAACAACTCTAACTTATAAATTATATCAATGTGACTAAACTTGGACTATCGCTTCATGTCATCTACACTGGTCAGGACAAATAAAACAGTCATCTCAACTCTGTGAAGTTTTGGCAGAGTACCGCCACAGTTGTTTTTGACAATTTTTACAAATGTTATACCTTAAACGCTACATTACAAGCTAAGCATATTTGCCGCTGCAAGAGAAAACACTGGAAACTGAAAACAGTTGAATCGTGGGACACTTCTGCGTTCAGGAAAAGGGTGAATTCATTGGAACTTCTGTAAATACTTGTACTTGCCATTCATTACAATGCATTTGAAAAACTATTTACAAAAATTGAATTTGTCCTTAATGTCACCATACGAGAGTAAAAAAAATGTCACAAGAAATATATGGTAAATATGGTGTTTACATGACAAAGAATGAATGCAGGCTTATGCCAGCTTTCTTAAACATATTTGTAGAAACCAGAATATTGGCTTAATCTGGTTATGGCTTAATTTAGTTTATTTACATGCCACATTAATAATCGAAAATTTAAAATTTAGTTTTATATTAATTGAAATTTTCTTGTGCATGTGAATGTAGTCAGTGAAATAAACTCATGTGTTATTATATCCCATCCTTTGAGTTACCAGAACAAATAACTCTTTAACACAGCACAACATTTCCAATATAAGCTGTACATATAAGAATAAACAGGCTGGATACTGCTGGCCAGAGAAAACATCATTCCAAAATGATCAGGGCGGCTGTGGCTCAGTTGGTAGAGCGGGTCGGCCACTAATCGCAGGATCGGTGGATTGAATCCCGGCCCACATGACTCCACATGCCGAAGTGTCCTTGGGCAAGACACTGAACCCCAAGTTGCTCCCAATGGCAGGCTAGCGCTTTGCATGGCAGCTCTGCCGCCATTGTTGTATGAATGTGTGTATGAATGGTGACTATGTCACAGTGTAACACGCTTTGAATACCGTTAAGGTTAAAAAGGTGCAATATAAGTGCAGACCATTTTAAATGAAAACTATACAATATCTGTAAATAATATACACCCATATTCTGACCAAATGAACTTTTTCCACTGTATTCATTGCTTTTACATCAATATGTTCCTCTTTTAGTCTCTGAATGGAGGGTTTCTTAAAATAGCATCATGGATTTATCAGAAGTAGCAGCACCCAGGGTGATACAAACAGCAGAATACATAAAAGTTGTGTACTGTATGAAGAGAGAATCCAAATCTTGTTACCAAATAGCAGTGACTTGTTTTGACCTGCATCAGGGCTGCTCACTCAGGTCTGCTTCTTTATTTCTGTATTTGAGATGTGACCAGGGAGAAAGGAAAAATATCTATTGTTTGGTGAATTTGACAAATGCATTTGTTGCAAAAAAGGACACAATATTTCCAGCAAACACTCTGTTAGAAGTAATCTTATGTAAATGCTGCAAAAAAAAACCGTTTTTGATGGGTATTTCTTGTTGTTGTAATACATATTTTTCGCTGTCACATTAGCCTCCCTTCACTCTGAAATAAGCAACAGAAAAAGACAGGAAATGAGTCCACCACTCCGTGTACTACAGATGCTCTTGGTTGCCTGTTTGGAATATTTAAAGTTCAATGCACACACACAGCAGATTTGGACAGGAATTGCAGATTAGAGATTGTACAACAGGAGTTCCCTGAAAACATGTCCACTTTACTTAAACACTCTGTATAGAAAATAAATAAATAACTAAACTAACAATGTCTGCTGAGTAAGGACAACAACTGACTTGCAAGATAATTTTCATTCAGCTTTCAAAATAACTTTTCCTCTCTGCCGGAGGCAAGAAGTCTGATTTCATTAGCATGCTGTATCTGTTCTCCCAAGAGTTTCTATCTATCTGTCCATCCATCTGTCTGTCTATATATCTCTCTATCTATGACAAAAGAGTGTTTACCACAGTTCAAAAACCAGGAAATGAAGGCTCAGTCACAAAGCACATAAGTGTAATGGTGTTTATTTACAAAGTTCCTAGGAAAGTGACAAATATGTACAGGTGCTGAAAAATAAAACAAATAAACTAACAAAAATAAACAAACAAAACAAATTTCCAAAAGTCTCAAAATGTCTTTCTATTTACATATGTACTGTATACGAATGAAGCGGCCAGTTTTTCAAAAATAAGATTGCAGAGTTCCTACCACATTCTACATCTCACCATCCAACATTCTCCACCATATTGCATCCACAAAACTATGAAAATGATATGCATTTTACTTAAACTACAACATGAAATACATGATTTATCCTTCAATTATAATGCATCAACCTTTAAGAAATCCTAATGCATCAATCAGTAGAAAGAATGATAGATTAATTTATGTAATTTCAGTAAGAGTACCTGCAGCACCTCTGTCACACCATCCATCCGTCCGTCCATCCATCCCTCCCTCCCTCCATCTATCCATCCATCTGACAAGACAGAGTGGGTTTGAACATATTCTCACTTTGCTTCCAAGTACTTGCCAAAAACATTGTCATATTCCCTGTTGTCTTTTGTTTTTGTGTTTTTAAGTTGAAGTTCTTGTTTAGTTCCTGTTTCCTGTTAGGTTTTTGTAGTTCTTTGTAGTTTCATTTTATGATTGGTTTTCCCCTGATTGTTTCTCATTCCCTGATTATTTCCCCAGGTGTTCCTTGTTTTCCCTTGTGTATTTAAGCCCTTGTTTCCCCCAGTTTATTTGTCAGTTCTTGCATGTTTTGTTATGGTCGGTTCCCTGTGTTTTTCTTTATTCTGAGTTTTCTTGTTTATTTTAATAAAGCTGCACTTAGATCCTCATTCTTTGCCTGCCTCGTCACAAACATCATGGCTTAATACTTATTGATTATATCACTAAAGTGTAATTAAAATAGTTATTAATTTAATACATATGCATGAAGTGCACAAGTACTGAGCCTAAGCAAATACATTGCTTTCCATGGCAAAAAAGACAAGTTATGTTTGAAGTTATACTGAAAAACACAAGTACAGAAATAGGGGGTAATCAGAAATGGATCTGAAACTTTTTTGCAGTTAAAATATGGATGTATGCAGGTATAAATAGTGGCTTCAAAAGAAAAAAGAAAGAAGGGGAAAAAGTGATGAAAGAAAGGGAAAAAAATGTGAAAATAATAGTATGGGAGATCTTTTATTGCACCAGCTAGATAAAAATAATAGCTAGCTGAAATGCATTGGATAAAAGTCACCAGAGCTTTGGGAGGTGTTTCATGCTTGAGGAATGGCCCTCGCCTCTCTAAAAGCATTATTCATTCACATTTTGTGTTGAGGCTGCCGTGCCCAAGAAAGCCTTAAAGATCATCTCAGATCTCACCCAGCAAGTCCCTCGTCGTGAGAGCAGCAGTTCCCTCCTCCAATAACATGACTCATTTAGAGACCTCGAGGGCCAGCTAGATGGAAGAATGGTGTTCTTTCGCCCTTTTTAAAGAGGGGCATGACAAAACAATTCTCTCTGGAAGTGTGCATTAATACATCTTCATTTATGGAATCACTCCCTCAATTATGGAAGCACAGACTGTAAAAGATGCAAATACAGCAGAAACAAAAACAGATTTTGATAGATGTTTATCAGAATCTTCCAAAAACCTGAACATATTTCTGCTAATTTCTTCAGTTTTCTCTGATCCATTAGTGGACACAACTTTTCTACAATTATTTAAATATGTTTGTTCCATCCCTACTGTCCCTACAGACACTGTGGCATCAAATGTTTCAGAAAAGCCTGCCCCTAAATTTCACATAAAAACAAACAAACTGTGGCTGGTTGCTTTACATGTACGTATGTCATACAGACCCACATGTTACTTTAAGGGGCTATTTCTACTTGATCTGCCCTTTAAAAGGTTACTTTTGTTATAATTTATGTAGGTAGTATTGTCTTAGTTACTCATGGCTTTGCATGAGAAGGAAATTCTGACAATCTCTCTGTGGCACTGAGTCTCTAGTTTGTAATTATAATGTTTGTAATAAAATAGATAATTCTGCATATTTCATGTTGCTCAGAAACCCTAAAACTACTCTGCACCCAAAGCCTCAATAAAGAGCCTCTTGAAAGGACCATTCAAGACAAAAGAACATTTCTAAAACACGAACATTGGTTTCCATCCTATAATATTTATACATGTCTTCTGATACATTTATAATTGTATTTGTAAGGCAGAGGAAAAGGTGTTTTCTTTAGAGAGAAACACAAAGAGAAAAGTACAAAAGAGAGAGTAAAAGCAAAACTGACAGTTTTCCTATGTGCAGGGCAATGTGCCTTGCTCACCAATGCCCAGTAAATTACTGTCCAGTCAAGCAGAAAAGAGGAGTGGGATGCGGAGGTGAACATCACCTGTCTATGGACATATCTCCAAAGCCAGTCATAAATGAAGTGGACAACTGTATGGTTCTTCTTCTCGTATGAGTGCACTCCACTGGAGGAATGCAAGCCATCTTTGCAACATAATCACACTTTTCTCTCTGCTGAGTCCTCCACCTGCCACTCTGATTAATTGGAAATCCTCTCAAAAGTACCACCCATTTTTCGTAAGCCGAGCAAGCTGGTTGCAAACGCCCACATTGCCACCAATGTGAAATATAACGGAACAACATGTTGTAATAGTGTAGGCAGATGTACTTCTTGGCTGAAATACTCTTCCCCCGTTAATTTGCATTACTTCTGAAGGAAGAAAAATGAATGAATGAATGAACTAATAAAGAATAAACATAATAGGTGAAAATGTACAAAAAAGAGGTGTATATAAAAGAGGATATACTTGCTTACACTCAGTCAGAATGTCTTGACATTGTATACAAATTGCACATCTAGATTAATCTTATTACACAGCTACTAGACACCTAATACATTTTGTGGAAGCAGCATATTTGAGAATTGTTTTATTACAGATTAAGAAAACGTTTGTGTGCATGCTATCAGCCCTGATGGGCCCACTCAAATCCCGCTTATCTAGGTGTATGTGTGTGTACTGAGACTTGAGTCTCCATAAAGATCCTTGAGACATGAGTCTACCAGTAGAGAGAGACATCTTAAGATCTTCAATCTCCAGAGGAGCCGCCGCATAGACGCTCATCCCTCCTCTCGTGTCTGTACCTCTCCATGCCTCTCTTTTCATGCTCACCATTCATTAATTCCATAAGAACTAAGTAGGTGACGATCCATTCATTTTACGAGAGGTTCCATCATCATCATCTGACAAAAAGGATCATGAGAAACCTGAGAACCCAAGTCGATCATGGATGTGGGAAATGTTTGGGGAATTAAATAGAGCAGGTCTCTTTCAGCTTTTTTAACTCTATAGATTTTTTCCTTTCCAAAGAAAGGGAGACCAATTACGACTGGAATCCACTAAGAGTTTTAATTGTATTATTGAGGTAATTAAAGGTTTTTAAAGTATATTGAGAGCCTCATACTAACACAAAACACACACAGTCTGGACACCAAGGACAAATGATACAAAACTCTGTTTAGGTTTAAATCACAGCTTAGTGGAAAAACAAAGCTTTTGTCTGCATTGATGATTTCTACTTAAATGTCAAGGACACATACATTAACATTGTCAATTTGCTAAGCTCATCACTTTGAATAAAATCTCACTTGTAGGACATCATACACAGTATATGCAATCTAACTTTCAAGGATCACTAGTTCTGATTGACTGGTTGATCCAGCTCATGTCTAGGTAACTGGTTGGGAAAATACAAGCTTGATAGAAGTTAGAATCAAAAAGGGACTTGAACTAGATTTGCATTTTCTAACGGAAATACCAAACTATCCCTTTAAGCATCTTAATTACCTTCAGATACAGCAAGTCTACGTCTTTATTTCTTATCATTATTTGTTGATACACACTTTGATTTGCTCTGACCTTTAAATGATAAACTAGGATGCAGTCAAATCTGGAAACCTGACCACTTTCCCCCAGCATTTTTAGACCTCTTCAGACTAATGGAGATTTTAATCTCCCATTAAATGTTTAATGTTTCATCTGAGCAGCAGTGATTGGTGCTGTACGGAGGGGGCTGATTAGACAGCAATACCACTGGGTGCCATTAAACATGACTACTGGCCTGGTTTTAAGTATTAGGGTACAAGTTGAAAAAAGCTGCCGCCAGGCTCACAGTCATGGAAACCGTGAAGGTCATTAATGCAGAGGGATGCGGACGCCATCTCAGTTGGAGAAACCTCAGCGGGGGAATATGAAGGCACACAGGACCAAAAGTGCCCTTCCCCATACAATTAGAACTGAGAAACAGTCTCAGTCTATGCCACTACAGGGATCATAACTTTTAGCAAGGAAATAATGGCTGTAATTAGTGTTAGGCCACACAAAATGAGAACTCTAATTGATGTTACAATTGGATATTACCTTAGGCCATGTCCAGCTGACCTAATAGTAATTTATACACACAAAAGGAAGTTTATTTTGTGAGATGTGACAGAGGACAAAAAAAGAAATAGTGTGACTAGCGTAACGGTCTATACATCTATCTAGCACAATTTTATATATGAAAACAATAGAAAAACAGTGTGAATAGACACAAATATGCATTCAGTGTAAATGGCCCCTTTTTAAATATTTAACATCTGAAGGAATTTAATCTTTAAAATTTTATTTTATTTTTATTATCTCATAGCCTGCATGCGGTGCAAACATGAAAAGTAAAAATAACTCAAATGTATTGCAATCAATTGAAACATATGTTTTTTGTAAATACTTTTATTTTATACAGACAGGGAAAGTAACATGACTGGAGTTTGTTTATGAGTCTTATTGGTTTTGAGAACAAATTTTTACATTTAAGCTAAAGTTAAGTCAAACAATTCAGTTTAACGTCTAATATCTCTTAAGTTCTTTACAACACTTTAGCTTTGAGAGAACAGTTCTTGCTATACAATTAAGATCATATAAATACCAGGAAGTACTCTAAGGACAGATCCAGGCACACACAAATACTGCACACACACACACACACATACACAATGTGCCAGCGCTCAAAGGTTTGAGTGTATCAGGTGGCAAGCAAACAGCTGTATGGAAAATGTGGTTCTGTTACAACTCTACAGAGGACCAGGGCATTTCTTTTTGCCAGCAGTAAGCAAGCATGTCCTTCCAGTGAGTGCATGCTGGAACAAAGAGGGACGAGCAAGCACTATCCCATGATATCTTAGTGCCAGCTGCTGTGGGCAAGGAGAGAGTCTGTATCCCCTGAGACAAGCCACCAAAACACCCCTCAGCATGTCACCATGTGACTCTTCTGTAGGCAGGGGGGGTGGCACTGTCATTTGGCTACAGATACATGTTATGTATCTGTAGCTACAGATACTTATGTTCTATATTAATGGATGGGTGACTTCTTCATGTTTTCTCTCCTAATTTCTCTCCATGCCTAGGTGTCTCTGTATGCTTAGATTTCCTCTCATGGCTGATACTGAGGAATGATTTTAAGAGTAGTTATTTACATATATGAGAAAGGGGTGAAGGGTGTCATTTCTGCAACTCTAGCACCACCATGGAATTGCAACAATAAATATTGTTTTCAAAACGGTTTCCTGAACACTGCCCCCTTTGACATTGGCTGGAAAAAAAAGATAGCCCCTTCCCAAACAGAGCACCAAAGAGCCACAGAGTTTACACTTTTCATAGAAATAAAGCTTTGAGTGGCTTATAGAATCTGCATATATACTAGAATAGAATAATGAAAGATTTATAATAAATAGCATGTGATCCTGCACCACAGTTCCTTCATACTCAACACAAGGTGATTTTCCTGGGGTAAGAAGTCTCTGAGAGAATTAACAAGGCATGACGTAGAGGCCTGATTCCACACCAGTCCAATAATAGAGCCTTTTTTGTGGCCTTGTGTTTTGCAAAGTCTGGCCATGAATGCAGCCGAGAAGAACACAATTTAGGAGTCATTTGTGGCTTTATGCAGAGAAAAAAAGCTTTCAAGATGTAAATTGTACGGTTCCTAAATATGAAAGAATGGCTCTGGGGATTTGTGTGTCCCCCTGTGTGTGCTTGCATGTATGTGTGAATGAGAGTAAGTGGGATTCTCATGTGGCGTTTGAGTTGTGAGAGTGTGTTGTCTCTTGGTGAGTGTGCAAGCTCGTTCCCTGCTGCTGTGCAAGTGAGATCGGTGGGTTGTACATTTAAACAGTGGGAATTAAACAGTTTCAGTCGGTTGCTGTAATGTGAGAATAAATAGCCATATATTGGATGCAACAGTGCAACTGGTCTCTATTTGTCAGCCCCCATCTTGTTTGTCTGCATGTGTCCATATCTTGCAACTGCATCTCTATCCTTTTCCATGTCAATTTATTTGTAGTGGTGCTTTATGGGCTGAAATATGTGCCACCAGAAACTGAATTTGAACCATTTATATTTGAATTTGAATGGCTAAACTTGAATAATTGCATTGAAAAACTGAATTTGAATCACATAATTTGAAATTGTATTGTTTAATTAAAATTGAATTTATTCAAAAACTGAATCTGAATTGTATCATTTGAAATTGAATTTATTCGTTTGGAACTGAAGTCCAATAAAATTTGATCCTCACTGAAAATTAAACTCTCTATATATCTTCACATTCACTTCTCACAATTCAGATTCAGTTCTCAAATTCAATTTCAAGTTACTGAGACAGACATCCGGGTAGTTGGAGGATGAAGGAAGAGCAATCGAGCGCAGATCGATAGATAGCGTTCATTGGCGCACAGGACTCCTCTTGGGCCAATCAGCACCAATGTTTTGGAGCACAGTACGTTACCCGCCATGAAACAAAGAAGAAGTGCTTGCCTGACTTGCGTGACCACCACCACCATGGATTCGGCTGGGACAAATACAGTAATTAATTTTTTTTTTTTACGATCTAACGATCTTTTGTTTAACTGTTGTTAATGTTATAGCTATTTTTTAGAAACAGGGAAATTAAATCTTTCTCCGACGTTGCAAACAGTAGCTATAATCCCACGTTTTATGGTAGCCTACTAGCTCTTGTAACAACATTTTTGCCTGGTGTTTATTATTTCTAAGCGTTTGCCTCTTCCTCCGGTGAAAATGTTGTTGCAAACGTAGCTAGTGTTAGCCGCCGCCAAGTAGACTGGTCATGTCTTCAGTGTGATTTTTTCCCGATAACTTCTCCTCGTCGTTGTCATTGTCAGAGTAACGTTACTGAGAGGGAGAGAGAGAGAGTAGTAAGCGTGTAAGTTATGTGTCGCTGTGTTTGGCAGGTGCTAGCATAATGTAAGGCCATAAACTTCAGGGCAATTACACCATAGCACTAGCCCTATTCATTTGAATTGAATGCATAAGTTAGTTAATTCCGTTTGACTAGAACACAAAAATAGCACATTTACACTTCGAAAGAAAGCGATACAGCTTCCTGCACAACAGAGCAGTGCAAGTGGCTGATGCCATCAAATGTAAAAAAGGTAAGGTGACACTGTATTTTTTGGACACTGTAACTGTAGGCTAAATTATGATGTTAAATTAATGTTTATATTGTGCCCCTTTGGTTACTTAATCAGGCAGATTGCTTGTCTTCATCTAGCCTACATTTCATCTTCTTTTAGGGGATTTTCATTATATTCCATCATACCTAATGTTGGGGTTTTATTAAATTATTTCTATTCTATATTCTGCCTTAACATGTGTAGCTTGTGACAATGTGGTCAGTCACAATTTCCCTGTTGGACAAAGAGAAGCTAAGACAGCAAAGACCCACATAAACACAGTTTGGCATCTCAATCCTGTGATGATAGCCTTACCTGTTTTGCTCACAGCCATAGGATAAACGCCAGATTTATACTGCAAATAGATATGTTATGGTTATGGACCACAGAAATGTGGACTTAATGATCTTCTTTGTGTTAACTTATTTTCAGATTCCTGCTGCTCCAGTAGCTCTGATCGACTTCTCTGCTAAAGCCAAAAAAAAAAGCTTGACCGTTCTATTGATGGCAGGACAACTGAAAACCAGGTTGGGAAATCACTTTCATGCCCAAGAGTGAAGAGAGGGTCAGAAACATATGCTAGTTTTTTGAGACTTTAAGCAAAAACTGTCCAAGGAGTGCAGCACTGATGGCTAGGGAGCCTTACTACAAAGAATTCATCCCCAAATCTAGTATGCTTCCTAAAACTGTTCTTGAATACAGAACACCAGAGACTCTGCAGCTGCCCCCAAAGAGCTTGGAGAGCTATGCCAGGTATTCCAGCTAGAAGAGCTCATCATGTCCCAGGTCCAGGCTGTAGAGAGGGCAACTCGAAGTCAGAGTGCAAGCAGGATTTGGTTTAGGCAAAGAGCTGGACGCATAACTGCTTCCTAGCTGAAACAAGCTATTAAGACCAACCCCCAGCAACCATCCAAGAGCTTGATCAAGGCCATATGCTACCCAGAAGCATATAGGTTCACCACAGCCGCTACAAGGTATTTAGGGTTTGAATTAGGGTAAGGCAGAGGTAAGGCCTCGTGTAAACAGTGTTTATGTCCAGAAAAGAAACACTGACAACAGAGGGTATAATTTGGATAAAAAGAAGCTTGTCTATTAAGTAAATGTATCTTACTGGTGGAATATTAAATGAAATGTATAGTAACACATTGCTTTGGTGCACGTTAGTTATAGGGTTATAAGACTATGGTTATGCAGGAGTAGAACTAAGTATAGAGGTTAGGGAAATGGCATTTAAATCACTGAACTGGCTCTACACATCCAATACTAAGTAATCATTTCCTTTTCATGTTTTGCATGTGTACTGTGTACAGTTATGGATGCAAACATGAAGCACAAGCCAGAGGAGTCTATGAGAAGCTGATGGGTCGGGAGCATGCAGGCTTCTCCTGTATGGACAGTGGTCTCTGGCTGAACCCCAAGTGGCCATACATGGGGTCCTCCCCTGATGGGATTGTTGCTTGTGACTGTCACGGAACTGGCATCTGCAAGATTAAGGTAATATTACAGTCTCTGTTGTAGTAAAGTCCCTAAATCTCGAGACTGAGTCGTGTCTCAAGTCCTAAACTGAGCAAAAAGGCAGAAAATATATTTGTTAATCTATTGTTCACATGTCCTTCTCTCTGTGATTTTAGTGTCCACACTCTCACCAAGATGAAGCCAATCTGCGCTTGTGTGCTGGGGAAAAGGGCTTCTGCCTCATCAATGATGGGGATAATGTCATGCTGGACCGGACTCATGACTACTTCTACCAAGTTCAGGGACAGCTTCACATTGTAGACGCTGAGTACTGTGATTTTGTTGTGTGGAACCAAATTTTTGTTGAAAGGATTTTGCCCGATCTTGAACTTTAGGATGATGTTAGGCTTTTTTAGAAACGGTATACTTCCAGAAATACTGGGACAGCAAGTTACAAACTCACATGTGTAATGTAATGAAAGGATCCAGGCACTCTTGAAAGTGGGCTGTGTGATATTGCTGTTATATCAATACGGTTGTATGAGACAAGATTACATTTTGACTATTGTTATGAGTGTGGTCTTTGTGAGTTCTGGCTGTTGTATAATTTAAATGAAAAGATTAAATGCCATTGAGAAGACAGAATTATACATGGTGGTTTATTTACAAGATTAGATTTTTCAACAATTGTTATAATAACAAGAACATGGTGTGCAATAACAGATTAGAATCCATTTCATTACATATAATACATATAGCCAGTACAATTGGACTAGTGGATAAAAGTATTACACTTGTTGAAAACATATTAACAGACTGATATGTGTCGGGGCTCAGGTACTACTACTCCATGTCCTCTTACTTATCATCATCAGAGCCAAGAAGCAGGGATCAGGTATTGGACACTACGTGTGTGAGGGCTCAGGTACTGGACTGACTGATTATTATCCCTCTCCTCCTCCTTACTCCAATGGGACAATAGACTCCGAAAGATTAGACAAGCGCTAGGGCAACCTAAAAAGCCCCAATCAAGTCCATATTAGACTACCGGTAACTTAATAAGCATTACTAAGTAAATGAGCATTTAATGACAACCTAATGCTATATAAACACAGACACAAAAAACACGTTGGCTAGCTAACATACCTCCGACGAAGTGGTCGCTGCAGACACGGGCATTAACAGACTCTGCTCCTCCCGACCGCAGACGTACGTTAAAAATCAACTTTTTACGGCGTTGTTCTGTGAGCTTTTTACATTTCTCACCTTTATGAGTGACAATCTTCGGTACTCTATAAAAACCCTTTCCCTTTTCTCGATTAGAACGATTGGAGCAGCCGTAAACTACACAAAACATTGGCATTTTGCCAGACGGCAGATCCTCAGCTATTTCACTTCCTGCCCTCCATCTGAATTGCGCGCTCTCGCGATGCAGCAGCGTGACGTCACGTGAAATCAACCTATGAACGCTATATATCGATCTGCGCTCGATTGCTCTTCCTTCATCCTCCAACTACCCGGATGTCTGTCTCAGTAACTTGAAATTGAATTTGAGAACTGAACCTGAATTGTGAGAAGTGAATGTGAAGATATATAGAGAGTTTAATTTTCAGTGAGGATCAAATTTTATTGGACTTCAGTTCCAAACGAATAAATTCAATTTCAAATGATACAATTCAGATTCAGTTTTTGAATAAATTCAATTTTAATTAAACAATACAATTTCAAATTATGTGATTCAAATTCAGTTTTTCAATGCAATTATTCAAGTTTAGCCATTCAAATTCAAATATAAATGGTTCAAATTCAGTTTCTGGTGGCACATATTTCAGCCCATACTGCTTGCCTTACTATTGCACATATGATTAGGCATTACATTTTGGAATTTTAGAACATTTCTAAAACATTTTTAACTTCCATCCATCCATCCATCCATCCATATGTAATGCTATCTTCAAAAAGATAATCAATCTATCTATCTATCTATCTATCTATCTATCTATCTATCTATCTATCTATCTATCTATCTATCTATCTATCTGTCTGTCTGTCTGTCTGTCTGTCTGTCTGTCTGTCTGTCTGTCTATCTATGGGGAGGAATAAACAGAAAAGCATAAAAACTGGCTTATAGAAAATGCTGTGAGTTGGGGTTTGATTCCTGCCACACTGGTGACTAAGATACACAGAAGAATGAGCTGCCTGTAAAACCCTGGCTGCCTGGATCTCCCACCACTCCACCTCCCATATGGCCTGTACTGGGCAGCACTAGCTGCTGTACATCTATGATTGGACCTAGTGTGACATTTGGTTGAATTAGCTGTTGTGTAATTACTCCTGATGTGGAAAATGTGGTAATTCCCACCAGTGTGGCACAGAATTAGGTGAAGTGTGGTGCAGTGATGTTACTGCATGTGTGTATGTGTGTGTGTGTTGTGTGTGTGTGTGTGTGTGTGTGTGTGTGTGTGTGTGTGTGTGGGTGGGTGGGTGGGTTATGATAACATTTCTTGTGTCCCCATAATTCAAATTGCTTAAAAAAAATACTAAACTATTTTTTTTTTTTAAATGTATAAATGCATCTTTTTGTGAGAGTTAGGTTTAGGGGTAGGATTAAGGTTAAGGGTAGAGGTAAATCAAAACATTACAAACTTTGATTTGAGGCAAAACAGTCAAATTAAATAAAGTTTGAAAATCTTACAAAATACATAGGTTCAAGGCAGAATGAATTACAATTCCATGCAGCACTGTGAATTGCGCAATTGAAAAATAAAACAATGGTATAAATAAATAAAATATTGATTTTGAATTTGTTTATTATACTGTAAGTATAGAAACAATATATTTTAATTTCCTTGAAAATATTCAGATATACAGTATGTGTACAAATATATAATTTTTAGAGTGTAAGGAGACAAACTTGATTGCGTAATTTACAGTGCATCAGGGGCGTAAGTGGTCAATGTAGTTCTTGATTGCTGCGATTTGTTTGCTGCCACTCCATTTCTTCAGGATTCACAGGTGGTGTTGTATTTCTACCAGGAATTATTGAAGTCGACTTTCAAAAAATTAAGCTGAAAAAAAAAAATACACAGACTGATGGCTTCAACAGAAGCATATGCCATTGATTAACAACATCAGAGCTTTAAAGATCTTTAAAGGTTTATAAGTTATCATTAAAAATCAGTTCCCCTGTGAAATGTTTAATGAGATTTTTACTACCGGAACCTGACTGTAGCACTCAATTAGCTCTGAATTCATCAATATGCTATTGTAGTCTATACAATACAAAATAATCTATAGAAAACAAATAAAAATTAAGCTGCAAGCAGTGATGAATGGGACCTCGGCACCCTGGTGCATGTTGGGGCTGCAGTACCAGGGAAATGTCACTCCAATTTTTTTTGCATTTTTTAGCACTTACATGTTAAGAGTGTATCACAGTGTAAAACATGTCATGTCCTGTTGCTAGTAGGTGGTGCTATGACTAACTAAATATTGGCATATGGAAGTGTTCAGGCCGGGACTCTTATAAAACATGTGAAGTTTGGAGCAGATTGGGCATTGTATGTATAAGTTACAACAACTGATTCATGGCGAAACATCAAAAAACCACGGCCGTGCAGTGAAAACTCAAAAGTTTCACAATTAAGCATTGTCAATATCTTTAGATTAGATTGAATGACTATGATGTAGATCCGATGAAATCTCTAGGAGGAGTTTGTTTAAGTACGAGGCCTGGAAATGGCAAACACTGAGCAAAAATTGGCCTTGTCAAAGTTTGACAAATTGGCCTTGTCAAAGTATGCCAGGCCGCAATGGGTATGCTGTCCAGAGAAAATTCAAAGGCTTTGCAATTTAGCATCGCAAAGGCCTTTTGATTAGACTGACCGAATATGATGTAGATCTGATTTCATCCTTTCACCACTTTTGAGGAGTGCAAAGTTTCATGATCTTTCGAGCATGTTTAGGCCTCAAAAATATTATTAGTTTCACATCAAACTTTGTCAGGCCGCCAAAGACATGACCTTCAATGAAAACTTAAAAGCTTCGCAATTTAACATCATATTTTACTTCACAATTTACATTTGTATGTGTAAATGAAACGTAGCATAAAGCGCACATCATTGAAAGTTTTATAGGTGGCGGTATCGAGCCATTTCGCTACACCTAATTCTGAAACACATTTCAGATGTACATTTTCGACACTTCTGATGCATGTGCAAAGTTTCATGAGTTTGAGAGTATGTTTAGGCCCTCAAAAATGTGATTCATTTGGGGAAAAAATAATAAACGCATAGAACGCACGCACCTCGCACCATCGGTGCTCGGGCCCTAAATATTAATGCTGTGTCACACAACACTGATTATTATACAATAAAATGCTCTCTAAAATGAGAATGTCCCTCACAATGCAACCAACTAGAAAGTAGCAAATGATCATTCATGGCTGTGATTAAGTAATGCTTACTGGCTAATTATATATACGAGGGGGACCTACACAATATTAGGCACATGGTTTTAATGTTGTGGCTGATCAGCGTATACACTACTGGTCAAAACCTTTGAAACACTTGATTGAAATGTTTCTCATGATCTTACAAATCTTTTGATCTGAAGGTGTATGTTTAAATGTTTGAAATGCGTTTTGTACTGTAAACAAAAATATAATTGTGCCACCACAACATTTTTATAATATTATTTAATAATAAAAATAAAAAACCTATTTGAAATTAATGACTTGGACCAAATAATAAAGAAAAACAGCCAATAAGTGCCCAAAATAGATGGGAACTTTAAGAAGTTTGTTAAGAAAATGTCAGGAGTACATGTCTGCAAATTCTAGGCAAAGGGTGACTACTTTGAAGATGTTAAAATATAACACAATTTTTATTTATTTTGGAATTTTGTTTAGTCACAACATAATTCCCATAGTTCTATTTATGTTATTCCATAGTTTTGCTGACATTATTATTATTATAAAATGTGAAGAAGAAAAAAAAATATAATAAAGAATGAGTGTATTTCATCTTTTGACCAGTAGTTGTGAGTGAAAATCCCAGGAGGTCAGCAGTTACAGAAATACTCAAACCAGTCCATCTGGCACCAACAATCATCCATGCGATTATCTAATCAGCCAATCGAGTGGCAGCAGTGCAGTTTATAAAATGATTCAGATATGGGTCAGGAGCTTCAGTTATTGTTCATATCAACCATCAAAATATATAAAAAAATGTGACCTCAGTGATTTGGAGCATGAGCATGGAGCATACCATGAACTGACAAAGTCTAAGGTAACTCAGATAACTGCCCTGTACAATTGTGGTAAGAAGAATGGCATCTAAGAGCATTATTCTTATTTCTTCTATATTTGGCATCACTAGGGGAACCTACACAATATTAAGGTATATCTCACTCTAATGTTCTGTTTAAAGTGCATAAACACAGTACAAAATTTCAGTGAGAGAGGCAACAGATGTAAATAAAGATGTGGTCATTCCTTCATCAAGATAGGAGTGTGTGAGTATTAGTGCTGTAAAACGCCAGGCTTTGATGTTCACGCGCTTAGATCTCAACTGGGGTCTGTCTACCTATGCTTAGGCTACCCTTGTCTCCAGAGCAAACACAAGCTTAACGCACACATACATACATGCTCGCCGACCAACTATGAGGTGCCCTAAGCAAAAACTGTATGTGTTTGTGGTGGTGGGGTGTGGTTAAGTGCCGGTTTGTGAATGGATGGAGGAGGTTGCTGGCTGAGCAACGTCTTGTCGGAGCTATCATCAATCTAGTTGTACTGGAGCAGTTCATAGCTCGACTTCCGAGAGGGATGGCAGACTGGGTCCTGTGCCAACACCAAGCATCACTCCAAATGGCCATCCAAACGGCCGGCCTATTGGAGATGAGGGGAACCTAAGCATTTCCGGGAACAATGCCCAGTGATGGAGGTGGGGCCATTGGTTCGGGTCCCCGACGTGCAAGAGGCCGCCCCCGATCGAGCTGGGATGTACCACATGCCTGTGAGTATTAAGGGGGGTACATATCAGCCATGGTGGTCGAGGCTTTGGGTGCTAGTCACAAGGTGAAGGTAAGGTGTGTGCATGGGGATATCCACGATTATGCTGTAGTGACTGTATCGATTCAATTTCATGGGGACAAAAGCAAAGTGTCGAGGATGTGGTTAGTTTGCACCTCATCCATCTGCTAATTTTCCACATTATCAAGGGAAATTTGCACAGATGGGTCCTGTAACTCATAATAATAACTAATTTCAGTGTGGGATTTGTGATGCGCTGGCTGGGCAGGTGGAGCCAGGGCCATCTATGTCACTTCCACTATAGGATGACGTAAGGGAGGGGGAAGTCTCAGCTCAGTCTCAGTCCTTTGAGGATTTCCCACAGGGGATTTCCCTCTGGAACAAACACGAGATGAGACTCTTAGGCACGCGTTCAACCAAGTGAGAGTGATTGATGGTCACAATCTTCAATCAGACATTGCACTCACCTATCTGTATTCTATTTCTATTATAAATGACCTGTTGTATCAAGTGACGCAGGACACTCAGACAAAGGATAATACAACCCGGTTATTGATACCAGTGAACCGTCGGGAAAGTTATTCCAGACGGCTCATTATAATCCGATGGAGGGTCACTTAGGGCAGGAAAAGACACTCAAGCATCTAATGGCCGTTTCTATTGGCCGGGCTTTCACAAGGATGTTAGCAGATAGTGTGTGGCATGCCGTGAATGTCAGCTGGTGAATCCACCGGTCATTCCAAGAGCACCTTTGTGCCCGCTTCTTTTGATAAAGGTCTCCTTAGACATAGAACTGGCATGGACCTCGCTGGGCCATTAGTGCGGACGGCACACGGGCATTGCTTTGTGTTGGTTCTGGTGGACTACACAATGCGATGTCTGGAAGCAGTGCCTTTGAGCAACATCTCAGCACATGTGTTGTGGAGGCATTCTTCAAGATGATCGCACAAGTGGGTAGTGTCTTGATAATGAGTATTTCTTTTGGAATACATTTATGTCACGTACATTATGCGAGCTGTACGAATTATTGGGCATTAAATCGATTTGGACAAGTGTGTACCACCCGCAAATGGACGATTTGGTCGAACAGTTTAATAAAACCCTGAAAAACATGATTTGTAAGTTTGTGCATGAATTTGCTCGGAATTGGGATAAGTGGCTTGAACCCATGTTATTCGCTGTGTGAGAGGTCCCGCAAGCATCCACAGGGTTCTCCCCATATGAATGTCCATAAGCCTTGTGGTATCTTAGATGTCGTGAGTGAAAATTGTGAGGAGGGACCTTCAAACAGGAAAAATGTAATCCAATATGTTCTTGATCTAAGATCAAAACGCCACACATTGGGGCACCTGCCACAGGATAATTTGCTACAGGGTAAATAATATCAGAAGTTGCTGTATAACAGGGGAGCTCAGCTATGGAAATTTACACAGGTAGATAAAGTCCTTTTATTACAAACACATCAAGCTCTAAAATGCTCACAAAGTGGCAAGGGCCCTTTGAAATCACAAAGTGAGTCAGGGAAGTTGATTATGAGGTTAAACGCACAGATAGGGAAAGAGCATACCATATTTACCACCTCTTAAAACCGTGTAGGGAGGTGGTTCCTGTAGCTTTGGCATGGTGGTACTGGAGAGGGAGGAGCTCGGGCCGTGAACTTAAAAGCAAATTGCAGCACCCTGGTCACTTGCGGAAACCACCTCACAAATCATAGACGTGGCCCAGCTGCAAAGAGAATTCTCGGATGTGTTCTCGCACCTTCCTGGTCGTATGAACCTCATAAAACACCATATCGAAACAACCCCAGGACTAGTGGTACGCAGTCGTCCCTACTGATTACCCAAGCACAAAAAAATGTGGTTCAAGAAGAATTAGAGGCCATGCTAGATACGGGGGTAATAGAAGAATCCCACAGTGACTGGGCCAACCTTTCTGCTCTTCAAAAATGAGTGACGGCTCAATGTGGTTCTGTGTGGATTATAGAAAGGTGTCTATATTTGACATGTACCCAATGCCTCATACAGACGAACTGCTCGATTGGTTGGGCGTGGCTTGTTTTTATTAGATACTGGATTTAACGAAGGGCTATTGGCTGATCACATTAACTTCAATGTCCCGTGAGAAAATGGCCTTCACACCGTTTGGCTTACACCAATTCGTGACCCTTCCGGCTACATTTCATCACCTTATGGACAGAGTCCTCAGACTAATGCATATGCCGCTGCCAATCTGGATGACATCATTATATACAGTAACAATTGTCAGCAGCACAAGCAGAATCTGCGGGCGGTTCTGAGGTCGCTGCGACAGGCAGGAGTCACGGTATACCCCAAGAAGTGCACAATTGGATGGGTGGAGGTACGATATCTGGGGTTTCACTTTGGTCACGAGCAGGTTTGCCCCCAAATTGATAAGACCGCATCAGTTGCAGCCAGCCCGAGACTCTAAACCAAAAAGGAGGTTTTCCTGGAGCTGGCTGGCTATTATAGGAGGTTTGTGCTAATTATTCAGATGTCACCAGCCCTCTGACTGATCTCACTAAAAAGGGAGCCCCAGACACAGTCCAGTGGTCGGAGCAATGCCAACAGGCTTTTATGTATGTTAAAGCTGAGCTTTGTGGTGGGCCGTTGTTACATGCTCCTGATTTTTCTCTCCCTTTTGTTGTACAGACTGTCATGTTGGGGGTTGGGAGCTGTGTTGTCACAGGAGGTGGAGGGTTGAGGAGCATCCGGTACTGTACATCAGCCGGAAGCTTTCAGCGAGAGAGGTGAGGTAGAGCACCATTGAGTATCAAGTGGGTGGTCCACACTATTCAGCACTGCCTCCTGTTACAGGCTTTCACACTCTGTTTGGACCACGCCCCTCTCCATTGTCTCCATCACATCAAGGATACCAATGCACAATTACCCGTTGGTATCTGGCTCTTCAGCCTTTTAAGTTCGAGGTGGTCCACAGACCGGGAGTGCAGATGGCTGTTGCAGACTTTCTCTCCAGAAATGGGGAGGGAGTACTGGGCAGGCCAAATGGCTCCTGGCCTGAGGTGGGTGATGGAGGTATGTGGTGGTGGGGCGTGATTAATCGCTGGTTTGTGAGATGAGAGCGGTAAGGATAATCACCTGGCAATTATTGTCTCTAACAGCTGTTTAACACTGCAGTCAGAGTGCAGAAGGGCTTTAAGAGCGAACCAGATGCTAGTCCCGACAGAGAGTGATGAGTCACAAACTGGAAAAAGACTCTATTGTTTTATGTCTGCTGAAAAGCGGAGCTCTGAGTGTGACTGCTGAAAAAAGAAATATTGAGTTTAAAATAAATAAAAACGTACTGTTTGAGTTGGATTCTGTCATCCGCTTCCTCCTTTTCCCTAAATATGAACATTGTCGCAGTGTTCCACAAAAGAGGCAATATTATGAAGATTGATCTGTTATTCCAAAAGAAGATTATTATATTTATTTTTAAGACAACCAAAAGGCGGCAAGCTGACAACAATTGCTCAAAACCCTTGTAAGCACATTTTATCAAAGCATACCAGTGGGGCAATACAAATATTTTATTGAAGCTGTTCCTAGCCAGACAGTAGGATATCAAACTAAGCAGTGTTGCTTTAGTTCTCCTCTACAGGGGATCAGAAAAAGCTAGCAAACCTTCCTTTATCTGCCAAATGACAGAGGACACAAAAAAGAGAACAAGAGCTCTTGAATTCTTCAATAAGAGCACCAACTCTGAGCAAACAAATCAAAGGACTTGTATTGTCTATCTCGTTATCTGGATTTGCCATAGGGTGGTCCTTTGTTTTGGCAAGGTTCTTCAAATTGACAAGTGTCACCTTTTCCAGTTAAACTAGCTCCTTTATCATTTGCAATGCTATCAGGTAGACAATCTGATAGAAAAACCAAAGCAAGTTTTTATAGACATTCAGTTAGACAACGAATCCGATAGATATAGACCCAGCAAACACAGACTGTTCTCCTAACTTCAGCATATGGTTGTTATTTGGTTTGGTTCTATATGCATTATATATATATATATACAGTATATATATATATATATATATATATATATATATATATATATATATATATATTTTTTTTTTTTTTTTTAATTAAATAAAATCTTAGGTGAACTATCCATTTAAGATTTGATTAAATTGCATGACTTTTCAAGGCCTAAAAATTCCCTGACATCTCCAGGATTTTCATGACCATGGGATGCCTGTAGCTAAACCAAGGCAAGTAAAAGATGAGAAGGAACTGTCTGATGAAAAAACTTGCAACACACATTAGCTGAGTGCTGTCTGACAAGCCAGCTGATAGCTGCATCATTGATCATACACGCGGATGTACAATAACTGACTCCTTTTACAGAAGTCCTACATCCTGTATGACAGTCGGTTACTTTTCACTGATGCTGAAAAGGAGACATGAGTCATTTAAGCCATTAATCGTCATGATGCATGAAGTGAAGCAAAAACACATTTTCTTTTCCATAAGGGCTGTTCAGTTAGTCATAGTCATGACTTAAATGAACCTGCAGATGTCACATTGAGCTCTTTAAGTGAACTTTAACAAATTCACAGCAAACACCAGAAATAACACAGAATGCTGTAGCTCACAAAAGTGCCCAGTATTGATATACAGAATTTCAAAATGGAACTCACATGATAGTAAGCGATGGCCTCACGGTCCAAGGCACGGCTTACCGCCACCTCTCCTGTCAGTCGGTTGATGCTGAATACACCCTTTGGGTCTTGATCGGCTCCCCTTCCAGTCAGACGGAAAATGTGGTCTTCCTTCATGTCAGATGAAATCACCTACACCATGTAATTATTAAAACAATATTAATTAGAATACTAAACTATTGTAAAACAATACAGTAAAAAAGAAAAAAAGAAAAACACAATGTGTATAGTTGTTGTTGCAATTAATTAGAAAAATACTGAACAAAGATTATAACTGAGGCTTCACTGACTTTTTTTGTGCACCAAGACTTAATTAGACTTTCATTTATTTTAGGTTTTACAATTGAGTACATACAGAATGGTACACAATTTTTGAAATGAATAGATTTACATTTATTGTCTATACTTTGTATATGCAAATTGTGTCAAATGTTTATTTATTTATTACATACATTTGTATGTATTATATAGTATTTATTACATTGCTGCTTTATTATCTATCTATCTATCTATCTATCTATCTATCTATCTATCTATCTATCTATCTATCTATCTATCTATCTATCTATCTATCTATCTATCTATCTCTTTCTTTCTTTCTTGTCAATAAAAAGGCAGAATGCAGATATTAGGTGGGCATATTTGTTTTTATTATTATTATAATTTGTTCAAGTTTGTCAGCAGTACTTACATGTGACTGGATAAATGCAGCAAAGTCCAATGTTTTCATCAGTGTAGTAAGTTAGAAGCAAAGAAAAGTAAGAAACATTAATGAAATACACACACTCAACTCACAAGCAGAAGATATCATGGTTAAGTGTAAAATAAACATGCACAATTTTCCTCTGCTTGATCTCACATTTTAAATACATCAAAATATTTCTTTTTTCTTTACTGAGTGATGTCCTTGATGTCCTTGTTGCCAATAATGAATACACTTTGAGAATTCATAAAGTATGATATAACACCACTCATCAAATTATTATGTTTACCCAGTGTTTTAATGCACTAACAGAAATTTGTATGAGATTGACATGAGATCTATTTATGCATATTAAAAACATATGTTTCAGCTAGTGTGACCAGTGCTACCATCTGCGGTTCATTTGGCTTTTGTGAAAATTATATATATATTTTTTGTTGTTGTTGTGCAAATTAAACTGCGGCACCTTACTTTGTTCATTAAAGTTTAGTTATTGTCTAATGACTTTCAAGATTAATTAAAAACAGCCCTTTTAATGAGCTAATTTTTGTGAGGGGGGAAAAAAGCCTTTCAAAATGTTATTTTTATCAACAGAAAAAACCATATTGCATCACTGAGGCTGCCCATCCTGAACTCTTCCATATCTTGTAATTAAGCCTAAAATGAAATATCCTATTTCGAAAATGAATCCAAACAAAGTAATTGTCAACATGAAAATCCCCTGTAAGTGTAACCATTTATCTTTCCCACACAAATCCTTTCTGCTAGATCATATCCTAATACTCTTTTTCTCCTTTAGAATTGCAGGCTCTGTTAACCCCGTGGAACTTTATTTTTTGGAGAAATACATTGAACAGTTTCCCTAAGACTCTGGCAAGCACACATGCAGGCTTCATTGAAGGTGGCCTACAAATCCAAGTGTATTTACTGTGGCCGGCAAACAACAGTGAAATTACAGAATTGTATAGCACATAAAGGGCTGTCCTGTTTAGTGGAAGGGTGGGCTGTTAATGTTAAGAGTAACATGGACTAAAGCAGATCATAAAAACAATAAAGTAATCAGCCACAAACAGGAATGCAAGAATACTGTATACGTGAAACACACAAATATGTAGGGCAAGATGTGGAAATATGGTCCCCTTAAGAACAATGTGCATTTACTATAATATTCTAACACATACTGTCAGTGCTGGGTAGTAAAAGATTACATGTAATCTGGATTATGTAATCAGATTAGAATAACCAATTACTTATAATTGTTTTAAATTACATGTTAAAATACTCATAATCAGACTAAAGTTACTTTATTATAGATTGCCAGACTACATTTTAACAAAGCAATGGAGTATTTTGTTAATAATTTATTGATCATCCAAATCATTCTCTTTATCAATATTTTACATTTTTCATTCTAAATCAGCACACCACTGATATACATTCGGTAAACCTTTGAGTGTTTTTGGAAGAGAAGGGGAGGATTGTATGTATTGCACTCAGAACTGATACTTGCTACTAGCCAGCCAGGAGAAGATGGAGCAGTCTACCTCAGCATTTAACAACTGGATCTATCCACAATATTCTCAGTGAGTCCACTGTATTTCGCAAGGTGGGCGTAATTTCCAGTTGGCTAGCGGAAGTTAGATTGGTTGGTATTTTGTGTGTAGCCAGTCACTGCTTGCTTGCGTGTCATGAGGTTAGATTCTTGCATTTTAAATGTTGTAAAATGTCTCAAAAATATCACGGACAATATGTGCAATTAATGGTTATCCTAATAATAATGTGAAACAAAATGTATGTCTAAAATAACATGTTATGGTCAGAAACCACTCCAAAAGCACAGCGCTCCAGTCCCAGATGCTGCTTCTTCCATCAGCTGCCTACAGAAGGATTGACTTAGGAACATCTGTTTGAAAAAGATATGGAATAATTTGTTTGTGTGCTCTTTTCACTTTATTGGCAAGAATTCAAGATGGGGATTACTTATATTATCCACCGTTAGTGTAGGATAGACATGCAGACACAGAGCACAATGAATTACATATAAACAATAGCATTATTGTGCTAACAGGTATGTGTACATGAGATGAAAATTCATTAGAAATGTTGAGAGTTTGTTAATTTCTATTCAGCATCTCTTTTATTGTGAATGCTTTAAAATGGCATTATTACTGAGTAGAAAACGGAACAGTGTTTCCTTATCTGTCACTCACTCGAAATTGTTGAGATGTAGTGACACCAGGGGTTACCTTTGGGAGCCCCAAGCACCTCTGATCTTTGAGAAAAGGCGAATGGGAATTAGCGAATAGAATTTGCATGCCACTCCCACAGACATACGGGTATAAAAGGAGCTGGCTTGCAACCACTCATTCAGATTTTTGCTCGGTGAAGGACGAGAATGCCGCTGCCTTGTGTGCAGAGACCACGTCCTTTCTATGGAAGGACGCGATAGAGCCTGTCCCTCCAGCGGAGATGAAGAAGGGATTTTACAGCCCCTATTTTATCGTACCACAGAAAGGCAGTGGGTTGTGGCCAATCTTGGACCTGCGAGTACTATCTTGATGACTGGCTGATCCTAGCTCACTCTCAGGATTTGTTGTGTGCGCACAGAGACCTGGTGCTCAGGCAGCTCAGCCAGCTGGGGCTTCGGGTCACCTGGGAACTCTCCCCGGTTCAGATTATCTCTTTTCTCGGCATGGAGTTAGACTCAGTCTCTTTGATGGTGCGCCTCACGAGCAAGCGTCCGCAGTCGGTGCTGAAATATCTGAAGCCGTTCAGGCGGAGAATGGCGGTTCCACTAAAACAATTTCAGAGGCTCCTGGGGCATATGGTGTCCTCGGGGGTGGTCATGCCGCTCGGGTTGATGCGTATGAGCCCACTTCAGCACTGGCTTCAGACTTGAGTCACAAGATGGGTATGGCGCCACGGGGCACATCGCGTGGTCGTCATGTCGGTCTGCCACCGTCTGCTCAGCTCTTGGACAGACCTGCCGTTTCTACAGACATGGGTTCCCCTAGAGCAGGTCTCCAGGTGAATTGTCATCACTACAGATGCCTCCACGTCAGGCTAAGGTGCCGTGTGCAACGTGCAAGTAGCCGCTGGTTCCTGGACTGGCCCGCGGCTAAATTGGCACATCGACTGCCTCGAGTTGCTGGCAGTATTACTCGCCCTGCGGAGGCTTCGGCCGTTGATCCAGGGCAAGCATGTGTTGGTCCAGATGGACAACACAGTGACAGTAGCGTAAATCAATGGTCAGGGCAGCGTGCACTCTTGTCACATGTCGCAACTCGCCTGCCGTCTCCTCCTTTGGAGTCAGCAGTGGCTGAAGTTGTTGCGAGCCACTCACATCGCGGGCGACCTCAAAACATAGGTGCTGTCGTGGCAGTTCACGCTCAGCGGAGAGTGGAGACTCCACCCCAGGTGGTCCAGTTCATTTGGAGTCAATTCGGTCAAGTCCGGGGAATCACTTCCACTGTCTGCTCTGGTATGCCCTGGCCGAGGCTCCCCTCAGCACAGACGTGCTGGCACACAGCTGGCCCCGTTGGCTATGCAAGTATGCGTTCCCCCGGTGAGCCTACTTGCACAAATGCTGTGCAAGGTCAGGGAGGACGAGGAGCAGGTCATCCTAGTAGAACCTTACTGGCCCACCCAGACCTGGTTCTCAGACCTTGGTTATTCAACCAAATATTGATTTCTGAACTCTTCCAAAGTTAAAACATTAGTATTGTGTTGTTTAAAAATGTATATGAACTTGTTTTCTTTGCATTATTCGACTTTTTTCATAAAAAAAAAGGAATTATCCTAAAACCTTTCAGATTAAATTAATCTCACAAATGTTATTTATTAAGATGAAATGTCAAGATTATGAGGAGCATTCAGTGAATGTGTTGAGATGAGACTTAAGGTGAAAAAAGACACAACGTTAGGGTGGAGTGGTCATCTTATCTAAATGAGCACATACTGTAGCATATACTTCTTTCTATATAAACACATTTTTTAAACAAAGTAAGCTAAAAATACTAAAGTATGGACTAATTCTAACTCGACTCTTAACCCTTAATTTTATGCAATGTTCTTTTATTGATAGGGTAAAAGTAGGACAGTTTCTTCAAATTTTTAATTGGCTTAATTTTTTAAATATATTCAGAATGCCTACATCAATGTTATCCAATACTACTTGATGTCTCCTTTGAACTTGAACTTTGAACTTCACACACACAAATGCACACACACACACGCATGCACACACACACACACACACACACACACACACACACACACAAACAAACACACACAGTTTCACACAAGAACAAACATAGGCCATGTATGCCTCCTTCAAATGCCTTAATTGTTCACAATGTGTGTAGGTTATAATAACAAATAAATCTTGTAATGTAAGCCAGGTGTCTCTAAATATTGAACAACCTGAAATAATGGACTGTTTTTGCAGGCTCTTCCCATTACCTCTGTAAGTAGGAAGTCCAACAAGCACTTTCTTATAGTGCAGGTACACCTGTGAGACAGTCATGATGGAATCCCACAGCAGGTCAGCTCAAACAAACACCTTTGGCCAGCATTAAGAATAAGCCAAAGATACGAGTTTAAACTGCAATGTTCCATGCTACCTGCAGCAGTCCCACACCGCAAGACTCTATCAACACATTCTCAAAGCTATGTTTGTCCCTGTCCTGTCTCTATGTCAAGTCTGATTTCCTGTTGTCCTCCTACACTTTTCCTTTCATACAAGCAAAGAACTCCTGAATGGTTTTCGAGTATATCTTGTGAGTGGTTGCTATGGAGCTTGTTTTTCTTCAGTTGCCATCACACACAGCTACGCTATCGATCTGACAGAAAAATACAACAACTTTTTTCACAGTGCTCAAGCTGCTTTATTAAAGGTGTGATGGTCTCCTGCAGTGGGAATGAGAAATGGAAGAGGAAAGATAAACAAAGAGGTGGACGGAAGAATCCTGACCTCCAAAGGGTGGGGGGGCTAAAAGTTGGAAATGTGTGGTCCAGGGGTTGCCAGATTATCTGATCAATTTTCCTGGGTCTGTGTCAGATAGTTGTGGATCACATGATTTTAGTTGCGCTTGTTCTGTATGTACCATTAACAGTGTTGGATCAAAAAATGTATCCACTACAGGTTACCAAATTTGAATCCATTTACGTTCCAAATTGTTTTACTTTAAAGTAGGACTGTTGATTTTATGCATTCATTTAGTGCGATTAATTGTATTAAAAAAATGTGTTTAAACATTTAACAAAATAAATTATGTCCCCAACTGTTGGAAAATTCTGTAATAAAGAATGTTGCAACCATTGAAGCAATTCAAGCTTGATGTACAATACTAATGCAGTAGGGGGCAGTCGGTCATCTACGGATGACGTACACTTGCACACGTACACTTGCACACAATGAGCCTGTTTACATGCACACCAATATGCTGATTACTGCCAAAAATCATCTTATTTTGACAATTGACAAAGTAAGAAATCTGCATTCACAAGACATTTGAAATTAGCATATTATTACCTGTTATGATTTCAAACCTTTAAGGATAATCCTTATCATTGGATAAGCCAGTAAGAATGCCAGTTAAAGCGATAGTTCACCCAAACATGTAAATTCTCTCATCATTTACTTTCAGTTATGAACGTAACATTAGTTCCCTAAGAGGGAATGAGAAGTTGTGTAATTATGCAATTGGGACTACTTCAGTGGTCTCACGTGGTCTGATGCCTGTATACAATGACACCAATTTATTGGCTGATGGTGCTTATGCGACACCCATAGGGAGCCACGTCACAGGCTCCATATATATGAGCTCTTGGCGCCAGCATCCCATATTTTCTTTACTTCAGTGTACCGTGTTGGTTACTAGCGACTCACGCCGAAGCGAGGACTATGTTCTCCCTTTTGAGTGACAACATGTTAGGACATTGCTGTACATGAGCAGTTAGTGTGTGGATTCAACCGCATTGTAAAACAAGTCCGATGGTGTTACATCGAGGCTATGTCAAACAATGTAGTCTCTAAGATAAGCCATGTGAGCCTTGAGGTTCCAGCTCTTGTCATAAGAAGAGGGATTGAGAATAGGCACCAGAGCTTTACTTGTGTTTCTCTCTTCCTCTGGACAGATGGACTATTCTCGCCATTGAGACATGTTCCTTGTTTTGGCAAGTGGCCTAGTTCGGCAATGTTATGCACATACAGGCCGCTTCCATCAGGAAATGCTGGTTTGGAGGTTTCATCGCGGGAACAATGGAAAAGGTAGGCACTTGTTTAAAAATGCCTGATTTCTTCTATTTTGTCATTTCCTTGAAAAAAGTGAATAAGCACACCTCGCTCCATTTAAAATGTGTTAGTTCTGCACTAATTTATCAGTCTTTCCATTGTTAAGGAGTTGTGGATTGAGTTCTCCGTCGGTCACATTCTTAATTCTCCTCGTGCAATTTCCTCCATTTGTTACACATCGGACACTCGAGATTGAGCATTTGTATGGGTGATTTAGTAGGTCGTGATTTGTGTATGGAGGACCAAAGGTGTCATAATTTACAGTATGTTAAACACAGTGAAGTCACCCTCAACAAACTTATTTAAAATGTGACGTTGCATGTAGTATAAACATGGGCTTTATTCTCCTGTGTGCCTCCTCCATAGTATAAAGGCTTTAAGCATAATCGCTGTAAGAACAAGCATGTAAACACAAAAGAATGCAGGGATCTCAAGTTTTATAAAAGTTTCAAACTATCTTGGCAGAGCATTTCTAAAACACAGCACTCAGGATTATAGGTACTGACAAGTAGGGAGACAGTATGCAACCAAAGTGTGATGCTCCAAAAGCATACTTAAACCAACAATTAGAAAAAGAGCAGAGGGCAGTAGGTCAATGATAGGGTTATGTTCATTTATATAAAGTTAAAACAAGATTTTCACTTTTAAAGACACTTTATGTATTAAAATGTATCTGTAAATTATTTATATACTAATAATATTTATTAGGCCTATCTATTATATATAAAAATATTAAAAAAAAATCTAAATTACCTTTTTATAAGGGTCTTTCTCAATAAATATTGGTATGTGATTAATTACAATTCATTTTCTATTAATATATCAGCAAATCATGTACTTCATTTGATTTAAATGTGAAATCGATTGACAGCCAAGATGCTTCATTGAAAGTCACTAATTGAGATTTATTTTCTTTTTTTTAACTGAAATAAATAAGATAACATTATCTAATTACTTACTAATTGGTTGAGCCACTGAAAAAACATGATGCAGGGGAGTGTGGTATGATTGCCTCAAACTTTCAGAGTAACACAAGGAACTGTTGGAAAGTGACAGGACAAGTTTAGAATGATGAAGGCTTCAAGTGTGGCAGAGCAATAGCAGCTGTTTCGCAGTGGAAATGGATCGCAGGCACTGCCTCGCTGTTTGCGGTACACACACAGGCGGTGGCTCTTTAGAACATGCAAACACACACACAAACCTACACCCTGGATTTTCACATTCATTAGAAGATGTCAAAGAACAGCCCTCAAGGAGAAGCTCACCTATTTCTATCAGCTCTCATTAGAAGCAAAGATGACGTAAAAGAGCAGCCATTTCTTGCCACTGTCTGTATATGACAAGGAGGAGGAACCCCAACTCCAACTTCTCTAACAAAAGAACACAGAATGGGAGGAGAGGAAATGTCTGCCCTTTCTACTTTGATTTTTCTCTGCTGTATTCTCTATACATTGCAGTGGTGTGTAATCTCCATTCATTTACTGACTTTGTACTTACAATATACCTTTACCGTGCACATACCTAGCAACCTAAAAAAAAAAAACAGAACTTGCTAGCAACCACCCTAAACTTCAAAGCAAGCACCAGTGTTGTAGTCAAAATCACCTAAACTGAGAACATGTCAAGACCAAGAACAGAGTGTATCGTAGGGCTAGGTATCGAGTTCGATACATTTTAGGCACCGACCAAATTGCCTCTAAACAGTAGAGTATCAAAAATGTCTTGTTGTTCTGTACCAAATTTCGCTACCAAAGGGGATAATCTCGTCAATGTCAGTGATAAGCATGTAGCATGCTAGATGTGCCCAAATCTAAAAGTGCCGGTGATTGGTTGTGTTTAGGCATCAAGGAAAAGCACTAGTTTACGCCGGTTATGCCCAGAGACACAGCTCACACGTGAGGCTGTAGTGTGTATGCGTCACAATCCCCAAAGATGGAAAATATGTGGAAAAGATCAAAAGTGTGGCTACATTTCACCAGACTCGATGCCAACAGCACGCGATGCAATATTTGCAACAAGATAATTGCTGTCAAGACCGCCATCAAGACAAATCTGATGAAGCACTTGACAGTGCACAAAATAAACTTAAGAGCAGAAAGTTGCTCCATCCTCGACTGCAAGAAGGCCGAGCCGGTGCAGTCATCCTCTAAGCGTCCTTCAGCCACAGAGCTTCCTTCAACATGCCCACCACGTATCCTCCTCCAAAACTACTGATGAATGCAGCAGCGCTATGACTGGGACACTAGTTAACGTTTAGCAAACAAACCAACAAACAAAATCGGCTAACTTGTGTACTTGTTATATTAATGTTTCTGTGCGCGGTGACATAGTCCTATAAACTGGGACCTACGTAATGTTAGATATTATTTGGATGTATGGCTATAGATAGCTAGCTAAATCGATGCTAAAATGCTTTAAGGTGACAGCAACTGAGCAAGTTTAACGTACATTAAACTAGTTATCTTGTTAAACCGTGTTTATCCTTAGGGTTGGCTAAATGAACAGTTTAGCTCTCTTGTTTTATTTTCCTCTTCACATTAATGTTATAACCTCTGCCCCTGCCGACCCTTGCATGAGGAGATCAGAAGGCTCAGGAGATGAGTCTTTGAGTCTGTAATTAAAGTCAACAAACTGAAAAAATAAAACCAAAGTTTTTTTTGAGGTAATGTGTAATGTTTGTAATCTTGTTAAAATGAATTTCATAAAATTGGTATTAAAAAAAAGTATCGTTTAGGAACCGGTATAGAAGTCAAGGTATCTGAATTTTTTTAACAACACCCAGCCCTAGTGTATCGAGACTGAGACAAAACCAAGACTTTGAGGGCCAGACTAAGTCAAGACCAAGACCAAGGAAGGGAAAGACTGAGACAAGACCAAGACCAGACCAGTGTGAGTCCCAAACTGCATGAGACAGTTACAATAAAATGTGGAAAATGCAAACCATATAGGCACTCCTCAAATTGATCTGAAAGATCCACATTCCCATAAAATTACCCACAGAAAACAAATGAAAATTCCTCTTCATTCACCTCTTTTATTGCCATGTGTGTGTGTGTGTGTGTGTGTGTGTGTGTGTGTGTGTGTTTGTGTATTGTCTATCAGTGTACCATGACAAATGTCTAAAATAATCAAAAGGCATTGCAGAGGTGGTTTTTATGTGTGTGAATTTCCCTTTGTTTTCTATGAGCAAACAAACACTAAGGAGCTGAAATCAACTTAACCTTCTTTTTTCAACACTCTTTTCCAAGTTTTACCATCAACCTAAAATAAAAAAATAAAAAAATAAAATAAATGTTTTTAATATAATTTCATCGAATCAGGTTTTCTGGATGACTCTTCCCCTAGAAACCATCATAAAGTACAGAATGTATCAAACAATTATTCAGTACGCTTCTGGCCAACGCATGGTCCAACTGTACATACATTACGTGCCCTCCTGCATTGATCTGGTGGTTACAAACCACAGACTACAAGAGGGCAATAGATGTATTTGGTGGGACCACAAAACTGAAAGCTGCATCTGAAACCAAGAAAATGCTGCTTTCTGAGGCTATATACAGAGGCAGGATGAAATAAGTTGCTTTTCAATCTGTTCAGAGACCATTTTCCTAAAGAGTTCCATTCATTCAAAACAGTTATCAGTTAAGCCATTAACTGAATGTTTTCGGATGCAGTCTGGATGTAGTAGATGGATTGATGGTTGAGGAGTGGGGAGAGACCCAGAGAAAAAACAAGTTCGTTTGAATGGATGAAAATATTCAACTTAAATTGCTGCCCGTCCGCCATGACAGATGTTGACTGAAAGAAGAAAATCTGCTTTAGCGCCCCTTCCAGCAATGCTGAGAATACAGCATGAACTTGCATTGTGTTATGAATTGAGCGCTGACACATTACACAATGACGCACGAAATCAAGCTTGTGTAGCACGGCTCATCTGTGTTCACGTACATGCATTGAGTATGTTTGGGCTTTAACTTTCCAAGTTGAATGGAATGCAGCAAGAGGCAGATTGCTAACGTTAGCTTGCTAGATTTGCTAGCATCACTTACACTTATCTTTCTTTATGCTTCCTTTCTAATTGCCGATAAAAGTTTGACGTGGTCCCAGCTGACTTGGTAAGCATAGCATTGCAGAATTTAACTGCTGTGTGTTTTCTTTTGGATACTTTTTTGCAGATTAACTCTTTGTGGTTCAGGTCAGTTTTTCCCAACCTTTTTTTGACAATTAAAAATTCTCATGGCACACCACTGTCCAACATAACTATTGTTGATAGTTTTCCTTTTCAAGAACTTGTTCATGTTTTCTGTCTGTCTTAGTAGCATGAACTTATAACGTTTGAAATTCGGCTATGCAAAAAATGCAAGTAAAATAGGTACGCTGTATAATGAGGTCACAGCTGCCAAGAGTGCTAATTGGATAATGAAAAACAAACAAATTTGTGTCTTTTCTAATTTGTAGATTTGTTCTTGCAAATTAATTATTGCAATGGCACAGCAAATAAATGTTTTATTTATTTATTTACTGTATCTTCCAGAAATAAAATTGACTATAAGTAACACTGGGTCAAAATCACATTATTGATAGAGAGAGAAAAAACACATAAGTCACACTGACAGAGGTTGTATTCGGCAGGCACTAGGACCTTGGAGCAGCCGCCCAGCCTGCATTCGCTGGTTCAGATGTCAAACACGCTCCTTGAAGATTACAATAGAATCTACACATTGTATTACTGTGTTTTTGGACTTCTGTATTACAGAAGATTTGGCTGACATCTCTCAGACAGCCACAGTTTCTGGAGTGCGTGTGAAGGGGGCATGGATTGGGTGACAGCTGTTAACAGTAACAAACATTTCAAATTAGAAATGAGTCAAGTTTTTGCTTGCATTTGAAGCAGGTAGATTTACATCCGATCACAGTAATGATGTTAACAAATAAATCAATGCACAAGCAATTTAGTGATATCCCCACAGTTGTGGTCTTGAAATAAAACCCGAGTCCTCTTTGTCTGAGACTGAGACAAGACCGAGTTAAAATGCGGTTGATTCCGAGATGAGACAGAGACCTTCAAAAAGTGGTCTGGAGACGGATCTAGAGTACTACAACACTGGCAAGCACCCAGAACACCTTAACAACCACCTTGCAACTCCCTAGCAACAACCCTGAACACCATAGAATTGTGGTGGCGGCAATGTTTGCACTAGCAAAAACCACAAAAAAACCAGAGCTCTCATGTCTGCTGCTGACAAGTAGCTTTTGCTGTCAGGGGAGAAAGACAAAGTGGTAAGTCGTCAGAGCAGAAAGCCAGAGAGAAAGATGTGATCACAGATCTAGAGTACACAAACAGACTGCACAAAGATATCCAAAAAGAGTATAACTCTCTCTCTCTCATTCTCTCTACACACATCACACACACACACACACACACACACACACACACACACATCCCATGTCACAAATCAACACTGTGTGATATTGTGTCACAATTAGTCTGTCTGACTAGTAGTGTACAGTTTCATCGGCTTAAGAAATAAAATTTCATTGTGGGGGCATGACTTTGAAAGGTGATTGCACCAAAAGTTCCACAGCTTCAAAATCAAATTATTTGAACTTAAATTACATAGCTGTTGCAGGAATTGTTCATTGTCAATCATAATGAATTTAGAGATTCTGGTTCAGATTCAGATTTCACTTAACAAACTATAGTTTCTTAACAGTTCTGTTAACGATGTGATTAACGATTTTTTCTAAATGAAGAATAAACAGTGTTTGTAAAACAATTCATACTGTATTAACAAATCAGAAGGAATTTTTTTGAGAAGGCTCATGCTACTCTCCTTATCACAAGGCCCAATGAGACAGAGATCCCCTAATCGCGACCCTGAGGAGGTTACCCCATGTGATGCAACCTTCTCTAGTAACCAGACCTATTTGGCTGCTTAGGAGACCTGGCTGGAGTCACTCAGCACGCCCTGGATTAGAACTCCAGGGGTGATAGTCAGCATCAATACTCGCTGAGCTTCCCAGGCCCACATGAAAATTAATTGTTGATTCACACACAGTCAACAAAAAATAGGCTCATGTCCACACAAATAAATTTTTGTTTAAAAACGCATTGATTTTGCTACATTTACTCCTTTCATCCACAGTAGAACAGAACTTTTTTCTACCAAAAACTGAGACTTTCAAAAACATTTACATAACTGCATACTTTGGAAAACACTGGCATTAGAAAACTGAGAGCAGATGTTTCAACCTTAAACAAATTGCTGTGGATGTGGCCTTAGTGTGGGAACGGCCTGAAACACAAGCTGATCGCCATGATAATCGTTCTGATGCTTCTGTACTCATCTGCGGAAAGAAAGCAGGTCTTTCTGAAACAAGTGTCACAACAACCATTTGTATTCAATATTTAAAGCAAAATGGAACCGGTTCTTGAATCCCAACCCTAATTGAGCAATTCCTATGATTCAGTTCCTGCAAGGAGAGTTTGCCCAGGACACAAACAACAACTCCCACAAGAAAGTCAGCAGAGCTGCACAATGAAAGCTAGTCCAGACACAATTACTAGAAGGTCCAAGTGGAAACCTTGGGAATTTTGCCCATTTGTGAGATTGCAGAGCTACAGGTGAATACTCCACCATAATAAATCCCCCATAATCCCACCACAGACTGATGTCAAAGCCAGAAAAGGAATCAGGGCAAATCTGTTCTTTATTACTTGTCCAATACTTCAAGTCCCCTTAACCAAAAGTGGATCACCAGTCAACACCATCCAGTGGAATGAATCTTTATAGAAATGGCTGGGATAAAACCACTTGCCCTATTGTCTGATTTAACACGTTAAAGCGCAGAGCAGGAGAGAATTAGACACTTCCTGTCCTAAAAGCCAATGTCATCATTTAGTCTGAAATGAAATTCTGGGCATAGATTCATGGAGCTCATCATCACAATACAATTTTTCCTAAAAAGTAATATCCACTGCACTGGCACTGCACAAATATTATCCCACAAAAATAATTAATAATAACAACAACAACTAAGAATTCTTTAACTTCAATGGTTAGTTTGCTCAAAAATGAATATTCTGTTATTATTCACTAACCCTAATTTCGTTTTAAGCCTGTATGATGTTTTAAAAAAGAAAAGGAGATGTGTATATTGCTCATATACAATGAAAGTGTATGGGACAGATACTGTTGAACTTCAATAATGACAAAAAAGCACCATAAATGTATTAAAAATGTACTCCAGATAATGCATGCCTTCCATTCCAAGTCTTCGGAAACTTTTCAATAGCTTTGTGTGAGGAAGAGACCTAAATGTGTTATTTGCTGAAAGTCTTCCCCTCCACCACAACTCTTAAAACTCAGTCAAATGAATTACATTCAAATATGGCATGTGACGACACTTTGTGTGAGGTTTGATGTAAATGACGCCAAACTGCGTTGGTTGTCATGTGTCTTATATGAATACAGTATTCCAGGTTGGAATTTGTGAAAGTGAGGATGAGAGCTAAAGTGAAATTACAGCTCTGCTAAATTTCTTCTTCTGTGTTTCACAAAGGCAAAAAAAAAAGTCATATTGGTTTTGGAGTTATGGGTGTGTGAGTAAAGATTAAATATAAATTAGAGTAAACTCTCATAAAATCTTTAGTGTGTTTCTACAATTTTGGATGAGTTTATAAGATGCAGTGGTTGTGCTGTAGGGTACAACGGGACTAAAGGCACACCCTAAGGAAAATGTGCTTGTTTTTCTGGTCAAATCTGTATCGAGATTCAAGAAACTGAATATTGATGGAGCAACACAATTTGTGTGAAAATTTGAATTTGTATTTTTTTTAAGGTGGCAGGGGGAGCTTTTACACCACACTTCTCACTTGGAGTAAAAAGCTCCCAGGGGGGTTTCAGTGCATCGATAGGGCACAATTTGTCAATTTATGCAAATATTTTTGAGACTGTAATATGCATTGTTTAAGTAACAAATTTAGATAATACTAATTAAAAATAACCTCTTCAGTAAAGGGTGAAAAATGTCTTGTTAATGTTTTTGTATTCTATACGCCAATGAATCTCCATTGTGAGTAGATCAGTCAATGTGAGAACACATTTTTCATAACAAATCTATTCACTTCACTTAAGAAAAACAATGTGTTTAATAGGGGCCTCTAGCCCCTGCAACAGGTGGGCTTTTTACCCAAAATACTATACATTCACTTATTGGACAGTTGTTGATATAAATATATAATCACTTTAAACAAAATTAAAAATGACAAACAAGTATTTTATCTCAAAATATGTGTGATCATTTCCAGGATAATAATTTACCACATCACTTTACAACATTTAAAATAATTATTAAACATTAGATCAAATGACCTTAAAATCAAACTTTAGACATTACATATGATCTCATGGAATAGGAACATTTTGAGTGTATAGTGACAAACAGATGTTGAAAGTCCTGTGGTAGTTTTTGGTGCTGTTTAGTGTTTTAGGAGAAAATAAAATAAAATGAGCCTTTTAACCCACGGATCCTTTAGCCCGATTGTACCCTACTGTACACTTCTTATTTCAATTTGGAACATGCAGGAAACCTATTTGAAATCTAGGTCAAGTTTGACATTTAGTTGAGGATGCACAAAAATTTCAAGCAGCTGTTTGTGATGTGCCAGTGTTCCAAGAGAAAATGAGTTTTTAAGTTGATCCCACAAATTTAACAAATCTCACAAACTGTATAAAAAGCAGTTGTGCCTCATTTACTAATACATGTATACAAGTTACAAATTTATGTGTGCAGAAAAAGCTTTCATGCTCAATTTTTGTCAGATTAACAACACGTTTGTGCGCATATAAATTTATTCTTCGCATAATTTTAATGTTGATGAATCTGAAGTATTCTAAATGAAGGAGCACATCCTTGCAACTAATAATTTGAATAAAACACACCGAAATGATCATGGTTGTTACTCTAAAATTAATATTGTATATTAAGTACAATATTTGTTATTTATTTTAGAGTAACAAAAATTATCTTTGGGCATTACTACAATTAATTATCAATATTTCATCTTAATGTATTACATCATGTTTTTGTTGCTTCTGGAGTTTGATATTTGTGGATGTGTGGATAAAGCGGTACCATACATTTATATAAATTAAGTGAGAACTTAATGATCAATCATGACTGCATTAAATACATTCAGACATGGGTTAACATAAATACAGTGCTGTGGAAAAATATTTGCCCTCATCCTGATTTCTTCTTTTTTTTTTTTTTTTTTTTTTGCATTTTCCATACTAAACTGTTTTAGATTTTAAAACGAGATAAAACATAAAACAAAAGTCAACCTGAGTAAACACAAAATACAGTTTTCAAATATTTATATATTTTATTGAAGCAAAAAAGTTATCCAACACCTATATCACCCATGAGAAAAACCAACTGCCCCGTTTAACTTAATTGTTGTGCCACCTTTAGCAGCAACAACTGCAACCAAATGCTTCCGATAACTGGAGATCTGGTCACAAAGCTGTGGTGGAATTTTGGCTGACTCTTCTTTGCAGAACTGCTTTAGTTCAGTGACATTGGAGGGATTTCAAGCGTAAACTGCTTGTTTAAGGTCCTGCTACAACATCTCAATCGGGTTCAATTCAAGTCTTTGTCTAGCCCACTTCAAAACTTTAAATTAGCTTCTTTTGAGCCATTCAGAGGTGGACTTACTCATATTCTTTAGATCAATTTCTTGCTGCATAATAGAGTTGGGCTTGAGCTTCAACTCATGGAGTGATGGCCAGATGTTCTCCTTTAGGATTTTCTGGTAGAGAGCAGAATTAACGTTTCCCTCAATTATTGGAAGTCACGCTGGTCCTGAAGCAGCAAAGTATCCTCACACACCACACTGCCACCACCATGCTTGACCATTGGTATGATGTTCTTTTTTTGGAATTCTGTGTTTGATTTATGGCAGATGTATCTTCCAAACAGTTATGAATGCAGTTTCATAGATTTGGGGATTTACTGTAGTAACAAAAGGTGAAAATACTATTTCATGCAGGCCCAGCTTGTATTGAATAACTGTGTTGCATCAATATATAACATTATCATTTAAAAAAAAAAAATAAATAAAAAAAAAATATATATATATATGTGTGTGTGTGTGTGTGTGTGTGTGTGTGTGTGTGTGTGTGTGTGTGTGTGTGTGTGTGTGTGTGTGTGTGTGTGAAAATTGAATGGGTGACTTATGGTAGGTAAACAGTGCAAGCAAACATGATTGGAAAATCCATATTGCCTGCCACTATCATATGAAATACTGTAGGTCACATTAGCCTGTCTCCTAGTGTGGTTTCACTATAATGAAACTGGTGTAAGTGTGGTGCATAAAAAGAGGCTGGTTGGAGGTCAGCATCATGAGAATCTCTATAGACCTGCCTCTATATGCTGTCACATACTGAAGTATAATCTATTTGCAATATACAGTAGGGTTGTTATTCAGTGGCAGAAATTGTAGTATAATTCATCCTTTGCATTGAATTGTAGAATACACAGCAAAATAAATGGCACCCATTGTGGTTTATTCACAGTACCACAGTAATCCAGCATTTATTTTGCTAAGAAAAAACCCAACTCATGCAAAGACACAACCACAAAGGAAAAACAAAAAAAAAGAGAATCGGAGGCACTGAAAGATTTGATTGTAACTCTCAGTTCCTGCTCTATACACATATCTAGAATACAAATACATTTCTTTCAAACTTGTTTTTTTTTTTTGTTTAATCTCGCTCCTTGAATTGCAAAATAAATGTTCAAAAACTAATGTATTAAATGTCAGACTGATGGCAGCACCTCAAGCCCAAAAACAGATATTTCTCTAGGCTATGCATTAGGGATTTGCCCGAAGCCGAATACCTTATTTGGAAAGGCATAATGACTTCAAAATGAATAATGGATTCATCCAAATTATATATATATATATATAATAATAAAGAATAATAATTTGTATTACTGATTATCCAAGAAGCATATTAACAACATTTCATATAAACATATCCAAAATGACAACGAATCTATGAATCTGTGCAGCCAATATTTCTAAAGTGTAAACCTTATGAATTCATGCGCACAATGAATTAATGCGCACATTGTGATTTCAGATCGGATGGCCGCGGTCTTAACTCAGTTTGCGGTCTCTGTAAATTGTGCACGTCTTGAGCTTGTTTACTTGTTGAGTAAAATTAACTAAGATACGACATCATGTACACTTTCCAATTATTGAAAAGTTTATGTTAATATATCACACAATTCACATGTGATTTCCATGAATTTATTTATAGCCTTTACCTGAGCGAGTGGATTTTCACGTCGGACCTTGTCTTTCCATCTCTTAAAGTTGACCACATTTATATCCACATCAACAATTTACTATTTTTTTTAAATGCCCCATAAAGGTTTAAATGCTCCATAGAGTAGCCTATTCATCTAAAAATAATCATAATAATAATGATAATAATAACAATAATTATATTTAATATGAAAAGACATATACAAGGCATATTTTATTAATAGAAACAATCATTTGGAGCATTTAAAAATGGGTGTTTCATTTAGTTTTGACACACTTCCGGTTTAAGCCCTGCCCACACCCGGTTCTATCCGAATACAGAGACAGATACAGATCATTTTGTCATATAAACAAATACAGATAAAAATACAGATAATGGCTTCGCTGCACACCCCTACTATGCAGGCTAGGACCACAGGTACAGTGATAAACAAAAAGGGGATAAAGTAGTACGTCATACGGAGGTTTCAATAACGATGGACACCCGACACCAGGCACTGAATCAGCCCAGTTAGCGGGAGAGAGATAAAGAGGAGCCGGGGATGCCAGTTGAGAGTGAAAGAAAGCAACACATTATTTTTTATTTTTTTACTTTTTTACTTCTTTTTACTGACCTATTATATGACATATGGCTAAAATAGGTGTCCTGTTCGGGTTTGCTGACATATCTTTGGAGGGCGGGATTCTTCAGAGAGGGCATGTGGTTGAAGTAGTGGGTTTGGTCTTAGTGAAAATGAGCAAAGTGGCTGAAATTTGCATACAGCACCTTTAATAATAAAATACATTTAAAAAAGGAGGAGGAACCTGAGAGAAGACATTTGAATCTTTATCGAGTTAATACACCCTATTCAATGAAATAACTTTGGCCTTCACTGCATGCAGGTGAATGAGGAGGAACTTCCTTGTTTGAATACAAAATGGACACTTTTTTTCTGTATTGACCTAAGTGTAGTAGCGTCCTCTATTTACTGTCCCTGAAGAATGGTAATAACTCTCAATAACACTGCAATAAAATTCTGACAAAATGCTTCTCGAGAGCATTTTAATTACTGTAGAGCAAGGACATCAAGGATCTGAATTCTCAGATTTTTTTGTAAATTCTCAGAATTTTGATTTATTTCTGTATGGATTTCTCTGCTAATTCATCTGATTTTAGAAGCCAGAGGACAAATGGGTTATCCAAAACATCAGGTAGCAATGACAGCATCCATGCTGTACAGCCATTGCCTACCAAAACCATGTTGGCAAGGTTTGCTTTACATTAGCTGAACTCTGTATGCAGTTAAAAAGTCTTACCTTTCCAATAGACCTGGGAAAAGGGGCTCGTTGGTTCTCAGGTACAAACATTGGGGGCACCAGCAAGGATCTTTTGGACCTGTATGGCATCATGTCTGATAGACCCAAGATCTCCTACAACATAGCACAGACAAGACAAGAAAGGAAAAGGACACAGTAAGACTGGTTTTCAACTGCTTCTGCTTTACCCAGATTTTACAGTGGACATCAAGTGGTGACCCAAATCCCTCACATTTTCATAAACTGTATAAGCCCAACAACATGCAAGTGAACCTGTTTTTTTTGTTTGTTTGTTTGTTTGTTTTTTGGGTGGGAGGGGGTTCCCCTTTTTCACCCAATTTAGAATGCCCAATTCCCAATGCTTATTTAAGTCCTCGTGGTCACCTCAATCCGGGTGGCATCTTATCAAGTCGCATATCCACCGCGGCATCCATGCTCAACTCACCATGCTCCCCACTGAGAGCAAACCACATTATAGTGACCACAAGGAGGTTACACCATGTGACTCTACCCTCCCTAGCAACCATGCCAATTTGGTTGCTTAGCACACCTGGCTGGAGTCACTCAGCATGCCATGGGGTTCGAACTAGCGAATTCCAGGGGTAGTAGCCAGTTTCTTTACCACTGAGCTACCCATGCCCCAAGTGAACCTGTTTTTAATGTTGTCTGGGTGGTATTTTGAGTTTGATTGGACACACTGCTTTTGACGTCAACAGAAATGGGATGCTAAAATTCTTTTTAAACTCTTTTTTAGTTAAAAATTCTTTTTACTTTGCTATCCTAACTATGCATAGATATTTGATAAGTTGCATTTAATTATTTGCATATGGATGGATGGATGATAGACAGATAGATCTGAGTGATGATAGATCTGAGTGATGGAATGCTGATAGGTCCACATTCCATTTACAGAAGCTTAAAACTAATAATGTCACTACAGTAGTATTAGTTCTGTGGCTCTGTGATTCAGTTTTGCTTTCTCACAATGCCTGTGCTATGAAGTGGAAAATGGAGAAAAAGAGATAAAAAGAAAAACAGTGAGGGAGAGAGAGAAAATACATAAATAAAGATGTAAAAAATATGCAATCTGAGCTCTTGAGTACAGGGAGCGATACGATCCTAACTAGTAAAGGTTTTAAAATGCAGAAAATGTATTTGATATTCTGCGGGCACACGTTTGCATGTGGCTACATAAGTTTATTAGCATCTCAATTCAATAATGCAGCTAATCAGCCTCTCTCTGCTCTGATCCATTCTTTCTTCTATCCTCTTTCTTTCTCCTTTTTCAACAATGGTGCAGTTAGAGCCCCTAAGGGCAATTAGATGGCAGCACAATTTATATTTGTCACACAGCACTGACAGCAGGGCGAAACTGAATATATTAGCATGGTGGCAGCGACCCATGCAAGATCCTAGTGGCCCTGGGCAGCCATGTGGCACATACCCTAGAACGCCTTTTAGTGACCTGCTGCAAAACATTATTTGCAACACATAGCAGGGTAGATCTTTTATTTTTCAGAAGCACAGAGTCATTTCAAGGCAAATCACAAAATGAATGTATTTGTGCTGATTGCAGTCTAAGCCCCTTTAAAAGTGTACCGTAATTTCCGGACTATTGAGCGCACCTGAATATAAGCCGCACCCACTGATTTTTAAATAAAATATTATTTTGAACATAAATAAGCCGCACCTGTCTATAAGCCGCAGGTGCCTACCGGTACATTGAAACAAATTAACTTTACACAGGCTTTAACGAAACACGGTGTGGCAGCGGGGGCGTGGTCAAGCGCCCGTCCGGGAGAGAAAAGCGGTAAGGGCGCTTACACCTGAGCTAAATTATGTCTAACACCGGTGTCTAATTTCAGTAAGCATGGGGAGAGCGGCATAAAAGGCAGCAGCCACAGAGCTGAGAAAGTGACACACGTCAGTCTAGTGTTGGCGCATAGAAGAATTGAGAAACTTTATAAAATTGATTGTAAACATTGCTGTGGCCATTAAAAGCCTTACCTGGAACGTCAAGTGCCCTGCTGAAAACTGTCACACTGGTGCCCGTGTGACAGTTTTCCCAAGAAGGACACGTGAAGCAGGGCACTTCAAATTAGACACCGGTGTTAGACATAATTTAGCGCAGGTGTAAGCGCCCTTACAGCTTTTCTCTCTCGGACGGGCGCTTGACCACGCCCCTGCTGCCACACACAGCTTGTAATAAAACATTTGCAGTAAACAGTAGCCTACCAAGTCATTGGTCACTATCTTCCTCGTCCTGTGCACTGAAACCACTGAAGTCATCTCCTTCGGTGTCGGAGTATAGCCTCAGATTTAGTTGTCTTTTTGCACTGAGTCAATTCCTCACGCTGCTGTTTCCAGCGTCTTATCATCGACTCATTAAGACCAAGCTCCCCTGCAGCAGCCAGATCAATCGCCTTCAACTTGAAAGCAGCATCATATGCGTTTCTCCATGTCTTTGCCATGGTGAGGGTGACAAAATTACTACCGTAATCAGAATGATGGGAAGTTTGAACGAGCTCGATTTAATCTAAACAGTAAACAAAAAAAGTTGTTTTTACCTTAACCCGTTCTGCAATTTCATTGGTCTAATGAAAGCTTCACGCCGCCAAAAAACTGAGCACGTCACAGAATGTTTTTTTATTTTTTTTTATTTTTTATTTTTTTATAAAATTTGAAAGCGGGAAAAATCCATATATTAGCCGCGTCATTGTATAAGCCGCGAGGTTCAAGGCGTGGGAAAAAAGTTGCGGCTTATAGTCCGGAAATTACGGTAGTCAGAAATGTATACTCTGTAATAGTATATTTGTATACTCTGTAATAGTATAATTTTTTAAAATATATGTTCACAATGATTTACACTCACATGAGATGAAGACACAAGTTAAATCAGCAGAAAACTGCTTATTTAACATATGGTTCTGGGTGCACATTCATATGCATGTTTAGATATATTTAACAAGCCAAATATTATTCATTATATTTCAACAACCACTTGTATCATCAGTAACGTCATGGTTACTGTTGTAACCTCCATTCCCCGAGGGAAGGAACGAGACATTGTGTCGAATGAAGTGAAACAATTGGTCTTCCTGGGATGCCAAACGTACCTCAGAATCTGAGTAATGGCCAATGTCAAGCTGGCAGACATAATTTGCATGCCCCGCCCCGGACATACAGGTATGAAGGGAAGCGGGGCAGCAAGTGCCAGTAAGGATTTTTGGGGATTTTCGCGTCGGGGAAGGCGGTCTTTCCCGGTCCTATTCTTTCAGGGGGAAAAGACCCTGCGGAGGCCACATCCTGCCCAGTCTAGGGGGAGGTAAAATGTGTAAAATACACCACGAGGGTTGTGAAGCCGTATGTGGGAAATGGGAGATCCCAGGAGGGGAATAGGCTAGGCAGGGGAGGGTTCAGTCTCCGGGCGGCTTTCAGGAACCTGATAATCAAGTCGTGCTTACCTAGGGACTTGCCATCTACTGCATCGTGGTGGGCTGCGATAGCATCTACATACACCTTCAAAGTGGAAGGGGACAGCCTCCCCTCCAGCCTCTCCTGCAGGAATGAAAGCACTGACCGAACTGCGCACCTCTGCGTGTTTTCGGCTCGGGAAGAACACCGATTTGCGAACAAGCACCACTTTAGGGCGTAAAGTTGCCTTGTGAAGGGAGCTCTGGCTTGGTTGATCGTGTTTACGACTGCAGGTGGTAGATCCAATAGATCTTCCGCATCCCGTCCAGGGGCCAGACGTGGAAGTTCCAGAGGTCTGGGTGCGGGTGCCAGAGGGTGCCCCATCCCTGAGAAAGAAGGTCCTTCCTCAGGGGAATTTTCCAGGGAGGTGCTGTCGCGAGGAGCGTAAAATCCGAGAACCAGGCATGGGTCAGTAAGGGGCCACCAGGATGACCTGTTCCTCGTCCTCCCTGATCTTGAACAGCATGAAGGCAAGAAGGCTCACTGGGGGAAAAGCATACTTGCGCAGCCCTGGGGCCAGTTGTGTGCCAGTGCGTCTGTCCCGAGAGGAGCTCCTGTCAGGGAGTACCAGAGCGGGCAGTGGGAGTTGTTTTGGGAGGCAAAGAGATCTATCTGTGCCTTGCTGAATTGGTCCCATATCTGCTGGACCACCTGGGGGGTGGAGCCTCCACTCTCCGCTGGGCGAAAGCTGCCACGACAGCACGTCCGCCATCGTGTTGCAGGTCCGGTTGAGAACTCGCAGGTCCAAGATTGGTCGCAACCCGCCCTTTTCTTGGGTACAATGAAGTAAGGGCTGTAGAAACCCTTTTCCATCTCGTCTGGAGGGACGGGCCCTATCGCATCCTTGAGGAGCAGGGTCGTGATCTCTGCTCGTAAGGAGCTGGGTTTCTCGCCGCGCACGGAATTGGAGCGAACACGGCTGAAACGAGGCGGGAGCAGGGGCGAACTGAATAGCGTAGCCGAGTCGGATGGTCCTGGCCAACCAGCGCGATGGATTGGGAAGAGAAAGCCACGCATCCAAACTCCACACAAGGGGCACTAACAGGACGATCGCTTTTGATGTACCGGGCGGGGTTTCGCGGCGGGGGGAGCAGGTAATACCATGTCGGGAGGCATAAGAGCTTCCCGAGGCTTGGGTGCTGAGAAAATACTCAAAGCACTTACCTTACTCTGCGCACACGGCAGGGGGCAGGTTAGAGACTGAGGAAGAGGTCCTAGGGAGGCGTCTTCGGAAGGCTGGCCTGCCGGGGCTGAGCAGTCGCGGGGCTGGAGGCGAGGGAACTGCGTCTGGGGAGCCAGGACAATAGCATCTGGCGTGGCTGTGAGCGGCGCCCGGAGCCGAGGTACCAGTCGTCAAGCCGCGAAGGCTGTGTGGAGGACGGAGGGTTTCAGTCCAAGCCCACACTCACGGCAGCCCGGGCAAGCATGTCGGCCATCTGCGCATCCGCCTCAGACTGGGCGGGCTGGCCCGAAGGCGGCAACCCAGTCGAGTCTTCTGCATCAGATGCCTGGTTGCTCTCCGATGCAGCACCGATGTCATCATCCAAGTCCAGGGGCTCAAGGGAGATTGCCGGCTGGCTGTGAGGCGAGCCACACTCATCCCGAGCTCGGACGGAAGCGAGCAAGCGTGTTGGGGGCGGGTGGTTTCTGGGGATTTACACAGCGAAACCGGGCCCGTCGTTATCCCCATATCGCCTTCATCGCCAGCCGGGTCATCCTCAATCCTGTGGGAAGAAGGAGCGATGCGGGGGGTGGCTGAAGTGGAATTCACCTTGAGGAAGGAGAGCCGCGACCACAACGCTGCCATGGTCATGTTCTCGCAATGACTACATGAGCCATCCATGAACGCATCCTCAGTGTGATCGCTGACCAGGAACACGAGGCAGCATCTGTGGCCATGGGTCTTGGAGAGAAATTGACCGCATCCAGGAACAACACAGGGGCGGAAAGGCATCTTGAAAAAGACACGTCCTGAAAAGGACGTTCAACGCCACTGTGTATTGCTCTTTTGTGAGTAGAAAACTCAAACTCTTTTAGAGAAATCAAACTCTTTTAGAGAAATCAAACTCTTTTAGGTGAGGGAAACAGAAGTGAACTTCATCTTGCTTGTTGCACAACCATTCGGCTCTGAAGAAAAATTCTGACTGGCACTTGCTGCCCCGCTTCCCTTTATACCCGTTTGTCTGGGGTGGGGCATGCAGATTCTGTCTGCCAACTTGACATTGGCCTTTTCTCAGGTTCAGAGTTATGTTTGGCATCCCAAGAAGACCCCTTGTGTCACTTCATTCGACACAACGTCGAGTGAGTGACAGAACGGGAACTGAGAGCACTTATTTTCTTTAGTCATGCAAGTACCCTAAAGCTTCTATAAACATGAATAAAAAATACAAATCCTCAAAATGTTGCTTAACATTACATTCTATTAACATAGCTCAAATCAGAAATAAAATATAACCATGACTATACACGCCCAGCCCACAATTAGACTAATCAGCTGAGGAGAGGGATAAATGCGTGGGAACGTGGCAGTTCGGGAGAGAGAGAGCCACATGCAGCTGCAGTGTGTTGTTTATTATTAAATATTATATTGACTGTTCAGCTAGTTCCCGCCTCCTCCTTTCCCAACATTAACCTTTGTTACATTGGTGCCGAAGCCCGGGAGGGAGGAGGGAAGAGCTGTCGTGGAGCCCTTTTTCTCTCTCTCTGTTTGTCTGTGTCTCCTTTGTTCCTGCTTTGTTCTTCCCAAATTAACCCTATTCCATTCCAACTGGCTAAACAAGTACACCACAGATAGAGAGAGAGGGAGCAATGACAAGCTATTTATTTTGTCCTGTTAAAATGGGGTTGTAAGAATGATGGGGGAATGTAAGAGACTGGCTTCGGAGCTTGAGAGGTAAGGAACGGAATTAAGTCATTTGTTTGCAGTGCTCCAACACAACCCAGGTTACGCGGCCCACCAACATATTTCTGTCTATCTCCAATTCTTGCACTTATTGTTGAACTGCAGTGTGCAATCCTAGAGATTTAAGGTCTGGCTGGTTAGCATTGGCAGTTAGACCCTGCTGCTATATTAGATCCCATTACTGCACCATTGTGTGCAAAAAGCCTGCTTATCCATGATTGCTATTTAAAAGTAGCCATGTATTCTTATGAAACAATATGCAAGCGACATATAAATCTCAATACTTCATTATTGTTAGGGTTACATTGTCTTGTTTTACCGTTGCCCCTTTGGTTTCCATTTTTGTCCCTTTTGTTTTCCATAGGTTCACTTTTGTCCCTTGTTTAGCTCCACTGTCTCACTAGTCTATTGTTTAAAGAACTACACTTCCCAGTATCCACCTGTCATCATCACTGCCATTTTGTGTCTTTGTTCACACCTGTTTATCATTTGTAATCATCCTGTCCTTGTGTATTTATATCCTGGTTTTTGGTTCAGTCCTTGTCTTTCGTTGAATGTTGTTAGCCCGGTGTGTGTTCCCTGCCTGTGTTTTCGGTGTTGTGTTTATTTTCCCCATTGAGGGTTTTCCTTTGTGTTTTTGTATTTGTAATAATAAAGTAAGCTGCACTTAGATCCGCTCTCCTCGTCTGCCTTTGCTGTCTGCATTCGTAACTATTATATTATATTATAGTTCATATTTTACAAGTGACCCTTTTTTTTGGGGGGGGGTGAAAGTATCAAACTTACAATCATACCCCAGAGACCTTCAGAAATTGCTTTAGAGAGTTAAGTCACATAAAAATGAAAATTCTGTCATCATTTGCACACCCTTATGTTGTTCCCCACACTCATAACTTTCTAGAAGAGCATGCTGATGCTGCTTTATTCTACATATAACGAAAGTGAAAGGTGAATGAGACTGTCCCATTCTGTCCCATTCTGCAGAACATCTCTTTTTGTGTTTTATAGAAAAATAAAAGCCAAATGGGTTTGAGCAAATTAAGGGGATTAAATGATAACAGAATTTTCATTTTGGGTAAACTCTCAGTTTAAATTTCCTATGTGTCCTTCAGCTTGTATAATGACACCTAATGTACCAAGGCAGCATCTTATCAGTCCCTTTGTGAAGTTAGCCTTGACTGTTAGCACAATTCCACATCCACAGGCAAGTATGCAATATATCCTCCCATCATAAAGGGAGTTTATGTTATTCTCATCCACTACATAAAACCCATAAGTGAAAGAGTGACGGGTATTACGTTAAACGAAACAGCTCCGTCATCTCATCGACTCGGCACAGTGAGCGATGGAGAGAATGAGAGAGAGTAATGGAACTTTAAGAACCCTTTCTGTAAAAAAAAAAAAAAAAATGAAGGTCTGTGTTGAAGTTATTGATGAACTCCTTTGCTACTCTTCCCCTGCCGCATTCTCAAAGACAGAGAGGTGCATAGCATTGCTCTGACATAAGAGAGCAAGGTCTTTGTCTAGTTACCTCTACCAGTGATGAACATGGCCAGATTGTGCGCGCTACCATCCTGAAAAGAAGATAGTCATGAATCTTTAATGTTCCTGTTCATAAATTACAGAGGAACAATCATCCCTGCTTCGGTTTTCTCTGCTCCGTAAGAGAGTTTGAACTCTCATTAATAACTGATACAGGGCGGCTTAAAGATAAGTGGCATTCAGATCCCAGTCGTTGAGTATATTATGAATGCACTGCTCGCCTGGATTGAGGATTTTTTTTTTTTTTCTAATTCTTGAAACCATTTTTGAAGTAAATACTATGCATTGTGCAGTTTGGGCAGAAAAGTGTGTATTATTGTCCTCATGTGGCTTGGGTAGTTTCAGTTGTAGTCACTATGGATGTGCAAAATGACATCTTTCCGAAATTGATTAGTTGGTGGCTTGTCTAAACAACTATTTTTTATTAATTAATTGTTAAGGAAGCCCTTTGTGATTAGGATGGTTTTGGGTTCACTTGACCATGATCATGTACAAGCATGTACTTGATACAGCATCCAAAAAAATGCAACGCTTATGGTGAGACAATTGCCAAATATGTCCATCTGAGTGTGTTTAGCTGATGTGGTGGTGCTTTAAGTGAAGTAAACATAAGACACAAATTTAAGACAAAGTTTTACTTTGCAAACTGTCTAACAGATAAAGCCCAGCATGCTAATCAAAGGTATGCTGATAAAACATATAAAAAATAAGTACATAAATAAATAAAAATCTGGATAAACTAGACAATTTTTGTTGTTAATTGTATAACAACCAACTAGTCGACCATTTTATTCTGGGGTGAAGTACTTGTCCAAGAGCAAATTGGCCATAGCTTAATGTTTTCTTCTGAAGGGGATCGAACCAGCAACCTTTCTGGGAAACCGTGCTAAATCTTACCACATGCCACATTACCTCCCTCAAGAAAATACCTGTCAAACTGCAAGCTAGCTACTTTAAGATTAATTATGTTTGTCACAATTGATCCTTAATGAACCTGTCCATTTTTGTTATACAAACCCAATTTCAGAAAAGTTGGGACAGTATTAAAAATTTGAATAAAAACAAAAAGTATCTTCACCCTTTGCTATATTATAGGCACTACAACTACACATTACATGATGTTTACCTTGTCAATTTAATAGTTTTTTTGTTTGTTTGTTGTATCAAATGTTCAGTCATTTCAAATCAGTTGATTGCAACATGCCCCAAAAAAGTTGTGACAGGGGCAATTTAAGACTAATAACAATTTGATGAGTTGAAATAATAAGGCAATGTGAAACAGCAGATGTTAAACAGGTGAGGCAATTGTGTCATAGTATATAAGTCCTTCAAGAGCATGGATTGTTCAACTTGTCAATTTGCCACGAGATGCTTCAGCAAATAATCCAGCACTTTGATAAAAATGTTTCCCAAAGACAAATTGGAAGGATTTTGGGCATTTCACTCTCTACAGTGCACAATATAGTTAAAAGATTCAAGGAATCTGGTCAAATCTCTGTGAAAAAAGGGCAAGATGAAAACCACTTCCGCGCATGATCTCTGATCTCTCAGACGTCACAGTCTTAAAAAAACGGCATTCATCTGTAATGGATATCATGAATGTGGGCTTGGGATAACTTCAGTAAACCTTTGTTAGCACCACTTGCCACTGCATCAACAGTTCCACCTTAAGACTTTACAATGCAAATCAGAAGCCCAACATCAACACTGTCCAGAAGCACTGTCGACTTCTCTGGGCTCATTCTCATCTTAGATGGAACTGTAACTTAACTATAACCCCTGTTCCCTGACAAAAGCAGAACAAGATGCTGCACTGACTTAGTGTAACCCGGACACACACACACAAGATGAGACAGTCACAATGTAAGTCAACAAACTGCTTTTATTGAAACAATAAAATCAGGCAACAGTACAAATGGGCAAATCCAGTGAAGAGTTGTCGAGGGAAGTGTAGGGTCAAAAGCCGGGGAATCAAAGAGAGTAAAGGCGGCAAATCCGGGAGAGTAGTCGAGGGGAGCGAGGGTCAAAGCCGGGGTAAACAGGATCGAGAGGCGGGTAACTAACAAAGGGAGTAGACAGGGGTTCTAGGGGAACGAGGAGCTGGCAAGCTAAGGGGTAATCAAGAGGAGTTCAAGAGGAGGGCAAAACTAGATGAGACTAGCGGGGGGCAAAGATGCGGGAAACTAAACACAATAACCAACACCCGTGAAACGGATGTGCTGTGGTATTTATAGGGGAAGGTGCAGGTGTAAACAAACTAAGATGTAACTAATGTGCAGGAGGATTGGAAGCGCGTGAGAAACTCGAGGAAGGGAGATAACCTACGAGCATGTGAGCGAGTAGGAGCAAAAGTGGGCGTGAGGGCTCGAGCGAGCAAAAAGAGCGTGAAAAGCTCGAGGGGGCGGAGCGAGGGAGTGAGGTCGAGGGAGTGAGTGTGTGTGTGACGAAGCGGGGATGGGGCAGAGGAGCGGGGTTCGTGACAGTACTCCCCCCTCTGAATAGGACGGCTCCTGACGGCCGCGGGAGGCGGTGCAGGATGATCGGGGGACAGACAAATGGAAGTGAGACAGTCCATGGGCAGTTCAAGGTAAGGTCAGGGGAACATAGTGGACAGGCGGGTGGTCGGGAGATCTAGGGGGCAGCCATAGGGCAGAGACTGGGTCAGGGGGTCTGGAAGGCAACTGGAGGACAGGGACTGGGTCCGGGGGTCTGGAAGGTGACCACCGGACAGGAACAGGGTCAGGAGGCCAGGGAAGAGGCCACAGGACAGGGAGAGTGTCAGGGGGCCACCGGACAGGGTCAGGGGGCCAGGGAAGAGCCGTGAAAGGCAGAGCCGTGGAGGACTTGGGAGACGGAGCCTTGGAAGACGGAGCCGTGAGAGACTCGGCAGGCAGGGTACTGAGAGGCTGAGGAGGCGGCGCCATGGGGAGCCCAAGAGACAGGGCAGAGGGAGGTGGTGCCGCAGGAGGCTCTAGAGGCGGAGGCCTGGAAGGCTCTGGAGGTGGAGCCGAAGGAGGCTTTAGGGGCGAAGGCCTGGAAGGCTCAGGAGGCGGAGCCAATGACGGTGGCGCCGTGGGAGGCTCTAGCGAGGTAGGCCTGGAAGGCTCTGGAGGTGGAGCCGAAGGAGGCTTTAGGGGCGAAGGCCTGGAAGGCTCAGGAGGTGGAGCCGATGACGGTGGCGCCGTGGGAGGCTGTAGCGAAGTAGGCCTGGAAGGCTCTGGAGGTGGAGCCGAGGGAGGTGGTGCCGTGGGAGGTCCCCGAGGCGATGACCTGGCAGGCTCTGTAGTCTCGGGGGGTAGAGCCGCAGCAGGCTCGAGGGGCAGAGGGAGTAGACAGGGGTACTAGGGGAACGAGGAGCTGGCAAGCTAAGGGGGTAATCAAGAGGAGTTCAAGAGGAGGGCAAAACTAGACGAGACTAGCGGGGGGCAAAGATGCGGGAAACTAAACACAATAACCAACACCCGTGAAACGGATGTGCTGTGGTATTTATAGGGGAAGGTGCAGGTGTAAACAATGAAAGGTGATGAGACGAGTGCAGGTGAAACTAATGTGCAGGAGGATTGGAAGCGCGTGAGAAACTCGAGGAAGGGAGATAACCTACGAGCATGTGAGCGAGTAGGAGCAAAAGTGGGCGTGAGGGCTCGAGCGAGCAAAAAGAGCGTAAAAAGCTCGAGGGGGCGGAGCGAGGGTGTGAGGTCGAGGGAGTGAGTGTGTGTGCGACGAAGCGGGGATGGGGCAGAGGAGCGGGGTTCGTGACACTTAGCGCTTTGGGAACAAATATAGGTGTGACCAGCTGAGAATATGTGTCCAACACGTCAATTAAAATGACCAGAATTTATAGCCTCTGCTGGTGACATCATTGGATGCACCTGTAGCTTCACCCTTTGCTATATTATAGGCACTACAACTACACATTACATGATGTTTACCTTGTCAATTTAATAGTTTTTTTGTTTGTTTGTTGTATCAAATGTTCAGTCATTTCAAATCAGTTGATTTGATAAATAGATGTGTCACAGGTGCATCGTCAGGTATTTTGTCTGAAGAGCAGTCCTGGGGCATCCCAGTGCGGCAATGAAGCGCAGCATCTCATTCTGCTTTTATCAGGGAACAGGGGTTACAGTTAAGTAACCTGAGATGTTCCCTGTCAAAAAGCTACACTTTAATGCTGCGCTGACTTAGAGCTTTGGGAACGAGAATACCCACGCCGCTGCACTGTGGATGTCCGGACCCCTTACAGTTATGTAGTTGTGCTCACAAGAGCACGAGAGGTCTCAGACATGAGCTTGTGATGTTGGCTCAAGGACATAAGAGCCTGGAGTGGCATGAACATCCAAACTATAAAATCTTATGAATGTGTGGACCAGCCTGCCGCATTACAAACATGCTGCAGAGGGACACCTCTAGCCAAGGCTTTAGAGGAGGCAACCCCTCTGGTAGTGTGAGCCCTGATACCTACTGGCGAAGCTTGACCACGCACCTCATAGGCCAGGTCAATAGCATCCCTCACCCAATGCGACATAGGTGGCGGCGGCCCCCTGTTGCGGCCCCCGTGGCAAATGAATAGTTGCCCTGACTTAAGCCACTGGCTAGTGCGGTGGACATAAGTCTGAAGGGCACAGACAGAACAAATTCTGTGAAGTTGAAAATGGCGGAGAGCAGAAGGCTTCGAGAGTGACTGGATGTACAGTCGAGAAAGCAACCTTAGGCAGGTAGTCAGGATGAGGGTGAAAAATTGCTTTAGCCATTCCTGGGGCAAAATCTAAGCAGGCTGGCAAGACAGACAGAGCCTTTAGATCCCCAAGTAATTGCCATAAGAAAACCATCTTTTGAGTCAGAAGTTTATCAGACGCTGACTCTAGAGGTTCGAAGGGGTTCTCAACCAGACCCTCAAGGACTATTGCTAAGTCCCATGAAGGGATCCTGGTCCTAGCAGGAGGTCTCAGTCGCATGGCTCCATGAATGAAGCGAGCGAGCTGAGGACGTCTCCCCAAAGGCACCCCGTCAATCAAGGTGAGGCAAGCTGATAGAGCGGTCACGTAAACCCTGAGAGTAGCGGGGCATGTGCCTGGCAGTTAACTATATCTGCATTATGTGCACTGCATCATCTTTCAAAGACACCCCATTTATTGCCCTAACACTTAGAATGGTCACGATAACTTCAGGCGAAAGCCCAGTGTCCCTCAGTTGGTACCCTTCAGGGGCCAAACATGAAGGTTCCACAGCTCGGGCCGGGGATGAAATATTGTCCCCTGCGCCTGAGTCAGAACGACCCTCCTGTCTGGAATCGCCCAAGGCATCCAGGCATATAAACTGCCCTGACTGACAGGAGCTTGCCCTGGGCCCAAAGGAGAATCTGACATGCTAGACCTTGTATTCGTTGATACTGACGAACAGTGCAACCTTGGCCTAGCCTGACTTTGCTCAGGGTGTTCTGAATGGACACAATATGAGCGGGAGACAATTGTGCCCGCATCGTGATCGAATTCCATACAACGCCCAGATAGGTAATTCCCTGAGTGGGAGAGAGAACGCTCTTTTTGACGTTGAGTCTCAGAGGGTGACGAGCCGGTCCCCAGTCTCTACGAGAGGGAGCACGACTCGCCACACTTTGTTTCTGAGCCTCCCTTCTAGAAGGACCGGGGCGGGGCTGGGTGGCAGAAAGCCCCTCCCCCTGAGTGCGGCGATTAAGGAATTGCCCGAAGGCTTCCTCATGATTTTTCGCCACCTGGAACCTGGTGATAACTACATTCATAGCGTCACCAAATAAGTTAGATTAGTCAAATATATTGACGTTGAGGGCACAAAGACACGGAAGTATAAGGTTTCAACCATGAATGAGAAAGCTCGTCATGGAGGTCATCAAAGAAAGAAAGGGACTGATGCTACCATAAATCTGTCCTCCAACTTGGAACGTTTGGGGTCTCTTGTTCTCTTGGCCAGTCTAATTGAAGTCTGGCCACCGCACGAGTAATCACCTCAAGTAGGTCCTCCGATGATTTATCATCATGCCCGGGAGGTGGGTAACTTGAAGTCCACAGACTCAAGAGATTCATGGTCCCCCTCGTGAACCGAAGAGGCGCCAGAGCGCGCTTCAGGATCACGGGAATGCTCGCACATGCCCCGCCCAATGCAAGAGCAGCGTGCTCTACCCCCAAACATACAAAACATAATTGGTGTGTGTCCCTCTCAGCCATAGAGCGTAAACAAGGGAACACACACCACTTGCTCTGTCTTTCAGTCATTTTCTTTTTTTTTTTTTTTTTAAAAGAGAAAGTTTTCTGTGCACTGCCTAAATCTAATTCATAACAGAGGAAAGTAGAAAGTTTCTGACAGGCTCATGAATCACACACACACAGAGTGATCTGAAGACAAAAGATCTGACGATGCACCTGTCACGCATCTATTTATAGCCCTGCTACAGGTGCAATGATGTCACCAGCAGAGCTATAAATTCTGGTCAATTTCATTGACGTGTTGCTCACATATTCACAGCTGGTCACACCTGAAGTTGTTCCAAAAGCGCTAAGTCAGCACAGCATCAAAGAGTCCACATTTCAAATAGTTTTTGAAAAACACAGCCGGCATGTTATCCGGGTCAAAGTGGAAAAGGACCATCCAAGCTTTTATTAGCGTCAGGTCCAAAAGCCAGTGTCTGTATGGGCCAGGGGTGTGTCAGTGTCCATGCCATAGGTAACTCATTCATGGGAACACCATGAATTCAGACATACAGTATATGTACAAATTTGGAGGAACATATACCACCATCCAGCACCATCTTTTCCAGGGATGTCTCTGCATTTTCCAGCAGGACAATTTCAAACCAATTTTAAGCCAGGATTACAAGTGCATGGCTGTGTGAGAGAGTGTGAATGCTAGATTGGACTGCCTGCAGTCCTGACCTGTCTCCATTGAGAATGTGTGGTGCATTATGAAGCTTACCACACAGCAAATGAGGACCTCATACAATTGTGCAGCTAAAGACATACACTACTGTTCAAAGGTTTAAGGTCGCTTACTCATTCTTTATTTATGTATTTTTATTCACCTTTTAGAATAAAAGTAAAGTCATCATGGAATAATAGAAATGGAAATATGGGAATTATGTTGTAAACTAAAAAAAATTAAAATAAATAAAAACTGTGTTATATTTTAGCATCTTAAAAGTGTCCACACTTTGCCAAGATTTTGCAGAAATGTTCTCATCATTTTATCAACCAGCTTCTTAAGGTATCACCCTGGGATGCTTTTGAAACACTATTGAAGGATCCCATCTATGTTGGGCACTTATTGGCTCCTTTTCTTAATTTTTCGGACCAGGTCATCCATTTCAAAAACTTTTTTTTTTTTTTAAATAAAATTTTAGTTTTGCAATGAAATCAAAAATAGTTGGAAAATGTTGGAACAATTATATTTTTGTATTCCAAACTAATTTAAAACATTTAAGCATACGCCTTCAGTTCAAACGGTTTTTAAGATCATGAGAAACATTTCAGGAAAGTGACCCCAAACTTTGATTACTTGAACGTATTGTACTTAATGCATAAATGGGGCAAATTCCACATTCTAAACTTAACTAACTTGTGTCTTCAGTGCCCAAATGCTTACTAAGAGTTATTAGAAGAAATGGTGATGTTTCACAGTGGTAAACACTCAACTGTCTGAACTTTTTGGAGGGTGCTGCAATCATCTGATTTTAAATTACTGTACATAAAAAAAGAAAAGAAAAAAACAAAGAAATTCACAGGTTAAAACATTATATAATGTGTAGTTTTAGTGCTCCCAATATAGCAAAGGGTCAATCTAATTTACAAATCACTCATTTTTTATTTATTAATAATAATAATAATAATACATTTAATTTATAACGTACTTTACATCAATTCAATGACCTCAAAGTGCTACAATGCAATACAGAATAAAAACAGAAACATTAAGATAACACTATTAGCAATAAAAGGCTTTACTAAAAAGATGGGTTTTAAGGCCTTTTTTAAAAGAGTCCACAGACTGTGGGGCCCTTAGATGGACAGGGAGAGCATTCCACAGACTGGGAGCAATTGAACAGAAGGCACGATCACCCATAGTACGAAGCCTTGTCCTCAAAGGCTGGAGGAGGTTGGCCTGTCCAGAGCGGATATGGCGTGATAAGGAAAGGGGGGTGATGAGTTGTTTTAGATATGGGGGGCTTTGCCATGGAGGCACTGGTGAGACAGAAGGGAAACTTTGAACTCAATCCTGTACTGGACAGGAAGCCAATGGAGCGATTTAAGGATAGGAGTGATGTGATGGTACTTCCGCACGCCCATCAGGATCCTAGCCACACAGTTCTGAATGTACTGCAGCTGCTTCATGTTCTTGCATGGGATCCCGATGAGGAGTGCGTTGCAATAGTCCAGCCTGGAGGAAACAAAGGCATGGACAAGTTTTTCGGCATCGGGGAAAGTGAGCATTGTGCGGAGTTTTGCAATGTTCCTGAGATGAAAGAAGGAGGTTTTACAAAGATATTTAATGTGGGCCTCAAAGGTCAAGTGAGGGTCCATTCTAACACCAAGGTTTGTGACTGAGGATGAGAGGTGGATGTCATGACCAGAGAAGGTGATGCTGGTGATGGTGGATGACCGGGTCTGGTGCGGGGTGCCAACAAGAATGGCTTCCGTTTTTGAGCTGTTGAGTTGTAAAAAATTAGCAGCCATCCACATCTTTATCTCCTCCAGGCAGGAGGAAAGTGTGGAAAGGGCTGCAGAGGGGTTTGGGTTTGTTTTGATGTAAATTTGGGTGTCATCAGTGTAGCAATGGAAAGATATTCCATGCCGGCTGATGACATGACCAAGGGGGAGCATGTACAGTGTGAAGAGGGTGGGGCAAAGGACTGATCCTTGAGGGACACCACAAGTAACAGAGTGTGTGTCCGATTTAGCAGCACCCAGGGCTACATACTCAGTTCTGTCCGTGAGATATGATGTAAACCATGCCAGAGCAATATCAGAGAGTCCAATGGAGGAGTGGAGGCGATGTAAAAGAATATGATGGTCCACGGTGTCAAATGCAGCGGTGAGATCGAGAAGGATGAGAAGTGATGGAGAGCCAGCATCAGCCGTCATCAGCAGGTCATTGGTGACCCTGACCAAGGCAGTTTCCGTACTGTGGCCAGAGCGAAAACCAGACTGGAACTTCTCATAAAAACTGTTTGTTATGAGATGATTGTGGAGTTGAGCAGAAACTACCTTTTCCAGCACCTATTATTAGCATAATAATACTAGCATATTATTAGCATTTTTCATACTGTCCCAACTTTTTCAGAGTTGGGGTTGTAAATTAAGTCATGTATCTCGGTCACAACTTGGTTCTCCTCTAACACCGAGAATCAGTTGAATGTTTATTTCAGATTAGATTGTGACTGTAAAAAAGCTGAGTTCTTTAGTCATGAAAACTCATCATTAATTAATACTTGAATGGGCATATGCTCCAATTCCTTGTCGATTCTGCTGCTGATTGCTATACTGAGATGTATCATTACTCATTTCTGACTTATCATTTATCCAGACAGAGAGACAAATCAGAGTGCCAGACAGAAAGCTGAGGTTTTGCATTACTGATACTTTGCTGCCTGTAGTGATTCAACTCGACATAATTTGGTCCTGTGTAACTCCACACTGTCTTTGAAACTAGCTAGAGAAATAGCTCCACTTGTAGACATCAAAACTGAGCTGAAAAAAGAAAAGGAAAAAATTACCTGCTTGGTTACAAGCATACAGTATGTTCAGATGCAGATGCTGGTCCTCAGCATTTGACACTGGTGTGTTAGTTGGACCACAGCAAGTCGGTTGATCAGCTTAATCAGCAAAGATTCATCAGAAAGACAATGCTGGTAGACCACCTTAACTGCCCTTAACTTACACCAGGACTAGTATGTGAATCCATGCTGGCCTGAGTTGTTCTTTTCAGCAGTTGTCTTTATAGGAGCATTACATGCATTCACTGTACACTCTGCGACTGGCAGAGAGAATGACTATCAATTAGCATCACTGCACTACCAGTAAATGTACAACACCCCTGACAAATAATAAAATAAAACCAGCCTTAGCTGATTTGCTGGTATTATCTGGTCTCCCAGCCTGGCCAATGTGGTCTTTGTGTGGTCTAGCTGGTATCCAATTCTGACCAGCTGATATGTGCCCAAAACCCATTTGAAACTAGCAAACAGACCATTTAGGCTAGGCTGATACCAGCACAAGACTAGTACAGCTAAGACAAACAAATGTTGGTTTAAGATGTTCATTTTCAGCAGGAAAAAAAAAAAACAGGCACAAAGCAAGCAAACATGCAAGCAAGCAAACAAACAAATAAATAAAATGACCACTTCCGCAGGAAAGTTCTAGTTCTAGGAGCTAGTTTGTCACTTCTCACTGGAGCTTTCGCTATGTCTACGTCATACGCCAGAACTCGACTCTCTTGTGAATGCATGGACGGCCGTTCCCGGAAGCCAGTGATTATTGTTTATAAAGTTATAAACATAGATATTTTTCATACAAAAATGCATCACTTCACTTCAGAAGGCCTTTATTAACCCCCTGGAGCCGTATGGATTACTTTTTTGATGGATGGATGTGCTTTTGTGGGCTTCAAAATCTAAGGTACCATTCACTCCCTTTATAAAGCTTGGAAGAGACAGGATATTTTTTTATATAACACAAATTTGTGCTTGGCTGAAAGAAGAAATTCATATACACCTAGGATGGCTTGAGGGTGAGTAAATTATGGGATCATTTTTATTTTTGGGTGAACTAACTCTTTAAAATTAGTATTTTCATGAACACATGAAACATACTACATTAACATGCTAAGCAAATTACAATATAGCATTCAAAGTATCACTCACTATGACACAACAAAACTACATTACTGTAACAGGCAAAGGTTTACACCAGAAAGGCATATAAACAACTCATGGCGATACACAAGGCAGACTTCTAACCTTGAGACCAGGTCATACTGACATGCTCCTCTCTAGAAACATCAAATAAATGAAAATGTCTGCAAGAAAAGGACCCAATACATTTACCCTTCAATCATCCACTTTTTCCTGTAGGATGACAGATTAAAAAGTATGAAATGCCAAAGCCTCACAAATTTATAGCATTTTTTCATTACTTTTTTGGTCCCAAAAGCAAAGGCCTGCTCATTCCACAAAACAAAAAGCCACATAGGAAAACAAATCATGAAATGAATTCATATTGTATATTGATCCTCTATAAAACACTGAATTATAGCTTGAATTCTCTGTTTTGTCGTAATGCCTTCTATTCACCCTTGCCGTGCTTCTACAGCAACTAGAATTACATCACGTCGCCCTCTGGGTAAGATAAAAGCCTTCTCCATTTCCACTCACACTTAGCAATATTCAAAATCCAATAAAATGGGCATTAAGTCAAATACTGCATCAATAAGCAAAGTTTTGCTTTAGAATTCGGAAGGTGATGCTAAGTTTTCTGCCAGGAACGAACCGAGCAAGTCAGGGCCAGGTTTATTTTTGAAGGCTTAGACTGCCTGATTACAAGATGTATGATCCATAATGACCCTGCTTCCAGGCTCTCAGCTCTGCCTCTTCACACACTGCTGTTATCCCTGAGCTCTCTCATATAGCAATCACTTCACTCAGGCTATATATCTCATCTGAAAATAAAATTCACAGTTTACCCAAAAAAGGTGGGAGCTAGAAGCATTTCATTCACTATAATATGAAGAAACAGTACAAAGTTGCCATGAAAATGCTGAACACTGCATTCTGAAAACATAAATTAATGAAAGTATTTGTTTTAAATTGTCCACAAATATGAAGTGAGTAATTTCTACACCACTAGCGATACCAAATGGAATTGCAAAAAATGAATCAAAAATGTTAACCAAACGCTCCTGCAATTGGTCAGCCAAACAGAGAATCTTGCCCCAAACTCCTGCCATTGGTTGAGCTAATATTGTTATAGCTATTGGTCAGAGTGCTAAAGTAAACAGAGCAATTTTTTAAAGTACCACAGAGCCAAAATGTTTATACATTGTGGGGAAATCAAACAACAAAATTAGAGTCAGCTATGGGTAGGAGAAAGCAATTAAACACTAAAAAAATTCACATATTACGTTTTAAACAGTCAAAGATGCAGAATTAATAATGAAATTGTAACTTTCTTTTTTCTCTCTCTTTCTTTATTTCCTGATAAAGCTCTTAAAACTGTCAATTAATTAATCCACGGACAGGTCTGAATAGTGCACTGAAGGAACTGATGCCTCCGGCTGATCCTCACTGGACACCCTGCGAATATTTGGAGAACTTTGCAGATCCCTTTACACCGTGGATTATGGCGGTAACCCTGGGCCAAAACCTACATCTTCTCCTCGCTCCAAGCCTCCCACAACTCCTCGCTCCAAGCCTCCCACGGCTAACGAACCTAACGAGCCAGCGCCCACGCCAGCCATGGCCAACAAGCCAGCGCCCACACCTGCCACGGACCCTGTCTTGGGCCTGCGGCCACCTCCTAGACCTCTTGGCCCTGTGGCCGTCTACCAGGACTCCTACCCTGATTTGGTCTCCTGGCCATCGCCTGATCTACTCTGGCCACTTTGGCCTCCAGCTCCACCTCAGCCCTCTGAACCACTGGCTCCAACTTGGTCCTCTGAGCCTGCAGCGCCGCCCTTACTCCATTAATCCGGCTATGCCTGGTCTTAAACCTCCCTGACTCTGCCCTGTTCCTCTGCTCCCCTTGTGCCCACTTGAACTGCCTGTTTCCTCCTCACTCCATGGACCTTTTTTTTTTGAGCAATCTGGAATCTGCTCCTTAAAGGACGGGTGGCTCTGTCTCACATTCCCTGTTTTTTACTTGACTTAAGTTGAAATTCTTTAGTTTCCTGTTAGATTTGTGAGATATATCTGAGGTAAAGTTTTGCCCTTATTAAACATTTTATTTCTGGTGCTGGTTTCCTCTACATGAAACATGTGCTGTCTCTTGTATGGAACTCCTCTGTCTATGTTCTCTCCTCTGACTGACACTGAGGTCTCTAACTCCTCTCCAACCACCCCACCACCTGTTCCCTTGACCCCATTCCTTCTCCAGGCCATCTCCCCATCCATCCTACCTGCATTCACACACATAAATAACACATCTCTACTTGCAGGCAGTTCCCTTCCGAGGGAACTCGCACTGCGTCGTTGAAAACGACTCTTTGGGGAACGCTCCTTAGCGTGCACCTCTGAAGTATGAATGAAACTATTCCAATCTTGATTGGTGTTGCGTCATGACGTAACATGTGACGGCATAACCGGATGCATAAAAGTGACGCCGGCACACACACACATTAGCTTTCGCTCTTCAGCAAGCGCTCTATGTATATTGTTTGTCTTATTTGGTGTTGTTTGTCCTATTTAAAAGAATTATGGCCACCAAACAGTTCAAGAAGTGCGTGCACCCCTGCCCTCGTTTTATTACGGGTAGGGACACGCACGATTTGTGTGTGAACTGTTTGGGAGCGCAGCACACACAGGCAGCTCTCGAGGGATCTGCCTGTGAAAGCTGTGAAGCACTACCCCTGAGAGTGCTGCGCTCCCAGTTGGCGTGCTTTGATGAGCACGGTCAGGCTCGCGTTCCCCATGGTTATGGTCCCGCATCTGTTGAGGCAGCGCGGCGATTGAGATTGTGGGGTTCGCAGCGGGATCTTGCAGATGAGAATGAGACTGCTCCGGCACTTTCTCATTCTTCGTTTGAGGATCCCGAGCCTACTGTGAGTGGTGCAGAAGCCCACGTCGCGGCTTCTTCTGTCCACGATCAGGTCCCAATGCTCGAGCTCTCTGCTTCCGAGGAAGTGGAAATGCTCAGCATTGATGTGGACGACCGTGAGCCAAGCACGCAGGTTTCGGCCAGGCTTATGAGGAGCTGGTTCAGGTTGTGGCGCGTGCTGTGGCCAGACTTAACATTAGCTGGCCACAAAATGAGCAGGGAACGCACGTCGGAAGCAAATTAGACGAGCGTTTCCTGCAGCACACGTCACAACCCCAGCGCCGGGGTTTGCCGTTTTTTCCCGATCTCCACAGAGATCTCGAGATCGTGGGATAAACCACATTCGTCCCGTGTCTCCACCCCCAGTGTGGTCGATTACAGCTATGTTTTAGGGGCACGGGATATGGGCTATGGGAAGATGCCTGGTGTGGAGGAGGCTTTGGCGGTTACCTCTCTCCTGAGTCGGCATCTTCCCTTAAAACCCCGGCGCTGCCTAGTAAGCCCTGCAGAGATACATCTGCATTAATAAGCAGGGCCTACATGGCGGCAGGTCGGGCTGGTTCATGCCTGCACTCAATGGCGATTTTGCAGGCGTACCAGGCCGATCTCCTGAAAGATTTAGACGAGGGGAGGGGCCAACTCCGAAGATATCGCGGAGTTGCGCAGAGCTGCAGATCTGTCTCTCCGGGCCACTAAAGAGGCGGCCCGCGCTATTGGCAGCTCTATGGCAGCTATGGTGACCACGGAGAGGCATCTGTGGCTAAATTTGTCGGGAATAAAAGAAAAAGACAGAGGTTTTTGCTTGATGCCCGCTCTCGCCCTCTGGCCTGTTCGGCGACGCCGTTACATCGGTCGTCGACAGGTTTCAGGAGGCGAGGAAACAATCTGCGCCGTTCAAGCAGTTTCTCCCCGTAAATCCAAGTCTAAATCAAGTAGGGTGGGGCAAACAGATCAGCCCCAGCCTTCAGTCAGCTCCTCGCACCGCAGCAGAGCAAAGGAGAGCGTTTCCTCTAGAGCCCCTCCTCCAGGAGCTTGGCAACAGAGGAAGCGCTCCCAGCGAAGCCCTCCAGCCAGGGGGCCGACCTGAGGGACGTCCTTAAGGCTAGGAGGGCTTCGGGAAGAGGTCCTAACCGGGTGGTAGAACCTCGGAGGGCTGCCCCCGCTGCAGAGCAACCGAGGTTGTTCTCATGGCGGAGCCCTCAGGAAATCGGTGTCGGTTTCACGCCGTCTCTGGCGCTCGGGCCACACCAATTTCCAGCGAACGCACACCGTGCTGTTCGCGTCAAAAGATAAAAAACACACATCAATTGTGGTCACAAGAACTGTATCGACCAAATCCTGCCGGTATCCCGCTTCAGGAGGTTGAGAACAGTGCGCGAAAAACACCCGAGACCAGCCTCGAGAGGCTGGTTCCCTTAGTAGATTTTGTAGAGGCATGGAATCATCTTCCCAACATATCTGCATGGGTCCTGCATATAATAAAATCAGGGTACAGACTGCAGTTCGGGCACCGCCCCCACAAATTCTCTGGGGTGGTGCAGACTACAGTGGTTCCGGGGCAGGCTCAGGTGATGGAACAAGAAGTGCAATCTCTGCTGCTGAAGGAGGCCATAGAATGTGTTCCTCATTCAGACAGGGAGTCCGGTTTTTACAGCCGGTACTTTATAGTTCCAAAAAGGATGGGGGTTGAGGCCGATTTTAGATCTCAGAGTTTTGAACCGGTCTCTGAGGAGGTTCAGGTTCAAAATGCTTCTATTCCTGTCATCGTGAGTCAGATCAGATCCGAGGACTGGTTTGTCACGATAGATCTAAAAGACGCCTATTTTCATGTATCCATCCTTCCATGTCACAGGAGGTTCCTGAGGTTAGCTTCGGGGCTGAAGCTTACCAATATCGGGTTCTTCCGTTCGGCCTAGCACTATCTCCCCACACATTCACCAAATGTATGGATGCAGCTCTTGCTCCACTGAGACTTCAGGGCATCCGTATACTGAATTATATCGACGACTGGCTCATTCTGGCCCAGTCTCGAGAAATGGCGGTTCGGCACCGAGATGTCGTTCTTGGCCACATTCGAAGTTTGGGGTTGAGACTCAACACAAAAAGAGTGTGTTACAACCATCCCAGTGCACAACGTTTCTGGGCGTTGTGTGGAACTCGGTTACGATGCAGGCACGCATGTCTCCTGCACGTATCGAGTCCCTTATGGCGATGGTGGCCGGGTTAAAGCTAGGCCAGGCCATCACTGTAAAGCAATTTCAGAGACTGCTGGGCCTCATGGCAGCGGCATCCAACATTGTAACTTTGGGCCTTCTACACATGAGGCCCCTCCAGTGGTGGCTGAAAACCAAGGGGTTTTCCCCCAAGGGGAATCCATTTCGTATAATCAGAGTAACGCGCAGGTGCCTTCGTTCTCTGCTAATATGGAAGAAACCTTGGTTCCTGTCCCAAGGGCCAGTGTTGGGAGCATCATGTCGCCGGAAAACCGTTTCGACAGACGCCTCCCTCACTGGCTGGGGCGCTGATCATGGACGGCAGCTTTGCCAGGGGTCTGTGGCAGGACCATCATCATTCTTGGCACATAAACTGTCTAGAGATGTTGGCTGTGTTCAGGGCTCTGAGGAGCTTCCTTCCAGACATCAAAGGTTACCATGTCCTAGTACGTTCGGACAATACATCAGTGGTAGCTTATCTGAACCGACAAGGAGGACTCAGATCGCGCCCTCTGTGCAGACTGGCGCATCAGATAATTCTTTGGTCCCAAGGGAAAATACTGTCTATCAGAGCAATATATATTCCGGGGTTCAGAATCAGGGAGCAGACATCCTGTCGAGGCAGGGGCTGAGGCCGGGAAATGGAGACTTCATCCAGAGGTGGTGAAGTTGATGTGGGACAAATTTGGACCATCAGAAGTGGATCTATTCGGCGTCTCGAGAGCGTCCCACTGTCCACTTTGGTTCTCCTCTCACATCCAGCCCCACTGGGATTGGACGCCATGGTACAGGCTTGGCCGAGGCTTTGCCTGTACGCATTTCCCCGATCAGCTCTGCTCCGGGAGTCCTGGAAAGGGTCCACAAAGAGGGCATCAGTCTTCTTCTGGTTGCCCGATGTGGCCGGCCAGTATGGTTCTCAGACATAATTTCACTCCTGATAGCTCCGCCATGGCAGATTCCTCTGAGGAGGGATCTGTTGTCTCAGGCAGGGGGCACAGTCTTCCACCCTCATCCAGAGCTGTGGAAACTGTGGGTCTGGCCCCTGAGGGGGTTCAGTACCTAAATGCTGGTCTATCAGCGGGGGTGGTTGAAACCATACTTAGCTCTAGGGCTCCGTCTACTAGGAGATTATATGGCCTCAAGTGGAATGTGTTCTCCACTTGGTGTAGAGAACATGATATAGATCCAGTTAACTGCCCGGTGGCTTCAGTTCTGGAGTTTCTTCAAGATTGTTTCTCTGCGGGTCTCTCCCCTTCCACACTTAAGGTATAAGTGGCTGCCATTTCGGCGTTCCATGCACCACTGAGTGATGGGCCTCTGGGGAGGCACCAGCTGGTCATTCGTTTTCTCCATGGTACATGGAGGATGAGACCGGCAACCAGGTCCAGGGTTCCTGCCTGGGACCTGGCGGTGGTTCTCGAAGGGTTATCCCTGGCCCCATTCGAACCCCTTCAGTCGGCTTCGCCCAAGGACCTGACGTTCAAGATGGCTTTTCTCTTAGCTATTACCTCTCTAAAGAGGGTGGGTGATCTTCAAGCCCTGGCAGTGACGCCAGCTTGCTTGGAGTTTGCCCCTGGCGGAGTTAAAGCCATTTTGCACCCGAGACCTGGCTATGTGCCTAAGGTGCTGTCTAACACGGCACGGTCTACGGTCCTGCAGGCATTTCATCCTCCACCTCATGTGTCGGCAGAAGAAGAGAGGCTCCATTTGCTCTGCCCTGTCAGAGCTTTGAGTGTTTACCTCGAGAGGTCCTCTTCCTGGAGGAGGTCGGACCAACTGTTAGTGTGTTTTGGGTCACCTAGGAAGGGGCTCCCTGCCTCGAAACAAACCATTAGTAATTGGATTGTTCAGGCTATTATCTCGGCCTACAAGGTGCGCAATTTGCCTTCACCTTTGGCCGTAAGGGCTCATTCAACTAGAGGCATGGCGTCCTCTAGGGCTCTCTTATCGGGAGTACCCCTCCAGGAGATCTGTGAGGCAGCCGGTTGGGCTACCCCGCACACTTTCATCAGGTTTTATAGTCTGCACCTCCCTAGTACGCCTGGCACACGTGTGCTCTCATCCTAGCTGAGTGCCTGAGTTCAGTTTCACCCTAGGGCAGGCCTTTTTTCGGTGCGTGGCCTAGTGGGCATTCGTTCTCCAAAGAGTCTTTTTCAGCGGCGCAGTCGCGAGTTCCCTCGGAAGGAGCGTCTCGGGTTATGACTATAACCCTTGTTCCCTGAGAGGGAGCGAGACACTGCGTCGTCCTGCCACGCCCTCAAGGCCTGAGAGCGGCTTGCTTCATCGCTAGGCTAATGTGTGTGTGTGCCGGCGTCACTTTTATGCATCCGGTTATGCCGTCACATGTTACATCATGACGCAACACCAATCAAGATTGGAATAGTTTCATTCATACTTCAGAGGCGCACGCTAAGGAGCGTTCCCCAAAGAGTCGTTTTCAACGACGCAGTGTCTCGTTCCCTTCTCAGGGAACAAGGGTTATAGTCATAACCCGAGACGTTTTCCCACTACATTTAAGCAGGCTCAAGTAACCCTGCTGCTGAAGGAACCCACACTTAACCCCATACAAATTGAACACTACAGACCAGTCTCCCTCCCATTCATGGAAAAAACACTTGAAAGGGTAGTTTTCATCTCTCATAGAACATCCTGCTGGATGACAATTAGTCAGGCTTCAAAAGTGGATATTCCACCGAGACTGCCTTGCTGTCTGTCACTGAGTTGCTGAGACAGCCGAAAGCTGAATCCAAATTCAGCTGAATCTGACACAGTCAACCATCAGACCTTGCAATCCACCCTCTCTTCACCTGGCATCACAGGAACTGTGCTTTACTGGTTTTAATATCTCTCAGGTGGGTCCTTCAAGGAAGCCTGGAGAGGTGAGGTGTCCAAGCCACATCAGCTACTTACTGGGGTACCTCAGGGTTTGGTGCATGTGCCTCTTCTCTGTATACACAACATCACTGGGACCCTTCATTCAGGCACATGGTTTCTCTTACCACTGCTATGCTGATGACACAACTCTACTTGTCTTTTCAGCCCAACGACACCACAGTGACTGCTCAAATCTCTGCCGGCCTGGCAGACATCTCAGCCTGGATGAAGGTACAGCACCTGCAACTTAAGCCAGCCAAGACCGAACTCCTTGTATTTCCAGCCAACCCTGCTGTTGAACACAACATCACCTACAGTAAAGCCTTCCAAAACAGTCAGAAATCTATGGGTAACCATCGATAACAAACTATATTTCAAAGACCACAAAATCATGTAGATTTACACCATAAATATAGGGAAAATAAGACCCTTTCTCTCTGAACATGCCACACAACTTATTGTTCAGTCACTAGACTAGACTACTGTAACAATATCTTTGCTAGCATCCCTGCATGTGCAAATAGACCCCTGGAAATGATCCAGAATGCAGCAGCACATCTGATCTTTAATAAACCAAAAAGAGTGCATGTTACACTATTCCTTGTCTCTGTTCACTGGCTGCCGGTTGATGCACGTATCAAGTTCAAGGCTCTGAACCTGGCATACAGAACAGTCACTGGGTCTGCTCCAGCATACCTAAAATCATTTTTGCAGAGCTATGCGCCCACTAGAAGCCTGTGGTCGGCTAAGGAACGTCACCTTGTTGTACTACACTTTCCCAGACTTTCGGCTTCATCATACCACGTTGGTGGAATGATATTCCTAACTCCAGCTGTGAAGCTGACTCAAAGTTTTTAAAAAACTGCTGAAACGCATCTTTTCAATGAACACTTAACAAGTCAATACAATATATATATACTTCCCCGTCTGTCACTCACTCGACTTTGTGTCGTTGTGTCTACGCTCTCGCCGCTTGTCACAGCTCGCCCGCCGTCTCCTCCTTTGGAGTCAGCACCGACTCAAGTCGCTGCGGGCCACTCACATCCCAGGCTACCTCAACAGCACAGCGGACGCGCTGTCGCGGCAGGTTACATCCAGGGGAAAGTGGAGGCTCCACCCCCAGGTGGTTCAGCTTCCCCGGAATCCTCCCATTGCCCACTTTGGTACTTTCTGACCGATGCCCCCCTCGGCACAGATGCCCTGGCACACAGCTGGCCCCTGGGGCTTCGCAAGTATGCGTTTCCCCCAGTGAGCCTACGTGCACAGACGTTGTGCAAAGTCAGGGAGGACGGGGAGCAGGTCCTCTTAGTGGCCCCTTATTGGCCCTCCCGGGTTTGGTTCTCGAACCTCACACTCCTCGCGACAGCCCCCCCTGGCGAATTCCCCTGAGGAAGAACCTTCTTTCTCAGGGCACCATCTGGCACCCGCGACCAGACCTCTGGAATCTCCTGCGGTGGTAGACGCGATCACTCAGGCGAGAGCCCACTCAACGAGGCGCCTTTATGGCCTGAAGTGGCGTCTGTTCGCTTAGTGGTGTTCTTCCCATGGTGAAGACCCACAGAGATGCGCAGTTGGATCAGTGCTTTCCTTTCTGCAGGAAAAGTTGGAGGGACGGCTGTCCCCCTCCACCTTGAAGGTGTATGTAGCCGCTATATCGGCACATCACGATGCAGTGGAAGGTAAGTATTTAGGGAAGCACGATTTGATCATCAGTTCCTGAGAGGCGCGAGGAGGTTAAACCCCCCCAGGCCACGCCTCATTCCTTCGTGGGACCTCTCCGTGGTCCTTTGGGGCCTTCGGGGAGCTCTCTTCGAGCCCCTTGAGTCAGCAGAGCTAAAGGAGCTCTCTCTGAAGACCGCCCTCCTGACGGCACTCACCTCCATCAAGAGGGTAGGGGACCTGCAGGCGTTCTACTTGGACCGCACGCAGAGCTTTAGAAGCTCCGAGCAGCTCTTTGTTTGCTTCGGCGGACAGCGGATGGGAAGCGCTGTCTCCAAACAGAGGATCGCCCACTGGGTTGACGATGCCATCATGATGGCATACCATGCCCAGCACGTGCCGCCCCCTGCTGGCCTACAAGCCCAATCTACCAGGGGCATTGCGGCTTCATGGGCGTTGTCCCATAGCGCCTCTCTATCAGACATATGTAGAGCCGCGGGTTGGGCAACACCTAACACCTTTGCGAGGTTCTATAACCTCAGGGTTGAGCCAGTTTCGTCCCGTGTGTTATCAGGTGACACAAACAGGTAAGTTTGTGTCAGCTGGCTGGGTGTATCGCTTGTGCATAGCGCCTTTCCCCTCCCTTGAGGCGAAGACGTGCACTCTTTTCCCAGTTGCGTTCACAGGAAGTGTGAACCCTGGACGTTCTTCCTCCCCAGCCAATGGCCATCGAGTCTTCAGAGAAGCTAGCTGCCGCCCCGGTACGGTAAGTGCTCCACATATGCTGGTTGTCCCCTTCGGCAACCCTGTGTGATGTATATCCCGCAAAATGTTTTCCCTACCGGTAAACCACCTCTTCCTCAGACAGAGGGCCTTCTGCCCTGGGTGGCCATGTTTGTAGTAACCCCCTCCCCCTTGGGTAGGGTCTACCACGACGCCGACCTTCTCGGGGCCGGGTGTGGTCTCCGCGGTGTCCTCCTCTTTGGAGGGACACCCACCATCTTGGACCATATATTTGGCCCCCAGTCGAACGATTTTGTTCCTTTTACAGGGGAGTATAATAGAGAGAAGGCCCCGGCTGGGCCAGCCAGTCCTCATACTTCTGAGCAGTTAGCCGTTCCCCTAGGTGCAGGGGACCGCTTCATGCCTGCCAGTGTGTTGGGGTAGTTATGCAACAGCTTGCTGCACTGGCTACGAGGCACACAGAGGTTTGCCCATCTCGCACAGCCAGTCTGCATAACTCGGTTCAGCACTATGGCGTTTTCCATGGGGACCCATAGTGTCAACTCATCGACACAACGTCGAGTGAGTGACAGACGGGGAACGTCTCGGTTTCTGACGTAACCTCCATTCCCTGATGGAGGGAACGAGACGTGTGTCCCTCCGGCCACAACACTGAACCAACCGCTGAAAGCGCCGGGTCTTTGGCTTGGCTCCTCACGGCGATACCTGATGTGGATGTGCAGTGGCACTCGTTTTATACCCGTATGTCCGGGGGAGTGGCAGGCAAAATCCACACACCAATTCTCATTGGATTTTTCTCAAGATCGGAGATGTCTGGGCTCCACAGGAGCGACTCCTAGTGTCAAATCATCGACACAACGTCTCGTTCCCTCCATCAGGGAACGGAGGTTACGTTAGTAACCGAGACGTTTTGCACTTTCATTTGTTTTATCAGAATGCTATTCTGATTCTAGTGAAACTTTGTAATATGGCACGTACCACTGTCTCATTAAGATTATTTGCTTATGTTTTCCTCTTTTGTAAGTCGCTTGGGATAAAAGTGTCTGCAAAATGAATAAATGTAAATGTGCTTGTTCTCACATGCATGTTAGTACATGTCAAGTCAAAAAAATTTAATTTCTAATCTAAACTGGAATCTGTCAACATGAAGGCAGTAAATGCAATTTGACCGACTGACACTACAAAACAACAAAACATTTTGAAACACTTGACTGAAATGTTTCTCATGATGTTAACATTTTATCTGAAGGCTTAATTGTTTGAAATTAGTTTTGTAGACAAAAATATAATTGTGCCACCATATTAATTTATTTAATTATAAATTCATTGTTTTTGAAATTGATAACTTGGACCAAATAATAAAGAAAAGCAGCCAATAAGTGCCCAACAAAATGGGAACTCCTTCAATACTGTTTAAAAAGCATCCCAGGGTGATACCTAAAAAATTTGGTTGAGAAAATGTCAAGAGTACATGTTTGCAAATTCTAGGCAACGGGTGACAACAGCTCCATAGCTTTGATGGCTTTACTATTATTCTAAAATATGAAAAAATTATATATAATACAGAATGAGTAAGTGTTTCAAAACTTCTGACCGATAGTGTATGTCCAATTGTGAAACCAGAATCTTGGGTGAGCTGGCATATGATGTATTCAGTAATGAACACCATTTAAGATCACTGTAAGAGATGATAAGATTGGAGACTTCATGCCATTTAACAAAATCACACACAAAACCTCAATAAACAAAGAACCACTTACCCTGAATGTCTGAGGGGATCTGGGCGGTGCTCCCATAATGATCACCTGTGCCATGTCATCAATATGCTTGTTGACACCATGAATAAACATGACATCTCCAATGTCAATCACATCTTGTCTAGGAACCAGATTCAGGTTTTTGTCTATAACGAAGTCCGGGTTTGACACTTCAAACTCCACATTCTCGTTTCCTGCGCAGTCATCTAACGCCACTGCAAAGACATGCACAGAAAAAGAGGAAATCCAAACGTTAGCTTAGTTTTTGTTAACTTTTGAACTTAAAGTAGCATATATAAATATGGGTTAAGCATTGTGATGTTGACTGAATTTATTCACAAGACATCTACAATAGTGTCACTTTCTTAGGTGAATTAATCTGCTGATGGTGCTGTTTATTTGCACACACTGTGATTTTTCAGCACCCAGTTCAGTAAAGATATTATATTGATTGTGATCATTATAAAATAAATAAAATACAAAGTTCTCCATCATTTGATCATCATTTTCAGTCACTGCTTGATCACCAGAAAACTTAAACAAATATCACTTTTAAATAAAATTCTGTTAACAACATGCTGGCACAACATTAATTGCACCAGGCAAAAAGTGCTATATTTTGCTAAAACAGTGCATTCTATTACATTTACATTTATGCATTTGGCAGACGCTTTTATCCAAAGCGACTTACAGTGCAATTAATACAGGGACAATCCCCCCGGAACAACCTGGAGTTAAGTGCCTTGCTCAAGGACACAATGATGGTGGCCGTGGGGTTAGAACCTCAACTTCTGTGCTTTAGCCACTACGCCACCACCACTCCATTACAAGTCTATGTGCACAGAAGGGAAGCGTGTTTGCTCTGAAAATAATGACAAATTATGGAATTTGGGTCTCAAACATTGTTTGTTAATAAGATGCAGGGTTTTGTGCTGAAATACTATCCGGAGTGGTGCAAGAGCTTAGTAGTGCATTTGCCTGGCCTTCAGTATAAAAAAATTGGAACAAAAAAGCTCTTTGGAGGTGATATATCTTCCACGGTAGATGGAAAATGTACTTGCTGTCTAAGAAAACGTGCTGTGTCCCTGGAAAGGTGACCCGGTCTGACAAACCTAGATATTGCTCATACATTCATAAATGAAAAGCAGAGTAAAAAATAAAATATGACTCATTCATCAATGGATATTATCATGAAATAGAGAAGCTGAACCCTCTATAATATCGACCTCCCTTCCGTCTTCACACATCAGGTCTGACGGAGGAAGATACCACCACACCGACCCAGCTTATCCCCTCAGATCATGTCCGTCTCTGTCTTATCTCAATGCCCCATACCCCTCTTTTGCTCTTTTCGTCCTCTGTGATATATCCTCCTCACCTTTCACTTCCCCATTTCTCTTTCTCCCATCCATAACTCTTTTTTCCTCCCTGTTTCCCTTTACCACCCTCTTTGACGCTCTAAGTTATATTCTAGTAACACAATGTGACATGGGAGAGTAGATTCTGGTGCATACAAACAGGATTGTGCACAAAAATACACTCAAAGATATGTTTTTCTATCATGATGGAGACTTTTCTATTTCGTACACCTACCTCTAAATCTAAACCTCAAATAAACCTTGTCTAGATTTTCATTGAAATGCTATTTAGTGTGTTTATTAATCCACATTAAATTTTAGGAAACAGCCAGTGATTTAAGATTTTACTATCCTTATGGGGACATTATTTTATTTAGAAACCACTTTTCCAAATGAGGGTATTCCCTAATGTTCCCAAATGGAATTTTAGCAAATTTAGCTAAAATCTGGGGACAATATCAACTACAGCCATGCACACAAACACACACACACACACACACACACACACACACACACACACACACACACACACACACACACACACACACAAACACATGCAGGCAAGCATGCATGCACAAGCACAAATATATTTTCAAAGATTCAGTTTTTAGTTTGACATTTTTTTAAGAGTTAAGTGAAAACTGTAACTGACAACAACTGACTAAATACACAATGTAAATGTATTCAATACAGACTTCATTGAAATAAGTGAGCAGGAACAGTGCCAATAACAATCTGTTGTGTTCATTCATGAATCATAAAAAATTACATAAAGAAAAAAATACTAAATACTAAAGTGCTAATGGAAGCTTCAAAAACAGGTGTTTTGCATGAAACATCAGAAATGAATGACTCAAACCAATTACTTTAATGGCTTAGTACCCTAGATATTACATACAGTAGCATGAGGTACAGTAATTATGACAGCCATAAATTTGTGAGCCGTGAAGGTTGTTTTGAATAAAAAAAGAAGAAGATATTTTACTCATACAAATGCATACAATATACACTGCTTGAGCAAGTAGGTGTAGGTTTCTCTCACTCAAACATTCATCACCATTCAGTACAGTGCATCCTCAAGCAAGGACTCTGGTGATGCTAACAGCATTAGCACTGTATGACCACAGAGCATCCCACATGTCTGTTCAGGTAAATAAATGAGTAGAATCAGTAATGTGACACCCTATTGATAACCTCCATGATCACAGGTGATGAAACTGCAGGTAATCGAATCAACACTCTATTTACTGCCTGCGAAAGCACCCATCGTCATTGTCATTGTTCAGCTGTGCAGAGAATAATATCTTTATGCCTTTCTAGCAAATTCACTTTTTGAGAGTTTAGCTAAGGAAACATTTAAGAAAGTTGACATGTGTTGAGCAGTGTGACAAATTGATTTTTAAAAGTAAAAATATTCCATGTAGTCTCTCCATTTATTTAATCATAAAAGCTGTTTGTGTATTTACAAAAGAATTAGCAAAATGTTATTTAAAATGGTTTTAGATGGTGTTTAGCATTTCATGCCACAGCATTTTTCTAATTTATTTATAATTAATATGCATGCAGTTTTATGAGCATTTTAATTGAGAGTCTACATGGAGCATTTGATCTAAAAAAATAAAAAAATCATAAGAATTTGTCACACCACACCATTTAAAAAGGGGTAAAGGCAAAAAGAAAATGATTAAATTCTTAAGAGAAATGGTGAAATGCTATGGAAATGGAAATGGCAATTAAAACATTAATCTACATTCATAGGCTATATATGTTAACCTAAATTCTTGATAAAATAAATAAAATTCATGGACATGTCATGTGTCAAACTACACTTTTTTGACCTGAAAGTGCTTTGATCACCCAGAGGTAAGAATAAGGACATGGCTTCAAGTTTCATGAGGCCACCCTCTCAGACAGCAGAAGACAGCAACACAGACACACACACACACACATACACACTGATATTTCAATACACTATGTCTCATAATTCTGCAGGTTTATGTGGGGGAGGCTCTTTCCAGGAACAAGGCATTGTAGCAGGAAATGATCCGTTATGTTCTGTGAACTAAAGACTCACAAAGACTCGCTATCAAGTCAGTCCACTGACAGCCATCAATGGAACGATCCTGGGCAGCTATTTGTAAACAATCGGCATGACAGTGCAGCTTCTACCTACTTGAATGGTGAAATATCGAAATCTCCAAAATGGTTCTTCAAGATTGCGATCAAAGAACATATTTCAAATCAGCAGTAAAATTTGACAACACTGATATCATAAACTGTGAATCTTTAATTCCCAGCTTGTAGGCTATAGCTAATGTAACCCCCTAGAGCCGTATGGATGACTTTTTTGATGGATGGATGCGCTTTTTTGGGCTTCAAAATCTAAGGTACCATTCATTCTGATTATAAAGCTTGGAAGAGCCAGGATATTTTTTAGAATTACTCTGATTGTGTTTGGCTGAAAGAGGAAAGTCATATGCACCTAGGATGGCTTGAGGGTGAGTAAATTATGGGATAATTTTTTGGGTGAACTAACCCTTTAAATTGAAAGGTGATGTCTGTATATTAAAGGTGATTGGCTCTTTTATCTGAAATGCAGCACTTTCTTTCTACATCCATTGAACGTTCCAATTTCTCTCAATAATTTTAATAGATGTTGCCCATATCTGCTTTATAGTATCTGATACTCATTAAGATATCTATGATCAGAAAGGTGCATATAGGTAATGTGATTGTCCCAATGCATTGAACTGATGGAGTGATGCATCAAGCTACAGCTTTACCCATGACGTTGCATTACACTCAATGGAAATGTTGTAACGTGACCCTCAAAGTTAAAAAAATTTGAACCCCCAATTTAAACCACTCCCCTTTCAAAAAGTAGCCAATTATTTCAAGACAAATTGTTTCACCTAATCATTATGTGGATGGTGTTGGTCCAGAGTTGGTAGAGAGTTGAGAGAGAGACGGATTTCAGACCACTGCCCCCAGTGGCTGAAGTGGGAAGTGTAGTTATACGTGTGGGCATGTGAGCTCAAGTTTCCAGGTGAAATGTCAACAGTGGGGGTTGCCAAAAGTAAGTTCTAATGCAATTTGTTTTTAGTTGTCAACAGGAATACATGTTTTATCAACCATTCGGAACATTCGGTAACAACTTGATGAGTATCTGTGTGATCAAATTGGTCGTATCTATTTACATAAAGTGCAAAATCAGAGTATTCCACACATTAGAAATAGAGCAGAGTTTCCTGTACCACTTTTTAGTGACATGATAAATGAAACTGAATATGAAAAACTAATTCTGAATCTACAGCAATGCTTTCTATTGCATTCTCCTGGCTGGCTGCATGCAAAAACAAACTCTGATGAGTCAGTTGTTTTAAAGAATCACTGACAAAGACTCACAAACTCATAAGTTATCAGTTTGAATTAGTTTAAGTAAATTTGTACGAATATTTATTAACATCCGACTCACGTGCCATCTGGGTGTTTCTACTTAAAATGTGTAGCTAAAAATACAGGTACAAATTATTATTTTTTAATATATATAAATGTTTAAATAAGATCATTATTAAAAAATTTAACAAAAATGGCAACATTGCTAATCTTTTTTATGGCAACATATGGGGGCGTGATAGAATACTCTTGGAAGCACTGTCAAAGATGTCAAAGCATTGTAATGAAGGCCTGACTCGAGTCATGTAAAAGGGCCTTAAGGCATACTGAGAACCATGTGGTCTGGTCATACAAACACACATACACAGCACTCTTCTCTTTTACAGGTACAACAGCCTGCATGTGACTCAAAGACATAGAAGCACCAGGGGAAGAGAAAGATCATTCAGTTTCCTTCTCTATCTGTTTCTCATGATCATCAACAGTAGTAGCAGTAGCACTCGTCGCCTTCTCACTTCAGCTGCTGAGAGCACACTGCAAACTGAGTCAATCACACACACTCACATACACTGTGAATGTGATGTGGGCTGAGGTTAAGGCACTGGGAGAGTTAGACTGAGGGTCTTAATGAGCTCCTGTGTTCATGTCTCTCTCCGGGCCCCAGGGACAGCGGCAGCGCAGGACAGTGTCTGGCACTGTTGTGTGCTGAGATCTGCTCTTGCACCTCGGCTATAATGAGTTAAGCCTGTCTGTCAAACTACCTACCAATCACTATTGCTCTTAATATCAACAACAGCGCTTCAGAGCTCAGAGGAACACGTGCACATAATTGCCCTAAATACAAAGGCTTCATTTATTTATTTTGATTTTAATGTGGAATGAGACTAGTTGTTTTTTTATATGTCCATTTTATATGTTCAACTATTCCTCCTCTTGTTATCTCAATCTCTCTCCTCTTCATCTCAGTTGTCTACATTTTCTTCTATCCTATGTCTCTGAACATCTCTCATTGCCCTTTATCATTTTGTGGTGTGTGATTGCTGCTGTAACAGTAGCCATCTATCTTCGGTTAGACAGTTAAAAGAGGGCTCTGGGAAAACAGACTGATACTCACTGGCACCAGGTTAAAATGTGTGTGTATACAGTATGTGCTTTTATTGAAACAGAGAAAAATAGAACAGATATGACATGAGTGATCGCCCCTTCCATCCTCGGCTGTTTTGCTTTCACCTCGCCTCTGTTTGTTAGGTGCAGCGAGGATAATTGGTTAGTGCAGTGTGTCTACCAAAATCAATACAAATCAAATCCATTGATGTTCTCTCTCAGAGCGCTTAACCTCTTCCAGTCCACCGTTAGTCCTTTTATCTTCCTCAGCACAAAAGCTTGCATGGCCATTTTTAACACAAATACATGCACTAACACATACTCACATGACTCATTGTTGAACATCCCTACTTGCCAGCATAATAGAGGATGTTAAAAAAACAACCATTTGTGTTTAACAAATAGCAAAGTCACCGGTTTACGCTTTGCAGTAACAGAATCAAGCGAAGAAACAGTACATTTCAGATTTTCCGTTTCCATTACACCATTTTAGACTGCTTTCAATGAAGATGGGGATGTTCTTTATAGTGTGCCAGTAGGAAGGCAAACAGTGTCAGGCATTTCAAAGGCAGTGCTGTGAGTGTTTGATGGTATTGTGTGTTGTCACTGTGGAGTGCTTCAGAGAGTGTATGGCTATGGGCCGCTTTGATGTTGGCTGTCAACAACAGACCCCTCTCGTCTTAACAGAAGTGTTTTTGAGCTGAAACATCATCATGCTATGAGGATAAGCTTGTGGGAACCGTACAATGAACCTCATAAGGATTCAAACAATCAAGCAAATACACAAGCAAACATTTTATCAGTGACATGCAAATTACATAATAAAACCTAGATCTTGCTTGATATGAATGTTGATCCATGATCAGCAACGATGTTGATTCAGGAACACATCCTACTAGGCAAAATCTCCATCACTGCTACATTACATGAACTTTACAAGATATGTGACATCTTCAGACTCTCTTTGCAAAGACAAATTATTTTTACTTTCACAAACTATAACAGTGAAGTATTTCAGATCAATATCAAGTTCATGTTCAGTTGAGCATTAGATTTATCCCTCTTCTCATGTGATTGTAAGATATTGCTACACCATGTTTTTCTGCCTGCTGAATAAATGTCAAGAAAATCTGAGATGGAGATCAGGGGTTTTTCATCACATATGCACGTAGCTGTGTGTTGATCCCTGAGTTGAACATTGGATTACATTACCACTAATTGATCAGCATAACGTCACTTAAATGTTTACATTTTCTGCATTTCTTTTGCTGTTTAATCACCATTAACAAGCTTTTTTTGAAAGCAAGATGTGTACCTACAGTTGAGTAAACATAGTATCACAACAGATTCTGCTTACCAGGGGGCGACTCCTGATATTTTAGCAGCACATTCTCCAGATCAGAAGAAAGAGCCAGTTTGATTCTGCATCTGATCTCAAATCTCTAGCAAATCACGCTTCTTCTCCAGCCATGGGCTACTCCAGTCATCCATTGAAGATATGAAGCCTTTGTATAATCCCAGCCTTTCATGTCTAAATCATGCCTCAGATCAAGACCATTAGATCTAACATTCGCTTCAGATTTCACAAACACAGCTTCCTTCTCAATGGGTGAGTTAAAAGTGAATTTCACATGCAACATTCAGAGTTATTACATGTTAATACTGCAAGTGAAGATTTTAAAGCTCCTAAAGTATGTGTCTTGAGAAGCAATGAGAAACGTTTGCTCAAATATAATTGTTAAGTCTGCAAAGCCTGGAAAAAAGTGGGAATTTGCCTCGTACAGACACCATACACTGAACATGCACAACTGTAGCCATGTGATCACATGTGATCACAGCTAGTCGACACAGACACAACACATCGACTAGTGGCAGAACTAATCCCCTGGGATAACCCCTGGTATAAAGACATCATTCCTTGGGTAAAGGCTGTTCTGACAATATCTGCAGAGATTACCACCCATGGTCGACACACCCATGGACCTATGGACTGATCAGCTGTCTACAAAATGTCAAATGTAATTGAAGCTTGTGCTTCAAAACACATTCTCGGCTCACCTCCACCTACTCATCTCCTTGGTTGCTGTTGGTCTCATGGGCTCTCTTAATGAGAGTGGTCTAATCTTGCAGCACTGACCGTCCTCATCATCCTGGCCTCTTTTTTATTTTGCAACACCTCACAAGTGCCCAGTCAGTTAGATCACAGTGACTGGGAAAGACAATTAAACACTACTCTTCAATTTGGAGCAGAAAGACAAACCCATTTGAATTCTTTTAGATTTACACTCATGCTTTTCACAATAACCCATTGACATTCACAGATGTTCAGAGGAGGGGTAGTTCAGTGAAACTGATCTCTCTAGGCTGGTGGGTAATCACTGAGCAAGAACAATCCAGATACTGCTTGACGGCTAAGCAACTTTGGCCTAAACCAAGCAACTTGTTCCCTGCTGTTTCTCTTCTGTGTTTAAGGGTTTTCAGCAAGCTCAGCTGGGTGACCCTTTGATGGTCATCTGCCATTAATAGGTAAAACTAATTAGTTTTTTTCCATGTACATCAACATTAATGGTAGTGAAAATATCTGTAATAATGTATCGTGGAACAAATAGAACTGTCCAATTACCAAAAAATCCCAAATCTTTAATGTGGTTGAATGTGGTGATCCAATAAATTACAGCACGTAGCATTACTAAGACATTCCAGACATTAAAAATCCCTAAAAGTAAGTATTAGACACTTAAGTCACACTTAAAAATACCTGACAAAATATCAAAGTATCATGTAGCAATACACTTCAAAGACACTTAGCGCATGCACACTTTTCAAGCAACATTATAAGCTTGTTAGCTTTTTAATCGGAAAACAACAGAAATACTGTTCAACATTAAGATCATTCTGACACTTTCTGGTTGTGAGACCATGACCATGGTTATTGTGATGAACTACACAAGTTACTGTAGGGGCTGTTCACAGAGGACATGTTCTTGCATTCATCTGCACTCATTTTTCATTGTTTTTTTCTGTGTAAACATTGACCATTGTTAAGTGTCTCACTGTTTTAATTGTCTTGTATTATGAGAAATGCATTTTCAAGGTGCTGTGTCAAGTTTTAAAAATGGTCTCTTACTCTGCTAGGACACCTCCACACACTCCAGTTGAATAGAGCCCAAACAAATGCCACCTAATGAAATTTGCACATCTTTAAGTATGGCGTAGATGTCCAAATACTTGTTGGGGTCACCGTACATTACATCTTACCTCATTCTATACTTCTAAATGACATGTGCGTGTTCAAGAAATACTCATAGTATACACAGCAGCCAAACATTCACACAAGTCAAAGTACATCCTAGTAGATAATGTCAATCCTGCCAGAATCTTTCTGAACAACTGAGCCAGTAGTTTTAAAACCAATTTACCAGGAGTTTAGCTCTTCCTGCTATTAAACCTAAGTGTTTGAATGATCTAGGTAAATGCATGTGGAGTGCTCCACAGATACAAATGCCCAACTAAAAGCTCTTACTCTGTTGTATATATTGGGTTTTCTGTAGCAGGCATCACTGTATTACCTGAGTTAGGCTTAGTAAGATCTGAAAAAGGTTGCTTTATATGCATTTGGACATGCTAGCCATTTGAAGAAGATGCAAAAATAAAGGCCTGTGTATAACTAAAAGCATGTGATGGGAGTACATGGAGGCCAAGAGCCTTTGAAGTGTGCAGAGTAAAGAGACAGGCCTATAGTCATCTTGTCATTTCATATGGAACATTTCATACAGAACACTTCATGCGGCACTGAATTACCCCCTGGTGAGTCCTTGGATTGCTAAATACACAGCCACTAATGTGCACTGCAGCTCATAACCTAGAATATATTAATTTCCATGCAAACCAACACACACACCCAAACACATAGTTGCTAATGCACTCAATAGCCTTATAACCACATACTGTCCATATTACCCATATTCCTGATTACACGTGGCATTAAGATATGTCTTAACCCTCTGGGGTCTGAGGGTATTTTGGTCCCTGGAGAAGTTTTGACATGCCTTGACATTTGTGCTTTTTTCGGTTGCTTAAAAACATATTAATGGCTAATGTATTATAACACTGTATTCAGCACAAACTGGGCTACAATAATATGTGAGCAACATGTATGTACAGGTTTGTATTTTTGGAGAAAATAACGTTTATGTATGGTTTTTGAAAAAACTAAAATTTTAAGTCACTGAAATAAGGCCATATAACACATAATAAACATTTGTCCACAAGACTATCGAGAACAGGATCTTGTAGCCTAGATTTTTTGCTACAAAATGATGTGAAAACCATCCTGATCACTCATTCATACAAAACAATATAGTGATTTAACTTTTGTAAGACAATTTTAGTGTTGAAAGGTAATATGCGAGGAGGCGTGAATGATCACAAATATTCATTGTAATTCATTGTAATTCACACATGAGAGACAACGACCCTCCCTTGGGGGTATCAATGAGGGATAGAGAATGAACGTGAGGAGACTTAATGAGCAAAATCACGTTTTAAGTTAAAATAATTAATCTGACTATATATTTTCTTTACATAAAGGCTTTACTTAATTTTAGACATACACTACTGTTAAAAGAAGTCTTTCTGCTCACCAAGACTGGATTTATTTGATCCAAAATACAGAAACAACATTGATATTCTGAACTCTTTTTACATATTATATATTGTAAAATGTAATTTGTGATCAAAGCTGAATTTTCAGCACCATTACTGCAGTCTTCAGTGTCCCGTGATCCTTCAGAAATCATTATAATATGATGATATTTTAATATGGGCATATTTAAAGTGCATTTTACTAATTTAACCTGAACACATATTTGCAAGCACAAGCTTTGTTGATGATAATGAGGCAGCATAAATGCTATTTAAAATATAATCTAAACATTCATATAATTTTATATCATATTACATATCATATTTATATTATACAGCATACAATTTAAATACCTGCTTCATCGGAGTCCTGCTCTTCTTCTGTGGAAAATGTTAATTCTTCCATAATATCCTGGAGCTTTCTGGTCTGTGTATCGTTGCAAACACACAGAAAAGTTGAGTTGTGTTGTGTTAACATTAAACCTCACAGTCGGGGGCAGGTAAATTTGATTTGATCGTCTCAGCACATTAGCGTATGAATGGTGCGCTCTGCTGGTGGGTGGGATCACATTACAGATAATTAGATAACCTAGTAAAAACTGTACATTGCTTTGTTTCAAACAGATTTTGAAACTTTTTATTATCTTTATTTTACAAAAGCACAAGTTTTTGTTGTTATTTTGAGTGTACACAAATGAAAGTAGACACTTTATAGTCTCTAATGATGTCTTACACTTATCTGTATACCCAAAAATGATGGAGTATTTTAAGTTATTTCTGCTGTAATGACGAAAATATCCAGCAGGACGTGCCGACGCGTCCATCGACCCCAGAGGGTTAATGATCTGATCACAAGTGGTCTGTTGAGACACTTTGCTGATTACACCTATACTAGCAAGCGACTCAAATTAATCTCCTATGACCACTTGTGATAGGATTTCAAAAGGAGTTCTCTGATTTTGAGACTATATGCATCACTCACTAGTCAAACTTAAATAAATACACTATGAACAATAATAAAGTCTCTTTTGTTTCTGTTGTCTCAGAGCAAATAATTATGATATTTCAATCTCCACTTGAAGGCTGGATTAGCATTTACACTAAAAATGCAATGTGGTCACAAGCACTTTAAAATACCTCTGAACATTGCTTGACTGATCAAATCACAAAACTAAATATCAAAAATCACAAAGTTCAAATCTATGTACTAAATGTGGTGAATGACTGATAAAACAATATTTTTGTTACAGAAATCACTCTGCACCACATTATTCTAAAATGTGTAGTACAATTATTATTATTTAAACCAAATTTTCAGCCAACTCATCTGAAAAATGAGTTGATGGCTCAATAGCCTGATGGTGACTATTCAAATATAATTCCAATATATCTAATGTGAACCTTAATTTCTTCTGTTCAGTCAGATAAAGTAAACATTTAATCACAAGTTGGTGCATTACATACTTCTGCCTAAGTGCATGCAAGCATGGTTTTTATTAAAGTTTCTTCAGAAATTATAGATGTAGAATTACAGAGTACTGTTTTCATTATGTTAAAAGCAGGAATACGTGAGAGACTAACCTTAGCACCCACACACACGACCTCCAACAAATACACACGATCCTCCCCCAGCATGCATGCAGCTTATGTGAATGGACAGTGATAGACAAGCTGGCCAATTCATCTATATTCATCTAAACAACAAACATATGCATCTCATATCATATTCATAACATAGTGGTTTTGAAAAAGCTGCTCACAAACATGAAACTATCAGGTAAATCTGAGTTGGCGGTGAGTTTATTTGTTTTGTTTTACCAATAAGAGGCTCTTCTTTTATTCTAATACAAAAAGAATAAATGCTTGGATCTAAGAGAAATCTGTATATTTTCATACAGATAGAGCAGAAAAAAACAAAAGAAACAGTTTCATTAAGCCACTTCATCTTTCTTTCTCTCTTTAAAAATGTTTTTATCTAACAGCACATTATTTGCAACCAAGTTTACTTCTGTAATGTGACATTATTTCAGAGTGAAACAGGATATTAAACCAGACAAAAACAACAAAGGATGGGTCTTCATTTTATCAATCGGGAACTGTGGAGGGAAAGTGGTGAGATGGCCCTGTCTGTCTCTCTTCCGCAGAGTGGCAGCAGGTGTGGGGGCGTTCCTTGGTTGCTTGGCTGATGGGCACGAGAATAAAGATCAGTTCCTGCTAGAGCTGTTTCTATCCCCTTGCTTCCAGTACTTTTTGTGGGCTTGTTTGACTATTACTTTTCCTCTTTGAAAATATTTTTTTTTTTCCTTTATATAAATTAACTTTTTATGCTAATTTGAGTGTGACCTTTTCTTCATGTTGCCGCCAAGAACCAGGTGTGTGTTATATATGGAGGCTCGACCATGATCTTGAGTTTGAAGTGCTGGGAGTGAGGGGAAGCATTGATCATCTCTGCATTTCGGGGGATGAATTCAACGTCCAGTGGTAAGTTTGGGTGGTGCTGAGTGCGAATGGGGAAGAAATCTAAATGATTGGATCTACAGTATGTGATACCCTGCCAAAGCTTAGGTAAGTTAGGTAAAGTTTATCGTTCTTTATTTTTTTGCCTTTTTTATTTTAGTTTGTTGTTTTTGGTGTGTCGGACGTGGGGTGACTGGTCCCACTTAAGCCATAATATGGGCACACTAACGACTTGGGAAACGATTAGTAATATTTATTTTTTTAATTAGTTAGATGTGGGAAAGCTCCTTTCATAAGTTCTTTCTCCCTTCGTATAATGCAACAAAAATAGCCGCACCGTAATTGATTGATTAATGGACATTTGTAGTTGAATGTAGTTACCGAGGCCATTTGTTTTTATTGTTTTGGCTCACGTTGGTGTTGGTTTGATAAGTTCTGGAAAATTTACTCTGTCAGAAGAATAAATATATGGCTTAACAAAAGTCCAATTACGTAAAGTTGTTGAACAGTATAACTTTAAAATTGAGATCACAAAAGGTCTGAAGCTGGCACAGCTTAGGTAAAGGATTAAAGAGCGCTTCGCTGAATTGGAAGTGAATTTACGCCTTGTGGGCTCACTGTTAAGTCTCGAAAAACTAATGTCATCGTAACTTTTGAACAACAAACAGAACTGCTTGAAATGCAAATTCAGCAAACATGTTGGAGGTTAAAGAGTGAGAGAATGAATAACAACGTGAACGAGAGAACGAATTGGAGGCAGACTTGCCCAAGAAAAGAGTTTGCCCAAGAAAAAGAGCATATAAAACTGTTGTTTGAAGGTAGAGTTCAGAGTGGGGCATTTTTAGATCCAGTTGGTATGGGTACAAGGCCAATGTCTGACCTATGTGGCATGATAAATATGTTGCCACAATTCAATGAAAGGGATCAAGATGTGTTTTTTTTTATTATTTGAAAACTTTGCATATAATGGGCATTGGGGTGACTCTGAGTGCACTTTGTTACTACCGAGTGCAGGGGCAGACTGGCCATTGGGAGAACCAAGAATTTTCCTGGTGGGCCGGCCACGAAACGGGGGTGAATGGTGCCGAACGGGCCACGATTGGCTGAAGAGACGTTTATTTCTTTATGCCAATTTGAGTGTGGCCTTTTCTTCATGTTGCCCGCCAAGAGCCAGGCATGTGTAACAGTAGGTATTCCATTCCAGAATAAAACCAGACCTGAATGCTAGTTGTGGAGGACAACTCTACTGCTGAAGCACTGCCCTCACCAACTTGAGGCTTTTTGACCAGGACATGGAGGCTGAAGGGCAAGTACATCTCGACATATCCCAATGGAAAGACTTCTTTTTTAAATCTATTGATATTTGCTAATATCTGTAACATTTATTACATTCCCATTGACATTTATGTTAAATCACTGTATTAAAGGTGCTGTAAGTTGAACATGGCCTCTCTGTCCAAAGCTGCTGAAGAGTCCTTTTTTAATTTAATTTGGAAAAAAAGTGATAGTTCTCCCCAAAATAAAAATTCAGCCATTGTTTACTCACCCCTGTGTTGTTATAACCCCATTTGGCTTTCTTTCTTTTTCTTTACACAAAGGGATATATTGTGAAAAATTGTTTTTGCTCAGCTATGCCTCACAATAGCAGTTTATGGTGACCAAGCTTCTAAAGGACACAAAAGTATAATTGAGAAGTTTAATAAATTATTCCATGAGACTCATGATTGTTAAGAAAGCATATGATGAGCTTTGGTGAGAAACGAACCACAATCTAATGTATTATTTAATTAAACTGTTGACCAACCATTACTCTCCTCTGCGAGTTCATGATGAGACTGCACGAGAGAAACAATACACAAAGCCCCCTCATGACATGGGGCGTTCAAGAGAAAACAAGTTTTATCTAAAAACAGGTCCACCACATCGATAGAAACAACAGAAAAAACACAGCTACTCACAAACTAAAGAACCAAACTTCCTACATATGTCTGATGAGTTTGTAATTGGAGAATAGATGTGTTTCTATGCCCAGCCACATTTGTATGCAACAGAGTTCTCAATCAAACTTAAAGAGATAGACAAAGGAGGTTGAAGCCAGCTACAGTCACACTGTGTCCAAACCTGACAGCAAACGACACATGATAAAAGGTATATTTTCTATACTAATCAGAGTTCTGGTAGCCGGATAAAAAAGACTTGATTTTGGACGAGAATGTTAAACCTACCGAATGTTTTCGTTGAGGTATCGATCTCTCAAAACAATTAGGCTGGGCATAGAAATGCATCTATTCTACAAATTACAAACTCATCAGACATATTTAGTAAGTTTGGTTCTTTGGTTTGTGTGTAGCTGTGTTGTGTTCTGTTGTTTCTATCGCTGTGGTGGAGAGTGGACCTGTCTTTAGATAAACAAAATTAGCTTTCGTTTCAACGCCCCATGTTGTGATCAGAAGGCCTTTTTCTCACCAAAGCTCATCATATGCTTTTCTAAAAATCATTTTCACAATTTCTTTGTGTTAAGAAAAAGAAAGAAAGTCATAACAACACAGGAGTGAGTAAACAATGACTGAATTTTTTGGGGGGCTGAACTAACTCTTTAAAAGTCATGACACAGGACAATTATATGGAAATAGCTCCTGCAAGAGAGTAAAAGGCAACAGGGTGCAAACAAGGTCAAATATTTGTGACCTGTTCCCACATTTTGAGTTACTTTCAACAAGAAACTCATTTTGAGATTTAATTCTAAGCTTTGTAATTATATTATTATTAATTATGATTAGTTTCTACTCATTGTCAAAATATATTAGTTCGAATTAAGGCTGATATATTAACTTAAATTCTTTCCTTTATACTTTAGTGCATAAAATCTAAATGTGCCAAAATGTGCCAGATTTTTGAGTATCTGGAGGTGTTACAGGCTCAGTATAGCTCCAACTGTAAACAAAAATAACCAGCAAACTAAAATTCCTTTAGAAGTTTCCTTTTATTCCATTCAGAAAATAGCCCTTTTGGTATCTTTTCAATAAACAGAATGGCATTTATGATTTTCTTTCAGGTGGCATTATAAGCACAGCACTGAAACAATATAACCTTAACTAATTCATTTCAGGTGACGGGAGACTAATTGCCTAATTATTAACACAATTGCTCATTAAATGTGTGCTTTACAGATAAATAGCTTGTAGTGAAATCTATCGTCACAAATACCGGAATTTAAAATGTCACAAAATACTTCTGTTCTATTCCAGAATGAGTGTGTGACTACAAATCAGTATAATTTTCTCTCTCTGTAATGTACGACATGAATATACATCAAACTCATGCAGTCAATCATAACACAATGAATTTTACCATGAATTTACCGATCTACTCGATCAATGGAAAATGGGTTTCATTTTGTTATTGTTACATGTACCACTGCAGAAAGTGATGCTATAACCCTAAATCAAATATTAAAAACCATCACAGGAACCAGAACTGAGCTGCAACACAAGAGGCCTGTATTCTGGATGGGGTTTCAAGCACACAAACCAATTTCAGCTCAATACCCTAAGGGTGCTCAAGGGTAAGCAGTTCAAACCCTTTTTTTCTAGGTGAATCCAAGAAATCACATCAGTGGATTAACCATTATAATAACTTGTGTTTGAGGCACACTGGGTTCTTATGTTACAGGTCAAAAATGCACACTCGCAGTAACCTCAGAGTTCTGTTACATTCTGCATTAGCAGCAGTGTGGCAAGACTCACCATGTCTTGTCTTGTTTTGCAGTATACTTCTGCAGATGGAAAAAGAGTGAGTATGTATGTGTATGTTTGTGTACTACTGTATATGGTAATGATGGTGGAATAATGAGAGCATGTTCTTATCTTTTTTTCTGTTCTGCAGTTGCTTGTTATCTCTCTGTGTCAGCAGGCCAGAGCAACAGGTTTCAACCACCACACACCCACGCATGCACAAACAGACAAGAGTGCACACACAAAATAAGAATGATCCAAAAGTGAAGACAATTTTACTATGAAAATCTACTACTACTTGTATTTTATGTTTTTATATTTGGGGTCATATTGACCTAAATAATGAACACGTACAAGTCATTTTTAAATTAATATTTTAAATTCATCTGACCTAATCCAAATCCAGCAGGCAGATATTATTTAATCTTTTTTCCTGGCTGCATAGTATCTACATTATGTACACCAGTCAAAGAAACTTGGCATTTGAAAATGTGTTGCATTTATTCATGTTTTATAGCTGGGGTCTCTAAACAAAATGTTATTTTTTTCATAGAGAGTGACTGAAGTGTGTTAACAAGGTAGGATTGAAGGATTAGAAAAAGTCATGCAGTATTAAGTAGATATGTCAATGTTATACACACACACAAACACAAACACACACACACACACACACACACACACACACACACACACACACACACACACACACAAACACACACACACAAACACACATATTGATGAAACTATCCTTATGAGGACTCTCAATAGACATAATGATTGTTCTACTGTATGAACTAGATTTTATCCCCTAACCCTAACTCTCACAAAAAAACTTTCTGCATTTTTACAAACAAAAAAAAACAAAAAACTATTTTGTATGTTTTTTATGTGCTTATAAATTAATGTGGAAACTAGAAATGTCCTCATAAACCACATTTATATCATAATTATCTTTATGTTTGTAACCTAACATAAAGTGTCCATGTAAAACACATAACCCCCCACACACACACACACACACATAGATGTTATTTTCTATGACTGCTTTTGTTTTTCTGTTATTTTTATTTATTTATTTGTTTATTTCAATTGTTTTTTATATATCTGGCTTTAAATGTCATTATCCTCCTGAGACCCAGCAAATAAATTTGGCATAGAATGTTTGTTATTTAAGTTTCTTACCCATATTTGCCAAAGTAGTACAACACCAATTTGGTACTCTATGTGAAATTTTGTAAATTCTATCTACCCTGTGCTTTATTGAAAGCACTACAACAACACATTATTTTATGTGTTAACTTGTGTTTTTAATTGTTGTTGGGTTTGTTTGTTTGCTATTTAGTTTTTTGCAAATATTCACTCATTTCAAATCAGATGAAAAGTTGGGACAGTCGCGTGTTTACTACTGTGTAGCATCACTATTTCCTCTAATAACACTTATTATGCATTTAAACACTGAAGACACAAGTTTGTAAAGTTTAGAAAGCACAATTTTACCCATTCATCCATTATGCAGGAGCTTCATAATGCACCACACATTCTCACTTGGAGACAGGTCATGATGACAGACTGGCCAATCTGGCATCTACACTTACGCAGTCATGCACTTGTAATTCAGGTAATATGTTTTGGCATTTCAGAACTGGGGTTGTAAATCTTGGGGTATTTTAAAAGGAAACGCAGGGCTTTTAAGAGATATCAAATGTTTGGACATTTGGCCATGGCAACTACCTCTCCTTGGTCAATGACATGAATGACATTACATTTCAGCACCTCAAATATCCAATATGAATAATATAAATATATATATATATTACATATTATTTTTATGCACCAAATATTGACCTTAAAAAAAAATAATAATTGTAACAGCCTTTTTATAATGACAAGCAGACAGCATGTATAAAAATATATAAAATAATCAGCAACAACTTTAAATATATAATTTTAAAAATATGTCTGTGATGATAATGATAACATTTATTTTCATCCAATAAAGTGAATGGTGACTGGAGCTAATATTTTCTTTTGTTTTCCATGGAAGAAAGAAAGCCATATGGATTTGGAACAAAATGAGGTTAAGTAAACTGTGACAGAATTTACATTTTTGGAAGAATTATCCCTTTACTGTAAATGGGGGTTAGATTAACATCCTTTTTGTTTTTTTTTAAATCAGGCAGAGCACACCCAAAAATATATGTAAGAGTGCCAAAATGCAGTTGTATAAACTGATGCTTCAAATTATTTGCGGGTTCTCAAAACTATTGCAGAAGAAAAAGAGGAGAACGTGGCTAATTGAGCAGACATCCTAAATGTTAACAAATATATCACAGCATGTCAAAAATGTGCCTCTATAGTAGCATGTTTTAAATACGTCACAGATCAGAAGAAAGAAATCCAAACTCACTCTTATTTAGTTTTGATATCCGTCTTTTCTCTCACCCTGCTCTGTGATTTAATTTGAGAATTGGGAAACATACTGTTCTGGCATCACAGAACAATAGCTAGAAAAGAACCTTGGGCTTATTAAATTTTAATAAGGTTCTCCAGGCAACTTTCCCTCGCCATAATTGCTTTGTATTTCCCCTACGGGGACCCCCCTTCTTGTCTTTTATCGACACAAATCCATCGAAATCACAGCCAATGAGCTCTCTCTCTCTCTTTCTCAGCTATTTCCTCACTCACATTCACTCAGCATTAAATGAAACATTAATTACTTGTAAGCTTTATGTTATACCTAACACAAATTGATGTATTGATTACAGGGTTGGGAGAGTTACTTTTGAAATGTATTCCACTACAGATTACCAAATACATGCTGTAAAATGTAATTTGTAACATATTTCGTTAGATTGCTCAAGGTCAGTAATGTAATCCAATTACTTTGGATTACTTTTTCAGCACTGGTAGATTTTCTTTCACTTGTTATGACTATTAAAACTCTGCCAGTACAGTAATACAAAATACACATGTTAAAAATACATTGTCTGAAAAACCTAAATATCTTATGCGGTGTTGTTTCTAAAACAATATAAAGCAAACTGATCTTGTTTTAAGGATTTTTAGATATTTTTACAGGAAAACAATACAAAAATGATTATTAAGAATTCGATTTGCACCCTATTATCAAAGGTCTTACTAGAAAAAATAAATTATGATCCAATGTGAATTTTCTTGATTAAAAAAATATGATCATGTCTGGTAGCATGTAAAATGGCTAGAAATAGTATTTTAGCTAAGCTTAAATCTGACAATTTACACATGTTTTATTTTTATTTCTATTTCTTATGCTCAAAACTTACATCAGATTTCTCTGTCTGCTCATATGAATGTAACACATCATAAGAAAGTGTTTCACCGCTGTTCAAATGCACTTTGGTTCGCATCATTTATATGTACAAATGTTTTCCATCTGAAATAACTAAATATTAAATTAAACAAATGAAAATAAAATGTAAAGTAATCTCTTCAGTAATCAAAATACTTTTTGAATGTAACTATTCTAAATGCAAATGATTTAAATTGTAACTGTAGTGGAATACAGTTAATTTAAATATGTAATCTCATTACATGTATTTTGTTACTCCCCAACCCTGATTGATTATATGTCACTATTACATTTCTCATCCCAGGAAAGAACAAAACAACACAGTAGTTACAAAAAGGTATTTAGATACTGAAGACATAGTTCAAAATGTAGGAATAACATGGCTTTAGATAGAAAACTATCTAAATAGGTGGCCTTTATTTTAAAGAATAATAGCACAAGTACACTACTAATAGACAATAAGAGACAACAGATAGTATACAACAAGAGAGAACAGTTCAAAATTAAGATAAAAGTATTTGAACATTTTATAATGGTCAAATTTAGAGTCGAACAAATTTGATGAACCACATCTGTGGTTACTCTGCTAGGCTATCTGTGTGAAATTTAACAGAACTAATCCATAAAATTACCTTGGGGACCAGCTGATCAAAAGTATCTGCAAACAATGTTTGTTCACACATCCCACTTGCTTTGGAATTTTGTTATCCAGTGCAATGAAATGTATTTTTAAGTGTGGTGTATGTGTCCAACAACACTGTAGCTCAAGACTGATTCCTATTCTGGTCTCACATCCAGTGTTATTCACAAAAATGCCTCATTACAGTATTATTACATTGTTACTACACTATTAATTTGTAACTAGAGCAACACTGCTTGATTTCACAATACACAGCCACTGTGGATAGTACAAAACTCCAGCACAACAGCAACAATTTGAAATCCTGCAAAAATTAGACAGTGGATATCTCTTTTTCAACAAACGTTGCATCACTCTGAAAGGTGGACCAGAGGAATTACAGTCTAAATGTATTAGTCATATGGCAGATATCACACCATCCTACATCATAATGTCATATGCAAGCCATACTCACACAGATGGCAGGTCAGTAGTGAACCTATTGAGTCACCAGGGTTTTTTCCATTAATGATTCATTAAGGCTTCTCATTTTCATAAATTAATCCAAATATAATGCAAGAACAGCATGGCATGTAATGACAAAACCTAGGTGGGTTTATGATGTCTTATGACAAAGAACAGCACCAAATTTAATGGAGTACTTTGAGTGAACTTTTTGCAGACAGGAAAATTACACTCTCCTATTACATTTCCTGCTGAGAAACTGCACACCCTTAGGTAAATGTGAAAGGTGGAGAAATTAGTCTGCCTCGCTGATAGCAAAACAACTTATTTTTATGCAGAAGGCGAGAAGAAAGCAGGCATGGCTGTCATAAGATCCTGTTTACTATAAACTTACCTGCACATTGACTATCCAGTTTCTGCTCTAGTGCCCATATCATCGCCAATGTAAAAGTAATGTCCTCAACAGTGGGGATTGCTTTATCATTTCATGTTTATTTACAAATATAAATATATATAGCATATTATTTTGGTGCACTGAGGGAGGAGAACAATCTTGTAACTGATGCAGCTTCTGCCATTAGTTGTGAACAATGTGAACCAAAACAACCAAAAAGAGCCAGCACCTGCAAACTTTGTGAGTTTGCCTACTGACTGTTATAGATTCTGCTGGCCATCTACGAGTTGAGTGAATGAATTGACAAGGCAGCACAATGACACGCATACTGAATGCCCCATTGGTACAACAGACTGATGCACATGCAGTTAAGTAATAAATAAAACATTTTTTTTTATTTCTAACATTTATTTCTTCAAGAATTTCAAAGTATTTTGAAACATTTTATCAGGTTAAAAATCACAGGCTACATAAAATATTACCACATAATTTGTTTTGCTATTTCTTGAGGTAATTACAACTTGACAGCATCTGTGATAGACATAACTGACTAAATAAGCTCTAACTGTTTTTGTGCTTATGAATTAAAATAATCAGAAAAAGTCATTCATTTAAATCTATAAACACCCTAAAAATCCCTCAAAAACAACAAAATGGTCAGTATATATGAACTGGTCACTATCAGTATACGCTTAATAATTTTTTTTTATTACTTTGAATACATTCAGGCGAGGACCCTTTTGAATTACTCATACGAAGGTTGTATTACTTGCAGAAACAGCCACAGCTGTTATGATTGTGGAAGTAGGAGAAGGCAGACGGGTGTGTGGATCCAAATGCTGGCTTTATTGAAACAAAGAACAGAATAAACAAAACACAGGAACAAAAGAAAGTCCTCGATGGGGAAAAGGGAAACTAAATAAAAGAGGATACGGAGGGCGGAGAACAACAGGGTAACCACGGACGGACAGGTGACAAGACAGGGTAACCACGGACGGACAGCTGATAGGGTAACCTTGAGCAGGCTGACAGACAGGCAGGGAACACGGAGAGAGGGTAAGACCATACGAGAGAGGAGACATAGAACATCAACGAACGACAACGGGAAGGGGAGAAAGCGGGGTTTAAATAAACAGACAAGGTAATGACAAAATAACAGACAGGTGCGGACAATAACACAGTTATCAGGGCTGGGGGAAGTGCAGTTTCACACACGGACAGTGAGACTCAGGGCGGACAACAGGGAAAACGTGACATGGAACGGGATCGGTGATGGTTGAAACGGAAAACACGGAGCGGACAACAAGGAAACGTGACATAAACGTGATTAGTGAAACAGAGAACATAGGGCAGACAACACAGGAACGTGACATAGCCCCCCCTCAAAAGGACCGGATTCCAGACGGACCTAAAAAGAATAGAAAAAATAAGCAAATGTTCAAGGAGAGAGGGGCTAGAAAAGGGGGAAAACAGACAGACCAAAGGGGCCACAAGGGACACAAAGACAGACTAAGGAGGCACAAGGGACAATTAGGCAATCCATGGGGGCAATTAGGCAGTCCACGGGGGCATACAGGGCAGACAGGAAGTCCAGGGGACACAGAGGGCAAGAGGGTAGTCCAAGGGGCAGGGACAGGTACAGGAGGCCAGGGAGGCGGCCACAGGACAGGGACGGGTCTAGGAGGTCTGGGAGGCGGCCACCGGACAGGGACGGGTCTAGGAGGCCTGGGAGGCGGCCATTGGACAGGGACAGGTCCCGGAGGCGGAGCAGAGAGGGCCTCTGGAGACGAAGCTGAGGGAGGCTCTGAAGGCTCAGGAGGCGGAGCTGAGGGGGCTCTGGAGGCTCCGGAGGCGGAGCTGAGGAAGGAAGAGCCGAGGATGGCTCGGGAGGCCCAGCAGGCGGAGCCGAGAGAGACCCAGGAGGCGGAGCCAAGGGAGGCGGAACCATGGTAAGCTCTAGTGGCTCAGGAGGTGGAGCTGAGGAAGGCTCAGGCGGCGGAGCCGAGGAAGGTGGTGCCGTAGGAGGCTCTAGAGGCTGAGGCCTGGAAGGTTCTGGAGGTGGAGCCGAGGGAGGCTCAGGGGAAGGAGCCGAGGGAGGTCCCCGAGGCGGAGCCAAGGAAGGCTCTGGAGGTGGAGCCGAGGAAGGCTCAGGAGGCGAAGCCGAGGAAGGTGGCGACGTAGGAGGCTTTAGAGGCGGAGCTCTAGAACGCTCTAGAGTCTCTGGGAGCAGAGCCATAGGAGGCTCTGGGGCGGAGCCGAAGGAGGCTCGGGAGTCTCTAGGGACAGAGCCGTAGGAGGCTCGGGAGGTGGAGCCGAGGAATGCTCTAGAGGAGGAGCCCTAGAAGGCTCTGGGGTCTCTGGGAGCAGAGCCGTAGGAGGCTCTGGGGGCGGAGCCGTAGGAGGCTCGGGAGGCGGAGCCGTAGGCGGCTCAGGAGGCGGAGCCGCAGGAGGCGGAGCCGCAGGAGGCTCGGGGAGAAGAGCTGTAGGACGCGCTAGAAGCGGAGCCCTGGAAGGCTCGAGAGGTGGAGTCCTGGAAGGCTCGAGAGGCGGAGCCCTGGGTGGCTCGAGAGGCCTGGGGGGGCAGAGCCCTGGAAGGCTTGAGAGGCTTGAGGGGCGAGGCCCTGGGAGGCTCGAGAGACTTGAGAGGCGGAGCCCTGGGAGGCTCGGGAGAAGGAGCCCTGGAAGTCTCGAGAGACTTGGGAGGTGGAGCTCTGGAAGGCTCGGGAGGAGGAGGAGCCCTGGAAGCCTCAGGAGACTTGGGAGGCGGAGCCCTGGAAGGCTCGAGAGGCGCTGGTTCTTGGACAGACATGGCTACTGGCGCTGGCTCTTGGACGGACATGGCTACTGGCGCTGGCTCTTGGACGGTCATGGCTACTGGCGCTGGCTCTTGGACGGTCGAGGCTACAGGCGCAGGCTCTGGGACGGTCAAGGCTACAGGCGCAGGCTCAGGGACGATCGAGGCTACAGACGCAGGCTCAGGGACGGTCGAGGCTGCAGGCGCTAGCTCAGAGACTGTCGAGGCTGCAGGCGCTGGCTCAGGGACGGTCGAGGCTACAGGCGCAGGCTCACTGACATCGGGGACTAATGGCTCTGGCTGGTTGACCGTGGCTGAAGAGGGCTCAGGCTCGTTGACTGTTGCTGACGAGGGCTCAGGCTCGCTGACCGTGGCTGACGAGGGCTCAGGCTCGCTGACCGTGGCTGACGAGGGCTCAGGCTCGCTGACCGGGGCAGGCGTGGGCTCTGGCTCGCAGACCGGGGAAGACGTGGGCGGGAGGCGGAAGCCCGTCTTCTCTTCCTCCTCCGGGTGGACGAAGTTGACCGTGCAGTTTCAAGGAAAGCAACAGGCGTGGGGGCTTGCTCGCTGACAGGTGGGGCTGGTGTGACAGGGAGCTCCAGGGATGGCTGAGGGGTCTCCACTGTGGGTGGTGAGGTAGGAACCTCCTCAGCGACGCCCACAGTGAGTGGTGAGCCGCACACTAGTAGGGTCGCCTCCAGGAAGTCGCAGAGACTCCAGCCATGCGTTGCCTGTGGCAACCGCTCCCTCAGCGAGGGGTTCAAGTTGTCCCTGAAGAAGACCACCAATGCTGAGTCCGGGAAGTCTGTAAAGTTCGCCAGATGGAGAAAGTCACGAACGTGGTCCTCTTTTGGGCGGTCTTCTTGCTTCAAACAGAGGAGCTGGTAACTTGCACGTAATGCCGCTGGATCCATTTTTGGTTCGTTCGTTCTGTTATGATTGTGGAAGTAGGAGAAGGCAGACGGGTGTGTGGATCCAAATGTTGGCTTTATTGAAACAAAGAACCGAATAAACAAAACACAGGAACAAAAGAAAGTCCTTGATGGGAAAAAGGGAAACTAAATACAAGAGGATACGGAGGGCGGAGAACAACAGGGTAACCACGGACGGACAGATGATACGACAGGGTAACCACGGACGGACAGATGACACGACAGGGTAACCACGGACGGACAGATGACAGGGTAACCTTGAGCGGGCTGACAAACAGGCAGGGAACACGGAGAGAGGGTAAGACCATGCGAGAGCGGAGACATAGAACATCAACGAATGACAACGGGAAGGGGAGAAAGCGGGGTTTAAATAAACAGACAAGGTAATGACAAAATAACAGACAGGTGCGGACAATAACACACTGATCAGGGCTGGGAGCGTGATCCGGGAATTGTGGGAAGTGCAGTTTCACACACAGACAGTGAGACTCAGGGAGGACAACAGGGAAAACGTGACATGGAACGTTTATATAGTATATTTATATATTTAATTATTTCCATTAAGTCTCTTAACCCAGGGTTTGAGGTAAAACCTCCGTGTTTGATCTACTTAATCACTCAAGGAATCCAAAAAGTATTGGCATCTTAATTTATCTCTACAAACTTCTAAACTGGTTTATTTGAAGCATGACTTTAAGTCAGAGGTTTTTTTTCTCTCTAAGATTATTCTACCATCATCAGTCAAAAAACAGACCAAAAAACCTGCAGCTCAACAGCCATCAGTCTGTCTTGATGGGGCACAGAAGAGCACTTACGTCATTCTCATATCCGCACTCCAGGTGAATGATTGTCACCAGCTTTCTTTTGACTCTTTCTTTTGACTCTTTTTCTTTGACAGGGAAACACATTAAAAAAACAGAGCAAGGAAAAAAAATTGAAAAGGAAAGACTGCAGTCCAGAAATCCTTTTGTTAGAGCTCTAGACGGGCTGACTCAGGTGTTGTGAACGTGTAGTGCAGCACTTTTACAATTTGTTTGAGCGTCCGTGCAATACATTTCTAAAACTAGACAGACATGTTAGTAACCTCATGGGCATAGTACTCGGTATCACTGAAAATTTGCCATAATTTCCATGGAGCACAGTGTAGAAATTAAACACGCAGAAGAATTGAAACAACATGATTTGAATCTAGGAAAAACCCAACCTTTTTAATCCTGGAATTTCTCAACATCATAAATTAACGGACCAAACATCAACAGTCCTACCGAAGGCCTGTCTTTGGACAATAAAATGGTCAAGACAATCGAAACACCATAATTCAAAGCAAAACGTGTCATTGATCAGAAAGACCCCCTCAACATGACCTTCTGAACTTTCAGAAGCAGAATTTTCCTTGAAAGGTTTCCAAATGACCATCAGATTTACACAACTCTAATACACATTTAATCTTAATACAATGTATAGAATGAATTTAAATCCACGATTTATACAATACCTAGGCTTGCTAGGTAATTCTGACAATTGCTTTGAACTGTGGTAACTTGTATAACTGACAAATTAATGATTATAGCCTGATATACCTCTTTAAAATGTGTGTACTATTTTATCCATGTTGTATAACAAAGGAATTAACCAGTATGATTTGTAACCAGGGATTTTCATGTTTTGTTACCTACACATATAATAGTCATAAAAGAATGTCAAATTTGGTATGCAACGGTTTGCTTGGGTACATAGAGGAAGCTGATGACAACGAATGTCATGCCTCTTGAACATTTACAAGATATTAAAGTTAATGATTAAACATGCACTATTTTTGAGCGGGAGATTTGTAAGACTCCGAAACAAAGGACCATAAAATCAACTGTCGGAAAGGACAGCCCAGTCGACCATGTGACTCTGAAAGGTCACTTCTGATTTGCGCAGGACACCTTTGGGGATGCGGCCAATTTCAGTTCAAATGTTTCCAAACAGGAAGAACATTCTCTTCACTCTCTTCTCTTGTCTCTTCCATTCTGCACACTCTGCTCTGGCTCTTCCCTCATGGTCTTCTCTGGATCTCTTCGGAACCAAGGAATCTCTGGACTCGAAGTCCCGAGGAAGCCTCAATCTCTATGGTTCAGAGAAGGCCTCACTTCAAAGCCAACCTCATCATTCATACAGACAATAACTATCCAATCTTACAGAGGTACAAAACATTGACAGAACAAACTTTCGACCAAGAGCCAAGTACCAAGCAACACAATCTAATCCCTGTTTCTAAAAGATTTAGCTAAAAGATTTAGCTTCAAACTGTACCTAAATACACTTATTTTCAATAAGCCATGAGAAAAATATCACTCCAATAAGTGAATTAATCATAATTCACTTATTAAAGTTAATTCCTGGTTCCAGTCTAAATTCAACAGTACCAAATATCCTACAACAGAAAGAGAGGCAGAATATCTAAGACCCCATTTCCACCTGGTATTAAGATGCGATTTTGGTGATAGGATCACATGTGGTCAGCACTAAATACAGGTCTTAACAGGGTCCAAAAAGTTTTGTGATCGGATCACAAAAACCATTTACGTATGTGGTCAAATACACACATGACCGCATCACATTTGATGTGCTAATGCTAATCTGTCCTGAATGCATCCCGGCAGCAGAGAAGCACCACCCCTCACTTTTCAATCAACTGCTGTGCTAAAACAAGAGTTTCAATTTTGCAGGTTACGAGCGGTTTAAAAAGAAATAACTGTCCGATCAGAATTATTTTTAAATAAATATTGCGTTTGTGCTATTTCAGCTACAACAGGGAGCCTCTTTTTTTCACTTTACTATCATGCAGTAACACACTGACAAAGTGATTGTTCCCCTTCTGTCGCTCTCTCCACGTTGTGTCAGAGAAGCGACACTAGGGGTCTATCTTGAGCGCCGATATTCACCTCTGAACTATGAAAAAAGGCCAATGAGAGTTGGCAACCAGTATTTGCATGTCCCGCCCCCGGACATACGGGTATTTAAGCGGCGCAAATACGGGAGTTCATTCAGAAATTTTCTTCGGAGCCGATGGTCGTGTTTGCAGACTGCTGCGTTTTACACACCGAGTTCCTGCTATCCTCTGCTGCATGCTGTTGGATTCTACGGCGCACAACAGCGGCTTTCTCCTGTTTGCACGGCTGTGCACTTTCTGCCCCTGAGCGCATCGACAGTTGCAGATAAGAAAGAGCTCTCACGAGTTCTTTCATTCATAAAAGAGTGATTTTATTTAAAAGAGTAATTTCCTCTAAAAGAGCAAAAAAACACAGCGGTGTTGAACGTCCTTTTAAGGACGCGTCTTTATAAAGATGCCTTTCCGCCCCTGTGTTGTTCCTGGATGCGGTAGAGTACTCTCCGCTTCCGACGGCCACAGGCGTTGTCTCGTGTGTCTGTGCAGTGATCACACTGAGGCTGCGTTTGTGGAGGGTTCATGTTCTCATTGCGAGAACATGACCATGACAACGTTGCGGTCGCGGCTTGCTTACAACCGTAAGCAAGCCACTCCAGCCGCCCCCCGCGTCGCTCCTTCTTCCCACGGGATTGAGAACGATGTGGCTGGCGATGGAGGCGATTCGGGGATGGCAGCAGGTGCAGCTCCGCCGCGTACGCCCCCTCGGACCACCCGCGCCCCGGCACGATCGTTGACTCCCGTCCCCGCTCAAGGTGGCGGCGACTCGCCTCACAGCCAGTCTGCCTATCCCCTTGCGATGGAAGCAGATGAGTTCGCCGCGACATCGGAGGGCGCGGGCTCTGATGCTGAGGGCTCCTCTGGGCTGCCGCCTTCGGGCTTGCACGCCCAGGAGGAGGCCGACGCACAGATGTCCGATATGCTTTCCCGGGAAGCCAACAGCGTGGGCCTGGATTGGAACCCTCCATCCTCCCCACAGCCATCACGGCTGGACGATTGGTTATTGGGCGTGGGGCGCCGCTCACAGCCTCGCCCCCCCCCCGGTTCCTTTCTTCCCGGAGGTGCATGATGAGCTGACGTCTTCGTGGAGAGCACCCCTCTCCACTCGTCGCACCACCACCTGCTCATCCGCCCTCGCCACCCTCGATGGCGGAGTGCGCCACGGGTACACGGAGATCCCCCAGGTGGATAGAGCTGTTGCGCTCCACTTATGTCCCGGAAGCACTACCACCTGGCGGGGCCGCCCTGTACTCCCTTCCCGGTCCTGTAGAGCAACATCCTCGCTCACTGCGAAGGCCTACATGCCATGGCTCTCCTGCAGGTCCACCAAGCCAAGGCACTTCACAACATGCACGGGGGTGGCCCTGATCCCGACAAGCTGCAGGAACTGCGCTCAGCGACCGACCTCGCCCTGAGAGCGACGAAGGTCACAGCGCAGGCACTCGGGCAGGCAATGGCCACTCTGGTGGTCCAGGAATGTCAGCAATGGCTGGACTTGGTTGAGATGCGTGAAGCTGACAAGACTCGCTTCCTCAACGCCCCTGTCTCCCAGTTCGGCCTCTTCGGCGACACCGTTGAGGACTTTGCCCAGCAGTTCTCCCTGGTGAAGAAGCAGACGGAGGCCATTTCGCACATCATGCCGCGCAGCAAGCTTGCCGCCATGGCCTCCCGCGGCCAGAACACCTTCTGCTCCGCCCCAACCTGGGCCCAGCTCTCAGCCCCGGCGTCGAGCAAACCGCAGGAAGCGTACGCCCCCTGCCTCACGGACCCCTTCGAGGACCCGGAAGGCAGTTCTCACGGCACTTTGCTTTCAGGCCTCAACAGTCTCGGCACCCAGGATGCGGTGCTTCCGCCCTCAGCCCCACGACTGTTCCCCGGCCGGCCGGTTCAGACTAGTCCAGAGGACGCCAGCATCAGACCTCCTCCTCAGTCACGAACCCGCCCCCTGCCGGGTGCGCGGAACAAGGTAAGTGCTTTGAGTTTATTCTCAGCACCAGAGCCCCCATGTCCCGCCCCCGGACATACGGGTATTTAAGCGGCGCAAATACGGGAGTTCATTCAGAAATTTTCTTCGGAGCCGATGGTCGTGTTTGCAGACTGCTGCGTTTTACACACCGAGTTCCTGCTATCCTCTGCTGCATGCTGTTGGATTCTACGGCGCACAACAGCGGCTTTCTCCTGTTTGCACGGCTGTGCACTTTCTGCCCCTGAGCGCATCGACAGTTGCAGATAAGAAAGAGCTCTCACGAGTTCTTTCATTCATAAAAGAGTGATTTTATTTAAAAGAGTAATTTCCTCTAAAAGAGCAAAAAAACACAGCGGTGTTGAACGTCCTTTTAAGGACGGCGTCTTTATAAAGATGCCTTTCGCCCCTGTGTTGTTCCTGGATGCGGTAGAGTACTCTCCGCTTCCGGCGGCCACAGGCGTTGTCTCGTGTGTCTGTGCAGTGATCACACTGAGGCTGCGTTTGTGGAGGGTTCATGTTCTCATTGCGAGAACATGACCATGACAACGTTACGGTCGCGGCTTGCTTACAACCGTAAGCAAGCCACTCCAGCCGCCCCCCGCGTCGCTCCTTCTTCCCACGGGATTGAGAACGATGTGGCTGGCGATGGAGGCGATTCGGGGATGGCAGCAGGTGCAGCTCCGCCGCGTACGCCCCCTCGGACCACCCGCGCCCGGCACGATCGTTGACTCCGTCCCGCTCAAGGTGGCGGCGACTCGCCTCACAGCCAGTCTGCCTATCCCCTTGCGATGGAAGCAGATGAGTTCGCCGCGACATCGGAGGCGCTGGCTCTGATGCTGAGGGCTCCTCTGGGCTGCCGCTCGGGCTTGCACGCCCAGGAGGAGGCCGACGCACAGATGTCCGATATGCTTTCCCGGGAAGCCAACAGCGTGGGCCTGGATTGGAACCCTCCATCCTCCCCACAGCCATCACGGCTGGACGATTGGTTATTGGGCGTGGGGCGCCGCTCACAGCCTCGCCCCGGTTCCTTTCTTCCGGAGGTGCATGATGAGCTGACGTCTTCGTGGAGAGCACCCCTCTCCACTCGTCGCACCACCACCTGCTCATCCGCCCTCGCCACCCTCGATGGCGGAGTGCGCCACGGGTACACGGAGATCCCCCAGGTGGATAGAGCTGTTGCGCTCCACTTATGTCCCGGAAGCACTACCACCTGGCGGGGCCGCCCTGTACTCCCTTCCCGGTCCTGTAGAGCAACATCCTCGCTCACTGCGAAGGCCTACATGCCATGGCTCTCCTGCAGGTCCACCAAGCCAAGGCACTTCACAACATGCACGGGGTGGCCCTGATCCCGACAAGCTGCAGGAACTGCGCTCAGCGACCGACCTCGCCCTGAGAGCGACGAAGGTCACAGCGCGAGGCACTCGGGCAGGCAATGGCCACTCTGGTGGTCCAGGAATGTCAGCAATGGCTGGACTTGGTTGAGATGCGTGAAGCTGACAAGACTCGCTTCCTCAACGCCCCTGTCTCCCAGTTCGGCCTCTTCGGCGACACCGTTGAGGACTTTGCCCAGCAGTTCTCCCTGGTGAAGAAGCAGGCGGAGGCCATTTCAGCACATCATGCCGCGCGCAGCAAGCTTGCCGCCATGGCCTCCCGCGGCCAGAACACCTTCTGCTCCGCCCCAACCTGGGCCCAGCTCTCAGCCCCGGCGTCGAGCAAACCGCAGGAAGCGTACGCCCCTGCCTCACGGACCCCTTCGAGGACCCGGAAGGCAGTTCTCACGGCACTTTGCTTTCAGGCCTCAACAGTCTCGGCACCCAGGATGCGGTGCTTCCGCCCTCAGCCCCACGACTGTTCCCGGCCGGCCGGTTCAGACTAGTCCAGAGGGCGCCAGCATCAGACCTCCTCCTCAGTCACGAACCCGCCCCCTGCGGGTGCGCGGAACAAGGTAAGTGCTTTGAGTTTATTCTCAGCACCAGAGCCTTGGGCGCCACAGCGCCTCCGGCGCCTGCGTTACCTGTTCCGCACCGCTCGCGAAGCCCGCCGGGTACGTCCAAAATACTCGTCCCCTTGGTGCCCCTAGCACGGAGCTTAGAGGCATGGCTTTCACTGCACAGCTCGTCACGGTGGCTGCACCGGACCATCCGACTCGGTTATGCAATTCAGTTGGCCAGGTCTCCGTCCCCCTTCGTGGGTGTTCATTCCTCCGCAGTGCACGGCGAACATGCCAACTCCCTGCGCGAGGAAATCGCCTCCCTTCTAATCAAGGATGCGATAGAGCCTGTCCCTCTGACCAAAACGAAGAAGGGTTTCTACAGCCCTTACTTCGTTGTACCCAAGAAAGGTGGCGGCATACGACCGATCTTGGACCTGCGAGTTTTCAATCTGACCTTGTCCAAACTCCCGTTCAAAATGCTTACCCAGAAACAAATTCTATCTGGCGTCCGGCATCTAGATTGGTTCGCAGCGGTAGACCTGAAGGACGCGTACTTCCACGTCTCAATTCGCCCTCGACATCGACCCTTTCTACGGTTCGCGTTCGACGGGCAGGCGTATCAGTACAAGGTCCTCCCCTTCGGCCTGTCTCTGTCCCCTCGCGTCTTCACGAATGTCGCAGAGGCGGCTCTTGCCCTGCTACGAGGAGCGGGCATACGCATACTCAATTACCTCGAGGATTGGCTCATTTTGGCCTCCTCGCAGGAATTACTATGCGCACACAGAGACCAGGTGCTCGAGCACCTCGGCCGTTTAGGGTTTCAGGTCAACTGGGAAAAGAGCAAGCTCACCCCGGTCCAGAGCATCTCTTTTCTCGGTTTGGAATTAGACTCAGTCTCAATGACAGCACGTCTCTCCAACGAGCGTGCTCAGTCAGTGCTGGAATGCCTCGCTTGTTTCGAACCAGGCACCGTGGTCCCTTTGAAATGTTTCCAACGGCTCCTGGGGCATATGGCATCCTCCGCGGTGGCCGCGCCACTGGGGTTGATGCATATGAGACCACTTCAGCATTGGCTCCAGACTCGAGTCCCGAGACGAGCATGGCGCCACGGCACGCACGGCGTGGAAGTTACCCCTGCCTGCCGCCAAACCTTCAAACCCTGGACAGACCTCTGCTTTCTACGGGCAGGAGTACCCTTGCAGCAGGTGTCCCGTCGCGTTCTGGTTACAACCGACGCCTCCAATTTGGGTTGGGGCGCCATGTGCAACGGGCGCGCAGCCGCAGGCCGGTGGAATCGAGGCCCGCTGCGCTGGCCGTTTTTCTTGCCCTGAAGAAATTTCTTCTGTTGATTCGTGGCAAGCATGTCCTAGTCAGGACAGACAGCACCACGGTGGTGGCCTACATAAACCGCCAAGGCGGAGTACGCTCCCTCCACATGTCACAGCTCGCCCGTCGTCTCCTCCTTTGGAGTCAGCAGCGACTGGAGTCACTGTGCACCACTCACATCCCCGGCAACCTCAATGTGATAGCGGACGCGCTGTCAAGACAAAACTTGCCCGGCGGAGAGTGGAGGCTCCACCCCCAATCGGTCCAGCTGATTTGGGACAGGTTCGGTAAGGCCCAGGTAGACCTGTTTGCCTCCCAGGAAACCTCCCACTGTCCGCTCTGGTATGCCCTCACAGAGGCTCCCCTTGGGACAGATGCTCTGGCGCACAGCTGGCCCGCAGGGCTGCGCAAGTACGCTTTTCACCCAGTGAGCCTTCTTGCACAGGTGCTATGCAAGGTCAGGGAGGACAAGGAGCAAGTCACTCTGGTGGCCCCCTACTGGCCCAACCGGACATGGTTTTCGGATCTCACGCTCCTCATGACAGCCCCTCCCTGGCGAATTCCCCTGAGGAAGGACCTTCTTTCTCAGGGACGGGGCACGCTCTGGCATCCGCATCCAGACCTCTGGAATCTCCACGTCTGGTCCCTGGACGGGACGCGGAGGATCTAGCCGGCCTACCTTCGGCCGTCATAGACACTATTAACCAAGCCAGAGCCCCTTCGACCAGGCATCTTTACGCCCTGAAGTGGCGTCTGTTCGCTGACTGGTGTTCTTCCCGAGCCGAAGACCCGCAGAAGTGCGCAGTTAGGTCAGTGCTCGTGTTTCTTCAGGAGAGGCTGGAGAGGAGGCTGTCCCCCTCCACCCTCAAGGTGTATGTTGCCGCTATCGTGGCCCACCACGACACGGTAGACGGCAAGTCTCTTGGTAAGCACGACTTAATCGTCAGGTTCCTAAAAGGAGCCCAGAGGATGACTCCCTCCCGGCCTAACCTGTTTCCCTCATGGGATCTCTCGGTCATCCTTATGGGACTCCGGAGACCCCCCTTCGAGCCGCTTGACTCAGTTGGACTCAGGGCCCTCTCTCTCAAGACCGCCCTGCTGAAAGGGAATGCTGTCTCCAAGCAGAGACTCGCCCACTGGGTTGTCGACACCATTTCCCTGGCTTATCAAACCCAGGCCGTGCCCCCCCTTTGCGGGTCCGAGCCCACTCCACCAGGAGTGTTGCGTCCTTGTGGGCACTGGCTAGGGCCACTGCCCTAGCAGACATTTGTAGAGCAGCGGGCTGGGCAACACCTAACACTTTTGCGAGATTCTACAATCTCTGAGTTGAGTCAGTATCGTCCCGTGTTCTCTCAGGTACCGAGCCCATAGAACTCGGTGGCACGTCCACGATCTGACCGGGTGAATCGCTTGCACCCAGCCCTTCCCCTAACCAGGGGAAACAGTGCGCCTTCATTCCCAGGAGATCCCAGGTTTGGGACACTGGTTGACTCCTCCCTAGCCCTCGTGGGTCGCAGTTCTGCTGGAGGAACTCGCCGACCCAAACCACTCGCGGTACCGAAAGCTACCCTGTACTGGTATAGGTGCCCCACAGGTAAGGCCTCCTGTTCGGACTCCCCCTGTGTGTAAAACCACAGTTCTGTCCCCTCACGAGTTGACTCCGTGTTTCCCTTAGGCAGTTACAGCTGCCTCGGTTGCCGTGCTGTATGCTTCCCCCCTCTGCGAGGCTGGATCTACCACCGCACTACTTTTCCGCATAAGACCTAAGTATAGGCCATGCGATGTATTTGCCACTCAAAATTTGCCTCCCCTCCCGGGTAGGTTTGGCCTCCGCAGGGTCTTCTCCACCCTAATAAGGGCTAAGACCCCCTTCCCTCAATGCGTGTAAGGGCCCCGGCCGTAGTTGCTCTATGCGAGAAACATAGAGAGAAAAGAGGCCCAGCCAGGCTGGCCCGTTCCCATGTTGGCGGCCATCACCTTGTTCCCCCCTCCAGGGTAACGATAAGGAATCCTGATGGCTTAAATGGGGCATTGGGGAAGGGTACGTGCAGCCTGATACAGTTGGTAGTTCTGCACGTAGGAATACCTGCTCGCTCCTGTATCAGCAGATCACGTACACGGCTCAGCGCATGGCTCTTTTTAAGTGGACCCCTAGTGTCGCTTCTCTGACACAACGTGGAGAGAGCGACAGAAGGGGAACGTCTAGGTTACGTATGTATATGTCATCATGAAACCGAGTCCCTCCCCTCCAAATCTGATCACGAGTGGTCAAAGGAGACTAATAAGTAACCAGGTGTTCCAATTTCTCCCATTAATTTTAGCACAAGTGCTCTGTCTTGGGCTAATTAGTCTCTGATAATACCTTTAGAAAGCTAACAGTTAACATTCTAAAGAACATGTTCATGCTATAAAGAACATCCAAACATCCAGCACTGGAAAAACATCTACTACAATATAATGGAATACAAGTAAATTATATGTTGCTTACCATAACATTTATCAGTAAAATACATGGCTACATTTGAAAGGCCGACAATGGAGAAATTTATTTTTTTGCACACATAATGGTGTAGTTACTGCATCCACAGTACAAGTAGGGGCTACCTATCAAATCTTGACTCCATGGTCCATACAAACAAAATGTTTAAAAAATAATTTAACCTCCTGAGACCCGAGCATGACTGCTGTGTGCATTTTTAATTTCTCTTTTTTATTTGTATCTATTAGCCCCTAATAAACATTCAGATTAGAGCAACATTTTTTATAGCAAATAGATTTCCTAAAATTGTATGTCCTCATATAGGGATAGCAAGACAAAGATTTTAAATTATATCAAGCTAGAAAATGTCTTTTTTTTCTTTTTTTTTTTAAATCAAATTGTTTATTATGTTTCCATGAGTGTGAGTTATTCATGTTTTTGAGACATAACAGACATTATAGCTAATTTTCTGTACACAATGTGTAAAGCAATGTGTATTGGGAAAAGCACAAATAAAAAAACTAAACAAATAAAACAATTTTTAACTTGATTTGACTGATGTTGATGTTACAATGTTAAAACAAAATCTCAATGTTCTCTCTTTGCACTGCAAAACAAACAAGTGATAGCCAGTTCTGCAGCATCTTACCAATCAGAAATTAGCATAATTTATTCTGATTCAAAGTAATGGCCAGCATCGTCCAATCACTGCCAACCATGTTAAAATACAATTATTCATTTTGAATCTATGTACTGATTACCATTGTCAAATCTTTGCCAACCATGTTGAGTGTTCACATCTTGCAGCATGAAACTGAACTTTTGTCAGATGTTAGGAGTGAATACACTTGGCTGAATAGGAAAGCTAAAGGATTATCCCTTGCTCCCTTGGTCACTCTTTAGTGAATGACTTAACCTCCAGTGTGCTGTCTGCCTGCAATGGTCTCAGAACAGTTTGAAATTCACCTTAATTTCATCCTAACTCCATAAAGTATAAAGCCTCTGAAAGCATACATTTTCAGCTTTTGGATAAACAATTCTCAATGTGATAATGCACAATGAATATAGGATTTCTAAGCAGAATAAAAAAATGGCCTATAGTCCTCCTAAGTATTCATTGTGCTTAACAGCGTGCTGTTTAAAATTTTTCAAAAAGGCATATCGGATGAAACTCTAGGTTTCAATGTAAAAACAAGTTACTTAAGTTTAATACCAGATGTAGTTTTGTTGGCAAACATACTGAGATCGGCGCCATATTTTTTTGTCACATGTGTCAAAGGTTTAACCCTTTAAGGAACTGAAATGAAATCAGAAGGTTTAAATGAAATTACGTTATGCATAGTACATCGAAGACAAAACACAATGAAGGATGAGGGGTCGCACAAGGATAAACTATTAATATTTTTTATCCAGTGATGTGTGCTTTCTGCAAATGACCATTGCTGTGGTTTATTGCATGGACTCAAAAGTCCTGTTTCCTTGAGTACATTTCCTGCTGGGAGGGAACTGCAGAGGCTGCAGGCCTGTCATTCTCTAGCACACTGCTCAATGGCCCGTCTTTTGCTCACAGGAGAATCGATCTTCACACAAGAAGCCAGAAACGCCAGGGATCAGACTTCAGCAGTCTCGCTGCCATTCTAATGCCCGGTGCCCACGGAACCAGGCCAAACATCCACCTAGCTATCGGGACCAGAAAAAAGCAGCATACACAGCACAAAAGCTCAAACAGCACACGCACATATACTGTGTGATTGCCTCTGGATCTGTGCTCTGCAATGAGCTCCTGCAATTTTCAAGTCATTTTTTTTTTTATCAATTATTTGCCCAAGAGGTAAAGCAGAGCATTTTATCACAATGGGTAAAATACAGTAATCACTTATGCTGTCCACTTTCACAAAAATTATGAACTGCACATACTCCGATGTAGTTATTGTACCTGTCTAGATTCTCAGCACTGGTTATGGCAGTTCTAAGAAGCAGGCTATTACTGCTGTCTATATAAATGCCCAATTCAGCAATCATCGGCAACTATGGTGCAATTTAAGGCAGCTAAAAATCTCAAGTCGGAGTTGAACAGAAATAATAAGGAGAGGATAAAAAGCTTTGATTTACATAGAATCTTTTGATGGTGTTCTTACTGATATGAAAGACGAAATATAAAGTTTTTCCCAAAGCATCGTCTGTATGCCGGGTCTCTTGCAGTTACTTTTGTTATGTTACGACTTTTGTATGGTATGTTAGCCTGACCTCACCTTGCTCAGATATAAACAAACCCATGCACACACGCACACACCAACACTCTCACACATACGCAAACAAAACCAGGAAACTAGAAGCAAAGCTGAATACCTTGTAGACTGAAGTGTAGCATGGGTTTACCCTTTGGTGCTGGCCTATGCTTGACAAAACCAAAATACTGATGGACACACACTCGATAAACCACACACACAAATCCTTGTACAGTTTCAGCAATTACATTTTGACATTACTATTTGGCTGAAGTCAGGCAGCAAAAATTGGACTGATTGATTGATTGACACCACACGCGTGTGCATGCTTCATTCATTTTGCCGTATCCGACTCAAATCTGTTTAGCTATTAGTAGTCAAAATCACAGACAAAATCAACACAAGCAAAACGATTTGTACAAACCCAATCCAAACCAAATCCATATGTTCTTTAAAAAAATTGTTTTATCTATTACAGTTACACAGCTATCCATTTATTTTTTAATAAATTAAGGACTCTGACGTGCATGTAGTCTGATGCACCTTATGATTTCATCACCATGTCTAAATGTCATTATGGTATTAAGCAGATGCAAAATGTCCAATCTTTTGTCCTCTCTTTCCACAATGACAGCTGTCTTATGTCTCTTGGTGTTGTGCTGACGTTTAAGTCATTCCCATAAGAACACTGCCAAAATGAACATACCTGATTTTCTAATATGCAAAATGACATAACAGCAAATCAGTCCTAAAGACTAGATGTGAATAACAAATCAGTAATATAAGCAGTGTGAACAAAGGAAAATAGAAAAATCCTTTCATTACCTTGCAATCTCAAGGGCTTTTTATTATTATTATTATTATTATTATTATTATTATTATTATTATTATTAATAAATTAGTCTTTACTAATTTCTTCTCAACCTGAGGTCTGCATAAAGTATGCTTTAATGATCACAGAGCAAAGCTGGTGTTCACAGTTAAATGGAAATAATTTGTGTACACTTAGCTGTCAAATATAAAATGACATACACTTCAGCTACAACAGCATACCAATGAAAATATGTTGATACAAAAATAACACCTTTAACAATTACAACTGTTACAGACTGATACAAAGGCAACAGATTTAGCTCTAAAAGCTGATTCTTCCGGTTGAACAACACTTATTCAAATTGATGGCAAATAAGTCTTGAATTCAGAGTGCTCATTAAAATGTATAAGTTTGCTACTGACCTCTCATGGAGCAGAGATTTAGCAGATTCTACTCTAATGGTTCGGCATTCGGAATTCATTTGAATAGGGGACTGTCGAACACGGGAGAGCATTAATTCCAACAGTTTGCATCAGTGTGAACATGCTACACTCCTTAAATTATCCTTCAAAGCTGGAATTAAAAAATCATGTTACTAATTGATAAACACACACCTTGCCGAACAGGCGGCTTTGAATTAAACATGTTTGGTTATTTTCCTCTACAGTGTCATGAATGGTGTTTGTTATTGCATGCAGAAGCACAACGATTTGCATCCGAAATGGAAATTCCTCCGCTAAGTAGGTTAGCGAGTGGACTGGGGCCATTTTGCATAGTGCTTTTTGCCTCGGCAGAGGACAGATCAAATGGCAGTCACTGGGCCCAGAGCAAACAGCGAACAGATGCCAGTACAGTTCTCTGCCTTAGGCCACCATCTTCTCAATGTTGGCCTATAACTCAATCCTGTTACCTCCCTCCTCGGATATAGGCTGCATTTACCCATTGCAAGCGTCCTGGAATTTTTGGGTCAGTGCTCAGCATTCAAAGGACACCAGTAGTGGAAAGTCAAGGAATCCCAGCAGGATCTACATCCATGCAACTGAGAAGAGCAATTTCTTCCAAGGGGGCTCACACACAGGCAAAGTTGCAGAGCAACCCATATCATGGAGTTTTCAAACACCCCAAGCTACAGAAAGTGTGAAGAACATTTACTCACCCACACATGTGCTCTCCTTGACATCATTTCTCTACGCTCCTTCCATCGGCAATACATAACACTTTTACATCATTAGACCATTCCTTAAAGCACTGGTTTGGCTTCACACAACCAAAATGGTTTATCATACAAAAGTACACCCAAACAATATGATAAATTATTACCACGCAAGGATACATTTGCAAGGCATAAACAAATGCAGAAGTGTGACTTACTAGCCCAACATGCTGGACTAAATATGAATTATAGAAAAGACAGCTTTTGAATTATATGAATAATAGATAAATGAAAATTATGTCATGATGTTCACAGAGATGTTGGGCAGAATGTTAGGGGCAGACAGCCTCAGTCACCTTTCAATTTCATTGCATATTTTTCCCTACAATGAATGTCAATGGTGACTGTGGCTATCAGTCCCTAACTTATTGCACAACATCTTTTGTGCTCCATGGAATATTGAAAGTCATACAGATTTGAAACAACATGAGGGTTAATGACACCAAAATTGTCCTTTTTTTGTTTTTGTTTTTTGGGTGAACAAACACTTTAATTATAAATATATGATATAATTAATATATAAAAAAATATATATTAAATAATATTAAGACATATATTATATGAACATATAAAATACTGTAATATATGAAATATAATATTAATAAAATACTTATTAATACACATTACATATACACATTATTATTAATATAACTTTGAATATAGATGTAGTTATTATTATATTAATAATGAATTTGATTCCAAATATTGAAGAGTTTGATTGGAACAAAAAATGCGAAGCATTTATTTTGCTACTGTAATTATGCACAATTATATAGTTAATTGTGTTTTATTATTTACATTTAGCACTGTTGTTCCATACTGTCCGCAACCTAATAAGAACAGACTTGCGATCCCTTCTGCATGTATTTGAGAACCACTGCCCTAATCTTTCTATGATAGTCTTCCCCCTCACTTTTGTACAGCTCCCTGTGTCCTATATTTCAGTCCAAGGTCAGGACAGCTTGCATTGGAGGCCACTTCAACAAGTGAGAGCCAAGAAGGCTGAAGTCCTGTCTTGCTTTTCACACACACACACTTAAGCTTACCCACATATGTACACACACTCGCACAAGTGTTTGTCTCACCTCGCCGACCCCTCTCTTTACTGAAGGGAAACACTCTCCCTAGCACTGTAACGGCTCCACTGTAATTACCATCATTTGTCAAGCGCGTGCCTGATTTATAGTCAATTAAAAATACCCCAAAAAGTGGCAGTGGGCCCTGTTGTATGTGGGTTGTGTGATTAATGTTATACAATTACAGCTGTGAAAGAGAAAGGAGATCTGGGGAAAGCCGTGTTGTGCGACAGGGGTTCATCGGGAGCTTTGCTACAAAGCCAAAGCAGAGATTAGATTAGCATGGCAGTAACAGCTTCACTGGAACCATATTACTATAGTTTAACTATGGTTACTGTACTAGTTTAACCATGGTATTTGTAGTAAAACAATAGTGACCACAAGATTAACCTGGTTAATATATAGTGTTGGATTATACATGCAGAAGAATTTAAACAACATGATTTGAATCTAGGAAAGACCCAACATTTTTAATCCTGTAATTCCTCAGCATCATAAATTAATGGACCAAGCATCAACAGTCCTACCGAAGGCCTGTCTTTGGACAATAAAATGGTCAAGACGCTCTAAACAACCTAATTTAAAGCAAAAAGGGTCATTGATCAGAAAGGCCCCTCAGCACGACCTTCTGAACATCCACACAGAGTTAAAGCAGACTTCTCGTTGAAAGGTTTCCAAAAGACCATCAGATTTGCATGACTCGAATACTAACACATTTCATCTTAATCCAGGAACATTCTACACAAAGTCATAGTACTTTACCGATTGAACCTTCTAAAATGTACAGAATGAATTTAAATCCACGATTTATATAATACCTAGGCTTGCTAGGTAATTCTGACAATTTCTTTGAACTGTGGAACCTTTGTTATAAATGTTGTATAACAAAGGAATTAACCAGTATGATTTGTAACCAGGGATTTTCATGATTTTTTTAACTAAACGTATAATATCCATGAAAGAATGTCATGCTTGGTATGCAACGGTTTGCTTGGTTACATAGAGAAAGCTGATGACAACGAAGAGCATGTCTGTTGTAACATTTTCAAGATATAAAGTTAATGATTAAACATGCACTATTTTGAGAGAGAATTTTGTAAACAATCTGTCTACAGACCCACAAAGACCTTAGTATTCATTTTAAGCATTATAAGAATTAAGCAATTCTATAATTGATCTACAGTTTGTGAACTGCTGAGCATGAATTCTATCAAAAGACAACAATTATAGTCTAATTATGAGTATCAATAACCTCATTACGATTTCATGTTTAAAAAAGCATGTCTGCATATCTATTGACTTCAGTAAAAAAGTGTTCTAAGAACACAGCAGATCTATCTTTTTTCCTACAGTTTGTCAACTGCATAGATAAATGAGCATTGTTGAAAGAAACATTGTAGAAATTAACAGAGCCACGTTGATTAGACTGTCTGACTGATGGCCTAATATGTAAGGGTTGTTTTGGCTCATGAAATACTGTAAACACATCCACCATTTGAATTCGAGCTAAAGATAATCATGGGTTTAGAATTAAAAAGTGCAGGGGACAAAATTACCTTTTTAAAGAGTGTGGGGGACATGTCCCCCACATCCCCCATGGCTGCTACGCCCTTGAGAACACACACTGTATTGTGTGAAGTGTCAAAATAATATTTTGATGATGGCCAAAAAAAGACACCTTATGGTGAACAGTGAATCAAACTGAATACCACAGTGGCAATCTGTATTAGGGCAGAGGAATTAGACTGATGCAGAGATCCTGGCCTGCTTTGGTATGATGTAATATTAAGAAGGATAGAAGAGAGTAAAAAGAGTTTGAACTGCCAATGGGGAGATACTCTAGAATGAAGATCTGGTGTGAGAAGTCCCAGACTAAAGCAATAAGCACATTTCCATTAAGAAGAACCGAAACGCCATTCCAGCTTTGAGCGATGTTATCGGGCCAATTATGTCAGCAGATCCTTATTGGAGCCTATGTTATGAAACATTTTCACAAACTCAATGAATTTTGGACTGTGCTCTGAACTATAAACTTGTTACATGGACAAACTTTTAAAGAGATGAAGTTTTGCAAGCAAAATAATATAGGTAAACTGATTTACCTTGCAATGTAAAAGGATAAATTATCCAGTATTCAGGCTTTGACTTAATACTCACAGGTGTCACCTTCTACTTTGATATGTGATCTTTCTGATTGTGTAGGTGATATTCAAATTTCCCAGTGGCAGAGAAGTTAAGCACCCAGCAGAGTTTGTATTTTCGGCATGATCAGCTGCAGGATAATAAGTGTGTGAAATTGGAGCTGGTGTTGAATTAACGATGAGGGGCTCTGGGAGAAGAAAAGATCAATCTCGTTGGCTTTCATAAAATTGCATTCCATTTTTTTTTTCTTCATTATAATGTGGGACGGGCAGAGATACATATGCACTGAGTATCCGGAGAAATGAGAGCACACCACTTTATTTGATTTTCATTTTAGTAATACAAAAATTGTCTCCTTTTCAAGAGAGTGCTGATTTTCTGTCAGCGTCCGACTCTTATTGTTGAGGTTAACGGTTTCGGCAAATAACATATTTCTAATTTCGTTTGCAGAATTTGATGGGATGGTTGAAAGTAATCATGTTTTAATTTAGATTCATCCCTAGACGGACACAGTTTACATGGTGATTTTCAAATTAAATATACTGAATCATCTATTTGATGTGATTCAGAGACTGACAGGTTCAGAGATACTTTCATCTTATTGCAGTGCTTGCAAGGTGATTGTAACCCGCACACACACACACAAGACGAGACAGTCACAATGTGAGTAAACATTGCTTTTATTAAAGAGCAGGCGAAGGTACAGTGGGGAAAATCCAGAGGGAGAATCGTCGAGGAAGCGTAGGGTCAAAAGCCGGGGAATCAAAGTAGAGAAAAGGGGCAAATCTGGGAGAGAGTGGTCAACGAGAGCGGGAGGTCGAAGCCGGGAATCAGACACAACTAGACGGGACTAGTGGGAGCAAAAGACAGGGGAACAAGGGGAGCTGGCAAGCTAAGGGGTAAACTAGAGGAGTACAAAACTAGACGAGACTAGCGGGGGGCAAAGATACGGGAAACTAAACACAATAACCAACAAGCGGGAGACGAATGTGCTGTGATATTTATAGAGACGAGTGCAGGTGTAAACAATGACAGGTGATAGGGACGAGTGCAGGTGTATACAATGAACAGGAGTGCAGATGATGCGAGTGCAGGTGTACATAATGTTCTGGCGATAGAAGTAGGCATGTGAGCCCGAGGGGGGGAGATAGTGTACGAGCATGTGAGCTCATAAGAGTAAAACGAGCGTGCAAGCTCGAGCGAGCAAAACGAGCGTAGAACTCGAGGGGGCGGAGCGAGGGAGCGGGAAGCGAGCGAGTATGCTCGTGGAGTGCGTGTGTGTGCTCGGTGAAGCCGAGCGTGCGCGTGAGCTGGACGAAGGGGAGCGCGTGTGCGTGCTCGAGGAAGCGGGGATGGGGCAGAGGAGCAGGGTTCGTGACAGTACTCCCCCCTCTATAACGGACGGCTCCTGACGGCCGCGCTCGGTTGTGAGGAGCGCGACCTCTGGGAAGTGGTGCTGGACGATCCCAACAAACAAAAAACCCTGAACAGACAACCCACAAAACACACAAATAAAATTGAGGGCAGTCCAAGGGGCACAGAGGGAAATGAGACAGTCCATGGGGTCAATGGGTAGTTTCATGGCAAGGTCAGGGGGGACATAGCGGACAGGCGGGTGGTCGGGAGATCTAGGGGGCAGCCATAGGGCAGAGACTGGGTCAGGGGGTCTGGAAGGCGACTGGAGGACAGGGACTGGGTCCGGGGGTCTGGAAGGTGACCACCGGACAGGAATAGGGTCCGGAGGCCAGGGAAGAGCCCACAGGACAGGGAGGGGGTCAGGAAGTCCAGGCTGAGCCGTGAAAGGTGGAGCCGTCAGAGGCGGCACCGTAGGCGGCTCTGGAGGCGGGGTTCTGGAAGGCTCTGGAGGTGGAGCCGAAGGAGGCTTTAGGGGCGAAGGCCTGGAAGGCTCTGGAGGTGGAGCCGAAGGAGGCGGCGTCGTGGGAGGTTTCTGAGGCGACGGCCTGGCAGGCTCTGTAGTCTCGGGGGGTAGAGCCATAGACGGCCCGAGAGGTGGAGCCGTAGGAGGCTCAAGAGGCGGAGCCCTAGAAAGCTCTGGAGTCTTTGGGATCAGAGCCGTGAGAGGCTCGGGAGGTGGAGCCGTGGGATGCTCTGGAGGGGGAGCCGTAGGAGGCCCGAGAGGCGGAGCCATAGAAAGCTCTGGAGTCTTTGGGAGCAGAGCCGTGAGAGGCTCAGGAGGTGGAGCCGTGGGAGGCTCTGGAGGGGAGCCGTAGGAGGCCCGAGAGGCGGAGCCGTAGGAGGCTCTAGAGGCAGAGTCCTGGAAGGCTCGAGAGGCTTGGGGGACGGAGCCCTGAGAGGCTCGAGAGGAGGAGGAGCCCTGAGAGACTCGAGAGACGAAGCCGTGAGAGGCTTGAGGGGTGGAGCCATGAAAGACTCGAGGGGCGGAGCCCTGAGAGGCTCGAGGGGAGGAGGAGCCCTGAGAGGCTCGAGGGGAGGAGGAGCCCTGAAAGACTCGAGAGGGGAAGCCCTGAGAGGCTTGAGAGGGGGAGGAGCCCTGAGAGGCTTGAGAGGGGGAGGAGCCCTGAGAGACTCGAGAGGTGAAGCCGTGAGAGGCTTGAGGGGTGGAGCCCTGAAAGACTCGAGAGGAGAATCCCTGAGAGGCTTGGGAGGGGGAGCCCTGAAAGACTCGAGAGAAGAAGCCCTGGGAGGCTTGAGAGGCGGAGCTCTGGGAGGCTCGAGGGGTAGAGCTCTGGGAGGCTCAAGAGACTTGAAAGGCAGAACCCTGGGGGGCTTGGGAGGTAGAGCTCTGGGAGGCTTGGGAGGAGGAGCCTTGAAAGACTCGGGAGGAGAAGCCCTGAGAGGCTTGGAAGGAGGGGGAGCCCTGAAAGACTCGAGAGGAGAAGCCTTGGGAGGCTTGGGAGGAGGAGCCTTGGGAGGCTCGTGAGGCGGAGGCCGCGAGGGCTCTGAGGGGCGAGCAGAGGCTGGCAGAGCCGTGGAAGACTCTGAGGGCAGAGCAGAGCCCGGCAGAGCCGTGGAAGACTCTGAGGGCGGAGCAGAGTTCGGCAGATTCGTGGAAGACTCCGAGGGCGGAGCAGAGCCCGGCAGAGCCGTGGAAGACTCCGAGGGCGGAGCAGAGCCCGGCACAGCTGTGGAAGACTCCGAGGGCGGAGCAGAGCCCGGCAGAGCCGTGGAAGACTCCGAGGGCAGAGCAGAGCCTGGCAGAGCCGTGGAAGACTCTGAGGGCGGGGCAGAGCCCGGCAGAGCCATGGAAGACTCTGAGGGAACCTTTGCGGTCTTGAGTACAAGACGAGACTGGGGAGAAGGGGCCCTCTTCCTTCTCAGATGTCTTCGGCCAATAGGGGATGTGGCCATGGGGACGGTCGAGGCTACAGGCGCCGGCTTGCTGACCGTGGCAGACATGGGCGCTGGCTCGTTGGCCGTGGCGGGCATGGGCGCTGGCTCGTTGGCCGTGGCGGGCATGGCCGCTGGCTCGTTGGCCGTGGCGGGCATGGGCGCTGGCTCGTTGGCCGTGGCGGGCGTGGGTGCTGGCTCGTTGGCCATGGCAGGCATTGTCGTTGACTCACTGGCCGTGCCAGGCTTCGAGGCTGGGGCCGTGACAGGCCTCGGGACTGGGGCCGTGTAAGGCTTCGGGACTGGGGCCGTGGTAGGCTTCGAGAAGGGGGCCGTGGTAGGCTTCGAGACGGGGGCCGTGGTAGGCCTCGAGACAGGGGCCGTGGTAGGCTTCGAGACGGGGGCCGTGGTAGGCTTCGAGATGGGGGCCGTGGTAGGCTTCGAGACGGGGGCCGTGGTAGGGAACACTGGTTCAGTTTCTGCCTCCCCCACAGTAAACGAGGAACCAGCGTACAGTAGGGCGAGGTCAATAAACTGAGCCAGGTTGAGAGAGCAGCGACCACCAGGCATGAATGATGAGGCTGGCTCATTCAGTCCAAATTGAAAAATGTCTTTCAGAGCCACCTCATCAAAATTCACCTGGTTGGCCAGGGCACAAAAATCCATAATATAAGCCTCCAAGGGTTGGCTCCCCTGGCGCAAAACCAAGAGTCGGGCCGCTGGCTCCATAATGTCAAGGACGGGGTTATGCGTTACACCACCGCTGCCTTGCACGAAAAACTCTTGGCAAGCGCCCGAAGAGCCGTCAAACCTCTCCGGGGGTTGAAGGCTCACGGCGCTCAGAAATGCACTGGAGGCATAAACGGGCTCAGGGGCAGACACAGGTGAAACAGGGTAACATAAATCAGACAAAGAACATACCTGCTGCCCCTGAGCCGTGAGCGCTTGGTCCGGCCTCCAAACTGTAGCTCCTCGCGCCGAATGTGACGTGCATCTCCGCTCTAGTGAGCTGCGCGAATCCTCCGCGTGATACATTGTGACTGTCTACGGTGAGGTTGGTTATTCTGTAACCCGCACACACACACACACATGACGAGACAGTCACAATGTGAGTAAACACTGCTTTTATTAAAGAGCAGGCGAAGGTACAGTGGGGAAAATCCAGAGGGAGAATCGTCGAGGAAGCGTAGGGTCAAAAGCCGGGGAATCAAAGTAGAGAAAAGGGCAAATCCGGAGAGAGTGGTCAACGAGAGCGGGAGGTCGAAGCCGGGAATCAGACACAACTAGACGGGACTAGTGGGAGCAAAAGACAGGGGAACAAGGGGAGCTGGCAAGCTAAGGGGTAAACTAGAGGAGTACAAAACTAGACGAGACTAGCGGGGGGCAAAGATACGGGAAACTAAACACAATAACCAACAAGCGGGAGATGAATGTGCTGTGATATTTATAGAGACGAGTGCAGGTGTAAACAATGACAGGTGATAGGGACGAGTGCAGGTGTATACAATGAACAGGAGTGCAGATGACGCGAGTGCAGGTGTATATAATGTTCTGGCAATAGAAGTGGGCATGTGAGCCCGAGGGGGGGAGATAGTGTACGAGCATGTGAGCTCGTAGGAGTAAAACGAGCGTGCAAGCTCGAGCGAGCAAAACGAGCGTAGAAGCTCGAGGGGGCGGAGCGAGGGAGCGGGAAGCGAGTGAGTGTGTGTGTGTGCTCGGTGAAGCCGAGCGTGCGCGTGAGCTGGACGAAGGGGAGCGCGTGTGCGTGCTCGAGGAAGCGGGGATGGGCAGAGGAGCGTGGTTCGTGACAGTGATGGTTAGGATTTTTTTCTAAACCCCTAACCCAAGACACTTAAACGTATTAACCGCTTAACATACAGACACTGTTCAAACTTCATTTTGTACATAATTGCAGTCTTAGGTACGCTATTTTCTTGTCAGCTTCATACCTTTTAAGAAATGTACTTCATTGACATTATTTACATTTTCAGCATACAACATGTCACAAACAACAGTGATGCCATTATAATTTGCTAAATAAGTAGTCTTTGGTCAATTCTTTCTTAAGCCTTTTTAGAACAGGGGTACATTGGGCAAAATATGCTTTATTTTATTAATTAAATTGCATATTTCTATCAATATTTGTCTTTATCTCTCATTTTCACCCTCTATCTCTATTCTGGTATACTATTCTTAGCATAATTTTACATAAAAATGACTCTTTTGCTGCATTGCAAGCACTGGTGTTTCCTTCAGGGAATGCAAATCTAGTATTTGTATGTTCTCTGACTGAAGCATGATGTAGAAGTAGCACATATCCTTTCTTTTCTGTATTCGCAAGATAAAGAAAACAGTGGATTCACCACTATATTTTTGGATTACTTATTTTCTCAGTAATTATCACCTATCTGTATTATCACCTATCCATACCGAGATGTGAGAAGTGGTCAAAAAGGCTTAAAGACTGCTTGCACGCATGCATATGTCTTTGCCAAACATTCTGAAATGCATGTGCTTTTGTAGTCTTTCTGGAAGTTAAATTAATTAATTTAGTTGACCCAGCAATCTCAGGTGGTTAGTGCTGACCACCTCAAGACTGACTGCATCTGCATAATTATTGAGCAGGTATGGCCAAACAGGAGGAAATGAGAGCAAAGCATTTACATAAATCTACATATGTCACCTGCACAGCTGACTACCTCTGACACCAGTGATGAGTCACCAGCCACAACAGAAAACACGCTCGTGTTCACACTGTAAACTCATTCGGCACACAGACAGCAGGAGTGTGCTCATAGTAACTTTATCACTGATATGTGATGAGTTACAACAAAACTTGTTTCAGTATTTGTAAGATTATGCTTCATTTAAGTGGCATAATTGAAGTGGCCTGCTATACTTTTGACTGAGTTTGACTGATGCCAGTGGCCATACTGCCAATGTTCCTTGCAAATTGCAGCAATTTTATGCTGTAAACAAGCCACACAATTATGTCCCATAATCCTATAGTCCTGGTATTTGTTTTCCAAGATGATGTTTTTAAAGCTGTCTTTCATTCTTTTTTTCTTTCAATTAAAATACTTTTTTATCCCAGCTTAATGTGCAGAGATATTAAAAGACATTTGTTTGCTAATTTTCCATAAGTGTGTAAACACTGTGTCTCTGTGAACACTTTCAAAACATTGCTCTGCTTTTTTTGAGTAGTCCAACATTACAACGTTGCCTCTTATGGTGTGATTTTGGGGCTGGACAATTTGTTTGGCCGAACAGTGAGAGATGAGGGGAGTATTTGGGAATATGTATACTGTATATATATTGCAGTTCCATTTGCTATCGCAAATTACACATAGCAGCTTTTATAAGACTCTTTAAAGGGCCTCTTGAAAGAGCTTGATGAGCACAGTTGTCTGTCCTGTGTTGACCTATTTCCCATCGAAATCAGAAATTTGGACTCATCCCTTTTTTTTGTATTTAGATACATTACAGCTATGAATCTACTATATTTGCTAGTCGATTGCAGTTGGTGGAAGGGATATTCTCATTCTAGAGACCATTTCATTGGACAAAAATCAGTGTCAAGCAAGATATTTTATTTACTTACATCAGAAGCCCTCCCACGCAACATCATATTCTGGTCCGTTGTAGTGTTTAAAAAAAAAAATGCATTCTCAAAGCCTAGTGTGACAGCCCCTTGAAAGCCACTAAAAATCTTTTTTTTTGTTTTTTTTGAGTAGGAGTTGTAATGCCTGCAAGTTCCTAGGCATAGTGCTCAGAAACTTGTTGTAGCACACGCTATTCATCTTGGCTTAAACATTCCAAAGCCTGTGTGTATTTACTTGACTGAGTGATCTCGCTTTCCCAAACAACATAAAAGTAATAGCATCTCTGAAATCTCTGTGTTTAAATTTTGGTTTACCGGTGAAGTTATTTGCACTTTGTTAGCATGCTTATGTGTGAAGGTGAGAGCAAGTGAATGGTTTTGTGTATGTTGCACTTTGCTGACAGAAGCATATTCATCGTAATAGAAGTGCATGGTGGTTACAGGGCCACTCAGTAAAGCGGAACTGAGCTCTGTCTCCATGGGCATGGATCGCTGGGTACCAAGATGACAAAATGCCTCACTGCCTTTCCCAATCGAATAGAATTAAATAAAAAGATTGAAAGAACAAATTCCAGGCGGGATCGGTCATCTTACTGTATTGGTGATAAAATATATATTTGTCTACTGGTAAAAGGGCTACTTCTCATTGTGATTTTGGCTAGATGAATTTGCTTTCAAACTGTTTTATTTTCTGTCATCGTGATAGTGTTGAATGGTGTTGTAATCATGTTCTGTAGCTTTAATAAATGGAAATTCAAAGGAAACAATCTTTTGTAAGGACTACCTTCACTATCTAATTACATGGATCAATGGCTCCCCCAAACAAAATAAGTTGGAACACAGCGGTCAATCCGGCTTCAAGTTGGTGATTGTGTGCAAACTCAACAGTCATGCCTAGTCACACTCATAAACACTACACAAAAAAAACTCATCATGCAAACTGCAGCACAGTCCTATCTTGGCAAACGACTGCACCATTCTTCATCGTTTAGCTGTGCAACCTGTTGACACGACTGTCAATTTGGGAAGAGGAGACGGAGTAGAAAGGCACTTTGGCAGAGACGCTAGATTCCCGCTGAGACCCGAAGCTGTGCCAGCAAGATATTATGCTGATCCCAGAGGAGTTGAAGGAAAGCTTGAAGACATAACTTTGAATCTCAGTGGAGCCACGGCGCACTGAATTGTGACAATCATGATGAACAGTTTTTTTTTCTTTGACAAGCACTGACGATCATGGCAGGAATCCATGAGAGTACGCAGAGTCTGATTAACCCATGAAAAGATTTTCCCATCATTCTGATTAAACAGAATTCTAGGTAAACTGAAGTTGAAGTTCAATGATGAATTTGAAAGCCTTAAAAACATTAAAAAGGTTTATTGTTAAATGATAATTATTGTGTAATTACAACCATAATCTACAGTAAAGATCTTCAATTACTTTCTTGCGGGATACAGATTATCAAAATAAAAACTTGGTGGTGGCCAAACTTTGCTACCACTTTTATTGTAAGTAACATATTAACATGCCAATATACTGTATATATTAGTGGCGTGTGGTGGACTTTTGAAATTATGTTTTTATTTATTTTATAATTTTTTTCAATGTAAATACCTATTGCAGCTCCAGCTGACATTTACAAAGCTTTCAGGTTAAAACCATACAAATGTGAAATCTGATTTATCACAACATATGATATAGAAAAGGCCTATATAAAAATATATAATGTGAAAAAAATGCATATTATTGAAAACATATTAGCAAAATAACAAAATACTAAAAATGCCTGTTGTCCTACATGCAACACATATATTCTTTAAGTCATAGTTTATTATCATATCATTTGAATAAGCTATATACAGTACATACATGCCTAAACAAAATTAACGATTATAAACTCATCAAAAAAAGAAACGTCCCTTTTTCAGGACACTGTATTTAATTTTTTTTACAAATCCAAATAACTTTACCAATGCTTGTTCAATGAACCATAAACCATTAATGAACATGCACCTGTGGAACGGTCGTTAAGATACAAACATCTTACAGATGTAGGCAATTAAGGTCACAGTTATAAAAACTAACGTAACCTCGGTTCCCTGAGAGGAGGGAACGAGTATTGCATAAGTAGCTTACGCTATGGGAAAACTCCGTTTCTCGAGAAATATTGAAGTCTTTATGTAAAACGCATTGCAGCTGCACAGCAGACAGCAATGAGCGAGGCAGCTCGGTCATTGGCTGTGCTGCGGCAACTTGCTTGAACCAATGGCGGGGTGACTCTGAACGCGCGACCAATGGGCGCACGCTTCGCGCTCAGAGCCCGCCAAGATGGGCATGGCTAGGGCTATATATTAGGCGCCCCATCATGAGAGTTCTTTAGGTTCAATCGACTGAAGCAAACTGACCAAGCACAAGCACGGCAGCTTACGCAATACTCGTTCCCTCCTCTCAGGGAACCGAGGTTAAGTTAGTAACCGAGTCGTTCCCTCTCGAGAGGTCTCTCCTATTGCGTAAGTAGCTTACGCTATGGGAACACCATGCAAAACGCTGTGCGTGCTGACTTCGCTCTATAAAGCCAGAGGCAGATGCCTGAGCCTTAAAGCAAAGTGATTATTCAACAAGCCGGCCAACGGCGAGCTATATAATGGGATAATACAGAGCGCCTTTGCCCCAAGGTGGCCCATGGTGGGGCGCTCATAGTAAAAACATAAGCACATATCTTATGTACTGATTTTTTCTACTTACTGATATGCATAAAAAACCCTCTAAGTCAGTCAGAGATGGACCTTATAAGGGAGGAGATAATGCTCAGCAAATACATACTCCAGTTCATACTACAGTCAGGCTGGAATGCCATGAGGGGACCTGTAGGTTATAAAACCTGATAAATGTCGAAGGCGAGGCCCAGCATGCCGCCGCACAAATATCTTCAATGGGTATCCCACTCGACCACGCCCACGAGGAGCCCATGCTCCTCGTAGAGTGAGCTCTGACGCCTAAGGGGCATTGAAGGCCCTTGGCTTCATAAGCCAGCGCTATAGCATCCACTATCCAGCGCGATATTCTTTGCTTTGAAACTGCGAGACCTTTAGTGCGGCCACCAAAGCATACGAATTATTGTTCCGTCTGTCTGAACGGGGCAGAACGTTCCAAATATACTCTGAGCGCCCTGACCGGGCAGAGTAAATTAGCGTCGCTTTCGTCTGCTGGAGACGATAGCGCTGCCAGATATATAACCTGTACTCTGAAGGGTGTGGAGAGCACTTTAGGAATATACCCGTGCTTTGGCCTAAGGACAACTCTGCAGTCGTTAGGTCCAAATTCCAGGCAAGCAGCGCTTGATGACAGCGCGTGCAGGTCGCCCACTCTCTTGACTGAGGCGAGCGCCAGCAAGAGCGCAGTTTTGAGCGAGAGCGGTTTAAGGTGCACGGTTCGGAGAGGTTCGAACGGGGCACTCTTGAGTGCGTCCAGGACCGTGGCCAGGTCCCAGATCGGCACCGAGGGGGGGGCGAGGAGGGTTCATCCTTTATTAGGCCGTTTTTCCCTAATGAGCGTCCCTTGTCAGGATTGTGTGACGCCGCTATGGCAGCCACATAGACTTTGAGCGTGGAGGGTGTGCGGCCCGCCTCCAGCAGCTCTTGCAAGAAGGCGAGTACACTTGGTATCTCGCACGATTTGGGGTTCAAGGTCTTGATATCACACCAGTCACTGAACGCTTTCCACTTTTGGGCATATAAGCGCCTCGTAGAGGGCGCTCGCGCCTCAGTGATGGTTCTCAACACGCCACTGGGGAGGTTCTCGGGAACCCGTTGAGGGGCCATGCATGAAGGGCCCACAGATCGGGGCGGGGATGAAGAATCATCCCGTTGGCCTGCCTGAGGAGGTCCAGCCTCAACGGAATCGGCCATGGGGCAGATTGCATCATCTGCATCAGTTCTGGAAACCACATCTGGTTCTTCCAGAGTGGGGCTACCAGGAGCACTGCACATTTCACTTCCCTGATCCGACTGATGACCTGAGGTAGCATCGCGATCGGGGAAAAGCATACAAGGGGCGGTTCGGCCAGACTTGGGCGAAGCGTCCGTGCTTTTTGAGAAGAAAAGAGGGCAGTGCGCATTTTCCCTGGAGGCGAAGAGGTCGACCTCTGCCTCGCCAAAGGTTTGCCATAACCACTGAGCCGTCAGGGGGTGGAGAGACCATTCCCCTGGGAGAACTTTGTCTCTGGACAGCATGTCCGCTCCCTGGTTCAGGACGCCTGGCACATGCGCTGCTCTCAGCAAGCGCAGGTTGTGCTGTGACCATAAGATGAGCTCCCTGGCCATAGAGAGCAGGGAGCTTGACCTGAGTCCACCCTGGCGATTTATATACGATACTACCGTCATGTTGTCCGTTCGGACCAGGACGTGTTCGTTTTTCAGGTACAGAAGCAGGGCTCTGAGAGCCAAGGCGACCGCTTTCATTTCCAGACAGTTTATATGTAGGCACTTTTCCGGGTTTGACCAAAAGCCGGAGACAGGCCTGCCCTCGTAAAGGGCCCCCCATCCTATTTTGGAGGCATCTGTCGTGATCATTTTTCTCCGTGTGTTCACGGCCAGACTCACGCCGGTTTGATACCAGTTGACGGCTTTCCAGGGCGTCAAGGCTTTTATACAGCTGTGATTCGCTCTGATTAAAAAGTGGCCCGAGCGCCACGCGTGAGTGGAGACACGGCTCTTGAGCCAGCGTTGGAGAGGACGCATGTGCAACAATCCTAGCTGGAGTACAGCTGATGCCGAGGCCATGAGACCGAGCATCCTTTGAAATCGTTTGACGGGGGCGTGCGCGCCCGGTCTGAATGATGTTGCAAGGCGCCGAATAGCGAGCGCGCGCTCTGATGATATGTGCGTTGTTAACTGACTCTCTGATTGTGCTATGATTAGCCAATCGTCGCGGTAATTCAGTATTCGCACTCCCCGCTGTCTCAGGGGGGAAAGTGCTGCGTCCATACATTTTGTGAATGTACGGGGGGCCAATGATAGGCCGAATGGTAGTACTGTGTACTGGTATGACTGTCCCTCGAAAGCGAATCTCAGAAAAGGCCTGTGATGAGGCACTATCGGAATGTGAAAGTAAGCGTCTTTCAAATCCACTGATAGGAACCAATCCCCGGGTCGAACTTGCGCGAGGATATGTTTGGTCGTTAACATTCTGAACGAGCGAATCATTAAAGCTTTGTTCAGTTGTCTGAGATCTAGGATGGGGCGGAGGCCACCGTCCTTTTTCGGGACGAGAAAATAGCGGCTGTAAAAACCCGCCTCACTCATAGAGGGAGGGACAGTTTCTATAGCGCCCTTCTCTATCAGTTTGAGCACCTCGGTGCGTAGAACATGTGAAACATCTTTCCTCACTTTCGTCTCCACCACCGCTGAAAAGCGGGGTGGTCTGCGAGCGAATTGAAGCGAGTAACCGTGTTTTATTATGTTCAAAACCCATTTCGGTATGTCGGGGATTTTTTCCCAGGCTTTTGCTCGCACAGATATGGGCTGAATGCTGGCTGGGGGCGTGTCGCAGTGACGTATGGGCCCCACCGGTGAATCGCCTTCTGCTAACACTGAGCTTACAGCTCTCAGAAGCGCGGGCGCGCGCTGAGCAGCTTTGTTGAGTGCCGAGTGCAGGGGTGCGTGTGAGATTACAGGCACGCGTGCTATCTCCGTAATGCTCGCAGCATGAGCTGGAGAAATGTTTGAAACTGTATCGACAGTGTTTACGGGTGGGGGTGCATACATTGTAATAGGCACGCGCGTCACTTTCATAAAGCTTCCCGCTCTTAGCGGGGAGTTTCTTGGCTCGTGCTTCGCATCTGTGATGCTCGCGGCATGAGCCAGAGAACTGTTTGAAACTGTATGGGCAGCACTTATGGGTGGGGGTGCATATACTGTAGTAGGCACGCGCGGCACTTTCATAAAGCCTCCCACTCGCGGCGGGGGGTTTCTGGCCATGCATACAGTGTTTGTGTGTAGGGGTGCATGCATGACAGCAGGCACGCGTGCTAACTTTATAGTATTTCCCGCTTTTACTGGGGAAGTGTTTATAACTGTGGGAACAGTGCTTGTGTGTAGTGGTGCATACATGACAACAGGCACACGATCTACATTTATGGGGCGTCCAGCTGGAGCTGGGGAAGTATTCGGCACTGTTTGGACAGTATTGATATGTGGGAATGCGCACCTTAGTGTGGACACGTGACCAATAGTGACACAAGCAGAAAATGACTCTTTTTGTGATTTTTGTGTGTCGCCGTTAAAACGGCGTTTGTTTGCAGGTGAGCGAGTTCTGTGACTGGTCCATTGACTGCTGTACAGACATTTCCAGCTGCCTGTAAGGGGACTGGGTAATGTTTTACACATTTTGGAGAGAGTGGTCCGGCTTTTGCGAGACACGCACTCTCTCTTTTTCTTCCTTGGAATGAAGCGCTGACGCAGCTTGGCCGGCGGCGGCGTATGCGCGACCGGCGAGAGCTGAGGTAGATCGGCAGGGCTTCGAGGGATGAGAAGCTTTGGCTTTCCATCCAGCGGTGGAGGGTGGGCACAGATGGTTGGCCACAGCCTCCTCGAGGGGCGGGGTTCCCTCGTAGCCTCTTTCTCTCGCGCCGTCTACCGAGGAGAGCGAGGAAGAGAAAGAAGGCTTCAGGCGAGCAGAGTGCGGGGCTTTCCACGACTTTGTGAGTTCGTCGTGAACTTCGGGAAGAAAGGGAGGGTCTCTGTCGAGGGCCTGCCGGCGCCCCTGTAGGAACCACTCGTCCAGCCGGCTGCGGGCGGGTTCTTCCGGAGAAGACCAGTCGAGCCCGAGGTCTTCCACGGCTTTAGATAGGATGCGGACGATCTCCGAGTCCATGCTGGTGCCCGTGCTCATGTCCGCTAATGTCGACGGCGCGGGGTCGAAGGCCGAGCCCGGCCAGTCGTCGGATGCAGCGTCAATGGAAATGCACATAACTGTAAATCAGAAGGTCGCTGGTTCGATCCCCACAGCCACCACCATTGTGTCCTTAAGCAAGACACTTAACTCCAGGTTGCTCCGGGGGTATTGTCCCTGTAATATGTGCACTGCAAGTTGCTTTGGATTAATGTGTCTGCCAAATGCATAAATGTAAATGTAGATGCCTCATTTGGCTGGTTTGGATATGTCAACTGCAGCACCATGATGGAATGGTCAAAAAGGAGAGCTGTTTGAATCAGTTTGAAGAAGAGGAGATGCCTCAGACTAAGCTCCTTGCTCAGACAGCTGTATAAGCTGCTTTTGTGTGGAAACAGTATTGCAGTCTATAAGAACTTCCAAAAACATGTGTTCTGAAGAGAGACAAACACATCTGGGATTGCATGAGTGCGAGTAAATGATGAGAAAATTTTTATTTTTGCGTGAACTATTCCTTTAATAACCTTGTAAAGGGATTAATGGGAAGGAGGAGGCGAGAACCGGCTTGACAATATAAATAATAGTTTAATATAAAACTGAAACAAAAAGACACAGGTGTCGGATCTTTCTCTCCATCGCACTGCAGCTTCCAGTCCGCCTTTATCCCTCTATGAGGCTTGATTATCCTGATTAGGGGCTGGGTGTGCAGAATCACGACCTGGCCCTGCCCTCCGCCCTCCGCCCTGCCACAAACCTCAACTAACATATACATTTTTATCAAATTTAATTTAAAAATAAAAACATTGTGATCATTTTGACATATTGGGGCTTTTCTTTTACAAACTCTAAAAATGGAACATTAAGATCTGCTGAAGCCCATCTCTTTGACAATATCAACCCACATAAGAAAACGATAGCTATCAAATACAGTTGAAGTTAGAACTTTACATACACTTCGATTGAAGACATTTAAAATAATTTTGTAACCACTCCACAGATTTCATATTTGCAATCTACAGTTTTGGCAAGTTGTTTAGGACATCTACTTTGTGCTTGACATGAGTATTTTTTTCCAACAAATGCTTACAGACAGATTGTTTCAATTTTACTTGACTATAATCACAATTCCAGTGGATCAGAAGTTTACATACACTAAGTTAATTGTGCCTTTAAACATCTTGGAAAATTCCAGAAAATTATGTCAAGACTTTACACAGATAGCCATGATTGGAGGTGTATCTGTGGATGTATTTTAAGGCCTACCTTCAAACTCAGTGCCTCTTTGCTTGACATCATGGGAAAAATAAAAGAAATTAGCCAAGACCAAGCAATTTCCAAATGCCTGAAGGTACCATTTCATCTGTACATACAATAGTACACAGGGAAAAACACCATGGGACCACACAGCTATCATACCGCTCAGGAAGGAGACGCATTCTGTCACCTAGAGATGACCGTATTTTAGTGCGAAAAATGCAAATCAATCTCAGAACAACAGCAAAGGACCTTGTGAAGATGCTGAAGCAAACAGGTGGACAAGCATCTATATCCAGAGTAAAATGAGTCCTATACATAACATGAAAGACTGCTCAGCAAGGAAGAAGCCACTGCTCCAAAACCACCATAAAAAAGCCAGACTACAGTTTGCAAGTGCATATGGGGACAAATATCTTGGAAATGTCCTCTGGTCTAATGAAACAAAAATGTAACTGTTTGGTCATAATGACCTTCTTTATGTTTGGAGGAAAAAGGATGAGGCTTGTACGATGAAGAACACCATCCCAACCATGAATTATTGGGGTGGTGGCATCATGTTGTGGGGGTTCTTAGCTGCAGGAGGGACTGGTGATGGCATCATGAGGAAGAAAAATTATGTGGATATTTTGAAGCATCATCTCAAGACATCTGACAGGAAGTTAAAGCTTGGTCGCAAATGGGTCTTCCAAAAGGACAATGACCCCACGTATACCTCCAAAATGGCTTAAGGACAACAAAGTCAAGGTATTGGAGTGGCCATCACAAAGCCCTGACCTCAATCCGATAGAAAATTTGTGGGCAGAACTGAAAACGCATGTGTGTGCAAGGAGGCCTACAAACCTTCTGTCTGAAGGAATGGGCCAAAATTCCAGCAACTTATTGTGAGAAGCTTGTCTACCCTAAGTTTTGTCTACCCAAAACGTTTGACCCAATTGAACAATTTAAAGGCAATGCTACAGTACCAAATACTGACAAAGCGTATGTAAACTTCTAACCAACTGGGAATGTGATGAAAGAAATAAAAGCTAAAATAAATCATTCTCTCTACTATTATTCTGACATTTCACATTCTTAAAATAAAGTATTGATCCTAACTGACATAAGACAGGTAATGTTTTCTACTATTAAATGTCAGGAATTGTGAAAAACTGAGTTTAAATGTATTTGGCTAAGGTGTATGTAAACTTCTCACTTCAACTGTATAGAACTTTTAAGAATACATTTAAAACTGAAGAAAGAGAAAATGTCTATTCTTCCTCTATAATCTTCCCATAAAATGAGTGGAAAATGAGTTTGGGATTCGTTTGGGAAACGTTTAGGATTTAGTATGCAGGCTCAGTAGCACTTAATTAACAGTTTTTACAAGCTTTACATACCATGAACAGATGAGACAAACCTGTTTAACGTGTGAAGGATGGAGAATAAAAGCTATGTTTTCTGTGCATTTTCTTTTAAGGTTTGCTTTTGATCACCGATTTCTCTTTTGTTAAATATGATGGCCAGAGAAACGTAAACAAGCACATTCTGGTCCAAATCTGTGCTCTAACAATAACTGAACGCTGTTGCACACATCACTGAATGTTGTTAAACTCACCATTGAATGTCGATGTGCAAGCCGTTGAATGTTGTTGTTAAATTACAGCTGAGTTCTGCACAGAGAGTGTTCTGATAATTAGAATGGGAGGGGATTTTGCCAAAATTAGATGGAGGGCAAGACAAAAATTATTGGAGCCAATTGAGTAATACTGCTCTACAGTTTCTATGCTCCTCATTGCTTCTTTATATGGGCCTAATCTCATGAAAATTAATTGACTGTGGTGATATTTTAGCAAAATTATATTATTTGAGCACTTCCACATTTCGGGGCATTTCAGAGGTGAAAAGTTTACAGTGTGGGGCTTAAAGTGTATTAAATGTTTACCTAAACAGATGAGGTTTTTAAGATTAATGTTATATCAAGTTTTAAATCAACAAAACCCACCTCCCTCCCTTAAACCTAACCAATTGTGTCAGAAAAAAGGAAATGTGAGATAAAAAACATTTTTTTATGGTTAATGCTCTATTGAGCTGTAAATCAACAATACCTTCAAATCAAAGCAATAACAGCCAGAGGGAAAAAAAATTATGTTTAGTGAAAAGTCAAAAGAAGATTGCAATATATGTAATTGTAACTATATCAGATATTATTAATAAAACACTTGAACTCGTTGCATGGCCATTTTTTGCCCTTTTTTCTGTGATATTTTTGTCAATTTCTGTGGCATTTTTGCCCTGAGTCCCCATTAATTTCCAACACTATTGTCATTGTATCTTTCTAGGTATTAAAAAGTTTGTTTTAGACATATAGTAGCAAGTAAACAAGATATCCCCACATACATGTCAAACAATACATTGTGTTAATCTTTGACACAGTTAAAACACTGCCTTCCTTAAAAACAAGCAAAGTTTGTTCAGTGGTTAAAAGTGTTCCGACAGTTCCCTAGTACCTGAATGAACAGCTCCTTTCCAGATTAAAATGAAATATGCAGAAAATCACTGTATTACAGTTCTTGTATAGTGATAGGATAGAAAGTCTTGAAAAAGCTATGAAAGCCGCTGTGCACTGCAGGCTTCCGTCATGCCGTGCACAGCGCGTCTTAGTTTATAAACAGATTTAGCGCTTATAACTTTCTTCCAAGCATAACTTGCTATGCTTTTTTTTTTTATACTGAAATAAAACTGCAGTGAAGTTGAGTACTTCAAGAAAAAGCACTATTATATATGTATACTTAAAAAAAGTAGAAAAGTTTGAGAAACATACTCAACGACTGGAATGAGAGTAGATGTAATCTGTTACTTTCCACATCTGCTAAATATAATAGTTATATGTATACGTTATTAAATAAAAAATTGGCAAAAGAATAAAACATTATACCATTTAAAAAATATATAATAATAATATATCAGCTACACAGATTTTCCACAAACAGGGATTTGTGTAGTACAAGCCCCTCACACATGTATTTTATCCTGCTTGAGTGAAGCCACAGTCCACTTGGCTCTCACTGCAGAACTGACCTATGCAGCATGTCTGGTCCCCAGTCTGATTTGTATTCATAAACTGCACAAGAACTCTATACATCTCTGTGGTGAACACCACATGGTGGATTGCATTTTTACACTTATTTTATTAATTTCTCATGTTTGGCTTGAGGGGTGGGCAGGTTTCAGTCCCATCAGGCAACATATTGATTATCATTTATCCAAAGAACTGATTAATATGTTGTTGCTCTTCAAACACTCGAGGAGTTGCTGGTTTTGTGTGAGGCAGTGTAGGAGTATTCTTTGGGGAAGTGCATGCTTAATGTGTAATTAGACTGTAATTTCATTAATCACTCTGATTCTTGGGGTCTCAGGAGAGGGTTTTTTTTTTGCAAACACAAAGACCTGCGAGGAAAAGGCTGCTTTCTTACAGTCCCTATGAAATTAGCGTTTTAGGACTTTCAGTAAGCCTTTGAAGCCATCTTTATGCTAGTGTACTCCTAACCATTGGGAACATTTTCTTTTTGCTGAATTTGAAAAAGTCCTTCGCTTGCTGGAAACAGACAAACAAAACATTGTTGGATTCACACTGATCTCAAAGTGAAATCAGAAACATTAGGTTTACTTAAAAACATTTTTTTTTAGCTAAAATCGGTCAGTGCTTGCTGAAATGCAAAACACTGCCCCCAGTGGCCAAAGCTGTTAGTGTTGCTAGGCATGTGTGAGCTCCATTTTCCGGGTGAAATGTCCAAAAATTGACATCTTGGTTTCAGTGCGGGATCAGAGCCCGGGTCTCCCATGCTGCTGATGCAACAAGCTTCAAATCACACCTCAGAGGAAGTTAAACTTTCTCATGTTAATGCAAAAATTGTCTGATGGGAGATGCTGAGCAACAGTGTTTACACTTTTAATTGAAATCAAGCCACAAATGACTAACTTACAGTCTGCATATTAAGCTGGGATACAAGAAAATCTCTTTAGCATCAAAAATAATATACACATCAGCTGTACATTTTATTTCTCTGCCTTTCTTTCTCTGTTGTTTTAATTTCATGTTCCTGTTTGATGAGGTAAGAGTAAGGGTTACCTGTTCTAAAGTTAAAAACATTATTCTTATATCTGTCTTAATTTCCTTGAAAAGAGAAAGATACAGACAGAGAGTGTCTAGATGCCGTCGCATTTGCGCTACATGTCTGGCAGACTCTCAGTGTTAGTCTGCCTTTATACAGAAAGTTGTCCCCCGGAGATTCTGTTCACAAGTGGCAGACAGTGGAAGAGAGAGAAATCACACAAAGACTTTTTAAACATCAGCACAATCAAACAGAATAATTTATGAGCACCAGAGCATTTTATAGTTTTGTTTGGACACTGCAGCTTTTAATTTCCTCTTTTTTTTTTTAATAAATGAAATAATATTGTGCATGATAATACGAATAATGTACAATCAACATTCTCAAAAGCCCTGGAGAACTGTCCTCACTTCAGATGGCATACAGATGTAGCTCATACATGTACAGATGAGCAACCAAAATGCAAATGAGAGCATGATAGAGAAACTGATATGAAACAAGCAAACATTACTAACAAACCTTCTCTAACAATGCTGATGACATAATTTCCATACCTTGCAGCAGAGGAACATCTTTGAGGAAACCTCCACTGTACTCGACTTGGTACTCTTTTTCTTGAAATCCTGGTACACAATCAACTTTGTATTCCTCTTCTTGTGCTCCAATACACACAATCTAAAAAACAAAATGAAAGATTTCTATTCAGTTACTTGAGATACCACACATACAATCTTGCACCAAAATTCGTATGTGACTTTTAATGTGCGTGCTAATAGTTTACCCAGAAAATTTGTTCCAAATCTGTATGATTTTACAATTTGTTTTCCATAGAATGACAATTTATAGTGACCATGTTTGTCAAGCTCCAAAAACAAACAAAAACACAATAAAAAGGTCCATATGATTCATGCAATATATGCCATGTCTTCTGAAGTCATATGATATATAGCTCTGTGTGCCAAACAGACACAAATTTAAGTCATTATTCATACAAACTATTCCCCTTAATTTTACAGTGGAGGACAGGATTATCAGTGAATAGCAACTTAATATTCACTCTCTTCTTCACATAAAGCAATAGCATGGCTTCACACTTGGAATATAGGACACAAATCTTATGGATTACATTTATGATATATTTTTGTTCCTTTTTGAAGCTCACATAAACCAGATTAGAATGACATAATGGTAAGTAAATAATAATATTTCATTTTAGGGTGAACTATTCCTTTAAGTTTGAATTAACTCATGGAAGAAATACATGTTCTTTCTTGACATAGTTCATACTTGTCAGTAACTCGCAGAATTCAAACTATATTCTCAGACATTTCTATATAAAGCATTATAAAATATTTCAAAGAATATATAATTTGTGCGTGTGTGTGTGTGTGTGTGTGTGTTTTGAAGTACTCTTGAAGAGTATTTTACGACAGTCAAACGTAATTGGGAACAAAGGGCAAAAGCGGTAAAGAGTTGCTATTTTAAAAGATCAACAAGTCAATTTTCTGTCATCCCTACAATGAATAAATGCTGCATTTACAGCATGCGAGACCACAATGAATCTGCTGAGGGCTTTTCTGGTCAATTATGTCACTTTCTGGTTGCCTTCCACTTAGCAAAGCAAAGCTTGTCTTCATTAAGAATGAAAAGTAATCATCTAGCTTTTAAAACTCTGAGGAAATTGCAGTGTTGGGGATTTTAGATCAACGGTAAAAAGGGAGAGAGGTTTTTTTAGCTTGCTGTTTTCTCAGCCAGGCATCAAATAACTTTATGTCCATCTTACTGTCATTCTTCTTTTACGCCGAGCAACATTATGACTCTTTCATGTCTATTTTTGCTCTCCATCAATCACTCTTTAAGCTAGTGAGAAGCAGGGATTGTTTCTGACAATGACATACCCCACATGCAACCATCCTTGGATATACAGTCCTGTCCCTCCTCTCAGTCCTACACAGAGGCAAATTCCTGACATGCCAACTAAATATTTTTCATACTTTCATTCACAATCCCCAATTGATTCATTGATGCTTACAAGCAAAGTGTGTCAACTTTTTCACAAATTGCATGCCCGAAGACATGCTCCTTAGCCGAAGCAGCACACGAGTCTGAGCTTCACCCGTCAGGCCTTCAGAATTTCTTCAGAATCTTTCGACAGTGCATATGAATGGGCAACTAGAGTCAGATTGTCAGATTCATCAGCCAATCAGATTGATTTATTTGTTCTTGGTGGGTGTGATCTTTAGGGTATGTCCCGGTCGAGGCCTTCTAGCTGGCCTTGAGTGACGCAATCACACTTTAAGTGATGTACATAATTTGAAAGCGAAGAGTGCGAGATCTTGCTGATGAGTTGGCTGTAATCACTTCTGGTATTGCCGTTGAGAAAGATTTAAAAACACGAGATGTTCTGCATGACCGTGTGATGGCTTAATTTATTAAACAGGAAAGGAGGACTGATTTTCACTTCAAGTAAATTGGTTAGTGCTTTTTGCATTGTTATAGCAACAGGAGTTTTCTAAGTGTAAATTATGCTGCTTGAATTCAAAGTCGGATCAAGTTTTGAAAAGTATTGCTGCATTCCTTTCAACTCAGAAAGTCGGATTTTATAACTTCCTACTAGGAAATGTGTAATGGAATGCATCTTGAAGTCAGAATTACAAGGTGTAGGCTCGTGCAGAAATTCTCAACTCTGATTTCGCTGAGATGCAAGTGCATGATGTCACAAAAACATTTCGACACTCAGGGAGGTTTACAAAGTAAGTGATAAACATTCAATTTATTAAGTAATATCGATGCCTTTCAGATCAAATATTAAGCTTTAATAACAAATTTCAAAAAAGTTTAACAAATGCCTGCAGAAAAAGGTGTATAAAACATTATATTCTCTTTTGATAATTGTACACCTGAAGCACAAATTCTAGCGCTGCAGATTGTTTATCAGTTGAGAGAGAGATCTCTAATGAGAGTCAAACGCCTGCTAAACTAATAGAAGTGTTACAGTTCTGAATATCTGTGAATGGAATGCATTTATGGTCAGAGATATCAAGTAGGAATATCCCTCATCCAACTTGAATGGAACGCAGCACAATCATGTACCCTGACAAAACTACATTTATTGCACGCAACGTTTAAATTGCAAATATTATTAGATCGATTTTTCCAGGTATTATAGACCTCCTTGGTAGATTCATATGAAAAATTATGATTTTTGAATGTCTGTTCGGGAGACATTCTTTTCACAAAACAGTCATGCTGCAGTTAAAATTAGGCTTGCTTGAGCATTAAGTGTTGTTTCAAGTTCCCTTCATGCGTGGCCGTATTTTAAAAATGTCATTTGGTATTACTAGTTAGCTGTGACATAATGTATGATGCCCAAAGACATAGGGTGTCTTGTTCATTGTGAAACTCTTTTCTTAATAGCATGAATCATATTGAAGGCCTAGACTTAAAATGCACGGTCCGCCACTGGTCCTACATAGTACAAATTCTTGACAGATGGTTCTCAACTGGTGGATAAATGGGTTGTAAGTCTGTTCTGACAGTATAGGGAAAAACTATTCTAGATTCAATGCAACTAAACATGTAATTGTACATAGTTGGGAAACTTTTAAAGCAGAGGAGGCAACACTGTCCGTGTACCTTCAGATCATTGTATATTTTTTTGTCTTCAAAATGGAATAACCAATAAACTGACTGTTTACTCAAAATTGAGAAAACACTTTATTTTTTAAAATGTTTTCATTTATTATAAGAACTAGGAAAACAGGAATTCAGCTCGATTTCTAGTTTTTTTCATTCAAGCACATAAAAAACAATCTTATTACTTGAATTGCATAAGTGGATGGACATGACACGGCCATTTCTACTGATTGGATTGTGGCGGAGGATAGGGGTAATTCTGCACACCCAGCCCCTAATCAGGCTAATTAGCCATCGAGAGGGATAAGGGCAGACCGAAGACGGCAGTGCGACAGAGAGAGAATTACGGACAGCTGCCCGACATCTGTGTGTTGACGAACGGCCGCCAACCACGAAGGGTGAATGGGCTCCCGACCGACTGCCTGGAGCGGGAGAACACCTGCCAGGGTCCATGCCAAAATGGACAGGTTGGGAAACATTTGTCGTTGTACACGTGACTTGTGTTAAAGTAAATAAAAGTTGTTGTTGTTGTAGCATTTCTAATGTTTATTTCATCGGGAAACTGCCGCAATATTTACAACAATGCCATGTAAAATTAATTTAGCAAAAATGTAGAGAGTAAAGTTATTCTATAAGACCAGCTAACATCGAGATGTGGTGATCTTGCAGCCATTGGGATTTCAAATCAAGCTTGCATCATTTACCAATTCCATAACCCTATTGTTTCTAGTCCTTTCCTTGAGGTTCCTATCAATAAAAGTGGAAGGAGCAAATCCATTTAAAAGGCACATATTTCTATCCAAATTTTCAATGTTCTTGTAGCTCAGCTGGTAAAGCAAGCACTAGTGCCAAGGTCATAGGTTATATTATCAGGGAATTCACATACTGATAAAACGTTGAGTGCACCATAAGTAGCTTTGAATAAAAGCATCTGCTAAATGCATTAATGCATGTAGGTGTTGAAAGATCAATACAACAAGTCAGATACTTCTCTTTTCCCATACAGCTGCATTGTACAGTTGCTCTGCATCTCATCAGACTAGATGTTATTGAAGCTAATGTCCAAGTCAATTAGTGGATCAGTCCAAAATGTCAAAGTGTTGTTTGATTTGCTAATCGGCAAACTGAGTGGGAGAGTGCAGGGTGAGAAGGGCCATGGTAAGGAGCCAGCTGGGACACGTGATGCACATTAACAGGGCAGTACTCAAACAGCTGGTGCACCTCAGTGTCTATTCAGATGAGCATATGTGGGATTGTATGATAGAGCTCTTCCTCTGTCATTGCTTCAAAATCTTTTCAAAGAGGAACTCATGCCAGGGAGCTTCAGCGTTCAAGCATGTTATTACCACAGCTATTCAGAGTTTCAAAGAAAAACTGAAAAAAGCCATTTGCAATCACACAGTCAGCAGTGCCGTACAGAGCTTTGTTTGACGTGTCCCCAAGGAGAGGGCAAACGTGGAAAAAATGGGGAATATCTCAGCACAATGTATTTTGAGTGGCAAATAAATGCTTATTTTCACATATTTTTCAGATTTAATGAGCCATTTCTGACAAAAGTGCTGTGTTTACTGAAATGGAAAACATACTTTTTTATTGTCCTACAGGTTAATTTGGTGCTAAAATAGTACTGCCCTCAGTATTGCTCGGATTCCACTTTGTCATCTCTTGTTAAATTCACAAAGGCCTACTCTGCTTTATCCCTGATTTAATGACAAATACTGTACATCAGGGGGTTAAGGGTGCTGCTTCCAACAAGGTCTCCACCCTTAATAGTAGTTTCCATTCTTTACACTATTTCTGAAGACCTTGAGGAGTTCATTTTCTGTTGTACAGAATCAAATTTAGTTACTCGTGAACTCAAAGACATTTCTTAGCCTGGGATCTGCCTCACCAGGACAGATATAGAATTTCATATGAGACAGCATGACAAAAATCTCTCCAATCAGCATGAAAAAACATAATTTGAACATCCACTCTGACAAAAAATGTCAGGGAAGATATAATCACTGGACTCCTGTGCCAGTATTTGCCCTCTCTCAGAAAAAGACAAGACAATGATGTTGAAGAAGAGGAAGAGAAAGCAGAAACAAGATGAGAAGAGAAGAATGAAGAAGGTTCAACATTAATCATTGATTATTTTAATTACAAACTACTGTGCTGTATATTATCATTATTACAATATGAATGGGAAGCTAAATTGAAAAATTTCTGAATGTATTGATATTTAAAATGTTTCCCATTTGTTTTAATTCAGTATGCACTCAAGCTAGCACTCCACATTCTTGTGCAAAATCTGATCTGTTATCCCATCATGATTTGAAAATGTTTCACAAAGGCGTTAACATGGTCAATGTCACAGATTTGACAGTGACCTAGAAATAGTGGCAATCCTCAAATATCACCTCTTCATTTTGCATTATAACTTCTCTTTGTTTACATTTTTCAAAATACTAAAACCTTTCAGGTAAAAAAATAAATACAATTGTATGTAGTCTCAGACGTTTGGACTTCACTGTACTGTATGCTGTGTCCTTCAAACTGCCTGACTGAGGCACAAATCTGCAGCATGTCATCAAAAAAAGGTACAAAATAAGCATGGCACAAAATAAGGATGGTGTCCAATTTGGTGTAAGAGAGCAGAAACATCCAATGGAAGGACAGAGAAATGAGGTAAGAGAAAGTGAGAGGGTATGTCTGTGCGGTGCGCTCATGTCCACAGAAATGTGTGACCTTGTTTGATGTGGCAAAAGAAAGCCAAGCGCAAGAGTATTGTGGTGGCCAGCCTTCATCTCAGCTGTGTGGCTGCTTACAGGCATCCAAAGAGAAAAAAACACCTACTGCCTTGGTCTTCCTCCCTCAATAATGCTTTCTTTTCTGCTTTTCTGTCTGAATTGGAAAGCGTAATTGATTGCATGGCATGTTGGTCATCTTATCAGTTCCTTTCTGATATACTGCAGTGTGGAGACTTCATTAGGTTCTAATAATTTGACTCAGCGTGATTTTCTTTGTTAAACACAACTAGAGAAGATGGCACTGGTGGGCTCTGATCGACGAGCCTGGGGTGAGGAAATGGCAATGTTCCACGCTGGTCCGGAGATAAACATATAAATTAGCTTTTACAAGTTTTTACTTTTCTTTTAGAAGGTCTCACTGCCTGTGAACAGCACAAGGGGCCGCAGTCAAATCGTTTGTTTAGCAAGTCAGAAGACTTTCTGCCTGTCATGCTCACAGGGCAGCCCATAACTTGTATAGGTGCCAGTACAATGTCCTGCTCTCAAAAAAGTCTAAGGGTCGGATGGCAAAATGCTCAGGGGGACCCATTGCCCTCCATCAGTTCCAACTCAACGATCTCTAGCGTGTCTGTGTGTGTGTGCACTTGTCTTTGCAGTGCAGGGGCACTGCTTTGCAGTTGCATCACTCAACTGAAAAGTTTTACATGTTTTAATCAAAATGTTATTTAATAAAACTGCATTAGCATATTTCCAGTGCATTTTGTTTGTTATCAAAGAAACGTACATTTGGCCCCAGGCTCGTTCATGTCCTCAGAACACGTATGCTTATTACTTATCAGCTCTTTTATTGATTTTTGGTTATTTAAAAATTCAGATTCAGTATGTAGGATTGATTCATTCATTTTGAACAGGTTCTTTGCATCAGTGACCAGTCAAGTAACTTGTAAGAGCCACCTAGCCTGTATAAGTCCAATTCATTAATTTTGAACTCAAGGCTACAAGTCATCTGCATTTAGCATCGTTTTAGCATGTTGTAGTTGATACTGTACATATGTGAATGAAATTCAGATTTCTTGAAAATGTCCATCACGTACAAACACAACTAGAAAACTAATATATTACTCATCATTAAAATACTTGAGTAAAAATGTCTACTTACTGTAATTATCGAGACATTCTTTTACAAATATTTATTTAAATATTTCAAAAATAATACAGAAACATACATCTGTAGGTTTATAAATGTTTTATTCGGCTAATGCCATGAATATCTCAGAACATAGCAAGTCCTCTGTAATCCTCTGCAAACTTTGACAGTTAGTAGGAATGGCTCATTCGGTTATCATTTGAGTCAAATATTTTGACGAGCTGTTTAGCCAGTAAGTACTTCAGCTGTGCATCTTGCGTCATCACTCGATTCAGTTCTATTTCTTTGTACTGGATCGACCGTTTACTTGCTGAGAATCACTCAATCACTACAACAGCGACATTTTGGTGGTGCAGGCAAAAAGTTGCCCCAGTGACTTTGTGTCATGAGCGTGTTTGTATATGTGTATTCATTCACTAATATTCCTTTATTTTGCAAACACTAAACAAGATAAACTGTCGGCATCCATGTTTCTTGTTTACAGCCACGAGATGCCAAAACAGCACAGTAGTTAGTACTATGTCAACCATCTCAAATTTCCAGTATGTATGTGGCCATAAAGAAAGAGAATGGAAAAGAGGGGTTGAGGAGAGTTATTGGACCTAAAATTACTAAACTATGTATGCTATATAACACTCAGCACTCAGATATAGAGCTTATGGATTTAGCCACCTCTTCCAGGCTTTTAGTTTTCCATCAGAGAGGGGAAACAGAGTTCAAACCCATCCTCTGTCTTGCTCATAAACTGCACTATAAAGCCCTGAGTGATAGTGAACATCTAAATGTTGATCTTACTTTGCGACCACATTCAAATTTATCCTAAGCAACACCTGGCTTTTTGTTTTAGAACTTCTCCAAGGTTGACACCATAATTTAAAATGTAATTTGTGCACATTAGAAATTCTGCATCACTTGATAGCTGGATTGTGGATCTGTCAATTTGGCCAGAGTCTAAGGCTGTGAGCTTAGCCATAATGCCTGGATTAATTATCCTCAAAGAAAGTCTGGAACCAACATATTTCCTTGTAACTACAGCACTGCGAAGAAAGAGCTATCAGGTTTATAGAGCTGTAATCCCAATCCATGTTGTACAATCTACTCATTAGACCTTTTAACCTCAAAACTAGTAGAGGAGGATAATAGTAAGAGATGAGAATGTAACCATAATGCATGCTGTGAGAATTGAGAGTCGTTTTCTTTCAGATGCCATGGAAACCCATGGCTACTTTAATGTCCTACCCTAAAAGAATTTAACAGACTGCCTATATTCTACAACCTATTTTGCAATGGGTCATTAGTGAATTCAGTCTTACTACATCTGTGGGAAAATGGGAGACTGGTTTTCCATTGAGTGGTTTTAAGGTTAATATAACTGTTGAGGAATAAAAGAGTCAATACAAACATCATAATCATTACCAACAGAATGCAAATGGCTATATGTAAAGACTTTCTTTCAAAGGTTGAGTCACAAATGCATTCTACACAATTAATGGCACCTATTCTCACTGATTATTTTTGTAATGTGCTCATCTTCAGCTTAAATAAAGATGTCAACAAAACAAAGAAAGAAAAAAGACACTTTTATTGGGTGAATGAAAAGCAATGATCATGTAGCCTATACACAGAGTTTCAGATCGATATTTCACTAGCTTATACAGTGAATTTGTTGCCAAAGTTAAAGATAACAGCTTTAAGTACGTTTCCCCATTTCCAGAAATCAAGTCAAACATATTTCTGTCATTTGACTGCAAAATTAGAGCAAATTGGTATCAACATCATTATCACACAGCCGTAATGATGGCAGAATAGGCTATCCGTTCTTTATAGATCATCTCCATTAATGCTGCTCACAACTTTAATTAATACGCTTATTAAAGCCATTGGTATCTTCAGTTAGTCAGGAAATTACTACACACACTAATACAGACTTGAAAAGTCTTGAAAATGTGCACAAACCAAGACACATTTGAGTGATTGAGTGATTACTAATTAGTGAAGTCAACGAAATCAAAGTTGGAGTTTTGTTGCTTTTAGTCCGTGTCAATTAGCTTTGAGGCAATATGCTGTAAGCGCTAATGTACACTGTAATGTAATAGAAAAATGTAAATTAAGGCAGATATATATATGCATTTATAATTTTAAGACTTTTACCTCCAGGAAATCAAGACCAAAAATAATGCTGACTCACATTGCACTCAGGGGCATTTCCAAATGTTTGTCCAATAAATTCTATAATAAGAATGTCCACTCCCACCAACTTCAGACTAGCAATAGCAAGTAAAATATGGTTCATGTCTGTGATGTTCACATATAGATACTCAAAGTATGGATGTCACCCTGTTTACGAAGAGTAAACAACTGTGCTCTGTGGCATCCATGCAATTTACTAACAGCAACATTAACACAAAAACGGTGTTAAGCATATTACATTTACACACAGAGTGAAGAGCTCTATTTTTGGAATGTGACTTTCTATGAACCCATGTACTGTACATGGTCAATGTGGCCGCAATGAGCCCTGGAGTGCAAAAGAGTGGCGCAAAGAGAATGAAAGTCACACTGCAATAGCAGAAAGATCTTGTCTCTTAAATGAGTGGTGGTGATGGTCCCCAGGCAGGTGCTGTGACAGGCCTGAAGTGTGATTAAGGTTGAGACTTCATTGATGAAAGCCAGTGCAACCAGAGCCACAAGGCAGAGTCTGGTGTAAATGTCAGCTCTAGAAAAAAAAAAATAATAATCAATATGGCCGAGTTCAGAGAATACCTGATTGGGAAAGGCCACAGCACCTTAAGTGTGTTAAGCATTCATATGCTAGATGAAAGCCCTTATAAAAATCGAGAGTTAATTGCAAATTTGCAGCAAATTCACCACTGATTATTTTCACATGCAAATAAGCTTTTCTGCAAACTTGTGGCAAATTGGCCATTGGCCATCTTCACAGGTAGTGGTGAGCCTGCAGCGATTCTTTGGCGCCAGTGAAGAGTTTCAGGCGAAAATAATGAGTAGTGAATTTGCGACAAATGTGAGGCAAGTCTGCAGCAAGTTTGCCAGAACTGTTAATTTTGTAAGGTCAATCAGAAGTGTTTCTAACAGGGGTCGTTCACGCAGGACTCCTTCTTATTTTGTGTGTTCAGAATGAAAGAGAATTCAGGAACCTTAAGGCATGTTTTTTAAAAGTCAAACTATTTTTAACACGATACGCCATCATAAAATGCAAGATGCTAAAAAAAGAAAACATGCAAACCTAATGGCCAAAGAAGTCATGATTACATAGACCAACAGTTAAAAATAGTGCAGACTGAATTCAAGAATAAGCAGCCCTTTAACAAGGCAACTGACTGATATTCAACAAATAAATAGGCTAAATATCTATTCCTCACAAAAAACACAGACCTACAAATTAAGCAAAATAATGGGGACATTGGTCACTTCATGTTAGATGTGTGATTTGAAATAGATTTTTGTTGAAGGCATCAATTACAAAAATGGAGCTTTGATGGCTTTAGCAGAGGTGATTCCATACAAATCAGAGATGCAACATCTTAGACAGTGTTTTAGCGTTATGACAGACTGTTAGCATGCTAAAGCATAGCAGGCTAAAAGTTACATTTCTTAATTCATCCGGTTTTCCTTGCAACAAAAATGTGCAGCCATCATGCAGGTAATTTGTTGCAAATTTACAGCAAAACAAACAGTTTCAAGCAAATGTTTGTCAGAAGTTTGCCACGTGGGTTCGCCGGAACTCTATATTTTTACAAGGGTTAAAGCACAGCCATGAAAAATATACAGTTTAAGCTAACATCTAGATGAACTAGTCAGTCTTATTGTGCATTCTATTTGTCTCGGATGTCGGAGCACCGAGTTATTTTTCGAGTTCTAAGAGCGGAACGGACAAATGGAATGCCGCCTGATGTCGGAAATACTTCTCGGAAACTCGTACAAACTCAGAGGACCCCTGTGGCATGGGGGCATGGTCGTGTGTCGGTCTGCGGGAGAGAGAGAGAGAGAGCGGTAAGGCTTGTCACCTGGTTTGTAATTATCTCTAACACCTGTGTCTTGTAGCGATATGGAGAGAGTGGATCCAGAGGTGTTATTGATAATTACAAACCAGGTGACAAGCCTTACCGCTCTCTCTCTCTCTCCCGCAGACAGACACACGACCAAACCCCCCATGCCACAACCCCGAGTTCAGAAAGCAAGATGAAAGCATTGACAGTAAGTATACTGTGGGTTTAATTTTTTTTTTTTAGCACATTTGTCTTTTTTGTGTCCAATTTAGTAAGTCGAATACACATTACTGAATTACCGTTGCCTATAGGCATGATGCTATGATCCTGTTATGAGTGAATTACCACGTAATGTGTTGTTTATAAACTGGTACAGCTAAAATTGGCTAGGTTGCTGCTGCTAACAACAAAAATGGTCGCTGCTGCTACAAGAACAATGGTCGATGTTGCTACAACAACACTGCCTAAGTGTTACAAACCGAGAAGATGTGAGCAGGAAATTGTAACGGAAAATACATTAAAAACTTTAGAACAGCTGTTAGGACCTGCAAATGTGGTTGCATTCAAATACACAGAAATATTAACATACCTTCTCCGCTTTCTGTCATCTTCCTCAAGGTCTCTTAAGTGAAGGGCATACTTATTTTGTAGCTCTCTGTACTCCGAAAGAGCTAGTAAAACAATACATTTCCTGGAGGCGTCCAGCTTTTTTTTCCGACTTGTCGTGTTGTGTGTAAATGGAATGTATCCAATTCGGACCTCAAGCTCTGACTTCCGAGACAAATGGAACACAGCATTACTTATTGACAAGTCAACTAGTTGAAAATTCTGCCATTTTTAATACGTTTTTGTAATCTCTTGGAATGGTACAGATGTGTCAAGGATATTCACTTCTGAGTCATCACCCTCTTAACATCTCTCCTTCATCTCTGGCAAAAGGATACCCTCCAGGATGTCCCATGGATTGCCCCCAAAAGGGCCAAACTTTATCCACCTTTCCCTTCACTAGAAGCCCCGTCTTGGTCTTCTGTTCAGTGGTAAATGTCAGTGCACACAGAGGGCATAGCAGGAGTGATCCAGGCCTGGTCACAGCAAGAGGCTGCAGCAAAATCAATCAGCCCACAGTTCAAACAGCTGCATCTGGCTTGCCAGAGGGAACAACAGCCTGCATAACCATCTGGAAGCTGGACATGCCACACCTGCTGGGCCAATAAATAAGGGTTGGTGCGCAAAAAACAAAACAAAACAAAAAAAACATGTGAACGTCAAACTGGCAGTTTTGGATGGTGTGTACATTGTTGATGTGATTTAGGAGGCAGGTCTGACAGGGTTCGCAATTGTGGATCCAATTCCAGATGTGTAAACACAATGCATCACTGAGGGATCCTGGCCTACAGCTTAAATATGTGTTTTGGTATTCCTGTCATGTTTCAGAAATAAAAAACCACACCTAAACTAGCAGTCAACAGTTTGGACCAGTGTTGCCAACTTAGCAACTTTGTCGCTAGATTTAGCAACGTTTTGATCCCCTTAGCGTGTAAAAGAGACATCTAGCGACTAGCGACAATTTTAACGACTTTTGTAGCCTGCTTTAGTGGCATTCTTCCACACTTGGCTACACAAAAAACATCAGCTCTATCGTGAATGATGTCTCATTTTTCTCTGTGTTCTAGCACCCCCCTGTGTTTCAAGTAATATGACTGACCTGCTTGCCATCAGGAGTTGGATTTATGTACATACGGATGTCCTATAAATCAAATGACTGACAAGCTTATGTGTTGTTGGTATTTTTTGCGACAAGTCAGGCTACAGAAAAGTCAGCCTACAGTGATAGAAGAGCACTGAGAAATTATCTAGCAGGGTGAGAGAGAGAAAGAGAGAGAGAATAGAATGGATATGAACCCCTGATCTATAATAAAGTGTAGAGATAAGTGATATGAACAGATGAGGTGTCACTGTCAAAAAGTCATTGTGACACAGTAACACAGGCACAAGTAATACATACTGATGGTTTGGCATCACACAAGAGATAATTTGATAAAAAAATAAGATATTACATATGATCTCCACAACAGCTCCATGTGAGGCATTATAAGGCATACAAATCCATGCTTTAAAATAAAAAAGAATAAAAAAGTTCCCCAACACTACACCACTGCTTAACCCTGGTTGCTATTTCTATGATCATTTTATACTTTGCAGTGTCTGAATGTTTGACAAGTTCAATTAGTGATATCTAAATGATTAGTAGTTAAATACTAATTGTTAAATCATTAGTTCAATTGGGGGGAAAAATGGTTCTACACCTCTAAGCCAATTAATTTACATATGTACATTTTACGTCTTATGTAATAAATGACGATGATTTGATTTTAAATGATTTAGCTACTTTTAGTGACATTTCAGTGAGCCTTTGGTGACTTCCCATAAGAAATAGTTGGCAACACTGGTTTGGAAACACTTTACTGAATTATTTCTTGTGAAATTTTTCAGATCTTGTGTTTCTTGTGATGCCAACATATGATGTTCTTTACAAAGTTCCATCCATCCATCCATCCATCCATCCATCCATCCATCCATCCTCCATCTTCAACCGCTTATCCAAAGTTGGGTCGTGGGGGGCAGCAGATCCAGCAGGGGGCCCCAAACTTCCCTATCCCGAGGCACATTAACCAGCTCTGACTGGGCGACCCTGAGGCATTCCCAGGCTTTACAAAGTTGTATTTATTTATTTTAATTGATGATTTGGATCTGATAACCGAGGTTCCATTTTTCCTTCTAAGAATACATTTTTACTCCACTGATGATTAGGTTTACTGTTGGGGGTAGAGTTTATAAAAAATGCTTCCTTTTCACTGCATTACAGTACATCCATTACAGCTTAAAGACTTCGGCTTCGATCACTTGGGCAGTGCTTTGAAATTTGGTAAGTACATGCCAAGATTAGCTTTGAGTGTGCAGAGCTTTAACCTAGGCTAAGGATGGTTACTTTGAAGAATACACAAAAATAAAAAATACAGAAATAAAACAAGCTCTTCTAAGCTTTGCTAGACAGGATTGAACAACACAGAACTCAGCACTGGATCACAGACCTGGGTCTCCTGAGCTTCAAAACTATTGGAAAATTGACAAACATAGAGGGTCCAACATAAAGACAGATAAAGCAAACCATTGCAGCTTGAATAAAAGGGCACGTCTGGACAGGGCAGAAGAAAACAGCCTGGTGTTTACCTTAGGACATTACAATTCAGGTGGGCACAAGAGCTGGCACTGAGCCATTATGTTTAAAGGGCAGAGATCAGACTTTGGATGACTAAGCAAATCCCTGGGGTCATGAACAGTCTAGGTAGCGAAACAAAAAGGGGAATCCTGAGAGCCAAGCTAGTCTTCTATTCTGATAGCTATAGAACATTAAAGTCATCATTAATTAAAATGGACAATTCTTATTTTCTCTTTGGATGTTGCTGGGGATTTATTTATAATCAATTTATCTTCTTACTGGTGAGAGGGCTGGACAATAAGGTTGACCAATAGCCAAATTAGTTTCAACCACTCACTTCTAGCCACCTGTCATTCACATAGCAAGCAACAAGGTAATAAGGTGTATTTTATATTGCTCCCCACCCCGAACCATCTTCCCTATCCCCAAGCAACCCTGGTTGCAGGCTTGAATGTTTTGTTTGGGTTGCGAGGACAAGTGACTGGAGTTTATTTATATTTTTATACAGCCAGATAATTCATGGGATGTCTAGTTTCAGTAATTGTTCTTTATTCATTATGTATAGTTACTTGTAATTACAAATATACAGTGTTTTTTACTCGCTTGTTTCAAATTCATCTGTACTGGCACAATGGCTCCTGCTTCAAACGGTTCCCACCTCATGGCCGCTATGTGATGTGTGCATTTGTGGACTGGTTATGTTGTAATGTTGACAGTTATTTTTGTTAGATTTGGTTCTCAAAACTCTACAAAATCTGGCCGGTATTGAGATCTCTTCTCAAGTTTCCCCAGTGTCAGCACATCGATGCCCAGTGGTGCCATGGGTGAGAGAGAAAACCAGAGGGGACAGTGTGACGTCTCGCTCGAAGCGAACATGTCCACTTCCGCTCTGCTGTACATCCTCAAGATTTGTTTCATAATATAAGGATGTAATATCCATTCTCCGGGCATCAGACCCTGTCTGGACAGGATATCCAACCCCAAGTTCAACCGGCCCGGAACATATACGGCTCGTAGAGATAGGGCATTGCCTCGTGCCCACAGAAGATTGTGATGTGCCAGCCTTAGCATGGGCTAAGAGCGCACACTTCCCTGATGATTGATATAGGACGCCTTAACGCCAGCAGCACCTGTTTCTCAGTCAATATTGCAGTTGGCATGTCCAGACACCATAGCCTGGATGACCTTCTCATACAGTGCCCCAACCCGTGGAGGAGGTGTCTGTCGTTATCACATTGAGGTGACACACCTGTCCCAAATGAACACCTGACATCAGAAGGTCTGTTTCCATGGCAGCAGAGTATGGTAGCACCTATGCGTCACTCTGAAGCAATTAAGTGCAAGCATCAGTGGATGTAGTCCCTTTGTGGAGTTCAACCAGCACTGAAAAGTTCTTGCATGCAACATGCCAAGGGGAATGACAGCTGATGCCATGATCATGAGCCCCAAAACCCTGTGAAATTTTCTCGCAGGGTGTACCTGTCCCACGTGCTAGACACTGGCATAATGACAGAATGCAAGCTTATGACAGGCACACCTGCATCACCTGCAAGTTCAGCTCCACACCTAGAAACTGAGTCTGTTGACCTGGCAACAGGACACTCTTGTCTTGGTTTACACGCAGCCCTAAATTTATCAAATGGCTGAGAACAACATCTCAATATTGGGTGGCCAAAATCTCTGAATGAGGTAATACCAACCAATCGTCGAGATAATTCAAAACACAGATGCCTTGAAGCCACAAGAGCTTCAGAGCAGCATTAATGCATTTTGTGAAAGTGCTAGGAGCTAGTGCAAGTCCAAATGGAAGGACGCAAAATAATTCTCAACAGTAACTTAACATTAACTCAAAGGCATTATTTAACGCGATGCGCTTTGTTGGACTGCAAAATCATCTTGTGTAGATCACACAGCTGTCTGAAAAGAGTGACATCCATACCGGCATTGAAAAATCAAGCAGAGATAGCAGTGCATGTCTCTTATCTCTCCAGAACGCCCGAGTGAACCACAAAACGGGTAAAAGATTTAAAAGTTAAAATACCTTGCATCTTCTTATAGAATCCAGAGAGAATAATGGCACCAACAAAGCGCTCCACACGTTGGTTTGCCATCACTCAGTTGGGGAATATTCTCTTATTCCAGTCCCCTTGTTCTGTGGCCGGGCTCAACCGTCCATGCATGACCCTCTCTGCCGCAAGCAGTTGCTTCAGACGGGGAGGGGAGAAATAGAGTGCCTTATTCATTTGGATTCTCCCAGAAAGACAAAAACAATAGAGACAAAGGGGCCCATATTGTTCCTAACCATCCAATGACGAATTCTCTCATACAGCACTTTTTTACCTCACATGCGCATGGTCTCTCACACAATTTCCATCAGAAAATGGCTGCCGAGCTAGGCCTCAGAGCATGCTCAATGGTGAGCACGATTCGGAAATGCATTTTCTCACAAAAATTAAATTTTTACTCCACTGACAGTTTGGTTTAGGTTTGCGGTTTTGGTTAGGGGATACAGCTAAGAAATATATATTCGCGTTGACTGTATTACATAATTTACTAAAAACACAACTTTCTTTTGGTGCCACTCTGTGGACATTTCTCCCAGAAACTGAAGCTCACAATTGCCCATGCATTCAATAATACTTTCATCTTTGACTACTGGGGGGCAATTATTCGAATTTGGGTGAGCACAAACCGAATTCAACAGCAGAAATTTCAACCTCCTGATGCCAAATTCAGAGTATGATCAGAGACCTGAGAATGCACAGCATGAGCTGCCTAAAATGCTGAAAATATTAAAGGGCAGGTATATTAAATTGGTTTTGTAGAATATTATTTCTCCATGCCTCAATGATATCGTGCAATGACATTTATATAACTCCAGAGGCAGTGGCACAACACTGCCGCTGAACTATTTATTCATACCTGCTGAATTTGGGCCTTATGTATACCAGCCATATCATCTAAATGATATCTGAGAAGGCATTAACATACTCGCAAAACTTTAGCAAATTCATGTGGCATCGCATCATCACAGGAAGGGGTTGTATTAATGGTCAAAGGATGGTCAGACTCAGGAATAAGCAACTACAAAAGTATTAAAAGTTAGGTTTCTGTTTTCATCCCCTTCACGGGAGCCATGGAGGACACATGCCAAACAAGATTAGCTAGCAGCACTGGCAGCCAAGCCAATAACTCACAAAGTCCAAAATACATTTCCCTGTTGCTGAGGCCTTCTTCGGTAGTGGTGTCCGAATGAGAGATATGGTTGGCGTGAGCAATTGCATTCTTTCCGATTATCTGCTACAGTCTTGCTGTCAAATCCAACCACAGTCATGCCATCAATCAGTTTAAAGGGCAAAGTTGCCAATAAGTCCTCCAACCCAAGGAACAGCCCTCCTTCTTTCTTTGGTGAACATTCAATAGTGGATTGAGAAGGGAAAAGAATGTTTCCTTTAGACATTTTGAGTGAGCGGCGTAAACAATTGGGCAATATTCATGGGGGAGCTGCAAAGATATCAAATAGGATTCCATTTATTCTACTTTCTTCTACAAACCCAATTCATTGTTACAGACATGATATTTGCTTCATCCCCCTTACTGAGTGGCTTCTACAGAGTTTTACTGTATCAGCAGCTACTGTATCAAATGATTCACAGGAATTTACCAATGTGTGAGGAGTCAAACGACTTGACTTCATAAACAAAGCTTAATTTTCTTTTGATATCTAGACCTCAAACCATTTCTCAGCTTGTGGTTGTACACTTTGTAAAGTTCTGTGTTTCCTTTATGTTTTAAACCCTTTCGATTAATGGCATGTGTTATGTGATGAGACCAAATTGTGCTAATCAACAATGCCAATAATATGCTTAAGCTTAGCTCAAAGGAACAGTACCGGCAGGCAAAAAAGGATTGTGTGGTATGCAAATGATTGTGCCTTTTTAGATCAGTTGAAACATCTTTACGTTTGATCTTGGTTCTTTGATTTCCTCACTTCTATTTGTCTCCAGTTCTCTACCACATTTCCTACTGTTAAATTTCCCACTGTTGGCATGATTAATGACAACAGAGGCCATATGCTCATGTTTTTTTCCCGTAAGATTCAAACTCTTTAATACCATTTTATAACCACATTAAAAGGCCACTGAACGAGTTGTGAAAGGTTCCCTGTGTTTTTCATTTTTATCATCTCCAGAGGGGAAAGCAGAAAAATCAATTTAGTCTGAATCAATATTTACTCCTGATGCTGTCTTCTCCCAAAATAATCGACAGCTGGTCTTTTGTTCAACTCCGAATGAAAGTAAAAAAATTGTACAGGGTACTGGAGTAGTTTTAAAAGACTTGGAAATAAGTTTCAGCTGAGAAAACATATGGGTAATGATTGTAAATTACCTCTTGCAACACTCTGTAACATTGCTGTTCATGTATATAACTCTTTGAACATAAAAAGCATATACATTTGTAGGCCCATAAGACAAGACCTTATCTTTTTTCACAATCCAAAAATTCATTACTCATTAAAGAAAAATCTATATTTCAGAGCATTGCAGTATTTTACACAATTCTGTCAATATTCTCAGCAAGATTCAATATTTTTCAGTACATATTTTACATTCATATTTTTGGGCAAGAGTTAATAAACCACCATTCAGAGCAAGTCCGCGAACAGGTGAATCATACATGCTGCATGACTTCAACGCATACATGACTATGTCAATTTGACCAGAATCCACAAGTTATAATATCACAATATATCACAGTTGAAAAAAAAATCAATCAATCAATCAATCACAATGCTTTTGGATTGAGACAGATATTGATATAATTTCATATTGCTATATGCCTGATAACACCCAACTCTTTACTTATGTTCAAAAAATAGCTAGATGTCATAAATGATCTAACACTTCCAATACCTTGTTCATTGTCTTGTAGATAGTTTGAAAGCAAAGCACTTAATACAGTCTTTTTTGTTTAATAAAATATTTGACTTCTATCATTTCCATTTTTTATGAGTCTCATTTCCGATCCCTTGTTTCTGTTATCCTGTTACTTATGAACTGAGTATACACAGCCTGGCATATGCTCAAACCCATTTCCCACTGTCAAGAAACAGGTCAACTAACGGGAATTACTCTTAAAATCAATAATACCCTTCTTTACGGGATCAGACCTTCAAACAATCCTTCTGTACATCTTTTGTTTGAACTTATTGACACTACATGATTTTGAGGCATAAAACTTTAATTAACTTAACTTTTGCTAATGCCCCTATTTGTTACTACATAAGACTGACTCCTTGCTCCAGTCAAATCAAGTTTAATTCTGATAGCTGTATAGTCAGACTAATCAAAACTTTTCTTGTATTGAAGCAGAATACTTTAGACTGTAGAACAGTGCACCACTGAACAACTGGCATATTCTTTTCATTATTGCCAACTATTAAACTGCCGTTCCACTCCATCACACTCTGAACAGATTAATTTATATCACATAATACAAAATGAATATATTGCATACTTGCACAATGCTTATTTTTATTGCTGCGCAACTCCATTTTCAATGGGAAAACAGCTATGCACCTACACTTTTTCCACAATGTACAATTTGTTATGTACAAATATGCCTGCATCATCCAATAATGATTGTTGCGAAAACTGCAAAAACATTTAAAACTATATTAAGTTATGAACTTTTGATTCAATTTTAAATTACTTCACATTATTTCTTATACAGCCTGTTTGATTTAGTTTACTCCCAGACGTCAATTAATGCATTAACTATCAAACATGTACTAAAATGTAATTAAGATGGCCGTTATTCATGCATGGATCCATGCAACTCCAGTTATAGGTTAGCTCTTAATTAGTTCTCCATTCCATAACTCATAATTAATCAATTCTGAAGTAAGTATTAATTCAGATATTAATGAATGATTATTAACATACCCATATTATGAAGTGTTACCACACAATCTTAAAATTCCCTGACATTTTCGATGACCTTGGAAAACCTTGTACATACCAATTTCTTGTGTATAGCAAAACTGAGCAAGTTTCTCTCAAACTTAATTTAAGCCACCATCCATCCAAGTCACTTACTTGCCTTCTAAAGTTGTTGGAATCACAGAATATCAATGAGTGGCTTTCCTTTAGCAAAAAATAGAACACTGGTCTGAAATGTGAAAGAGAAAGATGCTGCCATTTGTGTGCAGGCATGAAAAAAAAAAAAAACAAACCTGTGCAGGAGATAATTTTACAATATTGTCACTTTCACTTGTCAGAATACAAGAGACAGATACATGGAGGTTCTGAGATAATGCAGGAAAGACTTTGAGAAGAGAGAAGAAGAGAGGGGAGTCATGCTTATCTATATGGTTTATATTTTAATATTACAAAGAAAGAGCTGATACTGGTGCCAAGGAAATGCAGAAAATTACAATACAATGTCAGCCAGGAATAGGTTAGTCAGATCAGACTAGCAGCTTAAACTTCTAGACCGTTTCAAAGGTGTCGGGTCTCCTATCCTGGCCATTGTGTGTTCTGTCTTGTATAATGTAGGGCTTGATTACCTGTCTGTCACAAGTGAGTTACAATTCAGTCGCAGAATTTGACAAAAAATTCAATTTCTTGCGCACACAGAACGGCAAAAAAAAATAATATATATATTTTGTGCTTTTTGCAGGAGAGTATTATGCTGTGGGAACACAAAGCAATGTTGAAAACAACTATCTCTTTCTCAGTGTTGCAGACTTGCTATTGCAGCAGTTGACACTTTCTTGAATAAAGTTGCACTTCCCTTTTTAAAGCCCTTTTTAAACTCAACTTAGCAATGTTTTAACATTGAGGAAGCAAAACCTGTTTAACTGTAAACATGTCAAAAAGCATACCCGATTTTACAACTGTCTTGAGTATATACAGCAGACAAAGCAGGATGTGCAATGTGCATTGTCATTAATAATTGAGAATAATGTGTCTTTATGGCTAAGACATGGAAGGTTTCAAAGAGATTCAGCACAATGCTATCTATAGATTGACAACTGCAGAATCATAAATTTTTAATAATGGCTGCATGATTATGGCTATACAATGGCTTGTTTTTCAGTTCTTTTAGATAGTAATCTAGTAATTTATTGCAAATCAGGTTGCTCGATGCAGATAAAAGTAAAACGCAAGCTCATGAGAATTCATATTTATTCTTATGTAAGTTTGGTTCTAGTAAACATACATTTTTTATATGTTTGCACAGATACCGAAATGTTCAATATTGACATATTGACAGCATCTAAAACATCATAATTTTATGTATTAACACCTTTATGAATGTACAAATGTTTATAAATACTGATTAAATCGATGCATATTGAATTAATGGAAATAATCAGTTAATTTAATTGCATTTAGTTAAATACCTTCACATTTATGTAATGTAGTTGATGCAGTTACCTAATCTGATATTATAATAGTCTCATTCTATATCTCAAGCATTTCATTTTTTGTTTTGTTTTTCAGAATTAATTTAATTCACTCGCTGTGATTCAATTCTTCAGGTAGATTTGTGTGAGGAATAAACCCAAATGCACACCTTTTATTCAACAATCTCCATCTCCATTTTCTGAAGCGCCCGTCATAACCTTCAACCTGCATTGGTTTTGTTTTCCTTATCCAAAAATTGAATGCCTCAAGAAGCATTAAGTTACAGGTTTTACGGCAGTGATTTTGAAAGCTCATTGGCTCTCACTTGTCTCGTGACTACTTTCAACATGTCGTGTTCCATCATGTTTTGGTTTGAATTAAACAGACAGCGCCTTCACAGATTGAATCAGAAGAAGATTTCCAGAGATTATTAACTTAAATGACACTCTCTGCCTCAAACAAAGCTATTATGGGAGCCAGGGAGTACATCTGATACAGCACTTCGTCCTTAAGGCTATTTTGTTCTGGATTTTGCCATTTTTCTAAATAAATTATTGACATTAAATTTATCTGCCTTTTGAAGTTTTTATATGGCTTAGAAATATTTATGGTTAGAGGTAGTGTGGTATTAGCGGATGTACAGTATATAACAAATTATTGTAACTTTACATTAATCTGCCTATTTAATCTTGTTATGTGTTTGAAAAGTGGTTATGATTAGGGGTCATGGTAGGAGGTCAGTATGGGTCAACAAGATATAGGGAGAGAAGAACAAGCAAACATTTGACCAGAATATTTTCGAACATTGCTGTGCTGATGTTAAAGGTGCAGTAGATTCATGATAATGGAAGTGAATGAGTCTCATCTCATCCCTGCCCTTACTGGAAATACTGTGATGAAACAGCTTGTCCCGTCTCAAAAGATAAGACGGACGGCCTTTGACATTGCACAGAAAATAAACACCATCCCAGCTGCAGCCTGTTCAGAAGCAGTAAAATATGGCCGATTTTTTCTTGACGCTACATTAATTTGGCTAGCTCTGACTTTGCTTTAGATTTGTTATTGCATTTCTTCAAGAGTGCCTGCCAGTCTCAGAGGATCTCTTGAACTGTCTTGCCTGTGCGAAGGTTTGTGAACGCATGGGGTTTAATGATGCATGTGCATCAGATGCAAGTCTCTGAGTGTGTGGCATTGAAATGATGGATTGATCTGGTAATTTATACTCAATCAAGCTACTGCGACAACACAGGTCTGTGTGATGTGCGAGTGAGAACAGCATATGTCCCTATGCTCTCTCTGCCATGTATTCCAGAATCTCTTCAGCACAGTCCAGGGCCCAGTTGCAATAAACCCCTTAAATTAAGAAACCCTTCGTTAGTAAATATGAATGTATTCACTATCATTCAGATCTTGAAATTCACTTTTTGTGAGCCACTGTGGCTAGTAGTTTCTAATGTCACTAGCCACTCAACATTTTCACCAGCCAAAATCCCCTGCCTCAGAAAAAGTGATAAAGGTAACTGGAAACTGTAGCTGTATGCATTTATTTGGACTTATTTGAACAAGAATGATATTAGTTTAGCAGGACAAGTCACATTGTTTATGGCCAACTGACCATCGTGTATGTTTATGTTTGTTTCTTTTGTTCAAGTTTATCAATAAAACTATTATTTATATCGTCAAGCCAGTTCTCGCCTCCTTTCCATTGAACTCGTTTCCACTGGTGCCGAAACCCGGGAGGCGAGAACCGGCTTGACGACATAAATAATATTTTTTATGATAAACTTAAACAAAGGACAAATATGAATATGAATCTAAACAAATTACCACATACAGAGTAAAGCCAGACTGAATTAAGCAAGTTTCGCTCTGGAGCACACTGACTGTACGTGTCCACTTTAATTTATTCCAATAAGAATCCACTTCGCGAGCGTGATGCTCGGCTCCCATTAAACGCTCGCTTCACTTCGCTCACCAAGTGCCAGTGGACATAATGTGGTCTGAGGCGGTTTGAACTTCATTCGCCTCAGACAGATGCACACGTAAGTTACGAAAGGCATGAATGCCATTAAAAGTGCTTAACCAGCAGCTCCAAGTCACCTGACATTTTCCTGCATTTTCAATGCAGGAAAAACCCTGAAAAGGTAACCCACCAAAGTGACTGGTAAGAGTGACAGAGTTACCCATTTCTGTCGATTTTTGACCCACATTTGGCTGGATGGTGGGTGATAATTTCAAATCCTACCATCATTGTATGCGTTTCCTTTTTGGCTGTTGATTTTGCAGTGTCGCACACCAGTCTGCTGGGTGTTTTTTCTTTCTTGTTCTTCTTGTGTAAGCTTGTAAAATAATCTAACACATTTCAGTTTTGTCCTCAATGGGGCTCTGTAGGCCTGCAGTCAGTAAAGTCACAGGTGTTTACATACAACTGCTATTAAATTAGCTAGTCCCGCTGCTCAATGAGAGTCTCAGTTAGCAGTAAATCTAGACACAAGATAAAAGTAATTTTCAGGAGCATTCATGCTATCGGGATAAACTCTCTGGTAATGACTGCATTGTTATTGAATAATAAAATAACAAAAAGCAGATCACATTTAAATGTGCTGACAGTAATGTTTATTTTGTAAAATCCACTTGTAAAATGCAATAATATTTTATTTATTTATTTTAATTATCCTGTAAGAAATCTGACTGACTGCCAAGGTAAGCTTCAATTATTTAACCCCTTAACTCAAAAGTGTTTTAACATTGAGAATTTGGAAGCAGGACCAATGAAAACCTGTCAAAAGTCAAAAGTTTTGGCTACATAAAAGCTTCTGAAAATGTTTACTGTTTTTGCCCAAGAAAAAATGCATCTCTCGTCTAGAAGCCCTCTACTGCTTCGCCGTCGACTACATAAGACTACACAAGACACCAAATGTCGCTGCCGAGCCACTGGTAAAGCCACACAAGCCATGGCCCAAACAAAGGCAGCCGCCTCAGCGCAAGCCCCGTGCTGATGGGAAACCACACCCCACACACCCATGCAGCAAGCCAAAAGGTGCATTATATCATGTATGAACATACTAAGAATGCAAAAAAAGAGTACGGTGCTCACACAATACGTTCACACTTTTTTCAATAACAGTTTTCCCACTCCAAAGCCAACACATTTTGCACAACCGCTTCCCAATGGTGAGTGGCACATTACAGTATACCTTGTAATGAATTACAAAGACTGAAAAAAGAAAGCCCTCTGTCCCGTTATGTGGATGCGTGGGAAGTTCTTACTGGCATTCCGACTGGGTTCTAAAAAAAAACATAGATCATGGTTATAAGATCCAATTTGCATGCAGGTCACCCCATTTCAACAGTGTTCTGTCTTCCACGGTTCTGTCCAAAGATGCGCCAATGTTACTAGCCAAAATACACAATCTTCTCGCCAAGAACATGATAGAGGTTGTTTCATATGACTTAATAAGCCTGCTGTCCTGCTGTGCAAATGCATGGCAAGTCCTCACGGGCATGTCAGAGCTGGTGTTTATAATGATTGAGCACAATCTTTGGTCTGACCATACAATATACTAGCATTGTGTGCACAGACTGCGACACACACACAATGAGATTTACAGCTGTTTATTCCTCCTCCTGGTGAAGGATGGCGGGCTTCGGCCCATTCTAGTTCTGAGACGCTTGAATCATGCGCTTGCGATGCACCCCTTCAAAATGTTAACTCAGAAACAGATCTTATCGCACATCCATCCTTAGGACTGATTTGGGTCAATAGATATGAAGGCCGTGAACTTCATTTACCAATTGCACCGCGTTAAAGGTGGCTTTTTAGATTTGCATTCGAGGGAACTGCATATCAATTTAAAGTCCTTCATTTCAGTCTGTCTCTTACTCCCCACACGTTCACGAAATGTATCAATGTGGCTTGCCCCATTGAAAATGAACGCTGTGTGTGTTTTGAATTACCTCAGCGATTGGTTATTACAAGCCAATCAGGGGCACTACTGACTGAACACAGACACTTGCTGCTTTGCCATATGGAAAATCTGGTCTAATGTCTACAATTCAAAAGTGTCTGTTTTAGTTCAAACTGAAAAAACTTTTCCAATTAAGTAATTTCATTTTCATGTGCATCACAGTCACTCGCCACTGTCTGGCTGCTCTAGCACCATGGACAGCACCAGACTTCTACCAACAGGGTCTACCAAAAAGTGCTGACCACAAATGCATCCCCAGCCCAAGCTGTGGAACCTGCATGTGTGGCCCCTGAAAGGAGCATGCTAAACGCACCAGAACTGATGCATTCAGCCATGAACACCATTTTACAGACCAGAGCGCCGTCTGCATTTGTTATGCCCTGTGTGGGCTCTACACACATACGTTGAGCCCACCCGCCAGTTCAGACTGTCTGATCAGCTCTTTGTGTGCGATGGAGGATGCATGAAAGGAATGTCCGTCTCCAAGCAAAGACTTTCTCACAGGATTGTTGATGTGTTTGCCCTTTACGAGTCGCAGGGTAAGATTTGCCCAATTGGTGTTAAAGCACACACAACTAGAGGCATGGCCTCCTCATGTGTCTTTACTAGACATATGTTTTGCAACAGGATGGACTTCTCAAAACACATTCACAAGGTTTTAAAACCTAGATGTAATGTCTCTCTCTTCACAAGTCCTCTCTGTTTAGAGAGCTTGCTATTTAGTTTGCCAAACATATACTTATATCACTCCCTTTAAGTACAGGTACCATAAAGTCACAAGCACTTTCATTATAAATAAACTCCCTTCCCGACTGTGTTTGTGAAGGGGTTAATTCATACTATATGACTATAGTTCATATATTAATTCTGAGTGCTCCCCTCCTGGCCCAACAAGAGGGTCACACACTTGCAGCATACTCATGTCGGTTGCGGGACTGTGGCGTCATGTTTCCTTTCTGGAAGGTTATGTTGTGTAGTGCGGTGTGATGGGATTCTGTTCCCCGTATGTGTTAGCAAGCAATATCAAGTGTACTGAGTCATAAGGGAACGTTCTCTGAGATGAAGGGAAAGAGACATTGTGAACACTGGCCACATCTCAAGAGTTCTTCTGAGGTGTGAGTGATGTCCTCCTTGTCATTCAGTCAGAAATTTTTGAGGAATGGTGTTTGTGCACCTGCTTTTATAGCGGACAGCTTCGTGCTTAAAAAGGTGGGGCTCAAACACCTTAGTCAATATTAGAATATTGTTATTGTAGAGAGGTTTCAACTAGGTAATGTGGAAGGACACTCCCCATATGCGTTAGCACGCATGTCTCATTCCCTTTGTCTCATGGAACCGAGGATACATCAGTAACCGATACGTTTTGAACTAGTTATCTGAAACTAATATACAAAACAGCTAGAGAACACACATTTGCACAATATAACTTTTGACTCCAAATCCTATTGTTACTAAGATATAACCCATCCCTGTGTGGCGACTAGCCCTTACAACAACAGGATAAAGCAGGATGCACATTGTGAATGTCTTTATAGTCATGGAGGGTTTTGAAATGATACAGTACAATGCTATCAACAGCCTGGCAACTGCAGACTCATAAATGTGTAATAATGGCTGTATGCTTATGGTAACACAATGGGTTATTAGGTAATTAATGATTTGTTATTCAGTGTTTTCAGTTAATAAAGTAAATTATTTAGTTCAAATCAAATATTTCCTCCAGTACTAGACAGGCCTAACTCAACCGAGGTGAATCTATATGCTATGGGTGCTCTGGAGCTTTGACTAAAAGTTTAGGTCCTTTAATTTGAAGGTTGCTGGTTCAAAACACACAAAGAGTGAGCTATTACTATTACTATCCATTACTATGGCCATGCAAGACTCATAACACAGCAACAACCACTTAGTCCATCATGAAGGTAAACTCCCCAGAGATATGCTAAACTCGTCTCTGAATGTTTTACTTCATAATGCCTCTAATCTTCCTCAATTTAATGGACGCTACTGACCACAGGTACCAGAGCTCAATGCATTAAGCAGACCAATTTTATCTTTAATGGAACATGATGGACCACAGGGAGTATGTTATGGACAAAGATACAAGATGCACTGCTCTTTTAACTAAAAAACTAAAAAATAATAATAATACAAAATATAATAGTAATAAATTTAGACTAATTAAAGTGAATAAATAGAAAAAAATAGAAGCCTTCATAAAGACTGTTTGATGCAGCAGGGTAGCCATTCAAGACAAAGTGGTGAAAATGCTTAGTGACCTGTAATATGAATGCCACAACAAGTAAAGGAACACACACACACACACATACGAAAAGTATGACTCAAGGGCAAAGATCAACAATTAATGTGGTGATAAATGAGCTTTTTCTTGGTTCTGAATCAATATCAATCAGATACAAAGTGTTAACTTCTCAGCATCATTAATCTAAGTCATATCTTTTCTCACTTTCTCATTCTATTAACTCAGAAGCCTGACCCACAGTAAAACAAGTTGCGATACAAGATCAGTACGATCCAAAAACGCAACTACGAAGAGTGAGGGATACATTACATATAACTCTTTTGAAATCAAATTTTTCCATCCCCAAAAAAACAACATGAATGGAGCCACAGAGACATTACAAGGAGAGACTCCTCATGGTACGACTCTAGGACAACTTTTCCTTTCCATGCACACTCCAAGAATGTTAAACAGGAGCACAGAAGAAAGCCTGCTTTTCAGTGTCTGCAATCTCATTCAGCAGCACAAACCACAAGCACAGTCTGTGCAAATTTTTAGAAGAATATCTCAGCTCTGTAGGTCCATACAGTGCAATTGAATGGTGGCTAGAAATTTGAATCTCCAAAAAGTGCATAAATGCAGCATAAAGGTACACTCCAGTGGTTAAATCCATGTCTTATGAAACCTTATGATATATGTGGGTGAGAAACAGATCAATTTTTAAATCCATGTTACTATAAATCTTCACTTTCACTTTCAGTTCAATATTATTCTGAATTTTTTTTTTTTTTTTTTTTGGGGGGTTATTTGTGCATATTGCCACCTACTGGTTAGGGCTGGTCAAAGTTAGAAATTTATAGTAAAAATAAAAGATTTAAATATTGATGTTTCTCACCCACACCTATCATATCACTTCAAAAGATATGACTTTTAGAAGAGGCTGACTTTATGTGACTTTTGAAGATTCAAATTTCTGGCCACCATGCAGTTGCATTGTATGAGCCTACAGAGCTGAGATATTATTTTAAACTTTTTGTTTGTGTCCAGCAGAAGAAATAAAGTCATACACATCTGGGGTGGCATGAGGGTGAGTAATTTAGAGAATTTTCATTTTTGGGTGAATTATCCCTTTAACAAACATTGTTATATTACATAATGCTTTGTCTGACAGAGAAAGAAATGTCATACAATTTCATAGAACATATTTTCATATATAATAATATATGAATATCCATGAACTAATGATCTGTTAAGCATATTAATAAAAGTTACAAAGTGTTATCAAACCATTTAAAATGTGTCCACCAATTAGACCGTAAAAGACTGATATGTAGAGAGCCCAACCACATTTTGTTTTGTTTTTACATGCTGTTTAGGGGACTGTTTATCAGATTATGACACAATAATAGACCTGAATGAATTCAAAATTCATACAGAAAACACAGAAAAATTGTGTATAGACTTTCTGGTTGAGATTTCTGTCCATTTAAATGTAATAAGAATGCTATTGATTTTTTAACAGATATCACTCATAAAAAGTGAAAAATGCAGTTCTGCTTATAGATAGCTTAGCTGTTAGAAAGTGCCTCAAATAAAAATTATTAAGTCTCTTTAAAGATATGATGCCAAATATAGCCAAATCTTTTTTTCTTCCTCAGGTGCACTCATTATCCAGTAACTTGTAAACAATGTGCATCAGACAGTCAGTAAATTGTGGGCTGTCCAGAGGTGCATTGTCTTAGGCTAAGACAACCAAGCATTCAACTATAATTACGAACTATGATTTCATGTATCAAAAGAAGTGCATAAAAGGCAACTTGATCACATGGGAAGCCGGCATATTGTTTCCAAGAGTTCCAGTAGGCTACCATGAGTTCAGAAATATTATGCTGACTCACTGACAAGCGACATCTCCCATCAGATATTTTTGGATCGTTTCAAGCATGTTTACCTCCCCTTGTGGCATGACCAAAAGCATTGCGTCAGCAGTGTGGGAGACCTGGGTTTGGATCCCAAGTTGAAACCAGACAATCATGTTCGCAAAATAAGTGATGAGCACGTTTTGGATGTTGCATTTCCCCTCTTGAGTGTTCTTTAAAAGAACCAAACTCAGACCACTTTAAGTTCACCAAAATGTCCACTTTGCCAGTTACAGGGTCTCAGTCCTTTTTGCATTCACAATTTGTAGAATTTGTGTGACCGAGCCTACTATAAAAATACTGTATAGTATTTATTATAATCATTATTATTAGGTCTACATTTTATGTTAAAAGTATAAATAGCCCTACACATTATCTTTTAAGTTAATATAAGCATGATTAATGCTCTCAAAATGAATAAGAGACATAAGAACAGGTGTCCAGGTTTAATAAAACTTAATTTATTGATCTTGGGCATCAATATTATGTAATTCTGTATTATTACATATTGTTTAGTCATTAAAAGAGAAAAGTAATGCAACAGAACTGAATGCATTGTATTTTAAAATACAAAATACTGGACTTGAAGGCAAAATTCAACACTCAAATTAGTCATAGGTAGATTAGTTTTATTAACAATAACAGTAAGATTAATCATGGTTTTGTTTAATATAGCCTAATTACAGCCCTGCCTTACTTCCATTCATAGAATACAATAAATATTTATGTAATAATTTCTAAACTTTCATGCAGATTTCAAGGCATGAGGTTAAACCCTCGAACCTTCATTTGCACAGAACACTAAAAGGACCTCTGAGTTTATTTTGTGTGAAGTTTACAATAGTTTAAATATGTTTAAATAAAGAGCAAGTGGCTTGTCGCGTCTCCTGTGCTCGCGTTGCCATTTCCTGAGTTAGGGAACCTGTCATGTCCAAGCATGTGTGGCATAATTTGAATGTTAAAAATCAAGTGAGGCCGGGGTGCTTTTTGTTCACATTGCACATTATTAGCAAACTGAACCAAAGGCTGCAAGCAAAATGTACTCAGACAGTTTGATTAGCTTTAAAGGGGTCTGAGATTCCCAACATTAAATTTTTACTGCACTGATGGTAAGGTTTAGGCTTGGTGTTTAGGTTGGGGGGGTTCAGTTAATAAAATATGCATTTCTCTTTACTGTATTAAATCTTGTCCAGCTGAAAACAACATTTTCATTTTGGTGGTAAGTTGTCGAGGTGTACACATTTCTGTGCTTATAAACTTCCTGTGTGTGCGGGGAGGAGTGTGGTGGGGACATTTGGATAGCCGTCAACAATTATTCTAACGCAACATTTAGCTGCCTGTTCCTAATTCCATTTGTAGCCCGGTGTCATACCAAGAAGGAATGTAACCAATTCCCAGGAGCAAATTGAAGAGCCATCAATTGTGAGAGGGCTGCATTGATGCCTCTGGCGCACGCGGAGGCTTTGCCGGCTAAGCGAGAGGAGATGGTGGAGCAGCAGGTCAGACACTATTCTATACCCTCACAATAAATCTGATTTAATATCCATTGTCCTGTCAACCCTAGTGGCAAGACTGTGGCAGGCGGAAACTGGCATAAATAAGAAGTGAAGGAAGCAGAATAGATATTGGTGGCATTGTTGTATTAAATCAGAATAATAAAACTGTGCATGCACAAACAGGGCTTAATAGAGACGCTCGGCACACTCCAGAGACAAGGCTGGCAGAGGTGCTGGGACACAGCTGCAGCAGCTGGTCTTAATCAAATGGAAATGAATGGCAGCTTCTGTGTTTAACAATAGGGCTTGTAACAACAGACCTTGGATCTGGGTGTAGAGTCAAGTGTGAAGCACTGTCTGTGTAGAACACGTTGGAATCTGAACTGGAGTTTGTTAATGTCAAAATGTTTTAGTCTCATCATAAAGGCAGATTCTGATGGGAGGAATGTAGCATCCTGTTCAAACTTGGCTGCTATTTACATGGCTGCTGTGGGTAAGTAAGAACGGGTATTGCCCCCCAGTTGGGTTGAATATATCGAAAATCAAATAAAGATCCAAAGAGGGTGGATTAAGTCAGGTCATAAGCTCTTCGTAAAACAATGTGTAGATGCATAACATAGCATTTACCTGAACTAATCCAATAAGTAGCCCTCAAATTTTTTAACTTAAGTGTTGAAAAGCTGCATTTTTCAATAAAATTGTATTTATGGTTGTTGTTTAAACTTTTTTAATATATTACATTTTCATTTAAACACGATAAATAAAAATAAATAAATATAATAAATAGTCAATTTGAATATTTATTTATTTTATTTTATTCATTTATTTGTCAGGGACCATGCACAAAAACATCAATCTCACAAGAGAAGAGATGCTTTGCACCAGATTTAGCTACTAGCTAATTTCCATCTGCAGTCCCTGGGCAGGTAAATAAAACAATATAAACATAAAACACAACAAATATATGCACATAAATACACACATATACATCAGCAGTAAAATTCTAACATTGTACAAAATTAATGATGACAAGTTTGAATTCCTAAAAGCCAATTTTAAACATTTCTGGAGAACGTATAAAAATCTAAACAAATTTTAAGATCATCAGGTAGTTATTCCATTCTTTAATTGCCTTGTATGAAAAGGCAGATTGTGCAAATGTTGAAATTATTTTAGGAATTCTGCAATCTCTCTGTGCAGTAGATCTAGAAACGCTTGTCATCTGTTCTGAAAAAAGATGTACAAATCTATTAAAAGGGGGAGGGGCAATGTTATTAACTATTTTAAAAGCAAACCTTACATTTGAATAAACAATTACATTTTCAAAGCTTAATAACCTGTATTTATTTAATATACCGCAATGATGATACTGCAAAGATCTCCTATCTAATGCTTTTATGGCCTGTTTATAAAGTGATATAATTGGCTTTATAGTTATCTCGTTTGCTTGGGACCAACAAGAAATACAGTATTTAATATGCGAAAATATCAGAGCATTCAAATAAACCCATGATGCCTCGTAATTAAGAGAGTTTCTAATGTGTCTAAACATCTCTATATTATATTTCAATGTATTAGTCATTTTTTTAACATGTTTTATAAAAGAAAGAGTTGAATCCATAATAACCCCTAAATATTTCACTTCTTGTACATTGTAAAACTTCTGACTATCAACATAAACATACGGAAAAGATCTTGGTTTACTCGTCTTATTAAAATATATGGTTACAGTTTTTGAGTATTCAATGTAAGATCTGAAGACTCAAGCCAAATTGAAACTTTTTGCATGATACATGAGAGCTTTGTTGCTACTTGATCAGCATTACTACCATGTGCATATATGATAGTATCATCTGCATACATCAAAATACCTACATCATCATCACACACTGATGGAAGATCTTTTATATACAGGCTAAATAACAGTGGCCCCAGTATTGATCCTTGAGGGACTCCCAGATTACATGATTTAAATTGAGATAATGTATTGTTAACCTTAACACACTGAGTACGTTCCATCAGATAAGATTTTATCCAATTTAACACACTAGAAGGTAATCAATAATTCAATAATTTAGTAAGAATTATGGAATGGTTAACTGTATCAAAGGCCTTACGCAGGTCTAAAAACACTGCTCCCACTGTTCCGCCTTTATCTAATTTAGTCTTAATATTTTCTTGAAAGTAAAAATAAGCAGTTTCTGTAGAATAATTCATGTGAAAAACAAATTGCATTGGATGTAATAAATTAGCATTTTTTAGATGCTCTACAAGCTGCCCAACAATCCACATTTCCAACACTTTTGAGATTATCGGGAGAATACTGATAGGTCTATAATTACATACTTCTAATCTATCACCTGCTTTAAATAATGGAGTTACCACAGCTGTTTTAAAAACTCTAGGGAATACACTTTCTTTCACTGACTGGTTTATAATATAAGTTATAGGATTAATTAAACTATCCTTTTTTTTTTTTTAATGACCTCACTATTTATTCCCCAACTAGCCTTTGCCTTTGAATTTGTTAATGATAAAACGACTATGATATGTAACTAATAATATATATTAATAAATAGTAAATAAATAATTTTAATACAACAGACTAAAAAACAAACAGACTTACTTGTATTAATTTTAATATTCTTTATATTCTTTATGTGTTGAAACTTTCAATGGTAAGAGCATCATTTAAATAATTTTCATGCTGAAGAGCTGCTAAGAAGTCAGTTCTTTTTTACATAATGTTCTCTTGTCTTTATTTACTCACCCTTATGTTGTTTCAAACCCATTTGATTTTGTTTCTTCTATAGAACACAAATAGATATTTTAGACAAAATGATAAGGCAGATCCTATTTTCACCCTTGTGCAAATAATGGTATATGCTATTTACACCCAAGTGTAAATAGTGGCAGATATTATTTGCACCCCAACCCTGGTGCAAATAGTATCATATACTATTTTGACCCAAATCTAAGTAATGTAGGTGCAAGCATTCGCGCAATTCCAAATATTAGTAACCACAACAAGTCATTACACAAATCTACAAACGCAGCACAAAATAACAGAATAAGATAATATATACAGTGTTTACGTAAATACGGAACACTGTAATCTGTCAAATAACCGTTGACTTTTCTGTGTCGAAATAAATGCTTGTGAAATTGAAGTAAATACAACAGCACTAATGTCTAAAAATTAGAATATTATAATATAATGCTGAATTATAATTTAATAATTATAGCTTAAATTATAATTCAGCATTATATTATAATAATCAACCTGTCGTAATAATTAGTAATAACAGTAATAATTTAGTATTATGCAATGTTCAACTGGGGTTTTAAAAATAAGTAAGTGAAGTAGCTTTGCACACCTTGTTCATTCACAAAAATTGGTTCCTCTGATAAAAGAAACAAACAAAAAGCATTTGAGCCCTTTTATAGCAAATACATAATTATCAAGATATATATCATCAATAGGTTGAAAAATATAGAGATATATATTTTTTAAGACATATCGCCCAGCCCTATACTATTGTAACACCATGATTTATTGCAATAAATCTGTGGTTTCTGCCAAAAAACATGGTTACTACAATATAACTATAGTAATACAGTGAGGCAATCTACACATAAGCGATGCAGAGCCACGGGAACAAGTGCGATCGACAGACCCCACCTCCGGATCAAACCCTTCTCTGCACTCCCCAACATTCACCGTGACCAAATCACTGCGATGAAATCTATTATTTAAAGTAGTAATAAAGGAAATATTAAGAGTGAAAACAGGAAAAAGGATAGAAAAAGAGTGGAACAAAAGGCGTAATCGAACCGAGGTCGCTAAGACAACTAAACAATCACACCATCTTTACATTAAATGCCACTGCAGTGACACCTGTTGTCTAGTTTGTCATATATTCCTGTGGTTTCACCAGACCATCGGGGTGCAAATAGCTGCATCATGTGGCAGATGCTATTTACATTGTGGTGCAAATGGTCATTCCGAAATTATAATCTCAGTTGCAATTCACAATCAGTGTAATGGAGAAAGATGCAATGGTGACTGAGGCTGTCTTTCTGCCAAATATCTCCTTTTGCTTTTCACAGAAGAAGAAAAAAATCCATGCATATTTGGAACAACATGAGGGTAATTTTCATTTTTGGCTGAACTGTCCCTTTAAGTAGCCTGGCTAGGCTACCAACATACCAGCATCCAAAACACAATGTCTTTTCAACAGAGTTGTTCCAATTGATCACATTTCATAAAGAAAATCAATATAACAATCAATATCAAGTGCATGCTCTTGCTACTAGTATAGGCAAGACAAATGTAAGTTTACATGTTCAAAGCACATTTATATACAGGATGATCTACTTCTCTCTTTCCATGTAAATGTTAAGATTGGTCTTTTTGCTTGAGTGATTCACCAGGCCACCTGTGGAGTTCATGTAATTTCTGTGCTTCTCAACATGCCTCTTCAATCAAAATGAGAGTTGCAGATATGCTTCCCAGCATGTTTAATCAGCAAAGCATCTTTTCAGCAGCAGAAGTCCATAGTAGCACCTCTTCATTAGCACAGGTGCATATGGAAATTGGCTTGTTAGATTAAGCCCTTCCTTTCCGCCCAAGCTATTTGTCTTCGTAGGAGGAGGAAGACAAGAGCATTCAGCTTTGCAGTCTTCTGTGTGATGCTGTGCTCAAATATTGGGGGTACTGTATGGCTTCTTACTGTGGAACTGATGGAGAAACAGACAGTATCAACACAAGGGCTGCAACAACTAATCGCTAAAATCTATAATTATCGATAATGGAAATCATTGACAACTCATTTAATTTGCGATTAGTTGGATTATTGCGGTGAGCACAGAGAAGATCCGTCAATAACGTCACTTTACAGCCCAGTGAAAAATGTGTTGCATGATGAAACACGTTTGAAAGACAGCGGAGAAAAGTTGTAGTGGACAAACACGACCCAAGTTGTCCAGCACATGAGAGCACTTTATAAACACTTCAAAGAAGATCATAATAAGCATATTGTTTAATAAGGACTGGTTGCTACATCAGGTAGAATACGTTGACAGGGGTTTGTGCTGTTTGATGACTGAGAGTTTTTTTCTCGTCAGCGCATTGCTTACATTTTACTGCTATTTTCTATGTTTTATAATGCATACATGTTGTGAATTCAAAATCAAGCAAGTATTTCAGCAGTTTGTTTTTACCACAAGCGAGTATCCATTAAACTTTGATGATTGAACGAGCTCGCGCATTCGCATTAATCAAACCGATCGCAATGGAGAAAGGGTACGCAATCGTTTGGATTAAACTGTGCAACATCATACCACGATTCCAGTTTCAATGTAATCAGTTGTGCAGCTTTTCATGTTTTTAAATTGTTTTGGTTTCTCCTCCTCATGTGATAAAGTGAGACTTTTAAAAGCAAGAGTAAATCTCCACAGGGTTTAGTTTTGTCATTTCAAGACTGGACAACTGCAATTCTCTGTTGGCTGACCTTCCAGCTAACACAATAAAGCCACTGCAGAGGGTCCAGAATGCAGCAGCTCATCTGGTCTTCAATAAGCCAAAAAGGGCTCATGTCACACCGCTCTTGATTTCACACCACTGGTTACCTGTAGCTCAAAATCAAATTCAAGGCTTTGACTCTGGCTTTCAGGACAGCCAATGGAACCGCACCCTCTTACCTCAAATCACTTCTTCAGGTCTATGCTCTCGCTCTCTGCAGTCTATGAACGAGTAACGCCTGGTGATCCCATCAAAAAGAGGCTCAAATAATTTTTCATTATAGTTCACTTTCTCTGCTCCTCTGTGGTGGAATGAACTTCCAACCTCCACAAGATCTGCTGTTACCTTCTCAACATTCATTTGTCTGTCTCTTTCTTCTGTGCTAGCATCTTTACTACTCCAGTCAGTGTGAGAACTTGGCAGTCCTATACTGCAGATGTTTTTAACATTTGTATGGCAAATTGCTTGCTATGTGTCTCATTTGTAAGTGGCTTTGGATAAAAGTGTCTGCTAAATTATTAAATGTAAATGTAAATTATAATAAAATATAGGAAATAAAATTTAGTTTTTTATCCAATTAATCAATTATCACAAAACATTAGTTGCAGCACTAATGAACACAAACATGTTCTGTGTGCAGATCATGTTTTGTGCACACTGCATGTTTGTGGGAGGAACAAACTGAAATTTCAAGTCATTCACTGGAAGTATTAGAGGTATAGGAGATTCTGCAAACAGACATTTTACAATATGGTTAAAATTAATATCTTCATTTTAAAAAATCTATGCAAACCCATATTCTGCTAACCCAAGTTGTGTTACAGACATCATATTTAAGTTCTATTGCGCTTAATTTTCATAAAGGCTCAGCAGAACCATATAAATTACACACTTCTAGCAAATCTCACCAAACAGCAAATCAAACGGATTTGCTCTCTAAAACCATGACCCCTGATCGGCCCTGCTGTGGAATAAAGAAATATAAGCCCTCACTTAGCAAAGAAGCTCTTTAGAAGAACCCTAGAGTGTGAAGATTTTACTTATTTCTGCTGTGATCATTCTTGCTTTGTTTTGTGTGTGTTTTTGAGCTACGCTGAGAGGACAGGGCCCTTGGGAGATTAATGAACTGGGGAAAAATCTCTGGCAGAGGTCACCCAGCCCTGCTGTGCTGTGCATGAGGGCACTACACTTGTCAAACCCAAAAGCAAACACTGAAATAGAGAGATAACCGTAGAGATCTAGAGTAAGTCCAGTGATAAGAAAGTCCAGCAGCTCACACAAATCTTTTTTGGTCAGAGCTTAAAAATGATCTGTTGGTCAACTTTCAGGCCACTCTGAGATATCTTAAGTCAAAAGTAACTTCCAAATGTGTACTTCCCTGCAGCACAGTATGCGAAAAGCAGTATGGCAAATGTATAGGATGTCTGAACAAGAAATGAGACAAAAATGCTAGCATTCACTTTCATTGTATGAGAAAAAGATGCACTAAAAGTTAATGCTGACTTGGGGCAACATTCAATCTAAATCTCCTTTTGTGTCCCATGGAGGAAAGAAAGTCTTATGGGATTGGGAAAGCATGAGAGCGAGTAAATGATGACAGAATTGTTATTTTTGGGTGAACTATCCCTTTAAAACAGATGTGTTGTTATTCAGACAGCTAGCTTACTAACTGTAACTAACTTTATATCAGCAAAGATTTAAAGTTAGTTACAGACTGTTGCTCTGTCAGGACAGACTGTTGCTCTGCCATAACAGTATATCTGACCATAGAAGAAGACAGTTTATACTAATGCCCCTTGCAACAATGCAGAGAATGCTACATAAGTTGGATAATGAATTGGGCTCTGATACAATGCAAGGGCTGACACCACTGTGCATTTGAAAGTGAAATTGGTCTGTGCTTACCAATATTAGAACTACTGCCCAAATTGTCTGAAGTTAAAAGTGAGGTTGAATGTATGGCCACGTGCAAGCTCCAGTTTCCGGGTGAAATGTCTACAGAGTGGTGCCAAAATTAATTTTTAACTGTAAATTATGTAATACAGTCAACAGGAATGCATATTTTATTAACCATACACCCTAATCCAAACCCTAACTCAAACCTAACTGTTAGTAGAGAAAAAAAATTATATTAGAGAGAAAATGCAACCTCAGAGTCATGCTCATCATTGATTATGTGATTACAATTACTTTCTTGTTTCCATGGGACCAGATCCTGTGTCTCCAAGCTGAGGCACAGAAAGAGGTAAACATGTTTGAATTGATGCAGTGATGTCTTGTCAGTAACTCGGCAGAATGGGGTCAACGTCAGGGTACCAGAACTTTCGGTAGCAGCATGCTAAGTTCCTGTCTGATCATGTTGTGATCAACTTGCAATACTGGATTACCCCTGCTTCTGGGCAACCTCAAAAGAGTACTTCCTTGACAGTAAATTTGGCTGGAGGGAGAGCAAAAATTTCTTTAATCTCAGAGGCCTCAGGTCATCAACATTTTTGTGGACCAAGAGGAGTGGAATCCTTAATTAAAAGGCTTCCCAGCATGGGCTAGAAGGAAAATGTAATTAGAACAAGCACACATTACAAGAGAAAGCGGCTGATTGTAACAGATTTTCACCCGGTCTTCTGATGGTGACCTTCACACTTCTCTGTGTCTGCTTATTGGAGCACTGAAAACATGTCAATACTGTAGCCCTTCCACTCTGTCTCACTCTCCACTACTCTTATAGCAATTCAAACAAGGCTTTGATAAGCTGGATCGGAGCTCCATAAAGTGCTGCAGACATTACTTGTTGCCTAATGTGCATATACTACAAGCCCTGAGCTGAGGAATACCTCTCCACACCAGGATTCCTGACTGATGAGGTCGCCCCCTATAGAACTGGAATACGTGGGGTTGGAACACGTGCTGTATGGAATAATAATGCTTGAACATCACAGATACTTTTTTGATGTTAAGCTTGATATATGACTGAAAGAAATATGGAGAGACCCATGCACAGACAATATTATATTCTGTCCCCACTTCAGTCACTATCTTTACCTCAGTCTTTTAAAATTATAACGAAAGGAAGGAAAGAGTCAATCCACCAATCAATGCTGCTTTCCACGTTCACTGTTTCCTCACAGGCACAAATGTGGCCCACAGGGATTTGAAGAATCTATTTCTTCTACCTTTCTCGCTGTTCCGAAAACCTCTGCCACCACCCCAGGGGGTTTGCGGAGAAGGTGCTGGCGGAAAACGGTGTAGCATGTACAAAAATGTTATCCCTCTTGAAAATGTGTCCTGTCCTCTTCACATAACCTTGAGAACCCCATCTGCGTAATAGGATTTGATGCTTAACGCTGCAACATGGTATGCTTTGTGCACTCCAACCCACCGTTGGAGGAATAATTAACTAAAATTAGCGACGTTATTTTCACAATATTGTCGCTTTTCCAGTAGCACACTACAGTTTCCAACGAGTAGAGTTGTAGCATTACAAAATGGTAAATTTGTCATATTGTATTGTGAACGCACCAATTGAGTTGAGGGAGTAATCAAACACACCCACATTAACCATCCACACTCTCATGTAGTGTGAGAAATTCAAATCATTAAAGTGAATAATTTGTTTTGAACAGTTCACGTAAATGAACCAGCTGATGTAAATGATTCCATTATATTTAGCATTAGGAACTCTGATTCATTTTAGCCTTCTTTTTTGAGGCATTGCTGCTATTTATCACAATATTTCGATTCAGTTATACAGTACAAAATAGGGTGTTTTCTTGTATGTTAGTGCATATTAAGTATGCAATTATGTTTAATTTAATGTTTAATTTTTATTTATTTAACCCTTATGAAAATTAACAGTGGTTTTACCCATTGTTCGAATTGAGACTGAGCGGGGGGGTGCTCAGTCCCCTCACATCGACTTCACAACGGGAAATTCAGGAATCCCTTCCAAACATTTTAAGAATAATTCAATATTTTAATTAAAATGAGTAATTTTTATATTTTAATGAGTTGTAAGACAGGTTAGCCTCAGTAACAGAATATTTTTTTTTATTTAAAAAGTATAATACATGGACAAAGATAATAATTTGACTTTTTGATTGTGAGCTAACATATAGTGTTCGATAAGTACTGGCAAAACTATATATTATTAGCGACAATTTTGTTATAAGATAATTTAGTGTTAGTAATTTAGGAGTTCCAACAATCAAATATCAAAGAAAAAAACGGCAAATCTTGCCATTATTGAGAATTTAAAATCAGCATTCACTCTGCCAGTGTCACTCCTTCCGTGTAAATTCCTTCATAAAACAGCGCTCAGGCATGTTTTGAATTTTCTGATGTAAAAACATAATTTGGTTTATTTTTGAAAAGTAGGACAGATAATGCTTTTAGTATTATAGTTTTTATAATACTAAAAACTATGCAATAATGTGTATATACACTGTGCAAAAAATTAAACCTGACTCCAAATGACTACCAGACTGCTATTGATACAAAGATCCCAATCTCATCTCGCAAAAGTTTGTTTCCCGAATTTGTTTTATGCAACTCAAATAACCTAAAAGGGAGAAAGGACTTGAGCAGTTCTGTTGATTTACAGCCCCTTGGAACTCAACAACAGACAGTTTGCTCCCATTTATTTATCTGCTATTACGCTGGGAGACTGACACATCTGGCGCACTAGGTGCTGTCATACATACTGAGCTATGAGGTCATTATGCCGTGGAATAATTTATCATGTTCACACACACTCTAAGGCACAGCAGCAGTGGGCCGAGCAGTTATCTCTGTGAGTGCGCGCCTAAGGAGGCATCTTCACTCGAGTGTGTCTTCTTGTTGTGTACAATTGGATCGCAATGTAAATGCTCTCACTCACAATGAACTGTCCGCAAATTTGCTTGGAGTGAAGGTGAATTTGTCGCCAAACAGTCGGAAAAGACCAGTATGAATAGAGAAGCATGATTTTATGGTTGTTTAGTGCTGGTTTGATGCTGGTGGACCAGCATAGCTGTGCTAAAACTATTTAAAGAAGCCTGGTAAGGAGACCAGCATGCTTTTGAAAGAGGGACACTTTGAGTAATTACTTTTGGTCTTCTCTCTCTGCTCTAATAGCCTTATCGTCTAAATCCCTACTGGTGCAAAGCAGTGAGAGATTGTATTTCCTCTAGTTACTGCTCTCAGGAGAAGAGAGCCCTACTGTAAAGGTAATAGTGATGAAATGGAACTCTCTGGGTGCAGATCTAGTCAGAGAGTCAGAGCTGCATAACAAACCTTATCCCTGGAACCCAACTACTTAGAATAAAACATGATGGATGATATGAGTTGTCTTTGAACACCTCCCTACACTGCCAAGTAAAGGGGAACTCTCTGTTGCCTGACCCTGAATGAGCATCCCATATGACAGAACCATGATCAAAAAGAGAAACGATAGAGGAAGGAGGGGAAAGCCTTGACTTGCTCTCCTCTTTCTCATCTACAGAGACCAGAGGTGAGTTAACGCCATGATTTGGGAGCATAGAGAGCCCAAATGAATTAGCATATTAGCATGCTTGTATATATTGAGGCTTGTTGTCCCAGAGCATGTGGTTTGACTTTGTTGTTTTCTGTGTGAGTGAAAGAGCTGTATAGATTTAGTTTACCTAAAACAAACAAACTGTCAGGTTGTTGGCAGGGTTTGAGTCAGTTTTTAACTCATAACAGTGGCGGGCCGTGCATTTAAAGTCTAGGCCTTCAGTGTGATTAAAGTTATTAAGAAAAAAGAGCTTCACAATGAACAAGACACCCTATGCCTTTGGGCATCAGGCATTATGTCACAGTTAACTAGTAATACCAACTGACATTTTAAAAACACGTCCACATACGAAGGGCAGAACTTGAAACGGCACTTAATGCTCTAGGAAGCCTAATTTTAACTGCAGCATGACTGTTTTGTAAAATGAACATCTCCCGAACAGACATTCAAAAATCAGAATTTTTCATATGAATCTACCAAAGAGGTCTATAATACCTGGAAAACATCTATCTTATAATATTTGCGATTTAAACGTTGCATGCAATAAATGTAGTTTCGTCAGGGTACATGATTATGCTGCGTTCCATTCAAGTTGGATGAGGGATATTCCTACTTGATATCTCTGACCATAAATGCATTCCATTCACAGATATTCAGAACTGTAACACTTCCGTTAGCTTAGCAGGCGTTTGACTCTCATTAGAGATGTCTCCTAGCAACTCAACTGATAAACAATCTTCAGCGCTAGCATCTGTGCTTCAGGTGTACGATTATCAAAAGAGATTACAATTTATCATGTTTTATGCACCTATTTCTACAGGCATTTGTTAAACAAGCTTTAATATCATGTAATATGGAAACAAACTCATTTATCGATATTATTTAATAAAGTGAATGTTTATCACTTACTTTGTATATCTCCCTGAGTGTCGACATGTTTGTGTGACATCATGCACTTACATTTCTGCAAAATCGGAGTTGAGAATTTCTGCACGAGCCTACAAGTTGTAATTCTGACTTAAAAAATGCATTCCATTGCACTTTTCCTAGAAGAATATCTGATTTTCCGTGTTGAAAGGAACGCAGCAATACTTTTCAAAACTTGATCTGACACTGAATTCTCAAGCAGCATAATTTAAAATGATTATTTGTTTGTAAATTAATTAAGAATGGAAAGCAAAAATGCATAGGGAAAAAGGTGATTGAGAATGAAAGGATGAAAAATATTTATTTATTTGGCGTGTTAGGCCAGCAGATAAGACTTTGCTGGCCCTGAGAATTCGCCACTCATAGACGTGCAAATGGCCAGGTTATGGGCTGTTCTCACCTTTTTATTTTTTATTTTGGTGAACTAACCCTTTAAGATTTCCATTCATAATAAACTACAGTAAAGAGACAGAGATTTAAATGATCAAAAAGAGCAAAAGGGGAAATGAATTGGCACTGAGGCGAGAACCTGATAGCTTGTACTTTGATGCTTTACTGGCTATTTGGCTGTAGAAGGTGAGTGCAGCAAAGCAAAACAGCATCTTCTTATATAGCATAAAAGAAAAAGGTATCCGTATGAAAGAAGAAACAATACATCATCTTGACAGCTTGTACAGATAGAGAATGCTAGCTAGCAGCCACATGTTTTCATTTGTTTGGATTGTTCAGGTTTTTACAAATGCTTCACATCTATGAAGTTATCATATTCCTACAACTGCAGCAATGAAAACATTGTAAACAGTTAATTTTCATAGTTTCATGTTCACATAATATCTCAGATTGGATCGCTTCAGAAGACGTTGATTAAAACAATAGATTCTTACAGATTACTTTTATCTGCATTTATGTGCTTTGTGGAGCTTAAAAGTTCTGGTCACTATTCACTTGCATTGTATAAACCTATAGAGATTAGATATTTTTCTAAAAGTCTTTGTTTGTGTTCTGCAGAACAAGGAAAGTCACATATCTGGGATGGCAGAGATTTTTGGGTGAACTATTCCTTTAAAATTTTAGTTAATCCAAAATAAAAATTCTGTCATCATTTACTGACCCTTATGCTGTTTTTAAAGCCAGTTGACTCTGTCTTCCATGGAACACAAAAGGAGATGTTGGACAGAATGTTAGCTTCAGTCACCATTCACTTTCATTGCATCTTTTTCCAATACAATGAAAGTGAATGGTGACTGAGGCTAAAGGATTTGTATTTGTAATTTTATTTATTTTTGGGGGTGAATTACACTAGTGGCACAACAAATGCATACTTCATCTTTAATATTACAATAACTATTTGTCCAAACAAAATTGCTTGATGATAAAAAGATGCTCCATCTGCCATGTATCCCACAGTATCCCATGTAATTTTGATGCAAGACTTATTTATTCAGACTTAAGTACAATGAAAAAATTGTGACTTTAAGAGCTTGTGTGCACACAACACACCAATCTACGTAACCATCTTACAACATATAGCTTTAATTAATACGTTTACAAGTTGTCACTTTGCTTTTAGGATAGAATTAAGCCAAGCATTCATACAATTAACCAATTATTTACGAGTGAATACACTACATTACAAGATAGACTTACACCAACTTCAAAGATTATCTTTCGTTCTCACTCATCTTTTGAAGTTTTGATATTTACAGGCCCACATATCTTAGATCTGTGCATGCCCTGCATCTGTTATATACATTTTCAGTGGCAACCGTTGCTGTCATGGGCACGCGTGTGAGCTATGACCAGAAGAGGTGTGCATATAGCACCATTTGATGGTGCATTAGTGCCAGAAGAGAGACGCAGTGTCTGAGCTCCCTTGGCTGTGCCTTTGTTTTCCATTAGACAGAGTTATAGTAGTTAGAGACGGTTCATGAGAGCACTTAAGTTGGTGATAAATATGTGCACACACTAAAGCAAGGCCGCAGACTGTCAGCTCAGGGACACAACGCCTGTGAGCCTTAAATCGGACATTCTTGAAACCCATCAATACAACTGACACACACACACACACACACACGTACTCAGACTCTCAGAAATTGCATGCCAGAGTGGTGGCACATTCAGCCTTGGTGCTCATGCACGCCACATGAGTTTGAGTCCAACAACTTCTCCTCATAATTTCCTGTCAACTTTGCCATACTCTGTATCATAGAACAAATGTGTAGTTTATTAGGCTACTTAAAGTAATGGGCAGCAAGATATTTTCTAAATAAGTTAGTTAGTTTTAAAATCAAGGTATTTGCCTAATCAAAACTGGCTAATAATAATTAATGGACACTCTGTGTGATATATTTAATGATGTCTTGTAAAGCGGTTAGCACACATGCTCAGTGTCGGGAAGCCACTTTAGAACTGAAGCTTTCCAAAGTAGCTAAAAGCAAGCTCAAGATGCTCTTTTCAAAAAGAAGTCAACTACATTCCAATTTACTAGAAAAGCTAAGTTCATTTCAGCTTTTTAAATAATAAAAATACTTTTTAATAAACAGATCTGATTGCAGAATAAAATAATATTACCTGATATACTAAATTTAATAAGGGTGACATTAAATATAACCTATAAATGTAATCAGTACAACTACAAAATACCATATTTTACATACAGTAAATTAGTTTATAGTGATAATATAGTGAAAAACAGCAGGGATTAACTACATATTTCACTTAAAAAAGAAGAAGGTGATTTAAAGGCTCCGCAAGGGCTCAAGTGAATTAGGCAATCATGTATGCGAACGAGTTCGAACGAAACAACTCAATAAGATGAACTGGAGTTCCCAACTCTAAATCTAAGTGAATTGTACATTTGATTTATTTTAATTCAGTGGCAGTTAACAGAGACTCACTTTAAAGAGACTAGTAGTCCATGCGTCTTGTGTGGCATATTCCAAGTTTTCTGAATTGCCATTTTTTTAGAAGAAGGCCTTGGATATTGTTTTGTTTTTTTTGTGTGTTCTGCATAAGAAAGAAAGTTGTAAAATGCTTGGAAAAACACAAAGGTAAGTTATGACAGACAATTTGTAGGTGAAATATTCCTTTAATAACTCTTAGATGCACCATATCCAACAAAAAAATGCAAAGCTGTCTCACAACAAAAAGAGCTTCGACTGTATTTCAGAAATGATGTACTACTTCAATTGGTCTCATGTACCATGACTGACTACAGTTCAATGTTCTCCTAAGCCTACAATCTTGTATTATCTTCCTTTCCATCAACCTTCCAGTTCAAAAACACAACCCTGTCAGATTAAAAAAAAAAAAAGAAAGGAAAGGAAAGGAAAGGCATAGCTAATCACCTTCTGTCCTAACAACCTTTCCAAAAAATTTCCTGTTTCATCCTACTGCAAACAGAAGGCATCCAAAGGCATATCTCACGTAATGGACGTAACGTAACAACAGGGCAGATTCAATCTGACAAGATAAACTCATAAATCAGGTGACACAGCCATACGCAGTACTTAATGCAAGCCCCGCGAGGCAAACATTCAGATTGATGTAGAAATATAAAACATGCATTGCTTTCCCTTTTCATCTCAAGTAATTTCACCTCATGTATATTACAGAGTGTAGAGTACCCATAAGAGAGAGAGAGAGAGAGAGAGAGAGAGAGAGAGAGAGAGAGAGAGAGAGAGAGCTGATGATGTAAATCATATCCCAAAAGATCTTTTACAATGCTAGATGTGACAAAAAACTAAAAAGTGCTTAATTTCAAGTTTGAAGACAAGTATAGAAATTAAGAATGAGACAGACAGAGAAAGCCTATTGTAAAATTATAAACTGCAATAAATTACAATGAAGAAAATGTGCAAATATTCCTCAGTAGACAAATGATGACACGCTACAAACAACTTTATGAGTGTTGACTCAAAACTTCATTTTTCTCTTGTCTGAACCATTATTTTGCACTTTGGTGTTATTGCAAATGTACTATAGAGAGCATACAATGGTACACACTGTAATATACTGAGAGTATGTTCTGTTCTTAATGTTCAAACATCCAAAAACAATAACAAGAAACAGAGTTGCTCATTCAAACAGACATTCTATAGTGCCTAGATAAAATATAGTGCAAGATCAAGTTTATTATTTTAAAAAAGTGAAATATTTACATCAAAATGCTGCATAAAAATGTAACACAGATAATCAATACTTTTACTTCAATTAATACTTTTTTCACAGTAATAATTTTAGATAAAAACAATGACCACAAACACTATTTCAATTCGACAAAAATGCAAACTTAGAAGCCAAGAATATAAACTCACTGAGCACTTTAATAGGTCTTCTACTTTTGTAGCCCATCCGCCTCAAGATTTGACATGTTGTGCATTATAAGATGCTATTCTGCTTGCTACAATTTTATAGAGTGGTTATCTGAGTTACCGTAGCCTTTCTGTCAGCTCGATCCAGTCTGGCAATTCTCTGTTGACCTGTCTCATCAACATGGCATTTCCACCCACAGAACTGCCACTCACTGGGTGATTTTTGTTTCTGGCACAATTCAGAGTAAATTCTAGAGACTTTTGGGTGTGAAACTCCCAGGAGATCAGCAGTTACAGAAATACTCAAACCAGCCAGTCTGGTACCAACAATCATGTCATAGTCATAATCACTGAAATAATTGTTTTTCCCCATTCAGATGGTTGATGTGAACTGAAGCTCCTGACTTATATCTGCATGATTTTATGCACTGCACTGCTGCCACCTGATTGGCTGATTGGATAATCACATGAATAAGTAGGTTTACAGGTGTTCCTAATAAAGTGTTAGGTAAGTGTCTAACTATTTGCATTTGTAAGTTCTAAATTCAGATCCTCCAAACAGCTAGACAACAGTTTTTGTCAAAAGATAAACACAATGGAACCAATACAGAAGCATCATTTTGGCAGGTTTTATGACACTGACGTGCCAATGTTTTACGTTACATCTATTGCTCTCTGAAGTAAAACACTTGTTGCCTAAAGCACCGAAGTCTAGCAAAAAACGAATGAGAAACAAGCAAGTAAAAGATCACAATATGTCCATTTTTCATCACAATGCACTAACATTAAGAATAACCATGCTATTTTATCGTAACACAGATCCTGATATAATCATATCACCATTTGCAAGATCCCCGCTGGTTCCCTGTCCTAAATTGGGGCACTCTTTGACATTGACATGACTGTCACAACTGTGACCCATTTGCATTGCACTAATCTGAAATCACACGTTCTGAACAATGTAGTTGACACAGACTAAGACAACGAGAGGAGTACAAATCAAATAACCCAGCTGTCATGTTTTGTGAGGCATGTGCCATCATATTCAAACAGGAGGTCCATGTTTGTCAAACCACGGGGTAGAATAGACAGAGGTGGATCAACATACTTAAGCGACATCAGAGCAGGACAGTCCAAGGTACAGTACATAACAATCCCAAAGAAAACAAAAAGCTTTGTATAAACTGTCTGCAGGGTTTGGCAAAACATTTTTGCCATAGCACATACTATTACCATAAAGAACAGAGGGATCACAGCCATACAGGTATGAAACAGATCCATGTCACTCATGAAAATTGAGCGCAAGACAGATGGTGGAAACAAAAGAATAGCGTGAAGGAAAACCTAATCAATAAAACATCTGCCTTGTTTTCTCCTCAGGGAGATGAGGAATATGCTCCAGTGTACTAAAGGTAGAATCCCCATCTTCCAAACATACACACACACACACAAACAGGATCCACAGATGCTGCAGGGCAACCATGGTGACTTAAACATTTCAGGTGGCTCCTGTCATTCTAACTTTTTTCTTTTTTCCATTATAACCCATCGCTGAGTCACACGTCCAGCTTTAAAATAGACCCATTTATTGGAAAGGCACTTACTTGGAAGATTTCACTGCCTGTTCTTTGGTGGTGCTTTTTGTCAAATGAAAGTGCTCCATTGTCAGCCATGCTATAGAACCCTGTAATTCGTCCCACATCTTGCAACGATCAACCAGGAAAATCCTTAATGTAACAATAGAGGAGAACATTTCTTTATTTTTTTCTCCCCATACTTTACCAGTTCTTTTGATCCATACACAGCCTTGATTTGGACAGAAACATTTGCCTGCCACAACTTGAGATTTCATGTGTATATACTCATATATAAACAACTTTTTATGCTTAGACACAAATGTGTATCTATCTATCTATCTATCTACAGTATATATGGACATTACTGATGAAACAGCACCATCACTATTTGAAAAAAGTTATTTTTTATTAAATCTAGACAGGATCCATTTCCACCAGCCATCATTCCAACACCTTATTCTTGAGTAATCATGCTAAATTGCTAATTTGGTACAAGAAAATAACTTGCCATTATATCAAACACAACTGAAAACTATTGGGTTCGTTAAATGAAGCTTAACATTATCTTTGTGTTTGTTTTTGAGTTGCCACTTTATGCAATAGACTGGCAAGTCTTAAGGTCAATATTAGGTCAAAAATGGCCAAAAAGAAACAACTTTCTCTAAAAACTTGTCAATCATTGATTTGAGGAATGAAGGCTATACAATAATTGAATTTGCAAGACTTGAAGATTTCAAAAAAAGTTGTATACTGCAGTCTTCAAAGACAAAGGACAACTGGCTCTAACAAGGACAGAAATAGATGTGGAGGACCAGATGTACAACTAAACAAGAGGATAAGTATATCAGAGTCTCTACTTTGAGAAATAGACACCTCACGTGTCCTCAGCTGATAGCTTCATTGAATTGTACCCGCTCAACACCAGTTTCATGAACAACAGTAAAGAGAAGACTCAGGTGTGCAGGCATTATGGTGAAGAATATTTTGCAAAGAAAAAGCCACTTTTGAAACAGAAAAACAAAAAGAAAATGTTGGAGTGGGCAAAGAAACACAGACATTGGACAAAAGATACTTGGAAAAGAGTGGTATGGATCTTAACACCACTGAGCCTTTGTGGGATCAGCTAGACTGAAAGATGCGTGAGAAGTGCCAGTCAATACAGCCACATCTATGGCAAGTGCTACAGGAAGTGTGGGGTGAAATGTCACCTAAGTATCTGGACAAACTGACAGCTAGAATGCCAAAGGTCTGCAAAGATGTCATTGCTGCACATGGAGGATTTTTGGTTGAGAACTCTTTGAAGTAGTTTAAGAAGTTCTGAATTCTTTTTTTCAAATTGTAATAATAATTTTTAACTGCCTGCCTTGCTAAAATCCTGAGCAACAAATGTAATATTACGACAGAGGTGACATGCTTTGGCTATCAAAGTGACATCCATTTTAAGCAGTTTCCTAAATAAACTTAAAAGTCAAGATGTTTGTTAATATATGTGACTACATTATAGTTTATTGGAAAAATTCCATCTCTTTGGCTTTACAGACATAATAAGTGATCATACTCTGAGTGGGTCGCTGTCTTGATGGAGTCTCCTCATCTGGACATTTGAGTTGTGCAAGCTAATTTCTATACATATCTCAATTAGGATCTAAGGTGTGCCTTTATGTGCTATTGGAATTATCCTACTTCCCACTTCTGAAGAGGTAATTACGAGTATGGCGCGCTCACATGCTTTGCTTTCGAAAAGAAAAGGAAACATGGCCGACACCAGGTTCATTCACACATATTTCTTGAGGAACCTTTATTTTGACACCATAATGCATATCACTCAGTTAGCTTGCTGACAATAATGGAATTTTGGTCAACTACAAGCTATTTTCACTGTATAAAAATTTACAACATACATAGAATGGTTGCTGATATACATAAATGAATATTACCAATGAACAGCAAACACTAACAATTAGGTGACTTGGAAAAATGAGCAAAACCTACAGAAACTGTACACTCCTCCACCATGTTGAAAGTTTAAGACTCCTCCCATCTCGGAAACTTGGGTATCAAAATTATCTCAGAGTTTCCAAGTCATAATTACGACTTGATGGGTCATTCATGTGCAACTTCTGAGTGGGAAACTCGAATTTACGATAAATACAATAGCACGTGAAGGCAGCATCATTGACTCAGATTAACTGAGCATTCTGCTGTTGGGTTGCATGGTGTATTGTACAACATTTTTTTAAATGTCATGATGCGAACATTTTTCACATTTAAATGCATGAATAGCTGCAATTAAGCACAGCTCAGCTGTTCAAGTATTGTGACATGAATTGTGAAAGACAATTTGCATTTAGGGTGTATAAATGCATGATTTGCATGATGAAAATGTAATGCATTGATTAAGAGATTTAATAATGAATTGTCTCAGATTGCATGCACACACACAACAGACGCTGAGCATGAGATAAATAACACACTTTAAGTTCACATGGCCAAGTTCGGATTTATGTGTTCATATTCGTGTGTAAATTTGAGCAAAAGCATGCATGTTAATCATTGTTATTTTCTTGCTCATTGATGATATAATAATTAATTCATTAAATGCACATCTATCATGAATATTATATGTATTGTATTAAGCCAACCCTAATCTGCTGTAGCAGCATCCAAAACTGACCATGGCCAAATATAGTCTCTGCCTATATGGCAGAAGGAAACTGTTTTGTATGGCTTGAATATGCTGACAATATTTCATAAAATTAAAGGATGTCTCCCATAGGCTAGTGCTCTTCTAGCTTCTAACAGCATTTGAAATTGTATGCACCGGTTCAAGTTTAATGAACTGAGATTTGGCTTGTTGCAAAAGTAGAAGCTGCTGGCAATATAGTGAAGAACTGTCCGAGCTCAAGGGCCATGCCCAAAAGCTACTGCTTGAAACCTTGAAAACTGGTGATGAGATCACCTCAGCGAATCTGTGAAGACCTACAGTAGATGTAACTTAAAGGTTTTGCTGGAGGGCAACTAGCATCCGTCCAATTCAGACCTCAGTGAAAGATTCATAGCTCTAAAACTCAATGATGTTATGTGCAGTGAAGAAAGTGCAATGATCATATTGGCTGTCTTATAGTATTAGACACTTGCTCCATCTTCTAATGCCTTCTGTGCAAGGAGGTATATATTTTATAGTACAGTGTAGTTTGAGAAACTATCTGTTGGCATTCCCTTAAATCTCAAAAAGAGTTGCTCAATTGCCGCATGACCCCCTGTTATAAAATAATGAAATATTTCAATTTAATATATTCTTTGCAAAAACTAAATTATACTGTCAGAATACATGGTAACTTTCAAATGGCCACCAATGGAGAAAGAATGGTGTAGTTACAGTATCTACCAACAAGGATTCATTGAACCATGCTTAGTAATAGGTCTGGGTAAAAATATAGATTTTTCTAATTAATAGCAATCTTCATTTGAACAATCCTGATACTGATTCTTAAAATCTCAAGATCGATCTTTTACTTTTAAAAGTTTATTTCACTTGTTTTATTATTATTGCTGTATACAAATGAACTAAATAGCAATTGAACTGCATGCTTTGGGATCTGTTGTTTTTTTTTATTTTTTTTTATTTTATTAATACATTCATATGGCACCCAGTTTAAATGTTCCCTTTGTAATTTACACCATTAGCTGAAAATTTCTTTCAAAAAGTACATTAGAAATAACACAGTAGCTGAAATATCAAATTAATCAGAATCTAATCAAACAGAGAGCTTGAATTGGAATCTAATCAAATCACAAAATCTGTATCATACCATAGCCCTACCAAAGTCCCTTTAAAGGAAAGTTAGTACACTTGGCTACCATCACTTGGCAAGTCAGTCCATGGGAATGCCCCTGGGTATCTATTTTCTATAGATCTGAGTGGCATTAAAGGACAGCTCCTATCTAATTGAATGCGGTAGGGCTGAAATCTCTATAATTCATATTTCAAATCTGCAGCAAAATCTGACAACAATGGTATCATACTGTACAAATTGTGTGTCTTTAGCTTAGTTCACCCTTAAAAATGTTCAGGCTGGTCCAGCTAATGCACATGCTAGTGTTAACTGACAGGCAATGTCTGTCGTATGTCGTATGTAATCTAAAAGAGCATTGGCTCTTTTACCCATCACGTGGGACTTCCATTTCTACACCCACCATATTGGGTGTTCCAATTTCTCCCATTTATTTTAATGCAAGTGGTCTGTCTCAGGCTAAACAGGCCTTACTGGCCAAACCTTAACCCCAGTGCTTCTCCTCATCATTTTAGTTTGGTCAGTTCTCCCACCTCTGATGGGCAGTCTGGCCTACGGGAAGTGGCTTGGTAATTTCCAAAACTTGCTCGATGTCGGTCTTCTCATGTAGTGGCTTCATTGGGCGAATTAGACATGCCAGACTCAAACGAGCAAGCTCTGGCGCTAACGCCAACACCATCAGCCGCAGCAGATGGGACTCCCTGCCTCACCGCCAAGGCCTTAATGAAGCTGCAGCTGTTCAAAGACAAGGTGAATCTTCCTCCATATGCACCACCGTGCATCTGGCTTTCAATACAGTTCAGGGAGACGGCTCCTGTCCACACCCCATTTAGTTTGACACAATTGAGAATGCTGCTAAAATCTGGCTGATGTATGCAACAATAGTGGATATTTTAGTGGTGCCAGAAGCCCTTTTATTTAGTTAAAGGGATAGTTCACCCAAAAATAAAAACTTATCATCCAACATCTCAATCCAAAATCTCTCAATCATTTACTCACCCTTATTTTGTTCTAAACCCATATGGCTTGCTTTCATTCTTTCATGAAACACAAAATGAGATGTTCAGCAGAATGTTCATCTCCAGCATCGTTAACTTTCATTGCATAGAAAAATAAAGAGATAAATATAATGGAAGAAAGTGATTCATACATGTTTGGAACAATGCCAGGGTGAGTATTTTTGGGTGAACTGTCCCTTTAAACTGCAAGCAGTGTGACACAACAAAGCTTTCTGTGTGGGTAGCATTTCATCAGTCAGATAAACACTACCACATAAATGTTGAAGCTGTTTCTAAAGTAGCTCTATTGAAAGGGTCACTGATTATAATGTGACTGACATATTCAGCTTTGTAAATGCACTTAACCGTTTATGAGCAGGTGTCGAAGGGCCCGTGACAGCAACATCATACATGGGTCAACTGATGTTTGTTTACCAACATGCTTCATCAGGAATTATGCTGCTTTAGATAAAAAATTCTCACCTACTCAGCAGTTCAGCTTGTTATCTTAATGAGTATGCTCTCCAAGCTTTACCATTAGAGAAATAAGCCCAGAACAACAAGTTGTAGAATAATGACTTCAAAAGCTCTTGCTTGCATTCCCAAAATGTCAAATCTAATGACAACCTTTTGTCAACATTTCACCATGCAGCCCTGACCTGTTAAAGCAAAGAAACCAAACATCTTATGTATAATAATGGGCATTGCACTTATTTTACCCTTTATGTGCATTTTATCAGATCAGTTTGAACAGCATTTTATGTGCTTTTATAGCAAAATACATAGTTAAAATGCTGCTGTTCATCTTTTCTCTCAGTTTTCTTTTTTTATTTAAAGTAGTTTTATCAGTAAACATTTATTAAGGATCTAATTCTTCACATTAGTAAATGCATTAGGTCTCATGAACTAACAATTAACAATATTTTAGAGCATTTATTACGCTTGGTTAATGTTAATATATAAACGTAACATTGTTTGTTCATGTAAGTTCATTATGCATTAACGTCATGGTTACTAACATAACCTCCATTCCCTGATGGAGGGAACAAGACGTTGTGTTGATGTAGTGACACTAGGGGTCGTTCTTGGGAGCCCAAGACATCTCTGACCTTTGAGAAAAGGCCAATGAAAATTGGCGAGTGGAATTTGCATGCCACTCCCCCAGACATACAGGTATATAAGGAGCTGGAATGCAACCACTCATTCAGGTTTCGCACTGAATGAGGAGCCAAGACAAGGTCCCAGGCATTTCAGCGGGTAGTTCAGTATTGTGGCAGGAGGGACACAATGCCACGTTCCCTCCATCAGGGAATGGAGGTTATAACCATGACTTTCCCCTTCTGTCACTCACTCAACGTTGTGTCGATGTAGTGACACTAGGGGTCCCTATGGAAAATGTAACTGTGATATGTGGACTGGCGTTCCGAGACGGGCAGAGCTCTGTGTGCCTCGTAGCCAGCGTACCAGGCCGTCACGTAACTACCCCCAATGCACTCGTAGGCATCAAACGGTTCCCTGCACCTCAGGGACAAGTTGACTGCTCCAAAAATAAGGACCGGCTTACCCAGCCGCGACCTCTTCTCTCGTTCAGCTGGGGGCCATATAAGGTCTACGTCGGGGGGTATCCTTCCAAAGAGGAGGACACCTAGTGACATGTGGTGCCACTAGGATGACCTGCTCCTGGTCCTCCCTGACCTTGCACAACGTCTGTTCAGGTAGGCTCACTGGGGGAAAGGCATAATTGCAGATCCCCAGGGGCCAGCTATATGCCAGCGCGTTGGGCAGTGGGAGGACTCCTGGGAAGCGAACAGGTCCACCTGCGCTTGACTGAATCGACTCCAAATCAGCTGGACCACCTGAGGGTGGAGTCTCCACTATTCCCTGAGAGTGACCTTGGCACCCTTCGTGCAGCGCGAGGTGACAGGGACAGACCGAAGGGGAAGACCTTGTACTGGTATGCCCGGCCCTCGAAAGTAAACCTCACTGCAGTGAAGCGGATGCCGTTGAAACTGGGTGGCCACCTGGCGAACTGAAATGCATAGCCAAGTCGGACAGTCCTGATCAGCCACCGTGACGCATTGAGGAGCACGGGCCAAGCCCCCAAGCTCCACGCGATGAGGATCAAGGGAGCAAACATGTCGGACGTTCCGGTTCGACCAGGTTGAGCCAAAGGTGGCACTCCTGGACCACCAGAGAGGACATTGTCTGTCCGAGAGACTCACAATTCCTGACATTAGGTCAGTTAGGATCATATATATATATATATATATATATATATATATTCCTGTATTCTTTTGTGCTTTGCCCATCTGTTGTACTTCCTCCTAAAAGTGAGCAGTTGAGCACACTTTTATTGAGTTCTTAAGCCAATTTTTGTGTTGTCTAATCAGACCATCTGGCACAATAATGTAATTTCTGACTGTATTTTAATCAAAATTATATATTTATATAGGACCTGCATATTATATTTAGAAATATTTCTATCATTATGCATTATTTATATGAATTATCTTTAATTGGGGACCTTTCTCAGCAAATAATGATGTATGCAATAAATCGTAATCATTTTTTTTATTAAATTATTTTTCTTATTATTTATTTATTTATTTAATTTTAATCGATTGACAACCCTGGTAAAAAATGCCATTAACCCAGATAAAGCAATGCTGTAACGTTTATTGTTAGTTCATGTTAACTAATGTTCATGTTAACTAAACACACTTATTTGACAGTGTGTTTTTTTGTTACCAATTTATTTGTTCAAGTTTAATGCTGTCAACCCAATTGAAACACATTCATCATTCACTGTTGTTTTGACCAAAAATGTAGCTCTGGTTTAATTATATAGTACACTATAGCTATTCAAAGATATTTAGAAAGATATTGCCCTCGTAAGTGAATGTAGTTGGCTATTTTTTGTTAGTGTCTTTGAGTAGTATGTGGCTTGGCAAGATACAGTTTCAAAATAGCTTCCCCAACACTGCATACATTGTTTAGCTGGAAAAGATGTCATAAAGTATTAAGCATAAAAGAGAAAGGGGCGTGCAGGGGCGTTGCTAGGATCTTGATACATTGGGGGCTTAGCCCATCCCCGCACGCCCGCCCGCTTTTGGTAACTACTTCTTCTACTCATAGGCACATAATAATAAGCAATAATAATATAAATGGGGGTCTGGGGACCTCCCCATGAAATGTTGGCCATTAAACACTTCATTTCCTGCATTCAGGTGCATTTTTTTAGCATTTTAAATGATAGGTAAAAGATAGAATGCTTTATTTGTAGAACTGTAACAACTATTCACAGAAACACAAATAAATAATACATGAATATTAAATAATATTTAAAAAAATGAATATAAAACTATATATATAATGTGTATATAGATATTTATCTTTCTATATTTATCTATATCTATTTATCTATCTATCTATACACACACACACACACACACACACACACATAAATCACTCCAACAGTCTGCTTGTATAAGTCTGGAAAAGGAACTATAGACAGTCCAGTAAAGAGGGCATTCAACAGACAGTAAACACAGGCACTCTGTATAGGTTTGTAAAGAGAACTATATACATTTAAATAACATAGCTATAAACATAAATAATAGGGAAGAGGGGCACTGTATCCAGCGTCCATTCCTCTGGGAGTAAAATGAAATTAAAATGGAGAAAAGACAGCTTAGCACACTACATCCTGTCAAAATCGTGGATTATATCGCTTTAACAGTCAAAAACATGTGAAAATTATGTCAATTTCGGTCTTGGTGAGTATCCTCTAAACACAGTCGGTTATGTCTTAAATAAGCATAAATCGCACGTGACAGTATAATGAAAACCGGATCCGTGCACTAGCTCTTACAGTGACAGCAGCCATATGTGTCTGTCATTAATTTGGTTGTCAAAACAACAAAACATAGCTTTCATTTTAAGGAATCAGGATTAATAGCCTATGTATTTAATTTAGTCAGGACTAAAATACTACCCAGTGTTATTTTACATTTGTTTACTTTATTCAGTCTCTGTAGTATTTCTGAATGTTAGACCTAAGCAAAAACTTTTCTCTCTATTAATTATTGGTATCTTTATTCTATTGTATTTATTTGTGCTATTTTTTTTTTTTCCAATTTAATTCAAAGATTGAAATCAAGCTTCCTTGTGTAGTGTAAATTCTTAAGAACAAAATTACCCCATTGTAAAAATGCAATGAGTGATTACAGATGAGCATTTAGATGAGATAAATGTAATTAAAAAAAAAAAAAGTCTAAACTCCCCCCTCAAATTAAAAATTCCCCCGATAAGAATAACCTAAGGGGGGATTCGCCCCTCTGAATGAAATTCAGGCCCTGCATCTGAGGTAGACTGACCACGAGCTATGTGTTTGTGAAACGAAAGTTTCTGCTTCTGTAGAAGCTATAGTTCTGTATGAAATCAACATTGTTACAAGAAAAACATGTTTTTATCATAGACTGTAAAAAATAGGTTTTTATCCGCGCAATCTTATGGAGAAAAACTACACTACTACCCACAGTCCTAAGCTTAACAGCGACGCCTCTGATTGGTCCAACTCGCTGATACCATAGAAACGTTTACTGTACCCGCGAACGGCTATAGCGATAACATTAACTAGCTATCTGACTAACGTTACAAAAGGGAGCTTGTTGTCACAAACTTTCAGTGGTTTAAATGCCAGAGAATGCATATAATTACATCCAGTTATTTATCTGATAATGTATCCTGAATTTTACTTGTAACATTGGATAATGGGAAAAGGTAGAGGTGACTTGTTGAGTCAGTGACATTAATCTAATTATCTATTAATCTAACCAAATTAACCTCAAAAACATGAAGTTTAGTACTGTTTTCCGAGCTCACTCACTTTGGGATTGTAGCCAAGGCTGTTTGCTGGCCTCAGGAGGTGGAGGACTGCCGTCTTGACGGCGCTTAAAAAATTGCCGGATATCCATTTTTACATTAGACGTTTGGGCTAGTGAGTGACGGATGAATCTTGATGCAGTCTGCTGCTTCCTGCTGATTGGTCAACAAGACAGCACGCTGTATATAGCTGGTAGTAGTCAATATCGATGCACGCGCATGGAGCGCATTATGAAAGACTTCGTCTTAGGTTTAACAACCTATGAAACTATTAATGAACAATATGAAACTAAAACGACATAAGCTTAATTTAAAATGGCTTAGGAACTATCTATTTAGAGGTGGATAAACGCAATTTAGAGGTGGATAAACCCACTTTGGAGGTGGGTAAACGCTATTTCCGAATTTTGCGTAAACGGCGCTTATGTGCGTTTAGCCTCCACTACATCCCTGAATAACGTTCATTTACACATCGTGTTTCAATCGCCAAATCAGATGTATAGGCTACTTCATCTACATTCCTCACGAGAAACGGATTATGGCTCACAAAATGGATTAGATATAGGCAAAATAGTAAGGTCCCACGTACTTTATATATACAGTACATGTTCTGCATTAATACCACAGTGAGTAACTTACAGGGCTAGTAAGTTAGACCAGGGTTTGCTTAAGAGCCTTCACCGACCTGAGCTTAATGATGAGGAACGAGCCAGTAGATAACTCTTCTTGCCTCCCTTGTATCGTTCATGACTCCTTATTTTACTTTTTAAAAAGTGTCTAATGTCCATAATAGCTACCACCAGAAGCCACAAACAACAATGACAGTCAAGCCCTAAAGCTGTAAGTTAACCGATGACTCTTTCAGACTCTCTCCTCTGGTGCGCACTTTAAATACAAGCATTCTGTAACCATTCTGAAGCCCCGGATGCCCATGTCTAACGACGCGCCTGGGGGCGTGTATGCTTATTTAATAAGACCATTTAATAAGACCAAGGACCAAGTGGCCCTGAAGAATGGCTTGGCCGCTGAGATAAAATCCCAGGAAGGGTGGGTGTATAGAACGTTGTGGAAAAAGAGGAAAGAAAGCCAGATTTGTAGTGTAGGAGGAGAACTAGCTTTGTTCTACACCAGACTGGCAGGTCGAAGGAAGAGGGGAACAGCTCCGGAGCCCCAGGCGGACTGAGCTTTTCAATTAACCTTAATTGAATTGCTCTACACCGGTAAATGCTCTGTTTTCCAAATGGGAGCCAGGAAACAGGCAATGAATCCCACCTGCAGCAGGAAGGGTGAGAGAGGTAGGGAAAAGGGGAACACAACAAGGAGTGTGGGAGGCACAGTGGGAGATCTAGATGGGCAAATTCATTAAACATTTTGGAAGATGGCAGAAATGGGACTCAGATGCTCTAAAATTCAGTTGGTATCTAAGGATCCAGCAGTGGTGAGTTTTCTCCTCTGCCAGGCGCACATTTAAGCATATACACATGAAGTACTTGTTCACAGTAAAGCCCATACATGCTCGGATAAGTGCTGTTACAGTGTCCTACTGCCACAAAATGCTCATGGTCGGAAGGCAAAACATTTCAGGGGGACACCTTCCATCTGCTCCAATTCAACACTCTTTAGTGTGTCTAAGTGTCTGTGCATGTGTCTTTGGTCTGTGGGGATTTTGGAAAGAGGGGCTGTCGCTAATTAAATGGCTAGTCTGGCTAGTTATTGTCAGGGTTCTGTCACCTTGTCAGTTATGTTTATGGTGATAAAAGGACCCTGACACTCATGTTCTGTGTTTATCATGTGAGCGCCCGGTTTTGGTGTTTTATTCCTTGCCGTGCGCTCTTCTCTCCAGTTTGTGTTTTCATTTTCAGAGCATGGTGTCTGGATCCTGATTCTTTGGTCTGGTTCGGATTTGTTTTCGGAATCGGATACTTGTGCTCCATGTCTCGTCTTTATGAGTGCATGGTTTTAGGATCGGTTCTTTTGCCATGTGCTGCTCTGTCTTTTATGTTTGGTTTGGTCAGTGATGGCATGGTGGTGGTGTAGTGGTCTAAGCACATAACTGGTAAACTGGTAATCAGAGGGATGCTGGTTCAAGCCCCACAGCCACCACCATTGTGTCCTTGAGCAAGGCACTTGACTCCAGGTTGCTCCAGGGGGATTGTCCCTGTAATAAGGGCTCTGTAAGTCGCTTTGGATAAAAGCGTCTGCCAAATGCATAAATGTAAATGTAAATAAATGGTTTTGCTGGCCAATTGTGCTCTACCGTCTTGTCATTGTGTTTGGTGTAAGCATATGGCTTCTGTCAGGTTTGTTTGCCATGTGTTCTCCTGTCTCTCGTATAGACCCTGCCCCCTCGTTTCCTTGTTATATGTTAATTAGCTTCACCTGCTTTCCCTCATAATCCTCCTCATTCCCTTCCCTATTTAACCTCCCTGTGTTTTCTGTCCCATGACAGTTCCTTGTAGAAAATCCTGTGGATTAATGTGGATGTTTCCCATGTTAGGTTGACTGTCTGTCCGCCTGTTCCTGTTTTCTAGTTTGTTCCTGTCTGTTCCGGTTGTGTGGCATGGAGCCACACAGCCTTTCAAGCTTCCCCTCCAGCCCAGCCCATCATCTTGATTGTAGCCCTGTACTGTGATTTTATTTCCCTTCTGGGTTGTTTATGTTTGCTTTTGTTCATTTTTATCAATAAAGCCCTTTTGTTACTGTGCGCTTGAGTCCTCACCTTCTATCGGCACCAAAACTGACAGTTCCAGAATAGCTAAAAACGCTTACAAAAAACAGGTTACAATACATTATAGGTACTCTAAGCTTCTTTTTCTTTTAATACCAGGCATAAAATATCCCTTTTTCCTGAGAGATATCACTGCAATAGGTGTCCTGAGGAATCACACCTGTCTCTGTGACAGCTCTAGATTATGTTAGCAGCAAAAAGGATCCAGGGATTGGCCCACAATTTTTGTAGCCAATCAGAAAATAATCTAATCACAAACTAGAAGCTTAAATTGGGTTTGCAAATGGGATGCAGGGCGATCTAATTTAAGGCTGGATTACACTACACAACTTTTCAAATCATATTCTATAAATAATAAGATATTATACACATACCGACTTTTGTCGCAAAAGACATGGGCCAGCACATTTGGGTGCGGTCTTGGGTGGGTATCATTTGAGTCGGGAAGCATCATATACTACAAGATTTCCTCTGTAGTCCTTCATAGTCAGCACAAAAATATTAATTCCCTTCAACTAGATGGAATCATAGTCAGAGGGTAAGAAATCAGAGTAGGTAGCCATCATATACTATATGGTTTTCTGTGAAATCTGTCAACTCCGACTGGCCCAAAATCTCAAGAGTGGAGCCAACTAGCATCAGCTAGCACCAAAAACCACAGTACGAGGCCCAACTGCATATCACTGCTAAAATCTATGTTAAGTCATATAGTCGAATCCAGCAAAAAAGCTGAAATTGCTTACAGCACCTTAATAACATACATCCAAAATCTATGCTAAAAACTACTTGGTAACCACATGGAGTGATTTTTCCAAGCAGACGTCAGGTATGTTCACTGGTTATTTCTCATCATTTTTGAAACACTGTCCAGCTCTTCTGGGTACTCATAACACATTCTGTTGCTGTAGTTTTGCTCTTTGAAGAGATTTTGGAACACTTCTGAGAGGACACTCTGTGAATGCTCAGTGCCCTTGAATCAAGGTCCCCCTCACCTAGGTCTGTGCTTACCAAATAGAAAGCTGTTTAAATGGAATGGCAGTTTGGAAAATAGAGAGCAAAATGAATTGTAAATTATGAATAGGCCTCAATTCGTTTTAAAGTGCATGCCATAACCTCTGCAATAAAACCGCCTAACAACATGTAGGATATCCCTGCATGTTCTTAGGTTCTTGCAAGGCAAGTTGTTGAAACAGACGGCTGTGTTGCCACACCAAACAGCACAGTAAAAAAAAAAAATACACAAACACACACACACACCAGTCAGGCATTGTCACAGGTATGGCATGTTGTCTCCACCCACTCTGTGAACTCATTAACCTTTCCTTCATTTCTACAGCTAATTAAAAGCAAGTTCTTACACAGCAGACAAAAACACAGATGGGAGGACTACAAAATAAAAATAAAAAAACTTGAAAAAGCAGAGACCAACAGAAAGACAAGCAGGCGGAGAGCTGTCATATTCATTATTAGAGTCTTCACTCGTAACTGCCAAATAGGTAAACTAATTTCTTTCCTTTGAAGGGTAGCTGTCTGGCATGGAGTCAGGCACTTGGAAAAAAATCACAATTTGTTTCCAATGTCCCAAAATTAAAGGAATGTTAATTGAGTTCTCCTATTAGAATCAAACTGATTTGCCTTGATAAGAAATTGTCATTTTGGAGAAATGGGATGGGTGTCACAAAAATTGCCAGGTAATTTACTAGAGAACATTAGGTATTTAATATGCCACTCTAAGACATGAACTAATAGTTTTTTGTAGCTTAACAAATGTCATGGTTTATGAGGACTGCTAGGCCTATCAATAAAAAATCTAATGTAAAAAAAATACAACAACAAAGGCTGTTTCAACATCAAAGTGCATGACGGGAGGTTAACTATTTTTATTTGTGTCTAACCTGTGCCAAGTGTCTGCTTTTTGAAACTTTTTGCAACTTGAATCTGACATGTGGTGGATGCAAACGAGTGAGAAAGATGTTCACTGTCTGCAATATAATTTGAAAAGCCACAGTTTTTGTGAAAAGTAAAAGTACTGAACTGAAGAAACCCCCACGGAGTTACCTGCCACAGCTTTGAACATTTACTGAAGACTCATTAATTTCTCTTAGATGTGAAAGCTACCAATGTTGCTGGGCTGTCTGAAATTGTTGCCAACTGCTTTAGGTCTGAAAGCAAATGTGCTGATGAGTGGTCATCTTTAGTGTCCTGTAAGTGGTTTCAATTTGCAAGCATGAAGGCTGTATGACTACACAGTGTAATATACACCTTTGTTGGGTTAGACAGCTCATTAGGCGTATTTTTCCCCAGCAACATGAAGATTATAAGATTTTCAGCTTTAGAGTGGTTGTATGGAAACATTTTTGACTCTATAGAACTTGACTAGGCATGTTTTATGAATATCGAAAGTCCAGAGTAGACCTGACCAGACATGAAGAGAGTCATATTATGCAGCAGATTCAACCATATCACCTTCAGCTGTGAATTTATTGTGCAAACAAAACAAATGTTGCACCTGACATAATTGAAATTCAGAGCATGTCAAAGACTTTAAAATTCCAAAGAAACTTGTAGTTCCACAGTACAGTAGTCAAATGTCAGTTATCAAAACCGCTTATTGAGAAGCCACAACTTGATCCTGGAGAACTGGCTAAAAATAGACCGATTTCAAATCTCCCATTTATGTCGAAAATACTAGAAAAGGTAGGATCCTCCCAAATATGTTCATTTCTACAGATAAATAGTATATATGAAGAATTGCAGTCAGGAATTAGGCCTCATCACAGTACAGAGACTGCACTTTTCAGAGTTACAAACGACTTGCTCTTATCATCTGATCGCGGCTGCATTTCTCTTCTAGTGCTTTTAGATCTTAGTGCTGCATTAGACACGGGAGATCACAACATTCTCTTGAATAGGCTAGAGAATTATGTCTGCATTTGTGGAGATGCATTAGCATGGTTTAGGTCCTATTTAGCAGACCGCTACCACTGTGTCTGTTTAAATGAGAAATTGTCAAACCAAATTGGCCTCTGCTTTTCTCCTTGTGCTTCCCCTTGGAGATATTATCAGGAATCGTGGAATATGCTGACGATACACAACTTTATATTTCTTCAAAACCTGATGAGATTTCAATGAGATTGGATGGCCAGAAATGTCCTTGTACTCAATTCTGACAAAACAGAGGTACAAATTATTGGACCAAAAATCTGTAAAAATAAGCTAAAATATAATCATTTGAAAATCAAATTACCAATGTTTGTAGAGCAGCATTCTTCTATAATATTTCTAAATTACAGCACATGCTTCTGTTGCTGATACCGAAAACCTAATTCATGCGTTTATGACCTCAAGACTAGATTATTGTAATGTATTACTGGGAGGATGATCAGCAAGATCAATAAATGAACTTCAATTTGTTCAAAATGCAGCAGCCAGAGTGCTAACGAGAATCAAGAAATATGATCATATTAGCCCTATTTTATCGTTGTTACATTGGCTACCTGTTCAATTTATCCTTCAACCCACAATTAGGCAGCTTTAGTTTAGTCTGCCGGAACCAGAAACCAGAAACATCGATCACAATAAATTGAATTGCATCTCTGCTTATATTATTTTATTTGTTTCCCTGTCTCAACCTCGGGACTCCAATCCTGAGGTCACAAAAACCGCCTGGATCCAGCACCATTCCTGCTTCGTGTTGGACTCCACTGCTACGTGTCGCTGTGTGATGATGACTAAATGCAGCCGGTGCCAGCCAAATATCACTGCAGTCTATTATGATGGACTTCAGAGGATGAACTGATGCCAACTCCAACCATAAGACATGGGATGCTTCATATGCCATTGCCTGAACCTTGGATTTAGGATGGACCACACCGAACCTCACCAAAATTACCGGCCAGGTTGAACTGTGATGCACCTCACTGATCTCTGCCTGCATCACCTCGGTCTATTGATGGACTACGCTCTTGAAATGGAATACATAGACTATCAATTGCCAACAAAAAGCCTTCATCAACCAATTAACAAGGACAATTGCATCTATGTGAACTTCTGCAGTTAATCCAGGATGGACTTCAAAGACATTGGTCATTAATCTTACAGTTCATAGAAAATCTGTTTAAACACTGTCCCATAAAACTTACTTAGTTTAATAATTTTAAATATGACTTGCACTACACCTAAGTGATATTGGCATTATATTCATGATGTTAGCCAGAGTGGAACTGGCCCCCAGTGAGTCTGGTTTCTCCCAAGGTTATTTTTCTCAATGAATCAACACCTTATGGAGTTTTATGTTCCTTGCCACAGTCGCCTTCGGCTTGCTCACTGGGGTTATTAATACAATTATTATATAATTACTTATTTTTAAACATGATTAACAATCATATTTTATCTAAATACACAATGATGATTCATCAACATTATAGACATAACAGTTTTATCTTCTGTTAAATGACTGATCTTCTGTAAAGCTGCTTTGAAACGATGTGTGTTGTGAAAGGCGCAATACAAATAAAATTGACTTGATTTGACTTGCAAGAGGTTTTTATCTGTCAGTCTAAATCCAGTCTGTCGGAGAGCATCAACACCTGTATGCCAAAGATCGAGGTGCTACACTTAAAAGAATATTCCAGGTTCAATACAAATGAAGCTCAATCGACAGTATTTGTGGCATAATGTTGATCACCACAAAAAAATAATACATTTGATACCTTTTCTTTAAAAAAAAAAAAGCAAAAATCATGGTTACAGAGAGGCACTTAAAATGGAAGTGAATGGGGCCAATTTTTGGAGGGTTTAAATAGGGCCCCTTAATATTATATATCTGACGAGCATATATCTCTGTTGAGAACATTAAATGGGCACCCGACATGATGCACTGTGGCAGTGATGAATAAGAGACTCGTAGTGCTCATTAATTATTTCAATCGACACACACACACACACTGACACTGCATTTATGTAACATAATGTAGCCTATAATCAGATTTATTATCACAACTTAACGCTTAATTATGGTACCTGTTGAGTACCAAAGCTTTAGTGGAACATCTCTGTAGTTAATATGATGAACTAGATTGTTTACTATGTTGTGGCATCTGTGTCAACTTAATACACAGAAATTGAAGTTAGCTCTGAGAAAATCTCTAGCATAATTATTTAATTTTGAATTTGTTTTTATTTATTTTTTTGCAAATTCTACTTGGTTTACCATCTTAAGTGTCCAATCTATTGAAGATTTTCTGTCTGTCGAGTTCCCGAGCAGTCAAAATGACCAAATTTCCCTTCCCTTAATGTTTGAGTACAATTAAGATGAAGAATGGTGGATAGGGCTTAATTTTTCAATATGTATAGGCTGCTCTTTTCCTGTTAACGGCAGTCCACACAAGGTTGAAGAGTAAAACTATAGGAAAACAGCAGTCCTAAAAACTGGAATATGATAACATCCTCCTTAGCACACACTCATTCCAATGTTTTCCTCTCACGCAGTCGCCAACGGATGGATCTGTTACACAGCACCACAGTGGAAAAAGAGACTGTAACCATGTCAAATGGCCCGCATCGGCATGGAACGGTAAGGTTTTGCAATGAAAACTGTTCGGCTGTGTAGGTCCATACAAAGCAATTGAATGGCTACCAAAATTTGAAAGCATATAATGGCAGCATAAAAATAATCCATAAAACTTTAGTGGTTAAATCCATGTCTTCAGAATAGTGGCATAACTACAGGGAGGGCAGCTACATTGGGCTCGGGGGTGGCTGCCCCAAAAGGGGCCCAATAGTTGCTTTGCATGATGCAAGATCCAAGTTACGCCACTGCTTCGGAAGCAATATATTAGGTGTGGGTATAGGAAACAGATCAACATTTAAGTCCTTTTTACTATAAATCTTCACATTTGGCCAGCACCAACCAGTAGGTGGTAATATTCACAAAAAAAAGTGAATTGTCAAAAAACAAGAGAAGAAGACTTTGGAAGTGAAAGTGGAGATTTAAAGTAAAAAAGGACTTTTTTCATCTGTTTCTCTCATTAAAATTTTAATTAAATGTAACTTTTCACTCAAATTCTTATGTTGATAATATAATGTTGTGTAAAATTCAAAAGAATTGGAAATAGAAGCATTTTCACTGGTGGTCTCTGACATTTGGTGCGCACCACTTTTATTTATATACTATATCAGTATATATTGAAATCTCTTGCCCTTCTTTCTCCACTCATATATTTGAATCATATTTTATCTGATTCAGCACGTCGCTGCTCTTTGAAATTTCAGAGCTGCTTATGATGGCTTCTCTCTCATAAAGTGAATTATAAAATTTGCCTCTCATGCAAAGCTATTTCACCACAATAGTCAGGCCAGGCTGAGAGGGGAACAGGTCTTGAGGGAACCACTCATGTCCTTCATGAATGCAGAGAGTCTCTTTGTCGGGACATCACACACTCTCCATGCATTGTCACACACTGATGAGTAATCACAAAAAGACAGTTATCAGCTTAGATGCATACACACGCGAAACATCCTCATACTTTGTGTACAGCTGTACACACTCCACTATGTAAATGTTTCAAACAGGAACAGTGCTGAACATCAGCTTTTGCTGAGGCATTTTAGAGCCCTCTTGGTTTAAAATTTTCAAAGATTCATATGTATTTCCTGCCCTTGTGAATTTTGATTTGCTCTGTGATGGCAAGCCACATGTATAAGGGATGAGTCATGATTGTTGACTAATCACTCCAATTAGTGAGGTTGAGTAGATTTGTATTTATTTATTTATTTTAGCAGGTGTGCTTTAATTACTGTAGCATTCTGACAGTGTGTTGTTAGACAATGTGCCAGTATGATCTCATGAAAACTACATGACTGTGGTGACACTTTTGCACCTTTCACATAGAGCAGCAAAACACGTCTCGAAATGCCTGCATTTGGTTCAATTCTGTTGAGCTCAGTCAAGCTGTTTTTGAATGCAAGAACACGTTTTATGTAAATGGCCAATCAGAAATGTGTCCGATCTGGGTCCGGTGAACCCCAAACCAGCCTAATTATACAAGGCCTCCTCAAGTCCAAATAGTCGTTCAGGCAACCCACCAGCGAGTTGATTTTAAAAACATGTCATTTTGCACATCCCTACCATGCATGGAAGTCACTGCACATTATAATAATCTGAATTTTAAAACTCTTGGCTCACACATTTGATTGGAGTGCTGGGCCTGGGACTTTGGACTTCCTGCATGCAGTTCGGACTCCTTCATTATCTGGTTTTCCACTCAGCATGCCTTGCATTTTTAACAAGTGTTCCATGGCCTATTTTACCAGGATTGAATGAGCTTGTTTTTTTTTACTTATTGATGAGGCTGTTCCCAATGCTCAACGCAGAACATTTTAAGAGGGGGAGTGACTGGTATCTGCAGCGATATGATAATGCCGATGCAACGCTGAAGACTCACATTAGCACCATGAAGTCTATGTATGAATGTGAAATAAGAAGCTCTGTTAATGAGCGCTACTCTTATTGGTGATTAGCTCACTCTGTTGTACTTCCTGTGCCTGTCCTGAAACTTAATACAGACAGAGAACACAGAGCTGTGAACTTAAGTTATTTTTTTGTATTAATATTTGCAGTTGACTATTTAAAACACTATCTCTCCTCATAGGAAAGAAACACACAGACACGCACGTGCACACACTCACGTACGCAAGCATGCATACATGCATGCACACACAAAATAACAAAATTTTTACAAATGAGATCCCTTTAATATCCCTCAAAATATGTTGCTTATTCTAGAGAACATTGATATTAAATGATGGCTTTTGCTTACATTAAGTCTCCTGTGTCTCCTCTAAAGTTTTCGAAGAGATCGCAACAATGTCACAAACTGAGCTCTCATATGCCAAGATACTAAAGTCTGCAATCAAAAGGTCAGAGATTTCAATATGAACATTAACATTTCTCATTAAATACAGTGAATTAGTTTAATTTGAGACATTTTTTGTTCTAAAAGCCTTGAGCAATTCTATGTTAACATTTCCATATTCTAGCTTGGTTGTTACAGTAAGTAATTAAGTCCAATTTGTTGGTCAGAAGTATTGGTGTCACACATTAAAGGTCAAAAGAGCAAAACATTTCCAGATTACCCTAAATTCACCCTACTTCCAACACCAAATTATTAGGTGCAAAAAGCACCTGCCACACATCATGGCTATTTGCACTCAAATAGTCTGGTGGAAACACTTTAAAGACAAACTGCACCCCAAAGTGTTGCTTCAATGGTGTGGTGTGTAAACACACTGTGGATGTATTTTTGTCTAGTAGACTGCCTTGGTTCGATTCCCCCTTTTGCCCCAGTTTTGCCATCATGTTTCCTGTCTCCACTTTTCATATTTCTTTTAATACTACTTATAATAATTCATAAAATTAATATAAAGGCTGATTTCCTTGCAGTGATTTGGTCAATGTAAAGGTCAGGGAGTTTAGAGAAATGTTTCATCAGGGTCAAATTAACTATGGTTTTACTATAGTAATATTATAGAACCATATTTTTTGACAGAAGCAATAGTTTTTAATGCAATTAACCATGGTGTTACTACAGTAATATGGTGTTAATACAGTAACAATGTTTTGTGGTTACTATGATTTCACTACAAAATACCATGGTGATAGTATTACTGTAGTAAAACCATGGTTAATTTTTGTAAGGGAAGGTTAGGGATAGGGGTTAGTGTAGGGGGTCTGTGGGACTCTAAATAAACACAATAAAAACTCTTTTGTGATGCCCCTTTCTGTATGTTAGTATTTAATTAGGGGTACAAAAAGCATCTAAGTGTATTTGGACTTAGTGTAAAGATGATGCTTTTGGTTGCCATTTACACTTAGTTTTAGCATTGCAAATAGAATCTGCCTTATTGTATAGCTCTATTTTCTTATGGTATATCATTTACTTTTTTTTTTTTTTTTTTGGTGTCATGTTAGGAATTTATAGCGACTTCTAAGGCCCACCTGAATCCATACTCATATAAATTGATTAGTAAACTGTGTGCTGTTATTTATGCTGGTGTGCTGGTCAACAAGTTACACCAGCAGGTCCAGCACACCTGCATAATCCAGCCTGGACCGGCATGTTAATTCATACTGAATTCATTCAGCTGGTCTTTTCAAAAGGGGAGACAGACTTTAGATACTTTTTTTAGCTTAGTGGTGAAGCAGTCAATGAAGACTGTTCCCACATTCTGAACCTGCTACACTGAATGTTTGTCTATATATAGTGGAGGTGTCCTAGATCAGAAGCCTGAAAAACCTGTATGTGGTCTTTCTCTCCTGGATCTGAGCTTTGTTAGGTCTGAGACAGGCTGTGTTTGTAGAAGTCATCTGATGGATTATTGTAATGAAGTCTACAGTATGTTGTTTACCAGCATCCACCCTGCTGTCTTTTCAATGCCTTTTCTCAGATATTTTCCTTCACTCTCTCCTCGTCACTCTTTCATTGTGGTGTTTATGGCTCAGATTAATCCCAGCATGCCTGCATAAAACATCATCAAAACATCATCACATAATGAACCACAGAAGATGCAGAAATACCTTTAGATTATAGCCTACTGAATAAGGATTTACCCAAGGAGAGGACAAAAATGCTTTTTTGATAGAATTACCGCATTGCTGAAGGGCACGTGTATTCAGTTTTTCTACCCTCCAGCTTCTCCAGTCCACATTAGTGTGATTGTCTTAAAATGGCTAACATGAATTAACCAGTTGATTGTCTTAATGAGATACTGTATTGCCTCTTAATCAGTGTTTTGTTAACAAATGCACAAATTGCTTGCCTATATGTGTAATTTGCTGACGGCACGCTTTCCCTCCACATTTATGCCGAAAAATATCACAATTTCATACAGTTACATTAAATTAAGTTGTTGCGCAAGACACAGGGAGAACATAAGTACGTCCAAGCATTAAATTCATTTGAGAATGCAGCTGATAATTAAAAACAAATATCTTTATACCAATTTTTACTTCATGTAAAATTACTTTTTGACAGTGATGGAGCCAATAAGAAGAAAAATATGCACTGTGTTCTACTGAGGATTGAAAGAATGGTGTTAGGAAGATGTGGTGTATGTGAAATATGTATACTTTACATAAGTGCTGGGCAGATTACTTATGAATTGTTATCGGGTACTGATTAAAAATTACATGAAACAATTGCAATCAGTAATGTAATCTTGCAGATTACATTTTTGGGTTAACCTAATCTGATTATTTTTAGATTACTTCTGTATTATTTCCAACCTAACAATTTTATTTGACGTCACTTGCGTTTCTTGCGGAAGTTTCTAGAAATATTGACAGGTTCCCAGGGCGCATTTCACAAACGTAGTTATGCAATTTTGCCATTTTACAAATGGCATCCTTGTGTGGTAAGAAATAAGACTGGTTATATTTGGGAATCAACATCACAAAAACAGCATCAAAGTTATCGCTAAAGCAAAATTGCATTTTGAAGCAGAGTAGAAAACTGATTCACAAAACTAAAACTATTTGTACGGCGCTAATGTAATTGCATTACATTTTGAATATAAAGTGACAAGTATTTGGGCATTTTGATGCATTTAATGGACAAAACCCTTCCAAACTCATAGTGGCACATGCTCATATTACACACAGAGTGATAATTCAAATAATAATAAAAATGTGTTTGTCAGGAGTTAAGTTAAGTAATGAAAACATGCAAACATATCTTAAATTGCTTACTAACAGCCTGATCTCATGAACATGGCAACATTTTGTGGCAAAAGCAAGTGAAATGGTGTCGTAATCAGTTTTTAAGAGAAATATTAGTTGGAGGTTTTAATAAGTAAAACATCCCTCCCTAACCTAAAACTTTAATGTAATTGTAAGCAATAGTGTTTTAAAAGCAAATGAGAGGTGAACAAACAGACATACTTAGCATTAACCAACACAAATGTGTGATGAAACGCAAACTTTCTAATACAACCATGTCATTTCGTTTCACTTCTATGGCACTTTAATCTCATGTGTCACCTTGTTTGGCTGGGCTCAGTCTGTGGGCTGTCGAGTTTGAAGTCCGACGCTCTATCAGGTGAGCTACTGCCTGCTACTGTGAGCTAAGTGTGTAAATGTAGATGGGTGCGTAATACAAGCATTAAAATCTGTTGTTTTTCAAATGATACGTCAATATAAGTGTTTCAATATCATAAACGAGCAGTGTGTGAGTAATAGTGTGAAAAATAAGAGTTCAAGTCATAATCAGCCATTGTTATCAGGCACATAAATGTCAGTTTGCAAAAATGTAGTTATAGTAACATTAATTCTTTGAAACTCAGTTTCTTACTAACCATTTCTGTGTAAAATTATATCCAATTTAACAAATTAATTGCCATGATGACTTAACAATTTTAACCCTAAAACGAATGTAAAATGATGATTTAATCAACATTACAGCTCTAATAGTACACAATTTTAACTGAAGAATTAATGCAAGTGCTTTTATTATATTTTGAGCTTCAGATTTATGCCTTTAAAGAGCGCTAGCGTTAAGCACCATAAGTCATAAGCGCAGAGTCAGAGGGCTTGGCCACGGAGTTTTGGTATTTTCACAGTTTTTTTTACATTTTAGAATAATAGTAAAGTCATCAATACTACAGAATAACATAAATTGAACTATGGGAATTATGTTGTGACTAGTAATCCATAATAATTAAAAACTGTGTTATATTTTAGCATCTTCAAAGTAATCACACTTTGTCTAGAATTTGCAGACATGTACTCTTGACATTTTCTCAAGCAACATCTTGAGGTATCACCCTGGGATGCTTTTTTAAACAGTATTGAAGGAGTTCCCATCTATTATTGGCTGCTTTTCTTTATTATTTGGTCCAAGTCATCAATTTAAAAAAAAAAAAAAATTAATTACATTTTTGTTTATAATGAAATAAATTAATATGTGGCACAATTATATTTTTGTCTACAAAACTAATTTCAAACATTTAAGCTTATGCCTCTAGATCAAAAGATGTTTAAGATCACAAGAAACCTTTCAGTCAAGTGTTTCAAAACTTTTGACCGGTAGTGTGTGTGTATATATATATATTACAATCATTTCCATGTACTGAAATATGTTGGTATTCATGCACATCCCTATTAAAAACATTATTCAATTATCTGTTAGCAGTGACTGCCTGTAGTTGGAAACACTTCAGAGTGATGCTCGCTAAATGTCAGTCATTAGGATGATGTGCTTAGCATTTCCTCTTCCCAGTCCTGAACCTCAGGAGTGGTGGCTTTTAGAAAGCTGATATTTCCATCATTTCTCAGCTTAAACAAGTGATCAAGGGCCATTAATTAAACACTCAAAAGAACCTTCACTTAACAACAAGAAGGGCCCATTAAATTACAGCTGAAACGTCTACTTAGAGGAGCTTATGGTGGAGGGAGGTATGTCAGGGTGAAGTGGTGGCACATTTGACGTTGTCAGGCTGAAAGACCGATTAAACAGATGTGGCCATGAGGTGATAATCACAATAAGGTGACAACCTCCATTTGGCACACAATCACGGCTCTAAATCGGGAATAATCTAATCAGAAAACAGAAGAATTTCGCCTTAATTTCCTTTTAAATTAATTATTAGAAGGCGTGTTGACGAACTGCTGCTGGCTGAGAAGGTAGCCGACATGTACAGTCGCAGAGATGTAAATTGTAAGATAATCGTTTGTCTGCTTAAAGCTTGAAACAACTGGAGAAAGAGAAAGTGTACCAGGACAAAGGAATACTGAATTTAATATCTGTTAATACAGTTATGCGAATGAGGGACTCAAGCTTCAAAAAAGGACAACAACAAAAAAAATCCATACAGCAACATAAAAGTAGTCTTTACAACACATATGACAACTTTGTGTGAGGAACAGACTGAAATATAAGTTGTTATTCACTGAAAATCTTTTGCAGCAGTGGTCACCATTTGTTCCCTTACGAGGGAACTCGCGATGCGTCGATGACGCTTTGGGAACGCCTTTGCGTGAACGCCCCTGAAGCACGTATGTCAACTAGTCCAATGGAATGAATGAACGCCACGGGCGGGTGACGTCATGACCAGGAAAGGATATAAGCACATCCGGTGCGTTACTCGCGTTAGCTTTTGTGCCTCAGCAAAGCGCTGTGTGTCAAAACTGTCTGTCTTATTTATTGTTGTCTGTCTCTCTTTATATTGATATTATGGCGAAACAACTATTTAAAGCCTGTGCTTCTCCTTGCCCTCGTTATATCACGGGTGGAGATACACATGAGCTTTGTGTAGTTTGTTTGGGAGTGGAGCATGCGATGTCAGCTTTCGAGGGGGCTGACTGTCACCATTGTGAGCGTCTGCCGCTCCGCATGCTCCGCTCTCGTCTGTCCGCATTTGAGGATGATGGACAGGCTCGCGAACCTCAGGGTTCTGGACCCGCGGCTGTCGAGGCAGCTCGGAGAAGGCTCACTGGGGGTTCGCAAATGGATCTCTCCGAGGATTGCTCTCTTGCCGGTGTCGGAAGCCTGCGCTGCGGCTTCTTCCGCCCGGGAAGAGAGCCCGATGCTTCGGTGCTCTAGCTCTGAGGAGGTGGATTTACTGAGCGTTTATGAGAGTGACACAAACACTAACACAATAGGGGGAGAGGATTCGCCTCCCTCTCCCCAGCATATGAGGAGCTTATTGAGGTGATAACTCATGCTGTTAATAAATTAAATGTTGACTGGCCAGCAGAAAAGAGATACTCGTCCTAAAAGCAATTTAGACGAGCGTTTTCTCAAATCTAATGTTTCATCTCAACCGGGCCCTTCTATTTTTCCGGATCTACATAGTGAGCTATGTAGATCATGGAATAAACCATATTCATCTTTTTAACCCCCATGTTCACACATATTCAAATATAAAGGGGCTGAAAGATTTTGGTTATGGGTCGATGCCCCCAGCTGAATAGACGCTCGCTAGCTATCTGTCTCCTGGGTCAGCATCGTCCCTGAAGGATCCCGTGTTGCCGAATAAACCACTAAAAACCACATCCAATTTAGTGGGCTTATACGGCAGCAGGTCAAGCTGGAGCCTGTCTGCACACGATGGCAGTGCTCCAAGCCTATCAAGCAGATCTGCTGGGGGATATCGATAGGAGTGAGGGAGTTAGTCCCGACGAAATTAGAGAACTTCGTCGGGCTACAGATCTTTCTCTCAGAGCTACGAAGGAGACCGCCCATGCTATTGGGCGGTCTATGGCAGCCCTCGTAGCTACTGAGAGACATCTTTGGTTAAATCTTGCAGAGATTAAAGATAAAGAGCGGGCTTTTCTTTTAGATGCCCCTGTGTCTCCCTCTGGTCTCTTCGGTGACTCGGTGAATACAATTGTTGAAGATTTCTAGAAAATAAAAAACAATCTGAGGCTTTTAAAAAATTCCTTCCTCGCCGAGTCCATCCCCCTGGGGATGCTGGGCGTGAGCATCCCCAGCCAAGCTCCTTGCACCGTGTGCAACAGAAAATAAGTGTTACGTCTCGTGCTCCCCCGAAATCTTGGGGACCGAGCCAACACTCTCAGCCGAAGTCGGCTACGTCTAAGCCGGATCTGAGGACTGTACTTACGGCTAAGAAGGCTTCGGCTCAAAAAAAAAAAAAAAGGGTCCTGATGCTATGCACGTCAGACCATCGAGGACAGCCCCAACTGAGGTGGAGCAGTGTACACCTCAGAATACGGTGCCCGCTCCACTTCGGGGTCCTCATGGGACCAGTCTGCCAACCCCGCCAACCTTGGTGCTTCGGGGCGCAGTGGTATCCAGCGGAAGTTCAGCGCAATGTCGACTCGAAGTTGCGTCGGACGTGAGCCCTCTGAGGGGGGGTCCAAAAACAGTCAGTTCGGTTGTTTCCTGCCAATATGCTTCAGGTCGCCGAAGTGGCTGTTCCTTTAACAGGGTGGAGTGGTGTACACCTCAGAATACGGTGCCCGCTCCACTTCAGGGTCCTCATGGGACCAGTCTGCCAACCCCGCCACCCTTGGTGCTTCGGGGCGCAGTGGTATCCAGCGGAAGTTCGGCGCAATGTCGACTCGACGTTGCGTCGGACGTGAGCCCTCTGAGGGGGGTTCAAAAACAGTCAGTTCGGTTGTTTCCTGCCAATATGCAGTGGTATCCAGCGGAAGTTCGGCGCGATGTCGACTCGACATTGCGTCGGACGTGAGCCCTCTGAGGGGGGTCCAAAAACAGTCAGTTCGGTTGTTTCCTGCCAATATGCTTCAGGTCGCCAGAGTGGCTGTTCCTTTAACACCAGAGGCCAGTCTCGAGAGACTGGTACCCTTAGTACGGTCTAGCTCTGTCACCCCGCACGTTCACGAAGTGCGTAGATGCAGCTCTGGCCCCGCTCAGGCTACAGGGCATACGCATTCTGAACTACATCGACGACTGGCTGATTCTGGCGGAATCAGAGCAGTCAGCGGTTCGGCATCGAGATGTCGTTCTCGCTCATAAGAAGAAATTGGGGTTGAGACTCAATGCCAAGAAGAGTGTGCTTTCTCCATTACAGAGAACCACTTTCCTTGGTGTGGTATGGGATTCAGTCACGATGCGGGCCACACTATCGCCTGTTTGTGTAGCTGCTATCATCACAGACACAAAAGAGTTGAAGCTAGGCCAGTCATGCACTGTGAAACAGTTCGAGAGACTGTTAGGCCTCACGGCAGCAGTGCCCAATGTGATCCCCTTTGGCCTGCTGTACATGAGACCTTCTCCCCGAGGGGGAACCCACTTTGTATGATCAAGATCACGCGGCGGTGCATCCGCGCCTTGATTATATGGAGGAAACATTGGTTCCTGTCCCAGGGTCCGGTGCTGGGAGCTCTTTGCCATCGAGTTGCTATCTCGACAGACGCTTCTCTCACCGGCTGGGGAGCGGTAATGGAAGGCCGCTCAGCTCAGGGTCTGTGGAGGAACCATCATCTCTCTTGGCACATAAATTGCCTGGAGATGATGGCCGTCTTCAATGCGTTGAGACATTTCCACCCAGATCTGAGGGGCCATCATGTGCTTGTCCGTACAGACAACACATCGGTGGTCTCTTATTTAAATCGACAGGGGGATCTGTGCTCACGTCCACTCTGCAAACTGGCACACCAGATCCTCTTGTGGTCCCTGGGTAAAATACTCTCCCTGAGGGCAGTGTATATCCCAGGGTACCAGAATATAGGAGCAGACACCCTGTCGAGGCAGGTGCTGAGGCCAGGGGAATGGAGACTCCACCCCGAGGCGGTGGAGCTCATTTGGGAATTTTACGGCCAAGCAGAAGTGGATCTGTTTGCGTCTCAGCTTACGACGCACTGTCCACTTTGGTTCTCCCTCACGCAACCAGCCCCCTTGGGGTTGGACGCTATGGTACAGACGTGGCCGAGGCTGCTCCCAGGAGTTCTGGAGAGAGTCCGCCAGGACGGAGCAAGTCTATTATTAGTAGCTCCACGCTGGCTGAGTCGAATTTGGTTTGCGGACCTAATTCATCTCCTCGACGGCCCTCTTTTCGAGGTACCAGTCAGGAGAGACCTTCTGTCTCAGGCAGGGGGCACAACATTTCACCCCCGACCCGCGAGCACTGGACACTTATGTCCACAGGGCTGCCCCGTGGAGAAGATCTAATCAGTAAGTGGATAGCTGAGGCTATTTCACTTGCATATGAGTCCTCTGGCCAGCCGTGCCCTTCGGTGGTCAGAGCTCACTCTACTCGAAGTATGGCGGCCTCTAAAGCCCTTGTATCAGGAGTTTCCCTTCAGGAGGTTTCTGATACGGCAGGTTGGTCCTCGCCGCTAACTTTTGTGAGGTTTTATAGCCTGGACCTGGAAGCTGCCCCAGGATCCCAGGTGCTTTTTACTGATTTGCCGACAGTTTTTATCATCTGGCATTTTGTAATTATGGCGTATTGGGTATTATCGTTCCCAAAGCGTCATCGACGCATCGCGAGTTCCCTCGTAAAGGGAACGTCTCAGGTTACGACTGTAACCCTTGTTCCCTGAGAAGGGAACGAGACGATGCGTCGCCCTGCCATACTTCCTGCATCCCTGCGATCGACTTTGCTTCGGCTCTAAAAGCTAACACGAGTAACGCACCGGATGTGCTTATATCCTTTCCTGGTCATGACGTCACCCGCCCGTGGCGTTCATTCATTCCATTGGACTAGTTGACATACGTGCTTCAGGGGCGTTCACGCAAAGGCGTTCCCAAAGCGTCATCGACGCATCGCGAGTTCCCTTCTCAGGGAACTAGGGTTACAGTCGTAACCTGAGACGTTTTTGTTGTATGGAAAATAGCAGCTTTGACATTCTACAATAAAGAACTCCTTTTGTGTCCAAAGAAGGTCTAGTCTTAAAGGTTTAAAAAGACATGATGGTCAGACAAAATGGAATTTTATGGATTTACTATCACTTTAAAGAAGCACTCTAACCTGTAGGCATGATAATTGCTTACATTGTCTCTGTCATTCTTTCTCTCGTTCTTTCTCTGTCTGTTGGGAAAAATGGGGATTCAAAACAACCTATATATATATATATATATATATATATATATATATATATTGAAAGTAAATATCAAACATTTAAATGTAAAATATCTAACATTTTGTGTTCCACATAATACAAAGTGTCACACTGGTTTGGAACATCATGAGGGTAGAGAAATTATATATATATAAACATTCACTGAAAGTAAATAGTGATTCAGGCAAACATTCTGTCTAATATCTCCTTATTGTGTTGCACTGCAGAAAGAAAGTCTTATGGGTTTGGAACAACATGAAGGTGAATGATGACAGAATTGCCATTAATATTAAAAATTCTGTAGAACATGTTCAGTGTGTATTATGTAATGGAATATAGGGGAGTAAATGTCTATTATGTCATTTGTGAAAGTAAAGTGTTACTCACTACTTGAGTACTCTTTTAATTGGATACTTACTCTTACTCAAGTAATTATTTATTTTAGTACTTCTACTTCAACATGAGTAATTCTTTTTTGAAGTAATTGTACTTTTACTTGAGTACAGTTTTTGGCTACTCTACCCACCACTGTATATGATGCACTGTATGTCAGTAAGTATGTCTCTGATTTTTTAAAGACATTCAGCAGATGTATGATTTAGAATGTTATAAATCTGATCTTTTTAAGATGTATTACAGATCTTAATTAGATTGTGATGCTATCCATATGAAAATATCTAAAACAGACATCTCTGAGATTTACGTGTGCTCTCTGGGTTGCATGTGTTGAAGTTAACTACTTTTTTGAAATGGCTAGCATGATTGTAGTTTAAAGGAATGTACTCAGTTCAATACATGTTCAGCTCAATCAACAGCGTGTGGCATAATGCTGATTACCATTTTTTTTTTTATTTATTCATCCCTTGTTGATTTAGGAAAAAGCATGTAGATGAAGTTGCTTATAAACCTTATGTCATTATTACAGCTTAATTTTCATGATGATTTAAATCAATGGTAAATTCTGTATCTGATTGTATCACACTAAATTCATCTAATTCTTGTGGCTATACTTATAAAAATGTGTATTTGAATGTTTATGGACTGGCCCCATTCGCTTTTTTTTTTTTTAATAAATGATGAACAAGTCTAAATAATTTGTGGGTATTTAACATTATGCTACAAATTCTGTAAATTGAGCTTAACTCTTTTCAAGGTAGCTTTTCCAACACTTAACTAACAAGTCCAGCTAGTTGGTGAAGTCTCAGCCATCAACAATGACACCTAAATCTCAACAGCACACAAATGATAACCAGACCAGTCACCCATTTGAAAGGCTGCTGGTCTTCTCTATCTGCACGCCCATCAGCCACTGACATTTGTGTAACGTTCATTATTACCACGTGCTCAATTCATAATGCCAATAGGTGTGACAGGTGAAACAGCTGCCATTACTGTATGTCAAGCAAACATTATGGTACATTTCCAGCAGGACCCCATCCCTACTGGCACAAATCGCAAAACAGGGAATCAAAGTGTTCTTATCTGTAGCAGACGTCCAAGAAAAAAAAAGAAGCTTTCTCCGTTCTGACAGCCAGAGCAATGCAGAGATGCTAAAAGAGGTGGTGATTATGCCACTAAGTCGGAAATTCTCAGTTTGGTGTGCTGTTAAATAGCAGGCCAACGAAAGTGTGTTTCTGCACTATTAAACAGACTGAGAACACAAATGTGCCAAGCACAATAAAGAGAAGACATTAGTTAATGTGTTACATACAGAAAGAATTAAAAAGAAATTAGAAAATAAAGTGATCAAATAATTCTTTAGCAAATCTTATTTTACATCAGAAAATGTGTGCAATGTGCTAGCTTCATAAAGTTGAGCTTCAGTTTGTTAAAGGGATAGTACAACCAAAAATGAAATTTCTGTTCATTTACTCACACATGTTCTAAACCTTAATTACTTTCTTCTGTGGGTCACAAAGGGAGACATTAGGCAGAATGTTAGAAACTGACAGTCTCAGTCACCATTCACTTTCATTGTTTGGAAAAAAGAGCAGTGTCAACATACTTCAACATTTTTCCAACTATATGTTCCATGGAAGAAAGAAACTCGCACGGGTTTGGAATGTCATAAGGGTGAGTAAATGATGATACCATTTTCATTTTTGGGTGAACTAATGCTTTAACATGATTTCTTTGACTCACTAGTGAAATGTCCACTCGTCTGTGTAATATGTCCAACAAATTGGGTTTTCAAAGGAATTTTCTTTCTTTACAATTCAAAACAATGCTATGAATGTCTGACATCAGCTTCACTGAAATTACTGCCCTCGGGCAGCATGGAAAAACAGCACAGGCCATTCACTGATTTTCTAGAAGCTGACAAATATGTCCATTTAGAAGACAACTAATGTGCATAACTTCCTGGAATTTGAACCAGAGTGTCCATTATAGAAATAGTACACAAGCGATCTATGTTCCTGCTACATCTAGGTCATGGCAGTTCATTGAACTCCCATACTCAACTATCATAATTGCATTGCACCAAAGAGATCATAAATGCATGCATTCCTTTAGCCTTTACATTCTGTTCTCCATTTTTTTATTCTTTCAGTTTTATAGCTCATTCTATCTAACCATTTTGCCTGGTATGTCCCAAGCATTTTTTCTAAAGACTTATACCAACACATATTTCCAGCTTTACAAGCACCCTATAAAGGTGATTTAACAGCAGTAATCAATGTGTCATTCAGTATGCAGCCTGTGTGCCCTGGGCAGGGGGGAGATAAAGACCACAGGGGGAGAGTTGTGGGATTTAATCACATTCTTCATAGTTCCAAACCCTCAACCCGCAGAAACCAAACTCCAACCCATCACTATCCCCACACCTTTAACAGACCATCCTCTCAATTTCACAGCCTGATGCTGCTCATTAATGTTGAATCTCACACCAGAAGCAGGGCTGCACATACCTAGTCCCAGCATTTCAGACCCATGCCACCGGCCACCTACCGAAATGAATAGTATACAGCTAGACTCGGTCCCCGGGAATATGTGACAGCAATTAAAAGGTAACACACTCAGGGTCATGATAATTTCAACTTGTGCAAACTCTTTTCATGCACCTACAAGGACTGATAAAGTGAAAATAGGTTGTTTTTGTTTGGGTTGTACAGTACACCAAATGGCTGACTTTCAAAGCTAATCTAGAATGAGGATCAGGTTGTCAAAGCCCCTCAGGCTACCTGTGCTCTCCAAGTCATAGTGTGATCTATGACCCCGTTCTTTGCTTTCAAGCATTTAAATGTGGGTCTGATCTATGGAAAAGGGCGATCATTTAAACCAGTGGTTAAAGCTATATTTGCTTTCACTCTGCAAAGTGTTACACCTGTGAATATAGGGGTTGGAAAGTGCAAAATCTTTTACGCACACACTGACACACATTATTCATCACTGTCGTAGTGCCCTATATATTCCGGTTCAGTGCTGTATAATGATGAAGGTGTGATGAGCCGTTGTTTGACGTGGAAAAGCTAATCCATGCAAAAATATTTTTTAACGTGGGTAATTGAGCTCCAGCAGAAGCATTACTAGAACAAAAAGAGCCTGAGTGCTTCTGTGTTAATATTCTATAACCTTGGATTTAATGATGAGGCTGTTTTTCAGCCTCACCTCTGCGTCAGTGCAGTAAATATTCATGGAAGGGAGGTGAAAACTTTCCCACAGGCATCTGAGTTTTACTCACCCAAGAGAGAACATACAGCTGAGCAAGCTTAGAGAGAGTTCAAAATATAAGCTGGTTGGACTCTGCAAGTGTTTATCTCATCAACGAAATTGCTGCTGAAAATATTTGTTGACAAAGCATTTTTGATAACAAAAAAGATGCATCATGACGATAATAAAAAGATTTTAATTAGAACATACTGTTGGTGAAAATATAACAAGAAAAAAATGATACTGTAAGATATTAATTATGCACTAACACTGTTTTATCCTTCTTTCCTCCCTCCCTTCCTCCCTTTCTGATTTGATTCAAATAATCCACTCACAGTGTGTTGGGGATTTTAGGGAGGTTAATTGTAACCCGCTACTGGCCTGGAGCTGGTGAACAGACCACTCCATCCCCCGGTGGAAGGCCGGGAGGAGAATCCTTTGTTGTATTTTCTTTGATTTTGTCACATGCCTGACGGGTTGCAGTACCCACATTTTCAGAAAAAGAGCGGTGTTCTCATTCCCTGGGACACACATCCAGTGTTCACGGCCGTCATTATCAGCTGAGGCACAAACACTCCCACGCCAGGGTGGTTGTGACGAACGGCGAGGACGGGTTCCCTCTTCCCCCATTGCTGACTGGTCCTATGGTGGGTACCCGGAGGTAGGTAAGTGCTTCGATATCCTAAGACTCAGTATGGTCATGAGACCGGAGATCCACTGGAGTCAGCAGCGACTGAAGTCGTTGCGAGCTACTCACATCCCGGGTGACCTCAACAGCGTGGTGGACATGTTATCATGGCAGGTCACACTCAGGGGAGAGTGGAGACTCCACCCCCATATGGTCCAGCTGATTTGGAGTCGATTAGGTCAAGCGCAGGTAGACCTGTTCGCTTCCCGCGAATCCTCCCTCTGCCTGCTCTGTTATGCCCTGACCGAGGTTCCCCTTTGTACAGATGTGCTGGCACACAGCTGGCCCACACAAGTATGCGTTCCCCCCAGTGAGCCTACTTGCACAGACCCTGTGCAAGGTCAGGGAGGACAAGGAGCACATCATCCTCGTATCATCCTACTGGCCCAACCAGTTGGTTCTTGGACTTCACGGTTCTCGCGTAGCCACAGTTCTCCATTTATACCGTATGTCCGGGAGAGTGGCATGCAAATTGCACTCGCCAATTTCCATTGGCCTTTTCTCAAATATCAGTTTGTGAGGTGTTTGGGGCTCCAAAGTGTGACCGCTAGTGTCACTACATCGACACAACATCTAGTTCCCTCCGTCAGGGAACGGAGGTTACGAAAGTAACCAAGACATTTTTACAGTCATTTTAGGGTTTAATACATTACGTTGTCATTGCAACAAAGTTGTAAAATATGATATAAATTTATATAGAAAATGTTAGTAAGCTATTCTAAGTGATCACACTTAAATCACGTTATCAAGCATATCATTTGTCTTGGAGAGTTAATACTTTTGAAACTGAAATTTACGGATTGGCCATATTCACCTCTATTGTAAGTGCCTCACTGTAACCCAGATTTTAGCTTTTTCTTTTTTTTTTTTTAAGTTGAAATGTATCTTTGTAGTAATCAATATTTTGCAACAAATTATGTTAATTGAGCATAAACCAGAATATTCTTAATTCTGCACCAACAATGAACAGGTGAATATGAACTAAGTTATGTGCTAGTTAAAATGCATAACTTGCGTGATGAATTGCCCTTTCGGCCGTCTTCCCCGCCTTTCCCGAGCCCTGGGAGAGACGAGGGGAGGGAAAGTGGAGAGGGAAAGAGTGAGGCAGAGAGAGAGAGAGGAGAGAGGGAGAGAGATAAAAACAACTTGCTAGCCGGTTCCAAAACACGCAGCGAATCCTCCAACCTCTGGTGGATGGAGACGTTCATCTGGCTCTCCTTTAGCGGATGGCAGCAGCGAGGACTATGCAACAGCGCATCCCTCCTCCCTCCCGGATTTCAACACCACTATAACAGTTCAAGGATGGGCAAGGAGGAGGCGGAAACCGGCTGATCAGTCAACATAAAGGTTTAATGATAAAATTAACTTAAACCAACGTAAATCAAAAACGAACAGACACACACGCAGAGCGACTGAATGTGTCTCTCTATCTCTCGAACTGGTTCCTCCGGCTCGTCTTTATCCCCCTCCCAGCTGATTATCCTGAGTCAGGGCCGGCTGTGTATCCTCACAGCCTGGCCTGCCTTCTTCCTCGTCACAACAGTACATATATAATGTTCATTGAACTTATTTTACTTAATATGTTTAAACAAATGATGTCAAGTATTTTTTAAGCTTTTCAAATACAGCTTATTTACATTACCATGGTTAATTCATCATGTTGAATGAACACAAAATTACACTGATATTTTTTAAAACCTCTAAATATACTGGTCTTCTCCTTGCAATCATCCAGAACAAAGTCCTGACAATATGCTACACATAAAGCAATATCCTAAACTGTCTAATGGAGTGTTCTCTATAAACTGTGTAGAAATTGACTTAGAGTAAAAAAGTAGTTAGCATGGCAATTCAGTGTATGATATTCATTATTTGCTATTCAGGGGCTCATGTTTGAATTTTTGGTTAAAGTTATGTGTTACAGATTAAAATGTTTGTTTAGTTTTTTAATTAATATTTTTATTTTGTCATTTTGCACGTTATTGTCAAAAAAATTAGTTGTTTTAATTGACTGAAAACACTTCTACAGTTTGAGCCAGTGCGAACAGTTCTGGCGCTCTGAACTGAATTAACTGTTGCACTCTTCGAGACTGCACTGCCCTGCCGTGAATGAATGAATGAATGAAGAACAACGGAGGCCTGTGATGGAGAACAGACAGGGGAGGGCATCCTTGTGCCCCTAGGGTTTCCAAAACCGACAGTGACGGGCTCCCGCCCACACAAACACAGGAGCACAGCCATCTGCAGAAGCTCTACCAGAGCACATTCTGACTGCACCGTGCTGATAAACGGGCGTAAACAAACCTGCCGAGACCTGGATACCTCTCTAGGCAGTCAGGTAACAGAGGAGTGCACACACGCTTGTGGTCCTCCCTTTTATGTTCATGTCTCCATCTCCCTGCCAAGCTGTCTCTTTGGCTTAGACACCCACACAATAGAGGAAGGGGAGGTATCAAAATAAAAAGACATGCAGGCTGGCACTGGCTCTGAGAGGAAATGTCATTGCAGGCTTTGGGGCCTCCAGGTGCTTTCAGCTGCACAAGGTTGGTGGTTAACCCTGACAGTGGCATGTCACATTTTTGTGAGCAGACTCGTATGTAGCTACCCACCAAAGGCTTTCAAAGCCTGACCTCTAGAGTGAATGAGGTGGGAGCCAAAGGTCAGGCATTGAGGATGCCAGCGAAATGCACAGAGCAAAGAAAACAGTCAAAAGAACTGACCTTCATCATGACAGAAGACAACACAGAGCGTAGCAAGCCAAGCTGTGCCACAAAGCAGACTGAGGCTTGGTGAATGAAAACTACTTTTATCATTATCTTATTTACATCTAACTATTAAAGGTTGAATTATTTATTTTTGCAAGTGAACATTGGGTCAAGCTGTTTAATTTCAATAACCTTTTGCTCTACATTGCACCAGAAATGTTTAAAGGGATAGTTTACCCATAAATGAAAATTCTGTCATTATTTACTCACCTTAATAGCTTCAAATAGGATGCACCGATAACGGAAATCTCAGTTTCGGCCGATACCGATCCCGATCCGATACCACTGTTGTTTTTTGCATAATCAGTTTAGAATATCTTTACATTATTGTGTGGAACTAATTGGTAGTACTCTTTGATATGTAAAGAAACACAAACCTCTAACTACACATTATTTTAGTCTAAATATATAGCTTATTAAGATACACTTTATTATTAACTAGTATACTGGATAATCTAGCAGCAAAATTAACAGTAATTCCAGTATAAGTCATCAGTAGAAAAGAAACCAGTGTTTTAATTTTTCCTTTATTTTCTTATCTTTTTTTTCCAAAAATGTTTCAACTTACATCTGGACTTTAACGGATTCAGATCTGTTTTTTGTTCAATTTATTTTTAAGATATCAGTTCACTTTTCATTCACACAGTTATTTTTTGGAACCCATTAAACTGAAATAATAATAATAATAATAAATAGTTATTCATATTATTATTATTATTGACTTTTAATTTGAAATACAACAGTACTATATTTAAGTCTTATTATATAATTCTATATTATTATATAAGTAATATATTTAAGTTGTGCACTTTTGCTTTTATTTTGACATGAATATTCTATATTCCAAGCCTTCTGAAGTGATTTAATTACTTTGTGTGATGAATAGAACAAAAGTCGCTATTCACTATCAAATCAAATAATTAATAAAGCGCTGAAATCATATAAGGTTGTTTTGAGACTGAAAACTTATAATAGAGTGTTAGAATCTTATTGATGACTTGGAGTGTTTTTTTTTCTTCCCTTTTCAAGCTTGACAGACTGGAGTCACTATTCACTTACATTATGACAAATAAACCCTGAGAATTCAGTCAAATCACCTTTTATGTTCCACTGAAAAAAAAGTAAGTTGTATTGGTATGGAGCAAAATTAAGTTTAGAAAATAAGTGTATAAGTTCTCTTACGAGAGGTTCTCTCGTATTGCGTAAGCTAGCTTACGCTACGGGAAAGATTAATCTTTTCTGAGATATTGAAGCCAAAAAATTATCCTTAATTTTGTATCCATTGTCAACGCAGTGCGGCAGCTGCAGACCTTGAGCGGGCTAGCTAGCGAGCTCATTGGTTGCTCTGCGGCAACTGCTGCAGCCTATAGACGAGCTTGGGCTGAACTCGCATCCAATGAGAGGCGTCCGCGCTCACTGCATCAAAGCCCGCCAAAAGGGCGTGACTAGAGTGCATATAAGCGTAGTTCGTAGGCTGGAACCCTGATTTTCATCTCTTCAGCGAAGCTCTTCGCATCACTGAACCGAAAGCCGCGTCGCCGTTCGAGGGGCATCAAGCAAGCGTGGACAGCGCTCGAAGAAGCCGGCCGTCTTCGCCACCTTCAGCCGTCCTGCGAGCTACGCCATCCGGCGACGTATCCTTTTAAAAGCAAGCTAGTTCTTAAAGAACTTCACAAAAGAGTACTGAGCGTCTTTTTGAAGATGCCTCGCTCCACTTGCGCCTCATGCGCGCTCCTCTCAGCACCGGAGACCGCCACATCATCTGCGCTCTCTGCCTGGGACTGGGGCATGCAGAGCTCGCCCTCGCCAAAGGCGGATGCGATCTCTGCGAGGAGCTGCCGATGTCGACCCTGCGGGCTCGACTCGAAGCGCTCAGGACCGAAGCCGCCGCGCCGCCTTCCTTTCAGCCGCGCAGAAAAAAGCACTGCTCTCAAAGGCTGCCGGAAACAGTGGTAGAAGCGATTGCCTCGCCGGAGCCCATCCCTCGAGCATCGCCTTCACCCTCCCCCCCCACCGGGACGCGCAGTTGCCGCCGAGCGGCTGCTCTGCTGCCATCTCGGATGAAGAAGCGGAGGATAAGGGCTGTTCCATCATGGCTTCGGACAGCGAGGAGTGGTCAGGCTCACACGCCTCCTCCTCGGCCCAGGAATCCAGCAGGACCCGCGCCGAACTAACACGCCTCCTCACACACGCCGTCGACCGCCTCGGGCTCGAGTGGTCACCGCCCCTTGAGGAGGCACCCAACAGACTTGACGGCTGCTTTCTACAGAGCCGCCGCCACGCAGCACCCGCTACCCAGGCCGCTCCCTTTCTGCCTGAACTCCACGGCGAGCTTTCCAAATCATGGAACGCGCCTTTCTCGGCCAGGGTCCGATCCCACGTCTCCACCTCTCTTGCTTCGGTGGACGGCGCCACTGAGAAGGGCTACGCTTCCATCCCTCCGGTCGAGGATGCAGTAGCAGCACACCTTTGCCCACCCTCCGCGAGATGGCGGTCTAAACCAGTGCTCCCGTCTAAGGCCTGCAGAACAACTTCCGCCTGTGTTGGCCGCGCCTATTCCGCCGCTGGCCAAGCTGCATCTGCTCTGCACTCTATGGCCGTCCTACAGATCCTCCAAGCGGACCTTCTGCGGGAGTGGGATGAGGAAAGCAGGCATCCAGAGGCGGTTGCAGACATACGGAGTGCTACGGACCTCGCCCTCCGGCTACCAAAGCTGCAGCCCAAGCTATAGGGAAGTGCATGGCGCGCTGACTGTGACCGAGAGACATCTGTGGCTAACGCTAGCCGACATGGGAGAAGCAGAGCGCTCTACGTTCCTCAACGCACCGCTCTCTCCATCCGGTCTCTTCGGCTCCGCGGTGAGTGGTATCATTGACCGATTTTCAGAGATCCAAAAAGCCACACAAGCCATGAATCTCTTTCTGCCTCGTCACGCTAGCTCCTCTGCAGGCCGCCCACGTGAGCCTCCTGCACGAGCCTCTTCAAAGCGCCCAGCTCAACAAAGCCAGACTTCTCAGCGTCGACAGGGCGGCCGCCCTCGATCGCGCTCAGACAGCCGCCGCAGACCGCCGCCCCCCCTGCGGGCCTCGGATTGGCTGATTTTGGCACAATCACATACGGAGCTTCTGTCTCAAAGGACAGTTCTCCTCAGTCATCTGAACAGTTTGGGCCTTGCAGTCAATTGGACCAAGAGCTCACTACAGCCCAGTCAGACAATTTCCTTCCTTGGAATAGAACTAGACTCAGTGGCAATGACGGCTCGCTTATCTACACAGCGCGCGTGCCATGTGCAGCGACTAGCCGCGTCATTTCAGATGAACAGCCTCACACCTCTGAAGAAATTTCAGAGAGTGCTAGGCTACATGGCCTCAGCCGCAGCAGTACTTCAACTGGGTTTACTGCGCATGCGCCGCTTCAGCATTGGCTAAACACCCGGCGTCTCGCCGGGCTTGGGCCCTGAGCCGCCAGCCAATCAGAGTGACTCAGACCTGTATTTCAGCTCTGCAGCCCTGGACAGTGGCCGAGTGGTATCAGCGGGAGTGATGATGGGAGCTGTATCTCGCCAAAAGTCATCTCGACAGATGCGTCCAACACGGGTTGGGAGCGGTCTGCGAGGGCTCTCCGGTTTTTGGCCTATGGTCAGTTCAGGAAAAGCTCCTTCACATAAATTGTCTGGAAATGATAGCGGTCGAGTACGCGCTCGTGCGCTTCCTCCCGATCATTCAGGGTCACCACGTCCTGGTCCGCTCGGACAACAGGTCTGTGGTATCCTATCTAAACCGTCAGGGTGGTGTCAGATCCAGGAACCTCTTCCATCTGACGAAACGCATACTGAGTTGGTCCCAGCGCCACCTGCGCTCGCTGAGGGCGACGCACGTGCCAGGCCACCTGAACGACGGCCCAGACAGACTGTCCAGAGACAATATTCCCCTAGGGGAACGGTCCCTGCACGCTCAAACAGTCCAGACGTTATGGCGCATATTCGGCAGAGCAGAGATAGACCTCTTTGCGTCAGAAGAGAACTCTCACTGCCCAATATTTTTCTCGAGCGAGGGCGCGCTGGCCCAGGACTGGCCCAACTGCCCGCTTCGCCTTCCCTCCTGTCTCGCTATTGCCACAGGTAATGCAGAGGATCAGGGAAGCGCGCCACTCGGTGCTCCTCATAGCCCAGCTGGGAGAATCAAACATGGTTCCCGGAGCTTACGCAGCTGTCACTGACAGCGCCGTGGCCCATCCCAGTGAGAGCAGATCTCCTCTCGCAAGCTCGCGGAACGATCTGGCATCCCCACCCAGAGCGCTGGGCGCTACACGCGTGGGTGATCAACGACTACCCGTCGCTTTGCCAGAAGGAGTAATAAACACCATCATACACGCTAGAGCCCCCTCCACGAGAAGACTCTATGCGTCAAAATGGTCTGTGTTTTCAAAATGGTGCACCGACAGAGACCTGGACCCACGGACATGTGGGGTGTTGCCGCTGCTCATGTTTTTACAAGAGCTGCTGGATAAGGGCAGATCCCCATCCACGCTCAAAGTGTACGTGGCGGCCGTCGCGGCGTTCGCTGAACCCCTGCACGGCCAGTCGCAGGGTAAAAACGAGCTGGTCATCCGCTTTCTCAAGGGAGCTAGAAGGATGAACCCTCCGCGCCCCCTCTGGGACCTTTCTATAGTTCTCGAAGCTATGAAAGCCCCCCCTTTCGAACCGCTTCAATCCGTGGATGTGAAACACCTCTCACTTAAACCGTTTTTCTAACTGCCCTATCATCGGTTAAACGGGTGGGAGACCTTCACGCGCTATCTGTCAGCGCTGCGTGTCTTGAGTTTGGACCAAGTGACTCCAAGGTCATTTTAAAGCCTAGACACGGCTACGTCCCCAAGGTGGTCGGTACTCCTTTCAGAGCACAGATCATTTCCTTGTCGGCGCTACCAGCATCTGATAGCGAACGCGACGCCAATCTCCTTTGCTCAGTCAGAGCACTGAGATTGTATACTGCGCGCTCCGCAGCTTTCAGAAGCTCCGAGCAGCTTTTCGTTTCGGTTCGAGGGCGCACCAAAGGTCTCGCCGCCTCAAAACAGACACTGTCCAGATGGATAGTGGACGCTATTGCTGCCGCGTACGGCGTCAAAGACCTACCATGCCCGCTAGGCATTAAGGCTCACTCCACTAGAGGCATGGCCTCCTCGTGGGCATGGTCCAGCGGGATTTCCATTCACGACATATGTGTGGCAGCGGGCTGGGCTTCCCCCTCCACCTTTGTCAGATTTTACAATCTGGAAGTACCCGCTCTGCAGGCTAAACTGCTAGCAGTTTAATACGCTACAGCTCCCCTGGTGAGCTGCATTAATGGGACACAGTCCACACAGACCGGCACCGCCGCTGTGTCTATGTGCTTATGTACTACACACACACTGGCCCGCACTCTTGCCAGCCAAATATTAATTCCCCACTCACAAGGGCTCCCCCGGGTCCCCCTTAATTCCCTGGGGCTCATGCAGTGGATGCTTGGCGCGACGGCGTTGACAAAGGGTTCCGTGGCGTAAGCTAGCTTACGCATATACGAGAGAACCTCTCGTAAGAGAACGAATCGGTTACTAACGTAACCTCGGTTCTCTCTAGATGAGGGAACAGTATTGCGTAACCGGCCGTGCTTCAGCGCCACGCGGCGATTTTTACGCTTCATTCAATGAAAACCAGGGTTCCAGCCTACGAACTACGCTTATATGCACTCTAGTCACGCCCTTTTTGGCGGGCTTTGATGCAGTGAGTGCGCGGACGCCTCTCATTGGATACGAGTTCGCCCAAGCTCGTCTATAGGCTGCAGCAGTTGCCGCAGAGCAACCAATGAGCTCACTAGCTAGCCCGCTCAAGGTCTGCAGCTGCCGCACTGCGTTGATGGATACAAAATTAAGGATAATTTTTTGGCTTCAATATCTCAGAAAAGATGAATCTTTCCCGTAGCGTAAGCTAGCTTACGCAATACTCGTTCCCTCATCTAGAGAGAACCGAGGTTACGTTAGTAACCGATTCGTTTTGTGTGACTATCACTTTAAATGTTGCATGACTTTTGTCTGTTTTGAGTGTTAACTAGTTTAAGTCTTATTTTTAAATGTCATACACTAGTTTAAGGGACCATTAATGAAAAAGTGAATACAGTTTTATCATTGTGCATTTAAATTCAGCAGTTAGACAGAGATCTATGTGCTGCCTCTCTGGATTAACTGTGCTGTCAGTGGTGCCTCTGTTCAGGCTGTAACAGACTGATCCTGTTCATCAGTTTGCAGAGGCTGAAGCTCTCATTACCATGGAAAGTTTAGAGGTTCCTCTCATCTGACTGAAGGTAATGCTGAAAGACAGTACACACAAGCATTAGAAGTCCTGCAACATGAGCTCTAGGGGAAAAGCTGACCTTGCAGTAACTAAATGCCGAAGATGGGTGTGGGGATAACACAGGGTCGTCCTAATGGGTTAAGTACCCTCAAGACTGATTTACATACTTCATTCGAGCTACTAATGGGAAATAGCTGTGTCGTTGTTCAAATCTGACAAGCCTGGCCTCTTGCAGATATAAACTTGCCCTGGAGAGGGAAGACCCCCTGCCTTCTTAAACAGGCTAAATTGAATTAGGACATTCTTCTGGACAGCAAGTGTGAAATTGAGTGGAGCTGTACCCTAAGGTTGAGGAAGCCAAGGTGTAGGATTTAAAGCACATTAAAGATGACTGTTGTATCATGCGCTACTTGCCTACTGAATGTTAAAAACAGAAGTAAGAGAGAGATATGGGACAGCTGGCTCTCAAGAGAGTGTGTATGTACGAACGTTATTAGAGTGGGTAGAGCCTTCTTACTACATGCTGTGAATGAAAGGCCTGACTCTCCAGAGAACAAGCACATACTTTTTGTGGCAAGAATAAAGCACTTATTTTTGTAAAAGATGAATTCAGTGAGAAGCTTATTTTACTCCCATTTAACTACAGTTGAAGTGAGAAGTTTACATTCACCTTAGCCAAATATATTTAAACTCAGTTTTTCACAATTCCTAACATTTAATCGTAGAAAACATTCCCTGTCTTATGTCAGTTAGGATCAATACTTTATTTTAAGAATGTGAAATTATTTCATCACATTACCAGTGGGTAAGAAGTTTACATACAATTCGTTAGTGTTAAACTTGGGTCAAACATTTTGGGTAGCCTTCCACAAGCTTCTCACTATAAGTTGCTGGAATTTTGGCCCATTCCTCCAGACAGAACTGGGTTAACTGAGCCAGGTTTGTAGGCCTCCTTGCTCACACACGCTTTTTCATTTCTGCCCACAAATGTTCTATCAGATTGAGGTCAGGACTTTGTGATGGCCACTCTAATACATTGACTTTGTTGCCCTTAAGCCATTTTGTAACAACTTTGGAGGTATGCTTGTGGTCATTGTCCATTTGGAAGACTCATTTGATACTGAGCTTTAACTTCCTGGCTGATATATTCAGATTTTGCCTCAATATATCCACATAATTGTCCTTCCTCATAAAGCCATCTATTCTGTGAAGTGCACCAGTCCCTCCTGCAGCAAATCACCCACACTACATGATGCTCCCACCCCCAAGCTTCACAGTTGGGATGGTGTTCTTAGGCTTGCAAGCCTCACCCTTTTCCCTCCAAACATAAAGATGGTCATTATGGCCAAACAGTTACATTTTTGTTTCATCTGACCAGAGGAAATTTTTCCAAAAAGTTATTTGTCCCCATGTGCACTTGCAAACTGTAGTCTGGCTTTTTTATGGCGGTTTGGAGCAGTGGATTCTTCCTTGCTGAGCAACCTTTCAGGTTATGTAGGTAAAGACTCGTTTTACTGTGGATATAGATACTTGTCTACCTGTTTCCTCCAGCATCTTCACAAGGTCCTTTGCTGTTGTTCTGAGATTGATCTGCACTTTTGGCACCAAACTACATTCATCTCTAGGAGACCCCTTCCTGTGCAGTATGATAGCTATGTGGCCTCATGGGGTTTATACTTGCGTACTATTATTTTTACAGATGAACGTGGTATCTTCAGGTGTTTGGAAATTGCTCCCAAGGATAAACAAGACTTGTGGAGGTCCACGTTTTTTTTTTTTTTTTGAGGTCTTGGCTGATTTCTTTTTATTTTCCCATGATGTCAAGCAAAGAAGCACTGACTTTGAAAGTAGACCTTAAAATACATCCACAGGTGCACCTCCAATTGAATTCAGTTAGCCTAGTAGAAGATAAATTAGACTTGACATCAATTTATGGAATTTTCCAAGCTGCTTAAAGGCACAGTTAACTTCTAACCAACTGGAATTGCTGGAATTGTGATATGGTCAATTAAAATGTGAAGCAAACTGTAAAAATTGTTGGACATTTTACTCATGTCATGGACAAAGAAGATGTCCTAAACTTGCCAAAACTATAGTTTGCTAATATGAAATCTGTGGAGTGGTTAAAAAAATTGAGTTTTAATGACTTCAACCTATGTATATGTAAAGTTATGTATTTGACATAAGCACAACTGTTTATTTTCAAATGAGTAGTTCCACTCCTGGATGCTGATTTTTCGGTAGAATGGATGCTGTTACTACTGTCCACACGTGTCTACCATTGTCCACACTTTATCTTTGCAGACAACTGTCAGAGTACCTCAGCTGCAGTCCTAAGAGAACCTATGATGAGTGGCACTGGCATTTGACTGGATTTTTCCAACATGAACCCATGCTAAACAGATTTCAACCCTCAACCCTCAAATATCTTCATATCTCTCCTATCAATGGGTCTGGCCACCAACAGTGATGTCCGGATCAGAAAATTGTGTGCGAGCGATTAAGAAAACGCATACACAAACCTCTACTTTCAGTCAACTGGAAAACAGGTCACCCCTGTTATCTACTTTCAGCTGGAAATGGGGTTAGATATGAAGCAAGCTTTGCTCAAGATGGAAAGAATAAATTACCTCCTGCATCCATACCAGCAATGACTTCTCCTGCACTGAGGCCACCTTCATCTTGCCAAGCAGCCTTGCATTGTTCAGTCACTCACACAAAGCAGACAAATCTTTCCTCTCCAATCCTTCTTTCATAAAGTTCTTATTTTTCAACATCAGCTTCTTACCCGCAATTTCTTTTATAGTTGTGAGCCTTCCACTCAGTGCATCTATCACACCAACTCACACCACCAAACCCTTCCGTAATCCAGCAATGGTTAATTCCATCAGTCACAAGTCTACTATTTGCACCCATCAGTCCTGAAATCCATTTAAAGGGATAGGGTAGAAAGGGGTACGGACGTTTTTTTTGCTGTTCTTTTATCTGGTGAGACTAGGTAGCTGAAAGGTATGCCAAGACAAAGATAAATATGCAGCCAAAAAGCAATGGGAATAATTACGCTGAATACCTCTAAGTCATAGTCGGGACTGGAGTAACCCAGGCAGGACACAGATGATGCTCAGCTCTATTAGGACTGCAACAGAGTAATAAATGTAGGGGAACTATGAATATTGTCAAAACGTAAGTGTAATGAGAACTATTCCTTTACCTCTCACAGTTAGGTATACTGTTGTCTAGTCTACTTATTAACATAAATATAAAGTAAAAAAGTGCCTCAATGTCCTCAACGCATGAGGCACGACACATACAGTATTCTATTCCTCTAAGTGGAAGCCTTTGCTCTAAGGTGATGCAGAAAAAGCTTAATTTCACCAAAGTAACAAACTGTACTGAGCGAATCCTTGTCCATCAGGATGATGCTTGAACTGGACAGGTGGGTACTGCGATGTGATGATTGCACAGGTCACATTGAAAGAGGGAGTGGGAGGATGGAGAGATGGAGACTAACAAAAAGGCAGTGAAAATGAAGAGTGAGACTTAAGTGTTAAGGACATTCACTGGAGTGGGTGGTATTGCCAGAACATGCTTTAAAAAAATGCCAGGGGAACCAAGACTAAAGAGGGAAGTGAAAGAATAAATTGTGTTTTATTAATACACATATATATATATATAGGTACACAATAATGGACTCTTTTCACAGACTATGATAATGTATTTTAGTTTTTATTTCAAAATTATTAAATGTTCATTTATAGTACTATATTTAATTTGATATAACCCTGAGATTAATTTTTATAAAAGGTGACATGGGGTACGATAGGGTACCATATAGAGCTGCAGAGGAAGTGACAGTAAATATGGCATCATTCTCTTGTCTGACCATAATCCATCTCTCTCTGTTTTTGTCCTATTTTGGAAAGTCATGGAAACTTAATACTGGAATTTTGTTTTTTTCTGTTGGAGCAAATGGTAACACTGAAATAAAAGCCTATGCTATAAAAGCTTATTTCTCTATCATAGAGTTGGCGTACTCGAGTTTGGACTCAGGCTCAAGTTCATTTTACTGGACTTGGACTTGTCACGTACTTGGATGCATTTTTACTTGGACTTGACTTGGACTCGGGCCTTTGGGATTTTTTTTGAGAGAAATGAAAAAATAAACAAATAAATAAATATATATATATATATATATATATATATATATATGTATGTATATATATATATATATATATATATAAGTATTAGTATTAGCCCCTGAAGTCGTAGACGTAACCAGAATTGTTTCACTGTGTTTAAGCAAACACATGCACACACACATATGTACGTGCACAGGTACACTCATCAGTCAACCAATATGCTTGAATGTTACTACAGAGACTACTGAGGTGGCTGTCACGATGAAAACATAAAGACAGGTATGTATCCAATGTAATAGAAACTAAACAAGGCAGTTTCACACGACACGTGACCTGACAACAGGTAAAATTGTGTATGCCGTTTGTGCAGCCAAAACGGTGCTCGCATCATGATTTCATCATGGTTAACACCGTGATGTCAGCTTGAACTGGTCCATAATAGCTTGATGAACTGTGTAACTTTTTAAATAGTCGGGGGGGAAAGTGTTATTGCTAAAGCAGACAGCATCTCTAAACAGATAAACAGCACCTATTTATAATTGATTGACTATTTTCAAAGCAATGATGAGCTGCATAAAATACATTCTTTTACAGCATTTGTCCACCATGTCCCTTTGAAAAGATTGAACCATGCACAATAACATATTAGGATATTTTGGGCAGTGATTTTTTTTGTTGATAATTTAATTATAGACTATAAAATAAATGTATTAGTCAATGATAGAGTTTGTGTATGAAGCTAAACTTCATGTTCCAAGATGAATTTAGATTATGACGTTTTTCTTTAAAATTTTATTTACATTTTATTGTGAACCACCATGTAACTTATGCAAAAAAATTTTTTGCCAATATCTCTAACACATTTGAAGGTCAATTCTATAAAATGTATGACTCAAAATTATTATTCTCCATGTTTTTGCAGTTAAAGAATTGTTTAATGAAATTTTCTTTGGTTGGTATTTAAAGATTTCAGACTGATTGCAGATCAATGCGCTCAAGCAAATATAAATTATTATTATTGTTTTTATCTTCTGCAGCAGCTGATGTGAGGCACACACGGACACATCAGGGATTTAGGTACACGAGCAGCATGCAGAACTGCCCTATATTGTGCGGTTTCCCACAAATGAACTAGAAAATCATGTCCGTGATGACATGGCCCTAATATTATCAGTGGGCTTTTCCAGATTTGCAGTCAAATCGTGAGACGTAACTTCTCAGCGAGTGCGAATTATTACTGTGTTGACTTATTTGTATGTACTGTATTTTCCCAAACCAGTGGAAGATAGAGAAAACAGATTCAGACAGAAATCTCATTATAGGCTATTATTTCTTTAGACAGGGATCATTTAAAATAACTAAATTAAAATGAAATTATTAAAATAATAATAACTCTGGTTGTAATGACTAATGCAGCTTTCACTTTCTTTAGTCTATGTTTGAGTGGAGGGGAAACAACAACAAATTTGTTTTTCAAATTGAAATTTCAACAGATTGCAATAAGAAGTGTGTTGAAGGACAATTTTGCCTTCATAAACCTAAAGCATATGCTTTCATTCTGAAACCACTTTGAAGTCTGTTCAGCAGGATACTAATAAAATGCATATATGAAATGCAACAGAGGTGTTTCATTTAAATTGACTAACTGTTTTTCATGTGAAGTTTAAAATAAGCTTAAAATGTGGATATTGAGTTTACGGTTACAATTTTATTCCGATTCATTCAGACTCTGACTCGACTCAGACTGTTATGGACTCAGTCTTGAGTCCGACTCGGCCCCATTTGGACTCTGACTCAACTCGGACTCGATTGTTTAAAGACTGGGACATGACTCGGACTCGACTAAGGTGGACTTGAACCCAACACTACTCAATAGTTTACTTTGGTGTTCCAAATCTAGAAATATGCAAAGGGTCCATTGCCAAGAAGTCCAAGAATAACTGTCAACCCACAAATGCAAACAGACCCTTAACTCAAATTGCGTTAACTATAAAATCTTCATATAGACGTAATACTGAAATTAATGACAGAAACATGCTCTGTGTGTGACAGTCAGTTGTGTTTCTCAGTGAACGTCTTTGATATATTATTTTTAGAGGCTCTGCACACTACTCTAATGTTGCACGATTTCAACTATTTTTACATGTATGCATACAGTCCCTACATTTTCATTTCAGTTCTTCAATAACAGATGCTACAGTGGGGCTGCACATCTTTCTTTAGTAGAGTTCTGTTTGTACAAAAGAATATAACAAAGCTCAAGGGAATATCTTCAATCATAATTCATATGCCAAAGACATTCGCACCTTGGTTACTGCCTGCAGTCTCATTTTCAGAAAACCATTTAGCCATTAAGATATATATGTTTTTATTGTTCTCTATACTGTATGCCCCCCACCCCACTTACAGAAACTATAAGCCTATGTCCCTGAACAGTCACATTCAAAAGAATAAAAACGTTTTTTGTTCTCTCATTTTCTACAACTGCCCTCCTTGTATCCTGTCCACTCCTCCACATTTCTGCCGCTGACATTCTCTTCTAATCTAACAGTTGCCAGACTTCAGGCTTTGCTATAAGGTGACACACATTTCAGTAAAGTGTCAATGAAGTGACTAATTGTTGTTGGTTTAGAGTCCTCTCTCTGCCTAATGCTGGACTCAGGGGACCGGAGCGCAAACTTGGCTCCATAGAGGAGCTAAAAACCCAGACACACTCCAGACTCTCTTACACACTAATCAGCAATCCCCTTGGATTGTCCTTTCACACTGACCTAACTCTGTAACAAGCTCTTTCTCTGTTTTCTCCAACATGTACATGAAGAAGCCTCCCCTTATCTGACCTCCTCTCTGGGATAGGCGGGCAACTGTCTCCCTCAAATATTCCCTTGCTCTTTTGCCTTTCCTGCCTCCAGAAGCCTCATCAAACCTCTGACACCATACATGTCTCTCTCTCTTTCTCTCGCTCTCTCTCTCTCCCTCTCTCTCTATCTATCTACCTATCTATCTATCTGTCTGTCTATCTATCTCTCTATGTCTATCTTCCTGCTTACAAACTCCAGGATCTCTTTCCTTGATGTGCTTGTAGTGTCTTGTCTTTTTCCAGACACAACTGGATAGGAAAGAATTCCACAAGGAACATGAATCCTTAGATTTGTCTGATCAAATTAAAACTGACCATATTTATCTTATTATTATCCCTGGTCTAATTATGAAAAATTTTTACTATACACTATTCCAAAGACAACGCATGTTTGACTTAGTGGTCTTTCATAAAAATTTAATAAAATGCTCCGCCTTCAAGACTGAGGTCTGCACCTGAATGCTCCAGCTGAAATTTACTCCACGTTAATCTGCTCCCATTCCCACAACCCCACATTAGCTTTCCACATAGAGCAAATGCAGTACAAATAGACAACACAAAGAAGTGTACACAAAGAACGTTTTAATTTTTATGTTATTTCTATTATCAGATGACAAGTGAATTGATGCCCATCTGACTTGCCAGAGGTTGATTTCTTAACACTTAATTTACTATTTTCTAGTCAGAGTTTCACATCCTTGGATGTCACAGTGTGTCCATGCTTTTCTCTGCCATTATTCTAAAGCACCGTTGATTACCTCCATAGCCTGCTCTAAATATTGGATCATTTGATGCACATGCTATATGCATATTCTTACATTGAATTTTCAGTTTATTGTTATCAAAATTAAATTTTGAAAAATAAAAGTTGTAAAAAAAAACCTATTATTATGGTTGTTGTTTTTTTGCATTCATTAATTAATAAAATAATAAAAATGATTTTTCAGGCAATTCTCTGAACACCCTATCTAGTCCACATCTCATGGAAGTACCTTCCGTTCCCACCTTCAAATCAGAAACTGAATCCTGTGCCTCAAGGAATCTAATCTGTCCTGTGGGTCCTGTGGATGTTCCGCATTAATGCATACCTCTACTCAAAGACTTAACTTTTTGGCTGACTTCACCAATCACTTTAATTTTTAAACCCTTCCCCTTTTGGATGTTATTAAAGTGTTATTAAATTTGTGGCATAATGCTGATTTCTGGAAAAATAAGTACATTTTAGGGCTGTCGATTTAACCAAAAATAAAAAATTCCCCGCAAGTGCCCCTGGACCGCACTAAGGAACATTCCTGAGATAGGCACGCTTGTAGTACCACCTGTTTACTCCAGAAGGCAGTAACTGAAATTACAGCTGTATGAGCAAGGCATAGTTTATACAGTGAAGAAAACAACACTTCAGTAGGCAGAACAACACAAACATGCTTTACGTTCTTGCGTTCAAAACACTTGAAGGAGCGCAAATGCGAACTAAGGGATCTCAAGATGTGTTTAAAGATTAAGAATTAAACCCGAGACCCTACACAAACATGTCTGATGCTTGTTGAAATTGACTGGGTCCTTAAACAAGCCCTCATAATAAATCTCCAACTGATGAACTGGATGCCAATGATTGACTTATGATCAATAATATGGTAGTAAACAATACATTGTATTCTAAAGCCGCTTTTTTATTGTCTTATCACTGATTAACTCTACTGCTACAAGAATGTAATGCATTTGAATTATCTGAATATACTGTATATACACCCGGTCGGTTGTGACACGTTACCGAGTTCTACCGGCTCAGACCTGACAAAACATGGGATGAGACCGAATCAACCCTGAGATTGTAAAATCTGGTAGAGGTATTGGGTTGCCCAGCCCGCTGTTCTGCAGATGTCTGCTAAGGAGGTGCCATGGGCCAGTGCCCACAAGGATGCCACACTTTTCGTAGGGTGTGCTCGAACCCGCGATGGAGCAGGCACGGCCTGGTTGTGATAAGCTAAGGAAATAGCATCAACGACCCAGTAAGCTAACCTCTGTTTGGAGACAGTGTTCCCTTTCCACCATCCGCCGAAGCAGACAAAGAGCTGCTCAGAACATCTAGAGCAGGTAATAGCGCGTCGGGAGGCAGAAGAGCGTCGCGAGGCTTGGGTGCTGAGAAAAGTCTCAAAGCACTTACCTCCCTCCGCACCCTGAGCATTCGTGGGGCCGGAGGCAAGGGAACTGCGTCCGGGGAGCCGGGACTGTAGAATTTTGGGGCTGAGGTGCCGTGAGAACGGCGCACACCGGCTGAATGACCCAGGGAGTGAGGAAATCGCTCTTTATTGAGAATGTGGGTGCCGCAGCCCGAAGGCGGTGCAGTACATGAAACATGGATTCTCCTCCCAGCCCTCCACTGGGGGACGGAGTGGTCTTGGTACCAGCTCTGGTGCGAACGTCTGACTGCCTGGGTCGCCCATCTCAGGAGCGCTTCGGAGCTTTCCTGGTCCTGGAAGGGGTCCTGGAGACAGGGGGGGGGGCGTACGCCACCTGCGAGTTGCTCGACGCTGGGGCTGAGAACTGGGCCTGGGTTGTGGCGGAGCTACCTGTTGTTTAGCCGCAGGTGGACGCCCTCGGCGAGCAGGCGGGGCGCGCTGGTTTGTGCCATCAGCTTCTTCACCGCCTAAAACTCCTAACCTTTTTTTGTCTAAAGTTAAATCCAATAACAGGATTAAAGTGTTTACTGTCATCACAGGCTTAACTTTAAAGAAAAGGTTCGTAACCAATTTTTAATTATTAAAATAGTAGTTATATTAATAATATTTACATACTTCCATTGTAAGTGTCTTACTGTAACCATTGTAAGTGTCTTACTGTAACCACAACTTTCTTTTGTGGTAATCATCATTATGCCAAATATTCTGTTGAATGAGCTGAACTTGTAATAAAATCTGAACTTTAATTCAAAGGGATAGTTCACCCAAAAAAGAAAATGCATTATTTACTCACTTAGTTGAGACATCCGGGGTAAGCACACAAAAGCACCATTGTGAATAAAGAAACAGTTAAATACAGATCTAAACCAAAACCAACTAAGCTACTGTACAGCGTTCCTCCTTCTCAGTTGTAAACAGTGGTGCTCTTCCGAATGTGAGGCATGTGCCTCAGTTCTCACGTGTTTCAAATGTCAATGCGATTATGTCACACGTGTGTACCGAGTTAAAAAAGTACTTCAATATTTATCTTTGTCGCACAAAAAGTGATTGTGTCGCTTTAGAAGACAATAATTTAACAGCTGGTGTCGTATGGATGATGTTTATTCTGAATGTCTGTGATTTTTGGAGCTTCACAAGAGAAATCTCCATTCACTTGCATTTTAAGGACCTACTTACCCAAGATATTTTTTTATTTTTCATAAAAACTGTTCTGGTGAAAAAAGAAAGTCATGCACACCTAGGATGTCATAAGCATTAGTAAATTATGAGAGAATTAACATTTGGGGTGAACTAACCTTTTAACCCCTTTTTCTCAGTGAAACATTCTTTCCTGGGAGAAAGAGAGTGCGCCATAAGATGAAGACCACTCACTTCTAGACTGGTAAGGACTTTTGATGATATCTCTGTGCAATCTATAAATGTTTGGGTGATGTAGCGTGAAATCTTCACCCTTAGTGATATATAAACATATTGATATTCTCTGATGTTTGTTGTACTTAGGCATACAGTAGGTCTTTTTTCTTGGCTTGCCAACCACAGTTATTGCCCTAGACTATCAGTATCTTCAAGCTAAATTAAATTAAAAATCAACCAGATTCTATAAATTCTAACATTAAAACTCGATTTACATTGCAGAGACTATTCCCATCTCACCATATCCCAGACTACTGCATCTTTAAAGCTTCCCTTACGAAAATCAAGAGTTCATTGCAAATTTGCCGCAAACTTGCCGCAAATTCACCACTGATCATTTTCACATGCAAACTTTCAGCAAATTGTCCACTGTTGCCAAAAGTTTGCCAGACGTTCACCACTACTGAAAAAGAGCTGAAAATTTCTGGCAAACATTTGCAGCCAATCAAATGCTCAACTGTATGTGAAAATAATGTGCTGCAAATTTGTGGCTAGTTGAGATTTTTTGTAAGGGATGAAGAGACATGTAACAGTTCAGACTCTGTTAAAATCCCAACTCTTTATGCAGCCGCACACCCGAACTCAAACAAGAGTATGATTTGTCATTCCCTGTGGCAGGGTAGACTATTAGCCCTGTGCTCCTGTTGTTGCGATAAAAACCACAGCAGAAAACAATGATGAGAGTGCAACATCAAACAGCAGCTAATTTTTTTCCTTTAATCTCCCTTCTCAAAAATGTTTGAAAAAGATGACAAGAGCGTGAGGTGCCGTCTCAATCATGCATTTACATTCCATTACTCTGAAGCGAAAGCATCATTGGAATAGTGGCTAATCCATTTCAGTTATGCGAGCTTGATGGCTCTACTTACATGATTTTATACAAAGTACCTAATTTGCATTCTACTGATAATGCATGAGGTATAGCCACTACTTATGTTACTGTGTCACCTCTGTGAGTGGTAAAAGCACTATAAATAAAGCCTAAAAGTTTAATTACATGTTGTCCATTTCATAGTCATTTTACTTAAGAAAGCCAAGCATTTTCTCAGAAATTGGCACTTTCCGATATAAAAAGACAAAGATTCAGTGATACCAGTGGGGCAAACTGTATTTTAAGGGATAGCTAAAAAAAATACCATTTACTTCATAGTTTGTTGTGTCAAACCCCTTTTACTTTGTACAGTGGAAAACAAAATAATGTAGAATGGGGAAATGGTAGCATTAGTAGAATGTCAGCCTTAGTCACCTTTACTTTCAATGCATCCATACAAAATTCTTCTTATATTAGGGTAAATTATCAGAGATATTATAATTTTTTTGGGTGAACTATCCCTTTAAGCTTAAAAAATATCTAAAGCTTAGCAAACAATAATGTCAATGGTCACATAAAACATTTATTGAAAAGGCCTGCTTGAATCAGCAGTAAACAGAAATGGTCCATAACTGGGACAGGATTGAAAAAGAGGCACACAATACACCATAAAATGGTTTAAATTCATGTTTTTTTATTTGATGTTTTGTATTTTGCAGTCCACAGCATTCTAACTTCAGTGTACTCTCTGAAAATGATTGTATCCTTAAGACTTTATCTTTGTCTTTTTGGCCAACGTTAAAAGCACAAAACCAATATCATGCCTGAGGAAAGAGTAGGGTTATTGACAAAATGCTCTCGCATTAGAAATGAATGCAATGAGTGAATTTGCTCTGAAATAGCATCAGATGGTTTCCTCAATACTTATGTATGGTCAAAATGCTCTACACATCTAATCAACATCGTAAGTGGTGGGTTACATATGGAAAAGAAATTAACAAAAGTGAATAAATATTATTAACTTTGAGGCCATATTACAACACCGTAATGATTAGAGAGCTGTATCTCTCGCTCAGGATTTGGATGCCTTCCCAGAAAAACCTGCACTTGAAGTAATGTATATGATTATAGCATATCTTGGAGCGGTCTTGAGTGAGCAGGTTGTGGGAATGATCTAATCTCTGAGCTAGCTTACAATACTTGATGAAGTAGATAGTGAGGCAAATTACTTCTGCGGAACAGATTCAAATTGATGCAATGTGGCCAGAATGAATACTAGCCGAACAACTGTCAAGTGAAAGCTTTTTTCTGGCCTCAACCCCATTATTCTTTCATTTAGACACATACAGTCAAAGAAGTGCTCTCACCAAACTGAGGCCAGTTGTGGTAAAAGGGATTTTGTATATAGGTAAAGAGTTGCACATGGATTTATTTAAATGCTGTCACTTTCCTCCTGGCAGCCTGTATATATACACTTTCTACAAATTCAAAGAGAACAGAAATGGAGAGGGAGGGGTCACATTATTTCTTGTCCCCTCAAGCTCTTACTTTAACTTCTAAACACAGTTAGAGTGAGTCCAGGGTTAATCAACCATTCCCATCATCTGCGGTATAAATAATCACTGGCTCTAGTGGATTGTCTTCCACCCTGCATAGGAATGTTGGTAGGTAAATCTACAGCTGAAAGATGTGCCTGTCAGGGCCCATTGCGGAGCAACTATTCACCTTCTACCAATCAAGCAATCTGCCCATCACCCGCAGGCAGTCGTCCACCAGAAATACTCTCCCCTCTGTATAACCTCTGCCTCTCTGCCTCCCCTATTTTTCTTTGTATATTTTTTTTTTTCATTCTCCTCTTGTCATACAAGTTTTCATACAAAAAAGTTTCAAGGTATTACTGTTTTTAGAGATGTACCATTGTATAACTACAGTATTCTTTGGAGTACTACGTAAATATCATCACATATGGGATACCGATTTGCTTCTCTGCACCTTTTCTAAATGTTCAGGAGTCAATAGAAAGGACTGTGAAGGAAAATAGAGAGTAAAAAATAACAAGTGAGTAAAAAGAGATAAAGAGAGCAAGTTTGAGGAAAACTGGGAGAAAATGCTGGAAGTCAGAATGCTTTTGGAGTAAGGATGCTGCAGCAAGGTTAATTGCAAATGGGCAGTGGAATCCTGAGGCATTTAATGAAAATAAACAGGAATGTGACCTCTTGGCTACACATAAACATGGCAGAGTAAACAGGTCATTAAGAAAATAAAGCAACTTTCTTCATTCTGTCAGGTGCACAAGCAAGGTATTAATGGCTGTGGAACAGGCACAGACTTGGAGACTGTGTTCACACTAGCCTAAAAATAATAACTGCCACAGACATCAAGAAAATCTCTCACGCTGGACATGTGTAATGGCCATTGTGTCTGCTGCATTAAACCACATGGCCTCAAGTGGCTCCGAAATGTCTCCTCTGCAATTAGGAGACTATGGATGCCATGTGCAACAACTCTGTCCAGTCCAAGTCTAATGCAACTGGGCACAATGCTTACTCAAATCACTAAGCCCAATTAAAAGGATGGATGCCACATTCCACTAATCATGATACAGTGATCCTAAAACTGAAGTGTTTTTCCAATGTTTGGAAAAAAAATTCAATCCCAACTACACTAACATTTTTTAAAAATATATTCAAAAACAGATTGCAGAAAAGTTCCCCAGGCTTCCATTGGTTGTAGAAAGAGACAGTACCACCCAAAACTCGCACCATTTAATCGAGCCAAAGGAGAGTTTGATAGTGTTAAACTTCTGTAAAAATCAACCTGCAAGTTGCTTACTTACAGTTGACTCCATATTGACTGCATAATATGGGATATTAGAAATAAAAGACCCTATTAGACATAAGCTTTATTGTACAGAGACAACTATTGTATATGTAAGCCACTAGAGTGCTGATTTCCCTGAAAAGTGTAAACACTGTGAATCTGACATGTCACCATTTGGCTTAACCAGTGACATGGTTTGAGGCCTACCTACCTGTTTAGCCAACCAATGGAAGACAGAGTTGTACATGCAGCAGGAGAGTTTGGGAAACCTGTTTTGAAACAATTAATATTTGTGAAATTCCATTTGGAGCAGCAAGTGGGGTAGAAATTACACACTTGAAACTCCTTACACCATCCATCCATCCATCCATCCATCCATCCATCTTCAACCGCTTATCCGAAGTCGGGTCGCGGGGGCAGCTGCTCCTTACACCAATAATAAATAATTAAAAAATAACAATACTATAAGATTTGTCTCTCATTGTAAGTATTCTCCAAGTCTACATTGGAGGGCTACTAGATTTGCCAAGCTTAATCCCAATTCATTAGGAAATAAAAATGCATGGTCAGTTTACATGGCCAGTAAATTATTGTTTACATGGCCAGTTTATAGTAACTGCCATGCAAATTTGCCAAAATTCACCCACACAAAGAATAATCTGCCAGCAAATTTCTAGAGAGATGAGGATCTGAAAGTGGAGGTCACTAAAAACAGGACATACTTCGATGGCTGGAAATGCAACTGGCACAATCTCAATTTTTTAAAAGGCATATGACAACATCTGTTTCTTTTTATGTGTTATAATTGCTTTGTCACTTCAGGACATGATCAACTCATGCCTATCAACCCTGTATCCAATACATCACAATAGAGCCAGTCTCTGGGTGGCAGAATATCTGTTCTGCACCCAGGTAAAAGACTAAATGTTCAGGGAGCAGAAATAGACAGTGTTTATGTTATTCTTCCCTCTCTTTTTCATGCTAAATCGATTTTTGTCAGGCATGATGGCTCATTCGGGGGGGGTCTAACATTCATTCATAAATCTGTAGAATGGTCCTGTTTTTGGAAGCCACAGGAAATATAAAACAGGGTTTAATTGGATGAGATTAACTGCCAATCGAGATGGCAGGGACTTGTGTTCAAGAAGCATGTAGCCGATTCACATGCTCTACCGTTCAAATGAGGAAAATCGGAAACTGAGCATTTTGGTTACGAACCTGGCAGAATTTAATTGTCACCAACACATAAATTCACACACCCATCCGTGTACAGCAAAATTAGTTACCAAGTTCATTGTTTGAAGACGTGCTATGAAGGTTAACAGTCACTCTGTCTGACAATCAGCCCTTATTTGACTCGATAAATAAACAGGGCCCTGTGGCATTTCAATTAGGTGTTGAAGTCACAGAGGATGAGGATGATATTTTCCTCTGCTTTGCTGTCCGTCTCATATTCTGTTAGCACTGTAACATGGCAAATTATCTCCTATTGATTCAGTCGAAGTGCAGAACAATAAATAATCTGCGATGCAGATTGACAGTTTGTTTTCTTTGTGGGTGTGTATACATGTCGTAAAATTTGACAGAGGCCATGACATGTGCCATACATACCGTCAGAGTGAGATGGAGAGATGCTGCTAACCATCTAGCTTGTGTGATGCTTGGACAGTGTGATAGCTGGCAAAAAGAGAGGTGAGGATCAGCCCGTCCATGTGGATCCAAAGGAGCGTAAAATTGTGTCCAGCAAAGCGTGCAGAGTGAGCAGAGGATATGACAGCCTAGACATGAAATTCTAATGAAAACCAAATCTAATGCAATGCATATTTGCAGTAAGCCCACCTCTACACATTCCAAACTTTGCAGATGGGATTTCTCAAAACAGAAAATGACAACTATCAAGGGGAAAAAAACAGCTAACAGCCTAAGAAGGTTGGTTTAAGTCCTGGTCAGAATGGACTATTTACTGGTTTTATAGGGGTTTTGGCCATGTGCAATTGGGCCGAGATGGGAGACGAGCTGGCTGACCAGATAAACCAGCAGAGCACCAGATTTGCCAAGATGTAAGAACAGCTTGAAATAACTAAAATCATTTTCAGCTAAAAAGTATTTTTGTCTTGTTTTCAGTAAAAATATATTAACAATTTAAAAACAACATACATTTGCTTTTTTTTTTCAGAGAAATGTAACTCTAACTGTAATCTAACTGTAATGTTATGCTTGTGAAAAAGAAAAAAAAAGAAAAATTATAACAAATGCCAAATATTCAACTTTTCAACAAACATGTTTACCCACCAAACTAAAGGCTACATATTTAACAATACCACTTTCAGCAAAATTTTTATGAAAACACTTGCTCTGCACATCAGATGTGCGTGACGTTCAGATTTTCATTTGCACTTCAGTAGTGATGTCTGATTAGTCAACAGATTCATCAACACAAAGAATTGAATGTTCTTTCCATTTGTTTTCCCCATTACAAATGCAGCAAGGCATTTTTGAGGTATACATGAAGTCCTTACTCAATACTTTCAATAAAGTACATCCACCCTACTTCATTTCGAGGTCTAATGAGGTCTTCACACTGCTGTCAGCCTTTTTAAATATTCTGGTTATAATGCCTTCACAGAAACTAATCTGTGCCTCTAGTGACTTTCTGTGACTCTACAGGACACAGAAAAAAGAGAGCGAGAGATAGAAACACAGGAAAGAGAGAGAGAAATAGCACCATGCTGTGTGTATATGTGTGTGACAGGTTAAGAGGATGAGGGCCAATTCGCCCAAATCCAGAAATGCACATTCAAACAGAGATCGGAATTGTGTCTGTACATTCCGTCTCAAGGATTCACAACAACAGCACCCATTCTCCAAAAAATAGCCCTGCAAAGCTGCTTTAACACTAACATACTGCGAGATTTCTGATACGCTAATCAACAAATTGCTTGCCACATCAGCATCATGCCAGTTGTCATAGCTGAGCAGAAAAGGTTGCTCCAGATAGAGGATTTATTCTCTTTTCTTAGAACTGAACACACTGCTTCAAAATAGGTTGGGTCTTTATGAGAGAGGAGCTTAAAGCTTGAGTATATTGTATGGTGTTTCTTTCAAATTATGTCCCTGAGACAATCCTTTTCAGTTCAATGCTAAATACATGTGCAGATCTGCATAGACATTGTCAACTCAACATGCACTCGGTTCCTACTCAATGATTAGCTGTATCTTAAATTAGTTTTTTGCTAAGTGTAGGCAAGCTGAAAGCTACACATTTTTTTAAATGGTGCTAAGAATAATAATTACAAAATGCAAGATATGCAAGCATTTTCCACTAAATCCACTTGACATGAGGGTGCTCTGAATGAATAAAGCTAAATAGGTGACAGTGACGAGGAGGAGGGCGGGGCGGGGCGGGGCCGGGCCATGAGTGTGCATCGTCGGCCACCAATCAGGCTAATCAGCCGAGGAGAGTGATAAAACCGATGCGACAGTTCGAGAGAGAGAGAGCCACGCGCAGCTGCCGCATCCAGCTCGGCTTTATCCCTCCCAATGAGGCATTGATTGTATTAACAGCGAGTTAGTTGAATTCTAACACTTAAAAGAAGAGAGAAGCCTTGAAGAAATCCCATTCTTCTCACTTAACAGCTTTATCAAGTATTTGAAGACCTTATCTTACTGTAACCGTATAACAAAGGTCACCCTGTCTGTTGTATTCAACACATTTGTGAAACGATGGTGCTGATCTTCTTCCAAACAAGTATACTGTTTAATCCAACATTCCAGAATATTTGGCAAATCAATTCATGCCTAGGGTGCCAACATTCACCTGTTGTTGTTTGTTAAACTCTTGTCTTATGCTGAAACTTTGTGCATTCAGAATGACTGGCACTATATCGCCATCTAGATGGTGGAAGTGAGTAGTGCAGATATTTCAGACTGGGGGAGGGGAGATTACGAAGCAGATATTGATATGCCTTCTCTCAGATATGGCACTTAGCTGAGATTATCTGCTGTGAATCATGGCAAATAAAAAATAAAAAAACAGATGGAGCTGGAGCTGGCAGAGAGAGGGAGAGCTGTGGAACCTGATGTCCCTTCTCGTCTCTGCCATTTACCTAAGCCTTGTCTGAGAAGGGGAGAGAAGTGTTAGTGCATTTTAGGGAAGAGATCAATACAAAAGTATAAAAGAGTCAGGTAAGGCTTTGATTCTAAGGCTAATATGATTATATATGGTCAATGCAAAAACAGTAATGCACGAGGTAGACGAAAAGTGCTCAATGTCTTCATCCAATTGCATTATGTGGAAAGGATGCAATCTATCATTTTAGATAGGGCCGACACCACACTTTTGTGTAGTGGTCCACCCACCGATATGATTTTTTTTAGTGGCTGATGCAAATACAGAGAACAGAGAGGCTGACAGCAGATATATGCATAATACAATTTAATGATAGCAAATTAAATTCACAAAAATAACCAAATTACATCATATATACTCAAAATTCACATTTAAGTTTAGAAAACAGAAAATGTTAGCTATCATTTGACTAGTAAAAAAAAGCATGATTGTCTGCTGAAGATAAATTATCATAATTATATATAATTATGATCATTTATCTTCAGCAGACAATCATGATTTAACACGTTAATTCAGTGCGATTAATTTTATTAAAAATAATGCGTTAAAAAAATAATGCAATTAATCGCAATGCCCCCAGATTGTAATAAGGAACATTCCTGAGAAATGCAAGCTTGTAGTAACACCTGTTTACTCCAGAGGGCAGTAAGTCAAACTTCAGCTGTGTGGCAGCAGTTTATACAGTGAAGAAAACACTTCAGTAAGCAGATTAACACAAACATGTGTTACATTCTTGCGTTTAAAACACTTGAAGGAGTGCAAATCTGAACTAAGGGATCTCAAGATGTGTTCTAAGTATTAAACTATATTTAACTTGACACAGTGACCTAAAATGTTATGTTTATGACACAACGCACCCGAGACGCTACACAAGCATGTCTGACGCTTGTTGAAATTGACGAGTCCTTAAACAAGCCCTCATAATAATTCTAGAACTGATTGACAAATTCACTTGTGAAATGGATTGCTGTGAACTGTATTATATATATATATATATATATATATATATATATATATATATATATATATATATAAAATAAAAAATATTCAGATAATTAAAATGCATTACATTCAAACGGCTTTAGAATACAATGTATTGTTTACTACCATATTATTTAACATAAGTCAATCATTGGCACACAGTTCACAGCAATCCATTTCACAAGTGAATTTGTCAATGAGTTGGAGATTTATTATGAGGGCTTGTTTAAGGACCTGTCAATTTACACCTGCGTCAGACATGCTTTTTTTTTTATGCTTAAAAAACTTTTACATCTAGAGCCAAGAGGTATATTAAAACAAACAATAACAAAAAGGAAAATAAATAAATAAACAGTTTAATAAAAATATCAAATTGTTAACATATTTCAATACACTTTACAGCTTTCTTGTTCCTCAAATTGGAAATTATTCTTAGGTATTGCTGAAACTCTAAAACTAAAACTAATGGTTTATAACCACCATACTTACATTTATGAATACTAAACTTTGCCAACAAAAGCAGAAAATTAATCAAATTATATTCCTTATGAAGAGACATCTCATATCTAAAAAAAAAAAAAAAAAGGAATAAAACATTTTCAAAACAAAGTTGAAAGCTGGGAATAATATGATCTCTAACAATCTTGCAGAAATCAGACCAAAAACAAGTAGAGTAGGGACAACTCCAAAATAAATGAAAAAATGTTTCCACCTGCAGACCACAAAATGTACAGAATATATCAACATCACAATTAAATCTCAGTACAAGCAAATAATTAGTGGGGTAGTACTTATAAATAAGTTTGAAGGAAATTTCTTTGATTTTATTCGTGATTAAATATTTATGGGTAATTTCCAAATTTTGCACCATCTCAATCCAGCCACATGCTGCATCAAACATGCTTGTGTAGTGTCCTGGGTGCGTTGCGTCATAAACATAAAGTGTTTAGGTCACTGTGTCAAGTTAAATATAGTTTAATACTTAGAACACATCTTGAGATCCCTTAGTTCGGATTTACGCTCCTTCGAGTGTTTTGAACACAAGAACGTAACGCATGTTTGTGTTATTCTGCCTACTGAAGTGTTACCTTATTAGGTAATATAATATAAGGTGGTACCTTATTATGGTCCAGGGGCATTGCGATTAATTGCGTAAATTTTTTAACGTGTTAAATCGACAGCCCTAATATATATATATATATATATATATATATATATATATATATATACATATATATATACACACACACAGGTCTGGTCGGGTTAGGTGGGGCCAGACCTGAATGGCACATAAAAGTCTAAACTACTGGAATGACCAGACCTGCAGGAAAAACAAACAACAAAAAACAGCACTGAGATCGTCAATCTGCAGTATCACACTATTAAGCTAATTAAATAGTTTATTAGTCTAGAAGTGCCATATCTCATATATGTGTCTGAACTGTTTCACTGTAGCTCAACTGGTGCCAGGGAGTACCAGGGAATGCACATTTACTTTAGACCAAACTCATTGTTTAAGTCAAGACGCTCTGGACAAAAGCATCTGTCAAATGTAATGTAATGGTCAACGGTCAGGATGACTGCTGGACCAAGCAACATACAGCTGTCTTATCACTAGAGCTGCAGATCACTGTCTTCCATTTATCTCTTTGTTGTCATCAATCATTTCCAACAACATTTATCTCTCTCATTCAAAAGAACACACACACACGCACTTCAAGCTTCATGCTTTGAGTGGAGAGGACCTCTTTTTTACACTATCATCACATCTGCCATTAGTATTCTCTGCTCATCTTTTAATACACAAAGAATTGTGCAACATAAGCATCTAGAGTTAAACATGTACCATGTTTACCATGACATTCTGTTGTTCTCACTGAAATCTGTTGAAGGGTGAGGGTGAAAATCCCTTGTCTCTTCAGATATATCAGTACATATATTTATATATATATATATATATATATATATATATATATATATATATATATATATATATATATATATATCCTTTTATATCAATATCTATCTGTATTCTGTTGCTTAACTTCTTTAATAAAGTGATGAATTAACTATATGCATGATCACATAATCAATTCTATTTTCTTATGCACAACTGAAATATACTTTGAATCATATGTGTGTTGAATGCTAACTAGTCTCTTTTAGGAACATTCCAGAGACTTTCTCTCTGTCCTGCACGTAGGCTGAAGGTCTTTTGGGGATAAGCTTATCTGTGAGGCTCCAGTCTCTTCGGGGGCAGGGAGAATGCGTTAAACATAGGTTCCAGATGTATTCTGTGTTTGATTGTTACCTTTCCATGACTAATTATATGGTTTAAAGTCCTATGTAATAATACCTGAATAGTAGAAGTGTGATTTTCTCTTATTATTTCTTTAGGGAAGAAATGTATGTTATTTCTACCCCCTCCTCTGCCCGAGGAGTGAATATTTTATCTCTCTGTTTTGGATTAAATGGCCTGATAACGTGGTGCTCTGGCTCTCTTGTGCCCAGAGAAGAACTGTCGTTCGTCAGTGTTTTGTGTGTGCGTTTGACTTTCTAACCAGGTTTTGAACCCAGGGATGCACACCAGGCCGACTCGAAGACGCCCCGCGACCATCTGCGAGGTCACTTCAGATGTAAATCTCGGGCTCGGATGACAAGTGCGCTGATTAATGTTGATAGGCCGCATAGCTGTCTATATGTTGTGACTTTATGGTCTTTTAGCCAATCAGGAGTAAAATAATGGAATGTACGTCCTTGCAAATGGTATAATTGATGTAAGATTTTGTGTAAGGTATGAGTTGGCTTTCGATCTCCTCGTGAGACTTTGCCGCTGGCTCTACCAATTTCACTGCAGACTATACTTCAGTAAATTTTTGATTCTTTAATTGAACTTCTCGACTCCTGGTCTTCTTTCTCCATATCTGGTCTGGGTCAAAACTGTTATACCCCTAACAGTTTGGTGGAGGATTCGGTGGGCAATCACTCCGTGGTGACATCTCTGGCAAATCAGCAAACAAGGTAGGAAGCTTTTATTAATTGTTAGGGCTGTCTGACTGGAAGAGATTTTGAAGGGGAGCAGGAGAACTTCACTCCGACGAGGCGAGTGAAGAGTAATTTAATTATACTATTGAAAGTATAAGAAGTCAGCTGAGAGAGCTGTTAAGGGTTAAAACAGCAAACAGCGCAAGTGAAGCGTGCTCTGTGGGGGGCCCAGGTGGGCATTGGTGTAGCACCACCCCGGCAGAGTCGTCCCTGGACGGGAGGTCCAGTGGCACCGTAAACCTTCTCAATCTCTTCCACCTCAGATAGGGGTACCCGAGCTTAGTGAATCAGGCAGTTAGGGATTCAGATATTAGGTATAAAATAAAATAAAATACAATAGGGATTGTTTTGCCAGGGATGCATCAGGAGCGGTCCCAAGTAAATAAATAAATTATGACCCGAATTGGTATGGATCAGTATATGTGACCAGGATGTTTGTGAAGAATACTTTGTGGTGTATTGTGTAGAAATCCAGTATTGTTGCTGCTATAGTTAATTTATCCACGTAAAATATTTGCTGCTAAAATCTTTTCGGTAGTGATTTTCAACTGTGACCAAGAAAAATGACTGATAAAGGGAATTTTCTGAGTAGTTCTGACCAAAGCGAGGAGGGCACACGCTGTAAACAGCTCTGCTCTGATGAGCTCAAATCAAAGAAATGTGCACAGCTCATTAAGAAAATGGTCAGTCAGGGGTTTGATTCTGATTGGAACGTCATGCAGCAGATTGACTGGCTGCAGAACAAAAAAGACGCTGATAGGGCCAAATATCTATCCGTGTTCGCCTATTCATGGATTTGTAAACTGGGTGGTATACCTTTAAGCCATGAAAAGGCAATTCCAAATATGATGGACGGATGGTCTAGTTTGATTGCCCAGCGTGATAGAGTGGCAAAAATTATTGGGCAGGAAGTCGGCTGTGATCTGTGTAGTTTGAGTAAGGGTTTCGAGGCTGTTTGTGAGAGGGCAGAAAATGCTGTGAAAAATGAGACAGTTACCAGTGCTCCCTTGGCCCCCACCTGCTCTTCTCAGACTGCTCAGGCAGCTGCTGCTTTCAGCGCTGCTGATCAGACTGATAATCAGAACGATGGGCCATATGCTGAGGCGCGCGGATTGTTGAATGTGGCTGTCCGACATCAGGCTTGGGGAGGATTGAATACTGAGATGGGTGCTGGCTGGGAGGATGGTCAATGGGTCAGACTCACAGCGGCTGAGAAAAACTGTTTGCTTGCAGGGTTGGAACCTTTTAAGTTGTATAACCCAAACAAAATTCTATGGGACAGGCTAGAGGCCATTGCTAGGCAACAGAATCTGGGGATGGCAGATATACAGTCTCTGGTTGAGGGTTTGGTTCCCACCAGCAAATTAAGGGCGGTTCAGATTGCTCCTTTCCACCCCAGAGTCCCCACAGATTGGCCTGAGTTTTGTGAAGCTTACTCAGATTACAAGTTACGCGTGAAAGATATTTTGGGTCGGGGGTCTTTTCCCTGGACCAGTGTGACACAGATTAAACAGAGGGCTGGCGAAAACCCCTTAGAATACACTGAGCACTTTCGCATAGCCTATGAAACGTACTGTGCTGCAAACAACAACGCAGAAGATCTTGATTCTGCCATAGTGATAGAATCCGCTACAGGCGGATTGAATAAACAATACCAAGACATGTTGTTGAACAGTGCCATTGACATCAGATATTGGGAGGATTTGCTTCGTTGGTGCTCTGTAAGCTGGAGCCGTTTGCAAACACGTGATGATGATGTTAATGTGGGTAAAGTATCTGCTGTGTCAGATGAAGTGGAAATGAGTCCCGTAATAATATAACCTGCTATAATTGTGACGAGAGAGGTCATACCTCTAGAGATTGTACCAAGCCTGTTGCCAGATGCAGAAATTGTAACAGAGAGGGCCACATTGCTAGACATTGTCGTAGTGGTAAACAAAAAAATCACAGAAATGAGAAAAAGGAAGGTCCTAAAAATGATGTTTCTGTCAACAGTGATGCTCCGAAGCTTAACTCTCTGACTACAGCTGAGCTCAAAAAGCTGAGGCAGCTGATTACCCGCGCTTCATTGAATTTCTTCACTTTGACATTCAGAGCACTGGGCAGAAATCACATCGCGTCAACACCCGCCGCGGGCCTTCGCGATGCTTTGTTTTAATTAAACAGTCGGATTCCCCTGGGACGAATAGGGGTCAGCGGCCTCCGGTTCATGTAATTATGCAGACACCCGCCCATTCATACATGCGTTGTTAGGAGGCCGGCAATGCCTTATTTTGATTGACACGGACTGTATCAATTACAGATCTCGATCTTGAGATCACCTCTGAAACTTTGTATATAGAAGGTCTAAATGGCACAAATGTATATCATAAATCTGTTCCTATCCCTCTAACCATTTCTAACTCTGAAAAAGTCTATTGGACTGAATTTTGGGTAGGGAAAAATACTGTAGGGACTCTAATCGGTGTTGACATTCTGAAAGAACTCGAAGCTGATGTTTTGCTTTCTCAAGATGAGCTAGTGCTTGGCTGCAATGAAACAATTCAGCTTATCTCAGAGTGGCCCCCACCATGAGCAGAGATGTGCAGTGGCTGAACCTGCTAGTCTAACTGAAACTCGCCCTGAGTGGAAGTTTATAATTTCAAATTTCCTGATGTATGGGCAAAAGATAAATATGATTGTGGTTTAGCACAGATTCAGCCACTGAGCATCCCAGGTCCTTTGCATGAAGCCAGAAGACAATATCCTTTGAAAAATGAGGCTCGAGAGGGGCTGACACTGTTGTAGATGAACTATGCAAGCGGGGATTGTGATTCCCTGCTCCTCTCCCACTAACTCTCCCATGTGGCCTGTCAAAAGCCGGATGGGAGCTGGCGTTTGACCATTGATTACACTTCTCTGAATTCAGTGTCTGAGAAAATGCACCCTCTGGTGGCCAACCCCGCAACTATCCTACACGAGATAGGATCTGAACATTGTCTTTTTACTGCTTTAGACATTTCTAACAGTTTTTGGACTTGTCCCCTAGCCAAGGAGGACCAAGGCAGATTTTCTTTCACCAGCAGGGGTCGCCAATGGACATGGAGTCGTTTGCCACAAGGTTTCTGCAACTCACCCATGCTGTTTCATCAGGTACTAGCATCCTTCATCAATCCAGTAAGAAAACAAATTGAATATGACGGATCTGTTGTCCTACAATATGTGGATGACATTTTAATTGCTAGTCCAACCAAGTTCAAACATTTGACTGCTGTACAGACTGTTTTGAAGGCCCTCCAAAACGGAGGATTCAAAGTGAACTTGAAGAAAGCACAGCTAGCCCTGCCTGAAGTGACTTATTTGGGGCAAATTGTGGGTGTGCACGGCAGACGCATCACTCCTGAACGAGTTAAAGCTATCATTGAACTTCCAAAACCAAACACAGTTACTGGTCTAAAGCAAGTAATGGGTCTTTTGAATTACTGCCGCCAGTATGTTTCTGAATACACTGAACTTTCTAAACCACTCACAGAGGTGCTGAAAGGAGGAAAACCTGGATCAGAGCTGATCGACTGGACTGAGGAGATGGAGGAGGCGTTTGTGAGTATCAAAGAAACTCTTGCTTCCTCCCCAGCATTACGTCATGCCGATGCCAGCAGGCCATTCCATCTATGGACATGGGTGGGAACTCGATCCTATTCAGCGGCCCTGGGTCAAAGGGTTCCAGGAAGAAACTCCTATGGGATGGTAGGATATTATTCTGCTCTTATTCCTGTTTCAATGGCAGGAGAGCATCCGTGCCTGTTGATATGCGACTGTGCAGAGTGGGCTGTAAAGATTACCGAGGACATTGTGACTCATCAGAAGGTGATACTGCACACTAGACACCAGATTCTGAAATTGTTAACAAACACTCGTTTAGGCTCTATCACTAATCAAAGACGAGCTAAATGGGAGGCCACTCTCTTGAGTAAAAATGTGGATATAAATATTGACATTGAAACTGCTATCAACCCTGCCTCCTTACTTCCAGAAGAAGGAACTGCACACAACTGTGCCCGACTGATCGAGATGGACAGCCAGAGCCCTCTTCAATCTGAACCACTTTCTGATGCCATGAAGTTGTTCGTGGATGGTTCCAGCTTTCATGAACAGGGAAAACACTTCACTGGCTGGGCTGTTGTAAATGAACATGGTGAAACTGTTGACTGTGGTTCTCTTTCAGGAGGAGGGGCTCAAGTGGCCGAGCTGGTCGCATTGACACGAGCATTGCAGTATGGTCAGGGGAAACGAGTCAATGTTTACACTGACAGCCGTTATGCATATGGTGCTGTTCATGACTTCGGCCCTGTGTGGAGACGCAGAGGATTTCTAACCACTGCCGGTCTGCCGATCTCTCATCAACAGCAGGTAAAAGAACTGTGATCTTCCTGCAACAGGAGCAGTTATCAAAGTCACTGGACATGCAACGGACAATTCTCCTGAGGCCACAGGAAACCAAGCTGCTGACACAGCTGCCAGAGAGGCTGCAACACAGACTGAGACTTGCGTGAGTGTTATGGCTCTTGCTCCTCAGGAGAGTGAGACCCCCAGAGACCTTTTTAAACTCTATGATGAGGATGACCCTGAAGAGATAGAACAATGGACAAAATTAGGAGCTCAGAAAAATGCAGAAGGACTGTGGAAATTTAATGAGCGTTTTGTTTGTCCTGTTTCTGCTAGAACTGAACTAATGTCTTTGTATCATGGTTTGGCACATGCGGGTCCTGAAAAACTACATGCATTGATTTCCAAAACCTGGTGGTGGCCCCGACTGAGGGCTTCTTGCAATGATTTTTGTAAGAGATGTCTAGTATGCCTTAAGGTTAATTCTTCTTCTAAGCTGAAAATTCCCTTAGGACATGCCCTTCGACCTCAAGGGCCGTGGACACACCTCGAAATTGATTTCATAGGTCCACTGCCCCCTAGTGGTGGTTTTACATACATTCTAATGATTGTTGATCTGTTTTCCAGATGGGTTGAGGCATTTCCACTGAGAAACTGCACCGCAGATGCAACCGCCAAGATTATGTTGAATGAAGTTTTCCCAAGATGGGGTTTGCCCTTACAAATTGATTCAGATCAGGGTACACATTTTACTGGGAAGGTGATGAAAAATTTCATGAAATTGATGGGGGTGAGGCAACACTTTCACATTCCATTTAGGCCCCAATCTAGCGGATCTATTGAACGCACAAATCGTATGCTTAAAACTTCATTGAGAAAGAGATTGTTGGAGTGGGGGAAAGGGTGGCATGCGGCTGTCCCAGCGATTTTGTTAAGCATGAGAGCCAGCCCTAACAAGACTACACAGCTCAGCCCTTTTGAGGTAATGACAGGTCGCTACATGCGGCTGCCCTGGGATGCCCCCTTGCAACATGAGGGACCATCCGGGCCTTTGAAAGATGCTTTACAAAATTATCTGAAAGCTTTGGATGACAGTCTGCGAGACACACGGGTTAGTGTTAGCACACGACAAGCAGATCGAGATAATGTTGAGCAAAAAGACATGCCTGCTTTGCCTGAAATAGGTGACAATGTAATGTTACAGCAGGACATAGTTTCCCCCTTAGGTCCGAAATTTGATGGGCCTTATCAGGTGGTATTGACCACTAACACCTCTGTTCTACTGGACAGGGGGTTTTGGAGTACCGTATGGAGACATTGGTCACAGGTGAAACCACTTGAAAAGTGTAACAACTTACTACCTCGGGATCATTAAATGTCTGTCGTGTATGTTAAAATTCTAGAATTCTTGAACAAATGTTTTATCATTACAGATGGCTGAATCCGACGACATACTGAAGCTGCTAATTCTTCAAGAAGAAGTGCGTAGTGAGAGACGACGGAAAGTGAAACGAGCTTCATCCGATTGGTACTTCCGCTCTCGTTGGTATTTTTAATTCTGATCGCTTTATCATTTTTGATGTGGATTCAAATTTCAATTTGGACAGGGAGATTCCATGCATTTTCAACTCATTGGGATTGTGAGGAGATCAATAACCGTCCATCATGGGTACAATACCCATGTCTAAATTCAACTGAGGGTCTAAATTTAATTCCGACCATGTACCAAAATGTAAATGATCGTTGTTATCGTCTGGACGGAAATGAGACAGTGACCTATTGGCTTGGTCACTCCCCAAATTATCCCGATACTACCCTCATTATGCAAAAAGGTTGGTGGATGAGGAGTGGAGGAAGCTTGGGAGGAGTTTGTGGCTGCATCAGAGGATTTGGTCATGGGAGCTGTTAAATATGTGTTATATGCTTTTGGAGCTCTTTTGGGAGTGGGTGTCCTCTGTCTGTGTGTGTGGATGTGTGTTCGTTTCTGTTTTTCTTATGTATGCAGGTCTGCTTGCAGTAACTTGAACCCTTCAGAGGAGGAGAACCGACTGAGAAAACTGACGACATGCTTGAAAGAGAAACTTAAGAAGGATAACATCCATGCCCTGTTGTGAGTGGAAGGTGGGAGAGCCTTCGCGTGGGGACTGGGAATTTTTAGTATCCAGCATGTCCAGCAATGAGGCTGAAGAGACAAGTGTGACCCGTCAGGGAAGCATTGCGTTACCACTCCACCTTCCGTGAGTGACCTCACTTGGTAGACCAGACGTGGCGTATTGGACCCCACATTGGTCTAAAACGGGGACTGAAGGGTGAGGGTCAAAATCCCTTGTCTCTTCAGATATATATATATATATATATATATATATATATATATATATATATATATATCCTTTTATATCAATATCTATCTGTATTCTGTTGCTTAACTTCTTTAATAAAGTGATGAATTAACTATATGCATGATCACATAATCAATTCTATTTTCTTATGCACAACTGAAATATACTTTGAATCATATGTGTGTTGAATGCTAACTAGTCTCTTTTAGGAACATTCCAGAGACTTTCTCTCTATCCTGCACGTAGGCTGAAGGTCTTTTGGGGATAAGCTTATCTGTGAGGCTCCAGTCTCTTCGGGGGCAGGGACAATGCGTTAAACATAGGTTCCAGATGTATTCTGTGTTTGATTCTTACCTTTCCATGACTAATTATATGGTTTAAAGTCCTATGTAATAATACCTGAATAGTAGAAGTGTATTTTCTCTTATTATTTCTTTAGGGAAGAAATGTATGTTATTTCTACCCCTCTTCTCTGCCCGAGGAGTGAATATTTTATCTCTCTGTTTTGGTTTAAATGGCCTGATAACGTGGTGCTCTGGCTCTCTTGTGCCCAGAGAAGAACTGTCGTTCGTCAGTGTTTTGTGTGTGCGTTTGACTTTCTACCCAGGTTTTGAACCCAGGGATGCACACCAGGCCGACTCGAAGACGCCTCGCGACCATCTGCGAGGGTCACTTCAGATGTAAATCTCGGGCTCGGACGACAAGTGCGCTGATTAATGTTGATAGGCCGCATAGCTGTCTATATGTTGTGACTTTATGGTCTTTTAGCCAATCAGGAGTAAAATAATGGAATGTACGTCCTTGCAAATGGTATAATTGATGTAAGATTTTGTGTAAGGTACGAGTTGGCTTTCGATCTCAAAAAGCCAACCTTCACTTCAGATGTAAATCTCGGGCTCGGACGACAAGTGCACTGATTAATGTTGATAGGCCGCATAGCTGTCTATAGGGTCACTTCAGATGTAAATCTCGGGCTCGGACGACAAGTGCACTGAGTAATGTTGATAGGCCGCATAGCTGTCTATAGGGTCACTTCAGATGTAAATCTCGGGCTCGGACGACAAGTGCGCTGATTAATGTTGATAGGCCGCATAGCTGTCTATATGTTGTGACTTTATGGTCTTTTAGCCAATCAGGAGTAAAATAATGGAATGTACGTCCTTGCAAATGGTATAATTGATGTAAGATTTTGTGTAAGGTACAAGTTGGCTTTCGATCTCCTCGTGAGACTTTGCCGCTGGCTCTACCAATTTCACTGCAGACTATACTTCAGTAAATTTTTGATTCTTTAATTGAACTTCTCGACTCCTGGTCTTCTTTCTCCATATCTGGTCCGGGTCATAACTGTTATACCCCTAACACTGTGTATGTGTGCATGTCTTTGATTCCAATCCCAATATTATTTCTGACTCCACAGGTCATTGTGCACCAGCACACAAAGTCATACGTGTAAAAACACCACACAGATATCATTCAATTAATTAAAGCTTGCAACTACTGAGTAGTAAGTCATAGATAGAGCCGTTTGTGTTTACAGCATGAGTCATTGCAATTATATTTGAATCGGTATGTGCAGGCAAAGCTGACTGGGTTGTTTTAGATAGAAACAAATGAGAATTCAGCAGTAATTGCCTATGAATCAATATGAAAATGGCCATTATACCTTTTAGAAACTTCTAAGTTCACTCCTACCATTTTTTACACTTTTTGTTTCAACACAAAAAATATTTGTTGTAATAAATTTGTGTTGAAAAGCTGAAATATGTAATTTTTTCAAAGGAACCCACTTTATATTAGATGGCCTTAACTACTATGTACATAATCATTTGATACAATGTACTTATTATGTACATACATATTGTACCCACATTTAAAATACTTGCATTTAATTACATTTTTATTTACACTGTTAACTTTAACCCCTAACCCAACCCTTACCCCAAAACCTACCTGTACCTCAACCTAAGTAGCAGCAAATGAGGTAATGTTGCAGAACAACATGTAGTTTCACAGTAAATACATAGACTTGTGTGTATTAAATATTTGTACATAGTAGTTAAGGCTAGGGCTGGGGCGGTATGGATTTTTTCTAACCGCGGTTGAAAAGCAAGATATTCCCGCGGTATAGCGGTAAACCGCATTAAATACATTACATTGGATCAGAGAAGTCCCCCGACAGACTTTGGCGCACACATCAGAAGTCGCTTTTGATAGACAGACTTTAAATATTGTCACCTACATCCGAAGAAAAAAAACGAGCACAATTTTAAATAGTCAAACTATTTTGAACTAATGAACTAATCACTGTATAGATTTCCTTATTTAAGATTATTCTCAGATACATTCGTATTGAAGATGGGTCAGACATGATTTTGACCACTTTATTAAGTTTTGTTTTGTAGAAAGCCTTTCTTTAACTTAAAATTTCGTTTTGTATAAATTGTATCTTAATTTTAATCACTGTTTCATTAACTAATTGCCTGGAATTAATAAATAAGAAGCAAATATAGCAGACATATAATCAGCAGCAGGACGTGGACGCCCGATGCGATCTCTTGCTGCGTGAGCTCTCTCATAAATGAACCGAAACTTCGTGGCTAGGCCTACTGCCTCACAGACATGAGAAATAAATAGAAATCTTAAAATGCATTTTAAACAAAATTCAAAACAAAATGATAAAATTTTAGGCTACAGTAGCCTAGTAGTCAGGTTTGCCGATGTGCGTTACTATTTATTTATTTATTTTTATCCCTGTGCGCCAATCGGAAACGGACTTCACTGCTGATATTCTGGGGATACAACATAGCCAATAGGCTATAGCCTACTAGGGACTTCAGCCTTTAAAATATATTTGCTGCATTGGATCAGTCTCCTTTCTAGAACAGCCAAGAGCTTTCTAGCCTCTAGAAAAGGTCTGAGCGCCTTGCATCGCTCAGACCTTAAAACAGTCAGCGCCGCGGATGCGGTTTTGAAAATTTATCAAAAAACGTTGGTGCGGACAGATGAGTTTTGTGATGCGGTTGCGGATTAAATAATAATAGCCCATCCGCGCATCTCTAATACAAATGGAATGTTATTATGTGTCATGGAACATTACGCTCCCCAACTCGCGAAAGGTCGGATTTGCTCCATATTTTGATAAGTTTTGTTTAGAAAACCTTGAATCCATGTAGGCTAATATCATTAGACATAATCCATATCATTAGAATCAATGAATCCATGTCATTAGACACAACGAATCCATGTCATTAGACACAACATGCACACATGTGCAGGCCAATGTTTTTTTTGTTTTTGTTTTTTTGCGGTGACGACAGTGACAAGCTCAGACCCGCGGTTGGAGTCACGTGACCGCGGTATTGCGGTAATGCGGTAACCGCCCCAGCCCTAGTTAAGGCCACCTAATATAAAGTGTGACCTTTCAAAGGTGCAGTAAAATACTTTCTCCTATCCCAGCAAACTATGCTGAGACAACCATAAGTCTTTTTTATAAATTTGTATGGGCACATGTTACATCACCAATCAAATATTCATGAGCCAACTTCATCATTTCTACACCCTGTAAGTATTATATAAAAATTGTGTTTCAGTAGGAGATGAGGGGAGAGGTGGATTCAGGGATTTTTTGCATGCATTGCATGCCACACAGCGTGTTTGAGAAGTGGATTAGAAGATTCAGGCTTTTGTGGCTCTCCTAGCAATTATCTGCCTGATGGAGGGATGATCTCTGCAAACAGAGTGGAGATAGATGGGGAAGGAGGGAAAGAAGGGCGCTAGGGACAGTAAGAGACAGGTGGAACCTTGTGAAATGAGAAGGTTGGCAGAGTGAGATCAGTTTCTGATAAAACTAACACCTACATAAAGGAAGCAAGAACACAAGTGAGCAAGTGAGGGGGAATAGTTCTGATATCTAATCATAATGATACTTCACACCCATTTGAACCAAACCCAAGAAAGAAAGAAAGAAAGAAAGAAAAAAAAATCCTCCAATATGTCTCTATCACAACAAGACCACGTAATGTACATTTTGGGCCATTCATGGTGTTTTATGGGTCTGTTTAGGCAACAGGAAACATGAGCACTGGGGTTATTCACAAGGTTTAAATCTGTCTTAGCTGGGTAAGGTCTCCTACTGACCCTCCAGTCCATTTACTGTTAACCACTGAACCACAATCACCATGGGAGAAATAATAGATAGATAATTTGGCATGTATGTGATTGTGTACATTTTCAAAGCATTTTTCAGTCTAAATAGTCAAAGCTTTTATAGTCCAAGTAGTTTCTACCATTACAAACAGATGATATAAATTCTATACATGTCTTTTCAGCTCTTTAAATCCCTAAAAGCTGAGCAAATCTCTTGGCTTTGATATCTCTTTACTATTACTCAAGCATTTTGACTTTGGCGTCTAAGCACAAACAAGCCAATATGTTTCTCAAATTCAATCCTTCTGAATCAAAAAGCACAATACATCTCTTTCTCCTCCAACGTGCTCCACTCTCTCATTCCAGGAGCCAAGCAAGATGCTAAGGGTCACCGAGCCCTGATTTCTGAGACTCTAAGACTCAACACAACCAACAGGAGCGTTCTGTAATCATCCATTCGTCACAATCAGCTATAACCCACATGCACCCACAGTCGTGTAATTAAGGCAAAATCAAACCTAACCCATGCAGCAAAGCAGAGACCTTGGCAGAGGATGGGTGGCGAGTACAAAGGAGGGTCGTGCGGGGAGCGATTATTCAGATACTGTGCAGCACTAATGACTGGGTGCTCTCATTATCTACATCATTACCAGACCTCCATTTACCATATTGTGCTCAACAGCTAGTGTGTGAATCAATCAAGAAATTCTCACTTTGCTAAGACAAGCTTCCTCTTAATGGCACACTTCACAGATGAAAGTACAAGTCACAGAAACAGCTCTATAATGTTAAACAGAACCAAACCTTACAAATTCTTTTTCTGTACAAGGTTGCCCAAGGGCATTGTGGGGACAAAGAGCAACAATAAATCCATCCATCATTCCATCCATTTTATACAGCCGCTTACCCTATGCAGGGCTGCGGGTAGTGCTGGAGCCTATCCAAGCAATAGAATGGACACTAAAACGTACTTTTTTTTTCCAGCAGAGGACTGCAATTGAGACATTGCCCACATATAATGCAAAGGTTTGGCTGTAACAACCACATTTAGATGCTGGAGTGTCCCTGTAGTGCAACTGGTAGATCATGGCACTAGCAGTGCTCAATTATGTGTTTGGTTCCTAGGAAACACCCATATTGATAAAATACCTATCTTAAATGCATTTAGCTGCAGTGTGTAAGTCGTCATTGAATGGTTTGGAGTCTTGACGGTGCTTTGAATTTTAGTGCCATCACTCTGGAGAGGATATTTGGAGCAACAGGGTTGCTACCTCAAATCGTCATTCACAGAGCATGGATGCTATATACAGTATAAATAGCAGCTCTGTTCATGGTGATGCGCAACAGACACAGAGAGTGGACACAGCTGAAGCCAGTCCTTCTTTATGACTGCCTGTAAGCTTTCCGGCTAAGGGAAAACGTGTGATTGTGTTTATGTGTGTGTTTGTTTTGCCCTGGTGCAATGTGTGTCTGAGTTCAGTACTGCTTGTGCACCTGTTACCCTTGCAATAAATATAGATGGCACTAGCCTACAGCAGTGCGACTCTCTTGTTAAGACTAATGTAAAACGAGAAGTGGGTCATCAAAAATGTACGCTATCAGTTAGGGCTGGCTGGTATGGTGGTATAGCTATACCGCTTTTACCATGGCAGATATATTCACATTGCTATGAGTGAAGGACTGCTTTACAGTATTTTAATGTAAGAGAAACAAGAAACAAGGAGTAATGATAAAAACAGATTGTGTCCCAAATTTTTTAAAAAGGGGGAGTTTAGCAACTTAGCACTTTAAATACAGTAGAATTCAACTGCCGTGCAATTACAGGTGTGCCTACACCTGACATCTGTGCTGCAGAACAAGGTTGGCAAGCAGAAAGTGATGCAGACAGTGATTCAAAAGTGTTAAGTTTGGCTTACACTAGCCTTTACAAGATGTAGAGCAAATTTGCTAATCACAGTAAACTCCTGGCGGGAACTACTTCATCTCTCAAATTTAAATGGCCGCAGTGGCTTATCTATTACCCTACATAAAGGGCTGTATGTTCCCTTCCTAGGAATACTCCACTTAGGGATCCTACAAGAGAGGGAAATTATTTCCTTTCCATTTCCTTCTCTCTTTTTTCCATTTTCTAACACCTCGCAATGCTGTGCTGGAGGAAACTGAGTAAATAGATAAGTAAATAAAATAAAACACAAAAGCAGTCAGAGAGAGAACGAGAGGGAGGAAAAGATAAATGTCTGCACCTCTCGGGTATGCTGTGCTTATTCTGAATCATCGCAGCGACTCGCGACTGCTTAACTTTTCATTTTGGAAACTGGGATTTATAGAGGGGGGCAATTCACAGCCACTGATACGCAAGGGAAACTTGGCGCCCTACCTGTGCGACTATAAATAAGATCCTTTTCACTTGATCACACACGGAGCAGAAAGGAAAATGGGAATTTTTGCACCGTTGGCCAGGGAGAATGGGAGAAAGACAATCATTTAAAATAAAATGTACGATGCTATAATCTATTTAGAACTACAGATCTGTTTATTATACTGCAGGGGAGCCAAACACAGACAATAGCTTGCTTACAAGGAATTGTTAAATGGGATAAGTTGTTATCTGGGTAGGCTCCCTGAGGATATAGAGCATAGTGATGATTCACACAGTTATGAATGTAAAAGCCCAGTACCGCATCTGAGAAGAGTTTAAATGTGACCAATGCTTAATAAGTGCACAATCATAGGTCTCTCAAAGTTATCAAAAAGTAAAGTATCTTTTTAACCTACACACAATGCAATTGACTTTAGAGGTGGTCACACTGCACTTCACGCTCTATTCAATCCCATTCAAATTCATCCGAATGCAGGTGACCAGAAACGCAAGCTCATGTGAAAACATTTTGCATGAAATGTGTTCATGTCTTCATATGAAGACATTTCATACCACGCTGCATAAAGTTCAAGTTTGGTGAACTCTGTTCTGCAAATTCATATGACCAGAGGATGTGTGACAAATAGAAGATGAAAAAATCGAAAACATCACACTCTGACCTCTTAAGTCCAATTTAAAGAACACATATTTCAAAGCTGCGTGTTTTATTGTAGCAGGAAAGTACACCGCATATTTTAACATTTTAAATATAATAGTATTTGTTATTTGTGAAGTATTATTTACTTTAATTATATGCTGGTCCATTGCATAGTCCAAAAACTTTGTGCATGCTCAAAGTCTATAGTAATACCACCCCTTTAAGCTTTCAGTGAGATGAACAAGTCATGAAGTAAAATCACCACAAGCATGCACTCTAAATCATAAATGATGCGATGTTGGCTATAAATTGGAACATTCTTGCATCAACCAAACTCCTCACACACTAACTACATACCAACTAATTTCTTGACTGTTATTAATTGCATATATAATCTGACAAGAAACATCAAATGTATATTATCTTCAAAGGAAAGAGAAGGGCTACATAGTTGGCTACTCATCACATACTGTATTAAAACCATAAATTAGTAGTGCTTGACAAATGTATAAAAAAAAAGTGGAAGTGTTGGCATATAATCAAGAATCACCACCAAAACACCTGTTGTTCAGTAGCAAATACAAGCAATTGGGCAACAGCTTACAAAGGAGCCATATCCACATTTTAAAATGCAGAGGGGGCCATTCTTCGCCCCCAGTTGGCTACTGTAATGTATAACAGTGCGAAAAAGAACACAGACAATATGAATAGTCATCCTGTGTTAATAACAGCCTCAGGTGACTGATTGAGACAGTTGTTGGCACTTCAAATGAGCTTCCAGACCAAAATGTATTTGATTTAGAAAAGATACTAGTCAGGATTGACGAATAGAAACTAAAGGGAAAGAGTGAGGGATGAAAGCTTCACTCAGTTCTCCAGGCGGGAATCGCTTGTTTGGCGTTTTATTTATAATTTGTTTATCTCGTAGCCTATATTTTGTTGCTGGGATAGTTTGTTTATTTGTTTATTTCCTAATCGATTCAGCTGTCTTCACTGAATGGAGAAGGGCTATGTAAATCAGCTCGCCGTGTGAATGTCTGCTGATGAAGGGAGCCAAAGGAGCGCTCAACTTCAGAGCTGAGCGGAATATAGATGCGAGAAACTGAGTTTGCTCGTGATTTGCACGAAGCCTCCTTTTCTATCTGAGCTCATTACATTAGACTGTTTTAAATGAACGGGTTATAGTAGCTAAACGTCATATATATAACTTATTCGTATAGCCTATGTATTTTCAATGCATTAGACTAGAGGTCTCGCTATTGTGATAAATAAATACAAATAAATAAATAACACGATGGTTTCCAATCACTGTTGTCTTTCTCGTGGCATTCATAAGTGTTTCGCAGTGCAAAGTTTTAAAACGTGCAATACGCTCTCTAATTACTATAATATTTTTTTTATTATTATTACAATTCCCCGATAATACATTCATTCAAAAATGAAAATGAGACCCCCATAAATAAAATAAAACGCTCAAGCAGTATTCCTGCAGATGACGGCGAAATGAAATCTTTCGCGCCTACCTGGGAAACGAGGAATGCGATGAAAATGCGGGTTCCGAACTCCATGGTCTCAGATCACTGGGAATAACGTTCAAAACAAGGTGCTGGTCGAACCAGCTCTGTTCATAATTCCAGAGTCGCGAGAGTAAAGCCCCTGTGTCTTGAGCTGCCAACTTCCCAATTAGAAATGCAGCCTCGAGAGCAGAGCAGTGGATAGGGGCGCCGAGTCCACCACCATAGATTTATAAGGGGGGGGCGTGCTTCTTTGACGTTCGTATTAACTTGGTGTGCTTGCCATGATGCTCAAGTTATAGATTCTTTCACTGACACTGATGCCAGAGTCAGTGTTTTAAAGAGTGATGCATCACATATTAATTTAGTACTTTGTGGAAACAGTATTGTAGCTGAAAAAATAGGCATGCAGCAGTTCCAAAGGGTTTAGACACCAAAAGATGTCTAATATTATCAGATATTATCAAGCAGAGTTGATTTGAAATCTTTCGTTAAAAGACTGTGCTCTAGACAGAAAATATGCATGTTTGCATAATACTGTATATTTAACATATCTTACACAATCAGTCAAAAGTTTGGACACAATAACTTATCCTTTATTAGTAATCATTTACATATTTTAGAATAGGCTAATAGTAAAGGCACTTGTGCTAGTGACCAACAGGGATGCTTTTTAAATGGACAGTACTGTATTTCCAGTAAGTTCACATGTACAGAAGGCTATGTGGGGCACTTGTTGGGGTGCTTTTCCTTCATTTGTCAACAAAACATATATGCATATCAAGCATATATGCCTTTAAATCAAAAGGTGTCTGAGATCACAAGAAACATAAATTCAGCTGAATGTGTCCATACTATGTGCTCGCCTTATGGGTCACATACAAATCGTGTCCTAAATGTTTCTTGCACTGTAAACCCTGCTGTCATTACTGGAAAAATCAAGTTGCCCTATAGAACATTACTTGAAATGTCATGTTTTGGGCTCATCACTCAAATCTCTAAATTCCTTGAACTTATTTATCTTTTGCAACTTTAGTAGATGCATAAATGTATTCCTGTAGAGAAATATATGTTATGACTGATCTAGAATAATTTATAATCTTATTTTTTTCAGTCTTCTTATATGTCAGCTATTTGGAGAGGACCACAGGCATTAGATATTTATTTTTCCCCACAACAAATATTGGACAAAAGAAAAATAATTGTGACTAAAATTCACTGAGTTTTGAAAACAGCATAAGCTATCCAGCAATGTGAGTTTGTTACAACTATGAGTCAATGTGACTTCTGTCTTCCAGGCCTTTCCCTTCAAAAGCACTGTGCACTGGATTATTAACTTGACTGACAATGGCACAACAGCAGTGGCTGACCACCCATTCTCTTGCAGATGCTGTGATATTCAGCAAAACTTTCTGTTTACCCTGGCAAACTAAGGTTTTTAAAAGATATCTTTTAAAAGACGTTTGAGGATTATTTTCTTCTTTATGAAAATGTACTTTTACAATGGTTCATTTTTGAAAGACAGAACCTCTGCATTTCTGTCACTTATCATGTGTGGATGTAATGTGTTTAAATGTTTCAGATGGATTTCAGAGGAGTCTGAAAGAATGATCTATTAAGGTCTCAGTAAATGGTGTCTGAGATACTGTCCAAAGTAGCCATAGGTAATCAAGAGAATTGAGCAATTACAGAAGATACATTCAGTGCAGCTCTCTAGAATAGTTTTTATGTGTATTTGCTATAACTGTATCTGCCAAAACTTTGTAGTCCAAAAACCAGGTACCCCTTATGATGATCTGCTGGTGTATTAAGAGACAAAATATTAAAATTTAATACCAAAATGTTCTTGGTGTAGAAAGCGGAGGAGAATTATGCCCAAGACAAAAAATTACCAAAACTGCAATTGCGAGTGGGGTTGCCAATGGCGTGGCCAGGCTTCGGTCCATGGTGGCTACCCCTGGCCACCCACTATCTCTGCCCCTGTGCCAAAGTTGCCTTCCGGTTGTTAGACAAAAATAATGATAGAGAGAAGTATATTCCTAAGGATGTACTGTAGAGGTGCAAAAGTATCTGAATAGGCATTCTGTTTTGGTAAGATTTTCTAAAAACTGATTGGAATAACAGCTAATCGGATCAGATCAGCAGCACTGCTACCTCTCTCTCCTTCGTGATCTCTCTCTCTCTATCTCGCTCATTACACAGGCGCATGCACTGGACGGGACATTTAACATTCATTTGCACTCTTTGTGAGATGGAATTTAATAATCATCAAAGCTCAATAAGTGAAATAACACCCACAATTGGAACAATGGCATGAAACTCAAACAACTGTGGAGTGGTAGGCCCACTGCAGCATCTAGAGTTTAGATTTTAGAAACTTGCCATGCAGACACAAGTCAGTCAGACACTTGTGGATGCACGAGACAAACAGTGCATCCAAAACATTATAAAAATTCAGTTTTTAATCTAAATGTTTAAGTATGTGTTTAATGTGTAAATGTATATATTGCATGAAAGTTTGCAAAGAGTACAGAGGTGTAAGCACTATCATAGGATAGCACAAGTTCCCTTTTTTTATGGCATTGCAATTTTTTCATGAATATATTTATTTTCTATTTCCCCAGGCATTGTTTTTTTTTTAATTAATTCACAAGTTGTGCCTAATGTGAAATATATATTTTTTATAATAGAATTTTCAATGATTTTAATAAAAGTATAATAAGATGCAGTATATTCATAATGCATTTTGTCCAACCCACCATAGGCTTTTCCAAAAATCCTCCTTAAATGTGTTCTAAGCCATAAACTAAACCAACTAGCTCTGAGGTGAATCAGAACATAACTAACTTTGTTTTGAGGCAACTGCTGTACCATGAGTAATGCAGTTGTTTACCAGGAATTTTGCTGTCAAATATGCTTTTTACATTGTAGTTGGTGCAGTACACATTGCAATTGGTGGTGGTGTAGTGGTCTAAATCACATAACTGGTAATCTGGTAATCTAAAGGTTGTCAGTTTGATCCCCACAGCCACCACCATTGTGTCCTTGAGCAAGGCACTTAACACCAGGTTGCTCCGGGGGGGATTGTCCCTGTAATAAGGGCTCTGTAAGTCGCTTTGGATAAAAGCATCTGCCAAATGCATAAATGTAAATGTAAAATGCATAAATGTAAGTTATGCAGATGGATAGCTTAAACAGAAACATACACTATCGATTAACAACGTCAGAGCTCAAGGTAGTTGAAAATCAATTTGTATATGGAACATTTTATGTGATTTTTACTACCAGAACCATACTGTTGTACTCCACTAAAGAGCTCTCTAATTGTAATTTTTACTAGTAAAAAGTTTAATTACAGAGCTGTCTTATTACAATTCTTACTAGTGAAAATGTAATTGTGGAGCTCTGTAATTTTAGTGAATGGGAGTCAGTGGAAACATATGACAAGTAAATATTCAATTTTAGAGCTCTGTCATTGGATTTTTTACTAGAACATATGCAGTTGAAGAGCTCTCTAATTCAATGTCTTACTAGTAAAAATTCAGTTAGAGAGCTCTGAAATTAAAATGCTTACTAAAATTACATTTTAGAGCTCTCTTATTGGAATTCTTACAAGTAACATTTAATTATAGAGCTCTGTATTTGGAATTCTTATTAGTAAAAATGCAATAATGATGAGTAACGCTGTGAACATTAAAAGATAATTTGGCCTTCCATACACCATTTCATCAAGAGCTGAGCTCAGCAAAGAGATAAAATTCAAGTATAGTGCATGATCAGTGTTTTCTTGTAAGATTCTTATGAATCTTTAACATGTCACAGGGTTGTTTGTTCTGGGTTTATAGTTGGTATGATCGCCTTTAGACCCATTATTTGTTACATCACCCCAATACTACACAGTAGGACATGAGCTATTGGTAACTACAACTACAAAATGTCAAGAAATCCATCATAATGACCTAACAACTGTTTGACCAATCATTATGGGAGTTATAGTCAATATGTTCAAAAAGAGATACTGCAGATGAGGAGACATTTATATTTTGTGTGGGAATTCGACTTTTATATGAGCACGTTTAAGATGCATTTCAAGAAAATGTGACATGTCCTGTTATGGCCAGAAGCTCACAGATAAACACTGAGCTCCAGATCATTGATATCTGAATCTATAACATCTACAACATTGTCCAGACACCTGACCCAAGGTCAGCCTAGTTCAGTCTAATAGCACATAAAAAAAATATAATTCGGTGATCCTAATGGACATAACCAATTTTTACTACTAAAACCACTTAATAAATAAGAAGATAGAGTTACAAAGAGATAGACAATGGTTCTCAACTGGTTTTTGTTTACAGCCAAGATTGTACATTGGTCATAAAGTGGTGACACAACACAGTACTAAATGCAACAAAGTTAATGTAGTCTGGTTTGTATTTCCTTTTCCACAGTTTTGTCCCTGTTTTTTTTTTTTTTTTAGGATGGGGGCATGTCATGCATTCTGCCCATTATGGCCTCTGGCTAATTTGGAAAGATTTTACCAAGGGAAAGTGGAATTTGCACCAAAATACTGCAGAGTTGATTTGATGTGTGGTCTTTGATGCTGATAACAAAAGATCTGGAAAGTGTTTTGTCCTCCTTTAAAAGTTGATGATCCCATTTACTTTGCTATACCAACAATGTAATTATATGGTACAGCATTTTGCAATTAGCATTGTTTTTTCTAGCAACCCTTTTTTGGGTCATGACCAACAAGTTGACCCACCACTTATTAGAGGAAACCATATTCTTGCCTTTTAGGCTCAAAGGTCAGGTGTCCATTACCACTCAACACCTTTCTCCTCTTCAGAGTTCTGTCTGTCATTTCCATTTTAATTCCCATAAAAATGCCTGTATGAAAACTGTAATCTTTCTTGCTCAAAGGAAAAAGAGGTGAGAATGAAAAGATAATGAAAAACTCTCTTTAATCAATTCATATTCAACCCCACGATCGCCTACACCCACACGCAAATAGAAAGATTTGTGAATATATAATTTTGGAGTAGATAAAAGGAGGGGTTATGATGCGTACCGCCACCTTAGGTGTCATCATTTCTCACCCCCCACAGGGAAGCAGTCAGACTCCCTCTTGATCCCTTTCTTCTGTCCGACTGTGAAAAATGAGGCAAGGAATTGTTGTGACGTTCAGAGGTATTGCTTTCTCAAGACAATGTTGCAGGATTGTTGTGCTATATCTATTTATCAAATGATCTGGTAGGAAAAGGCATTATGGGTGCTGTGGATTTGTCTAAAATGTGTATGTTGGTAAGTAAGGGGGGAAAAAAACTTTCCAGCATCTCGGACCTTCGGGGAAGAAATTAAGAGCGAGTGAGTGAGTGAGGGACTTGAATTTTTATGGGGAAAATTAAGAACTAAAAATGAAACATTTGAGATTGATTAAAATTTCAAGCCAGCAAAACAGTTAAAGATAACATACACCATCTCCTCTTTGGGAGTGTTTTGTGTGAATAACCAAGGAATAAATCTGCTGATTCCAAAATTGCACACCTGAGCACACTATGTCTATATAAAAAGTTCCTGATGCAAACTCAAGCAAGTCTTTGTTTTTCTATCTTAGCAGCAAATCAACAGTTTAGTGTACTCAAAGGGCCATTGCTATATCTAAAACTGTGATGAGAACAAGCTCTGAGGAATTAAATTTATCCAGTGCACTGGTCATGGGATCTTTATCCAAAACCTCTCCTGGAATTTAATAGGAGTATATCACCAGAAAATATTCTTCAATGGAAACAATCAATTCCTCCTATCTCTAAAGAGGAATGAGCTTGGGGGGAAGTGTTTGGTAGCAGGGCCAAACTGAATAACAGTTATAAAAAATGACCAAGAAAGAGGCAGAGAATGATAATGTAATATAATAAAAGTAGAAAAACAAGACTGAGGGAAGTAAATAAATAGTTTGCAAGACCGTAAAGTGACGTCCACGAGAGAAAAAGAGGTCAGGGTAGAATCAAACTCAAAGAGAGGTGCATAAAATGTCATTATTTCAAGCTATAGTTCATACTAGTTTGTATAGTACTTACTGTATATATTGCCTTCTAAGAGCTGAAGTCAATGCATTATTGACACAAGCATGCAGCATCCATTTCAAACATCAATATGATTTTCCTTTGAATTGTTATCTCTTTGTGTATATGTCTGAGAGAGAGTACTTGAATGTATAATGTCACACACATTCTGATTTAAACAAAACCTTGAACAAGTCTCTTTGGATAAAAGTGTCTGTCAAATACATTTATGTAAATGCACATGTGTTCAACTGCCTCTCACCTTTCATTACTGTACATAACTTCCAAACAAAACTCAAGGTCTGTTTTCATTGCATTACAACAGTGATTAGCATCCTCTATTAAGTAATCGGTTTTGCTCTGTCTTCATATTCATTGATTACAACAATTGAATCAATTTAATTTGCTTACATAATGGCTTTCCATCCATTCTGCTCATTGTGTAGAATAGTAAACTGAAATGAGTTGAAGAAATTGAAATATAGATAATAAAATCAATGCTCAGGTGGAGAAATACCACCAGTCTCCTAAGAGATCTGAAATATAACTAAACAACTAAATGAATATGTCTATCTACATGTTGCCCAATTATTTAAACTGATTAAATACCTTTGCTGGACAAAAACAAGGATGCATATAGAGGGTGTGGGGGTTGTGAGCCAGCTACTCAGCCCTACAATGGCAAAACGCAGTAACTATGACTAGAGAATGGGCTTGCATCTTATGAAGACCATTCTTGTCAAACTACTTTGGAGGAACAAACTTGAAAGGCCAGGGGGGCAGACAATGCATCTATTGCGAGCTCTGAGATGTGAAGCGATCTTCCTGTTGCGCAATTGAACATACCAGCACATTTGTAGCCAGTGAAAGAACTAATGGCTCACACCAGTGACAGCATTATTATAATCACACCAGTTTTGCAGTACTAGTGACATGTTAAAAGAATAAAGTCTGTAAGTGCTCATTTCCTCCATGTGTTTAATACTTTATTAAAATCATGCCCAACTGAACAAAAGTGACTCTCACAAGCCGTCAGACTTTCACAAGCGTACAGAAGAAACCTCTTGAGTGAAAACGACAATAAATGTCTTTGCCTGCCACTGTAGTTCCGGGTTCTTGCCCACAAGTCTCCATCCGATGGATCCTTGATATTTGGCCAGATCAAGAACACATCTGGGTAATTTTCTGCATCCTTGGTAATTGCGTTCTTGAGTACTGGATTTGAACTTCGGCAGTAGATGATGACGTCGGGCAAGTTCATGAGAACGTATGAACATAAAAGGATGAACATTGAGAAACAGCCATTGGCTTCAAATTTACTTGGTTTTAGTGTAGATTTTGTAGTTACTGAAATTTCACAATCTGTATTCTCTGAATCTAAGCATAACTGAGCCAAACCAGTCTGTCACAGGACAGATCATAGTCTAAGAGACCCAATTTCAGTAAGGACTCAAGTTTGACAAAATGTATACAGTATTTTCTGAGCAGTACAACAATGCCAAATTGTGCCAAATTTCAAGCGAAATGTGCTGTACATACACACAATATAATGCAGTATTTAGATATGTACATAAAGTCTTATTTCTTCCTAACACCAAAATATCAAATTATTTGATGCTTGATACTTCAGATTACCTTTGTATTACATCAAACAACTGTAAGAACTGCTCTTGTTTAAGTGTGGGTTTTGTAAATTTTTCTGAATCTGAGCATAGTTAGTCCAAACCATTTGTCAATGGACAAAACATGTGTACTTAGATTGTTTAACTTTTGCATGGCAATATAATTTTTTGTTGTACAATACATAGTATTTCTACCTCTGACTATCTCCAGGATGCCCATCAAATTAACATATGCCAGCTGGATGGAATCCATATGCTCATTTGCACAAGCTTCTGACTGCATGCTCCTCTGAGAATGCAGTTTCACATAATGGACACTAGGTGAGGCAAAGGTTTCCTTCTCAGCAGGTCCAGGATAGTGTGTTCAGATGAGTGGACTTCCCTCTCTAGCCAGGCAAGAAGCTTTTGTCCTTGGGAGTGAGCAGGTGATGCACTACCAGAGATGTGGAGGTGGGCCAGGGCAAGCTCCCATGTGCCAGCACTGCTGCAGCAGATTGATGGTCCTTTCATCTTATGCTTTATTACATCATGTATCTGTACTCTCTTTATTATGTCTGCATTTTTTTCAAAGCAAAAAGCATTTATCTCTAATGGATCTAACATTTTTACCCCTATGATTTATTTATTAATTTATTTTTAGGTATCCTCATTAAAGCAAAGGTAAATCTATTGTCAAACATGTAAAGTGAATGTTTTTCTGGCAGGAAATGGTATGAAAGTATTTAACTCTGTCAAAACCTATAGGAAACACTATTCACAAAGGAGATCTTTAATATCTCCTGGACAGCAATTAAAATATTAAAATTAAATGGGTAATTTTGAATGTCTCCTGCTTTTTAGATTTTTTCTCCTGAGAAAAAGATCCAAGCACTTAAAAGTTAGGGATATTTACAATATCATAAACAATGTAATTTTCTTCCAAGACCAAATTATCTGAGCTATCCACATTATTTGCGTAGTATACTCTTACGCTATGTTAACAATTGTCTCATCCTAATGAGATTTAGAAGAAACTTCTGAGGTGAAGATACATAAATTAGACATAACTGAGAAGCCATTAATCTTCTGAACTGTAAAAGAACAACCTCTAAGTAATAAATGTGTCCTACAGAATGCCATACACTCACAGGCCTGTAAATTCCCCTTGATCTTGTTTACATTCTATAAGAGCTGGAGCAAAATTTTAAACAAAAAAAGTTAAACATTTAAAAGGTTTGTTTTGCTGGTAACAAACATGATTACATATTTATCAGGTCTTTTCCAACTATGCAGGCTGAAGCTATTTCAAGCTGAAACACTGATAAAAATGTATAATATCTACATGGTATAAAGTATTTTTTTAAAGCATTAGTTTATAGTTAATTGATCATTTTATAAATTATTGTTTCTACATTATTAATTTGTTAATAAGCTACATATAAATAGTATGTTATTTGTTTCTATTCACTTTAGTAAATCATTTATTATTGTTTAATAAGTTCATGTATAGGCAGTTTGATCATGTTTTAGTTTTTTTATCCTTAGTAAAAAACTTGTTAATTACACCTAACTGATGTATGTTAGTTGATGCAAACCAGTGGTAAAAAAAAAGTGTTTATGAGAACATTAACAAAGCATAAATTCATAGTAAATTAAGACATTAAATATGTAATGAATTGGATGCACATTTCGGCTTAATTAATGTGCATATTAATGTTTTAGAAACAATTACTATTAAATCAATTAATGGTTAATAAAGGTTGTAATAAAGCACATACTAATGGCTAGCTAAGCATTTTGTGTGAACAAAAGTTAAATAGGGCCGATACGATCCGAAACCGCATTACGGCAGCTTCAATTCCAAAAAGAAAAGAAAAAAATGCTTGTTTGTCAGTCCATCCCATATATTGTATTCTCTAATGTGGTTTTTGTAATATTCATTTGACACAATCCATCTCTAAGTTCATTATGCCTCGCTCTAGTCAGTTGCGGGCTTATACTGTAGAGGCAGCATATATGAGAGCAGCATGAGACCGCGTCCACGTATATATGTAATCTTTGTTTCAAAGAATGGCATCAACTGCTCACCCGTTTCTTAGATACACTGAGGGTGTGCTCACACTTGTAGTTCGGTTCTCTTGGTCCTCTTGGTCCAGACCAAAAAAGAAAATAATAAATGTAGTCCTGGTTCGCTTAGCGTTCACACTGCAGTTTTAACCCCGAACCTCACGATACAAAACCAAAGGCATCAGAAAAAATCACAACCTGCTTGGACAGCTTTTATGACGTATATTTTTTGATGGAACTTGCCGATTATCAAAAAAAAATGCTGGCTTCTGGAAGAAATGCTCTCGTTATATTTATATATGTTTATATGGTGGTATTTTTACCAGCTGAGAACAAACAAAGAGCTAATAAAATGGGTAAAGGAGTCAAAACAGCGGCAGGAATTCATCTCTTGCACACACAAGCGAAGATATGCTGCAAGGACAGCGGACGGTGTTCCGACGCCTGTACCAAACTGTAATGGGCAACATAGCTCCTATGATGAGAAGAACCAGGTATGCTTGAGGTCAGTATTAGGCAAATTACTTCCTGTTTTTGGTCCTTTTAGGAGTCTTTGGTCCATGTTGCGTTCATAAATCAATAGAACCGCACCAGAGTTCGTTTGGAAGCGGACCGAGACCCACTTTTCAGGCGGTCTCAGTCCGCTTGTTTGGTGTGCACCAAGGTTTGGGTGACAGCGTTCGCACTTGTTCAAATTATCCGTCACATGAAAAAATCACACGTACATAAGTATTCACAGCCTTTGCCATGACACTAAAAATTGAGCTCAGGTGCAACCTGATTCCAATGATCATCCTTGTGATGTTTCTACAACTTGATCTACCTGTCCACCTGTGGTAAATTCAGTTGATTGGACATGATTTGGAAAGGCACACACCTGTCTATATAAGCTCCTACAGTTAACAGTGCATGTCAAAGCACAAACCAAGTCATAAAGTCCAAGGAATTGTCTGTAGACCTCCGAGACAGGATTTTATTGAGGCACAGATCTGGGGAAGGGTACAGAAAAATTTCTGCAGCATTGAAGGTCCCAATGAGCACAGTGGCCTCCATCATCTGTAAATGGAAGAAGTTTGGAACCACCAGGACTCTTCCTAGAGCTGGCCGCCCGGCCGAACTGAGCGATCGGGGGAGAAGGGCCTTAGTCAGGGAGGTGACCAAGAACCCGATGGTCACGCTGACAGAGCTCCAGCGTTTCTCTGTGGAGAGAGGAGAACCCTCCAGAAGAACAACCATCTCTGCAGCACTCCACCAATCAGAAGACACTCCTCAATAAAAGGCACATGACAGCCCACCTGGAGTTTGCCAAAAGGCACCTGAAGGACTCTCAGACCATGAGAAACAAAATTATCTGGTCTGATGAAACAAAGATTGAACTCTTTGTCCTGAATGGCAAGCATCATGTCTGGAGGAAACCAGGCACCTCTAATCACCTGGCCAATACCATCCCTACAGTGAAGCATGGTGATGGCAGCATCATGCTGTGGGGATGTTTTTCAGTGGCAGGAACTGGGAGACTAGTCAGGATCGATGGAAAGATGAATGCAGAAATGTACAGAGACATCCTTGGTGAAAACCTGCTCCAGAGCACTCTGGACCTCAGACTGGGGTGAAGGTTCATCTTCCAACAGGACAATGACCCTAAGCACACAGCCAAGTTAACAAATGAGTGGCTACGGGACAACTTTGTGAATGTCCTTGAGTGGCCCAGCCAGAGCCCAGACTTGAACCCGATTGAACATCTCTGGAGAGATCTGAAAAAGGCTGTGCACCGACGCTTCCCATCCAACCTGATGGAGCTTGAGAGATCCTGCAAAGAAGAATGGGAGAAACTGCCCAAAAATAGGTGTGCCAAGCTTGTAGCATCATACACAAAAAGACTTGAGGCTGTAATTGGTGCCAAAGGTCCTTCAATAAAGTATTGAGCAAAGGCTGTGAAAACTTATGTACATGTGATTTTTTTTTTCTTCTGTTTTTTATTTTTAATAAATTTACAAAAAATTCAAACAAGCTTCTTTCACATTGTCATTATGGGGTATTTATTGTAGATTTTTTAGGAATTTTGGAATAAGGCTGTAACATAACAAAATGTGAAAAAAGTGAAGCGCTGTGAATACTTAGCGGAAGCACTGTATCATACAATTTGAGATTAAAAGACCACTCGACCAACAAACTGTTAAATGTTTCACTGTTATTTGTATTATATTTATGTGTGAAACTCAATTTTTGTTGATTCAGCATTTTGTTTTGTTTTTAGTGTGTGTGTGTTGGGGGTCTTTTGGGGGAAAAAATTCAGCAAATATACAGTGTGTTTCACTAATAAAAATGCTTCTTCACACCACTATGAAGAATTTTAAAGTCTTTTATAAATTAATGCAAATGTTTTCATTACAATCTGAGAAAAATATATTTTTGTAGAAGGTGTTTGTTTCCCCTGTTAAGAACAATGTGCATTTACTTTTAAATTGAAGCATAATTAGATTTTAATTTAGCATAATTAATTTAAATGCAACCTGAAGGTAACTTGTCCCAACTGTAATCTGATTTTTCTAAAGACGTATAAAATACATTTGATAGCATTCTTAATCAAGTTTTTCGTCCTCTAATCTAAAACACGAAACCAAATATTTCATGTAATTATGTATGTTGAATAATGACGCATAAATATTGACCGACAAATCCTTTTCCCACTAAAATGTATTTATCTGAAAGAAAAAAAAAACTTCTATAAATTACATACCATACAGGCATATTAATAAATCCATATTTAGAACCATTTATTTTTCAAAAAATCATCTACATCACCCAATTTTAGGAGAAGGGTATAGCTGACGGCATTGCTCCAAAGAGGGGTGTGCGTTCCAAACCACCATTGAAGATATAGGGGGCCCCAAACCAAACCCTTTCCCTAACCTGCCCTCTTTTGGAGATTCCACCCCCTTTTGGAGGTCTCCGGCCTGCAGCAATACCGTCTTGGATTTTAGGGTTCCCTCACCTCCGAAATCCCAATTTAAACCCCTTTTGTGACCTAATCTAAAGTGAGAATGAAATATGCCTAATTAAACAGTTAATAACATGGTTCAACAGTAAGTATGGCCAGCTGGCCCAGGGCCATTGTGAGAGTTTTGTCCTTTCGGGCCAGTTCTGCGTAGTCACTAAGTATTCCGTGATCTTGTACATGTGTTGTACATGTGTCCAAGTCTGATTATTAAAACACAGCAGCCTGCAATTTCATTTAAGAAATATCCAGTTCTCTTTTGTTGCACACATCAAAATGATGTATGAAGGTGCTGACCCGCTAAAAACATCACATTATGATTTCTGTAATCTGTCTATTAGATTACAGAAAGTGAAACGCTCATTTAATGTGAAACGTGCAGCACATTCCAGACAATTTATTTAATTAAATTCCCCTTACGGTGTAACAATCAAAGGACCACATAGCACACTGCTTATCCGGTAGTGTGGAACTTTCGTCAAACAGACACAGAAACTGATACAGTGATCCATCAAAATAAAAGTTTGACGAACATGTGAAATTGAAGAAAAAGACAAGAATAATTATGACATATTATGACATAGTTAAAAGTTCATATTAATTTTAATTATTATTATTATTATTATTATAAATATGATCATTATTACTATTACCAGGAATAATTATATTTTATCAAGTGTGCTGTTGTACTGAATGAACTGTAAGTTTTTAATTTATACAGTCATTCTCTGTTGTGCTCACGTTATTTTACAAAAAAAAATATTGTTTTAGATTCAGCTGTGAAGATGTTATTGAAGCACTTTCAATAACATTTGATAAAATAATTTCATATGATGAACACTTTATTAATTCATTTGATTAGTCATATTTATTTTCTCCCCTTTTCCCCCCAATTTGGAATGCCCAGTTCCCAATGCACTCGAAGTCCTAGTGGTGGCGCAGTGACTCCACGTCTGAGACCGTCAATCCACGCATCTTATCACGTGGCTTGTTGAGCGTGTTACCACGGAGGCTTCACACTATTCTCTGCGGCATCCACGCACAACTCACCACTCTCCACACTGACTGAACCACATTATAGTGACCACAAGGAGGTTACCCCATGTGACTCTAACCTCCCTAGCAACCGGGGCCAATTTGCTTGCTTAGGAGACCTGGCTGGAGTCACTCAGCACGCCCTGGATTCGAACTCACGACACCAGGGGTGGTAGTCAGCATCTTTACCCGCTGAACTACCCAGGCCCCACAATTAGTCTATATTTACATATTTTATTTTATTTTTAATAAAAATGCAGTTGTTCATTGTTAGTTCATGTTAGTTCACAGAGCATTTACTAATGTTAACTAATACAACTTTTGATTTTAAAAATGAATTGGTAAATGTTGACAAGAATACATTCTTAATAAGTATCGTTCATTGTTAGTTCATGTTAACTAGTGTTGTTAACTAATGTTAACAAATGGAACCTTATTGTAAAGTGTTACCGTTGCATTGAGATACATTTAGCAAGATTTCCTGTTATATTTATTCGAAATATTATTCTATAACCATAATAACACCAACATTGGAGTGACTTTGATTCTAATGTTTATGTACAAGAGAACTATTGAAAAATGTATGATGATATGCAGTATGTCGGTAACACTTTATAATAACTAAGTGGTATAAAGTATTTGTAAAGCATTAATTTATAGTCAATTGATAATTTATAAACTATTGTTCCTACATTAATAAACTACATACAAATCCTTTTTATTTTTTTTTTATTTATTTGTTTATATTCACTGTAGCAAATGATTTATTACTGTTTAATAATTTCATTTATATCCAGTTTGATAATGTATTTTTACATGAACAAGGCATGAATTCATTGTAAATAAAGTAATTATATTTGTAATTAATTTGATTTATATTTAAACATAATTAATGTATTTGTTTCTGTTTTAGTAACACTTACTATTAAAGAAATTATTATTAGTCAATGTATAGGTTGTAATAAAGCATTGACTAATTGCTAACAAAGCATTTTTGTGTGACCTAATCTAAAGTGAGAACTGTATGCCTAATTAAACATTTATTAATGATCCATTACTCTGAACACTGGGCCCTGAAATAACTGCCTCCACAGCATCTCAATCACAATGGCTCAAAACAGACACTAAAGCTTAAAAAAAAGAAAAGAAGAGACACAACAGAAAAGTACAGGAATAATACTGAGAGAGGAAAATCCACAGTTTATTAAAAGAGATCCTCTATTTGCATGTTCCATCCTATTACACTTTATGAGCAGACTTGTTCTCATTATTGCCAATTAAAACGACTATTTAATTCAGTTTTGCCAGTGGATCTACTATAAATATTTCATTAAATGTAATCCGATTCCATCAGGAAAGTCCAAAAATCCCACTACAGTCTGTGTGCATGTTCTGGAAACAACAAGCACGTCACCATGGTCACATGACAGGAAAGTGCTTGTAACATTGTATTATTTACTTTAAATTATATTTGCCAATGTAGGGCCTATTAAACTTCATTAGTGAAAATGTCCTTATGCTGCTGATGTGCACAAACAATGTTGTCACGCCATACATGTTACTTTTCTCAGTCCTGGGTCGGTAACACAACAATAACAGTTCAGTTAGGACATCTCTCGGAGTAGTATAACATGTATTTTCTCTATATATATGACATGGTATGGGCTTGGTCTTGGTGGACAAGATCTGCTCTACGCATGCAGCTGTTGCTGCTGCTACTTGACATGTGTAAATGTGCTGCTGCTGTTGCATGGTACCCAGTTAACATTAGTAAATGCACTGTGAACTAACATAAACTAACAACGAACAACTGCATTTTTTTTAACTATCATTATCAAAGATTAATAAATTATGTAACAAATATATTGTAAATATTTTGTTCATGATACCTAATGCATTTACTAATGTTACCAAATGGAACCTTATTTTAAAGTTTTACCAGTGCAACAAATATTTGTGTGTGCTCCCTTGCAAACATCTATTTTAGCTTGTAGCACCTGATATGATATGTTGCGAGCAATATCTTGACTTCTACAGGTTGTACAGGGGGAAATGTATTCTGTATAAAAGTATGACTACTGCCATCTTGCTTTAAATATTATTGTGTTTCTGAGTAAGGCATTAAATTGCACAAAAATAGTGAACCCCTTCTTTCTCTACAGTTTGGGGAATGTAAAATGAGGGATCCATTAGATTACATTAGTATCAAATACCAACAGTAAAATGCCTGCTAAAAGTGCAGCTTTTACAGTTAATGAAGGACTCCAATTTAGGTGGCAGCAGAACATTTACGAATATATTTGCTGCCACTCAGAAATCAACATAAGTCATTTGAAAACCATCAAAAAAAAAGTCCTTTGTAATATTTTAATTGCATTTTAAATAACTTGCTCTTCCAAAAATATTTCAAACACTCCCCTACAACAAGCTGACAGTTCTGAGTTGAGACCACAACTTAAATCCAACATAGCAAACACAAACACAGTTTCCCTCCCAACATCCTGTTCCCTGTCCTCAAATTAACAAGGTTACACATTGTTTGTCTTCTTAATCAAAATGTAATAACTTGCTGCTCTGCTCTGCCTCTGAAACAGCGTTCCTTTTCTGACTTTATTAATCCCTCTTATTTTTCAGCTTCTCCACTCCAACCACCTGGCTCCATTCTGGCATGTAACGTTCACTTTACATAATCACATAACAGAATCAGGAGATATGTAATTACAGAAATGTATGTTTTAGGTTGACTTCAAGGTCAGAAACATACTTTATGTAAGTATGCAAACGCAGACCCAAGGACTTGGCCAATGCATTGCCAATACCCGGCCAATTATACTGTGGCAATAATAAAACCACAGTTCTCAAAGGGGAATTGACAGTGTTGGGTTGATTACTTCTGACATGTAATCCAATACTAATTACAACTGAAATTTGTAAAATAGTAATCATGGAAATAATCTGTTAGTATTCACAATTTTAGTCATGTAATTTATGTATTACTTTTGGATTACTTATTGCATATTCCTAGCTTTAGAATGTCATCCTCAAATGGCCTACCAGAGGGGACCTTCAGAAATGGCTTAAATAAATGAAAAGGCTTTTGGATAAAGACAAAATCTAAAACACAAATTCTGTTCTCTAAACTAAAATTGTGCTCTCTTAAGCGTTTTCCCAAAAATTGAGGGGAAGTTCCTAGTAGATGCGAATGCTCAGCACAGGCTCAGTCCTGATGTAATTTGCAGGCACTGATTCATCAGTCGAATCAAGTGGCCTCATGGCTACTGAGCTGCAGGACATGCCCTGATTACCATAAACTATTGTTATAGTGAAGGATAAATTATTCTGATAACTCTAAAGCAATCTTATTAGTCATGATAAATTACTCTGCCCTGTGTCAATTAAATGTCTACTCAACTGATTTGCCCTCTGGGCCCATAGCAAATACATCATCTTGTATTGTGGATAAACACATACACAGACATAATAGAGGTGCATAAATGTTGCAAATGCAAACAGCCATAAACAAAATGAAAAGTAATCTTTCCACTTTAAGCTTTTCAATAGGATCTCAATGGGGAACTCATCTGCATTACTTCATCAGAGATGAAAAATAAGCAGTATGGATGCAATAAATTACAATTTTATTTTCTCAACCCATACTGCTGAAAGAAGTGAAGTGACTTCTGTCACCGAGTTACATGATGATCTCCCATAAAATTCGACAAGTGTGTTCTAATTGTTCTTTTGCCGAAATCGGTATATGTTGACCGAATTTGAAAACACTACCTCCAGAGGCTAAAGCGGTAAGTGTTTCAGAGCATACAAAAATGTGTGACATCCATTTATATCCAACCAAACCCAAATCTAACCAAAACCATTAGTAGAGACAAAATGCAAAGTTAGGGATAAAAATGCAACCTCCTTATCACGCTTGTGATTGTTTATACAAACATGATTACTTCAATGGGGATTGAATTGTGGTCTCCCATGCAACTGACGCAACGCACTAACAATCGTGTCACGAGGGAAAGTATTTGCTGTTGAGCCATTCCAAATATGTGAGATGGGAGATAGGGCATGTCAGTGAGTCTGCATACTGTTGCTGATCCTAGGGTACTGGAACATTCGGAGACAGCATGCCAAATTTCCGTGTGATCATGTTGGGTGTTATCCATTTTGCCCACTTGCTGACAGCCATTTTTCAGGTAATTTAACAGCTTAAACATGGAATTAAGTCTAATGCACTTTGGTTACACAAACACTCCCACTTTTTCTATATGAGCACTTACACTCTAGACAAAGCCCTGACCGAGTGTTTGACACAAAGGAATGCCTAAAGTCCATTCTGAGGGTGTGGAAAAAGCCATTTTGGTTTTAAATAATATAGCTATACAGGTATACATTGGATTTCTGAAAGTACAACTGGTCCTGCCTTTCTAAAATACCAACTAGACAACTGACTTCTTAGTCAGTGTGCATTGCAACAGAAGAAAACATTTTCTCAACTTTTAGGGTGCCTACACACTACATAGCTAATAAAAAAATAAAAACATAATTAAAATCATATTTTTTCATTTTCATATTCATTTTGGTCTTGTTTTCCAGTAAAAAAAATCTAAACATACTTAAAACTAGATGCATTTATTAGTGAAGAAAATTATGTTTTAGAAGATATTAATTTTTCACTAAATTTTGTTAGATTTCTCTGAAAAAAGAAGATAATACCTATTATGCAAAATTCATTTTTACATGGTGTTTGCACATCAATGTGAGTCAGCAATGTGTATACACAACCACCTTACAATGTTAAAAGTCCACCCACTCCTCTTCCTTATATTTCTATTAATCAAATACAGTGTGTCAAAATGAATGGTTTTTGTTTCTGCACTAAAGTAACATCACGTTAGAGCAGGCCTAGCCCACGACTGGTGATGGACTCCACCCTATTATCATAGATCCTCCCCTGAGTGATCTACACACACACAGAGGTGGGTAGAAACTAGTTACATTTACTCCGTTACATTTACTTGAGTAACTTTTTGAGGAAAAATGTACTTTTAGAGTAGGTTTAAAAGTGGGTAGTTTTTACTCTCACACAAGAACATTTCTAATTATTTTTTTATACTTCTACTTATTTACAATGTGTGGTGTTACTGTCATTACATTAACTGGGTTTAATTTGAATTCATGTGTAATTTATTGAGAGATTATTGAATGCGACTTTCACGAGTGGAAGTTCACAGCTGCGCACGATGAGACACTCCCACTAGTGTGATGAGACAGTCACTCAAGTCATCAGTGCAGCAGCATCAAACTCTTCAAAGTGAAACACTTTCTTCGCTCCACACAGTGATGCAATGCCTTCATTTAACACTAAGACAAGATGATATTTCAAGATTAAATTCACAGCTCCAACTTAAAGCTGCACGCTGAGGTAAGTTTTGCCTCTAATTCTAACACTGGATTTTCTGTGTAATGAGATGCTCATTTTCAGGGTGCTTCTGTAACTGTGCTCTTATGACATCAGTTTTTAAGTGTACAGTTTTAAATTAGTGCAGCAATATATCAGTGTGCTTTGTCCCGCATGTCATAAGCAGTATTTATGCATTTACTCCACGCCCTCGTGGGGGTACTGGAAACTATCGCAGCTACTTCAGGCTGATTAACTGTATAAATCCATGTAAACATCCAAATCAAGGCCGGATTTACCACCGGGCCGATTGGGCCGGTGCCCGGGGGCCTCCGACCTCTAGGGGGCCTCCAAGACAACACTAACTGTGTGGCCTCATCCTTTTTTGTAATTTTTTTATTAGTATTAAATAAAATTAAAATTCATGAATGTGTGTGTAATTGTGCGTATGTGTGTTAACAATAATTTATTTACACGCAAAAAAGTATCATGATCAGTTTTTCGGCTGTGTCGGATGATGACGAGTCAGGTTACCGTGGAAACTGTTGATAGCGGCAAAACAGGCGGTAGAAGATAGTGTGAAAAACAGAGAGTTGAGGACATCGAAAAAACAAACAAAATGGATAAAAAGCGGTGGAGCAGCGGAGCCACAAAACGTAAAGCTAAAAAGGAGAAGGATAGCAGAGAGGTTTTAATTAGGAGTAATATTCCAGCCATCTCTACTTTTTTCAAAAGTTGGCTCGACGAAAATAAAGAGCCTGGTGGCGCCGGCGCCTCGCGGTGATGCTGAGTTTAGCACAATATCCAGCTTTGCTATTTTAGATGAACCTGAGCATCAGCACCAGCACCAGCACGACAAGACAGAGAACCCCAGCCCGCCTGGAGTGACAGACACCTATTCAAATGCCTCCCCACCACCACAGTCTCCGACTCCGCTTGAGACCGAAACCGAAGCAGGTGCTGAAGGCGGCAGAGACCGGCGGTGACGTGCATTACCAGTTTGACCGCCTCAAAATGTAGGCATATCTATTACCTTTTCCCTTATTAAAAACCCTGATTATTAGATGCCCGGATCTAGGGAATTGGTTGTTGAAACTTTGATTAAAATTAAGATTTAAATGAATACAAAACGAAATTCACTTTAAAGAAAGGCTTTGTGCTTTCTGTTTGAGGTCTCTGTGAAAACGTTTTAAAGCATTCTTTTACTTTTAGTGCCACTTTCAGAGCGGTCACGTCCGTAACGGGAACTGTCACGTCCGTAACATTTTTTTTCCTCATAAATGCGAACACGAAAAATAAAATAAAATGAATATTTTATTCTGTGGAGACTGTCAATCCTTCTTCATCCGGTGCGTACTATTACTTTTGATTTGCGCAGTGTAATTCACTGAATTGATTGCTCTGCTACCAGCCTCTGTCACGTTACAACCTAGTATATCGTTGATCATCTGTTTCTCCGTAAAAAAAACAGACTGTACAGACATGACTATAGTTATTCTTAGTTATGTTATTAGCCTGTATTTTCATAGATTTTAATCTGCTTTTATTCCAATAAATTCTGTTGATTTTGTTCTGTGATAGTTTCCATTTTGTCTTTTGTTTTATAGATATTTATAGATCTCTTTTGCTGTCACAGTTAACATCACAAGAAATGGAGTTGGTGTTTTTGTTTTTAACTAAAGAAAAAGGAGGAAAGGAAAAAGAAAAAGAGGAGAGGAGGAGGAGGAGGAGGGGCCTCCAAGATTTTGTGCCCAGGGGCCTCTGCTTCCTAAATCCGTGCCTGATCCAAATTCAGCATAAATCACTGCCATTCGCGTGAACGACAACTGGAGCGCGAACAGCATTTCTGCGCGTGCACAGCAAGGTGCGCAGGTTGGCCGAGTGCGAGATGTGCGGGCGCGAGCCGATCATGGCGACGAGAGAGACTGTGTCCGCAATCGTTCATTCACTATTTCCTATATAGTGAATGGCAGTTTGTGCACTATATCTCAGCAGTAAGTGAATGAAATGAGTGAATTCGGTCGAAAGTGTCGGAGCTCTGGGGCTGGTGCAGAAAAAAGGTCACATATGAAATTTTAAAGTACTTGAGCCTTATTTGTTATTCTTATTAAATAATATATTAATACAATAAATCTACTCTGTGTTAATACATTTGATCAAATAAAGAGTAAATTTTTAAATGTATCTGTATGTATTGTCTCTCTTTATGTTATGTTATTTTAATCAAGTAATGATTTGTCAAAATGTAATGTAATACATTCAGCTTTAAATAAAATATTGCAGGAGTAAAGGAAGCAGTAAATTCCTAGCTTGTACGTCTTCCCTGTGGTGGATTGTGGGAAATTAACTGTTATTGAGTGTACTTGAAATGTACACTTGAAATTAGAGTGCATTGTGCGTAAGAATGAGTGAACAAAAGTAGGGAATGATTGTCTCACTCAGAATTCAGACACTCCTACAAAATGCAAAAACTCGAAATAATGCACTGTATAGTGGATAGGCGGTTTTAGACACAGTGAGTGTTCCACGACTGGAGTTGGTGCCCTGCATAGACTGCCTTCTCTGCATTTAGAGTGCAGCGCAACTGCTGTACAGAACTAATATCTAAAAACTGTAACTACACTGAAATAAGAATCCACACTTTAACTAAATAAAGGCATTAATAAAGCATAATCTTGCTTTGGTTTATATTTCAGCATTGGTTACAGTATATACAGTAATGTCCTTGTGGGACATTTTCACGTTTTCACTGTAAAAATGACTAGAAATGTTTCCAAACCTCTCTTCTTATTGACAAATTCATCCAGATCTGACAAGAGCCCTTAAAGGGTTTGTTCTTGCAAAAAATACAATTCTCATTATTTACTCACCCTCATGCAACCCCAGATGTGTATGACTTTCTTCTGCTAAACTTAAATACTACTTGAGTACTCTTTTAATTGGATACTTTTGTACTCTTGCTAAAGTAATTATTTCTTTTAGTACTTTTACTTCTACTTGAGTAATTATGTTTTGAAGTAATTGTACTTTTACTTGAGTACAGTTTTTTGCTACTCTACCTATCTCTGTACACACAGTCTGCCATTTTTTTCCCGTGCTGGAGCAGATAGAGTGAGAAGAATAATCTCTCAGCTTTGTAAGCATCTTAAGTGTACTGTTGTTGGCTGTAAAAGTGAACATAAGTGTCTTTATGTACTCCCTGCATCAGAGCCACTGAAGACACAGTGGACAAGTTTTGTTTTGGAAAAAAATTGCATGGAATCAGTACCAACTGTTTGTGTTCCAGCTTTATATCCTGAAGATGTAAGTATCACACTTTATATATTGTAAATGTTTACAAATTGCCTTTCTGAATGTGCTTGTTAGCTGATTCCACGGCTAATGCAACTAAAGTTACCATTGTCTCTGATTGTATTCACGGAGACCAGAGCTATGTCGTTATTTTTTATTTTTAACCTGAAAACTCTTACTGTCAGTTACCATTGTCTCTGATTGTATTCACGAAGACCAGATATACATATGTATATTCATACATATATGGCTGAACTCCGGTATTTTCGCTGTCAGTCATATTGGTTCTGATTTGTTGTTGCTTTAGTATACGAAGCACAAGCTGTAAAGGAACAGCACTCTTCCGGAAAGGGGACGGGGAGCAGCAGTAATTTGCATTTAAAGAGACACACACAAAATCAGTGTGTTTTTGATTCCACCCAAAAAGAGGCATTTATAACATGGTATAATAAATTATCCATGGTGTATTTTTACCTGATTCACAGACACTTTGTGGGGACCCCTGAGACTTACATTACATCTTGTAAAATGGGGCATAATAGGTCTCCTTTAAATCATTTCGCTTCTCAAGTAAATGTATTCTGTAAGTTGATACTATATATTTTTACTTGAAAACAAGACACACAGTTGTTAAGAAAATATTAAGTCGCCGTGTAATGAAAGTTCAGACGGATAGGAATTCAGAAGCTCCGTTTTGATGGAGTGGAAAGAGCTGTGTCAGTTTGAAATCAACTGAATGCAGGGAATTGGACTTGCACAACTGGAATTGCCTCCAAAGCCTATGCTCAAGTAAGTTTCAGCAGAACTTTTGGTCGCATGATTGCACATCGCATTTGCAAATATTCGAGAACCCATATGTTTTTCTTCTACATCTGTACGATGCACCATCCTCATTAAAATCAATGTATTTTCTGCATTCTCTGACACAACATAAACTCTTGTTTTTATCCAACTACATCCTTGCAACGTACAATCCACACTGAAAGCTACCAGCTTATCCCTCAAGTGAGCGTTCAATTAGGGCAAGATATGGAGCATTTGTGTATGTATCAACAAGAGATTTGTATTTTTTTGGATTCTATTGCCTGATTCCTGAAAAGCACACAATGACCTTCAACACATAAGCTTTATTGTAGTATATTATTCCAATCCATTCTTGATGCAACATACCCATGGGTATGCAATGTTCCACAATTAAGGTCTCAAATGGCAGATAACCTCATGTATAATTATTGTTTGTTGATTGTCTCTTCAAATCAATCCATTTCAAGAGCCGCCCAATTGAGCTGCCACTCAAGAGACTCATTTTCTACCGATGAGTTCCCATCACACAAAACACAAACCTCTTCAGTCTCCACAACATTCACTGAGCACAGCACATACAGCCAAGAGTACAGCATATACAGTATATGGAAATGCAAAAAGTCTAAACTAATGTTGAATATAGCCACAGCAATGCATCGCCACAACCAGAGCCTGTTTAAACTGCTTAAAAAGTAAACCCTCCAGCGTGACACTAGATTTGAAAATTGAATGTGCTGCAAAAGAGTCTGTCTTTTGTTATCGCTTTGATTCCTTATGCATTAATGCACACACTCTGTCTTGCTTCATTAGCCATAGCTCTAATTCAACTATTTAGCAATTTGAAACAGAAAAATTATATGGTGACGGATGAGAGCTAAGGTCTCGCATAATCTCGCTGAACTGCTGTGCAGATGAGATCAACCGACCCTATTAGTCTCTCAAATGTGACCAATCCATTTCCGAGTCAGTACAATCTTTCACTGAATGCATTTATAGCATCATTCTACTGATTCAGGCAAGAATGCATTCAAAGGCTGATTTAGAGAGAATAAGTGGCTCAATGAACATTTTCAACTCTGTGAAAGTCTTCCATCAGAGAATTATTATTCTCCCGTTAACGAGATGACACAGCTCACGAACACCTGTCTCCCATCACACAACCCAGACATGAAACACTATATATATATATATATATATATATATATATATATATATATATATATATAAATGGGGAGGAAGGACAGTGAGCACCGGTACACGCCATCAACAATCAGCTCACCTGGATACCGTACACTAGGGATGGGCGATAACACTTATTTTCTTTTTGATCCGATACCAAGTACTTTCGATTAGTATCGATACCAATACCAATACCTCTAATAATTTTTTTTTTTATTAATTCTTTGGATAAAATTGGTAACTTAAATTATTACTTAAATGTTTTATATATTTATAGGCCTAAACAGAAAATTATTAGACAACTTTTTTTACCTTTCAAAAATGTGCAAGTATAAGCAACATATAAAACCACAAAATTAACCATAGATATTATTATATGGCTACTATTACTAAAACCAATTTACAATATGGATACTACAGTAATGTGGCAGCAAAACTATGGTTAATTGTATCAAAACCTTGGTAAATCCCCCCCCCAAAAAAATGGTTACTAGTCATTATTAATACAATATTACTAAAGTAATCCATGGGTCGTTTTCATAAGGGTATCATTTATTAATGATAGGGATTAAGGATCATTATCAATGTTTTAACACCTCTGAATTTAAATCAGCCTGTAAAAATGGTCATACAATTTCATTATAATAAATGTCACATCTAGGTTTGTCATAACAGTTATTCGTTTGTGTGAATAACTCCAGATGCTGTTTTTCTGTCATTATCTCAGGAAAGCACTGCTCTGTGTTTGAACGAGTGCTGTGACTAAAATGATGAGCGCTGTCTGACGGCTGGTGTATTTTTGCATTTCTGCGCGTAATGATGAGTGGAAGAAAATAGTTCCTGTGTCATGCAACAATTCGCTAATATAATACTTTTTTTCCACTTCAAAGCTTATAAGATGCATTAATATTCATGTTATCTAAGTAATTGTTATGGATTGTGTGGGAAGCAGGAGTAGGCAGACGGGGGGTGCGGATCCAAATGCAGCTTTATTAACAGACAAATAATAACGAAACAAACACAGGAACAAAAGAAAGGTCCACGATGGGAACAGAAACTAAAGCACGTAAGAACATTGAGGGCAAACACAGGTTGGAAAACATCCACAAAGGACAAGGAAACTGCGAACGAATAAGAAGTCAGGAACAGCGAACATGAACTATAACATGAACATTCAACAAACGACAAAGGAACGGGAAAACAAGCGGGTTTAAATAGACAGGACACGGTGATAACAAAATCACGAACAGGTGCGGACAATAACACTGTGCTGGCAGAGAGAGCCGGGAAAGATGGGAAATGTAGTTTTGACACAAAGACAGTGAAACACGGGGTGGACAACAAGGAAAACGTGACATGGAATGTGAGCAGTGACGAGTGAAACAGAAAACACGGGGCAGACAACACGGGAACATAACATTCCAGACGGTCCTACAAAAGAAAACCCACAAAAATAACAAAAACAAGAAGTCCAAGGAGTGAGGGGGTAGACCCGGGGGAACACAGACAGACAAAAAGGGGGCACAAGGGACACAGAGACAGTCCAAGGAGGCACAAGGGACAATTAGGCAGTCCATGGGGGCACAAGGGACAATTAGGCAGTCCACAGGGGCACAAGTGGCAATTAGGCAGTCCATGGGGGCACAAAGGGCAGACAGGCAGATCAAGGGGGCCGAGAGGGCAGGCAAGCAGTCTCTGGGGGTGTGTGAAGGGAACCGGGTCAGGTGGCCTGGGGGGCATCCACCGGGTAGGGACAGGTTTAGGAGGCCAGGGAGGTATCGACCGGGCAAGGACAGGTTTAGGTGGTCTGGGAGACGGCCACAATAGGGGGACAGGTTTGGATGGCCCGGGAGCTGGCCACAAGGCAAGGGCTGGTTCTGGGGGCCTGGGAGGTGGCCACAGGACAGAGGCCAGTTTAGGTGGCCTGGGAGGCGGCCACGCTATGGGGACAGGTTTGGGTGGCCCGGGAGCTGGCCACTTGGCAAGGGCCGGTTCAGGGGACCTGGGAGGTGGCCACAGGACAGAGGCTGGTTGAGGTGGCCTAGGAGGTGGCCGTAGGGCAAGGACCGGTTCGGGGTGCCTGGGAAGCGGAGCCGTGGAAGGCGAAGCCGCGGAAGGCTCGGGAGGTGGAGCCGAGGGAGGCAGAACCGAGGAAGGTTCGGGGGGCTCAGGAGGTGGAGCCATGGGAGGCTCAGGAGGCAGAGCCATGGGAGGCTCAGGAGGTAGAGCCGAGGAAGGCTCGGGAGGTGGAGCCGAGGGAGGCTCGGGAGACAGAGCTGAGGAAGGTGGCGCCGTAGGAGGCTCTAGAGGCGAAGCCCTGGAAGGCTCTGGAGGCGGAGCCGAGGGAGGTGGCGCCGTAGGAGGCTTTAAAGGCGGAGGCCTGTAAGGCTCTGGAGGCGGAGCCGATGGAGGTGGCACCGTAGGAGGCTCTAAAGAGGCTCTGACATGGAATGTGAGCAGTGACGAGTGAAACAGAAAACACGGGGAAGACAACACGGGAACGTAACAGTAATAAGATCACTAGTAAAAAACAAACTTCAGAATCTATATTTTTATGTGAGGATTGATATTCTTAATACCACATCAGTAACGGAAGTATCGTTACTTTAGTATGGATCCGCCCATCCCTACCGTACACCTGAGAGTGATTAAGAGAGAGGGAGAAAAGATAAAAAGACAACACACACACACTCTACATACGCAAACAATACGGCCGAGAAGGCCATCAAAATGGGGGACACTAAACTACACTGATTACAGCCGCAACAGACATTTATAATAACATTCAAAATAACAGACTCCAGTGCAAGATTGCGAGTTGAAACACATACAGATGAAATAGAAACTCCTACTCAAGAACTGGAGATGTTTCATCTGGATTCTACACACACAGGCTATTTAAAAAAGTGGTGAGGACACAACCCACCCATCTCAACCCATAACTGTCAGCGATGTATCTAATAATCATTCAGTGAATACATGGAAACAACTTAGGAATTCATCTTTTACCTCTATTTTTTTCAAAATATTTATCCATGTGGTCCTTGTTGTTGAGGAACTTATCTCATTAACCTGTGAGAGCCAAAACAATGTACACGCACTGCAATAGTAGGTAGGCGATTGGACGATGCTGTGATTGGCCGCCACAGCCACTATAAACAATCAGTGTAAACAATTGGTTGCTGCTGTAATCGATCACGCTATGGTTCTGTAGTCATTCGTGTGTTCGGTGAGATTTTAGGCAGTTTGACATGAATAAACCCCTACACAATATGAACATAAACTATAGTATATTTAAATGTATTTTTAATACATTTGGATTCTTATGTTGGGGTGGCAGATGGGGTGCCAATGATTTTTTTACAGTGGCATTTGCCACCCTATGCCACCCCGGTAGATCCACCCCTGTGCTCTCTCACATTCACAGTACTGTGTTGATGAAATTTAAGTCTTGTGCACTGTGTGCAAAGCAGTAAGGTTAGCCCACAAGGTAAAGTGCATATTTGAACTTGCCGCTAAATAGACACTTGTGAGTCACATTGATATTATGAGAAAATGTTAGCAACAGTATGCTGCTTGTACTTGAGCATTTGTTAGAGGCAGTATCAGATGTAACACCACCAAAACATGACAAGTACTGTCATTATAATTATTTCTGTAGATTTACATGTCACAAATATATCACAATAAACGTTAGTGTTTAACACACAGTAATTAGGGATGAATTGAGGTCTTTACATCTGTGTCGTACTCAGAGACAGGAAGCTGTGGCTTATGACTACTTGGGCTGCCAAGCCAACGTTGGCTTGGCAGCCCAAGTAGTTATAAGCCATAGCTTCCGCTGTAAGTGCAAGGTCAGAATCCAGCACCCAGAATGTCTTGCTTGTCCTAGATTTAAGGGGTCTACAGCTCTCTTATTCAGCAGCCAACAATCTCTGACATCTGCAGTCTCTGATCAGCAAATCAGGGGTTCAAGGGCTTATGACCAACACCAGGTCCAAGTTGTAGTTATGACCAACGTTCAGCACTAAATTGAGAGTTATGGAGCTCAGCATCTAGCCCAGCTGTTCGCTGGATATTTCTCCGCTGTGAATATTTACTCTTCCACTAATAGGTAAACAGATGGATCTGTCTTTTTGTTGGTGTGCTGTTTTACAGATACACAGAGAACACAAAAAATCTGAGTGAAACAGGGTGATTCATAGTACATAAAAAGAAATAACTATTCAGAGTATTTTCACAGGTATAGGGTGATTAAATAGCTTACTTATTGCAACCAATTATTAATTCTGCTGTGAAATTTTTGGGTGTGGATATGATGTGTATGAAAAATCTGTATTATACCTGAGGACACTAAGGTTATGTTTGGAACTAGCATACTGTTTGCTGAATACTGTGTATTCCGCCTACTATTAACATATTTACACTGACTCTTGTATGAGCAAATATGCTCACCACATACACAAAAATAAATACAGATGAGTGACATGATGTGAAAAGTGCATGAAGTGCGATATAGTTATTCTTGCTGGATGCCACTGCATAATTTTGGATAATCCTGTGAAATGGAGGTGAAGTGAATAATTTCAGCACCACTAATTTTCAAGTGGATTTCCCAAAGACTCCCTAGTCTGCCTTTGGTCACATTTGTCATTTTGTAAACCTTGTTAAATAAGCTGATATACAGTACACAGTTTTCCTGACCAACACTGAGCAGCGCACCCGAGTGCCTGTGTTCGTGCTACTGTTGTTCAGCATGCATTTGGCTGAACAAATGTTATTTCACATAAGGCTGGCATTTACGTGTATTTATTATAGATATCTCAAAATAAATAAATAAATCATTAATTTACAGCAAGTGCCCTTTGGGATTAGAGGCCCCTGGGCAATGGCCCAATCGGCCCGGTGGTTAATCCATCCCTGAGTCTATCCCTCACAGCCTCGTTGTCATTCCCATTAGAAATCAAAAATGGCGCTAACGTGAATAAAGTCTATAATATCTACATAAATAGCCTCAGGCCATCGCTTAATGTCATCTACCCACTTTTGTATCTACAGTATCAACACTATGGAGCCTGTAGTGTTTTTATTTGGCACTATTTTACAGATTGAATATGCTAAACATATCATCTGCTAAAAACTTCAAAACATGTGACTTCCTTTATTTTTATCAACACAAAGGGAGAAATTGAGAGAAAACAAAACTGTCCTCATTGATGTCATAAAATGGCAGTTTATGGTGTCCAGCTCTTCAAGCTTCAACAGGTCGCAAATGTATAATTCAGAAATCTATAAAAAATTTCTATGAGACTCATGATTGTTATGAAAACAAACTATAAGGTCTGGTGAGAAACAAACCGAAATGTAATGTATTATTTAGTGAAACTGTTGACCGAACATTGCGTTCATGAGACTGCACGAGTGCAAGTTCGAGCAGTCCCCATTCACAAGAGTCCCACTCAATTTGTTTATCTAAAAGCAGGTCCACCGATTAGAGCACAACACATTTATATGCCCAACCTAATTTTCTTTAAACACGTTTATATCTTAAATCATATCTTATATCATTTATATCATTAAACTTTACATTGACTGTTAAGCCGGTTCCCGTCTCCTCCTTGCCTGTCCTTTTGAACTGATACAGTGGTGCCAAAACTCGGGAGGGAGGAGGGATGCGCTGTCGCAGAGTCATTGCCGCTGCCATCCACTAGGGGAGCAGCCGTGGCCATCTGCCTGGGGACAGAGGGGTCGCTGCAGGCTGCCGAGAGACAGAGGAACCACGGCGGTCTGCCGAGAAGGGGAGGAGCGGTTCCATTCGCCAGTGGCCGGTGAGCAAGTTCTTCTCTCTCCTCTCTCTCTCTCTCTCTCTCTCTGTGTCTCTCCCCACACCTCCCCTCATCTCTCCCACCAGGTTCACAGGAGGCGGGGTGAGCCACCAGCTGACAGAATGGCTGGAAGGGCAGCATCTCCCCCCCAGAGAATGGAGGTGGGGAGTTAGTCAAATAGGTAGCACCACAGAGTGAATTGGGCGGAGGAGGATTGTGACGAGGAGGAGGGTGTGGCTGGGCCGTGATGGAGCACGGCTGGCACTGAATCAGCTGATCAGGGGTAGAGCGAGGTTCCTGCCTCCTCCTTGCCCATCCGTATACTGTTACAAATTTATTCAATCACACAGAGAGATAGAGGAGGCGGGAATGTCTTTTCTCCATTCTGAATGGGTGAGAATTTATGACAGACCTCCAACTGAAGAGAGCCCACCTGTGACCACACATCAGTTGAATTCTGTATTAATGTGGCGAGTTGTGACATTACTTTGTAACCATAAACAACTAAACTTGGCGTTGTGCCCAACAACACTGCTTAACAAGTTTTTCCTTGTCTTGAATTGTACCTGCTCTGTACTGTATTTTTGCATTACTCCATGAATCTTCATCCCTCTTGTGTGTAAATAAGGTAAAACAGTTCTGCACACTCATTGTCATGCAACATATTCTATTTCTACTTTTAGTATCAACTAAATCTCTAATGGCTGATACATTTCTAACGTTGAACTGTATAACACATCAAACCTTCCAGCCTTAAAATATCAAGCAAATGCATAAATATTCTGACAGTGACAGCCAATCCATCTGCCTCTCTTGCATTCACTCAGTCACTCGAAGGGTAGATTTAGTACTGCAGGTTGCTGTGGTCCATGGCCCCTGTCAAACAGGCACCCCTCTCTCTTCCAACCGGGGAGTTCAGTATATACTCTCACCTGTCAACCCTTTGTTATTGTTGCACATGTCAGGAAGGGTGGTGAGCAGTGGAGAGATGAAAAAATTGGGAAATCTACAAGTGAAATAGAGTTCTATGTCCTGTGAGCACCATTTCCATTCAACCGTCCTCCCCCAATCTGATTCTCCTTGCTCTCCACACCCCAGCAGATGCCTATCACTCCAAATCATTTGCGGCACACATTAAAATCTCCCTGCAATTCATTTTACTTTTTATTACTGCCAGAAAAGTGGCACTACCGCCTGAATTTATGGTGTTTATTCAAATGTCGGCAAATGCAGGCTGAATTATGGCTGCCTGTGAAAATATCATTTACTGCTAATCTTCCCCCTTCTCCTGTCACATATATTCAATGCTTATATGTATGTGTCCTTTCAGAGCTCCGCTTCAGGTGTTATGGGGTTGTGAGTGTCTAGGGCAGATGCATTGAAAATGAGAAATATACAATTTCTAACCACATGGTAGGACACAGACTGATGACTATGGCGATGTCATACTAACATACTACTCTTTCTAATTCTGCAGTGTAGAGTGTGAATACACACTATAAAAATGTAATGATAAACAAAGCAACATTTTGGGTTACTCAGCTGCCACATTATAAGGACTCAATGACAAGCACCATCTCCTATCAGACATTTTTGCATCAGATCCATTGTGTTTACATGCCCCTGTGGTGTGACCGGAGACACATCGTGTCAGCAGTGTGAACCCCCGACCTTCTGGTCAGTAACCGTTAGCCTCAACCACTGAGCCACCACTGCCCCCCAAATACACAAGGGAACGAGGAATACCTGGAGAACCAATCAAGGAATAAAACTACAAAAAGTACTACTAAATTAACAGAAACTAAAAACATAAAAGTACAAAAACAAAAGACAACAGGGAATATGACACTTTCAATTTAGTTTAGTTTTATCTAAAATTATACCTACCTAAAGAAATAATATATACTGAGATCTCTTTTTTGTCTCTATCTGCTGACTAGTTTTGGAAAATAATGAGTAAACACAGTAGGAACTCTCATGTTCACATTCACAAGTTGCATCTCACAAATTGACTGCAAATGCTACAGCTGAAAACACTGTAATAGCCTACTGGTAATATTAGGGCTATTAGGGCTACACACTCTCACACAAAATCATCAGGATTCATAATACTTTTCTAAATTTGGCTAATTTGTATGATTTCATGCGACTGCACTCGTTTGAATTCCTATGACTTTCACTACAGCCAATGATGTTGCTGGACATCATTTCCATCTAATACGTGACAATTACTTGCTTATGTCACACACAACAGCTTCCAAACATGTTTACACACTCTGCTGATTGGTTAAGTTTAGATAAGGCATAATATTAATAAGTATGTCCTTAATGCCTTGTGCGTGGAACTCGTGCTTACTTCCGCATTACACATCCGGGAAATCTGGAATTTGCACGTGATGAGGTCGTAAGAGTGTATGTGAACAACATGGTTCGAGACCATACCAAATAGCCAACTCCTAAATTATGAGTTGGCTATGACTTTTCATGGGATCAGGTTGGTTAATTCACAGAAAACGTGAGGCAGTTCTACGCACTGCTTGTGCACCTAAAACATCTGGGGGTCTTTCTTGAGAGCCTTGCATATCTCTGAACTTGAGAAAAGGCCAATGAAAAATTGGCAGACAGAATTTGCATGTCCCTCCCCCAGACATAAGGGTATAAAAGCAGGGCATCGTGCATCTGTCTATTCAGATTTATTCTTCGGAGCCAAGTGCTTGTGTGATCAGCAAGCTGCAGTCAATTACTGTTCCACTCATCTCTATAGAGCGCATGCTGTTGGATATATGGCGTATATCAGCGGCTTTCTCCTTCTCTGCACGGCAGTGCAGCTTTGCCCCTGGGCGATTCGACAGCGCTTCTAAAAGAGAATATTTCTTTAAAAGTCACATTTCTCTAAAAGAGCAATACACAGCTGCGTTGATTTATAAAGATGCCCTTCCGCCCCTGTGTAGTTCCTTAATGCAGTCGATTTCTCTCCGCTCCTGATGGTCACAGATGCTGCCTTGTGTGTCTGGGCAGTGATCACTCTGAGGCAGCATTTGTGGATGGTTTGTGTTCTCACTGCGATAACCTCACCATGGCAACGTTGCGGTCGCGACATTCCTTCATAAAGATGAATGCCACTCCAGCCGCTCCTTCTTCCCACAGGATTGAGGACGACTCGGTTGCCGACGGAGGCGATTTGGGGATGGCAGCATGCTCGGTTTTGCCGGGTAGATCCCCAAAAACCATCCACCCCGAAACGCTCGCTATCTTCCGTCCAGGCTCAAGGTGAAAGTGGCACACCTCGCGGCCAGTCTGCTAACTTCCTCAAGTCCCCCGAGCTGGATGATGAGTTTGCCGCTGCATCGGAGAGCGTTCCGGCGTTTGAAGCGGAAGACTCGACTGGATTAACGCCCAGATGGCTGACGCCCAGATGGTCGACATGCTTGCCTGGGCCGCCGTCAGTGTGGGGTTGGACTGGAACCCTCCATCCTCACCACAGCCTTCACGGCTAGACGATTGGTTCCTTGGGTTAGGGCGCTGCTCACAGACACCCCCCCCAGGTTCCTTTCTTCCCGGAGGTGCATGCTTCACATACAGTCTGACGCAACCTGTCACCTTGGCACGCATTTGACATGCAAATTATGTCTGCCAATTTCTCATTGGCCTTTTCTCAAGTTCAGCGCGAGGCTCTCAAGAATGACCCCTAGTGTCGCTTCATTCGACACAACGTCTTGTTCCCTCCGTCAGGGAACGGAGGTTACAACAGTAACCTAAACGTTATCATTTAAAGAAAATAAAAATGTATCTGTAACATAGTTTGATGGAAAGGAAAAGGCAAGAACCGGGTTGACAATATAAATTATATTTTAATTATAAACTCAAACAAAAGACACAAACACACACATGACGGACATGTCCGTAAACTATCTCTCTCTCCCGCACAATCCTCCGCAGTCGGCCTTTATCCTTTTCTGAGGCTTGATTAGCCTGATAAGGGACCGGGTGTGTAGAATCACGACCTGGCCCCGCCCTCCGCCCTGGCACATTACTCCCTCGTTCTCCTCTTTCCCTGGGGGAGGGCGTGCCCGAAGCCCGTCTGCCGGCACGTCATCCCCGTCCACCTGGATGAGGGAGGGGACAAGGGGAGGGAAACAGAAATAATAGAAATGGGGGGGTACTTCCTGTAACAGTGTAGTACCCCCCCCCCCAAAAAACACTGTAAAATTTAAACGAGAGGGAAAAGGCCAACGCGGAGTGGCAGTGAGAGAGAGTGGAGAGAGAGATGAAAAAAAAAACCACTTATTCAACAGTTCTCCGATACGCCGTAGCTTGTTACTCGGCCACTCCTCCACCTTCTGACAGCCGCGCCTTTCCGGGCGGATCGGAGACAGTCCTCCAGCCCCTGGCGGACGGAACGCCCTGCTGCGTTCTTGGGGAACAGAAGGGGTCTCCCCCGCCCCTGGCAGCGGTTCTCCCGCTCCATCGGTCAGCAGCGAGCCCGTCCCCGCTCGCGGTCGGCGGTCTCAGAACACGCCGCGTTTCAGCGGCTGGAAGGGGACTCCTCCGCCCTTGGCAGCGGCCCTGACCCCTCCAGGCGGTCGGTTAGGAGCCCCTTCTCCCCTTGCAGTCGGCGGCCATCCTCTGCTTCCAGGCGGCCGGACTCCTCGTCTCCCGTCAGATGGCCACGGCTGCTCCTTTGGGGTGGACGGTAGTGGTGAGAACTCTACTACAGCGTATCCCTCCTCCTTCCCGGATTTCTGCACCAGTGTAACGTAGTTCGATGGAAAGGAGGAGGTGAGAATCGGGTTGACAATATAAATAATATTTTAATTATAAACTGAAACAAAAGACACAAACATACACATGATGGACATGCCCATAAACTATCTCTCTCTCTCCCGCACAATCCTCCGCAGTCAGCCTATATCCCTCTCGGAGGCTTGATTAGCCAGATAAGGGACCGGGTGTGTAGATGCACGACCCGGCCCAGCCCTCCGCCCTGCCACATTATCAAAAAATTTTACTTAGTACCACTTTGAAGAAGCTATTTGACAACAGATACACACAGGTGAAACTCGAAAAATTAGAATATCGTGCAAAAGTTCATTAATTTCAGTAATTCAACTTAAAAGGTGAAACTAATATATTATATAGACTCATTACAAGCAAAGTAAGATATTTCAAGCCTTTATTTGATATAATTTTGATGATTATGGCTTACAGCTTATGAAAACCCCAAATTCAGAATCTCAGAAAATTAGAATATTGTGAAAAGGTTCAGTATTGTAGGCTCAAAGTGTCACACTCTAATCAGCTAAACACCTGCAAAGGGTTCCTGAGCCTTTAAATGGTCTCTCAGTCTGGTTCAGTTGAATTCACAATCATGGGGAAGACTGCTGACCTGACAGTTTTGCAGAAAACCATCATTGACACCCTCCACAAGGAGGGAAAGCCTCAAAAGGTAATTGCAAAAGAAGTTGGATGTTCTCAAAGTGCTGTATCAAAGCACATTAATAGAAAGTTAAGTGGAAGGGAAAAGTGTGGAAGAAAAAGGTGCACAAGCAGCAGGGATGACCGTAGCCTGGAGAGGATTGTCAGGAAAAGGCCATTCAAATGTGTGGGGGAGCTTCACAAGGAGTGGCTGAGGCTGGAGTTACTGCATCAAGAGCCACCACACACAGACGGGTCCTGGACATGGGCTTCAAATGTCAAACGTCTTACCTGGGCTAAAGAAAAAAATAACTGGTCTGTTGCTCAGTGGTCCAAAGTCCTCTTTTCTGATGAGAGCAAATTTTGCATCTCATTTGGAAACCAAGGTCCCAGACTCTGGAGGAAGAATGGCACACAATCCAAGATGCTTGAAGTCCAGTGTGAAGTTTCCACAGTCTGTGTTGGTTTGGGGAGCCATGTCATCGGCTGGTGTTGGTCCACTGTGCTTTATTAAGTCCAGAGTCAACGCAGCCGTCTACCGGGACATTTTAGAGCACTTCATGCTTCCTTCAGCAGACAAGCTTTATGGAGATGCTGACTTCATTTTCCAGCAGGACTTGGCACCTGCCCACACTGCCAAAAGTACCAAAACCTGGTTCAATGACCATGGTATTACTGTGCTTGATTGGCCAGCAAACTCGCTTGACCTGAACCCCATAGAGAATCTATGGGGCATTGCCAAGAGAAAGATGAGAGACATGAGACCAAACAATGCAGAAGAGCTGAAGGCCGCTATTGAAGCATCTTGGTCTTCCATAACACCTCAGCAGTGCCACAGGCTGATAGCATCCATGCCACGCCGCATTGAGGCAATAATTAATGCAAAAGGGCCCAAACCAAGTACTGAGTACATATGCATGATTATACTTTTCAGAGGACTGACATTTCTGTATTTAAAATCCTTTTTTTTATTGATTTCATGTAATATTCTAATTTTCTGAGATTCTGAATTTGGGGTTTTCATAAGCTGTAAGCCATAATCATCAAAATTATATCAAATAAAGGCTTGAAATATCTTACTTTGCTTGTAATGAGTCTATATAATATATTAGTTTCACCTTTTAAGTTGAATTACTGAAATTAATGAACTTTTGCACGATATTCTAATTTTTCGAGTTTCACCTGTATTCCACAAGACAAAATAGTTTGAATTCAAACAAATTATCTATTTCAAAAGTTTACATTCCCTTAATTGGTTCTAAAAGGATTAGTTTACTGAAAATTCAGTCATTGTTTACTCACCCATGTGTTGTTACATCTCCATATGATATTTTTTTTAACACAAATGGAGAAATTGTGATAATAAAATTTTGCTCAGTGATGTCACACAATGGCAGTTTATGGTTACCACATCTTGAAGCTTCAAAAGGACACAAAAGTATAATTCAGAAGTCTAGTAAATTATTGTTTGTGACTCATGTCTTGTTCTGAAGGAAAAAAAAAAGAAACAAACCGAAATCTGATGTATTATTAATTGAAACTCTTCACTGACCATTGTTATCCTGTGCATGAGACAGACTTCACGCAAGCTTTAGAGCTACTGGCACCAGAGCAAACCCTTTAATATGGTGTGTTGCTTTCTCTATGATTAATGACTGTTTGTGTAATAATTGTTTATGAATCCCTGCTTTTTCCTGAGCTGTGAAACTGCCCACATCTTTTAAGAAAAATACTGCACATTCTTTGGTTTCCCAGAATCTTTTGCACATTTGAGTTCTTCCCAAAAGTGGCTAAATGATATGGACATCCAGCTTTTGACACTTGAATGGACACACACACAACTATTACAAAAGGTACAAATGTTCATGGATGCACAAGAAGGCAACACAAGAACCAAGGGGCTGCAAACTTTTGAACAGGATGATTTGTGTAAATAACATTACATTTTGTGTAAAGTAGCTTTTGAAGGGCAAGTACTAAAATATATAATCTTTTGTCTCTTATTACATTCTGAAAGGTGTATGCAAAATTTTGCAATATATAGTTTGTGAAAATATATATTTTATTGTATATTTAGTTTTTCACTATATAACCACATTTTAGCATTTTTTAATTGTCAAATTCCACATAGCCTTTTCTATCCATATACCTGTAATTTCATATTGCATGTGTAATTATGAGTAGACTTGTTAGGTCAGGTACACATTTTAACACAAAATTCATATCATTGGAACCTAAAATTCTAAATCTCAAAATATAAGAATGCTCCAGGTTCAATATAAGTTAAGCTCAGTCAACAGCCTTTGTGTCATAATATTGATTACCACAAAAATGTATATCTACTATCCCTTTCTTTAAAAAAAAAGAGCAAATATCTGTGTTACAGTGAGGCACTTACAATGGAAGTGAATGGGGAAATTAAAGTGAATGTGACCAATTCTTTGAGGGTTTAAACAAAGAATTTTGACATTTATAATTTTAAAAAAGCACACATTAATTCTTCTGTTAAAACTTGTGTATTATTTGAGCTGTAAATTTGTTTAAATAGTAATTTTTACAGTATTGGACAATATAAAATCATGGCAAAGAAGTTGTAAAACTGTACAAAGAAAAGGTTAGTAAGTGATTTGTTTCACACTAAAATCATGTTTACATGCATTCTTTCGGTCTTGTGGTTATACTTTTGAAACAGTGTGTATTTTAACGTAAAAAATATGTGCCCCACTTCACTTCCACTACAAGTGCCTCACTGTTACCTGGATGTTTGCTTCTTCTTCTTTTTCTTCTTTTTTTTTAAGAAAAGGAGGGACGAGTCAAAATGTATTTTTGTGGTAATCAACATTATGCCACAAATGCTTTTGATTGAGCTCAACTTGAATTGAACCCGGAATATAATTTGAAGTTCATATACTATATAAAAAGTGCAGTGTATCTGTTTGAATGTGACACTTGTCTGATTTATCTTTGTACTCCTTGGGAAAACTAACATTCCGAAAAAATGCATTTTCACGAAGACATGGATCGGCTTCTTTCAGCTCTATGTTAAAAATGCATTTTTGCATTTTACAAAGAGCGAGCGCTAAGCGCATGCCTTCATTACCATGGAAACCAGATACATTTCAGCTGATTTGCTGAAGACTAGAATGAATGTATCATCAAATCAACGTGCAATGCAACAAAATTCATTTTCTTCTCTGCAAAGGATACCAGAGACAATAGCGAGGACAATGAGGATATTTCATCTAAGAAGAAGAAAATCAGTGACCCTACCAAAAACGTCTCGGTTACTAACGTAACCTCTGTTCCCTGATGGAGGGAACGAGATGTTGTGTCGATGATTTGACACTAGGGGTCCCTCCTGCGGAGCCCAGACATCTTTAATCATGAGAAAAGGCCAATGAGAATTGGCGTGTGGAATTTTCATGCCACTCCCCCAGACATACGGGTATAAAAGGAGTGATGCTGCACATCCACATCAGGTATCGCCCTGAGGAGCCGAGCCAAAGACTCAGCGCTTTCAGCGGTTGGTTCAGTGTTGTGGCCGGAGGGACACAACGTCTCGTTCCCTCCATCAGGGAACAGAGGTTACGTCAGAAACTGAGACGTTCCCGGTCTGTCACTCACTTGACATTGTGACAGTGAGTTGACACTAGGGGTCCCCATGGAAAATACCACAAGAGCTGAACCGAGTTACGCAGACTGGTGGTGCGAGACGGGCAGACCTCTGTTTGTGGAATATACATCAAACAGGGTTGCCCAGGGGGACAACCAGCACATGTGGAGCACTTACCTCAGTATGGAAGCCTGGTGACGCCCGCACCGGGGCAGCAGTGAGCCTCCCCGAAGACTTGATGGTCGCTAGGCTAGGGAGGAAGAATGTCCAGGGTTCACAGTTCTTGCGAACGCAACTGGGGAATGAGCGCTTTCAAGGGAGGGGAAAGGCGCTGTGCACAAGCGATACACCTGGCCAGCTGACCAGAACTTACCTGTTTGTGTCACCTGATAACACACAGGACAAAACTGGCTCAACCCTGAGGTTATAGAACCTCGCAAAGGTGTTAGGTGTTGCCCAACCCGCGGCTCAACATATGTCTGCTAGAGAGGCGCTGTGGGACAATGCCCAAGAAGCCGCAATGCCCCTGGTAGAATGGGCTCGTAGGCCAGCAGGGCGGCACGTGCTGGCCGTGGTATGCCATTGTGATGGCATCGACGACCTAGTGGGCGATACTCTGTTTGGAGACGGCGCTTCCCTTCCGCTATCCGCCGAAGCAAACAAAGAGCTGCTCGGAGCTTCTAAAGCTCTGCATGCAGCCCAAGTAGATGCGAAGAGCTTGTTAAAAAAAAGGGGTCATGGGAACCTCAGGATGACTTGAGAGTAAGCCGGACTGAATTCTAGGCACAGTTCGCTAACAGAGAACGCCTGCAGGTCCCCTACCCTCTTGATGGAGGTAAGCGCCGTCAGGAGGGCAGTCTTCATCGAGAGCGCCTTTAGCTCTGCTGACTCAAGGGGCTCGAAGGGAGCTCCCCAAAGGACCACGGAGAGGTCCCACGAGGGAAGGAGGTGCGGCCTGGGGGGTGGTTTAACCATCTTGCGCCTCTCAGGAACCTGATGACCAAATCGTGCTTCCCTAAATACTTACCTTCCACTGCATCGTCATGTGCCGAAATAGCAGCTACATACACCTTCAAGGTGGAGGGGGACTGCCGGCCAACTTTTCCTGCAGAAAGGAAAGCACTGATCCAACTGCGCATCTCTGGGGGTCTTCATCACTGGAAGAACACCACTGAATGAACAGATGCCACTTCAGGCCGTAGAGGCGCCTCGTTCAGGGGGCTCTCGCCTGAGTGATTGTGTCTACCACCGCGGGTGGTAGGCCACCTAAGTCTACCGCGTCTTACGAGGGCAAGCCGCAAACCGGGACTGTCCTCTGTAATAAACCGGGACGTCTGGTCATCCAATCTACTATTAAAATATTAAACAAAACAATTCGCTGACCAAAATAACTTAATATGTCATTGTGAATTTTATTGTTGAAAAAACTGTAAAAGAACATATTTTAAGCAGCTTGTCAATGCTTTTCAAATTAAACGATTAAAAAAATTATTACTTGGTGCTGTATATTTGTTTTTCAGAGTTGCAGTCTGCTTTAGCAATAAAACTTTTTCAACTTTTTTTCAACTATTTTAAAAGTTACAGTTAATTCATCAAGGACCAGTTTAAGTTGACAACACTGCATGGACCACAAGAGACTACAGATGCCTACATGTGTGGATACATTACACCTAATAAGACTTAATAGCCCAATATTAAAGGTGCTAGATTTAATATTTGTACTAAATCATAATATTACCATAATGTGTAATTAGAGAATTAGGAAACATGCTAAGTTGAAATATAGGCTTCTCCGATAACAATGCTACAGCCAGTATATTCTACTTTGAAGTTTCCATTCCAGGCCAGAATTTATGTTTATGTTTTAGCCTGTGTGATCCCGCCCACTGCCACTCACCAATAGTATTTCGACATGGCAGGGTTGCCAGATTTGAAAAAGTTTGCAGGTAAACAACTCTGTGTGCTGCAGCCATGGAAGCCAGCAAACAAACTGGATCAGAGATAACAGATTCCACCCGACCTAAAAGCCTCACAAGCCGTCTAAATACAAGTAAACTAGTAAAACAAGGATAAATATTGGCGATGCCTTTAGAAGACGGAGACAGCTTAAAGCCCAGAAATCCTTTAAAACGGATGCTGAGTTGGCTAATTTGTATGTAAACATTCTGCCAAAGCGCATGAGCTTCGAGTCTGGGACGGGGCAGACAACTCTCCAATATTTTGAATTTGGACTGCAGTACCCATTTCTGAAGTTTTATTTGTATATGTTGTTTTAGTAAACTGTGAGAGACATGATGTGGGTGACTTGACTTAATGAAGTTCTTAACCAGGATGAAACCACGATGCGAGTACCATCTTGACCGCACAATCACAGCGTGCGATTTGACCAGTTGTCAGGTCCTGTGTCATGTGAAACTACCTTGTAGTTTCTAGTTTCTAGTACACTTGCTACATACCTGTCATTTTGTGTTTGTTGTTCCTGTCACCTCAGTAATCCATGTTATACAGCAGTCTCCGTAGTAACATTTAAGCGTGTTGGTTGATTGAGTGTGCCGCTCTGCAGGAGTGTTTGCTCAACACGGTGTTGGTCTTGCACAATAGATGAATAACACGAATAACACTCTGTACCTTAAATAAATTTGAGGAACAGCTATTTTGTTATTTAGATATTTATATTTTGTGGGAGACTCTGTTGCGCTGGGTCCAATTGATTCCGTGGCCAATATTACATTTACATTTATGCATTTGTCAGACACTTTCCTCCAAAGCGACTTACAGTGCACTTATTACAGGGACAATCCCCCCGGAACAACCTGGAGTTAAATGCCTTGCTCAAGGACACAATGGTGGTGGCCGTGGGGATTGAACCAGCGACCTTCTGATTAACAGTTACGTGCTTTAGCCCACTACGCCACCACCACTCCTGATAGTACCGTACACAGGGCCGGACTGGGACACAATTTCAGGCCGGGAAATCCTACACCCATCCAGGCCATCCTATGCACCCAAATAAAATGTAGAAACACGGACAACCTTGTTTTTTTCCCCCCTAAATTACATTTATTTCACAGTATGACCATAACATAAACAACCAACCTTGAAGTAAAGCAGTCCTAATATCAAATGGGTCTGCACATAAAGTACATAGAAGCATTTACTCTAGAAGTCCAAAGCTGTTTCTACCTCTCTACTTCTCACTCATAAGTGTATATATGTATTTTTCGTTTCTTATTTTGCTTCTACCTGTCATCTCACTCCCTGGCTGAATCTGATGTGTGATCATTGCACCACAGCTAGTGCTAGGTTGGCTGTCTCCACCTTCATTTGATGAAAAAATAAAAAGGAAATTTGTATTACCTTATTAAATGTATGCATCATCTTTCATGTCAAATTCAAAAACACTGCGCTGCTGTAGCTTTCCTTTGAAACTATTTTAGTCGGTGAAATAGAACAAAAACAGTTACTATGGTTTGTGTCTAAAATGTAAGTAACTTAATAATAAATATTAACTACGCTACTTGTTTATTGAACAATAAATTCAATGTAACAGTGGAACTTTCCACTAAGGAAGAGACGGGAAACAGCGTCGGCTTCAAAGGTAAGGTTCCTTTTTAATGTATATCTCTTGAACATTCTTTATCAAATGACTTTACACAGCTCTTTTCTTGGCCTTGGTGTCGGGCTCTTCCTCTCGAGGCTCTGTGGCTGCTGCTTTTTAGGCCGCTCTCCTCATGCTACTGCAATTAGACACAGGTGTTTGACATAATTTAGCTCAGGTGTAAGCGCCCTTACCGATTTTCTCTCCCGGATGGGCGCTTGACCATGCCCCCGCTGCCACAGTAACATTTTCAATCGTGATAATATTCAGCAAAACAGCTCCCTTAGTTGTGTTATGTTAAACTAAATCATATGTTATAAATAAAAAAAACAACAATTAGAATTTTTACCTCAGTACATTTCTTCTGTAAGTTTTCTGTGTGCAGTCATTTGTTTTGATTTCTCCACAAATGTAACGTTAGACAGGCGCTACCGCTTACATTTGCTAGCAGTTCAATACTAAGTTAACGAAGAAAAAAGTACAGTATTTACAGATGAAACTGACGTGCACTTGAAGCCCTGAACAGGTCAGTAATTTTGCTGCTTCTTCTTGGAGTGCTTTCTTTTTTTTGGTCCTTTCCCTCTCTGCTCCACCTGGCCGTTTTCTCTCCATCATCAGGTGCTTCTCGCATTTTCGCTTCTCGTATTTTCTGTTTAACCATTTGTCTGAGGCGTAAAGTCGAATCGTAGCCTTGCCAGTCAAGACTAACAGATTCATGATTTTTTTATTTTATTGTTATTAATATTAATAATAATTTTATTGAATGACGAATTCAAAAATGATCACTGGTAAAGGTAGTAATATAAAATAATAATAATAAAAAAAATGAAAAAACGCTGGCTGGCAGCAGGCCAACTTAGTCGCCAGGCCAGCGGGAATTGTCCCGATGCTCCCGATGGCCAGTCCGGGCCTGACCGTACATCTGTTTCCCCTGTTGTTAATTCGGTGTTGATGAGAGATGCTGTCTGTCTCCTCGTGTCTTACATCTCTTTTATATAATTTTTTTTACAGTGCTGTGATAGTTTGTTTTTTATTGTTTGTCATTGCGCTATAAACTACTCTGTTTGCCATGAAAATAAACTTTGGTGCTTACATGGCAGTTATCCATCCATCCATCCATCCATCCATCCATCCATCCATCCATCCATCAAAATTCCTTTATTCCCTAAATGACTTTACACATATATTTTCGCTGGTAAAAAAATATCATACTCTAAACGCCATACTCCTTATCTAACATTGAAACTGAGAAAAATTACTTTGATGTGGATTTTGTTGTTACTGCATTTTCACTCAATAGTTACTCTGAATTTCAGCAAACCAGAAAAACTCATCTGCCAGACAGATCATAAGAGACCTGTTTCATTCATAACTCTTTCACGTTATGCCTGGCAGGATCATTGCTTATTACATTTCTATCAAATAGAAAAATCAAACAGAAATAATCGTTATCATTTAACATTGAATAATTACTTGTTTATCCAGTTACCATCTGTGTCAAATTTTAGGTTCTTAATCTTGTTCTCTCCATTTGTTGAGTTATATGTTCTCATTAATCATATAAGTTATGTTATGTTATGTTGCTTACTATTATTTTGTTTTTTAGATTATGCTACTTACTGTTGTATGACAAAAATAATACTAAGAAGTGAATGGGACTTTTATTTTGACTTGAGTTTAATAAAACTTGCTGCTTCCTCGGGCACTGAGTTTATGCTGGTGTATTGAGATGTAAACCAACAAATAAATAATACTAAGAAGTTATATCAGGATACTTCTTTAATGGATGGATGACAACAACATATTGTACATAGACATGACGGATAGAAATGAAACCTTAACACCATTTAATATATTTCCTTTCACTCCATACTTGCATTTGTGGGGACTCTGATTTGTCCTTGTAATTTGCTTTAAGGCTGTGATTCTAATTACTCTGAAAGTGTGATGTTGTCAGGGCCTACTTCAATCTTATGATTATATACAATGTTTGTCAGTTTATTTATTTCAATATATTTTTAATATGGGGAATAAATGTAAAATAAAGATATATATCGGCCTTATGATCTTGACACTTATGCCATATCACACCAATTAAAGACATTAAATTAGTAGTCTGTGTCACCCACCCCCCAATCCCAAAGCTGGCAGAAGCCCAGTAAATTGAGCTGCCACACATCTTGATCACACTTTAAAAAGCTTATAGATGTAGTTGTTAATGTAATGCAAACATTAAAATGTATGGCCTAACAAGTCATGAACTAAAGAGTTTAGATGTCACAAGATAGCATTGTGTGAGGAACAGGGAGAATAGTAAGTGTTTATGAACTGATGAGTCATTCTACTCCAGATTTGTGTGAAAGGAAATAGGAATTGGATTCTACCACAATATGTACAATAATGATCCAAGTAAAAATCATTTTGCAGAAATGTAGTTAAAGTAATGTGATTCTATGAGCCCAGCTTGCCAAAAACGCAGGAGCCAAACTGACACAACTTGACTTTTAAATTGTGGTCTGTTTCTTTTCCAAATCAATCATATCACTTCAAAAGACATAGATTAAACAACTTGTATTACTTTCAGGATTGGGGAGTAATGGAATGCACGTAACAGGATTACGTATTTAAAATACAAAATATAAGTAACTGTATTCCACTACAGTTACAATTTAAATCATTAATTAGAATACAGTTACATTCTAAAAGTATTTTGATTACTGAAGAGATTACTTTGCATTTTATTGTCATTTTTGTTCATTTAATATTTAATCCTTTCAGATGGAAACATTTATACATATAAATGATGTGATTCAAAGTGCATTTGAACAGCGGTGAAACATTTTCTTATGATGTGTTACATTCATACGAGCAGACAGAGAAATCTGAAGTACATCAGTACATTGTATTGATGACAAAAATAAATATAGCCTTATAAAAATCTTTATTTGTATTCCACTGAACAAAGTCAGACAAGTTTGAGAAGGCATAAGGGTGAGTAAATCATGGGAGAATTCTCCTGTTTTTGGGAGTACTTTAAGTAGTAAACTAGCATTCCATTCCAAACAGAGCCAATATGACAACCGTGCATGGGCACAGACACACACATCAGACATTAGAGCACAGCCTTGCTTACATTGTCTTACTCTTTTTTTATTATTACCTCAAGTATTAAAATATTCCTTGAAGTATTGGTTCCATCTCTGTAGCATCTCCAGAATATGCTTGACAGTGAGTTTAATTCACTCCAAAATGCTTGATTGCACAAATTGATTTTGAGCATCAGAAGGAGAAACATCTCTGCAATTAAAAATTGATACCAAGACAGTGTTTTGGAGCACTAACTGTTTATGGTGTACACACAGTGCATGCATATATTACTCACAGTTAGACTAACATCAATTGATTGCCATTTCATGATTAAATAAATGAAATGCATGACTAAATAATTAAACGGGCACATGGTTAAGAGCTTCCTGTGGACTTATTAAAGCAACTCCCACAAATGTAGAATGATTCAACTACATAGAATGAAACATGCAAGACAGACAACACATACTATTTCAGTTATGGCACATGTTCTAGCCAACATAAATATTAAGTTGTTTTATATCTCTATTTCAGAGTGCAAAAAGCATCTCTGCCTGGATTGAAATCTGTACAAGAACATGAAAAAGAACAATGGATTTGTGAATATTTCATACAATACCTTTTTATGCAAATGATAAATGGTCACATGTTAACCTTCAAGCATCCCACATGTGCCATCTAAAAGTGGCATACTGTTAAATTGTTCATTGGCTTTTAAGCAGCACTTATGAATAGCTACACACATTCTAAGGCAGCTATAATTCATTCACTCTTTGAAATTACTAGGTTGGGCAATTTGTGTGCAGTTGTTCTCACATGCTGGATACTTTCCCAAGTACAGAAGTTAAACTGCATTATTATACAGTGTCAAAATCTCTATTCAAAACTATTCATATGGAGCTAATGCCTGGCAGGGGGTTACATATTGAATTCATACACAATTTGACACCTTGACATTAGGTTGTGTTTGGAATTAAATGTTTTTTTTTACAAACTAAATACTGTGTACAAATTAACTGCAAACTTACCACAATTTACAGCAAATTGGCCACTCATTATTTTGACATGCAGTTGAGCATGTAATTGCTGCAGATGTTTGCCAGAAGTTTGCAGTCACTGGGAGTGGTGTACCTACAGAAAACCTTTGGCAACAATGGAAAATGGAAAAATTGCCGCAATTTGCCGCAAGTTTGCAGCAAAGTCATTTGCATGTGAAAATAATCAGTGGGAAGTCAACACATTGTTTACAAGAGTTAAGGTGCCCTAGGATTGGCCACATTATGCTTACTCACCTCATCTCCTATCAGACATTTTTGCTTTGGATCCTGTGTGTTCATCTTCCCCTGATGCGTGACTTGAAGAGCATTGTGTCAGCAGTATGGGAGACCTGGGTTCATGTCCTGAGTTGAAACCAGGAAGCAATCACGTTCATATAATCAGTGATGAACGTGATTTGGAGATTGTTTTGTTAACTCTAACATTACATATTTACTCCACTGATAGTTAGGTTTAGGTTTGGGGGTACAGTTTATAAAATATGTATTCCTCTTCACTGTTCTACATCCCGTACAGATGAAAAAAACTCACTTTACAACTCGCTTTTGGTGCCCCTCTATAGACTTTTCACCCAGAATTTTCACCCTATTTTTTTTCTTTTCTTTTTTTTTTCTTTAGTTTTTTTGTAGAGGGTGATCCAATTAACAATTTTAACCAAAAACCCCACCCCCTACAGACAGAGAAACACTCAGGGGGAACACGACAAAGGAGTACTGGCACCAATAACTTTCCACTTTGAACACTGTATTGTGTCTAGATCTTATTTTTAAATCAGAAGACCTTTTAAGGTAATTCCTGCTGAAACAATTATCTGAAATTTAATTGAACACACACACGTTGGTGCAGCTATCCTTATGAGGACTCTCTATAGACATAATGATTTTTATATTGTACGAACTATAGATTCTATCCCCTAACCCTAGCCCTAAACCTAACCCTCACAAAAAACGTTCTGCATTTTTACATTTTCAAAAATGTTTTTTGAACAGTGCTTGTCCACGCCCCCGCTTCCACAGTCTCTGTGTAATCAAAAGAGATTGTTCTGACGATCTCTCATGGATGGATATATTTCTAACTCTAGTTTGAGACAAACCAACCTGAACTATAACTGGAGCACAGGAATTGGTAGAAACCATCATTTTTTAATAAGAGGTCTGAGAGGTCTTTCAGGATATAATTCAACATCTCAGAGGATGCTTTAAAATATTCCATATGCCTTCAGTGTTATGCCTTGAGGGAGTCAAAGATGGTGATGACATAAACAGACAGAGAGTGCTGACTTACCGGCTGTCACATGTAGGAGGGAACTGAGTCAGTCAGCATGATCCTTGAACCGACTAACCGACAGCAGTAGTCAACACATGCAGCTCCAGCGCTTTTCACAGTAAAAGAGCAGCACGTTGTGCGGTCAAACCTTGACAGTTCAAAATTCACTATCTTCTCTCAAGTTCTCAGAACACATGTTGGTGAGATCAACCCACGTTAACAGCTCAGCTTTCACTTATGCCAACATCCTGACTACTTTACTTTATTTAATTTACTTGTGCCACATGGCGTGTCACTGGAGACTTCCTCTAGTTAAATCTGGCACATGTGTTGTGGGGGGAAGATGAAGGGGTGTTTACTGGTTTGATAAATTGAGAGGAACTGAGAGGTGTGTTGTGTTTCTTCTTTAAGGCCTGTCTGCCTGGAGCATATGAAAAAGAGTTTCAGTTATGATGTTTATTTTAGGAGTACAGGCAGAATTTGGAATATTTGACTTTGGAATATAACTCAAACTTTAGTTTTAGTGTCTCAAACTTTGATATAATAGTCCATATAAAAATATATATATATATATATATATATATATATATATATATATATATATATATATATATACACATACATATACACACACACACACACACACACATATATATATACATATATATATATATATATATATATATATATATATATATATATATAGACTATTATATGTGAAGTGATGCTAATATTTAACATTATGTGCATGAAATGGACTTGTTCATCATAACTGTGTCATTCACCTTCACCACCCTATAGCAATTTAATTCAAACATTTGAAATTAAAAATAGTAGGGATGTCCCGATACCAAAATCGGAATCGGGTCCAAAACTACACTCATGTACTTGTACTCATACTCATAAAAATGCCCTGATACCAAAAACGTCTAGGTTACGTATGTAACCTCCATTCCCTGATGGAGGGAACGAGACGTTGTGTCAGAGAAGCGACACTAGGGGTCTCTCTTGAGTGCCGATATTCACCTCTGAACTATGAAAAAAGGCCAATGAGAGTTGGCAACCAGTATTTGCATGTCCCGCCCACGGACATACGGGTAATTAAGCGGCGCAAATACGGCTTAAATTCTTATGTGCAGAATGACCAACTGTATCAGGCTGCATGTACCCTTCCCCAATGCCCCATTTAAGCCATCAGACTCCTTATCGTTACCCTGGAGGGGGGAACAAGGTGATGGCCGCCAACCTGGGAACGGGCCAGCCTGGCTGGGCCTCTTTTCTCTCTATGTTTCTCGCATAGAGCAACTACGGCCGGGGCCCTTACACGCATTGAGGGAAGAGTTTCTTAGCCCTCATTCAGGGCGGAGAAGACCCTGCGGAGGCCACACCTACCCGGGAGGGGAGGCAAATTTTAGTGGCAAATACATCAGATGGCCTAACTTAGGACCTATGTGGAAAAGTTGGTGCGGTAGTAGATCCAGCCTCGTAGAGGGAGGAAGCATACAGCACGGCGACCGCGGCAGCTGTAACTGCCTAAGGGAGACACGGGGGTCCACTCGTGAGGGGACAGTACCGTTGCATTACACACAGGGGGAATCCGAACAGGAGGCCTTACTTGTGGAGCACATATACCAGTACAGGGTAGCTTGCAGTACCCGCAGTGGTTTGGGTCGGCGAGTTCCTCCGCCGAACTGCGGACCCACGAGGGCTAGGGAGGAGTCAACCAGCGACCCAAAAATGGGATCTCCTGGGAACAGAGGCGCACTGTTTTCCCTTGGTTAGGGGGAAAGGGCGCTAGGTGCAAGCGGTTCATCCGGTCAGATTGTCAGCGTGCTACCGAGTTCTACGGGCTCGGACCTGAGAAAACACGGGACGATACTGACTCAACTCGGAGATTATAGAATCTCGCAAAAGTGTTAGGTGTTGCCCAGCCCGCTGCTCTACAGATGTCTGCTAGGGCGGTGCCCCTAGCCAGTGCCCACGAGGACGCAACACTCCTGGTGGAGTGAGCTTGGACCCGCAAAGGGGGGGGCACGGCCTGGGTGTGATAAGCCAAGGCAATGGCGTCGACAACCCAGTGGGCGAGTCTCTACTTGGAGACAGCGTTCCCTTTCTGCTGTCCCCCAAAGCAGACGAAGAGCTGCTCAGAGCATCTAGTGCTCTGTGTGCGGTCCAGATAGATCAGTAAAGCACGTACTGGACACAGCAGTGAAAGGGCTGGGTCTGCCTCCTCCCGGGGCAGCGCTTGCAGGTTCACTACCTGATCCCTGAAGGGTGTGGTAGGAACCTTGGGCACATAGCCCGGTCACGGTCTTAAGATCACGAAAGTGTCTGCCGGACCAAACTCCAGGCAAGAGTTGCTAACAGAGAACGCTTGCAGGTCCCCGACCCTCTTGATGGAAGCGAGCGCGATCAGCAGGGCGGTCTTGAGAGAGAGGGCCCTGAGTCCAACTGAGTCTAGCGGCTCGAAGGGGGGTCTCTGGAGTGCTGTGAGGACAACCGAGAGATCCCAGGAGGGGAACAGGTTAGGCCGGGAGGGAGTCAACCTCCGGGCACCTTTTAGGAACCTGACAATTAAGTCGTGCTTACCAAGAGACTTGCCGTATACCGTGTCGTGGTGCGCACTTCTGTGGGTCTTCGGCTCGGGAAGAACTCCAGTCTGCGAACAGACGCCACTTTAGGGCGTAAAGATGCCTGGTCGAAGGGGCTCTGGCTTGGTTGATAGTGTCTATGACGGCTGGTGGTAGGCCGGCTAGCACTTCCGCGTCCCGTCCAGGGGCCAGACGTGGAGGTTCCAGAGGTCTGGGTGCGGATGCCAGAGCGTGCTCCGTCCCTGAGAAAGAAGATCCTTCCTCAGGGGAATTCGCCAGGGAGGGGCTGTCGTGAGGAGCGTGAGATCCGAGAACCACTTCCGGGTGGGCCAGTAGGGGGCCACCAGAGTGACTTGCTCCTCGTCCTCCCTGACCTTGCATAGCACCTGTGCAAGAAGGCTCACTGGGGGAAAAGCGTACTTGCGCAGCCCTGCGGGCCAGCTGTGCGCCAGAGCATCTGTCCCGAGGGGAGCCTCTATGAGGGCATACTAGAGCGGGCAGTGGGAGGTTTCCTGGGAGGCAAACAGGTCTACCTGGGCCATGCCGAAACAGTCCCAAATTAGCTGGACCGACTGGGGGTGGAGCCTCCACTCTCCGCCGGGCAAGCTTTGTCTTGATAGCGCTTCCGCTATCACATTGAGGTTGCCGGGGATGTGAGTGGCGTGCAGTGACTTGAGTCGCTGCTGGCTCCAAAGGAGGAGACGACGGGCGAGCTGTGACATGTGGAGGGAGCGTACTCCGCCTTGGCGGTTTATGTAGGCCACCACCGTGGTGCTGTCTGTCCTGACTAGGACGTGCTTGCCCCGAATTAATGGAAGAAACCTCTTTAGGGCAAGAAAAACAGCCAGCAGCTCTAGGCAGTTGATGTGCCTGCGCAGCGGGCCTCGGTTCCACCGGCTTGCGGCTGCGCGCCGTTGCACAGGACGCCCCAACCCAGTTTGGAAGCGTCGGTCATAACCAGAGCACGTCGGGACACCTGCTGCAAGGGTACTCCTGCCCTTAGAAAGCAGAGGTCTGTCCAGGGTTTGAAGGCTTGGCATCAGGTAGTGGTAACTTTCACCTAGTGCGTGCCGCCGCGGAGGATGCCATATGCCCCAGGACCATGGCGCCTGGCTTGAAGGAAGCAAGGCATTCCAGCACTGACTGAACACGCTCGTTGGAGAGACGTGCTGTCATTGAGACGTGCTGTCAACTCCAAACCGAGAAAAGAGATGCTCTGGACCGGGGTGAGCTTGCTCTTCTCCCAGTTGACCTGAAACCCTAAACGGCCGAGGTGCTTGAGCACCTGGTCTCTGTGTGCGCATAGTAATTCCCGCGAGGAGGCCAGAATGAGCCAATCGTCGAGGTAATTGAGTATGCGTATGCCAGCTCCTCGGAGCGGGGCAAGAGACCTTCGTGAAGACGCAAGGGGACAGAGACAGGCCGAAGGGGAGGACTTTGTACTGATACGCCTGGCCGTCGAACGCGAACTGCAGAAAGGGTCGATGTCGAGGGAGAATCGAGACGTGGAAGTACGCGTCCTTCAGGTCCATCGCTGCGAACCAATCTAGATGCCGGACGCCAGATAGAATTTGTTTCTGGGTGAGCATTTTGAACGGGAGTTTGGACAAGGTCCGATTGAGAACTCGCAAGTCCAAGATCGGTCGTACGCCGCCGCCTTTCTTGGGTACAACGAAGTAAGGGCTGTAGAAACCCTTCTTCGTTTTGGTTGGAGGGACAGGCTCTATTGCGTCCTTGATTAAAAGGGAGGCGATTTCTTTGCGCAGGGACTGAGCGTGTCTGTCGTGCACTGTGGAGAAATGAACGGCCACGAAGGGGGGTGGAGACCTGGCAAACTGAATTGCGTAACCGAGTCGAATGGTCCGGTGCAGCCATCGCGACGGGTTGGGCAGTGAAAGCCACGCCTCTAAGCTCCGTGCTAGGGGCACCAAGGGGACGAGAATTTTGGACGTACCCGGCAGGGCTTTGCAGCGGTGCGGAACAGGTAACGCGGCATCGGGGGTAAACGTGGCATCCCGAGGCTCTGGTGCTGAGAGCAAACTCAAAGCACTTACCTTGCGCCATGCACCCGGCGGGGGGCGGGTTTGTGACTGAGGAGGAGGTCCGACGCTGGCATCCTCTGGACTCGTCTGAACCGGCCAGCCGGGAAACAGTCGTGGGGCTGAGGGCGGGGGCACCGCATCCAGGAAGCCGGGACTGTTGAGGCCTGAAAGCATAGTGCCGTGAGAACGGCATTTGCGGGCCATGTGACCCAGAGGTAAAGGAACTTTTATTGAGAATTTGGGTCATTTTGGAACAGGCAAATGAAAAAACAAAAGATTCTCCTCCCGGCCCTCCACCGGGGGACAGAGCGGTCTTACCACTTCCGGAGCTAACTTCTTGCACTCTGGGTCCGTTGTCTCAGGAGCGCCTGGGAGCCTTCCGGGTCCTCGATGGAGTCCGTGAGACAGGGGGCGTACGCTTCCCGCGGTTTGCTCGACGCCGGGGCTGAGAGCTGGGCCCGGGTTGAGGCAGAGCAGAAGGTCTTCTGGCCACGGGAGGACGCCCTCGGCGAGCAGATGGGGCCTGGGCCGTGGCGGCAGGCTTGCGGCGAGGCATGATGTGAGAAATGGCCTCCATCTGCTTCTTCACCAGGGAGAACTGCTGGGCGAAGTCCTCAACGGTGTCGCCGAAGAGGCCGAACTGGGAGACAGGGGCATTGAGAAAGCGAGTCTTGTCGGCTTCACGCATCTCAACCAAGTCCAGCCATTGCTGACGTTCCTGGACCACCAGTGTGGCCATCGCCTGCCCGAGCGCCTGCGCTGTGACCTTCGTTGCTCTCAGGGCAAGGTCGGTCGCTGAGCGCAGTTCCTGCAGCGTGTCAGGATCAGGGCCACCCCCGTGCATGTTTCGCAGTGCCTTGGCTTGGTGGACCTGCAGGAGAGCTATGGCATGCAGGGCGGAAGCGGCGCATCCGGTAGCGCTGTAGGCCTTCGCAGTGAGTGAGGATGTTGCTCTACAGGACAGGGAAGGGAGTACAGGGCGACCCCAGCAGGTGGTAGTGCTTCCGGGGCATAGGTGGAGCGCAACAGCCCTATCCACCTGGGGAATTGCCGTGTATCCGTGGCGCGTTCCACCGTCGAGGGTGGCGAGGGCGGATGAGCAGGTGGCGGTGCGACGAGTGGAGAGGGGTGCTCTCCACGAATACGTCAGCTCATCATGCACCTCCAGGAAGAATAGAACCGGGGGGGGCGAGGCTGTGAGCAGCGCCCAACACCCAAGAATCAGTCGTCCAGCAGTGATGGCTGTGGGGAGGATGGAGGGTTCCAGTCCAAGCCCACGCTGTTGGCTGCCTGGGAAAGCATATCGGACATCTGTGCGTCGGCCTCTTCCTGGGCGTGCAAGCCCGAAGGCGGCAGCCCAGAGGAGTCCTCAGCATCAGATCCCACGCCCTCCGATGTCGCGGCGAACTCATCTGCTTCCATCGCAAGAGGGTAGGCAGACTGGCTGTCGCCGCCACCTCAAGTGGGGACAGGAGTCAACGAGCGTGTCGGGGTGCGGGTGGTCCGAGGGGGCGTACCCGGCGGAGCTGCACCCGCTACCATCCCCGAATCGCCTCCATCACCAGCCGCATCGTCCTCAATCCCGTGGGAAGAAGGAGCGACATGGGGGGGCGGCTGGAGTGGCTTGCTTACGGTTGTAAGCAAGCCACGACCGCAACATTGTCATGGTCATGTTCTCGCAATGAGAACATGAGCCATCCACAAACGTAGCCTCGGTGTGATCGCTACCCAGACACACAAGACAACGCCTGTGGCCGTCGGAACTGGAGAGTACTCTACCGCATCCAGGAACAACACAGGGGCGGAAAGGCATCTTGAAAAAAACACATCCTTAAAAGGACGTTCAACGCTGCTGTGTTTTTACTCTTTTAGAGGAAATTACTCTTTTAAATAAAATCAGTCTTTTATGAAGAAAAAGGAACTCGTAAGAGATCTTTATTATCTGCACTGTCGAAGCGCTCAGGGGCAGGAAGTGCACAGCCGTGCAAACAGGAGAAAGCCACTGTTGTGCGCCGTAGAATCCAACAGCATGCAGCAGAGGGATAGCAGGAACTCGGTTTGTAAACCCAGCAGTTGCAGACACAACCATCGGCGCCGAAGAAATTTTCTGAATGAACTCCCGTATTTGCGCCGCTTAAATACCCGTATGTCCGTGGGCGGGACATGCAAATACTGGTTGCCAACTCTCATTGGCCTTTTTTCATAGTTCAGAGGTGAATATCGGTGCTCAAGAGAGACCCCTAGTGTCGCTTCTCTGACACAACGTGGAGAGAGCGACAGAAGGGGAACCGATACCATCTTATGTACAAATGTTTTTATGTAAACATTCAGTGCACACATTAAAATCATGTCATATCCTAGTGAGAATATTTACCAGCAAATGCTGTGATTTCATGTGATAAATATATACAGTAGTTTACATGAGCTGGTGTTGTGTAGACATAAAGACACAAAGTCCTTATACCTTTTAGAGATGTCTCATACACAGAAAACACCATCATGAGCATCGCATGCTCTGTTTATAGCAGATAACAGCAGGCAGAGCGCTAATTCACTTTTTAGCATGAGGCACATACAGAATACATGTTTATTTATTTAAATAGCAGGCTTTCATGGTTTAATAATCACTTAGAGCCATGTAACAACCGGCTTTTCCGGACTGGGAATCTGCCCTCATAACGTCAGAGCTCCTTGGTCATAACAACACAAAAACCCTTCAAAATAAAAGCTCCACCAAAATAAAACCTCAATTTAAATGAAAAAGGTATGACAGAAATATATCACTACTGTATACCTGTTAGGCATACCTCCTCTTGTTCTCACTGTTACCCCTTGGTTGTTATTTTTGTCACTTTTGTATTCCGTAGTTTTCACTTTTGTCCCTTGTTTAGCTCCACAGTGTCCCTGTTAGCGTTCATGTTCTCATTCATTGTTTTCACCTGCCCTCGTTAATTTGCCACTGGTTTCTGTTTATCCCCTTGTTATCTTGTTTGAGTTCTGTTTGTTCATTGGTTCCTGTCTTCCTATGTCCGTGTATTTAAACCCTGTCTGTTTGTTCAGTCACTGTCTATCGTTGAATGTTGTTAGCCTGGTGTGTGTTCCGAGCTTCCCAGAGCTCCGCCTTCCAAGCTTTCCAGAGCTCCACCTTCCGAGCTTCCTGAGCTTTCCAGAGCACTGCCTCCCGAGCTTTCCAGAGCACCGCCTCCCGAGCTTTCCAGAGCACCGCCTCCCGATATTTCCAGAGCTCCGACTCCTGAGCTTTCCAGAGCTCTGCCTCCCGAGCTTTCCAGAGCTCTGCCTTCCGAGCTTCCCGAGCTTTCCAGAGCTCCGCCTTCCGGGCTTTCCAGAGCTCCGCCTTTCGAGCTTTCCAGAGCTCCGCCTTCCGAGTTTCCCAGATCTCTGCCTTCCGAGCTTCCCGAGCTTTTCCTCTGACGTCAGCGAGCCAGCGCCTGTAGCCTCCGACGTCAGCGAGCCAGCGCCTGTAGCCTCCCATGTCAGCGAGCCAGCGCCTGTAGCCTCGACCGCCCCTGAGCCAGCGCCAGTAGCCTCGACCGTCCCTGAGCCAGCGCCTGTGGTCTTGTCCGTCCCAGTGCCAGTAGCCATGACCGTCCAAGAGCCAGTGCCAGTAGCCATGACCGTCCAAGAGCCAGCACCCCTTGAGCCTCCCAGGGCTCCTCGTTCCGAGCTTTCCAGAGCTCTGCCTTCCGAGCTTCCTGAGCTTTCCAGAGTTCCACCTTCCGAGCTTTTCAGAGCTCCGCCTTCCGAGCTTCCCAGAGCTCCGCCTTCCGAGCTTCCCAGAGCTCTGCCTTCCAAGCTTTCCAGAGCTCCGCCTTCCGAGCTTCCTGAGCTTTCCAGAGCACCGCCTCCCGAGCTTTCCAGAGCACCGCCTCCCGAGCTTTCCAGAGCACTGCCTTCCGAGCTTTCCAGAGCTCCGCCTCCCGAGCTTCCCAGAGCTCCGCCTCCCGAGCTTTCCAGAGCTCTGCCTTCCGAGCTTCCTGAGCTTTCCAGAGCTCCGCCTTCCAGGCTTTCCAGAGCTCCGCCTTCCGAGCTTTCCAGAGCTCCGCCTTCCGAGTTTCCCAGAACTCTGCCTTCCGAGCTTCCCGAGCTTTTCCTCTGACGTCAGCGAGCCAGCGCCTGTAGCCTCCGACGTCAGCGAGCCAGCGCCTGTAGCCTCCGATGTCAGCGAGCCAGCGCCAGTAGCCTCGACCGTCCCTGAGCCAGCGCCTGTGGTCTTGTCCGTCCCAGTGCCAGTAGCCATGACCGTCCAAGAGCCAGTGCCAGTAGCCATGACCGTCCAAGAGCCAGCGCCAGTAGCCATGACCGTCCAAGAGCCAGCACCCCTCGAGCCTCCCAGGGCTCCTCCTTCCGAGCTTTCCAGAGCTCTGCCTTACGAGCTTCCTGAGCTTTCCAGAGCTCCACCTTCCGAACTTTCCAGAGCTCCACCTTCCGAGCTTCCCAGAGCTCCGCCTTCCGAGCTTCCCAGAGCTCCGCCTTCCGAGCTTCCTGAGCTTTCCAGAGCTGCGCCTTCTGAGCTTCCCAGAGCTCCGCCTTCCGAGCTTCCTGAGCTTTCCAGAGCTCTGCCTCCCGAGCTTTCCAGAGCTCCGCCTTCCGAGCTTTCCAGAGCTCCGCCTTCCGAGCTTCCTGAGCATTCCAGAGCTCCGCCTCCCGAGCTTTCCGGAGCTCCGCCTCCCGAGCCTTCCGGAGCTCCGCCTCCTGGGCTTTCCGGAGCTCCGCCTCCCGAGCTTTCCAGAGCTCTGCCTTCCGAGCTTCCAGAGCTTTCCAGAGCTCCGCCCTCCGAGCTTTCCAGAGCTCCGCCTTCCAGGCTTTCCAGAGCTCCGCCTTCCGAGCTTTCCAGAGCTCCGCCTTCCGAGTTTCCCAGAACTCTGCCTTCCGAGCTTCCGAGTTATCTTGTTTGAGTTCTGTTTGTTCATTGGTTCCTGTCTTCCTATGTCCGTGTATTTAAACCCTGTCTGTTTGTTCAGTCACTGTCTATCGTTGAATGTTGTTAGCCTGGTGTGTGTTCCCTGCCCGTTTTCCTCAGTCTTGTGTTTATTTCCCCATTGAGGGTTTTCCTTTGTGTTTGTTGATTGTCTAACTTAATAAAAGTAAGTTTGCATTTAGATCCGCTCTCCTCGTCTGCCTCCATTCGTAACAATACCGTAATTTCCGGACTATTGAGCGCACCTGAATATAAGCCGCACCCACTTTTTTTAAAATAAAATATTATTTTGAACATAAATAAGCCGCACCTGTCTATAAGCCGCAGGTGCCTACCGGTACATTGAAACAAATGAACTTTACTCAGGCTTTAACGGAACACGGCTTGTAACAAAAATAAATAGGCTTTAACGAAACACGGTGTGGCAGCGTGACGTGGTCAAGCGCCGTCTGGGAGAGAAAGCGGTAAGGGCTTACACCTGAGCTAAATTATGTCTAACACCGGTGTCTAATTTCAGTAAGCATGGGGAGAGCGGCATAAAAAGGCAGCAGCCACAGAGCTGAGAGAGTGACACACGTCAGTCTAGTGTTGGCGCATAGAAGCGGGCACCAGTGTGACAGTTTTCAGCAGGGCACTTGACGTTCCAGGTAAGGCTTAAGGCCACAGCAATGTTTACAATCAATTTTATAAAGTTTCTCAATTCTTCTATGCGCCAACACTAGACTGACGTGTGTCACTCTCTCAGCTCTGTGGCTGCTGCCTTTTTATGCCGCTCTCCCCATGCTTACTGAAATTAGACACCGGTGTTAGACATAATTTAGCTCAGGGCACTTGAAATTAGACACCGGTGTTAGACATAATTTAGCGCAGGTGTAAGCGCCCTTACATCTTTTCTCTCCCGGACGGGCGCTTGACCACGCCCCCGCTGCCACACACGGCCTGTAATAAAACATTTGCAGTAAACAGTAGCCTACCAAGAAAGTCATTGGTCACTATCTTCCTCGTCCTGTGCACTGAAACCACTGAAGTCATCTCCTTCAGTGTCGGAGTTGAATAGCCTCAGATTTAGTTGTCTTTTTGCACTGAGTCAATTCCTCACACTGCTGTTTCCAACGTCTTATCATCGACTCATTAAGACCAAGCTCCCGTGCAGCAGCTCTATTTCCTATTCCAACAGCCAGATCAGTCGCCTTCAACTTGAAAGCAGCATCATATGCGTTTCTCCATGTCTTTGCCATGGTGAGGGTGACAAAATTACTACCGTAATCAGAATGATGGGAAGTTTGAGCGCGCTCGATTTAATCTAAACAGTAAACAAAAAAAGTTGTTTTGACCTTAACCCGTTCGGCAATTTCAATTGGTCTAATGAAAGCTTCACGCCGCCAAAAAACTGAGCACGTCACAGAATGTTTTTATTTTTTTTTATACATATATAAAATTTGAAAGCGGGAAAAATCCATATATTAGCCGCGTCATTGTATAAGCCGCAAGGTTCAAAGCATGGGAAAAAAAGTTGCGGCTTATAGTCCGGAAATTACGGTAGTTATGTAATATTCAAATCAATTCAAATCAAATCACTTTATTGTCTCACTACTGTGTACACAAGTGCAACAGTAGGTGAAAGTCTTGTGTGCAGTTCTGAATAACATAGCAGTACCAATTACAATAAACAATATATTTACACAACACAAGTTATATAACAAATGTACACATACTTATACAACACAATATACAACGTACAGTAAACAATACACACAATATAGAATACACATACAATAAAAATAAAAAATATGGGTAAAGTTATATAAAAATATATATACAGTCAGTCGTTGAATTGGGGAGAATATATTGACAGTCCAGTGTGTGGTACAAGATGGTGATAAATAAAGTGCAGTGCTGATTGTTGATTGTGAGAGATCAAGTGTTCAAAAGTCTGATTGCTTGGGGGAAGAAACTGTCATGTAGTCGGCTGGTGCGGGTCCTGATGCTGCGATACCGCCTGCCTGATGGTAGCAGTGAGAGCAGCCCAAGACTCGGGTGGCTGGAGTCTCTGATGATCCTCCGAGATTTTTTCACACACCGCCTGTTATAGATGTCCTGGAGGGAGGGAAGCTCACCTCCGATGATGTTTCTGGCAGTTCGCACCACCCTTTGCAGGTCTTTGTGGTTGTGGGCGGTGCTATTGCCGTACCAGGCGGTGCTCTCTACAGTGCTGCTGTAGAACAATGTGAGGATGTGCTGGTTCATTCCAAACTTCCTCAGCCGTCTCAGGAAGAAGAGGCGCTGGTGAGCCTTCTTCACAACGGCCTCAGTGTGGACGGACCATGTGAGTTCCTCAGTAATGTGGACACAGAGGAAATTGAAACTGCTGACTCTCTCCACCGGTGCTCCATATTCACTGTTTTACTACTACTTCTATTAATAATAGTAAATGCAAACTTTGAGGGCTCAGTAGAAGAATGTTTGGAAAACAACCATTTGGTCAGTCATAATAATATTTTTGTTTAGAAATATAAAAGTTATGTTATTGAAAAGCTTGACAGTTCTGTTCTGCCATTATGATTCATTAATATGATTGCTGAAAATTCATGAAGTTACTTTGCCTTATAAATCCTTTATATCCTTTGTATATGTACAGTCTTACAACTTCCACTATCACCTTAAATGCGGGGTGGTCATGTAAATTAGTTATATCTCCCTGGTAGCTAATTTCTAAATTGTAAAACTGATTGTGTTACAGCTCATCCTGTTCCAACACTCTCCGATCTCCTACTAAGAAAAGTTAGCTTTCAGCTTTATAATAAAACATGTTAATAAAAGCAATTAAATTAATATTTTAACATCTCAATAATCTAATCTTCCTTTAAAGTTTAACACTCAGTGTGGGCAATCAGAAAGCAGAGGGTGAAAATTTAGGAAGATTTAAATAGTCTTGCATTTTTCTGATAGCACACTGCAGGAAATCACATTAACATATAAATTAGAACGAGTAACTTTTCAACATAATCTAATCTCCTGATAATCACCTGGAGAGATCAGAGAAAGGCTTATGCATTTGTGTCTTTTAAGTTGCAGTACCTTAAACAGACAAAAAACTTCTGAGATGAGATTTAACAGCTGGCAAAAACATAACTAGTACATAATTAATAAGTATGTGCTTGTAAAAACTACAAAATAGCAGAAATTGACGAATGGAAAAAGTTGACCCAAAAAATATTTTTAAACAAAACACTTGTAATATTTGATCACCTTCTTGACAACAGCTTTTGCATTCTTTCAACCGTGGTGCCTCCTGGAATGCGATTAAACTTTATTAAAGGAGTTCATATGTACGGTATGTTGGTATATTTTTGGTTGCTTTTCTTTAACTATCATCCATCTAAAATATTTTTCTTAATTTAAGCGTATGCCTTTAAAACAAAAGATCATCAAGGTCATGAGAAAAATTCCTAATCATAAAAAAATAGGACAATATATTTAGACCATATTTGTATAGTCTTTTGAAGAGTTCTGCTTGGAATGTGTTATGAATGCCACAAATGTTACAGTTAAAGTAGGTTCTGTTCTTCCATTTGCATCTATATTGATTTTCATCAGATAAGGGGATGTGCACTATTATAAACATAGTGCAGAATGAATTAAATTGTGGCTTTCTGAACACCCGTTCCTAGCATACACAGTCAGAGTGGTTATGGATGAGAGAGCAGCTCTCCTCTTCAGTAGAGTATGGAAATAGAGAACAGGAAACAACAGCAAATGATTCTGATAGTGGCATAATAGTCCATTAAGGTTTAGAATTACACTGCGTTAACAGAAACTCCACAACCGCTCAGCATCAGGGAGTCAATTCATTAGAAACTCAGATAGAAAAACACTTGACATTAACAGCAATCTAATGATTATCAGTTAATAAAGCACCAACATTTATTAAGTGATAAAGGCAATTTATCTTATGGGTAATACAGAGGTTACCTTTGCCCCACAATGCATTGTATACGAAGGCACTTTGAGGGATTTTTCAAGTTTGACATCACAGTGTGACTATTTAATGCAAGGCAGTGTTGCACCTCTGGTTGGATGATTCTGTCCGGCCTCCCCTTGTCATGTGCCTTTGGTAAAGACAAATTTACCATTCTGTACTACATACACACCATGTTTCACATGTCTCTGGTTGCTATGCAAACAGGAAGATGTGCTTCATATTAAATTTTTATACTAACACTCATGTCCCATATATTACTGCAATAAAGTAATTACTAGTGCAGAGCTTCACCTGGAAGACAATAACAGGAACAAATAAAGGAGGGACCTGTGCCATATCTAGGGTATAGAAAGGGCCCAGAATATCACAGAGACTTTTGACTGGGGCCTGTAAGCCACTGCCTAGCAACAATCCAGAATGCCCTAGCAACTGCATAGCAATGCCCTGAAAGCAACCCAGAATACCTCAGCATTGGTGCAGTGCACAATCACTAGTCACATTTCTTAAAAAATCTAGTTAATCTGTTAAAGTGGCAAATACTGTACATTTAAAGGAATGTTCAGGGTTCAATACAAGCTCAATCAACAGCATTTGTGGTGCAATGTTGATTATCACAACAAAAACAACAAAAAGCAAAAATAGAGGTTACAGTGAGGCACTTACAATGGAAGTAAATGGGGCCAATTTTCGAAGTTATAAAAGTATAGCCACAAGACATAAACAATATGCAGGTTTATGCAAGCAACATTGACTTACCTCACTTCTCACGCTAAGAACCTAGGCATTTACTTTGATAGTAGCCTTAAGTTCGAGAAACAAATTAGTGAAGTGGTTAGTTCGAGTTTTTTCCACCTACGTTGCCTAGCCAAAACGAAACCTTTTCTATCCAGGAAAACTTTAGAAATTTTGATCCATGCTTTTATTTCTTCACGCTTGGATTACTGTAATTCTCTGTACTCTGAACTGCACCAATCAACTCTATCCCGCCTGCATATGGTCCAAAATGCTGCAGCACAACTTTTAACGGGCAGTCGGAAACATGAACTACCATCCTGATCTCCTTGCACTGGTTGCAGATTTCGAATTGATTTTAAGATTTTAACATTTGTCTACAAATCCTTAAACAAACTGGCACCCCATTATCTCTGTGATTTGGTTTTTCCGCATATGGGGAACGTGGACTTCTGTCTATTCCTAGATCGAGGATGAAGCATAGAGGTGATCATGCTTTTTGTATCACTGGCCCCAAAGTGTGGAACAGCTTATTGAATTACCTCAGTACCGCCTGCTCTCTATCTGTTTTAAAATCTTTGCTTAAAACTTACTTATTTTCACTAGCTTTTAATTTACCTTAAAATAAGGGTTATGCTGTTAAGTTTCCCTGCTACTTGTGCTTTACTTTTATTATACTGTCTTGTCTGTGATACCACTGTACAGCACTTTGGTCAACCATGGTTGTTTTTGAATTTGCTATAAAAATACATTTGATTTTATTTGCATGTAAAATTGATTTTAATGTGTTAAACCGTTTCTGTGTACAGTTATAGCCAATTTTACAACTTAATTTGCCATGATGATGTAATATCAGCAAACCCTAAAATTACTGTAAACATGACAATTTAAATAATTTTACAGCTCAAATAATACACAAGTTTAACAGGAGAATTCATGTAAATGCTTTTATAAAATTGTAAGCTTCAAATTTCTGCCTTTAAACCCTCATTCTCTTACATTGTAAGTGCCTCACTGTAACCTTGAATTTTGCATTTTTAAAGAAAAGGATAGAAGAGACAAATTAGTTCAACATTATGGCACAAATGCTGTCAATTGAGCTTAACTTGTATTGAACCTAGAATATTCATTTAAGAACAAGCAGTTGCAGCCTCAAAGTAGAAACTTTTTCTAAAGGAGAATCTAAAAAATAAACCATCAGAAATGTACTGCAACTCTATTTGACTTTCCATGTGCTCAAGTCATCGTACCTCTCCCTGACACGGAGGTTATTTTTAGAAGATGACATTAATGGAGAACATGAATCTATTGTTGCTTATCCCCCTTGTTTGTTTTATAATAGAATTGAGTGATCACATATGCTGAGTGTATTTGCTTTCTCTATGAGTGTATAAGACTGCTTGTTAACAGGTTTATTATGATGCATGGGCAGCAGGAATGATATAAATGATTTCTCTGGATGTATCCTGAAGTAGCAGCAGAGTAATCCTGCAATGGGGAACAATTACTATTGACTGATCTTACAGATGGTTAACAAAGATGAGGGTTTGGGGGAAGAATAGGGAAAAGCATAGAAAATAATAAATTAACCCAAATATCAATCTCGTTCACCATCCAATGCTGAGATTGGGCTATAAATCATAGCGTTACTGGAATATCATGGTGCCAACAAGTGCTAAGCCAATTGCATCTGATCGGTATTAGAGAAACTTTGAATTTTTGTAAATTATACTTTCATCCTGTTGTATGTGCATTGAGCATGTCTATTTTTAAAGACATTGTTTTGTAAATTCACATAGTAACAACATGCACTTCCAATTAGTGTGTTGATAGATTTGACATTATCCTCATAATTATATTCCACATTTACTTGAAATACACTAAATATTATCTGCTTTACAGATCAATAAATCTTCTAATCTACTCCCAATAGTAAAAGCATGTTATGTTGCACCTGAGAGGGAGACTAATTGTGTTCTTATTGCCAAATGGCAAAGATATTGGCTGGGTATAATATTGCAATAATGTTAAGACTTTAGGTTCCTCTGTAGACAGGTCCATTTAAAGTCAACGTGAAATTGCATTTGCAATCCATTTTACTTCCGCAATATGTTGCATTTCTGAATGAAACAGGATATTCAATGAGAACAAAATGTAGTGTGAGACTTGATTTTATCCATTTGGAATTGATTGAATTGTGAAAATTGGGAGGGCTTGAAAAAAGAGGGCCGTATTTTAAAAGGAAATTTGTTGACCAGGAATGTGTATGAAGGAAGTAGATGGGGTCAATATTTAATTCATATTGACTTTAAAGATAGAGCAAACTGCAAAGGGTCGACCCATTATACAGAGTGCTACACTTTGTTCCAGGGGTGTATCCAGACTCTTTTGACTGGGGTGGCCCATGTGGGGCACAGACTCATTCAAGTGTGGAATGAAACATAACTCAATGTCCGAGATGATAATAATTATTATAATATGATATGTACATTTTCAGTCATTTTAATAATTGAATGTTATTTAGTAATATAACTGATATTTAATGTAAATACTGCAAAACACAGGAGACTCCAAATAGCATTGTATTTTTTCAATATAATATTTATGTAAGTAGTGTCTCTTCAAACTGCATAAATGTTGTAGACACAGTTAAAATGGTAACTGTCTCTTCAATAGCATCAACTAACATTGAACACACAGCTGATCTGTGTAGTTTTGGAGAGATGAAGCAACTATGGCATGACTTAATTCTATCAAGTAGTATCAAATTGTTTTGTGAGACAGTTGAGATATTAAAGATGTTTCTTAATCTTATCATAGGCCAACACATAAAAAATGTTGACTATATGAATAAGTATATTCCTGAAAATTAAAAGAAAATTGATGGGCCTATACATTTTTGTAACTCTAAAACATGATTATAAGTGATGTCTGTAGAAATCGCAGAGCCAGGTGCATCACACGTTATTGATCTATCTAAAAATTTAGTATTTACTGAGCTGATTCATTTCAAATATTAAACTTGGGTATTTATACTGGGATTATAAAAAGAAATTGATGGGAATATTGCCAAAATACAACTGAACTGGTGATTGTAATGGTTACTCTCTAGAATTAAAAAGATGGACAATCCATTCACGTTATGACACTCACAGTGTCAGAGGATTAATATAAGGAAAGCGAAAAAAAAAAATATTTCTTTTTTTTATTTTATTAAATTGGCCTTTGCTGTTTGATGCTATTATCCATAGTTGTAGATTTAGGAAGGGATGATAGGAACAAGTCCCTACCAACTTTCAGAAAATCTGAATTGTCCCAACCATCATTTTGGCAATTTTATCCCACAGAAAATACTTTAACTTTATATTATATTTTTATTTTCATTTTAACAGCTATAACATGTATATTGTATAATTATTAATGTGCAACTTATTGTCCTACCTCTTCTGAAGCATGGTATAAATGGTGTTGTCACATGTCACCTATTACTCAGTGATGTTCAGGATGCACCAATCTTTTAATTATTTTTAAAACATTTTCTAAATATTACACAAGCAGATTTCCATTGGTAGTTTACATCCAATCTTGAATGCATTGCATTATGAAAGAAAATATATGTTGACTATATTAAAAAATTGAAAGGCCTATACATTTTTTGGTAACTACAAAATAATTATTAAAAGTGATGTCTGTAGAAATCACAGAGCTGGGTGTGTTACACATTATTGATCTATCTGAAAATGCATTTACTGTGCTGATTATTTTAAAATATAAAACATAAAACAACGAGTATTTATACTGGGATTTTAAAAATAAATTTTGGCAAATTGTATTTGCCAAAATACAACTGAACTGGTGATTGTTATGCTTACTCTATAGAAATAAAAAGATGTACAATCTATTCATGTAATGTAATTTTGTTTCTACTTCTGGAAAATCATCCCAAAATATGGGGCTGTTGTTTTCCTAATCAAAAGAAAACAGTTGTTTATTTCCTTTAAATAAATTAATGCATAACAGAATAAAATGCTTGTGATCAATCCAATTGTGTAATATCTAATATAACTGACCAACATCCACTTCAGACACTTGGAGAACTTGAAAAACCAAACAACAATAGTTAAAGTGTTCCCAGACAGAACAGATTCAATGGTTTACCAGCATGTCAATTTACATTGGACCACCTTTTCCTGGGGTTATTCTTTCAGGGCATTTGATAGAAGATAAGATGCTAAAATCTTTACTGGGACAGGAGCACACAGTCCATAGAAAGTCAGGAAAATATCTAATATGACTGCTTCAGATGGAATTTAAATCAATGAGAAGCTCTAGTAATTGTTATAAGGCCCCACATCTGTCACAGTTCCTCCTGACACTCCTAGAACACTACACTCCACGATTACTCTCTCCCAAACACTAATCACCTGCACCTGAAGCTCATTCACACATTAATCAGCCTCACAGTATAAGAGCTCCACTCTCCTGTCACTCTTGGTCTGGTCTCACAACTACTATCACAGACTCACTTACCTGCTTCCTCCTGGAGACTCTACGTTACATCCCTAACTCGCCTCTCCAACGAAGTCCAGTTCCAAGGTCTACTGCTCCTTCGTCCAGTTCCGGTTTACTCGTTCCAACGAAGTCCAGTTCCAAGCTCTACTGCTCCTTAGTCCAGTTCCAGTTTACTCGTTCCAACGAAGTCCAGTTCCGGTTTACTCGTTCCAACGAAGTCCAGTTCCAAGCTCTACTGCTCCTTCGTCCAGTTCCGGTTTACTCGCTATCCAGCGAACTGCAGTCTTCACCCAGGTTAACTCGCTATCCAGTGAACTGCAGTCATCACCCAGGTTAACTTACTATCCAGCGAACTGCAGTCATCACCCAGGTTTTCTCGCTATCCAGCGAACTGCAGTCATCACCCCGGTTTACCCGCAATCCAGCGCACAGCAGTCATCATCCAGGTTTACCCATTCCCCTATATCCCTCAATAAACTACACCTCCGGGTTTAACACTACCATCGAGTCTGAGTATCTGTTACAACATCCTTGTATGAACATTATGTCATCAAATGGCTCCTTGGTACAGGGTTGTGATTTTACACACAGTGTAAGCGGATTAGGAAGTGTATTACAAGGTTATGTCATTTTATTTGAGCTATGAGCTATTCATGCTAACGATGCGGTGATGAGGCCCAATATATAATTTGAATATAAGTTGTTTTATATGAATGCAATCTTAACATGTTAATGTTAGATGACAAGGAGGTAAAATATGTGGAATGTTACTTTATTTGCAAGTTTATTGTTGTTATAATGTGTATATAATGCAATCGAGTATTTAATTGTGTTTTTGGCTTTGTCTTTGGCAAGACCTTGTCTTGCCTTTCCCATTTTGTTTTTAATTTCTCTCTTTTCCTTTCTATCTTCCCCGGAGTTGGAAGCTGATCACATTTTGCTCAATATTTGATGATTTACAAAGAGGATTCTGAACTCAAATTGTCCCTAAAAGGTGTCAATGAAGTGCAGGAACTGGCAAGCCATGACCATATAAAGTCTGAACCTTGGATCAGGATCTGAAAGTAAGGAGTGTCATTACACTGACACTGAATTGAATGTAATCTCAATTAATATTGAGACTGGTATTGTAAATGCAAATTTGATTTAATGTGATTTATTATTTTCTGAATTTGTATTGTTTTTTTTTGTTTTGGTTGTTTTCAAAATATAGTCAGAAGCATTTCAAAAGGTTACTAATTTAACAATTATATATAATAATTAACAAAAAGGAATCAATAAACTACTTAGGAATAAGATCATTTCTAAATTATCTAAATTAGAAAATAAAAGTTAGTTAGATTTATTAATTTGAGTTTAAATAGGTCAAAATAAATTTTAAAATAGCCAATAGTGGTTAAAATAATGAAATAATTAATAATACATTACAAGAAAGGGTAAATTTCAGAGTCTAAATTGGGAGGAATCATTGTTGTTCCGCATATTATGTTGTTTTAAATTAATGTTTTGTTCTTCCTTACATCTTACCTGTTTCTAATACAACCAGTGTTGTTGTCGTTTCCTTCCACCCTTGTTGTCGAGCCTGTCTCGTGAGTGAGTTTAGTCTTCTGGTAACTGGTCCATATCTGAAATTAGTGCATCCTCCTTTTGCTCACTTCTATTGGTTGTAGGGTGTGAGTGAGCATTGCATTTAGGTCACAGCACGTGTTACAAAAAGTTGCCGAGCCAGCCAGGAGCTAGTAACATCGCAACAAGGGCAGCTGTAGGAACAAAGACAAAATTAGAAGTAGGAAGAGAAAAAAACACCAAAAGTTAATTTTACATTGTGATTATGGAAATCGTAGAAAGAGAAAATGTGAAAGGGAAGGGTCACTCTGAGAAAACTGAGATGAGCGCATTGAGGAAAGTAGTGGAAGAGTTATGCACTAAGGTTGCCACTATGAAAGAATCAGTCACTTAAGAGGAGAAGCACAATAACCAAGATGAGTCAGAAATCGCTAAGTTGCAGCGACAAGTTACTGAACTGCAAGCCCAAAGTGCTACTCATAGGATTCAGAGAGATTACACCTGTGAGGATCCTAGTTCCTGAGTTTTTCCTCTTAGAAATAGTTTGAGACCTACACAGGTAGAGGTCCTAGAAGGACCCAACTAATGGCCAACCGGCCTCTCCCTGGATATTGTTTTCGATGAAGAGAGGATGGCCATCTGGCCGAAAACTGCAATAAAGCTGCTAACCCCTCAAAAGTCGAGGGAAAGCGGTGCAGGCTAAGGGAGCAACAGGCACAGTGGGACTCTTTGCACAAGAGATCCACTCTGCCTTTAAACAATAAAGGGTCTCCGTAGCAGGGCACATGGAGACCAGGGATAAAAATAGCTGCCCTAAATATTGTAGAAAGGTGCCTAGCATGCGTAGAAATGAAGCCAAAAGGGTTAGTAGGAGTAATATGCACCGCCCAGGTCACCATCTGTGGAAAAAGAGTGAATTGCCTTTTAGATACTGGGTCTTAGGTTACCACGATTCCTCAGTCATTCTATGAGGCAACTCTGATCACCCCTGAAGCCATTGGAGAATTTGTTGGAGGTAGAGGGAGCCAATGGGAAAGTGGTGCCTTACTTGGTGTATATTGAGCTGGCCCCGAGGTTTCCTAAAGAGTTTGTAGGGGTCGAAGTAGAAGTCCCTACTTTAGCTCTAGTAGTTGCTGACCTAAAGAGTCTGTCGCAAGTTCTAGTCGGAACCAACTCTCTGGATGTGCTTTACAGTCACTATACTAGGGAGAATGCAAGTAATGTAAGAATGTAAGTGCTTAAGGTCCTTGAGGCAAGGTGGAGGCAGGGTATCTCCCTGAAGTTGTGCCTGCAGGGAGCACAGTGGTCCTTCAGATCAAAAAGTGCATCAGTGCCTTTCCCAAGTGGTCTGTTGGTTGCAAGCTGTTTATACACTTTACCCCATAGATGCCATTCTCAGCTGTCAGCATTGCTTAAAAATGGAACTCAAACAGACATAACTGTTCACCCCAAAGCTGTGCTGGCTGAAATCCAAGCAGTACAGGAGATTATAGAAAAACCAGCCCAGAAATCAAGTGGTGAAGTCAAAGAGCCAGCACCTACCCATGCTAACCTTACTTTTGATTTTGTAGCTTTTCCATCAATCGTTCAGGCACACCATATTACATAAACCACTTTTTCAGAAGGATCTTGGCATATGTATCAGCTCTCTGATCCTTGGTTGGAAATGCCTGTGTGAACTTTGAAAACATTAGTCACAATTAACACATTCTCACCGCCATCAGAGGCAGGTTCAAGCACAGTAAAATTTACAGTCAGTGGGTTCAGTGGGTTACTGGCTTTCTTTGTCCACTTCACCGGCATTTTCATCTGTTTCTCTATCCCTTGTCCGAATCCAACTTAGTCACTCTTTGGATGATAGCAAGAACATCCTGCTGGTGGCATTCTGAAATTGGAAAAGTAGTAATTATTTAAAAACTATTCACACACTATTGTATTATTCACTCTTAAATCATTCCAGAGCATTAATTCCAATTCAACAACCATCACCTAAATCATTCCAGAACAACAGCCATCAGCTACAACATTCCAGTACATTCAGAACCCTTTAGAATATTCACACATATTCCACCTGGCCCAGGACAATGCAACAACCATCACTTAAATCATTCCAGGACCTGTTTCTGTCCAAATGTTTCTGATAGTGATGGGTCGTTCGTGAACGAGTCGGCTCTAATAGCCGGCTCTTGCAGGTGAACGTTGGGAGATTGTGTTGAATTGTTACATTTATATGCACGTTGTTTATATACATTAAAAAGTTATACTTTAAATGCACATGAGAAGGAGCATCCTTCTTTATTACATTAATTTCCATTTGTGGGATGCTGCAGTTTTGCAAATTGTTGTCTATATTTCATTGATATGGTACAATATTCTATTATGCTATTCAGATTGTATTCATTTTGAATGGTTAGATTTATATGCACTTTGTTTATATACAATAAAGTTATACTTTAAATGCAAATGTTTAATAGCATTCTTTTTCATAACAAACCAATGCATTTTAAATACATTCCAGTTAAGGTAGAGTATGTTTTCATTTAATAATTTAATTAGAATTGTTTTAACACCAATTATAGTTAAACTATCGCAAACTGTTTGACTTGAAAAAATACAAAACATATTTTTTTAAAGAGCCATTTGGGAGCCTAAAGAGCCGGAATGCCCATCACTAGACTAACAAACAAAGCCCAGGGCCAGTTCAATGCATTTTTGTTTCTGACAAGATACAATTTCAAATAGGCCTACTGCAACAAGACATTATTTACTGACTGATTCAATTCTGGCCTAAACTCAAATTTTTAACAAAGAAAACACACATTCTCACAAGCTCCAACAACAACTATCCTCTAAAACATTCAAAAACATTCAGAACCTAATTCTGTCCAACTGTTTCTGTCTGACTAACAAACAAAGCCCGGGGCCAGTTCAATGTATTTCTTTTACAACTAGAATGTATTAATTTATGCACTTCAGGTCTAAATTCAAAATGTTAACAAAGAAAATGCATTTAGAACTTAGTTATAGTGACTAATCAAAGACATTATATCTCTATTAGTATTAGTTTTCCATTTGGGCACATGTGAGAAGTGCAATGTGCCCCCAAAAATGCTTCCTGACCCAACCAGTGTTGTAAAATAGCAACACATATATAAAAAGCTCAAAATCTTTTTTTTTTTTAAAACAAATGTCACAGTAGTTAAATATCTACATGTTGTACACATTGTAATGTGTAAAAAAAATTAAAATAATAATATTTATGGCATTTTACTTACTTGAATCTTGAGCTATTCTATCCAATAAAAACTAGTTATGTTGCTCAGAGAAAGTTTGCAGGTTGAGTGAGCTTCGGGTCAGATGGTCCAGGACCTTTATAAATTTTAAAGGCCAATAGGATTCAGAGGCGGACCAACATGACCCATTGATTATTTAAATGTGGTCCTTTTTTAGGATAGCTCAATATAATTGTTTTAATATTACAACCATGGCTCTCACAGGGTTTGTATTTTGTGATATTGTTAAAGAATAAATCTTGCCAGAAAATAAACTAATTTAACTAGTTTATATGAGGTGATAGGCTTATGCAACAAAATACATTGCCCATCAGTAGTGTATATGGCCACACAATAATAACAAAATAAGACACGCCTAACATGTCTTTGCATTGGTGCTAAAAAACGTCCTGCTTTTTCAGAGAGTGACATATATTTATTTTTTTAAATTATGAAACAGGCCCATTCTGTCCCATCCTGTCACTTAAACTCTCATTAAATCACAATTACAACTTCTGACCTTGAAAGTACAAACTTCCCAGTAGGACTTGAAAACCGTTTAAACCACAACATAACTGAAAGAGTGTAAATATTATGTATGTATATAGTGTAGACATCGTTTGGAGAAAAAAAAGTCCATAAAAATTGGAACATTGAAGGAGGGACCTTTTTAGTGACCAGAACAGAGACTTGTGGGTGGGCTCTTTTCATTTGGGCCAATAAGCAACCACCCGAAAACCCTATCTACTGCATAGCAATGTGCTACAAACACAACTTGGCAACAACATAGTAACTACCTGCCAACCCCCCAGAACACCCTAGCAACCACATATTGAAGCAATGCTCTAAAACACACAGCAGATCACATTGATAACTGTTTTGCATGCCCTGCAATCTACAACACCCTAGTAAACACATACTGTTGTATCAGTGTGCTAAAAAGCTAAGAAAACACAGACATGACATTCATTGTCATCAATATTCTTTACGTAAACAAGCAATTATTTACATACTAATATGGCATACTTTCATGAATATTATACGTGTAACACAACATGAGAATCCCTGATTACAAATCATACTGGATAATTCATTGGTTTTACAACATGATTAATACATTACACATTATAAGAAACCTGATTATCAGGGTATATTATCAGGTTAAGCCTTGAATAGTTACCATTCTCAGTAGAATGAGATGAATCATACAAGATTATAGATTATAATCATCGATTTATCAGTTATAAGTGATTACAAATCACTACACATATTTTAAAAGGTACATCAGGCAACAGTCATTCATTTGTCAGTTATAAAAGTAATCACAGAGGGTTAAATCACAAGCACAGTGAATTTGTGTGAAATGTTCATGGCTTAAGATGAGATGTCTTCATATAGATCTCTTTGCCTCCCAGGACAACACTCACTGCCCGCTCTGCTACTACCTGACAGAAGCCCCTCTAGGGACAGACGTGTTGGCAAACAGCTGGCCCCGGGGGCTGCGCAACTACTCATTTCCCCCAGTGAGCCTTCTTGCACTGGTGCTGTGCAAGATCAGGGAGGACGAGGAACAAGTCACCTTGGTGGCTCCTTATTGGCTCACCCAGACATGGTTCTCATGTTCCTCGTGCCAGCACCTCCCTGGAAAATCCCCCTGAGGAAGCACCCTCTGGCACCCACGCCCAGACCTCTGGAACCTCCACGTCTGGCCCCTGGACGGGATGTGGAAGATCTGAGTGATCTACCACCTGCAGTTGTAGACACAATCAACCAAGCCAGAGCTCCCTCCACCAGGCAACTTTACACTGTCCCCCTCCACCTTGAATGTGTATGTAGCCGCTATCGTGGCCCATCACAACGCAGTGGATGGCAAGTCCTTTGGTAAACATGACTTGATTATCAGGTTCCTTAGAGGCGCCCGGAGACTGAACCCTCCCCGGCCAAGCCTGTTCCCCTAATGGGATCTCTCAGTGGTCCTCTCGGGCCTTCAGAGATCCCCTTCAAGCCGCTTGACTCAGTTGAGCTTCAGGCCCTCTCCCTGAAGACGCTTGGGACCTGCAAGCATTCTCTCATTGTGAACCTGCAAGTGCTGCCCCGGGAGGAGTCAGACGTTCGTTGCTGGAGTCAGACCCTTTCTTTGCTGTGTCCGGTACGTGCTTTGCGTATCTATTTGGGCCACACGCAGACCTTTAAATGTTCTGAGTAGCTCTTTGTCTGCTTTGGTGGATGGCGTAAAGGGAATGGCATCAACAAACAGATGCCATCTCACTGGCCTACCAGACCCAGGCCATGCCCGCCCCCTTCCAGGTTCAAGCACACTCAACGAGAAGTGTGGCATCCTCGTGGGCACTGGCCAACGGCACCTCCCTAGCAGACATCTACAGAGCAGAGGGCTGGGCAACACCCAATACCTTTGTGAGATTTTGCAATCTCAGGGTTGAGTCGGTCTCGTCCCGTGTTTTGTCAGGTCCGAGCCGGTAGAATTTGGTAATGTGGAACAACCGACCGGGAGTTCCGCTTGCACCCAGCACCCTTCACCAAGTTGATCCAGTGCACCTTCTCTCCCAGGTTAGCTACTAATACCTCCTACACACTACACAACTTTCAAAGACGTTGGATCATAGTACCATTCATATTACACAACTGTCTTTCTTGTCATATAAGTCTTTACTTATAACGTAAATTACGTTTCCCAACAGAGTACACGCGAGAAGTGATACGAGATACAAAAACAAATGCGTGATCATATGTTACACATTTCAGAATATGATGTGTATGTTTTTAATTGCCTCAAGGCATCATATATTTTATTGGTTACATTATGAAAAAGTACCTCATACTGAAAAATCTATCTACAGTATTTGTTTACCTGACTGTCCAAGAGAATTTTCAGTTTCTCTCCAATTCTTCTCTTTCTCCACCCGGTTGAGGTACAGTTCAGATGAAACATCAAATCTCGTGCTGCTGCCTATGTAAAACCACTGTAAATGGGCATACCTTATTCTCAGCTCCTCAGTGCAAAAACCTGACTGACAGATGCATGCCCCCTTCCCTTTACACCCATATGTCTGGGAAGGGGACATGCAAATTCTGTCTGCCAATTTCTCATTGGTCTTTTCTGAAGTTCAGAGGTACGTGAGGCTCCCAAGGAAGACACTTGTGTCACTTCATTCGACACAACATCTCGTTCCCTCCCTCAGGGAATGGAGGTTACAACAGTAACTGTGACGTTCAGTATTCACAATAAATAAGTCTGAAAATGTCTGTTTGTATCTTACCTCAGTTTCAGTGAACATGTTTACATTCAGCTGATCTGTTTGCCGATGAAATTTGATACTGTTTAATATTAGATACACATAACTCGCTCTGGCTTTCGAGAAACAGGAAATATTCCAGACTTTAAATAAATAAATAATTACATGTGTAGGACATTTGCATTGTAGGGATATACATGCAGTTTTCAGATATAAAATCGCTGATTGAATGATTGTTTATACACTGAAATGAGATGATTTCCTATTAAATCAATAGGGATATTGGAATGTTTGGGTATTGCAATATGGCGGCGCAGTGGCTTCTCTGATATGACATCATGAGCAAAACAGTTCTATATTATATATCAGTAATTTAAACGTACTTGAGCAGTTTCTTGTCTTCCCCATGGAGACACGGTGTCCAGAACGTGCTTACCTTATGGTTTTTAATAAGATCCATGATTTTGAGAAATTAATCATTCAGCCCACTTTTTGAATAATCTTGATTGGTTCAATTTGAATCAAATTTAAAAGATTTGACTCAAACGATTAATTGATGAATCAGACATCACTAGAGTATGAATCAGACATCACAAGAGTACGAATCAGACATCACAAGAGTACAAAACACAACAATGATCACAAAACATTAGGCTTAGACTGATTACCGGACAAAAGGTGTGCAGACATGGGACATGGCTCATACAATTGGAACCATTTTTATTGGGACGTCAGATCACCCTAGTTGAGATAGTCACTGCCACTGGCCTGTTCACTTCAAGCACTGGTGATGGGACGGTTGATCATAGCGCTGATTGTTGTATGTTGTTTGCAGTGAATGACAATTACAGTATAGTGAAATGGTCCCTCACTTGATATCTTTCACCCCGCTTCACAGGTGCACTTTAGTGTCGCGGTCTTGTGGCTCATTAGGTATACTACAGTTTACTTTCAATCCATATTTCACTTTGAATAACTGTTTGCATTGAGAGTCCACTCGATTAACTCTCATTTCTTGATATTGCTTCAAATACTGATTTATACCAATGTGGTTCTACCTGGCTGTATTAAAAGTCTGCCTCTGACTTAGGAAATGACCAATCAGAGCTCAGAATTTGGGGTGGCACCTGGGGTGTCCAATTCAATTCTAAGGGTGGCCAGGGCCACTCCATGCCACCCACCTGGACATGCTCCTGCTGTGTTCAAGTGATGAAAACTGTGCTTTGTCAGATAGAAAGTGGGTCTAGACAGTGTGTGGGCAGGCAGACAGGTATAGAGGACACTGGTAGCTTTATCTGGGCACTTTGGGTGGGTGCAGACTGCAATAATGATTATCTAATCATGTGTGTGAATGCATGTACAGCTCTAATCAAAATGAACCCACTCATGACTTAAGAGTGAACACTATTCACTCTACACTCTAACTCTTTTCAGAAATGTTGCTGAAAATATAATGAACAAGCCAAAGGCTTAAATCAATAATTAATGTGCAGGCAGAAAATCCCAGGCCTTTAAAACAGTTTCTTGACATGTTTATCAGCCAAGAAAATGATAATTGAAGAGAATCTTCTCCATGGCAATCAGTACATTTTTGCTATAGATGTACAGTATGCATTCATCACACTTTGCATAGGCTTAAGGGATAGTTAGGCTAAAATTTAAATTCTGTCATCTTCCATCATGCTCAAAATAAGGGTGCTCCCTATGACTTTCTGTCATCCATGCAACACAGCATTGTTAGTATCAGTCACTAATCACTTTCATTGTATGGAAAAAAAGATGCAATGAAAGTGAATGGGATATCTGCTTTTGTATAGAGAAAGAAAGTCATATGTGTTTGGAACAATAAAAGGGTGAGTAAATGACAAAATTTCTTTAACAGTATTTTGGTGAACTATGATTTTAGGGATCAGAAAACTGTTACAGATTTCCCGATTTGATTCTATTTCATTTCACAAGCTCTCAATTTGATTTCTATTTCGATCAGATATTATTTTGATTCATATGGGTATATTTCAGTTACATAATCCATTTTGCTCACATATTAAATAAATTCGCTATCTGTTAATGTTAATTATAAAGGGGCCTTCTAATCTTAAAGGTAGCCTTTCTAGATACAATTCAAAATAAAAGTTTTACAAATTATGTTTTAGCTTTAGTTATATCTAGTTGCTAGATCTAGTGTTGCATGGCTTCTTTAGTGCATCCATGATATGTTGTTTTTGATAAGAAATTGACATAAAAAAAGAAAGGGCATGACAAATGGATTGCTTTGATCTCGTCTTTGGACACACATTACACCGAACGTGTCAAACCACTCTCAAAATGCAGTGAATGGATGTCTTTGCTAAATTTCTTAGTCACTATACTGGTGAGTGAAGTTACAAATTGCAAAATTGCAAATTATTTACTCATTGCCTCTGCCTTTACTTAAATAGCAATCTTCGGTCAACCAGTAATATACACTGTTTGAAATTGCTGTACATTGACGAGACAATTTCATAGCAAAAGTACTGTAATTGAGTTTTACAGTATTTTACAGTATTAAGCAATGCTTTGTATGATATATGACATACAGATGCACTCTCCAGGATTTTACAATTATTTACTAAGGTGGCAGATGAAGGACATTTATTATTTAAGTGAAGCTTGCAAAAGTCTGATGGCTTGAGAGAGGCCTAATACTCCATCAACATTTTAATTTTAAATTTTTTTGGGCATCATTTTAATATCTTAGTAAACACATGTAGAAAATTTGTGTTTACAGAATTTGTTCTTTTAACGTGTCACTAGTGCTCCAAAACCTTAGTGGTGTGATGATTATCGTCACTGGTGTGTGATAATGCCAGTAGGCTACTGGTTTCAAATGTGCTGTGACAGTTAATTGCACAACTCGTAGATGAAGCACATCTCAAAGCTTGCAATAGATGTGTTCTAAGGCTGGTCTTCATAAGAATGCAAGTCCATTCTCTGCATTCTTAGAACTGAGAAACACCCAATGTGATGAGATAAGCTTTTATTTAAATATTTTTTATTTAAGTGAAGAGAGTTTGAACACAATAATGATATAATAACAATCGTGAAAAGATTGGATACTGCTTGCAATTTGCTTTGACAAACAAATGATGGGGAAAATTTTCAGAGGACTTTGGACATTTCTGATAATTTCTGATAGTTTGTTTACGTTTGCAACTTTATTTTCCAGTCTCTTTCTCAGTCATTTTTTTTTTTAAACGTTTCGAACATGGAACAGGAAACTGTCTCTACACTTTTTAGATATTTGACGTAGTTTTCATGCATAATCTGTAAGTTTTACATTTAATTTTTTTGCATTGAGTTGTTTAGCAGGCACTGAAAAAGTTATTGGCCCTTTAAGAGGAGCAGCAGCTCAAGCAAGCGAGGCACACATGTGTTTCGAGTTAATATCAGGGCCCTCACTTTTGGGGTGAAAGTTGGTGACAGTTCTAGGGGCCCACAGCCCAGGGGGGTCACAAAAACTCCAGGAGTGCTGCTTTAACCTACTCTATAACTAAATGATCATAAACTGTATACAGCTTGTATGTCTAAGAGTTAAATCAAAACCACAAATATATGCAATATTGGTCAAATAAGTTCCCAAATTATTGTCGCCCATTTCCCTTACCTAAAAATGTCCAGATGATTTGCTAATATAAAATAGCTCAGGATGAGGTATCAGAAGCTAGTGGAAAAGAATGAGCTGGAGGACAGGAGAACTGCAGGAGGCCAGTCTATCAAGACAATCTATTCCAAGACGTAGAGTAGGGATGTCAAATGGGATGGGCCCTGATCAAATCTGGTCAAAATCCCCATCTTGGGGAGGTATAATGTAAACAGATTTGGTTTGTATAACGCACAGGTATTTTATGTCAACTTAAAGTTTGTGCGTTACCCTCAGACACTATACCTGTGTCAAAACACAGGATGCATTAGGTTTTGCAAATGAAGAATTACAGACCTGCCACTGTCTGATATGTTTATACTTAGACATTAATATCGTCAAGAAAAGAGAAAACAACTTTCTGACCTTGGCTGGATAACTTTAGTATCTTTAAGTAATAATTTAGCTTGAATTTACAGAAATACTTGTCACTGCTGTTAGACACCTGTAAGGCTTTAATAACTTTGTTATTCTATTCTATAATTATATTTATATATTTGTTTAATTGTTGTCATTTTATTAATTACTGTTTGTCTTGAATAACTGCTTAAGAACTTGAAACAATGTTTAATTTAGAAATTCTTGAAGGCTGACAGGTATGTGTGGTTCTCTGTCAACTGGATGGCCATTTGGAGTGATGGCATGGCACTGGACCCACTCTGCCATGCCTCTTAGAAGCCAAGTGAGAAACTGCTCCAGTACCACCAGATTGATAACTATCCCAACGTTGCATTGCTCAGCCAGCAACCACCTCTGGCAGGCCAAGCTGCTGGGCGAAGGCAAATAGGAGGCCTTGCTCGCCAAGGATCAGCGATCCAAAGCATTGGTGCTGTTGCTCGGGTGTCCGGCTGACCCATTGCAAGATGGTCTTTTTCAAATCAACATACACCAGGAGATTCTCTTCTGGTAGCTGCTGTGCCATGAGCTGGGCATCCCCATACAGCAGTGGAAATAGGCGGACCGCCCACTGTGTGCTTGGCCAACCGCAAGCCCCCACCATTTGCTCAAAGGATCATCCTGTAGCCCCATCTTGACCAGTGTGACACAGGGTCGCGGGGTCCGGGGTCACAGTGGCAGTACCCTCCTGGGGTAGCAAGCTCCGGGGCACCTGCCGGTCCTCCAATTGAGCCTAGAAAAGAACAATGAACCTCTGCTCCTACTCTGTGTGCAGCTTGAGGAGGGCCTGATACTGTGGATTTTGGTGAAGGTCTTGGATACTTCCTCCAGTGATGAGGGATCCATGGTGGAGTTCTTCCTCCTTAATTCCTAGGTTTAAGCACCAATGTAACAGGTGCATAGCTCTATGACAAAGGAGGAACTGGGAGATGGTGAAAATACAACTAAAAAACATTTTTATTAACAAAACTTCTTAAATTAAAAGAAAATTATTAAAAGTCATAATATTTAGATTAAATATTACGAGGTGAAACATGCAAATACGCATAGATGAATCATTCATAATAAGACCGTAACATGCATTAATAAAATCAATTGGGTCAATTTAGATTTTATGCCAACTTAAAGCTTGCTCAAGGAGATGTCAATTTACTTAATGCTGGAAAAATAAAGCGAACATTGTTGGTGGTACTTGGCTGTTCTGATGTGATCAAAGGTAATACTTTGAGAAGTTAGAAAATTACTGCAATAAACTATAATGGCAGAAACACGAGGTTGACTTTTCTTGTGCTGAACTCGGCTTGTTCTTCCTGAAATGTAAACACTGCTGAAGCAGTGGCGGGAAGTGTTGTTGAATGTACAGTATATTCAAATGTAAGTTCCAGTTTCAGCATGAAATGGCTACAGAGGGGTACCAAAGGTGAGTTCTTAAGCTAGTTGTTTTTAGTTGTAAAGGAAGATAAATACATATAGTATTAACTCCCCAAACCACAACCCTAATCCCTGTTTGTCACTCATTATTTGAATGTGATTACTTCCTGGTTTCAATGCAGAAAGGTCAAACTGAAAAATGCAAAAATGTCTGATGGGAGATGGCATTAGTCAGTAAGTCAGCATGATGAGGTAGGTTGATGCCATGGTAGACCCCGAAGCCGCCGCCAGGCGCCGCCATTTGCGCCATTTAGAATTTCAGCCACCGCCAGCCAATAATTTCGTAAGCCAAATTGAGCCGCCATCTGATAAAGTTTGGCTGAGCCGGCTAGAATTATTTGCATCAAATAATAGAGACATACACACACGAAATATATAAACAATACACGAGATCTATTTTCCCACTGGATTCATAACAGCGCAGTCTTGTGCCCGTTGCCACGATACACAGACTCACAGTGAATTGACGACCAATTAAAATTGCTCGTTTTCCAGTACAGAAGAAGCGATGCATGTTTTTCTCGCACTGAGGTGAAATGGCGGAAAGAAGCAAGCAAGGTAATTTTGATCTCACTTCTCACATACTTTCCTAATTCCTACTTACTTTTTTCTTAACTTAGGCCTACCCAGACTTTTGTTAAATCTTCAGGGCATGGTTGCACAAACACCTGAATCAAAGATTGATGTTATGAACCAAATATTCTGGAACGGAGAGATTTATAGCACTGAACGTGATATTACTGCAGTAACAAACCACCGTTTCCACATTGCTAATTCACGACGCATGCTTCAGTGTACATTGAAGTGAAATGTGCAAAACTTTGTCCAAAATAATAGGCTACTGATAACAGTGTGTGTTTATTAAGGCGAGACACGGCAGGCAAAAACATAGTTTTTTTTTACTGGTCAATTTTGAGATTTTTGGATATTTGTCTTCAATAACATGTCTTCTTTCAGACTTGTGGTGAAAAAAGTCCGAAATACACATTTAGGTCTTTATTTTACTACACTTCGTCTGTTTAGCGTCTGTAGATTTCTCATAAAATTCAACAAAAGTTTGCATTCTTAATCAAGGTGTAATATGATAAGCTTCATCCATGATAATGCCAAGTTTTTGTATACAACTTAGCCTACATGCATTTAGCCTAAACACAACACATTGTAGGCTATGTGAAAATGTTTAGTAGCATACAGACTACAAAATAAATATGTACATACGTTGTGAAAGTAAAATCTGGTGTTTTCTTTATTACATTGTATTGCATTTTGTAGAAATATAGTGTAAGCCATGCATTGCTTGGAAATATTGAGATCTAGTAAATCAGTATAACATAGACAGTGGTGGACTAAGTACACATACCATGTACTTGAGTTAAAGTAAAGATACTCAAGGTAAAATATTACTTAAGTAAAAGTAGAAGTGCTGCCTTTAAAAATTCACTTGAGTAAAAGTGCAAAAGTATTTGCCTTCAAATGTACTTAAGTATCCAAGTACTATGATTTTTTATGGCCATAATGTCCTATTATAATTTGTCACAAGACTCTTGCTTAACTCAGTCTACATGAAGACTAATGTCACTCTTGGCACACCAATCTATTAATAATATGACATTAATTAGTCAGATGTGTGTATATATATATATACTACTAATATATATATATATATATATATATATTTGAATTGAATACATTTTTTGTGTGTTTAATTTTGGAGGGAAGGGGACTGTTCCCATAAGGTATAATACATTTACAGTATTTACTGTATATATTTTTCTCGAGCGTCTATGGTCATAATTATTAACATCCTAATGTTATGATACATTCACATAAACCTGCACAATGCCATTATATATATATATATATATATATATATATATATATATATATATATATATATATATATATATACACACACACACACACACACACATACATAGAATATATATATATATATATATATATATATATATATATATATATATATATATATATATATATATTCTATGTTATGGGAGCAGCCAATTTCCTCCAAAATTAAACACAAAAACGTATTAATGCAGTGTTTCTGCTACTCTCCAGAAAAACAATGCTATTATATGCAAGTCATTTTAGTGTCAACATAATAAGCAATGTACATTATGCGTCAATATTTACCGATAATTGCTACAATAATAGCTGCTGCTCTCTGCCCTGCTTAAAATCATTGGCAACGCAATTTGTTTGGAACTATTGAGAGCTACACGAATCACGTGACGCTGGGCGGCGAGATCACTGTCGCAACCGTCTATGTTAGCAACTCTCATATTTAATGGCTCTGGGGTGCGTTTCCCGTACAACAACGTAACTTGCTGCTCCACTACCGTGAGTACGATGCACTGTTGAAGAAATCAACTTGCTAGTCACGACTGTTTCTCAAAACCGTATTGTCGCAAATTGGTTGTTCAACCACGTTGGTTAATGATGTCACACATGTGGTGGATTAAAAACTACTTTTAATGAATCTGTTCGAATTAATGATCGAATTAATGCTAGATGTTTTGCTATAAATTACGGACATGTCATCTGAGGACTCTCTCATATTTTTCTCAGTTATTTGCTTTATTTCCAGATTCAATCATAGGCTCGTTCTTACGCACTAGAGCACGTTCACACATGCGCACTCTTCAAAAATGGTGCTTTAAATCTATTGACAAACTAAAAGACATAAAGGACATTTGTATGTCTTCTAAATAAAAGATACTGATTGTACTGAATGTCATCTTGCTTATTTGGCTCAAGATAATAATTTATTAAGCCCACATGTTATAATAACAAGAAACTCTGCTTCTAACCACAGGTCGAGAGCTGTCGTTCCAACCACACAACTCTGCGATGCTGTTTGCGAATGTTCGTTGGAACGATGGTTTCGGGAAACACCGACTCGTTGAACTATGATGATAACGACGGAACTTGCTACCATAGTTGGCTAACGATGCTTTTGGGAAACGCACCCCTGGTTCGCGCTTAGCAGATGCCGCCAAGGCAAGTTCAAAACAAAGCGCGCGCGCTGTACTGTGATTGGTGGCTCGTTTGACCACTCATAAATAAAAAGGAACGACTGATTTTGAAAATGTAGTAGAGTAAAAAGATATTTGACTTTGAAATGTAGTGGAGTTAAAGTAAAAGTCTCCCCAAATTTAAATACTTCAGTAAAGTACAGATACACAAAAAAGCTACTTAAGTACAGTAACGAATTACATTTACTTCGTTACTGTCCACCACTGAACATAGACATCTGTAGACATGAAGTGGCAGCTTCAGCCATTTGCAGCTATGAAAAGTTTGGCGGCTGCAGCAGCCATTTAGGTTTTGGCTGAGCCGGCTAGCCAGCCAATAACTTCATCAGCCAGCCATTATTCTCAAAACAAATGGCTTCGGGCTCTATGCCATGGTACTGGAACATTCAGAATTAACATGTTGACTTCTCATGTGATTATGTTGTTTAAAAATAAATTTTTACATGATTTGACCCCAGTCGCCTTAAACTTCTTGAGTTAGCCACAATTTGTGGAAAACTTTCTTTACAATAACCTCTTAGTGTCTCAGGTGTACATCTGACAAAACAACTTTATACCTCACATACAGTATTGTTAATAGTGTGTTGTTTTAATGATGTACTTAACTTGGTTGTGCATTGTTATGTTTCTAATGATTCGTTGTGAACATCCAGGAGTAAGAATGATAAAGTGTGCTCATCTTTAAGAGTGTAGAGCACTGGATAAATAAAGAAACCTCAAGCCATGTTCAATAAGTAGATCAATTAAGCCCTGGGATAATCATGCGCAGAAAAAACAAACACAATGGTTCCCCTCGGCAAGTGAGATGAGAACCCCCATTGAACCTCTGTGAGTTCCGCTCCACGGAGGGCAATTACATCCCATGCAGTCATTAGGCAGATAACAGGAAATGCCTGCAGACAGTGTGACATAAACAAGCCTACGCCAACATTCAAAAAAAGCTTTGAATTGGTTTGAATTGAATAGACTCTAGGGTCAGAAGTCAGACACACACACACTTTTTGCCAGGTGCTCATTTGTTTCTAGAGCTGCTTCTAGAATCTAGCAGGAAACAAAAGGCAAAAAAAAAGGTTTATTGCTAGGCTAGGGTGACAGTGTTTTTATTGTTAAATGAAAGCTAAAATGAAAATTAAATGAAAACAATTTTGTTAAAAAAAAAATAAATAAAAAAAAACGTGAACATGAACATAAACATTGATTGGAAAAACAAACTTAAAACTAAAATAAAATTTTGTCATGTCATGACTTCAAAGCTCTTTAAAATAAAATTTAAATGACCATGAATTAATTTCAATTTCAGATGGTACTAGACTAGATGGGGTGATCCTCACAAAAACTGTCAAAAACAAATTTCGAGTCACATTTAACCCCAAATAAATACAAAATAAACAGTACAAAATAAATTAATAATTAAACTATATTTTGCATAAAGAAAATTAATTATACTTTTAGGGCCATTAAGATGTTGCAATGACACTTTTAATAGTCAGTGGGCACATATAAACCCCCAGTTCTCATGATCATAACATGTCTGTATGTTTTACTATTCACATTGTTTGAAAGTATTTGTTTTTTTGTAAAATAATTTTTTGTAATTGAATTCACCGAAAATGAAAGGCAGTACTAAAAATGTAGCTATTACTACAGTATGACATCCAAATAATAAATAAAAATTGAGAGCTGAAATATGTGCTACTGTCATGACAAAAATTTAAGAAAATCTTAATGGCTCTAAAAGTAGGCTTCATTTTCTATATGCAAAGTACTTTTGGATTGGGAGTGAAACAGGACCAGGGCCTCGGTTAAGAGCATTTGTTAGGAGCGATTTTAAAAACGTTCTATATTTTTTATGCGCATTTCCCAAACTGCACTTAAAATGAACGAGCGAGGATGTGCTGTAAATCCTACTTAAAAGAGTCGTTGTCCTGTTGACAGTGCTGGAATTTGATTGTATAGTGCTGCTCATCATTTTAACCTCATTATATTTGTGCGTAACTTTAAAATCATTCGCTAATATTTGTTTAAACATATTTTCAGAAATGTTTGACCTAATTAACTACATTATTACATATACTTTTACAATAATTTTGTGCAGAACAATCTACTTCTTTTAGTATCTGTTTCCATAATCTTGTGTGCATGTGTAACATCTTGTTTTCACACATCTCTCTCAATATGAAAGCTTCCAGGATTAGTGAAGACAGTGGAGGCCTTATGTATGATCCAGCTAATTACAAGCATTCATTGAATATTACGAGGTTTACCATGTTATCAAGTAGAGCAAAATAAGGAGACGTTTAGAAGATGCACTTTAGGGACATTCACCAGGTCTACTCTTTACTCCCAAAATGTATAATTGATATTGACTTTTTTCTTCTCTCTCTGATTTTACTTTATACAATTGTCTGCATCAGCAATGCCACCAATTTTCTGTTACCAACTAGTCCAACAAGTCCACACAAATAACTTTGTTTCTAATTAATCTATTCATCCATTTATATAGACAGTCTATTTTATCCATTTCGCTGTACAAGTACTCCAGAGCACTCCTAAATCTTCTAGCATTTTCAAGTACTACTGAAGTTATGATGCTTTTGGGAAATGGGCTGCAAAACTAAGATGAATCATAAGATGTATTCTACGATCTACTTAGGTTTATAATGCTTTGAGAAACAAGGACATTTTTTGACAGGTTTTGTGAGAATCACCCATCTAGACCAGATGACCCTAAAAAATGTAAGAGCATTAAACTACAATTAAAACTAAATATAATGAAAAACTTGTGCTTAAGTAAATTGAAAGGACAAATTGAAAATAAAATAGAAATTGAATTCATAATTTTAATAACTTTAGTTCCCCTTCTATCGCTCTCTCCACGTTGTATCAGAGAAGCGACACTAGGGGTCTCTCTTGAGCGCCGATATTCACCTCTGAACTATGAAAAAAGGCCAATGAGAGTTGGCACCCAGTATTTGCATGTCACGCCCCCGGACATACGGGTATTTAAGCAGCGCAAATACGGGAGTTCATTCAGAAAATTTATTCGGAGCCGATGGTCGTGCATGCAGTCTGCTGCGAGTTACACACCCAGTTCCTGTTTAATCCTCTGACGCTCTGCATGCTGTTGGATCTGACGGCGCATAACAGCGGCTTTCTCATTCGTGCACGGCTGTGCATTCTTGCCCCTGGGCGCTTCAACAGTGCAGACAACTCGAAAGAGTTATTCTAAAAGAGTGAATTTCGCTCTAAAATAGCAAAACACAGTGGTGTTGAACGTCCTTCTCAGGACGCGTCTTTTTAAAGACGATTTTCCGCCTCTGTGTAGTTTCTGGATGCGTTGATTCTACCCACCTCTGACGGCCATAAACACTGCCTTGCATTCCTGGGTTGCGATCACACACAGGCAGCGTTTTTATGAATGGTCTATGTTTTCAGTAAGAGAACATAGCCATGACAGCATTGTGGTCGTAGGCTTTTTCTTGTAGTGAGAAAAAGCCGCTTCAGCCGCCCTCCCGTGCCTCGCCTCCTTCCTACGGGATTGAGGCAGGCGCCGCAGGCAATGAAAACGATCTGGGGACAGTGACGGGCTCCATTTCGCAGGGTGAACCCCCTCGAAACCCCCCAGCCGCCCCGGCACGCTTGCTTGTTTCCGTCCGAGCTCGGGATGAGCATTCTCTCCAATGGGTTATGTTTTCAGTGTGAGAACCTCTGCTTTTTACGGGCAGGAGTACCCTTGCAGCAGGTGTCCCGACGCGTTCTGGTCACAACCGACGCCTCAAAATTGGGTTGAGGCACCGTGTGCAACGGGCGCGCAGCCACAGGCCGGTGGAACCGAGGCCCGCTGCGCTGGCACATCAACTGCCTAGAGCTGCTGGCTGTTTTTCTGGCCCTGTAGATGTTTCTCCCCTTAATTCGGAACAAACACGTCCTAGTCAGGACAGACAGCACCACGGTCGTAGCCTACATAAACCGCCAAGGTGGAGTACGCTCCCTCCACATGTCACAGCTCGCCCGTCGTCTCCTCCTTTGGAGTCAGCAGCGACTCAAGTCACTGCGCGCCACTCACATCCCCGGCAACCTCAATGTGATAGCGGACGTGCTGTCAAGACAAAGCTTGCCTGGCAGAGAGTGGAGGCTCCACCCCCAGTCGGTCCAGCTGATTTGGGACTGGTTCGGCAAGGCTCAGGTAGACCTGTTTGCCTCCCAAGAAACCTCCCACTGCCCGCTCTGGTATGCCTGGACAGAGGCTCCCCTCGGGGCAGACGCGTTGGCACACAGCTGGCCTGTGGGGCTGCGCAAGTACGCATTTCCCCAGTGATCCATCTTGCACAGGTGCTATGCAAGGTCAGGGAGGACGAGGAGCAAGTCATTCTGGTAGCCCCTACTGGCCCACCCGGACTTGGTTTTCGGACCTCACGCTCCACACGACAGCCCCTCCCTGGTGAATTCCCCTGAGGAAGGACCGTCTTTCTCAGGGATGGGGCACGCTCTGGCACCCGCACCCAGACCTCTGGAACCCCCGCATCTGGCCCCTGGACGGGATGTGGAAGATCTAGCCGGTCTACCATCGACCGTCATAGATACAATCAATCAAGCCAGAGCCCCCTCTACCAGGCATCTCTACGCCCTAAAGTGGCGTCTGTTCGCGGACTGGTGCTCTTCCCGAGCCGAAGCCCTGCAGAAGTGCGCAGTTAGGTCAGTGCTCGTGTTTCTACAGGAAAGGTTGGAGAGGAGGCTGTCCCCCTCCACCCTCAAGGTGTATGTCGCCTCTATTGCGGCCCACCATGACACGGTAGATGGCAAGTCTCTTGGTAAGCACGACTTAATTGTCAGGTTCCTAAAAGGTGCCCAGAGGATGACTCCCTCCCGGCCTAACCTGTTCCCCTCCTGGGATCTCTTGGTCATCCTTACGGGACTCCAGAGACCCCCCTTCGAGCCGCTTGACTCAGCTGGACTCGGGGCCCTCTCTCTCAAGACCGCCCTGCTGATCGCGCTCGCTTCCATCAAGAGGGTCGGGAACCTGCATGCGTTCTCTGTTAGCGACGCTTGCCTGGAATTCGGTCCGGCAGACACTTTCGTGATCCTAAGACCGCGACCGGACTACGTGCCCAAGGTTCCTAACACACCCTTCAGGGATCAGGTGGTGAACCTGCAAGCGCTGCGCCGGGAGGAGGCAGACCCAGCCCTTTCACTGCTGTGTCCAGTACGCGCTTTGTGTATTTATCTGGACCGCACACAGAGCACCAGACACCCTGAGCAGCTCTTCGTCTGCTTTGGGGGACAGCAGAAAGGGAACGCTGTCTCCAAGCAGAGACTCGCCCACTGGATTGTCGACGCCATTTCCCTGGCTTATCACACCCAGGTCGTGCCCCCCCTTGTGGGTCCGAGCTCACTCCACCAGGAGTGTTGCGTCCTCATGGGCACTGGCTAGTGGCACTGCCCTAGCAGACATTTGTAGAGCAGCGGGCTGGGCAACACCTAACACTTTTGCGAGATTCTACAATCTCCGAGTAGAGTCGGTATCGTCCCGTGTCTTCTCAGGTACCGAGCCCGTAGAACTCGGTAGCACGCCGACGATCTGACCGGGTGAACCGCTTGCACCTAGCGCCCTTCCCCCTAACCAGGGGAAACGGTGCACCTTCATTCCCAGGAGATCCCATGTTTGGGACTCTGGTTGATTCCTCCCTAGCCCTCGTGGGTTGCAGTTCGCGGAGGAACTTGCTGACCCAAGCCACTGCGGGTACCGCAAGCTACCCTGTACTGGTATAGGTGCTCCACAGGTAAGGCCTCCTTCGGACTCCCCCTGTGTGTAACACCACGGTTCTGTCCCCTCTGAACGAGCGGACCCCCGTGTTTCCCTTAGGCAGTCATGGCTGCCTCGGTTGCCGTGCTGTAGGTTCCCCCCTCTATGAGGCTGGATCCACCACCGCATCAACTTTTCCACATAGGCCCTAAGTCAGGCCTCTGATGGTTTTGCCACTTAAACTTGCCTCCCCTCTCGGGTAGGCGTGGCCTCCGCATGGTCTTCTCCGCAGTGAATAAGGGCTAAGACCCCCTTCCCTCAATGCGTGTAAGGGCCCCGGCCTTAGTTGCTCTATGCGAGAAACATAGAGAGAAAAGAGGCCCGGCCAGGCCAGCACCTTGTTCCCCCCTCCAGGGTAACGATAAGGAATCCTGGTGGCTTAAATGGGGCATTGGGGAAGGGTACGTGCAGCCTGATACAGTTGGTCGTCCTGCACGTAAGAATACCTGCTCGCTCCTGTATCAGCAGTTCACTTACACGGCTCAGCGAATGGCACTTTTTAAGTGGACCCCTAGTGTCGCTTCTCTGACACAACGTGGAGAGAGCGACAGAAGGGGAAAGTCTAGGTTACGTATGTAACCTCCTTTCCCCGATGGAGGGAACGAGACGTTGTGTCTCCCCTGCCACGTTGCTGAGCCGAGCCACTGTTGTGGCCGGACCATTTCCGGCTCCTCAGAAAAATCCTGAATGAACTCCCGTATTTGCGCCGCTTAAATACCTGTATGTCCGAGGGCGGGACATGCAAATACTGGGTGCCAACTCTCATTGGCCTTTTTTCATAGTTCAGAGGTGAATATCGGCGCTCAAGAGAGACCCCTAGTGTCGCTTCTCTGACACAACGTCTCGTTCCCTCCATCGGGGAACGGAGGTTATATACGTAACCTAGACGCTTGTTGTGTAGTTTTGTTTGTTGAGGAGTATTGATGGCAAATTGAAGGGAATATAAACTAACTTCTATACATAAGTGCCAGTGTATAGTTAATATGAACCATTCAGAGAGTGCAAGCTGCCTTATTCCACCCACACTCCTTACAAACTAATGAGACTTCAAAAGAAAATTAGCCTTCTCCGACCCCCATTGTAACTCGCCAATTATCATCAAAAAGTGTCTTTGGAATGTTCTTTGATTTATTGGTGAGTAGTGTCTGAGATAACGAGACTAAAGACAAACCTTTCCATTTGTATTGTCATCTTGCTCAAATCCGATCTAAGTCCACTTCATTTTTCACCCCATGCAAATTTATGTATACAGATGTACCACATCTTTTCCCCCAACAACAAAAATAAATGCAAATATATTTTTTTCATTTTGTGTCATTTTCTTGATGCTAAAATGTCCAGAGTGGGTTTTGTTGCATTGCACTGCAGTTTCTATGATGTTCTGGGTGGATGCTTGGGCATTGCTACACGTGCGCCCTCAGTAGGAGCTCACACCCAAGTCTCTGTGATATTCAGGCACATAGATATGGCTTGGATCCCTCCTTCAGAAGAAGTCTATTGGAATCCTAAGTGTGATCAATCTAATGAAGCTTGCCTTAGCAAGTATGACTAATTAGGCACACACACGTCAATGCAAACAACAACGAAAACAAAAAACAAAGTTAGAAACTTGGGCTGGTTTATGTTCTGCAGAAGAAAGAAAGTCATACAAATCTGGTATGGCATGAGGATGAGTAAATGATGAGAGAATTTTCATTTTTGGGTGAACTATCCCTAAAAATCCTGGGAGAACAGTCAAATAACTGTAAAGCTACTGTGGAAACAGTAATGCTCTATTACTAATTTACAATTTCTTGTCCAGGTCATTTGTTTTTCACCCTAGAATCAAAGGAAAAAAAAATTATCAGTATAAATTAAAAACAGTAGCACACACACACACACACACACACACACACACACACACACACACACACACATATATATAATAAATAATGTATATAATAATACAGTATATAAATCATTTACTTACATAATTGAAACAATCTTTTTGCATTACATTCATTTTGGGAATTGTATTATTCCATTAATTGTCACTAAACTAATTTCACAATACAAATAATGATTTAATAAATAGGGATGTCCCAATACCATTTTTTTTTAGAATGAGTACGAGTACGATACTTCGTTTTTGGTACGCACCAATACTGAGTCCGACACCTGTTTTTATGTTTGTTTTTTCTAAACTCCATATCAACAGTTTATTTAAATTTTATCATATAATTTGTGTTTAAAAGATTTAATTAGTTAAAAATGTAATCAAATGAACATATAACAAGACATTTTCATATTGTATTTTTTTTATCAAATGAAGTGCTTATATACACAGAACCTCACAGCACAATCCAAAATACAACATTGGAGTTATATTTTGTAAAATAAAGTTCTGCATAACAGAGCATCACAGACGTTAGATACTGCTGAAGTATAATAGTGTAGAGTGGAGGAGGGCAGGGCCAGGCTGGAACAACACACACCAGTGCCCCAATCGCGAGGGATAAAAGTGGCTGGTGACTGCGGTTCGAGGAGGGAGAGAGAATTACAGGCAGCAGCTCTTTGTGTTTATGTTCGTGTGTTTTTCATTTATTTCTTCATTAAAATATTATTTATATTGTCAAGCTGGTTCTTGCCTCCTCCTTTCCAATGAACTGCTTTACAAATACAATTACTACTGATTTATTATTATTATTAGAAGTAGTAGTATTAGTATTACAGTGAATATTACATAATTTTACAGTAGTGATATATTTCTGTCATCCTTTTTTCCTGCAAATTGACCTTTAATTTTGATGGAGCTTTTGTTTTCAAGTGGTTCCGTGTTGTTTTGACCAAGGAGCTCTGATGTTATTATGGTTGCTTCCCACTCTGGAAAAGCCTGTCACTATGTGACTCAGAGTGATTTTTAAACCACAAAAGGCTGCTATTTAATTAAATAAGTATGTACTATGTATGTGCCTCATGCTACAATGTGAATTTGCACTCTGTTTACTGTAATTTGCTACAAAAAACAGAGCAAGCAATGCTCATAATAGTGTTTTCACTTGCAGGAGCCTTAAAAGGTAAGAGCAGCCGGCATTAGCACAACACTGTCTCCACACATTCAGAAGCACTCACATTTGAATCGCATACAATCTGTACATTTATCTAATTAAATCGCAGCTTTTGTGGTTAAATAATCTCACTTGGACAAAACGTCTAGTTTTGTAACCTCCGGTGCAACGTAATGGCGTCCACTACCCAGTGGGAAATCTTTTAATTCAGCACTGACTGCGCATGCTCTTTACTAACATTGAGACTGAGACTGAGACCATGCCGAGAAAAGAGATGCTCTGAACCGGGGTGAGGGTGCTCTATTCCCAGTTGACCTGAAGCCCTAAACGGCTGAGGTGCCTGGTCCCTGTGGGCACATAGTAACTCTCAGGAGTGGGCCAGAATGAGCCAGTCGTCGTTTTAGTTGAGAATGCGGATGCCTGCTTCCCGAGCGGGGCAAGGGCTGCCTCTGCGACCTTCGTGAAGACGCGAGGGGACAGGGATATGCCGAAGGGGCATTGTACTGATATGCCTGGCCGTCGAATGCAAACCGTAGAAAGGGTAGATGTTGAGGCAATGTTGAGACGTGGAAGTACACGTCCTTCAGGTCAACCGCTGCGAACCAATCTAGATGCCGGACGCAAGTTAGAATGTGTGTTAATCGATGCATATGAACGTCAGTGCATATGTAACAAATGGAATAACATTCATAATGCAGTTTATCATAGTATTTTAGCATATTTAGAGTTTTCAATGACAGTTCGCTAACTTTTTAGGTTAGCGATGCTGTGCTATGCTATTAAATTAGCTGTGTTATGCTATTATATGGATCTTGGTCCACACTAATGAAAACAGTTTAATCGATGCATATAAACGTCAGTGCGTTCCACAATGCACAAACAAACAGTAATCAGTTAAAGTGCCCAAATTCTCACACCAATAATATGTAGCGAATTTGGTATGATAAATGTACACTGCACAGGATAAAGTGTTGTGTACCTTAACATTATTTGTAAGGGAAGAGTTTGTGTGAGCTAGGAATTAAATTAAATGGTCCTTATTCTAAATGACTGTGGAAGGATATTTTTAATAGAATCAGTCATGTTGGACAGCCATTATACATTATAACAAGATTATTTGTCTAAATAAAATTCTGCACCATTAAAATCATAATTCAACGTCTCGTTGTGTCAGCTCACAATTTCTACTGTAGGGAATTAGCTTTAATAAGAGAATTATGATTAATTCTCTTATTTGAGTAATATTATTCTCATGGCTTATTGACAATAATATTACACATATAGGTATAGCTTTGAAGTGAAATCTTTTAAAAACAGGGATGATATTATTTATCAAAATGTACCACAGTCAAAATATCTTTAAAAGGGAAATATGAATAATTCATCATAACTCATTATAATTAATTATGAACATTTGGATCAGTTAATAGAATTAACTTGATGTAGCTGAATTAACATTACAATCAATTTATCTGTTCGTCCAGCGAACACTCTTTCTTAGCATAGAGAGGAGATCGAATTGTTAAATTGATGTTGATTTACAAGCAGACCAGCATCAACTAGCAAGAATGTACACAAATTTTATTTAACTAAAATACTAACACTTAACTAATCTAAACAAAAACATACACATGAAATCACTCATACATGGGAAAGGGAAAAGTGAAAATAAAATGAAACAGGAACAGGATAGGGGAAAAGCAGTGTACGCCCTGCCACATGCAGTTATGAAAGAGTGTTAGGAATATATTAGTCGCAATCTCCAATTCCCCGGTCCCATCTTTCTATGTTCGTGCCCAGTGAGGTGCAGTCGTGAGTCTGTGTCTCTGAAGACTTCGCGAAGGAAGTTGAAGGAACCAAAACACACACAGTGTCTATATTCAATCTACTCAACGTTTATTACAGCAAGCATGTTATTTAAATTCTTCATGAGACAAAGAACAGCCAGTAGCAAATTGACGACAAGGCTCTTATGGCAGAGGAGGTGAAACTGGGTACACCAGAGTGATAAAGGAACATGACCATATACAGATGTCTCAGACGGTTTACTACTTATAGAGCTGACCCATTCAACTCATTCAAGTGTATTGAGGAAGTTTGGAATGAACCACCACATCCTCACACGGTTCTACACCAGCACTGTAGAGAGCATCCTGACTGGCTGCATCACCGCCTGGTACGGCAATAGTACCGTGCACAACTGCAAAGCCCTGCAAAGGGTGGTGCGAACTGCCAGGAACATCATCGGAGGTGAGCTTCCCTCCCTCCAGGACATATATACCAGGCGGTGTGTGAAAAAAGCTTGGAGGATCATCAGAGACTCCAGCCACCCGAGTCATGGTCTGTTCTCACTGCTACCATCAGGCAGGCAGTATCGCAGCATCAGCTGACTACATGATAGCTTTTTCCCCCAAGCAATCAGACTGTTGAACACTTGATCTATCAGGATCAATAATTAGCACTGCACTTTATTCAGCTATAATCTCACACGGGACTGTCAACATATTCTCCTCAATATACTACTTCACATATATATATATATATATATATATATATATATATATATATATATATATATATATATATATATATCATATACCTTACTTATTGTATTGTATATTGTGTATTCTATATTGTGTGTATTGTATATAATTATCGTGTTGTGTAAGTATGTGTACATTTGATATGTAAATTGTGTTGTGTAAGTATGTTGTTTATTGTAATTGGTATATGTCTCGTCACTGTCATGACTGCTATGTTGCTTGGAACTGCACACAAGAATTTCACCTACTGTTGCACTTGTGTACATGGTAGTGTGACAATAAAGTGATTTGATTTGATTTGATTTGATTTTGAACTCACGAAAATAAGCATGCTCCTCAAAATACGGAACATCAAAAAGAGGAATTAAGAGAAGAGGAACAGACCGCAATAATTAACGGCCATGCACAACCTGAGGCATGTGGCAAGCCTCTGGAGTCAACTGCACACACATACATATAGAGCAAAAACACAAAGCAGAACATATGTATAATTTCATATTTTCTAATTTCTCAAAAAGAGTGATTTTGACCATCTGAGAGAACCATTCGTTTCTTAATTTAAAAGAACACTTTTGTTACAAAGGGGTTTACCTCTTATACTAATCCTACATTCCGTTAGTTACTGGTACAATACTTGCAAATGCCTTAGCTGTTGAGAGCAAGCCGGATGCAGTCGCAGGAGACCGTCTGGATGGTTCCTCGAGTTGGTGTTCAAGTCGCAATCAATTTCTTCCACGTTGAATGAAGAAATTATGATGAACTGTGGTGTTCATTGACTCTAGGTCGAGGTAGTTGCACATGGCTTGATGTGATGAGGCCTGCCGGCCTGTGACCTCGTGGTCGGACTGGCTGGTCCCGGTCCAACACAAACAGCAGAAGAGAGTAGCGCAGAGTGGCAGAGAGGAAGAGCATGAGTAAGATGCGGGAAATATATGTATACATGTCACACAACGATTAATTTGGTAGGAAACATTATACTAAATAATTTTACATTAGCTGGTAGTCCTGTCAAACGTCATGCATAAAACAGTATACATTACAAATGACACTTTACAAGACAGTAATTGTTATATACACAATGTCCTGGGGATATACACTCACCTAAAGATTATTAGGAACACCATACTAATACTGTATTTGACCCCCTTTCGCATTCAGAACTGCCTTAATTCTACGTGGCATTGATTCAACAAGGTGCTGAAAGCATTCTTTAGAAATGTTGGCCCATATTGATAGGATAGCATCTTGCAGTTGATGGAGATTTGTGGGATGCACATCCAGGGCACGAAGCTCCCGTTCCACCACATCCCAAAGATGCTCTATTGGGTTGAGATCTGGTGACTGTGGGGGCCATTTTAGTACAGTGAACTCATTGTCATGTTCAAGAAACCAATTTGAAATGATTCGAGCTTTGTGACATGGTGCATTATCCTGCTGGAAGTAGCCATCAGAGGATGGGTACATGGTGGCCATAAAGGGATGGACATGGTCAGAAACAATGCTCAGGTAGGCCGTGGCATTTAAACGATGCCCAATTGGCACTAAGGGGCCTAAAGTGTGCCAAGAAAACATCCCCCACACCATTACACCACCACCACCAGCCTGCACAGTGGTAACAAGGCATGATGGATCCATGTTCTCATTCTGTTTACGCCAAATTCTGACTCTACCATCTGAATGTCTCAACAGAAATCGAGACTCATCAGACCAGGCAACATTTTTCCAGTCTTCAACTGTCCAATTTTGGTGAGCTCTTGCAAATTGTAGCCTCTTTTTCCTATTTGTAGTGGAAATGAGTGGTACCCGGTGGTGTCTTCTGCTGTTGTAGCCCATCCGCCTCAAGGTTGTGCGTGTTGTGGCTTCACAAATGCTTTGCTGCATACCTCGGTTGTAACGAGTGGTTAATTCAGGCAAAGTTGCTCTTCTATCAGCTTGAATCAGTCGGCCCATTCTCCTCTGACCTCTAGCATCAACAAGGCATTTTCGCCCACAGGACTGCCGCATGTTTTTCCCTTTTCACACCATTCTTTGTAAACCCTAGAAATGGTTGTGCATGAAAATCCCAGTAACTGAGCAGATTGTGAAATACTCAGAACGGCCCGTCTGGCACCAACAACCATGCCACGCTCAAAATTGCTTAAATCACCTTTCTTTCCCATTCTGACATTCAGTTTGGAGTTCAGGAGATTGTCTTGACCAGGACCACACCCCTAAATGCATTGAAGCAACTGCCATGTGATTGGTTGATTAGATAATTTTATTAATGAGAAATCGAACAGGTGTTCCTAATAATCCTTTAGGTGAGTGTAGATGTGAATTTATAGAACATAGTTTGCCTATAAATTAATGAAGAAAAGTCTGTTGTTCTGTGCTTTATGTCCATTTCCTATGTGGGCAAGATTGCTCTGGCATGCAGCTAACCTCCCCTGCTTGGAATGTCACTGAGGTTCACAAGTTGCTGGACCAGTGTCAGCAAAGACAGTGTAAAGGCTTGATAATGATCAGTGGGGGAGCAGACATAACAGAGTCTGCTTGGGCCTACTTGGACCTTTGCTTGTAACAGTCTTGAGACATCTGTTGGCTTATTCATTAAATAATGAATAATTGTGTGTCTGATTGGTCCAGATGCTACAGTATGTTGATTGCACATTGTCATTTTTAGATCATTACATATTGCATACATGTTAATTAAATTATCAAAATTGATTAACTGAATAAATTAAAATATACCATATATATTCCCCCCTTTGGGACTTCCTTCAATGTCCCATTAATTTAGCCTAATTCTAGAGTGCTACTTCACAATCCAGTCCCTTCACTCATCACTTTCTACTGACAAATTTTAGGTCACACACTCACTCTTATCAATGATCAGATCATGGAACAGCACTCCCGTGGAGCATCAGGACCAAAAGTCTCCCACACTGTTAACAATAGAGGAGTAAAATATCCTGTCTCCCTCAACCCTACACTAAAGAGATAGAATATAGTGTTATAAGCATAAGCATGTAAATGGATCAGCGCTTGCCCATGGTTTCACGATTATGTAGAATATAATAGAAAACACCATTCAAAATCATAACATTTTGATTAGAGTAGCATGAAGATCCAAATAAGTAAGTATATCAAAGACATACAATTTATTTGAAGTTATTTTCTTTCTAAGATCACGCTGACAAAAGATATTCAACCCAGTCACTTTGCGCAACGTAGAGGGCCACCACTTAGCAGAGGTTTGCTAGCACTTACATCCAGCGACTGTCGTCTCAAGATGAGCCCACACCACCCACTGCTTTACGATCTGAACCTCGGATCAACCCTCCAGCATCCTATTCGGGTGAGCCTAACTTTGCCAGAGCTTTTTTATCTCCGTGCTCTCTGGCTTTTTCCTTGAGGCCATCTGCATTTCCCACCAAGAAATCCAAGGTGGCTTATGTTATTTTGCTGCTGACTGTTCTGGCATGTCTGTGGGGGACAGCAGTGTGGGAACAGAAACATCCATGTTGCTCCTCATTCCAGTCCTTCTCTGATGAACTCCAGAAGGTCATCATCTGTGCAGTGCATGGCATAGAGGCAGCACGTGCTTAAGCCAAACGTCACCAAGGACGCTATCAGTATCAGAGTATTCCATCGAGTTTCGGACGCTGCTAGTTGCAACTGGAACGAGGAGGCGCAGTGGGACTTATACCTGCATGGGTTGGCTGACCGCATCATTGATGAGATCTATGCTCTGGATCTACCCAAGACTTGAGATGGACTGGTTGATCTTGCTATTCAAGTGTACGCATGTCTTCAGCTTCATCTAGAATCCACTGCAACTCATGAGCATCTGCCATGTGCTTCTTCACCTCCGAGGGGAGTTTTGAGCCAGGCAGCGGTCAGCTTGTCATCAGAAAGAGAACCCATGCAGGTGGGAAGAGCTTGGTTGTCCCAGGAAGATAAGATCTACTGATGCACACAAGGTCTGTGTCTCTACTGTGGATCTCTAGGTCATCAAACAAGTATCTGTCTTGTAAAAGAGAGAGCTCACCAGTAGTTCAGAGGTTACAGGTGGGTAGTTCATTCCAATGGATATCCTCATCTTCCACTCTCCTCCAGGTATGACTGCAGTGTGGTTCTCTGCATCACTCCTGTCAAGCCCTAGTGGACTCTGGTGCTGAAGCCAACATCATTGACGCTTCTCTGATCAAGGCTCTCAAGATCCCCTCATCTACTCTCAATGTAAAGTTTCTGGTCAATTCTCTATGCAACACTAAACTTGCGGAAATAGCTCACTGCAGCACCGTCTTAAACCTCATTGTCTCCGATAATCATTCTGAACTCACCTAATTTTATGTCATTGACTCTCGACTCACCCCAGTCATCCTAGGACATTCATGGTGTAACGGAAATAAACGTTACTTGATGTATTATTGCATTTTAGCCAATTTACTGTTGTTGATGTCTTAGTGTTATGTATTTGGAATTGAGTGTAGTAACAACAGGAGCTGCTTGAGGGCGCTATTGCCTGGAGGTGACCGGATATAGAAACTCACCTACCATAGAGTAAGTCAGTTCATTTGGTAGAGGGAAATCAAATGGTTGAACTCATGCTACCTTCTTGCTCCTCTAAAGTCCTTTGTTGAGAACTCTGAGTTTCTGCTCAACTGTGAGTATGAATTGACTTATATACTTGATGTTGTCTTTGTTTCATAAGATCATTGATGTTTTTGATGCTATTTACTTTCTTTCTAGAAAGGACTTTTAATTTACACATGTTCTTTTGTGAGCACTGATGGGATACTAGAGACAGTGAATCCAAGTGCAATCCACGCTGGCAACAAGGCTACAGCACATGGCCTTGCACATGGCCAGCAACATGGCACTGAGGACAACATTTCACTGAACACCATTGACTGTGATCTTTTCTCACATTGTGGACTATAGGATTACAATCAATGCATTGCACTCAAATAGCTTGGTGGAATTGAAACTCATTGCATCTTCATCATCACTTCAACTTATCAAAAGACAGGACATTCGAACGATAAGTTTATTTCATCTCCTTGACTCATTGAAGAGACAAAGACTTTTGAGAGTGCTTTGCGGTTTATTTATTATCTGTTTGGCACATGTATTAAGCACTGGTGGGGAAAATAAAATAGGTTTAAATATTAATTTGTTTTCTGAAGAGATTTATTTATCAGTACATGTCCAAAATCTGTTGAACCCCCTCAGAGTAATATCTTTAAACGAAAGGAGGTGTTACAGATTGGTGCCCAAACAGGGACTTGAATTTGAACTTTATGGAGTCCTTTTTATTAAAAATATAAATTTGGACTGTACTGATTAATCTTCACAAACAAATAATATAAACCATCATCTGCAATGGCAGAGAGCGCAATCGTTACAGATTTCTGAGATTAAGCTTTTGTTCATCACCGAGACCCTGTAGTTAATCTCATTGATACCTTAAGTGAGTTATATTTAGACTCTGAGGAAGAGAGAGAATCTAGAGATATAGCCACTGATCTGAGAGCTAATCCCGATGACTTGCCATTACCCCTCCACTTGAGTTTCATGAAGACCGACTGCAATTCGACAATGAAGAAGTTGCCCAGTGCATGTGTAGCATTCAGGAGCATCTTTATGATCTCGAACATTGTGTCAGTGGACTGGTTACCACTGAAACTATGAATGCAAAGTTGCAAGCATGTGAAGAAAAAATTAACTATTGTTTGCAAAGAGAGTTGGATCGCATTAAGCAGCTGTTCCTTTCAAAAATCGACGATATGAGCCAAAGTATTGTGGATTGCTTAAAGCGACGAGACCGACAATTAGATCAACAATTTAAAACCTTCAAACCTCTTATTTGTACTCCCATGCACACCGGTACTTCTACTACTCATAGGATTTCTCAATCCCCATCCAAGATTGACCCAGTTACACAAAACAGCTCAAAGCAAGTAACATATTTTTCCTCATCTCCTAATCCTCCAGTTAAACTTGAACTGCCTACCTTCAGTAATCTTGATTCAGAAGACCCAATTGAGTTTATTGATCGATTTGAAGAATATAATGAGCTGAGACCTCTGTATTCTGAAGAGCTGTTAGCATCATTATCTGTGAGTCTGAAAGGTACTGCTAAGAGCTGGTGGAGAGCGGAGAAACAAAAAATAAGAGACTGGTCGTCTTTCAAAGAAAAGTTTCTTTTTTTGTTTTTTTAAATGAAGATCATAAAGAAGTTGCTGCCCAAAAATATGCAAACTATCGTCAAGGGGTTAATGAGAATATTAGAGATTTTGTTTTCAATTACAGAGCACTGTGCCTGAAGAATAATTCTCTAATGACAGAAACTGAGATAGTTCACGCGACTTGAAGAAACTGCAACCCTCGATTGGCTTCGTTGTTAAGGGGAACAGTGAAGACAATTGATGATCTGGTCCGACTTGGTACTCAGATAGAGAAGGATTGGGTTGAGAGTAAAAAGAGATGGAATCAAGGAAAAGAAGAGGAACAGAGGAAGAAATCTTCTGGGGGAAGAGGGCGACAAAATCACCTCATGCTCGTTGATCCAACTCTCAACTCTCAATATAATAATGTGCTGCAAACTCTAATAATTTTAAATCACTCTTACTTTAATGCTGTAATTGACACTGGAAGCACCTTCTCTTTGATGCAGCAGAAAGTTTGGCAGAGGTTGAGAAAAAATTATGAGCATCTGACCAAAAGTACTTAATCTTTTATGCTTGCTAATGGACAGAGTCAGATAACTCAGGGAAAGGTTCTCTGGGAATGTGAAATATACGGAGTGAAACTTGCTGTAACATTATACGTGATGAATGATGAAGACTTGGCTGTTCCTGTCATCCTGGGACTGGATTTCCTAAGGGAAGCCAAAGTAACCATTGATTTTAATTCTTCACGTGTTTACTTGCCTGATTCCAACGCCAGTCACCCCATTTGTTTTAATGAACTTCATGAGAACGCTGCCATCCAGTTTTATGCTGCACAAGATGATGTTGAATTGATCTCAAAAAAGGAAGACTTGAAGCTCATTGATCAAGCAGTGGAAAATTCTCATGCCTCCCTCAAGGTAAATAATCAGTTGAAATCTCTCATGTGTGATTGGTTATCAGTTTGCACTCACAAGCTAGGACGTACAAACTGCATCAAACATGAAATAAAAACAATTGATGAACTTCCCCTGAGAAAGAGACCTTACCGAGTCTCAAGAGTCAAGAATGATTTTATTGAAGAACAAATCAAGGAACTTCTGCAACAGAAAATCATTAGACCTTCTACGTCACCATGGGCCTCACCTGTTGTGGTAGTAGAGAAGGATGGTGGATCTCAGTTATGCATTGACTATCGTGGTCTTAATTCTAAAACTCACCTCGATGCATATCCGATGCCCCAAATTACAGATATACTGGATTCTTTGCAAGGAGCCAAGGTATTTAGTACTTTGGACTTGAAGAGTCCAAAGTACTAAATGAGATGAATGCTGCAAGTGTGGAGAAGACTGCATTTACAACCGCTTCAGGGTTATATGAATTTTTGTGTCTTCCCTTTGGCCTTAAAAATACAGCTGCCTCTTTCCAACGTTTAATGGAACAAGTTCTCAGAGAGCACAAAAACAGGTGTTGTATGGTATACATAGATGACATCATTGTTTACTCACCAGACATTCAAACATATCTGCAACATCTTAAACAAGTATTCGACAGTCTGCACACTGCCGGTCTCACTCTCAATCTCAGGAAGTGCAAATTCATCTGTTCATCCTTGGACTACTTGGGTCACACAATCACTGCTGACGGAGTCAAAGTGAATTCTGACAAGGTAGATGCGATCAAATCATTCCCTACAACAACTTCCCTAAAAGAATAACAACGGTTCCTAGGTCTTGTGGCTTGGTATCACCGTTTCATTTCAGATTTCTCCACTAAAGCAGAACCCTTACATGCACTAAAGAAAAAAGGAGCTAAATGGATGTGGACAGATGAGTGCCAGAGATCGTTCGAACTCCTCAAAGATGACCTGACTAAAGCCCCTGTGTTAAACACACCCGATTTTGATTCTTCTTTTAAAGTGCAAACAGACGTAAGCAACATTGGTTTGGGAGCAGTGCTGACACAGGAATGTGATGAACAAGATAAAGTGATTACTTATGCATCTAGATTGCTGAGAGGTGCTGAGAGAAAATATTCGGCATCAGAGAAAGAATGCCTAGCGGTAATTTGGGCTGTGGAAAAGTGGCATCATTATCTTGAGGGCAGAGTATTTGAAGTAATCACTGACCATGCTTCCTTGGTTTGGCTTTTCCAGCACCCAAAACCTTCATCTAGGTTGGAAAGATGGACTATCAGACTTCAAGGCTATCACTTCATAGTACGTTATAGAAAAGGACAATGTAATGTGGTACCTGATGTTTTGTCAAGGAGATATGCAGCTGAACCAACAGCCATCCTGATGCACACACCAGCAAAACATGTTCTTAATCCTATCACTTGTGAGCTGCCAATGTACTTGTCTCAGATTGCTGCTGAGCAGAAGAAAGACTCAGAGTGCCAAGAAATCATGGTAAGAGCTATTAACCAAAATACCACTGATCTTATGAGAACTTATAAGAAATTATATTTTATTCAGGAGTGTCCCAGTCTCCAAAGGAGGTCAAAGATTCCAGATTATGGTACCTGCTAGTTTGAAGGAAGGGTTTATAACTTATGCCCATGACAGCCCCCTCAGTGGACATTTAGGCAAATTTAAAACTCTAATGAGACTTCTAGAATTTGCTTATTGGCCTTCCATGCGTACTGACGTATGGCAACACTGCAAACAGTGTGAAAAATGTCAACAGCATAAGTCTACAAACTTGAAGCCAGCAGGAGGTCTCCAAAGTGTGCCCATTGTTGAGCCCAGATACATGCTCGGAATGGATATTATAGGACTGTTCCCATGGAGTAAGCGTCAAAATGAATATCTTCTAGTGTTAGTAGACTACTTCTCTAAATGGGTAGAGGTCTTCCCCATGAGATCTGCCAAATCTAACATCATTGTTCGTATTCTCATCGAAGAGATATTTACAAGGTGGGGAAAACCAACCTTCATTGTTTCTGATAGAGGCACTCAATTCACCTCAAACCTCCTGGATCAGTTGTGCAAGCATTGGCAGGTAACCCAAAAACTCACAACTGCTTATCATCCACAATCAAACCTGACTGAATGCATTAACCGGAATCTAAAAACTATGATTGCATCATATGTTGACAATAATCACCACACTTGGGATCAATGGATCTGCGAGTTTAGATTTGCTTTGAATACAGCATGGCATGAAAGCACAGGATTTTCACCTGCTGAAGTGACCCTGGGACGTCAATTGAAAGGACCACTACAAAGAGCCCTACAGAATCCGCCAGATCCAGATCAACCAAGCTACAGTACCATTGATCGCCAGAAACTACTGTACGAAGCTGTAAGAGAAAATGTTGAGAACGCTCAAACTAAACAGAGAAAGTATTACAACCTCAAGAGAAGAACCCAGGACTTCCAGGAGGGTGATCTAGTTTGGGTGCGTACGCATCCTTTATCTCGTGCAGATGATGGTTTCATGGCTAAAATCGCCCCAAAATGGCGAGGGCCAGCTAAAGTAGTCAAAAGGTAGTCTGATCCTACCCAGATTGACAGTTACCATACCCAAAACTTAAAAATTTGCCATGTGTTAAATTTTGACACCAAAGGGAGGGGTATGTAACGGAAATAAACATTACTTGATGTATTATTGCATTTTAGCCAATTTACTGTTGTTGATGCCTTAGTGTTATGTATTTGGAATTGAGTGTAGTAACAACAGGAGCTGCTTGAGGGCGCTGTTGCCTGGAGGTGACCGGATATATAAACTCACCTACCATAGAGTAAGTCAGTTCGTTTGGTAGAGGGAAATCAAATGGTTGAACTCATGCTACCTTCTTGCTCCTCTAAAGTCCTTTGTTGAGAACTCTGAGTTTCTGCTCAACTGTGAGTATGAATTGACTTATATACTTGATGTTGTCTTTGTTTCATAAGATCATTGCTGTTAGCTATTTACTTTCTTTCTAGAAGGGACTTTTAATTTACACATGTTCTTTTGTGAGCACTGATGTGATACTAGAGACAGTGAATCCAAGTGCAATCCACGCTGGCAACAAGGCTACAGCACATGGCCTTGCACATGGCCTTGCACATGGCCTTGCACATGGCCTTGCACATAGCCTTGCACATGACCTTGCACATGACCAGCAACATTGCACTGAGGACAACATTTCACTGAACACCGTTGACTGTGATCTTTTCTCACATTGTGGACTATAGGATTACAATCAATGCATCACACTCAAATAGCTTGGTGGAATTGAAACTCATTGCATCTTCATCATCACTTCAACTTATCAAAAGACAGGACATTCGAACGATAAGTTTATTTCATCTCCTTGACTCATTGAAGAGACAAAGACTTTTGAGAGTGCATTGCGGTTTATTTATTATCTGTTTGGCACATGTATTAAGCACTGGTGGGGAAAATAAAATAGGTTTAAATATTAATTTGTTTTCTGAAGAGATTTATTTATCAGTACATGTCCAAAATCTGTTGAACCCCCTCAGAGTAATATCTTTAAAAGAAAGGAGGTGTTACTATGGTTATCCACACACAATCCTCACATATGCTGGTCTGGCAACATTATTTTGGCTTGGAGTACTTTCTGTCATGCTTCTTCTTTTGTCTGTGCCTTCCCCTGTTTCTTGTTCTGTGTTGCTGATGAACCGGTGGATGTTTCAAGTGTTCCCATGGAGTACCACGACCTGAGAGGGGTGTTCAGTAAGTCTCGGTCTGCATCTCTTCCTCCTCAACATCCCTATAATTGTGCTATTGAGCTTAAATCAGGTACGTTTCCCCCCAATGATGGTTTATACTCACTCTCAGCTCCTGAAAGGGAGGCCTTGGAGAAATACATTTCTGATTCTGTGGCAGCCAAGATCATTCGACCCTCTTCTTCAAAGCAGGTGCAGGGGTTTTTTGTGGAAAATAAGGATGGTTCCCTTCAGCCCTGTGTTGACTATTGGAGAATGTATGACATCACCATTAAGAACACCTACCCTTTACCTTTGATTTCATCAGCCTTCAAGCGTCTGCAGGGTGCAAAATTTTTCACCAAATTTGACCTTCGCAATTGCTGCTCATCTGATCTGCATTAGAGAGGGAGATGAGTGGAAGACACCCCTAGGGGGCACTTTGAGTATCTGGTGATGCCTTTCGGCTTAGCCAACACCCCCGTAGTCTTCCAGGCATTAGTCAATGACGTGCTGAGAGATATGATTGGTCAGTTAATTTTTGTCTGCCTGGATGACAGTAAGATTTTTTCTCATTCTCTCCAGGAACATGTTCAGCACATCAGACGAGTGCTCCAACGGTTGCTAGAGAATCAGCTTTTTGTCAAGTCAGAGAAATGTGAGTTCCACGCTCGATCGGTCACCTTTCTGGGATTCATCATGTCACTGGAGGGGATTCAGTTAGACCCAGCTAAGATTAAGGCTGTGGTATATTGGCCAACCCCGGATTCTTGCAAGGCCCTGCAGATATTCTTGGGTTTCACCAATTTTTACAGGCATTTTATTCGCAATTACAGCCAACTAGCTATGCCTCTGACGAACCTTACCTCCACCATGACTGAGTTTTGCTGGTCCAAGGAGGCCGACTTGGCCTTCTCCAAACTCAAGGACCTCTTTGTTTTGGCCTCCATTCTCATTACCCCTGACCCGTCTCATCAGATTGTTGTGGAGGTAGATGCGTCAGAAGTGGGGGTAGGAGTGGTATTCTCCTAACGGAGTCCCTGTAATGACAAGATGCATCTATGCGCCTTTTTCTCCCATCGTTTGTCCCCTGCTGAATGAAATTATGACACTGGTAATTGTGAGTTTCTGGGTATCAAGTTAGCCATGGTGGAGTGGCACCATTGGTTAGAGTGGTCTGGGCTACCTTTCATTGTCTGAACCTATCATAAATATCTTAAGTACATTCGCTCTACCAAAAGTCAGATATTTTGGTGGTCATGCATGGCACATTATGTTCGTCAGTTCGTAGTCACCAGTTCTGTGCTTGTTCTAAGATTTCCAGTTTGCCCCCAGCCGGGACTTCGGTGCCTTCGAGACCCTGGTCCCATATTGCCCTCAATTTTGTTACTGCCCTCCCACAAGTGAATCAGGTCCTGGAGAGAACTTTACAGTGTTTGGCTTCCCACAATCTCTCTTCTTGGAGTCAGCAACTTACATGGGTGGAGTACGCACACAACACTTTGCCAGTTTCTTTCATGGACCTATCTCCTTTTCAGACTAGTTTAGGTTACCAGCCACCTCTGTTTCCAGCACTAGAACCCGAAGTCACAGTCCCTCTGCCCATGCGTTCATCCAAAGGTGCCATCGCACCTGGTAGAGAGCCATACAGTCTCTCATCCAGGTGAGATGCCACACTAAGGCCCGAGTCGATCACCAATGGTCTAAGCCTCCCATCTACACAGAAGGTCAAAAACTGTGGCTTTCTTCTAAGGATATTCCTTTGCATTCCATCTCCACTAAACTTACTCCCAAATGTATTGGCCCATTCCCTGTTACCAAGATGCTTAGCCCAGTAACAGTCAGTCTAAAATTGCCTCCAGCATACTGGAGGGTCCACCTCAATTTCCATGTATCTAAAATTTTGCCTGATTTTTACTCTCCAATAAATCCGCCCGTTCCTGTTCCTCCACTGCCACATCTCGTAGATGGGGAACCCGCTTATTCAGTCAAGAGTATTCTGGATTCCAGGCAGAGGGGGCATGGGTTCCAGTATTTGGTGGACTGGGAAGGTTACAGTCTGGAGGAGAGATGTTGGGTTCCTGCACGGGACATACTTGATCACTCCCTCATTGACAGGTCCCACCAACGCCAGGTCACCAGGTCACCCGGCCCTGAGTGCATGTAGGGAGGGGGTACTGTCATGTAGAGAGTAGGGTGGGGAAATAATTCAGAGGAGGACATTCCACTCTCAAAATGTTTCTAATTTTATTACAGTTCTCACAATAATATATTTAAGTTATTCTTCAACAGAGAAAAGCGTGATAATTATAATAATTCATTATATTAACTGCTTTTCTCACAAAGCATCTCCAAAGGTTACTTTCAAACTTTCCCATCTTAAACCATCTTCAAGAAAACATCTCCAAGAACTTTCAACCTACTTCTATCATCCCCTACCGTCTTTTGTCCATTCAAACAACATATATAAAAAACTGTAGAACCTTCAAATCTTTAATAAAAGAAAAACTTTGCCTTTCTTTTTCCCAACATTCTCTTTAAATTCAATAAAACTTACTTTAGCCATCTGTTCGAGCAGAGCTTTAAATTTACAACACCTATCTTGTAGTCCTGTCATCTTATTATTAATATTTTTTATATTATTAATATTTTTAAGATGAATAACTCTATTATGATTACATTCTCCCTTTCCTTACTCTTTCTCAGAAGGAACTCCCATTCTATCTAATGAAACAACATAAGTAACCCTTTTAAAGTAACAGAAAAGTAAATAAAAGCTTAAACAGAATAAAGTTGTAAAGAAGCAGAATGGAAATTCAAACAAACCTTTTCTTGTGTTTTGAAATAATTGATAGGTAAAATACACTATGTCCTTTTTAATTTCTCATGTCTCTTATTTTTATCCTAATCTTAAACATTATCCTAATGTTTCAGCAACTTTTAACAATAAGATTTTTTTCTCAGTTATTTAAATACTTATCAGCATTTCCTGACAAATTATTCAGTTAAGTAGCAGAACCAAATGTCACAGTATGCCTCTGAAGTGAGACTTTCATGGATTAATCTAAAAAATAAAAATAATAGTGCTAGAAAAAGACACACAGTCCTTCTTTTTAGGACCCACTAACCTTTATTTAAAGTCAGGGTACTCTCTGGAAAAGTTGGGGGAGTAACCAATCCAATAGGTAACTCTAACTTTACCTTAAAGTTTGTAATATTTACTCTTCAAATCATCAAATCAGATGATGCTGGTTTTAAATTTAAACCCTCAGATCGATTTAGACATGGGTGTTGAACCCCTGGATGGCAGTCTGGAAAATCATTGATTACCAGATGGTGGTATAAGACTGAAATCAACTTATCCATAGAAATTTGAATCCACATTAGAAATGGCAAGAAATACCAGCAGTAATAAGAGCGGGATGACCAATTGGATAAAAGAGCCTTACAAGGTGACTCTCTAAACTGTATTTTTCCTGGATTATCAAATTGAGTAAATAACAATTAAATCAATAAATTAATGATTAAATATGTAACATATTGAATAGCATTCATAATGCAGTTTATCATAGTAAGTTTATTACACATTGTCATTTTTAGATCATGGCATATTGCATAAATGTTTATTCAATTATCATAATGGATTAACTGAATAAATGGGTGTTGGTACATCCCTATTGAAAAATATTGTTTACAATTTTTGTCCTAAATATCATTTCTTATTTTTATTAATTTGGGTTAAATATGACCAGGATCTATTAATGACAGGCTGCACCTTTAAATCCAACTTAAATTATTTAGTTAAAACGTTAACAGGGAAGGACTGACTGTATTCTTTACCTTGGTCACTGGCTGACTTATATTGTCAAGCTGTTCAGTCTCAAGCTTGGAATAGAGACAACATGAACAATGCTCATAATAAAGCAATTATCTTTTGCCATTTTGTAATGCATGTGCAAGATTTGGCAAATAGTGAGGCAAAAGAAACCTGCTTCATCATAGTTGGACAAATTATATCATACATCTCATGTTAGGCTATTGGCCAAAATACTTCTTCACTCCTTTCTGTAGTTTTGAGTCTAAACTTAAGGGACTATTTGATGAATTTATGTCAAGAAGATACAATTGTAAAATATCTTTTGATCATGGTATTTTTAAGCCTGTTAGGTTATTAAAATATCCCAGAGTAAATGTAAAATGTAGGAGCTTCTTGTAATTTTCTTCTTCTTGTATACAAAATATATATATATACTAAAATGCAAAGTGATATATCAAGCACTTTTTGTGTGACAACTGTATTGAAATTTTCCTACATGAGAAGAATTTGCTAAATGGAGAGAAGCAAAAATGACCCATGCTAGTTAGGTTCTGTTCTATATCAGAGATTCATATACCTTAAACACAGCAGAAAAGGAAAGTTTTAGATGATAGATAGATAGACAGATAGACAGACAGACACACCGACTGACCGACTGAAAGAAAGAAAGAAAGAAAGAAAAAGAGACTGTTTTCTATTCACATTAATCATGTCTATTTTCCCTAGAAATCTTCCCTTCTTTCCAAAAAAACACACACACATTCTCTCTCTCTCTGTGTGAGAGAGAGAGAGAGAGAGATTGATTGTTTGGAGGCTTGGATTAGAGATGAGCTGAGGAATACTGGAGTTCACACTGCCAGAGGAAAACATTTCAGGCAGCCACATTCTTTAGCTGCAGGCTCCTCTGTTGTCTATGAGTTTGTGGGGGTTGACGAGCTGTTGAACCAAGCTTAGCGCATAGCATGCCAGCATAAAAACCATGTAGCTTCAATCTCGCCCCAAAAAAATTATTCAATTAAAGGGATTGTAATACTTTGACAATTTATCACAGTTTAGAAGCTGCCATACTAATCTTGCTGGATCTTATTTTGTCAAGGGACAGAAACAGAATCTCACAATTTTATAGCATCTGAGTTTTCCTGTAAGAATCCAGCAGAGCTGAAGGGACCCTCGGCAAGAAATCAGCAAGGGAGGAAAACCGAAGGAGCACTGCCACACATGGCATTGACAGTCTAATAGGTTTGCGTTTCTAATGCATCTTTATTTGTGCCACAGTGAGTGTGACCGGAAAGGGGAGCTCTTCATTTGCACCTATTGCTTGCCAGAAACATCTGAGGGTGTTTAATCACAGGGCCATTAGGAACACCATATGAATACATTCACCTCTTCCCTCCCATCAATCTTTCCCCTCTGTCCCTTACTGGGAGCATTGCCAAACACTCTGTACTGCCACATAACGCACATACATTTTCTAAGGAATATATTATCTATCTGTTTAAAAATCCTGCAGTATAGCAAAAAGAAAACTGATAATGCTCTATAAGCTCAAAAACAGACCTGAGCAGATGCTTATGTAATTTCTATATGGAAACATATTTGTAGGATCCAGTGTCAACGAGCAATGGATGTTTTCTGAACCAGCATGCTGTGCTGGAGTCTTCATATCCTGTAACCAGCCTTTGCCACTCTTGTCTCTATTAGGGTTGTCCTTTCTACTAGGTCATTGTCACTTGCTTTAAAGTGCAGACAGGGTGCAGGCAATTATCTTCAACAGACACGCATTAATAATCATAAGGGCTGTTGAACCTGTATGTCATTCTCACGCCTCTGGTGTTAGGGAGGTTTGGACTAATTCACTCAATCATATCTTGCTTTTGCTCATTAAAGTCTCTTCTTCTGCAACATGCTCCAAAACACAATTTTGAAATGCTAATGAGAAAGTAACATTTTTATTTACATTTCTTGTTCAAGCTTTCTTTAAATCTGCAACAGTTCCTTAAAGGGATTGTTCACTCAGATATGAACACCTTGTTATCATTTACTCACTCTCATGTCATACTGTATGACATTCTGTCTCTAAACAGTATGTGTACTGTTTACAGGGAGTATGATTTGATTCTGTGGAACATAAAAGGAGATGTAAGGCAAAAAAAAGGACAAGCCTCAAACACCATAACAACTTTTTTGGGAACTACTGTATATGTAGCCAAGTGGAGAAATTTCATGTAATTTAACTCATCATGAATTGAACATGGCCCCTTTAAGAGCCTGAGTTTTGTGACACATTATTAATTTCGGAGAATTTCAAGCAAAAATGGACTGAATCATATCTCTTCAGAAGACAAGAATTTAACCACTGCAGTCAAATGGATTAGGTTACTTTTATGCTGACTTATGTGATTTTTGAAGCTTCAAAATGTTGGCTCTCATTCACTTGTATGGACCAAAAGAGCTGAAATATTCTTCAAAAAATCTCCTTGCTTTTTTAGTGTTTTTATTTTAGTTTTTTTGCATTCCTTGCATTGTTTTGAATATCTTTTATGCACAACAATATCTCTCTCAGTCAGCATTAAGGGAATTTTAGACCCTGCACATAAACTGATTTTAATGTAATTGTTTCATACAATATAATATTGAAAAAAACCTTTTTATCTTTTAATTTCTGTAATCCTGTCTCCCTTTTATTTATTTTTTAAAATCAGATTCATGCAGTATTTACAGTATCATAGATAAGTGATGTATTTTAAAAGTTGTCAGTCACAAACACCTATAAAATACCTATATTTTTTATTCTTTCTGGCAAACAGCCATGAAAGGGAATGTAAATTAGGGTATGTGTGCTACATTTTTAAATTGCAGCATAGAGTTTTTATTATAAAGGGGCATAGCTTTTGCAACTCAGTACTCAATATTCACTACTTTAAATTAGCTACTCTTTGGCTCTTACTTGAGTAGTTTTTAGGACAGGTACATTTACTCTACTCAAACAATTTTTTTTAAGAAGTAACAGAACTTTTATTATTAATAAGTACTATTTTTCAGAAATGTTCCACCCCTGGCTGACATTTGCTGGCTGCTACTGTCAAGCAACTGTTTGATGCCGAACACAACAGCGCTTTGCGCATTCACGGAGAGATTGAAAGGCAGGAATTTGGCCAATAGTTGCTGCAAGCCTCTTATAATCGACCAATTGGTGTCTGAGAAGGCGAGATTTACAAAGAGGTGTTAAAACAATGCAAATATGCATGCACACACAATGAGGTATTAGACTATATGCACATTATAATGCAACTAAAGCTGATTCCCAAATCCCGGACATTTTGGCAAATTTAGATTTTCCGGGCGGATGCTTTTTTAAGGTCTGAAAAAGAGGACATGTCCAGGAAAAAGAGGACATATGGTCACCCTAACATTAACATTGCCACATACTGTAAGCTTGTCTTTCACACTAAAGTATAAAAAACTTTCACAAGCTTACAAAAGAAAAATGAGTGAAAAATCACACAGACTTCCAAAAGGTCCTAGCAAGACCCTTGTAATGCCCTAGTATTTATCCAAAACACCCTGACATTGCATAAACATAAACAAATATTTCATTTATTCATTGTTGTGGAAAATCCAAAGGCATTTTGACCAAATACTTGATTAAAATGAATTGTTCTCTGTTTCAAAAATGACCAAAACATAACAGTCAATAAAGGGTGCCTAAAGTGTCGCAGATATGTGTTTAAGCTGCACGGGTTTCATTATCTGAACAATGTTTGCCCTTAACCAAGAATTCCATCAATGACCCCCCTTTATTCACAAAAATAGTTCTTACATCTTTTGTTCAAACAGGTTTTTTTCTGGGATTGAGCATAATACAACAGGCTGGGTGAACCCAGCAGGTAGTCTGTTTAAAATGCAAGGGAATAAACCTTGTTTTGAATTCACATGGTACAGCGGAGTTAGTTGCTCCACAGGGCAATTCAGAAGCCATATGCAACTGTTTATGGCAAGTAGGAGATTGTTGTTGAGCACATGGAAATGCCCGTTTCTAGTTGTACATTTTGCACTGGCACATCTCCAATTCTTTCCCCCACATTGTATACAGTGTAATTTCATTTTCCAAATAGGCATGTAGTTTGACGTCTTATTGCTCTGTAATAGTATTTTCGGCCTTTGGTTGCAGGTTTCTAGCTGTTCTCTTCAGTAATTTGGCAAGGGTATTGCATTCTTGCTGCATACTTTTGTGTAAAGATCAACCTTGGAGGCTGAGCAGTAGATTGGTTGGTAACCTAGAGCAACCAGTCACTTCATGCCTAGTGCCTTGTTGTAAGCATGCACAATGTGAGGTACGTAGTTATTCCATTCAGTTTTAATCTCCTCTAGTAATGTTTGCAACATCTAAAAGAGCATTTGAATTAACCAGTAGAGAGGTGGAATCCAGAGGAGTGTATAGAGAGAGTGAGAAGAAGAGTGGTCACATTTGGAGTGTGTCTGGCAGACGGTGAGGCAGGAGGTCTCAACAGGTCCAGTTATCTGGGAGATTTTAATGGGTCAGGCAGCCAGGGTCTCTAAACTCCTACTGAGTTATTACAGCTTCAGGAGCTCAGCAGCCATCAGATGGATTGTGCTAATGCCGGGCCACAGATACATACACTTTTTTAGCAACATACTGTATGTGTCGAGGGAGAATAGACAGGATGAATTAATTTGATGGGTGTGTCTGGAACCGGCTCTGTCATGCTATGTATAGTCAGAGGATTAGCAGATACAGCCACCCCCCATATCCCACCCAAACACAAGCCAAGGCTCAGTCATCGAAAACGCTTCTGTCAATTGCACAAAATACAAATGCAACATATCCAGTGCTGAAAGTATTAAAGGGTATAGTTACCCCCCCCCAAAAAAACCCAATTTAATTCCATCATCATTTAGACACACTAATATTGTTTCAAACCACTAAGACTTACTGTCTTCTGTTGAACACAAAAGGAGATGTTATGCAGTATTTTAGTCTCAGTCAACACTTGCTTTCACCACTCACAGTATCTATTTTCCATACAATGAATGTGAACGGTGACTGGGGCTAACATCTGGCCTAACATTTCCTTAAACTACGCACTTTAAGATGGCATAAGCAGTACAATTTTGTCACAAAATGTTAGCAGGAAGGAGGACCCAAACCCAGGAATGAGTAAAAATAAATATATTTAATGAAACAACAGAAAACAAACAGGCAAACACAAAACTCTCACGGGGGAGAGAAAACAAATTAAATATAAACCAGAATAAAAATAATAACATGGACTGACTGGGAACTACAACAAAACTGGAACAGGAAAAGACAAACAAAGCAATTCGACAAACACAAGAGGAAGAAGGCACAATATATAGATGAAGACACATGAGGGACATGTGCAGACAATCAACATCACTAAACAAGGAGGCATGGCATGAGGAAACAAGCGGGCTGGGTCAGATAGCAGACAAAAACCACAACAGAGCCATATGCTCAAACACAAAACAGAAATCAACACATTAGCAGAGATGGGTGCCCCAACCCCCCCCCACCTGACGTCCATACTAGACAGGCCATAGACAAGAGAGGGTGGGTGGGGGAGACCAGGGGGATGGTCTGGGCCAGGTTGTAGGTGGACCAGAATGCCATGGTGGAGCTGGAGGAAGACAAGGTGAAAGGAATGGGTCAGATTGAGGGAAAGGTTGGGTGAGGGAATGATCCGGAGGTCTGGGACAAACCAGAGGGGAACCCAGAGACCAAGGCAAAGTCCAAGCTGCTGAGCTGCTGGTTAAATCAGTAGCGGCCACAGAGGACTGGACAGACTGATCAGTATTCATTGCAGAGAAGACTGGTCCGATAGGTTGCCAACCGTTTGGGACATGTCTGGGTCAGATCGAGTGAGTACAGCAGAGGGCTAGTCAGACTAGGCAGGGACCTCACAGGGCTGACAGACTGCTTCGATGGCTGTTGTGGGGAATCTGCCATGACAGTGGCACCTGGTCGGGACTGAACACACTGAGCAACATACTGGTGACTGGTGCCTGATGGGTGCTGGTTACTAGGCTGAGTAACAGACTGGTGGCTGGTGTCCGATGAGTCCTGGCTACTTGGCTGAGCAACAGACTGATGGCTGGTGTCTAATGGGTGCTGGCTACGGGGTTGAGCAACAGAATGGTAGCAGATGTCTGACGAGTGTTAGCCACTGGACTGAGCAACAGTCCTATCTGGGCAAGGGCTGCCTCTGCGACCTTGGTGAAGACGCGAGGGACAAGGACAGACTGAAATGCCTGGCCATCGAACGTGAGCCGTAGGAAGGGTCGATGTTGAGGCAGAATGGACAGACATGGATGTATGCGTCCTTCAGGTCTACCGCTGTGAACCAATCTGATGCTGAACGCAGGTTAAAATCTGTTTCTCGCAGCGGGGGGAGCAGGTAATAACATGTCGGGAGGCAAAAGCGCGTCCCGAGGCTTTGGTGCTGTGAAAAGATTCAAAGCACATACTCCCTCCACGCACCTGGCAGGGGGCAGGTTAGAGACTGAGGAGGAGATCCTGTGAAGACGTCCTCGGAACTCGTCATCGCCGGCCTGCTGGGGATGGGCAGTCACGGGTCCGGATGCAAAGTAACTGCTCTCCTGCGGTAGTCACCACATCAGAGTTCACCTCCACAGCCACCAGCCTCCTCAGCCAAAATGGCCTCACCTGAAGTTCCCCGTCATGGCTGCCACACCAGCGTGTAACAGGGTGCAGTGAGAATGGCGCACACCAGCTAGATGAAGTGAGGAAATTGCTCTTTTATTAACAATGTGGTAAAACAAGGATTTTCCTGCCGGCCCTCCACTGAGGGACGGTGTGGTCTTGGTACCAGCTCCGGAGCAAACGTATGACTCCCTGGGTCTTCCATCTCAGGAGTGCTTAGGAGACTTCCGGGTCCTAGAGGAAGTCCTGGAGACGGGGGGCATGAGCCGCCTGCGAGGTACTCGAAGCTGGGGCTGAGAGCTTTGTACGGGTTGAGGCGGAGCTGCCTGTTGCTTGAAGCAGGGGCATGCCCTCGGCTGCTGGGCGAAGTCGTCGCCAAAGAGGCCATGCTGGATCACGAGGGCATTGAGAAAGCGAGCCTAGGCAACGTTACGCATCTCATACCCATGATCTGCCATAGTTGACTTTCCTGGACCACGAGGGTGTCCATCGCCTGCCCGAGTGCCCGCGCTGTGACCTTCGTGGCTCTAAGAGTGAGGTCTGTGGCAGAGCACAGTTCCTGCAGCACGTTGGGTCAGGACTACTCAAGTGCAGATCCTTAAATACATTGGCTTGGTGGACTTGCAGGTGAGCCATGGAGGCGGAGACGCCACTGTGACGCTCTCCGATGTAGCGGCATAATCATCATTGAGCTCGCGGGGACCCGGATGGAAGCAAATAAGCATGCTGGGGAAACCCTGCGAAACCGAGCCCGTTGCTCTCCCCAAATCGCCTTCATCGCCGGCCTTAATCCCGTAGGAAGAAGGCATGGCTCTTTTGTGTAAACTCTTTCAGAGAAAACAAACTCTTTTTGGAGGAAAATACTCTTTTAGAGAGAAAAGCTGTCGAAGCGCCCAGGGCCGAGGAGAAAGCTGCTGGTGATGTGTTGTAGATCCAACAGAGGTGAGTGGAGCAGTAGTGAGACTCAGCTTGCTGCTGCACAACCGCTCGAAAAATGACAGACGCACTCCCTCTTCCCTTTATACCCGTATGTCCAGGGATGGGACATGCAAATTCTGTCTGCCAATTTCTCATTGGCCTTTTCTCAAGTTCAGAGGAATGTGAGGCTCTCAAGAAAGACCCTTTGTGTCACTACATTCGACACAACATTGCGTGAGTGACAGAAGGGGAACCGAACTTAGGGTGCCTTCAATCACATTTCAATTTAATGAAACAGGATCCAATGATCCACAGGATCCAGTTGTCTTTGAAAAAGACAACCTATACCTTTTGAAGCTTCCTTCAACCAGAAGTTAATTGCTCTACTGGCAGGCTAACTGTTGCTAGGTGATTTTATGTCCCAGTGTGGGTCTTCATTCAAGAGAAGGAGAAAGCTATGTAACCTCTAATTTTAAGAATGTACTGAGGCACCATATTCCAGCTCAGTGTTAACAAAATAAAGCCAAACATGTGTCTACAACTGAAAATGATAAAAGGTTAATAAGAAAGAGGGCATAAGGGGTAGCTGAAGAAATGGGCGGGACAAGAGAAAAACAGACCAAACCGCCTGTTTCACAGGAAACCTCATTATAATATCTTCTGACCAACTCACTCAACATAGAGAAAAAATACAAGAAGAATATGCTACTGTTGTTGCTACTGCTGCTTATGGTGGTGGTGTTGGTGATTGTGATGTTGATGATGATATTAGTGATGACTGTAATGATAATGATGAAAACAAAAACATTGTAAATGAACTAAAGAGTTCACACCACTTATGTGCTAAATTTTAAGTTAGACAGACAAACTGACACACTGCAATAAATGTACTTTAACTATTGTCAGTTTTACTGAATCCTCCCTCCCATGTTACTCAAATGCATGTAAATAAGTGAACTTAATTTAATTTAATTTGTTTCAATGAAAAATGTCTTGTCAGCTTTACTTAATCCATTTGGGTAGGCACAACATAAATATTTTTGTTGGTATTTACTGAAACCACAGTGTTTTGTAGTTCAAGCTGGCTTTGCGCATGTAACAGGCATCCAGGAGCAAGATGACAGAAACAGAGGAAGATGATGTGAGAACCCAAATGCAGTTTAATTCAAATAAAGCGTGAATATAATCCAGAAATTGAATCAAAAACAAAATATAAACAAACTATGACAAGACTAAACTTGACTTAACTAGACTAGATGATAACCATGAATGAGTGAAGTGAACAACATTACACAATCAATACAAGGCAAAGGACAATGGCAAGCATGAGGGCATAAATACACAGACATTGGTAACAAGACAACAAAAAAACTATAACAAACTAGAACTGATAAAAATCAAGGACAAGACAGAAATAATAAACAAGATAACAAGACAATAAACACATGAACCAATGAAAAGAAAACATGAACAAGGAACAACATTTAAAAAATAAAAGACATGAACAAAAGAACATGAATTAAGAAAAATGAACAAGAGACATGAATGTGACATATCACCCCAACAAGGGGTGGCTCCCCGACACCCCACAAAAACAGAACAAGAGCTTGACTGGTAGCTATAAGCAAAGATGAAACTGAGGGCAGTGGCGGACTTGGGCCATGAGGCAGGGACCAGACAGGGAAGAGAACACGAGTGATCAGACGGGGCTTGAGACCAAGGAGGACCAGGCATTAACACCAGGGCGGATCGGGTGGAGGGTCAGGAGACCAGCGTGGATCAGGAGACTAGGGCGGAGCCGGTGGGTGTGGAGCGTGGCCTGGCAAGAGCATGGAGCAGGGTATGGTGAGGCTGATGGGGCACCGTAAAATGGCAAGGCTGACAAGACAGCGTGGTATGCTGTACTTTCAGGGGGCTGAGCCGCTGGAGGCAGATACCCAGGGGGCGGAGCTGATGGAGGCAGAGGTGGCCTGACATGGAGGGTCAGATGTGGCAGCTTGGCATGGAAGGTCAAATGTGGCGACTTGGCATGGCGGGACAACATGGCTTGACATGGCAGGCATGACAACATGGCTTGGCATGGCAGGGGTGACAACATAATCCTCAATGGTACATTCTCCCATGTAATCACCAGAGGCAACCTGCTGGGTTCATCTTGTGGTCGTGTATTCTGTAACATGTTGCAGTCAACCAGGACCAGGAGAAAGATAACAGGAACAGACAAAAACAATGATAATGTGAGAACCCAAGTGCAGTTTTAATAAAATAAAGCGTAAATATAATACAGAACGTGAATCAAAAACAAAATAAAAACAAAACATAAACAAACTATGACAAGACTTAACTTGACTTTAGTAGACTAGATTTGACGATAGCATGAATGAGAGAAGCGAACAACATTACGCTAATCAATACACGACAAAGGACAATGGCAAACAAGAGGACTTAAATACACAGATATGGGTAAGAAGATAACAAGACAACCAATAACAAACTGGAACTGATAACAAGACAACCAATGACAGGACAGAACTAAAAAACAAGATAACTAGACAATAAACATATGAACCAATGAAAAGACAAGACTAATGAAGCAAAGTCCAAAACACATGAAACACAAGGTTAACAGGAAATCACATTATGTTCTCGAAACAGGAACAAGGAACTTAATTTTCAAAATAAAAGACATGAACAAAGCACAAGCATGTGGCAGATGAAATACTCTCTCTGGCTAGAGAGAGTAAATGTTTAAATTTACATTTATGCATTTGGTAGACGCTTTTATCCAAAGCAACTTACAGTGCGCTTATTACAGGGACAATCCCCCTGGAGCAACCTGGAGTTAAGTGCCTTCCTCAAGGATAAAATGGTGGTGGCTGTGTGGATTGAACAACCTTCTGATTAGCAGTGCAGTGCTTTAGCCCACTACACCACCACCACTCCTTGTGTTAAAATTAAGTGTTTTTTTATGTGTTTGTGCAAGATTACAAAGTGTACAAAGGAAGAATAAAAGGTATTTAATATTTGGGTAACACTTTACAGTAGGGGTGCATTAATAAACATTATTTCATGCTTAAATAATGCACAGATAATATTGAGTTAATGTATGACTCATGATTACCTAAGACATTCATTAATGATTGCCACATCAGCAACTAATAAAGAGTCTGTTTGATTAATATTAATATCCATATCATGGATTAATTCCCTAAAAATGTATTATATGAACTAATAATGTTAATTAATGTGTTAATTACCACAATGAGCCAAAGCCATGTATTGGAACTTCCATCCAATACGGGTGCACTAATATGCATTAATACATGCTTAATTACGGCATTATTACTGCAAATTCATGTGTTAATTACAACAATTACTTAATGATGAGTTAATAGTCATGTGCCTCAACAAGTAAAGTTTTAACATAATGATATCTTTGCAATCCATTAGTTAATGATTCATTAAATCAAATGCTGATACAGCCAAAGTACTGCCTAAAACATCATGACTTGAGAACTAATTTATCATTAATGCCCATCATTGGAATAAAACTGTTTATTTAACATCAGTTTCCAAAAACATTCAAAAAAAAAAAAAAAAAGAGGTATGCAGTTTTATCTCAGCTGTTATAAAATTTTAGGCAGTACTTTGGCTGTATCAGCATTTGTTTTAATGAAACATTAACTAATGGTTTGCAAAGATATCATTATGTTATGACACTATTAGTTAATATAATTCCCAAAAGTTGTTTGGGAATTAATCCACAATGACACATTTAATTAATAGCAATTCATATATGACTTAATAAATTAATCAGACAGAATCTTTATTAGTTGCTGAATTGGTAATCATTAAATAATGACTTAGTTAATCATGAGTCATACATTAACTCAATATTATCTGTGCATTAGTTAAGCATATTAATGCACCCGTATTGTAAGGCGTTATCAAAAGTTGTTATGTTTAGATTTAGAAAGTTCCTGTTACAACTGTGGTGAAGAGTGGAGTTGGAGCATAGGTTGTGAAAAACCAGTAATAAACACTTTGATTTTACTTTGTCAAATGAGCTATTTTTGTGCCACTCACAGCAGAGTGGTAAGAATCTTCTTTGCTGAGATTCATAGAAATATATTAAACATGTCAACACAAACTGTTGCTAGCCCATTGTTAACTCAAAGAATAAATTGATCTTATGTAAATTCGACAATTATTATCTAGTAAAATTAACAAAATAACAATATGTAAAACTAATCTGAATGGTTTGTATTTCCTCAAAAAGCTTTTATCCAATTTACTTAAAATTGTAGGTTCATACAAATGAACCGTGGCTTGTTGGAACTAAACACTGTTGAGAACCAGTGTAGATAGATAGATAGACAGACAGACAGAAAGACAGACAGACATGACGGTGAGTATATAATGACAGAATTTTCATTTTGTGAGTGAAGTATCCCTTTAACTTCAGTTGTCTGGTTTCTGGGAAATACTCATGGTCATTTTTTCTTCTGTTACTTCCCTCTCTTTCATCATGTTTGCCACTGACTGTTTGTTTTAAAAAAGCAAAGGAATTATGTGGCAGGGCAGAGGGTGGGGCTGGGTCGTGATTCTACACACCCTTATCAGGCTAATCAAGCCTCCGAGAGGGATAAAGGCTGACTGCGGAGGATGGTGCGGGAGAGAGAGATAGTTTACGGACATGTCCGTCATGTGTGTGTGTTTGTCTTTTGTTTAAGTTAATCATTAAAATATTGTTTATATCGCCAGGCCGGTTCTCGCCTCATCCTTTCCATTGAACTGCTTTACAAATTAGTTCTACAGGAAATGTCCTAATTTTGTAAATTTCCCTGAATGTGGGATACTTTCACTATCAATATTTCTTTTTCCCAGATGGTAGGCTTATTCATAAATTTCTGGCATTGTAATTTCATTCACATAAGCTGCTACCCAACTGTACAGAATGCATTAGCTACGTAAACAAAGGATGCGTTACCTTAAGCACTCTTTTAGTTCAGAATATATCATTGACAAAGTTTTCTGCTAAATATAACTGTTTGTGGCAATTTGCACGCAGGCTGTTGGATGAGTCAGGCAGGTATGGTGAGACAGCTACAGCTCAGGGAGAACATAATTTAAACAGCCCAGAAGCCTAGATTTAGATGTTAACAAAGAAATACGGGGAACAAAAATCTCCCCCACCATCAGTAATAATTCTGAACAAAACAAAATCAAAGAAGGTTTTGAAGGTTTGAAGCATTGACGGTGAAAAAAGAGCCTTGCAAAGCTGCAATCTTATTACCATTTTTCTAGTTCAGTTGCAATAAAAATCATAAAACAACAACTGATCTGAGCACCTCATCTAGTTGGTCTGATTCAACAGGGAAGTGCAAACAGAGATTAGATTGTGTTGAAGAGGAGTTGATCACTATATTTAAATGTGTATTTGTGTTCAGTAACATAAGTGTGATTTTTTGACTCAAGCATGCAGAGGATTTTACATATTAAGGAAGTGCAAGTCCTTGACTTCCACACCCCACCTTTACTTCAACAGAAACACACACACAGACTAAAGAATGTTGAAAAGGTAATAATGACTATGTTATCTATTATTAATAAGGAATCACAGCTGCCTGCCCAAAATAGGGCATTCTCATTTGCCTCCAGTGCTCTCTGTGTTTCATATTCATTGTGATGATTCAATGCTAGGATGACGGTAGGAGTTTCTACCCGGAGCAAACTCTGTACCTTCTCTGAGCCCGTACTGCATTATTTAAACTATGAAAAGAAGGGTGGAAACATTCCAGCTATAGATGCAATCTGTCAATACAGAGAAGCAAGAAATCTGAAATTCTCAAAAACTCATCAAAACTGCCTTAAAAAAACAGTAGACTTTTGTTCAGTTTGTTCAGACTGTACATTGAGCTACTAAGCAAAGTGTCTTATCTTTGTAAATAATAGAAAGTAATTTTTGTAAGTCTGGGATTGTCATGTATATTCTGTTGGTTCCTGTTTTCTATGTCTTTTATTTTGAAAAGTTAAGTTTCTGTTTCTTAGTCATATGATGTCCTGTTTTCCCTCCATGTACATGTGTCTTGTTTTCATTGGTTTATTGTTTAATTATCTTGTTTAGAGTTCTGTTTGTTCATTGGTTTATGTTCCCCCATTTCAAGTATTTAAGCCTTCATGTTTGCCATTGTCCTTTGTTGAGTATTGTTGATGTAGTATTGTTTCATGGATGTTTCAAGTCTATTCATGTTTATGTTCATGTTTTTAGTTAGGGTTTTTGGATATTCACTATTGTAAATAAACTGCACTTGGGTTCGTTATCGGATCACCGTCTGCTACTGTGTCATTGCCAGTAACGATACAGAATACTAGACCGCCCATTATGGAACCAGCAGTTCAGCTCCTGCATCTTCGTCAGGGGAATCAACCCCTGGAGAATTATGTGGAGGACTTTTGTGCTCTGGAATACCAAGTAGACTTTAATGAGGTGGCTTTTTGGACTAATTGAGTGTATCTTTTCGTTAATTCCAGAATGTCAGAGTACTCACAGCCTGGTTCAATATATCGACCTCACGCTACAGATTATTGGTTCCACGTTCAATGTGAGGGAGGCGGATGCCAAGCCAGAGTTCCACGACATGCTACTGCCGAGCCAGATGTCCACGACATGGCCGCCAAGCCAGAGTTTCACATCATGTCTGCCAAGCCAGAGTTTCATGTCATTGCCGCCAATCCAGCATCCCATGTCATTACCAATGAGCCCATGCCTGTCATGGCCAATGAGCCAATGCCCATGTCTGTCACAGCCATGTCAGAGTCAGCTCCAGGCCATGTTATGCCTCAGCCTGCTCCATGCCATGTCACAGCCACGCCTCAGCCTGCTCTATGCCATGTCACAGCCACGCCATATCCTGCTCCATGCCATGTCACAGCCACGCCTCAGCCTGCTCCATGCCATGTCACAGCCAAGCCAGAGTCAGCTCCAGGACATGTCATAGCCAAGCCAGAGTCAGCTCCAGGCCATGTCACAGCCAAGCCAGAGTCAGCTCCAGGCCATGTCACAGCCAATCCTCAGCCTGCTCCATGCCATGTCACAGCCACGCCTCAGCCTACTCCGTGCCATGTCACAGCCATGTGTGTGTGTGTGTATATACAGTATATATATATATATATATATGTGTGTATTTGTATATAAAACAAAATGTGAATTATATTGTGTCATTGTGACAGGAATTATGATTTTTTTTCTCAACAAAAATATAAAAAAAAAGAAAACCTAACTAAAAACATGAACATAAACATGAACCAGACTTGAAACATCCATGAAACAACATTACATCAACAATACTCAACAAAGACAATGGAAAACACGAGGACTTAAATACATGACAAAGGGGAACATAAACCAATGTACCGGAAACTGACTTTTCAAAATAAAAGACATGGGAAACAGGAACCAACAGAATAAACTTGACATTTGCATTAAGCAGAGAAAGTGGTCTATATGAACCACAGGAAGTCGGATCTTTGCCCTCCTTAAGAAGGAAAATTAAATTAGAAACCTGTCCGGACCAGGGGCTTTATTAGGTTGCATGGTTTTAATTGAATTTAACATTTCTTCAAGAGAGAGTGGGGAGTCCAATCTTTTGACAGTATTAGAATCAATAACAGGGTTACAAATGTTCTGAAGAAATTCCTCTAATTTAGTATTGGCCGCAAAAAATTCCGATTTATAAAGTGAAGAGTAAAATGATTTAAAAGTAGTATTAATTTCCATGGGATCTGTAGTGATGTCATGTTCTCTGTTGTCTTTTGTTTTTGTGCTGTTATTTTGAAGTTTAGTTTAGTTCCTGTTTGGTTTTTGTAGTCCTGTGTAGTTTCATTTTATGATTGGTTTTCCCCTGATTAGTTCTCCTTCCCTGATTATTTCCCCAGGTGTTCCTTTCTGTCATGTTCACTGTTGTTTTTTGTTTTTGTGCTGTTATTTTGAAGTTTAGTTTAGTTCCTGTTTGGTTTTTGTAGTCCTGTGTAGTTTCATTTTATGATCCATATTTGGTGGTTAGTTCTTCTGTGACATAGCAGGCAGAGAAAGAGGATCTAAATGCAACCGTTTATTTACTAAACAAAGAATCAAAGAAAAGCACTGAAAACCTGGCACAGAGCAAACCAAAAACATGCAAGAACTAACAAGGAAACAAAGAAACTAAAAGGGCTTATATACAAAAAGGAACAAACAAGGGAATAAGGAACACCTGGGGAAATAATCAGGGAAGGAGAACTAATCAGGGGAAAACCAATCATAAAATGAGACTACACAGGACTACAAAAACCAAACAGGAACTAAACTAAACTTCAAAATAACAGCACAAAAACAAAAGACAACAGAGAACATGACAAGTGATAACATTATAAATGTTTTTAATACTGGGTATCAGACGAGACGTGGCCTGTCGCCGTAGCTGATGTGCAAGTAAACGACTTGGCTTGTCACCGTGTTCATAATATGAACTATGAGTACGTAGTAACAATCGCTCTGTTTCTTTAGTCGAAATAAGATCAAATTCTGCTTGTAAGTCAAGACGCTGTTTAAGTAGTTCTGGAGAAGGCCCTAGTGAATATCTTAGATCGAGGTTACTGATCACAGATGTGAGTTCATTAAGCCTAGCATTGCGCCTTTTATTAGAGAGAGCAGAATAAGAAATTATCTGCCCTCTAAGATAGGATTTAAGTGTCTCCCATAACAATGAATAAGATGTGGAGTCATTCTGATTGAAGGAAAGAAAATCATCAATAGAAGTTGAAATGAACTCACAAAATCGCAACTCGTCAAAAACACAATTTAAATCCCCTCCAAAATCAACAGGTGAGTAATTAAGAAGGGGAGGTTGATCAATAATCTGTTCGTAAATGCCACATCATCAAAATTTGGAGCATATATATTTACCAACAAAACCAGTCTTTGCATTAGGGTATCAGCAACTATAAGGTATCTGCCATTCACATCAGCAATAACATTAGAAGTGGAAAAATCTGACTTTTTGCTAATTAAAATAGCAACCCTCTTGCCTTTGAATTAAAGTTTGAGTGGAAGACCTTTTCTCACCCAAGGGCAGTGTAGCCTATGTTGATCTTTAATACGAAGGTGAGTCTCCTATAAAAATACTATATCAGAGTTTAAAAGTTTCAAATGTGTAAAAACCTTAGATCTCTTGACAGGATTCCCCATACCTCTGACGTTCCAACTAATAAATCTTAGGAGGCATGCCTAACCCATATTACTATTAACCATTTAAATAAAATAAGCAACAGGTATACAGATAGCCAGTTAGAGCCGAAGTAGAACCCCCCAAACAAACCCCTGAACACACTTACACCCAAATTCTCCATATAACAAAAGAACAAAGGAGACAGCAGTGTTTCCCACGATACCCAAAAGTTGTCCACAATGAGAAAACAACTCAGAGAGTAAGAAGAACTAACCAAAAAAAATAAAAATAGGTCATAGAAAAGACTCCTACTGACTTTAAGTCTGATGAACAGTCTGCGTGCAATAACAAATACAATATAAAATATTTTAAAGCTTTGTGTTACAAACTACTGTGTCTGAAGGTGATGCCCCAGAAGGTAAGTGCCCCAGTAGCATTAATCAAATGATTGCAAAGAACAGATGGATGAAAAACAGGTAATAAAATAGTATAGCACATAAGGCTGAGGAAAAAATACTGTAACGTTAATACTAACAACATTAAACTAGACAGAGCATCAGAACAGAAAACCACATATTATTAAAATGGTAGATTAACGAGGAAGTTCACTGAATCTTGTTGGAAGCCTGAGTGCAAAAAAAGAGAGCGAAAAATACGGCACTGTCATAGCTGTTACAGCTCACCCAGATGTCAAAAATTTGACATAATCCCCTGCTTCCTCCGCTGAAACGAAGTCCTTCTGAACACCACTGTATGTAATGCGAAGGGTGAAGTATTCCATAGCGAGTGCCCTCAATGCCATGAAGTTGATGCCTGACCTCGTTGAATGCGGCCCGAGTCCGGGCTATCTTGGCAGTGTGGTCTGGAAAGACTGAAATGGTCAAGTCCCCATATTTAATCCGTTGGAGCTCTCTCACACTGCGTAAAATGTCAACACAATCACTATGATAGTGAAGTCTACACACAATAGCTCAAGGTCGTTCACCAGGCTTGGGCTTAGGCTGAAGTGTCCGGTGGGACCGGTCCAAAACTGGCTCCTTCTTCAGACCAAACGCTCCCTTTAGCAAGGTGGCTACAGTAACAGTGGTACAAGAGTCAGCCCCCTCTGGAATTCCCCCTATCCAAATGTTGTTACGCCTTGACCTAGACTCCAAATCCTCACATTTATTCTCCAACTTATCTACGGTAGCAGTGAGACACTCTATAGTATTTTTCATCTGAGACACTCTATAGTATTTTTCATCTGAGCTATGTCATCGGTACAACCTGAGAGAGCATGCTCCATTTCCCCGACAGTACCTTTGAGTATCAGTATAGTAGCATCGGTAGCAGCTTTATCTTTAACCAGCTGTGTTTTCACGGCTTGCAGATCATGCTTGATCGTTGACAGGACATCCCCGAGTGTCTTCTGGAGTTCCTTTTTAAAAATATCGGTGATGTCTTTCCTCAGCGAAGCCAGCAACTCCAACTTATGGGAGGCGATGTCAGAGTCAGACCAAGGCAAGTCGGACTCAGCGGGAGAAGGCGATTCACTCGAGGCTGTGGTCGTGGCGCGTTCACTAGGCCTCAATTGTGTCTGAATAGTATTCCAAGTTTTCATGTTCTTTCCAGATATTTTAAAGTAAATCAAGGTTAAATATGCAAACAAAAACAGATTAAAGTAAGTCAAGATCAAATGTATGACTGAAAAGCGCAAGTAAATTACAATTTTAATCAAAAACAGCCGGCGCCTCCAACTTCACGTCCTACTCCATTAGCAGCTCAGCAGTGCCCCCCTTTAGTTAGGTTTTTTATATTCACCATTGTAAATAAACTGCACTTGGGTTCGTTATCGTATCATCGTCTGCTCCTGTGTCATTGCTGGCCAGCAACGTTACAGGGATGAAGTCTTACATTTAAAAGATAATAATCTTTGATCTTTAAATCTTCTACTTTGAAGTTAAGCTTCCCTTATCTTTAATGAAGAGTTTGCTTGATTATAATTAAGACATTAAATGAATGATTGATTTTTACATTTTCTGCAGAAAATGTGAGTAGTGCTGTGAATCTGGTTCCTATTGGGTCATCAAAGATGTCTATGTGTTTTCTTACCCCATTTAAATGTTCAAGAGTTGAAAACCTTGCATTTTTTTGCATGAAAAACAATATTTTCATGCAAAAATTATAATTCCCTTATCATTTACACACCTTTATGCCATCTCAAACTTGACATATTTTCTTTCTTCTGAGGAACACAAAGACATGTTGATGAGATCTGATGTGTTTTTGTCCATGCAAGTCAGTTGGGTGCAACATTTCAAGCACTGAAAAAGGACAAAGGCAGCATAAAAGTAATCCATAAAACTCAAGTGGTTTAATCCATGTTGGGTGTGAATCCCAGTAACAGCTCAAATAATCTTGAGAAATGACTTTATTTCACTTCAGAACAGGTCTCCATTGGTAATTTTGCAACATTAACAGCATACATGTGAGGAAGGGGGTCATTCTAATGAAATTGTATTACTGTAGAAAATTCAAGAAAAAATATACACGTATTATATTTCCTATTGTGTTGCGTAGCTTACTGTACAGGTCCTTCTGAATATACAGCTACAAGAAAATGTGTGTGAACCATTTTTTCATAAATTGGTCATTAAATATGATTGAATCTACAGCTAGGTCAAAACAAGAGTAAAACAAGTCTGCTTTAACAAATAACACACAAATAACCAGTGTTGAGTAAATTAACCAAAAAAGTAATCCACAACAGATTACTAGTTTCTTCTCTATCATGTCAATACGGTCTCCCCATCATCTGCCATCACCTGCTCTAACTTACCAGCATTCTAATCAGCAGCACCTACCTTTAATTACTCACTCATTAAGGACTCTATACTCTCCACTCACCTCCACATATTGTCTAGTCTATGCACTATGCTTTCTGCCCAAGTAGCTAAGTGTCTATTCCAAGTTTTCCTTGTCAGTTTGTTCATCCTGTTATTCATTTAACTGTTGAGTTAATTAATTTTCTGTTGTATTAAACATACCTGCAACTTGGGTTCTCATGTGCAGTTGGAGTCAGAAGTTCCCCTTCTGTCGCTCTTTCCACGTTGTGTCAGAGAAGCGACACTAGGGGTCTCTCTTGAGCGCCGATATTCACCTCTGATCTTATTGAAAAGGGCCAATGGGTGTTGGCAGTCAGTATTTGAATACCCCGCCCCCGGACATACGGGTATTTAAGCGGGGCAAATACGGGAGTTCATTCAGAAAATTTCTTCGGAGCCAATGGTCTGTCTGCAGTTTGCTGCGAGTTACACGCCACTTAAACGTTCCTGTTTTCCTCTGACGATCTGCATGCTGTTGGATCTTGACGGCGCACAACAGCGGCTTTCTCCTTCTCAGTGCACGGCGTGCATTGTTGCCCCTGAGCGCTCGACAGCGCAGACACGCATACACACACACTGTGTATTAAAAGAGTTTTTACTAAAAGAGTAATATTCTCTAAAAGAGCAAACACAGCGGCGTTGAACGTCCTTTTAAGGACGCGTCTTTTTCAAGATGCCTTTCCGCCCCTGTGTCGTTCCTGGATGCGGTAGAGTGCTCTCTGCTTCAGACGGCCACAGGCGCTGTCTCGTGTGTTTGGGCCGCGATCACACCGAGGCGGCGTTTGTGGATGGTTCATGTTCTCACTGCGAGAACATGACCATGACCACGTTGCGGTCGCGGCTCACTTTCAACAGAAAGCAAGCCACCCCAGCTGCACCCCGCATTGCTCCTTCTTCCCACGGGATTAAGGACGGTGCGGTTGGCGCTGGGGGCGATTTGGGGGCGGCAGCGGGTGCAGTTTCGCCGGGTAGCCCCCCGCGAACCTCCCGTTCCCCGACACGCTCGCTGGTCTCCGTCCACGCTCGCGGTTGGACAGCCTTCTCGGTTGGATGATTGGTTCCGGGGGGCAGCGCGCCGTTCGCGGCCTCGCATCCCCCCGGTCCCTTTCTTCCCGGAGGTGCATGATGAGCTGACGTCTACGTGGAGAGCCCCGCTCTCCGCTCGTCTAGGTGCCACCCGCTCCACTCTCTCCACCCTCGACGGCAGAGAGCGCCACGGGTACGACGCGATTCCCCAGGTTGATAGGGCAGTTGCGCACCATCTATGCCCCGGTAGCCCTACCTCCTGGCGGGGTCGCCCCGTACTCCCATCCAAGCCCTGTAGGACAACATCCTCGCTTAACGCGAAGGCCTACACTACGGCTGGACGCGCTGCCTCCGCCCTGCATGCGATGGCCCTCCTGCAAGTCCACCAGGCCAAAGCTCTCAGAAACATGCACAGGGGTGGACCTGATCCTGATGTGCTGCAGGAACTGCGCTCAGCGACCGACCTCGCCCTGAGAGCGACGAAGGCCACAGCGCAGGCACTCGGACAGACGATGGCCACCCTAGTGGTCCAGGAACGCCATCTTTGGCTCAACCTGGTCGAGATGCGTGAGGCTGACAAAAACCGCTTCCTGGACGCACCTGTCTCCCAGATTGGCCTTTTCGGTGACACCGTCGAGGACTTCGCCCAACAGTTCTCCGCGGTGAAGAAGCAGACGGAGGCCATTTCAGCACATCATGCCCCGCCGCAGACCTGCCGCTCACGGGCCCTGCCCCGTCTGCCCACCGAGGCGTCCCCCTGCGAGGAAACCAGCTCCTGCTCCGCCTCAACCCGGGCCCAGCTCTCAGCCCCAGCGTCGAGCACTCCGCAGGCGGTGCACGCCCCTGTCTCACGAACCCCTCCAGGACCCGGAAGGCTCCCAAGCATTCCTGAGACAGCAGACCCAGAGCCGAAGATGTTAGCTCCGGAGGTGGTAAGACCGCTCCGTCCCCGGTGGAGGGCCGGGAGGAGAATCCTTTGTTTTTCATTTGCCACACCCCTGGCGGGGCTGTGGTACCCACATTCTCAATAAAAGAGCTATTTCCTTTGCCTCTGGGTCACCTGGCCCGCAAATGCCGTTTTCACGGCAATGTGCTTTCAGATCACAACAGTCCCAGTACACGGACGCGGCGATCCGCCTTCCGCCTGCCCACGACTGTCCCCGGCCGGCCGGTTCAGGCGAGTCCAGAGGGCGCCAACATCAGACCTCCTCCTCAGTCAAGAACCCGCCCCTGCCGGGCAGCGAGCAAGGTAAGTGCTTTGAGTCTATTCTCAGCACCTCAGCCTCAGGCCGCAACGAAGCCGCCCGACGCTGCATTACCTGTTCCGCCCGCTGCGAGACCCGCCGGATGCGTCCAAAATACTGCGTCCCTTTGGTGCCCCTAAGCGCCAGAGCTTTCGCTTCCCAACGCATCACGCTGGCTGCACCGGACCATTCGACTTCGGTTACGCAATTCAGTTTGCCCGGCTCCGCCCCCTTCAGGAGCGTCCGCTTTCCGCAGTACACGGCGAGCACGCCAGTTCCCTGCGCCGCGAAATCGCGACCCTCTTAGCCAAGAGCGCGGTAGAGCCCGTCCCTCCTACCGAAATGAGGAAGGGTTTCTACAGCCCTTACTTCATTGTACCCAAGAAAGGCGGCGGCTTACGACCAATCCTGGACTTGCGAGTTTTCAATCGGGCCTTGTTAAAACTCCCGTTCAAAATGCTTACGCAAAGAAATATTCTGGCTGGCGTTCAGCATCTAGATTGGTTCGCAGCGGTGGACCTGAAGGACGCGTACTTCCACGTCTCAATTCTGCCACGACACCGACCCTTCCTACGGTTCGCGTTCGACGGCCAGGCGTTTCAGTACAAAGTCCTCCCCTTCGGCCCTGTGTCGTTCCTGGATGCGGTAGAGTGCTCTCTGCTTCAGACGGCCACAGGTGCTGTCTCGTGTGTTTGGGCCGCGATCACACCGAGGCGGCGTTTGTGGATGGTTCATGTTCTCACTGCGAGAACATGACCATGACCACGTTGCGGTCGCGGCTCACTTTCAACAGAAAGCAAGCCACCCCAGCTGCACCCCGCATTGCTCCTTCTTCCCACGGGATTAAGGACGGTGCGGTTGGCGCTGGAGGCGATTTGGAGGCGGCAGCGGTGCAGTTTCGCCGGGTAGCCCCGCGAACCTCCCGTTCCCGACACGCTTCGCTGGTCTCCGTCCACGCTTCGCGGTTGGACAGCCTTCTCGGTTGGATGATTGGTTCCGGGGGCAGCGCGCGTTCGCGACCTCGCATCCCCCGGTCCCTTTCTTCCGGAGGTGCATGATGAGCTGGCGTCTACGTGGAGAGCCCGCTCTCCGCTCGTCTAGGTGCCACCCGCTCCACTCTCTCCACCCTCGGCGGCAGAGAGCGCCCGCGGTACGACGCGATTCCCCAGGTTGATAGGGCAGTTGCGCACCATCTATGCCCCGGTAGCCCTACCTCCTGGCGGAGTCGCCCGTACTCCCATCCAAGCCCTGTAGGACAACATCCTCGCTAACGCGAAGGCCTACACTCATGGCTGGACGCGCTGCCTCCGCCCTGCATGCGATGGCCCTCCTGCAAGTCCACCAGGCCAAAGCTCTCAGAAACATGCACAGGGGTGGACCTGATCCTGATGTGCTGCAGGAACTGCGCTCAGCGACCGACCTCGCCCTGAGAGCGACGAAGGCCACAGCGCAGGCACTCGGACAGGCGATGGCCACCCTAGTGGTCCAGGAACGCCATCTTTGGCTCAACCTGGTCGAGATGCGTGAGGCTGACAAAACCGCTTCCTGGACGCACCTGTCTCCCAGATTGGCCTTTTCGGTGACACCGTCGAGGACTTTGCCCAACAGTTCTCCGCGGTGAAGAAGCAGGCGGAGGCCATTTACGCACATCATGCCCGCCGCCAGACCTGCCGCTACGGGCCCTGCCCCGTCTGCCCACCGAGGGCGTCCCCCTGCGAGGAAACCAGCTCCTGCTCCGCCTCAACCCGGGCCTAGCTCTCAGCCCCAGCGTCGAGCACTCCGCAGGCGGCGCACGCCCCCTGTCTCACGAACCCCCTCCAGGACCCGGAAGGCTCCCAAGCATTCCTGAGACAGCAGACCCAGAGCCGAAGATGTTAGCTCCGGAGGTGGTAAGACCGCTCCGTCCCCCGGTGGAGGGCCGGGAGGAGAATCCTTTGTTTTTTCATTTGCCACACCCCCTGACGGGGGCTGTGGTACCCACATTCTCAATAAAAGAGCTATTTCCTTTGCCTCTGGGTCACCTGGCCCGCAAATGCCGTTTTCACGGCAATGTGAAGTCCCAGTACACCGGACGCGGCGATCCCGCCTTCCGCCTGCCCACAACTGTCCCCCGGCCGGCCGGTTCAGACGAGTCCAGAGGACGCCAACATCAGACCTCCTCCTCAGTCAAGAACCCGCCCCCTGCCGGGCAGGATAAGTGCTTTGAGTCTATTCTCAGCACCTCAGCCTCAGGCCGCAACGAAGCCGCCCGACGCTGCATTACCTGTTCCGCCCCGCTGCGAGACCCCGCCGGGTACGTCCAAAATACTCGTCCCTTTGGTGCCCCTAGCGCAGAGCTTTCGCTTCCCAATGCATCACGCTGGCTGCACCGGACCATTCGACTCGGTTACGCAATTCAGTTTGCCCGGCTCTCACCCCCCTTCAGGGGCGTCCGCTTTTCCGCAGTACACGGCGAGCACGCCAGTTCCCTGCGCACGGAAATCGCGACCCTCTTAGCCAAGGGTGCGGTAGAGCCCGTCCCTCCTACCGAAATGAGGAAGGGTTTCTACAGCCCTTACTTCATTGTACCCAAGAAAGGCGGCGGCTTACGACCAATCCTGGACTTGCGAGTTTTCAATCGGGCCTTGTTAAAACTCCCGTTCAAAATGCTTACGCAAAGAAATATTCTGGCTGGCGTTCAGCATCTAGATTGGTTCGCAGCGGTGGACCTGAAGGACGCGTACTTCCACGTCTCAATTCTGCCACGACACCGACCCTTCCTACGGTTCGCGTTCGACGGCCAGGCGTTTCAGTACAAAGTCCTCCCTTCGGCCCTGTGTCGTTCCTGGATGCGGTAGAGTGCTCTCTGCTTCAGACGGCCACAGGCGCTGTCTCGTGTGTTTGGGCCGCGATCACACCGAGGCGGCGTTTGTGGATGGTTCATGTTCTCACTGCGAGAACATGACCATGACCACGTTGCGGTCGCGGCTCACTTTCAACAGAAAGCAAGCCACCCCAGCTGCACCCGCATTGCTCCTTCTTCCCACGGGATTAAGGACGGTGCGGTTGGCGCTGGAGGCGATTTGGGGCGGCAGCGGGTGCAGTTTCGCCGGGTAGCCCCCGCGAACCTCCCGTTCCCGACACGCTCGCTGGTCTCCGTCCACGCTCGCGGTTGGACAGCCTTCTCGGTTGGATGATTGGTTCCGGGGGGCAGCGCGCCGTTCGCGGCCTCGCATCCCCCCGGTCCCTTTCTTCCCGGAGGTGCATGATGAGCTGACGTCTACGTGGAGAGCCCCGCTCTCCGCTCGTCTAGGTGCCACCCGCTCCACTCTCTCCACCCTCGACGGCGGAGAGCGCCACGGGTACGACGCGATTCCCCAGGTTGATAGGGCAGTTGCGCACCATCTATGCCCCGGTAGCCCTACCTCCTGGCGGGGTCGCCTGCACTCCCATCCAAGCCCTGTAGGACAACATCCTCGCTTAACGCGAAGGCCTACACTACGGCTGGACGCGCTGCCTCCGCCCTGCATGCGATGGCCCTCCTGCAAGTCCACCAGGCCAAAGCTCTCAGAAACATGCACAGGGGTGGACCTGATCCTGATGTGCTGCAGGAACTGCGCTCAGCTGACCGACCTCGCCCTGAGAGCTGACGAAGGCCACAGCGCAGGCACTCGGACAGACGATGGCCACCCTAGTGGTCCAGGAACGCCATCTTTGGCTCAACCTGGTCGAGATGCGTGAGGCTGACAAAACCGCTTCCTGGACGCACCTGTCTCCCAGATTGGCCTTTTCGGTGACACCGCCGAGGACTTCGCCCAACAGTTCTCCTGCGGTGAAGAAGCAGACGGAGGCCATTTCGCGACATCATGCCCCGCCAGCAGACCTGCCGCCACGGGCCCTGCCCCGCCTGCCCACCGAGGGCGCCCCCTGCGAGGAAACCAGCTCCTGCTCCGCCTCAACCCGGGCCCAGCTCTCAGCCCCAGCTGCCGAAGCACTCCAGCAGGCGGCAGACGCTCCCTGTCTCACGAACCCCTCCAGGACCCGGAAGGCTCCCAAGCCGCTCCTGAGACAGCAGACCCAGAGCCGAAGATGTTAGCTCTGGAGGTGGTAAGACCGGCTCCGCCCCCGGTGGAGGGCCGGGAGGAGAATCCTTTGTTTTTTCATTTGCCACACCCCTGACGGGGCTGTGGTACCCACATTCTCAATAAAAGAGCTATTTCCTTTGCCTCTGGGTCACCTGGCTCGCAAATGCCGCTTTCACGGCAATGTGCTTTCAGATCACAACAGTCCCAGTACACCGGACGCCGGCGATCCCGCCTTCCGCCTGCCCACGACTGTCCTCCGGCCGGCCGGTTCAGACGAGTCCAGAGGACGCCAACATCAGACCTCCTCCTCAGTCAAGAACCCGCCCTGCCGGGCGCGGAGCAAGGTAAGTGCTTTGAGTCTATTCTCAGCACCTCAGCCTCAGGCCGCAACGAAGCCGCCCGACGCTGCATTACCTGTTCCGCCCGCTGCGAGACCCCGCCGGGTACGTCCAAAATACTCGTCCCTTTGGTGCCCCTAGCGCAGAGCTTTCGCTTCCCAACGCATCACGCTGGCTGCACCGGACCATTCGACTCGGTTATGCAATTCAGTTTGCCCGGCTCCCGCCCCTTCAGGGGCGTCCGCTTCCAGCAGTACACGGCGAGCACGCCAGTTCCCTGCGCACGGAAATCGCGACCCTCTTAGCCAAGGGCGCTGTAGAGCCCGTCCCTCCTACCGAAATGAGGAAGGGTTTCTACAGCCCTTACTTCATTGTACCCAAGAAAGGCGGCGGCTTACGTACCAATCCTGGACTTGCGAAGTTTTCAATCGGGCCTTGTTAAAACTCCCGCTCAAAATGCTTACGCAGAGAAATATTCTGGCTGGCGCTCAGCATCTAGATTGGTTTGCAGCGGTGGACCTGAAGGACGCGTACTTCCACGTCTCAATTCTGTCACGACACCGACCCTTCCTACGGTTCGCGTTCGACGGCCAGGCGTTTCAGTACAAAGTCCTCCCCTTCGGCCTGTCTCTGTCCCCTTGCGTCTTCACGAAAGTCGCAGAGGCAGCCCTTGCCCCGCTACGAGTAGCCGGCATCCGCATTCTCAACTACCTCGACGACTGGCTCATCCTAGCACACTCTCAAGAGTTACTATGCACACACAGAGACCAGGTGCTCCGGCACCTCAGCTGCTTGGGGCTTCAGGTCAACTGGGAAAAGAGCAAGCTCACTACGGTTCAGAGCATCTCTTTTCTCGGGTTGGAGTTAGACTCAGTCTCAATGACAGCACGTCTCACGAGCGAGCGTTCTCAGTCGGTGCTGGACTGCCTCGCTTCCTTCAAGCCAGGCACAGTGGTCCCTCTAAAACTTTTCCAAAGGCTCCTGGGGCATATGGCGTCCTCCGCGGCGGTCGCGCCGCTGGGGTTGATGCATATGAGACCACTCCAGCACTGGCTCCAGACTCGAGTCCCGAGACAATCAATTGCCTGGAGTTGCTGACCATCCTTCTTGCTCTCAGGAAGTTCCTCCCGTTAGTTCGGGACAAACATGTCCTCATGAGATCGGACAGCACCACGGTGGTGGCGTACATAAATCGCCAAGGCGGCGTACGCTCCCGCCACATGTCACAACTCGCCCGCCGTCTCCTCCTATGGAGCCAGCAGTTACTCAAGTCACTGCGTGCCACTCACATCCCCGGGCGCTCACAGAGCACCAGACGCTCTGAGCAGCTCTTTGTCTGCTTTGGGGGATGGCAGAAAGGGAATGCCGTCTCCAAACAGAGGCTCGCCCACTGGGTTGTCGATGCCATCACACTGGCTTATCACACCCAGGCCGTGCCCCTACACTTACGGGTCCGAGCTCACTCAACAAGGGGTGTTGCATCCTCGTGGGCACTGGCCAAGGGCACCTCCCTAGCAGACATCTGTAGAGCCGCGGGTTGGGCAACACCCAACACCTTCACGAGGTTTTACAACCTCCGCGTTGAGTCGGTTGCGTCTCGTGTTTTCTCAGGTCCGAGCCCGTAGAACTCGGTAACACATAGACCGACCGGCCGGGTGGATCACTTGCGCCCAGCGCCCTTTTCCTGACGTCAAGGTAAAGTAGTGCGCCTTCTTCCCAGGGCGCCCCACTCCGAGTCGGGCCCCTGGTCGATTCCTCGCCAGCCCTCTGGGTCCGCGGTTCAGCGGAGGAACTTGCCAACCCAAGCCACTGCGGGTACCCTGATGGCCACCCCGTACTGGTATAGGGGCTCCACAGGTAAAATAAGAAGGCCTCCTGTTCGGACTCCCCCTGTGTGTAATTCCACGGTTCTGTCCCCTTACGAGCGGACCCCCGTGTCTCCCTTAGGCAGTTACAGCTGCCTCGGTCGCCGTGCTGTAGCAACTCCCCCCTTTCGAGGCTGGCTCTACCACCGCACCATACTTTCCACACGAGCCCTAAGACGGCCGTGTGACGTGTCTACCACTTTTCCTCCCCAAGAAAAAGGGCAGGTGTGGTCTCCGCAGGGTCTGGGTAAGACCCCCTTCCCTATATGCGTGTAAGGGCCCCGGCCGTGATTGCTCTATGCGAGAAACATAGAGATAAAAGAGGCCCAGCCAGGCTGGCCCGTTCACATGTTGGCAAACATCGCCTTGTTCCCCTCCCAGGGTAACTAGAAGGACTCCGATGTTCTTATGGGGCATTGGGGAAGGGTACGTGCAGCCAGGTACAGACGATGCGTGGCACTGGATGAAATCCCTGCCCGCCTCTGTATCGGCGGTCCACGTACAAGGTTCAGCGCATGGCAAGATTGGAATGGGTCTCCTAGTGTCGCTTCTCCGACACAACGTAGAGAGAGCGACAGAAGGGGAACGTTTGGTTACGTATGTAACCTCCGTTCCCGAGGGAGGGAACGACACGTTGTGTCTTTCCTCCGCCATGTCGCTGAACCGAGCCACTGTTGTGGCTGGACCATTTCCGGCTCCTCAGAAAAATCCTGAATGAACTCCCGTATTTGCCCCGCTTAAATACCCGTATGTCCGGGGGCGGGGTATGCAAATACTGACTGCCAACTCCCATTGGCCCTTTTCAATAAGATCAGAGGTGAATATCGGCGCTCAAGAGAGACCCCTAGTGTCGCTTCTCCGACACAACGTGTCGTTCCCTCCCTCGGGGAACGGAGGTTACATACGTAACCAAACGTTTTTTTAACCACTCCACAGATTTCATATTAGCAAACTATAGTTTTGGCAAGTCATTTAGGACATCTACTTTGTGCATGACATGAGTAATTTTTCCAACAATTGCTTACAGACAGATTGTTTCACTTTTAACTGACTATATAACAATTCCAGTTAGTAAGAAGTTTAAATAAACTATGTTAACTGTGCCTTTAAGCACCTTGGAAAATTCCAGGAATTATGCTAAGCCTTTAGGCAATTAGCTTCTGATATGCTAGTTGGAGTCAATTGGAGGTGTTCGTATGGATATATTTTAAGGCCTACCTTCAAACTCGGTGCCTCTTTGCTTGATATCATGGGGAAATCAAAACAAATTGTGGACCTATACAAGTCATCATCATCAATCATTGGGAGTAATTTCCAAATGCTTGAAGGTACCACGTTCATCTGTACATACAATACTACACAAGTATAAACACTATGAGACCACGCAGCTATCAAACCTCTCAGGAAGGAGATGCATTCTGACTCATAGAGATGAATGTAGTTTGGTGCGAAAAGTGCAAATAAATCCCAGAACAACAGCAAAGCAAAGGACCCTGTGAAGATGCTGGAGGAAACAGGTAGACAAGTATCTATATCCATGGTAAAACGTGTCCTATATCGACATAACCTGAAAGGCTGCTGAGCAAGTAAGAAGCCACTGCTCCAAAACCGCCATAAAAAAGCCAGACTACAGTTTGCAAGTGCACATGGGGACAAAGATCTTAATTTTTGGAGAAATGTCCTCTGGTAAGATGAAACAAAAATTGGACTGTTTGGCATCATGTTGTGGGGGTGCTTTGCTGCAGGAGGGAATTGTGCACTTCACAAAATAGATGGCATCATGATGAAGGAATTATGTGGATTATATTGAAGCAATATATCAAGATATCAGCCAGGAGGTTAAAGCTTGGTTAAAAAATGGGTCTTCCAAATGAACAATGACCCCAAGCATACCTTCAGTTGTGGCAAAATGGCTTAAGGACAACAAAGTCAATGTATTGGAGTTGTCATCACAAAGTCCTGACCTCGATCTGATAGACAATTTGTGGGCAGAACTGAAAAAACATGTGCGAGCAAGGAAGCGTACAAACCTGACTCAGTTACACCAGTTTTGTCTGGAGGAATGGGCCAAAATTCCAGCAACTTATTGTGAGAAGCTTGTGGAAGGCTACCTAAAATGGTTGATCCAAGTTATATAATTTAAAGGCAATGCTACCAAATACTAACAAAGTGTATATAAACTTCTGACCCACTGGGAATGTGATGAAAGATATAAAACTTAAATAAATAATTCTCTCTACTATTATTCTGACATTTCACATTCTTAAAATATAGAATCTAGTGATTCTAACTGACCTAAGACAGGGAATATTTTACAATTAAATGTCAGGAATTGTAAAAAAAAAAAAAATTATTTGGCTAAGATGTATGTTAACTTCTGACTTCAACTATATTTTCTGTGTCTAGCTTCATTCCTGAGAGAAGACTAGACAAAGTTGTGAACGCTTTACCCACTTCATCAGATGGCAGAGCCAATACATTTACATTTACATTTATGCATTTGGCAAATGCTTTTATCCAAAGTGACTTACAGTGCACTTATTACAGGGACAATCCCCCCGGAGCAACCTGGAGTTAAGTGCCTTGCTCAAGGACACAATTGTGGTGGCTGTGGGGATCAAACCAACAACCTTCTGCTTACCAGTTCAGTGCTTTAGCCCACAACGCCACCACCACTCCACAAATACATTCACAGCAGCAACAGTAAGCTGTCCGATCCCTTCTCCGCTTAATCCTTCATCAGCTCTACCCTAAGACAGCTCACTGGCCACTCCAGTTTACTATTCCAGCTCCGTCAAGGATTGTAATGGCTTTCTGCACCAATGGCTCACTCATGTTCGAGATGCAACCCCGTTGGTTTCCCACAGAGCAAGCAAAGATCTCTTATACCATCTATCTCTCCTGACAGGGAAATCACTGCATTGAGGCTCAAAAATTTGGTGTCAGGGAGGCCAAATTACCCAGTCAGTCACCACGTTCATCGTTCACTTCCGGGAAGTCTTTGAACATCTGGCTGTTAATTCTCATGCAAGTGAACAGCTGTCCTTTTCTAAACAGAATAATTCTTCTGTATCGGATTACGTCCTCTGGTTCTTTACATGTGCAGCAGCCAGCGGCTGGAATGAACAAGCCCTGATGAACACCCTTTGCCAGGATCTGAATGATGAGAACCAAGAAATATGATCATATTAGCCCCATTTTATCATCGTTACATTGGCTACCTGTTAAATTCCTTATTGATTTTAAAATTCTGTTAACTACATACAAAGCTTTGAATGGTCTAGCTCCGCAGTACTTAAGTGATCTTCTACCACGCTATATTCCAACACGTTCATTAAGATCGCAAAATTCTGGCCTATTAATAGTTCCTAGAATATCAAAATCCACTAAAGGAGGAAGATCCTTTTCATATTTGGCTCCTAAACTATGGAATAGTCTCCCAAACACTGTTCGAGATGCAGACACACTCTCTCAGTTTAAGTCTAGACTAAAGACTCATCTATTTAGCCAGGCATACACCTAATTTATCCTCCAACCCACAATTAGGCTGCTTTAGTTGGGTCTGCCGAACCAGAAACCAGAAACATTGAGCATGATCTCTAACTCTGCAATAAATTAAATGGCATCTACGCTTACATCTTTTTATTTGTTTCCCTGTCTCAACCTCGGGACTCCTATCCTGAGGTCACCAGAACCGGCTGGATCCAGCACCATTCCTGCTTCATGTTGGACTCCACTGCTACATGTCGCAGAATGATGATGACTAAATGCAGCTGGTGCCAGCCAAACATCACTTCAATCTATTATGACGGACTTCAGAGGATGAAATGATGCCAACTCCAACCTGCATCACCTCTGTCTATTTATGGACTACGATCTTGAAATGAAATGCCAACAAAAGCCTTCATCAGCCAATTAGCAAGGACAATTGCATATATGTGAACTTCTGCAATTAATCAAGATGGACTTCAAAGACTTTGGTCATTAATCTTACAGTTCAAACACAATCGATGTTTAATCACTGACCCTTAACCCTTACTTAGTTTAATCATTTTAAACCATGATTTTACCTATACATAATTAATATTTACATTACATTCATAATGTTAGCCAGAGGGGAACTGGCCCCCACAGTGAGTCTGGTTTCTCCCAAGGTTATTTTTCTCCATTATTCTACATCTTATGGAGTTTTGTGTTCCTTGCCACAGTCGCCTACAGCTTGCTCACTGGGGTTATTAATACAATTATCATTTAATTATTTTTAAACACTATTAAAAATCGTATTTTATCTAAATTACACAATGATGATTAATCGACTTTATAGACATTACAGTTTTATCGTCTGTTAATGCTGATATTCTGTAAAGCTGCTTTGAAACGATGTGTGTTGTGAAAGGCGCTATACAAATAAAATTGAATTGAATTGAATTGAATCTACAGCTGCAGATGGCCGGTCTAGATGATTTCTTGTGACTTGAAACAATTATTCAACTCTCCTTCCAGGTGGACATCTTCAATCCTGCCATAAAGATTCATCTTATCTTTATCAATGTTCATATGTGGAACCTAAACACTCTTCCAGTCCCAATGCAAATCCATCCAGGGAGGAGCCGATACAACTTGGTTCTACGTGTCTAACACCAGCAGAGCAGCAGAGGAGGCTTGAACATCATCTCTGTCTACATTGTGGAGCTGCTGATCACCTCGTACCTGGCTGTTCTATCCAACCAACCAGATTAATGATGAGTGCTCTCTAATGTACTCCCACATAAACCATTCTATATCAATGTTCAGATCTCCACTCCTCATCATACTTTTTCTGTTGAAGCTCTTCTCAACTCAGTGTCGGCTGGGAACTTCATCTCCCATTCGGTCATCACCCAACTCCATATCCATGCGATCAAATTTTATAACCCTCTTCCCATCCACTCCATAGTCCAGAAACCTATTTATTATGGGTTTGTTACCCATTAAACTTAACCCATATCTCTTCAAGTAAGAGCTCTTCACTTGGAAACCCTGACTGCACTTATCCTGGAAAATTCTACAGCTGATGTTGTTCTGGTCCTACCATAGTTAATCCATCATAACCCCATCATATCATGTTCTTCCTGAAAGGTATTGGCCTGGGGTGAACAGTGTTTTTCCCATTTTCATTCTCTTCCTCACCAACAACCCATCCAGAATCTTTCTCTGTTATGCCTCACTACCACCATCAAGAGCCCTACTATCTCTTCCATGAATAACATTTCACCTGAATATGAGGAGTACCGTGATGTGTTCAGTCCTCAGAAAGCCTCCCAACTACCACCACATCGACCCTGGGACAGCACCAGCAAACTACTAACTGGTGCTCCTCTTCCTCATGTATGGGTATACCAACTATTCATCCCAGAACAGCAGGGAATGAAAGATTACATAGATGAAGCTCTTCGACAAGGATATATAAGTCCATCCACTTCTGCTGCTGCATCCAGTTTCTTCTTTGTGGTTAAGAAACGTCAGAGGTCTCTGACCTTGTATCAGCTACCATGCCTTTAACCAGCGGTTGCCAACCCTGTTCCTGGAAGCCCCCCAACACTGCACATTTTGTGTATCTCCCTTTTCTGGCACATCAAATTCAGTTATAGAAGTCTCCAACAAGCTGATGAGTTGAATCAGGTGTGTTTGATTAGGAAGATATCTAAAATGCTTAGTGTTGGGGGGTCTCGAGGAACAGGGTTGGGAACCACTGCCTTAAACCACATCACCAACAAATGGTGCCGAATCCCTTGCAACTACTGAGAGGGGCCAACATCTTCAAAAAACTGGACTTGCATAGTGCCTACACTATCATCCACATATGCGAGGGTGATGAATGGATGACCCCATTTGTCAACTCCGGGGGGAACTATGAGTACAGCGTTATGCCTTATGGGTTTGTCAACGCCCCCTCAGTCTTTCAGTCTTACATGAACAAGATCTTTTGGGATTATCTCCATCAGTTTATCATAGTCTACATTGATGAATTCCTTATCTAATCTTCAAACTTCAATGAACATTTCCATCACGTAAGACTGGTCCTGCAACGCCTTCACCAACACCACCTGTATCTAAATTAAGAAAAATTTCAGTTTCATCAAACCTCCATCCATTTCTTAGGATATGTCATTGGGTCCATGGGCATCCAGATAGATACAACCAAGGTCCAGGCCACAACCATCCATGGTGAAGGAGTTACAGCAGTTCCTTGGTTTCACCAATTTCTATCAATGTTGTATCAGGAACTGCAGCACGGTAGTCCCACCCCTCGCCAGTCTTCGAAAAGGGAAACACAAATCTATCTTCTGGTCTCCTCAATCCAACACAGCATTCCAGTTACTCAAGTCTGCCTTCACCGCCGCTCCCAACCTCATGCGCCCCAACCCCAATCTTACTTTCATTGTTGAAGTTGATTTCTCCATCACCGGAGTGGGAGCAGTCTTATCCTAGCGACAAGGTCCTCTGACATCAGATGTTAGATTGAATCAACTAATCTCCTGGATCAGGATACCAAGGAGTGTCTTAAACTCTCACGTCAGTTCAGAACCTTTACTGATGACTCAAGTTGTCGCCGACTATGTCTGTGCTTGTCCCAATTATGCCAAAGCTAAAGTACCTAGTACTCTTCCATATGGCAAACTCTTAACCTTACCTATACCATGTTAACCATGGTTCCACATGAGGGTGGACTTCATCACAGACCTCCTTTCCATCATGGGCTATACATGTGTTCTGGTTGCGGTGGACCAGTTCTCTAACCATCGTATACCTCTCAAAGGACTTCCCATGGCCCTAGAAACAGCTGAGGCACTATTCTAACATGTCTTTAGGAATCATGGCCTCCCTGAAGACCTAGTGTCTGACCGAGGTCCAAAATTCACCACAAGAGTAAGGAAGACCTTCTTCAGTCTCCTGGTTGGCTACATTAGCGTCTCTTCTGAATACCATCTGCAAACTACTGGTCAGACTGAAAGGAAGATCCAGGTGATAGGTTGGATTTTAAGAACAAACTCCAAACAATACAAGTAGAGCCGTTATTTTCCCTTGGCAGAATATGCCCAGAACTCTCTTCCTCAGTCCTCTACTGGACTCACATCATTTGGGCCTCTGGAGCAGCTGGTGGGGGGGGGGGGGTGTACTGTCAAGCCTACATCCGTCTCCCCATCATCTGCTATCACCTGCTCCAACTCACCAGCATTCTAATCAACAGCACCTGCCTCTACAATAATTACTCACTCATTAAGGACTCTATTTATACTCTCCACTCACTACTATTGTCTAGTCTTGTAGATCATTTGTTTAGACCGCACTATGCTTTACTCCTAAGAAGCTATGTGTTTATTCCTAGATCTCTCTCCCGCACCATCCTCTGCAGTCAGCCTTTATCCCTCTCAGAGGCTTGATTAGCCTGATAAGGGACCGGGTGTTTAGAATCATGACCCGGCCCTGCCCTCCGCCCTGCCACAGTCTTTCGCCCCCTCTGCCGGCAGGTCATCCCTGTCTACCTGGATGAGGGAGGGTACAAGGGGAGGGAAACAGAAATAATAAAAATGGGGGGTACTTCCTGTAAGAGTGTAGTACCCCCCCAAAAAACACTGTAAAATTTAAACAAGAGGGAAAAGACCAACGCGGAGCAGCAGTGAGAGAGAGAGAACACTTACTCGCCAGTTCTCCGATACGCCGTAGCTTGTTCCTCGGCCACTCCTCCATCCTCTAACGGACGACAGCCACACCTCTCAGGGCGGATCGGCGGCAGTCCTCCAGCCTCTGGCTGACGGAACGCCCCGCCGCTTTCTCGGGGAATGCTCGCGGTTGGCGGTCTCAGACCCTGCCGCGTTTCAGCGGCTGGTAGGGGACTCCTCCGCCCCTGGCAGCGGCCCTGACCGCTCCAGGTGGTCGGTTAGGAGCCCCTTCTCCCCTCGCAGTCGGCGGCCGTTCCTCTGATTCCAGGCGGCCGGGCTCCTCGTCCCCCAGCAGATGGCCGCAGCTGCTCCATAGGGGTGGACGTAGTTGCGAGGACTGTACTGTGGCATAGTCCTCCTCCTTCCCAGATTTTGGCACCAGTGTAACGCAGTTTAATGGAAAGGAGGAGGCGAGAACCGGCTTGGCAATATAAATTATATTTTAATTATAAACTTAAACAAAAGACATCAACACACACATGACGGACATGTCCGTAAACGATCTCTCTCTCTCTCCCGCACCATCCTCCACAGTCGGCCTTTATTAGTCTTGATTAGCATTATAAGGGACAGGGTGTGTAGAATCACGACCCGGCCCCGCCCTCCGCCCTGCTACAGTAATGCATTAACATTTTTTACTAAACGTAATTAGATGTCAGCAACTAATACCTTTTTAAAACAGATTTCACCAACACTTCAAATAGCTAAACATTTTTGTATTTTTATTGAACACTTTCTCAGACAGTTTTCCCTGGGTAAAAATGGTCTTCGGTGGTACACTCCGACATATACGTTCATAGCGATGCAGTTTCTTTATATACTATATATATAATATATATATATATAAATTGCAAATAATATTGGAGACAAGTCATTTATTTTTGATCATCTAGACTTCTGAATGCAACAGAATATTTTTTACTTCAAAGTGTGATGGGAAATCAAACCAACTTAACACCTTATTTTTATAGGGCTAGTTATAATATTCATGAGTAAACCACTTCACTGATTTGGGACTGTGCTTCTATAGTAAATATGTTTGTTTCCTACTTCAATACAGATATGTCAGGTTTTCGCTAGGAGAGAGGACCCAAATGCAGGATTGCGATTTACAGGCTTTTATTGATCAAAATAACAAAAACAAAAACTATCTGAAGTGGAAAAACACAGTCCAGGGTGACAAACACGTTGACGGGCTGGGCTGGAGAAGGAGAACCAACAGGAACATGCACTAGACCGGGAAACACAACAAACAGACACCTAACAGGGAGAAACATCCACACATTAAAGACACATGGTAAGACAACAAACTGGCACCAGACAGAGCACAAAAGGAGATTAAATAAAGGAGCATACAAGGAAGACAACAAGTGAGGCATGTGGAACTAATAACAAGATAACAGGGCAAACAAGGGGGCAGGGTTATCACACAAGACAGACACAAAAAGCCACACACTCACACAAATGACAGACACAAAAAACAGACATGAGTGCATGCTGCCAGGTTGACATAAGAGCAACATGCACTCATACTAACACACAGCAACACAATAGAACACACGACAAGACCAAAAAGGCAAGCCATGTATTATCACACAGGCCAAACAAGACTTGAGTGCACAGCACAAGACAAAACACAAGTGTCCGGACTCAGCCACCAAGTAAATAAAACCAAACCAACCAAAGAGGCTGAATCTAGACACAAGACAGAAACAAACAACACATAAGTGTCAGGGCTCTGCCACAAAAGTCAAGAAAACAAAACTAAGGGAAGAACCCTGATAAGATACTGATATTGTTTTTCTTTTATCAGACACTTAATAGTTTAGGAATCCAAACCAGGCCAGTTTGTTTGTTGCTATCAAACATTATTAGAAAAGGAAATATTATAATATTACACATTACATTTTTCATAATTTATATTCTACATTGTAGCCTACTTGCCCTTGTGTTTACCATAGGAATATGGATTGCTCATCAGTTATTAGTTAGGTAGTTGTAAAAAAATTAATGTAAAAAAAAAAAACTGTTTATTTGTTATGAAAAAATAATAGCCACATTCAAAGTGATTTAATTTTTTTTAAACTTTTTTTTTTAACTTTAATACAACTACCAAAGTTGTAATGCAAAAATATTTTAAATGTTACTGTGATAATTGTTAGAAATTGTGTGTTGATGTGAAAAGTCTTGTTATTGATGCTGGTGTGGGTGTTTTCTATTTTCCTCATCAGTGCTGTTCAGAATATCAGTGCTATAGCCATTTGAAATGGTTGAATTGCTCCATAGCTCTTTAAAATAGAAAATACACATGTAGAATTAAAATGGGTTGCATGAGATTTGTTATGTACCATGATATCGAGGGAAGCCCAGTTTAATTGCATGTGATCCGCTCTGTGCTATCCTCTCACCAGACCATGCATGTCGAGGAAACTTGCTTTAATTAAGTAAAATTAACTTTTAAATGAATTTATTATGAAAGTATATATTTTAAGTAAATAGAATATAAAAGTCTAAGCATAATAAGATAACTTGGATATTGGCTGTGCCATCCAGTGTCTAAGGAATGCTTTCTCCACTGTGTACCGTTCTATACCGTAATTTCCGGACTATAAGCCGCAACTTTTTTCCCACGCTTTGAACCTCGCGGCTTATACAATGACTAATATATGGATTTTTCCCACTTTCAAATTTATAAAAAAAAAAAAACATTCTGTGACGTGCTCAGTTTTTTGGTGGCGTGAAGCTTTCATTAGACCAGTGAAATTGCCGAACGTGTTAAGGTCAAAACAACTTTTTTTGTTTACTCTTTAGATTAAATCGAGCGCGCTCAAACTTCCCATCATTCTGATTACGGTAGTAATTTTGTCACCCTCACCATGGCAAAGACATGGAGAAACGCATATGATGCTGCTTTCAAGTTGAAGGAAAAGGAAATAGAGCTGCTGCATGGGAGCTTGGTCTTAATGAGTCAATGATAAGACGTTGGAAACAGCAGCGTGAGGAATTGACTCTAAAATCTGAGGCTATTCAACTCCGACACCGAAGGAGATGACGTCAGTGGTTTCAGTGCACAGGGCGAGGAAGATAGTGACCAATGACTTTCTTGGTAGGCTACTGTTTACAGCAAATGTTTTAATTACAAGCCGTGTGTGGCAGCGGGGGCGTGGTCAAGCACCCGTCCGGGAGAGAAAAGCTGTAAGGGCGCTTACACCTGCGCTAAATTATGTCTAACACCGGTGTCTAATTTCAAGTGCCCTGCTTCACGTGTCCTTCTTGGGAAAACTGTCACACTGGTGCCCGTGTGACAGTTTTCAGCAGGGCACTTGACGTTCCAGGTAAGGCTTTTAATGGCCACAGCAATGTTTACAATCAATTTTATAAAGTTTCTCAATTCTTCTATGCGCCAACACTAGACTGACGTGTGTCACTCTCTCAGCTCTGTGGCTGCTGCCTTTTTATGCCGCTCTCCCCATGCTTACTGAAATTAGACACCGGTGTTAGACATAATTTAGCTCAGGTGTAAGCGCCCTTACCGCTTTTCTCTCCCAGGCGGAGCTTGACTACGCCCCCGCTGCCACACCGTGTTTCGTTAAAGCCTATTTATTTTTGTTACAAGCTGTGTTTCGTTAAAGCCTGAGTAAAGTTCATTTGTTTCAATGTACCGGTAGGCACCTGCGCTTTATTTAAAAATCAGTGGGTGCGGCTTATATTCAGGTGCGCTCAATAGTCCTGAAATTACGGTATATAATATTACTCTGTGTACATTTGACATAAGTTAAGACAGCATATGTGTGTCTCCCATAGCATAGCTATGTAGGCTATACAACCTTGTGTACATGTTTCTGGTTTACATAATGCCCAGACATTTCTATATTAGTTCCTATTTTCAATGTTTGATATTTAAAAATATACTATAATAGTAGTTGGATAGAGAAGAGCGCATCATTTGTGCCAGAAATTCTCGGTGGATCGCACAACACACAAGTGATACCAGTCTTCAATCACCTTATGCACATCCGCGTATCACATGAGAAACATATTTAGCGCTTATCTTGCCTTCTGAGCTTCGGCTGATTTGCTTTGGCTGCCACCAAAAAAATGTAAATGCAGGAAAAACCCTGTCAGATCTCATGACCAACAGTTGTGTAGCGTTGTTAAGGCCCGTGCTTTGTGTGCGTTTCTTCTCCTGGATGTGACGTCATGACTCTGCTACTTTTTCACTCTGTTGAGTCTGAATGTTTAGGTCCGCCTCTGTGCACCTGCATCTCGTTGTATGCGTTGCTGATTATGTATAGTAAGGACGTTGAAGCGGAGCACAGCAGAGAGAGAGAGACGGAGAGAGGAGATTCATCTGCAACAAAGCTTTGTTTTGTTTTCTTTCTTAATAGTGGTTTTGTTTTGATTTATTACCATTCATTAATTATTCTAGGACTATCTTTGTTTTATTTGTCATATGATACGTGTTTCCTTAGTGTTATGGATAGTTTTGTTTATTTAATAAATGTTTATGCACTGTACTTTGGTAGTATGTGTCCTTCTTTGTGTTACATTCCCCTTTCTGGCAAATTTAAATAGGGGTTTGTAACAAGTGTGCACTCCTGTGACAAGCCTCATCAAGTCGCAGCAGAGGCGGAGCCAGAGGGGTCTGGACATCTGATTGGCCACCCCGGGTGCCACCCCAACTTTTTATTCGCAACTGGCTGATTGACATCTCATTTAACCTCTTGTCAAAAGTCCGTTTGAAAGAGTTTTTCAAACGGACGACGAGCAGAGGACGAGAGAATATAGTTGCAAGATACAGAAGAATAAGAAAACAAACAAATGTTGAACAAATGTTTGTTTGCTGAATACATTTTATGAGACGCTGTGTGAGTTAATAAGGCTCCAATAGGCTACAGGTTAATCAGATTAGAGAGATCGTGTCGCAATTTAGCAAAACAATCCTTACGATTACATCGGCGCTAGTAATACATGCATATATCGTGCAGTATGGAAGTTACAGTATACAAATGTTTAGCTAATGTGGGGAAGTAGGATACAGCTTCAGCGAGTAAACATTTAGCAGTTTGAAATCGATTAGCTAGTTCAGTTACTTCAATTCAGAGAAGGGCTAGCAATGATCAAACTGGTAACTTAGACTGGTAGTTGATTTTAATGTACAGTTATTAAAATGAGGATTTGTATTTAAGATAAAAATGTTGGTAATTGGATGATTAGATGTAACCATAGGCTGTCATATTTTTGCACAGGATCAATAAAACATGAAAAGAAAGGGAGAGATATATTTTTAAAGGGAGAGTTCTTTTTAAAGAAGCACAAACAGGCAGATCAGGTACAAACAGACTCCAGCCCTTGCAACACCACTGGACCCGAGAGCAGCTCCCTAGGTGAGGCTAGTCAGAGTCAGTGTGGTCAGACTTCAGGACCACCAACAGGTCAGAGCATTTACCAGACACAGGCAGTCAGTCACATGCCAAGTTCAGGAATTTACATTGAGATGATTTTGTCAGATTAAAAGGAAAGTTCACCCAAAAATAATATAATAATAATTTACTCACCCTCATGCCAGTGCAAACCTGTATGACCTTCTTCTGCAGAACACAAAAGAAGATATTTTGAAGCATGTTGGTAACCAAATAGTTTTGGGTTCCCATCGACTTCCATTGTATTTTTTTTTCTAAACTATGGAAGTGATTGGGAACCAAAACTGTTTGGTTACCAGCATGCTTCAAAATATAATATTTTGTGTTCAGCAGAAGAAAGTCAGTCATACAGGTTTGGACGTTTAAAATGTTGGTTCATGTGTGTTCTTGTTGTTGATGGCTGTGGCATTTATATTGTGATTATACACAAATTGTTCTTGTGTTATAAAAAGATGTATCAAGGGATGACACAGAGACCTCTTGTTCTGAGAAAGACAGTGAGCCAGAGCTGCCAGGAGATGTTCAACACTTATAAACGCTGGTAAATTCTTTCCTCTCTGTAAGTACTGTGTGAAATTCTTTTATGTATTTTTTTGTAAATGTGAGGTTTTTTGTAACTAAACTCAGCATTTAATGTAACAGACACACGGTACTGTATCTTGTCTCCTTGGTACTTAAGGTTTATTTTCTGAAAATATTTAGGATGTTCAACACTTGTAGACACAAACAGAGTGACCCAATACTTTCCTCTATGTGAGTACTGTGTGAGTGTGTGTGAGTGTGTTATTACTATTGTTTTTTTTATTACAGAAATACAGCTTGTAAATCATACATACCAAATTTTTTTACATTTATATATTTAAGTGATGAATAGATTTAGGGGATAGATAGTTTGTACAGTATAAAAATCATTATGGAAATTCCCCATAAAACATGGAAAACATCTAGGTTACGTATGTAACCTCCGTTCCCCGATGGAGGGAATGAGACGTTGTGTCAGAGAAGCGACACTAGGGGTCTCTCTTGAGCGCCGATATTCACCTCTGAACTATGAAAAAAGACCAATGAGAGTTGGCACCCAGTATTTGCATGTCCCGCCCCCGGACATACAGGTATTTAAGCGGCGCAAATACGGGAGTTCATTCAGGATTTTTCTGAGGAGCCGGAAATGGTCCGGCCACAACAGTGGCTCGGCTCAGCGACGTGGCAGGGGAGACACAGAGTCTCGTTCCCTCCATCGGGGAACGGAGGTTACATACGTAACCTAGACGTTCCCCTTCTGTCGCTCTCTCCACGTTGTGTCAGAGAAGCGACACTAGGGGTCCATTTATAAAAGTGCCATGCGCTGAGCCGTGTACGTGAACTGCTGATACAGGAGCGAGCAGGTATTCTTACGTGCAGGACGACCAACTGTATAAGGCTGCACGTACCCTTCCCCAATACCCCATTTAAGCCATCAGGATTCCTTATCGTTACCCTGGAGGGGGGAACAAGGTGCTGGCCGCCAACCTGGGAACAGGCCAAGCCTGGCCGGGCCTCTTTTCTCGCATAGAGCAACTAAGGCTGGGGCCCTTACACGCATTGAGGGAAGGGGGTCTTAGCCCTTATTCAGGGCGGAGAAGACCCTGCGGAGGCCACACCTACCCGAGAGGGAAGGCAAGTTTAAGTGGCAAAACCATCAGAGGCCTGACTTAGGGCCTATGTGGAAAAGTTGGTGCGGTGGTGGATCCAGCCTCATAGAGGGGGGAACATACAGCACGGCAACCGAGGCGGCCGTGACTGCCTAAGGGAAACACGGGAGTCCGCTCGCCAGAGGAGACAGAACCGTGGTGTTACACACAGGGGGAGTTCGAAGGAGGCCTTACCTGTGGAGCACCTACACCAGTACAGGGTAGCTTGCGGTACCCGCAGTGGCTTGGGTCGGCGAGTTCCTCCGCTGAACTGCGACCCACGAGGGCTAGGGAGGAATCAACCAGTGTCCCAAACCTGGGATCTCCTGGGAATGAAGGCGCACTGTTTCCCCTGGTTAGGGGGAAGGGCGCTAGGTGCAAGTGATTCACCCGGTCAGATCGTGGGCGTGCTACCGAGTTCTACGGGCTCGGTACCTGAGAAAACACGGGACGATACTGACTAAACTCGGAGATTGTAGAATCCGCAAAAGTGTTAGGTGTTGCCCAGCCCGCTGCTCTACAAATGTCTGCTAGGGCAGTGCCCCTCCCAGCCAGTGCCCATGAGGACGCAATACTCCTGGTGGAGTGGGCTCGGACCCGCAAGAGGGGGGCACGGCCTGGGTGTGATAAGCCAGGGAAATGGCGTCGACAACCCAGTGGGCGAGTCTCTGCTTGGAGACAGCGTTCCCTATCTGCTGTCCCCCAAAGCAGACGAAGAGCTGCTCAGAGCGTCTGGTGCTCTGTGTGCGGTCCAGATAAATACGCAAAGCGCGTACTGGACACAACAGTGAAAGGGCTGGGTCTGCCTCCTCCTGGGGCAGCGCTTGCAGGTTCACCACCTGATCCCTGAAGGGTGTGGTAGGAACCTTGGGCACGTAGCCCAGTCGCGGTCTTAGGATCACGAAAGTGTCTTCCGGACCGAACTCCAGGCAAGCGTCGCTAACAGAGAACGCATGCAGGTCCCCAACCCTCTTGATGGAAGCGAGCGCGATCAGCAGGGCGGTCTTGAGAGAGAGGGCCCTGAGTCCAACTGAGTCAAGCAGCTCGAAGGGGGGTCTCTGGAGTCCCATAAGGACGACCGAGAGATCCCAGGAGGGGAACAGGTTAGGCCGGGAGGGAGTTATCCTCCGGGCACCTTTTAGGAACCTGACGATTAAGTCGTGCTTACCAAGAGACTTGCCGTCTACCGTGTCATGGTGGGCGCGATAGCGCAACATACACCTTGAGGGTGGAGGGGACAGCCTCCTCTCCAGCCTCTCCTGAAGAAACACGAGCACTGACCTAACTGCGCACTTCTGCGGGTCTTCGGCTCGGGAAGAACACCAATCCGCGAACAGACGCCACTTTAGAGCGTAAAGATGCCTGGTAGAGGGGGCTCTGGCTTGATTGTATCTATGACGGTCGATGGTAGGCCGGCTAGATCTTCCACATCCCGTCCAAGGGCCAGACGTGGAGGTTCCAGAAGTCTGGGTGCGGGTGCCAGAGCGTGCCCCGTCCCTGAGAAAGAAGGTCCTTCCTCAGGGGAATTCGCCAGGGAGGGGCTGTCGTGAGGAGCGTGAGGTCCGAAAAGTCCGGGTGGGCCAGTAAGGGGCTACCAGAATGACTTGCTCATCGTCCTCCCTGACCTTGCATAGCACCTGTGCAAGAAGGCTCACTGGGGGAAATGGGTACTTGCGCAGCCCCGTAGGCCAGCTGTGTGCCAACGCGTTTGCCCCGAGGGGAGCCTCTGTCCGGGCATACCAGAGCGGGCAGTGGGAGGTTTCTTGGGAGGCAAACAGGTCTACCTGAGCCTTGCCGAACCGGTCCCAAATCAGCTGGACCGACTGGGGGTGGAGCCTCCACTCTCCGCCAGGCAAGCTTTGTCTTGACAGCGCGTCCGCTAGCACATTGAGGTTGCCGGGGATGTGAGTGGCGCGCAGTGACTTGAGTCGCTGCTGACTCCAAACGAGGAGACGACGGGCGAGCTGTGACATGTGGAGGGAGCGTACTCCGCCTTGGCGGTTTATGTAGGCTATGACCGTGGTTCTGGCTGTCCTGACTAGGACGTGTTTGTTCCGAATTAACGAGAGAAACTTCTGCAGGGCCAGAAAAACAGCCAGCAGCTCTAGGCAGTTGATGTGCCAGCGCAGCGGGCCTCGGTTCCACCGGCCTGCGGCTGCGCGCCCATTGCACACGGCGCCCCAACCCAATTTGGAGGCGTCGGTTGTGACCAGAACACGTCGGGACACCTGCTGCAAGGGTACTCCTGCCCTTAGAAAGCAGAGGTCTGTCCAGGGTTTGAAGGTTTGCCGGCAGGCAGAGGTAACTTTTACGTTGTGCGTGCCGCGGCGCCATGCTCGTCTCGGGACTCGAGTCCGGAGCCAGTGCTGAAGTGGTCTCATATGCATCAACCCCAGTGGCGCGGCCGCCGCGGAGGATGCCATATGCCCCAGGAGCTGTTGGAAACGTTTTAGCGGGACCACAGCGCCTGGCTTGAAGGAAGCGAGGCATTTCAGCACTGACTGAGCACGCTCGTTGGAGAGACGTGCTGTCATTGAGACTGAGTCTAACTCCAGACCGAGAAAAGAGATGCTCTGGACCGGGAGAGCTTGCTCTTTTCTCATTTGACCTGAAGCCCCAAACGGCTGAGGTGGCTGAGCACCTGGTCTCTGTGTGCGCATAGTAACTCTCGGGAGTGGGTCAGTATGAGCCAGTCGTCGAGGTAATTGAGTATGCGTATGCCGGCTTCTCGGAGCGGGGCAAGAGCTGCCTCTGCGACTTTCGTGAAGATGCGAGGGGACAGAGACAGGCCGAAGGGGAGGACTTTGTACTGATACACCTGGCCGTCGAACGCGAACCATAGGAAGGGTCGATATCGAGGGCGAATTGAGATGTGGAAGTACGCGTCCTTCAGGTCTACCGCTGCGAACCAATCTAGATGCCGGACGCCAGATAGAAATTGTTTCTGGGTGAGCATTTTGAACGGGAGTTTGGACATGGTCCGATTGAAAACTCGTAGGTCCAAGATCGGTCGTAAGCCACCGCCTTTCTTGGGTACAACGAATTAAGGGCTGTAGAAACCCTTCTTCGTTTCGGTTGGAGGGACAGGCTCTGATCGCGTCCTTTAATAGAAGGGAGGCGATTTCTTCGTGCAGGGAATGGGCATGTTGGCCGTGTACTTCGGAAAAACTGTGAGGGCGCACATGACCGCGGAACCAATTAAGCCCGGGAAGCATAGCGGACCTTCTTGCGTCAGGCTCAGACTGGGCGGAGACCCGAAGGTGGCGGCTGAAATGGCTCTCTCTCACTACAAGAGAAAGCAGAGATCGTAACGCTGCCGCGGTTATGTTCTCACACTGAAAACATAACCCATTGGACAGAATGCTCATCCCGAGCTCGGACGGAAACAAGCAAGCGTGCCGGGGAGGCGGGGGGTTTCGAGGGGGTTCACCCGGCGAAACGGAGCCCGTCACTGTCCCCAGATCGTTTTCATCGCCCGCGGCGCCTGCCTCAATCCCGTAGGAAGGAGGCGAGGCGCGGGGGGGGTTTGGGGGGGCGGCTGAAGCGGCTTTTTCTCACTACAAGAAAAAGCCTACGACCGCAATGCTGTCATGGCTATGTTCTCGTACTGAAAACATAGACCATTCATAAAAACGCTGCCTGCGTGTGATCGCAACCCAGGAATGCAAGGCAGTTTTTATGGCCGTCAGAGGTGGGGAGAATCAACGCGTCCAGAAACTACACAGAGGCGGAAAATCGTCTTTAAAAAGACGCATCCTGAGAAGGCCGTTCAACGGCGCTGTGTTTTGCTCTTTTTGAGCGAAATTCACTCTTTTAGAATAACTCTTTCGAGTTGTCTGCGCTGTCGAAGCGCCCAGGGGCAAGAATGCACAGCCGTGCACGAATGAGAAAGCCGCTGTTATGCGCCGTCAGACCCAACAGCATGCAGAGTATCAGAGGATTAAACAGGAACTTGGTGTGTAACTCGCAGCAGACTGCATGCACGACCATTGGCTCCGAAGAAATTTTCTGAATGAACTCCCGTATTTGCGCCGCTTAAATACCCGTATGTCCGGGGGCGGGACATGCAAATACTGGGTGCCAACTCTCATTGGCCTCTCAAGAGAGACCCCTAGTGTCGCTTCTCTGACACATCGTGGAGAGAGCGACAGAAAGGGAACCAACATTGTGTGTGTGTGTGTGTGTGTGTGTGTGTGTGTGTGTGTGTGTGTGTGTGTGTGGACCCCCGAAAGTAGTAGTGGCCAACCCCTGGCAACCCTAAATATAAAACTCCAGTTCTGCCACTGAGTCGCAGACACTATAACAGATTTAAAAACCAGCTTGTCTGTACTCAGGTGTGTTCACTCTCCCAACAAGCAAGAGACTGAGAATGAGCCACAGCCAAGGAGAGCAAGATAATGGAAGCAGAAGAAAAAAAATTTTAATAAATAAAAACATCACCCACATCTCCCTACCCACTGTCTTTATTATTTTCAGCAGTTCTTCTTATTTTTTTCCTTTGCAAAAATGCCACCCTTTCAGGTTTGTTGACATGTTATCATGAATAAACTGTGTGAATTTGTGAATCAATTTCATAATCGTGGGAGGCAGCAGATGTCTTAAACCCACCCCTGCCCTAATCCTAACCATATGAAGCCTGTAAGACTAAGTAGCTTGCCAGGAACAATGAATGGCACCTTTCACCAATCGCAATGTGCTCGTAGTGCCATAGCAGCAGAGCACCACCTAACAAAACAAGAGTTTAAACTTTGTTGGCAGATTTAAAGGGAAATAACTGTTAGATCAGAATTTTTTTAAAAGTGAATGCAGGTACATTAAAAGCTCAGTTAACTTGTAATTCTGTTCTAAACATCATGTTTGCATATAATTAAGAGAAACTGTGCCATGTTTACTAGCCATTAATTTTTCTTCTTTAAATTTTTTGCACTTTATTATCATTCAGCAATGCACCGAATTATGTGCTAATGAAATCAGAGACTCTCCCCTCAAAACATGATCAAAAGAGACAACAGTGATTTGTTTTGCTTGTACACTTAATCGGATCAATCAAAATGCATCTTAATACTAGATGTACACAGGGCCTCATTCAGGCAAAAATGGTTGTGTAGTTGATACAGCCAGTTTGTGATCAGCAGTGTAATGTGCACACCAGCATGACAGAAAACAAGTCTGTGAGTCACAGTGACTGCAAGTCATGTTGTGTGCACTTGGCTTACTCCGATCTGATATCTAATGACTGTGGTCATATTAGTTTACGCTACGTCAGAGAAAGCTGCAAATCCATTGATTTAAATGGGAATGTTTCATCACAAGTACGTGGACGTAAAACATAATGCTCTGTGAAAGTGACATTCCGTCATGTGACCCAAAAGTTAAGGAAATTTTGCTGCTACTTTTGCTGCAATACACTGACACAGGCATCCGTTGACCAATTAGAATCGCAGAGAGGTGGATCCAGCTTTCGGAAATCCAATCTGGCTACCCTTAAATTTGTCCACGAACCAACATATTTACACTCGCCTATATCAGTCAAGCCACTGCATTTCAAGTGACAAGCAACTACAGTACTACTGTCTTTGAGTGCATAGTGCATCAATAGTGTGTCTATAATAGCCCATATGGGCTGGTCAACCACAGCGGCAGGACCATTCGATTCTCATGAACCAGAGCATCTAAACCTGTTTCTTAAATATGATCCCACTGGACTGCGCATAACTTCTTCTCTGTCCAATCTAGATGCAGATGGGGCCGTGGTTATTATGGCTAATTGTGTCTTAGTGTGACAGTGGCTTGGTAAAGAGCTATTATATGGTTATAGCCAGTCTTTTATTTGTCTGCCATTTATATCGGTCTAACAAGGGACAAAACAATCCGAAAAATAAGATACCACACAGACAAATTGGAGCCAGACAGAGAAGTGATACAAGAGAGTGTGAAAACAAGCTCGCTCTTATGTTTGCCTACTCAGACTGCAGAACACTCATGATGTAACAGATGGCTCTCTTCTGTCTCAAAATAACATCTGCCTATTTCTTCTTTATAAACGATAATATAGCTCACAGTGTTATCGAAGTCAATTAAATGGTTTTAGCATGATCCTTAAAAGAATCTTGCTCTTTTTGCCTTACGAGGATCAGTATCTGTCTCCCGCTTATTTGCACTGATTATTAGATCATCTCTAAATTTGTCTGATCAATTAAAGGAATAGTTTATACAAAATGAAAATTCTGCCATTATTTTCTAACCATCATCATGTTGCCTCAGACATAAGTTCACAATGCAATGTTTTCTCTATATTTTTCAGCTATTCCAAACACAGAAAGGGCACTGTCGCACACATGGCTCTTCTGTATTTGAGTGATACTGAAAGCAGAGTGTAGTGTAGTGCAGTGGTTCTCAAATTTATTTGGTCATGCCCCCCTTTAAAACAACAATTTGTCACAATGCCAACATTGTTCTGCATATTAAAAATACTAAAATAATAATTTCTGTATTACATAATTACATAAAACTTTTGAATTATTACACTTTCAAACCATACAAAAACAGAAGGAAAAATAAATACATAAAAAGTGATACTGCTGCAGGTGCAACCCCTGGGCATGAACACATTGTAAACAGAATCCTCCATTCAGCTGCATTTAAATGGCAGAACGTTTTCCTCTCAATGGAGGCATTTACATTGGATATTTTTTTTTATATAATAATATATAATTATAATTGCAAGGATTCATACCTTTGAATGTTAATCCACCTCAGTAGTATCTATAAAAGCATTTCTAAACTCCAGTAAGAATCAACGACTATGATTGGACCTTCCTGGCCAGCGCTGAGAAAAGTAACAGGTACTACGTGTCAGCGACAAGACTGAGGGATGAGAAGATGGTGATAGGCTGTCCAAGTTCAAAAAGCACCATTCAAATTGTCCTTAAAGGAATAGTTCACCCAAATATTATAATTTACTCAACCTCAGGCTATCCAAGATGTATCTGAGTTTCTTTCTTCATCAAAACACAATTTAAGATTTTTAGGATTTAATTTCAGGCCTCTTTTAAACAATACAAGTGAATGTACTCCATTTTTTCCAAAATGCATATTTAGGGTGCATCAAAATAATCCACACGACTTCAGTCAACAAATAAAGTTCTTCTGAACTCAAACGATTCATTACTTTTAGAAACAAAACAATACTTATGTACTTTTTAACAACAAATAATTGCTTCCGTACATCTTTGTGACGCTCTCATGAGAGGGATGACGTAAGCTTATTGGTAAGGTCACGCTTCACGTGGAGAATCCAGGAAACGCATCATTGTTTACAAGAGGAGCGCTGTACAAAATTTTTATTGTCTTTGCTGTACATTTGTATTTGTATGTGTATTGTTCAAAATTGGTGTGTGTATCCTGGATGCTTCAACCTTCAGAAACTTAAAAAAAATATATAACTTTTCATCGATTGCCTATACATGATCATAAGCGATTGAAGCTCTGGCTTATTATACTGAACCTGGATATCAGTACACCCCTACATTCTCTCAAATATTGAAGGGCGTACAGTGAACATTTTACCCCTAAGGATTTCAGACCATTGAAAGAAACAAAGGGTCAATATCTGAATTCATCGGCTGTGCCCATGCTGTTTTTTCAGTAAACTCAGGTATGTGTAAACGTTGTCAAATGTTCTCTGCACCTCCCTCAGCGCTCTGCTCCTCATCGCCCGATTTCTAATTCACCGCACCTGCACTCAATTCACTCGCTCATCACTGTCTGTATAAATAAGTTTGTGAAGCTTCTCTTCAGTGTGATGTCACCTGTACCACTGATCTCACTGTGTAAATAATGTGAATCTCAGTAAATGTATTTAATGGTGCAAACTGATGGATTATTTGCTGTACCCTAAATATGCATTTTGGACCCTCAAAAAAAAAATGGAGTACATTCACTTGCATTGTTTAAAGGAGGTCTGAAATTAAATCCTAAAAAGATACATTTTGGATGGCCTGAGGGTCATTATCAGAAAAGTTTCATTTTTGGGTGAACTATTCCTTTAACTCTTGTGCCTTATAGATCAATTCTTCTGAAGCCATTCGAAAGTGTTGAGTGAGGGACCGACCGAAATACCATTGTTAATTCATCATTTCACCAATTTGAAACTGGTGTGCAAGACATCTTTGTTTACAAAAGCGCAGCTGAGAGCGCACCTGGCGCTATTACACACTTTGTACAGTGCGTACTGTAGTACCTGCCAAAAGTTTAAACAAAGCAGGAGAAAAAGCAGAAGTGTAGAAATTGCGCACATTGGTTCTTGCATGAATTGTCACTATTTGTGCTAAATGTGTGAAAGTGATTTGAAAATGGGTCGGTCTTCCATGCCCCCACTACGGGGCGCACCCCACACTTTGAGAACCACTGGTGTAGTGGAACATTTATTTGTAAAAAAAAAAAAAAAAAAACACTACACAATTCGTCAGATGAGAAAAAAGGATGAAGCAGCAGTAAAAACCTCTTCAGGATTTGGGCAGCTGCAGCCCCAGCCCCGAAGGTTCATCTGACCCAGGTAGACTAGGTTTGTGCTCAGGCAGGTTAACATGTGCTGTTCCAGAGTAGCTTTAGTCTGTCTACCAGACTGATCTCACAGATAAATTGAAAACAGTAGTTTGACTTTTCTTTAGCTGAAAATGATCTGTGACTACTGAAATTGAAAACGCTGCCCTCAGTGGCCTAAGTGGCTAGAGTTGGGCATATGTGCATGTGTGAGCTCCATTTTCCAGGTGTCTCCATGCAGGGATGGGCAGTATTTCAGATCAATATATTTGAAATACATATTTGTATATTGTACTTTGTATTTTAAAGTCTTTTTAAAAATCTAATGTAATATGTATTTCAATAAATTTAAGTTTGGTATTAGTGTATTTTCAAAATACATAAAATATTTTGAGCCAGTCAACCTCTTAATGGCTGCTGATTTCCTGTATCAACTAGTTCAGGCATGCCCCCAACCCCAACTTTCATGCACGTGAGCTGAAGTCAGAGAGAATGGATCCATCTAGCATTGGATGAGGACATTTTCTGCGTTCCTGCAAGGAAATATGCTGCGTTCATTCAACTCGGATATAGGATCGTTCTACTTGATATCTCCGATGTCTGATCATAAAGGCATTCCATTGCCAGATGCTTGGAAGATGACGTGTAAGGAAACAAAACTGCAATGCTCCCGTTAGCTTAGCAGGTGTTCGATGGTCACCAGAGACGTTTACTAGCAACCCAGTTGATAAACAATGTTGCAATTCCAGCATTTGTGCTGCAGGTGTATGGTTATCAAAAGAGAGTATAACATATCTTGTTTTATACAGCTGTTTCTGCAGGCATTTGCTAAATATATGTTGTGTAAAGCTTTAAAATCATGTAATGTTGGAACTTTGTCTCATTTATCGATGACTTAATAAATTTGAATGTTTATCACTCACTTTTCTATATCTCCCTTGGAGATGTGTGACTTCAAGCACCTGCATCTCGAAATCGAATGCTGCCTTCAGGTGCACCTAGGAAGCTCGTACCACCAAGTCGGGCATTCGCTACCACGATATGTCACTCATTTAATTTTAATAGTTGGTCTCGGTCTGCTTCCAAACTAATTCTGGTGCGGTTTGATTGATATATGAACGCAACATGGACCAAAGACTCCTAAACGGACCAAAACCCAATTCCTGGCACTGTTTTGTCACCTTTACACATTTTTTAGCTCTTTGTTTGTTCTCAGAAGGTAGAAATACCACCATGTATACATATATAAATAAAACGAGCGCATTTTGGATGATCGACAAGTTCCGTCAAAAAATATACGTCATAAAAGCTGTCCAATCAGGTTGTGATTTTTCCTGATGCCTTTGGTTTTGTATCGTCAGATTCAGTGTTATAAATGCCAGTGTGAATGTTAAGCGAACCAGGACTCAAATGTATAATTTTCTTTTTTGGTCCAGACCAAGAGAACCGAACTACAAGTGTGAACACACCCTAAATGTAAATATCTAGGGAGCACTATATTTATAGCAACACTTCAAAGTTGAAAAATGCAACTCTCAGTAGATCTCCATTACATTAAAACTTATTTTACAAAAAGTATCTTAAGGCTTGAATGCCTCTGCTCCCAACCACCAGAATGTGGAAATAATTTTAACCTGCACTCACACACATAATCAACATGTCTCTCTACTTACAGGCACTTTTCCCATTACATTTAATCAGGCTCGAGTAACCCCACTGCTGAAGAAACATGCACTTGTCCCCACACAAATAGAACACTACAGACCAGTCTCTCTCATCCCATTCATGGCAAAAAACGCTTGAAAGGGCAGTTTTCAATCAAATCTCTCACAAACTGCTGGATGACAATCAGTCAGGCTTAAAAAATGGACACTCCACTGATACTGCCCTGTTGTCTGTCAGTCTCTGAGATGGGCGAAAGCTGGATCCAGATCATCTGTCCTTTCTGCAGCCTTTGACACAGTCAACCATCAGATTCTGCTCTATACCCTCACCCTGAGTATTACAGGAACTGTGCTTGACTGGTTTAAATCCTATCTCTCAGGTAGGTCCTTAAGGTAGCCTGGAGAGGTGAGTATCCAAGCCACATCAACTACTTACTGGGGTACCTTGGGAATTAGTGCTTGTGACACTTCTCTTCTCTATATACACAACATCACTGGGACCCATCATTCATGCACATGGTTTCTCATACCACTGCTATGCTGATGACACACAACTAAACTTGTCTTTCCAGCCTAACGACACCACCATGACTGTTCGAATCTATGCCTGCCTGGCAGACATCTCGGCCTGGATGAAGGAACACCACCTGCTACTCAATCCATCCAAAAATGAACTCCTGGTCTTTCTAGCCATCCCTGCTGTTGAACACAACTTCACCGTTCAGCTGGGTTCGACTAAAGTAATGCCTTCAAAAACGGTCAGAAATCCAGGGGTAACCATTGATAACCAAATAAAGCAGTATCTTCGAGTACTTTACCCGGGCATAAGGACCTGGGTGAAGGAGCGAGATCTAGCCACCACTGCAGATGCTGCAAAGCTCGTCGAGGTCTACATCGTAGCTCGGAGTGGCCCTGAGAACTACCTCTATGCTGGCATACTCCATCAGGCCAGGGTTAAGTCAGAGGGGACAGGGGATGATTCAAGCTTTCATATACCTAGCCACACTAAGATTCAGAAGCCTACCCACACTAAGTCCCACCCCTTTAAGCCTGCACCATCACAGTTGCATTCCAATAAGTCCAATGTAGTTTGTTTTAATTGTGGAGAACCTGGTCATACTAGCCCCTTGTGCCCCTTAAAGAAACCCAAGACCACTAGCCTTTGTTGGGTGCCCCGTCCCAGTCAGTCACCCATCGCTGAGTATAACACTGAGCCCATTATAACTGTCCTGCTTAATGGCAAACCATTCTCTGCCCTTGTAGACACAGGCTGTTCACAAACCCTTGTATAGGCTAGAGACATGTGGAGTGAGGAGGAGACCATGTCAGTTGTTTGTGTGCATGGGGATAAAACCGAGCTACCCACAGCTGATGTCTATATCGAGGTTCACAATCGGCCCTACCTCATGAGAGTTGGTGTATCCACCAATCTCCCTTACCCCATCCTGCTTGGGACAGATATGCCCATTTTGCCTGACCTAGTACAGAATACAGCATGGTGTAGGGTATTCACAAGGGCCCAAGCACAGCATATAGCCCAGAAAGCAGAGTCTAATGTCATAGGTGAAATGCCTTTTTCTGATGCTGATATTTCTGATGCTGATATTGTGGGAGAGCATAGCCTTACTGAACAGGACAGGTTGGACATATGCAGAGAGTATGTGGAGAATTTGTTTGACAGCAATGACCAAGCTGAGCTGGATATGGGGCAACCTGAGTTAACAGAGTCGGATGAACATTGGCCAAGCTGCAGAGGGAGGATACCACCTTAACTGGGTGTTTCAAGGAAATGTAGAAGGCAGAGGGTGTGTTGCCATTTACTGGGGAGACTTTTGTTCTGAAGGAAGGTCTACTTTATATGGGAAAGTAAAGAGGATGGCTGTCAGCTAGTTGTCCCTAAGGCTCACAGAAAAAAGGTGCTTTGGCTGGGTCATACCATCCCTTGGTCTGGTCATCTAGGTTGAAAATATTGATGCGGATTTCAAGGATGTTTTACTGGCCCAAAATGTACAGTAACATGAGGGAGTACTGTAATTCATGTCCAGAATGCCAACTAACAGCTACCTGAAGACCTGCCTATGCACCCCTGATACCTCTAACTGCCATAAATATTTGATATACTCCATTGATATAGACATTTGAGCGCATTGGAGTGGATGTTGTAGGTCCACTGGAGAGGAGTAAGTCAGGAAACCGGTTTATTTTGGTTATTTGTGATTATGCTGCCAGATACCCAGAGGCTTACCCTCTTAGAGAAGTCATTGCTAAGCAGATAGCTACAGCCCTCTTGAGATTTTTTTCACAAGTAGTCATCCCCAAAGAAGTCCTTACTGACCAAGGCCCAAACTTCATGAGTCGCACACTCCATCAGGTCTACCAACTCTTAGGGATAAAGAGAGTAAGAATTACCCCTTACCACCCTCAGACTGATGGTTTGGTTGAGAGATTCAACTAAACCTTAAAAAGTAGGATAAAAAAGTTTGACTGTGACAAATGGCTCCCATTCCTCCTATTTGCCTACCGGGAGGTACCCCGTGGCCTCTACTAGTTTTTCTCCATTTGAGCTCCTGTATGCTCACCCAGTCCGAGGGCCTCTGGATGTCCTAAGGGAGACCTGAGAGGCAGCAGACAAGCCAGACAAGACAAATATCATCTCATATGTACTAAAAATGAGGGATCAGTTAGAGAAGACCACCGCTCTGGCTAGACAGAAACTGCTCAAGTCCCAAGCCTGTCAAAAGGAGTGGTATGACAGAACTGCTAGAACTCACAGTTTGGATCCAGGAGAAGAGGTGCTGTTGTTGTTGCCAACATCAGACCATAATCTGCTTTCCAAGTGGCAAGGACCCTACCAAGTCAGACAGAAAGTAGGACCAGTCACTTATGAGATCCACATTCCATCCCGTAACAAGCCATTACAGACATTTCATATCAATATGCTTAAGAAATGGCACGTTCAGACTCCATTGCATGACCAAGCAGCAGTAACCACTGAATCAACAACAGTGCAAACCCTGTTCATCAGAGCTGTGGAGGAAGAAGTGGAGATAGAGGAACAATACTTCCCTGTTCCCAGACAGTATGCTGAACTTGAGTGACTTGATACCATCTGAACTTTTCAAAGAGACCCCAGGCCGGACCAGCCTGGTGTCACACCACATTACCCTGTATGACCCTAAACCCATCCGCCAGCCTGTATACAGAGTACCTGAATGGCTCCTTCCTGTCCTTAAAGAGGAATTATAGGCCATGCAGAATCTTGGGGTCATTGAGCCATCTACCAGTGAGTGGAGCAGCCCAATCATCCTGGTACCCAAGAACCTGGTCTCCGGTTCTGTTTGGACTTCAGGAAGGTAAACAGTGTGATTAAGTTTGACCCTTATCCCATGCCTATGGTTGATGACCTGGTGGAGCGGCTGGGTAAAGCGATCTATATCAGCACCCTCAATCTGTGTAAAGGCTATTGTCAAATTCCATTGACTTCAGGAAGCCAGGAGGTGACTGCCTTCAGAACACCTTGGGGTCACTTCTATTTCTGAGTCCTTCCATTTGGCCTACATGGAGCACCATCTACCTTCCAGCGAACCTACGCTCATAGTAGCTTGCCTACACCTGCATCGGCAGTTCAGCCAATCAGTGACCAGTTCAGCCTTTGTGGTGTTTCATATTGGGACCCCTAGTGTCACTACATTGACACAACATTTAGTGAGTGACAGAAGGGGAACGTCTCGGTTACTGTCATAACCTTCGTTCCCTGATGGAGGGAATAAGACGTAGTGTCCCTCTTGCCACAGGCTGAACTGCACCGCTATAATGTCCGGGACCTTGTCTTGGCTCCTCAGTGCAAAACCTAAATGAATCTGCATACCGGTCTCCCTTTTATACCCGTATGTCGGGGGGAGTGGCATGCAAATTCAACTCGCCAATTTCTCAATGACCTTTCTCAAAAATCTGAAGGTGAATCAGTCTCCCAAGAGTGACCCCTAGTGTCACTACATCGACACAACATCTCATGCGGAGCACCTACCCAGTACAGGGCTAAGTTAGCATGTGTACTGAGCCGGCAGCGAGTTTCTCCGCAAACTCATCTGCCACAGGGCTAGGAGGAAGTCATTCAGGGAACACATCTTGTGAACACTACTGGGAGTCAACAGCACACGTCTTCAGCTCAGTGGAGGTGAAAGGCATAATGCACAAGCGATACACTCGGCCAAATGTCCTGGACTTACCTGTTGCCCGCTGCTCTGCAAATGTCTGTTAGAGAGGCACCACTAGTCCAGGCCAGGAGGTCACCACACTCCTGGTAGAATGGGCTCGTAGCCTTGCAGGAGGTGGCACGTGCTGAGCATGGTATGCCATAGCTATGGCGTCAATGATCCAGTGGGCGATCCTCTGCTTGGAGACAGCGCGTCCTTTCCGCTGTCTGCCAAAGCAGATAACAAACTGCTTGTAGACACTAAAGCTCTGCGTGTGGTCCAAATAGATGCGTAAAGTACGCACCGAACATAGCAACGTCAATGCTGGGTCTGCCTCCTCCTGGGGCAGCACTTGCAGGTTCACCACCTGATCCCTGAATGGGGTCGTGGGAACCTTGGGAACATAGCCCAGTCGGGGTCTCAGGATCAGGTAAGAGTAGCCTGGACCAAAATCCAGGCACATTTCAGCTGACAGAGAAAGCTTGCAAGTCACCTACCCTCTTGATGGAAGTGAGAGCAGTCTTTAAAGAGAGTGTCTTAAGCTCAGCTCACTCCAGGCGTTCAAAGGGGGCTCCTTGCAGACCTAGACTACAGAGAGGTCCCATGAGGGAACGAGGCACGGTCTGGAGGGACTCAACCTCCTTGCACCTCTCAGGAACATGATGATCAGGTCGTGCTTCCCTAAGGACTTTCTGTCAACTGTGTCGTGGTATTCCGCTATAGTGGCTACATACACCTTCAAGGTGGAGGGGGACAGCTATCCCTCCAACCTCTCCTGCAGGAAGGAAAGCACCAATCTGACTGCATATCTGCGGGTCTTCACGTTGGGAAGAACACCACTTAGTGAACAAGCGCCACTTTAAGGCATACAGGCGCCTCATAGAGGGAGGGGTCTGTGCAAGTAGGCCCATTGGGGAACAGGGGGCCAGCTGTGTGCCAGTGCATCTATACCGGGGGGTGTGTTGGTCAGGGCGTACCAGTGCGGGCAGTGGTAGGATTCTGGAAAGGCGAACAGTTCCACCTGTGCCTGCCTGAATCGACTCCATATCAGCTGGACCACCTGAGGGTGGAGTCTCCACTCTCCCTTGTGGGTAACTTGCTGTGACAGTGCATCCGCTGTAGTGTTGAGGTTGCCCAGGATGTGAGTGGCTTGCAGCGACATGAGGTGTCGCTGACTCCAGAGGAGGAGACGGCAGGCAAGTTGTGACATACGACGGGAGCGTAACCCGCCTTGGCGGTTGATGTATGCCACCATCGTCATGTTGTCTGTCCGAGCTAACACATGCTTGCCCTGGATCAAGGGGCAGAACCTCCACAGTTCGAGCAGTATTGCCAACAACTAAAGGCAGTTGATATGCCAACATAGCTGTGGGCCGTCCAGGAGCCGGCGGCTGCGTTCCTGTTGTATACAGCACCCCAGCCAGTCTTGGAGGCTTCGGTCATGACCACGATGCGCCTGGAGACCTGTTCTAGGGGAACACCTACCTGTAGAAATGTGACGTGACGAAGGGGCGCACTCATCTGGAGCAAACGAGCATGCTGGGGAATGGGAGGTCCGTGGGGATATTCCTGGCGAAGGTGGTCCCATTGGGATCCCCAAATTGGCCCCAGTGCTAGCCGCGCTGTTCTCATACCAGTAGATAGAAGGACTGAGGCCGGGAGCCGCTGGGATGGCGTGCTTTCTTCCGCAACATTTCATGTTCATGTCCTTGAGAGACAGCGATCGTGGCCTTCTGAAGGCGAGAGCTAACGACCGCACACAGGAATACCACACAAACGGAAGGGCATCTTTAAAAGGATGCGTCTTTAACAGATGACATTGTAGAAATTCTCAATTCACAATCAGCCATGATAAATTTAATCCAAATGTGAATGTGTCTAATAACAAGACAGTTACTGAGATTAAACAAGTATTGTTTTCAGATGGTCATGTGATTCTAAAATGGCAGTCCCATGAGAGCACCCCTCCCCCATGTAGAATAAAACAGCTTTTATAAGGTTACAGATATGACTGATGAGTCTTCATCTCATGTGAGTGCTCATGATTTTATACATGTTTCAAAATTACAATTGATTTAGTAAAAGTAAAACTTTTTTAAATGTGAAAAAATAAATAAATAAAGAGTAATATGTACATGTGTGCTTGAGGAATTTGCAAACTTTAAGTCACGAGCCAGGACATGTGCGTTTTTTGCAAACTCTAATACATGATGCCATGAACCTAACAAACTTTTCCAAATCTAGCTACTAATTTTATAAGCACTTATTTAAGCATATTTACAGCCTGTTATCTTCTAAACTAAAAAAACACACCAGATGAATCAATAATAATCTATAACAGTCAATTGTACACAATGTGCATTGTATTACGGTGAATAGGACAGAAGTTTTTTTTTTTTTTTTTTACATAGTATTAAAAGTATGCAATTTCTGATATTTGAGCAGCATAACTGAGGCTGAGACAAATGTTAGGACACCTTATTTTATGTTTCAGTAATATTTAAAGATTTATTATATAAATGGCACCTCACACATCCAGCATTTAAACTCATTATAAAGTGTACTATATTGTAAAATTTAATTAAATGATGGCCATACATTTCCACAGTGGGCTAAGCCTGGAATATCTACTGACTCTAGAACCGCCCCTGGGCTGGACGAGTCACTCAAAACATACAGAGGAATAGTTATGGCACCAAAAGGACAGTTTTTACAGATTTTGAGAAAATTAACCTTCGAATGGCTTATTTATGGCTGTCTCTGCATATTAAGCTGGGATAGAAGAAAGTATTTTTACGGCAAAAAAAATTATGCGTGAAAATGTATACACCGTCACTTCATATACAACGCTACACATACACTCCAACATATACATATTAATAAATTAATAAAACATTTATTTTAGGCTGTGTCCAGTATGTATAGGACATGACCTGGTAAAGAAAAGAAAAAAATCTGCTCATGTTTGTATACTGCATAACACACAGTTAAGAACACAAAAACCACACAGAGTATTCATGAGACACAATAGTCATGAACAGGAATTGCTGTCATTTTCAGCACCATAGCGCAGTGTGCAGAAATGGCTGTCTTACTGTCCTCTGTAATCATGATAAAGCATATCCTGTTCTCTAGTTTGTCTATGGAATGGTAACATAACTGGCATTGAGGCATGATGAATATTAAAAGGATCCTGTTGTGTATCTATCAGGCGTCTGTATACGAATGATAGTCTTATTCTTCCATGAGCTCTTGTGTCTCTCTTACTTTGTCTCTCTCTCTCACTCTCTCTGTCCAGCTGCAGTCTTTAAGTGACAGAAGTTCTTTTTTGGTGACAGAAGAAATATTGCAGAAGGCAATAGAAGAAGAAGGCTATATGATATGTATTATTTTATTGTTTTGTTGTTTTATTTACAAATATTCAGTAACAGAAATTTTCTGTGACAACCTACTGTAATGTGTCTTAAAAAAATTAAAAACCATACTTTACATTATAGCATAATTTGAATAATAATAAAAAATATTTGGAAAGCTTTGTTCCTTTTGTGTGTATTTCTGTTGTTCCCACTTCACAGCTTCCTTCCATCTTGACCTATCACATTTCTTACTTATGGCCTTAATTTCACTGGAGTAAACTGTATATAAAATTTCAACAAATATAGCATTGATATTTCAATGTTTCCCATAAAAAAATATTTCAATATTTCATATGTACAATTAGGCAACTAATCCCATCAGAATACAAATATCTGTGTCTCTGTGGTTGGCCTGTACGGAAAAAAAAATCAGTTTCATTCAGTGAAGACTTAATAACAAGAATTCCACTTTTTACCTTCTGATATTTTCCTTCTATCTGTAGATTTTGTCATTGCCATGAGTTTGAAAAATGCATCCATAATCCAAATTGTTTTTCCAATTGTTGATCTATGTCTGTATTTTTTTTTTTCACATTTTGTTATGTTGAAGCCTTATGCTAAAATGCTGAAAAGTATTTTTTTTTTACATCAATCTACACTCCATATCCCATAATGCCAGATTTTTTTTATATCTTAGCAAATTTATTAAAAAGAAAATACTGAAATATAACACTGACTTAAGTATTCAGACTCTTAACTCAGTACTTAGTTGAAGCACTTACGACAGTGATTACCGCCTCAAGACTTTTTGGTGTAACAAGCTTTGCACACCTGGTTTTGGGGATTTTCTACCATACATCTCTGCAGATCCTCTCAAGCTCTGACAGGATGGATGGAGACCGTGCAGACAGCAATTTTTATGTTTCTTCAGAGATGTTCGATTGGGTTCAAGTCCGGGCTCTGTCTGGGCCACTCAAAGACTTTCACAGAGTTGTCCCTATGCCACACTTGCATTGTCTTGGCTGTGTGATTAGGACAATTTTCTTGTTGGAAGGTGAACCTTCGGCCCAGTCTGAGGTCCTGAGCACTCTTAACCAGGTTTTCATCTAGGATATCTCTGTATTTTTCTGCATTCAGCTTTCATTCAACCCTCATCAGTCCCTTCCACTGAAAAGCACTGGAATGATATTGCACAGGTGATGAGCGGTGCCAGGTTTCCTCCAGACATGATGCTTGGAATTGATGCCAAACAGTTCAATCTTCATTTCATCAGACCACAGAATCTTGTTTTTCACAGTATGAGAGTCCTTTAGGGGATTTTTTTGAAAATTCCAAGCAGGTTTTCATGTGTCTTGCACTGAGGAGAGGCTTCCGTCTGGCCACTCTGCCATTAAGCCCAGATTGGTAGAGCATTGCAATGATGCTTTTCCTTCTGCAAGTTTCTCCCATCTCCATCTCTGGAGCTCAACCAGAGTGGCCATCCAAGGCCCCTCTCCCCTGATTGCTCAGTTTGGCCAGTCATCCAGCTCTAGGAAGAGTCCTGGTTGTTCCAAACTTCTTCCATTTAAGAATTATGGAGGTCACTGTGCTCTTGGGAACCTACTTTTTTGTAGCCTTCCCCAGATCTGTGCCTCGACTCAATCCTCTCTATGAGCTCTGCAAGCAGTTCCTTTGACCTCAACCCAGTATCCAAAATGACTCCAAACTTCAAAAGTCTTTTGCCCTTTCCCCAAAACTCTCCCATTTGTTTATCTGCCATAACATTACCCACAATGAAACACCATGGTGCACAAATGTAGGAGTGACAGAGGCACTGGCGTTTCCAAGGGTGGGCCAGTTAGACCATTACAGATTATTCTTTTACTTCAAATGTTTATTTATAAAATTATAAAATGAAAGAACTATTTGAACCACTGGAGTCATTTTGGGTTTTTTTTTTATACTGCATTTATGTCCTTTTTGGATCTTCTGATTCCTGAGTCTGAGTCACAATTTACTTGCATTTTGAGGACCAACAGAGCTGAAATATTCTTGTTAAAATCTTCTTTTATTTTCCGCAGAAGAAAGAAATTCATACACATCTGGGGTGGCATGAGGGAGTTCAGTGAGCCAAGCCAAATACCATTCCTCTCCGACTACAGAAATCTTTGAGAAATTAGAAAATTCGGGAAAGACAGATGACACTTTTATACATAGCCAAGTCTCTCATTATAATTCAAGGTGCATTAAATGAGTCATGGGTCTGTGAAATATTCCAATGCTCAGGTTCACAATATCCTGCTTTCAGAGCCGTTGTGACAGGAAGTGAAGGTGTGGTGATGCTGCATTGATTCTGTCTGAGTAATTTAACTATTGACATTAATGGTGGTATGGACAAAAACAAAACCAGTTTTGTGATGAGGGTGATATGGAGAGGATGAATAGTGAAGGAGAGGTTATAAAGAAAATAATCAGGAAAATCCAGTCAATGGAAATGACAGAAGAAGAAAGAAAGAGGCCTTAGTGTAATGGAATAGAAATAGACAGATCTTGCCTTTGTGTGCTGTGGATTTCTCCTTCATCAACCATTCAAACAAGAATGATCTAAGAACCTTCACAGACTAGACTAATGGATCGGATTTAGCAGCTTACCTCTCTCTTGCTCTCAAACTTTATGTTAGAAATTATTTGCAATAAAACTGTTTATTCACTTTTCATTTGCAATACAAAATACTACAGCCCCTGTGTTAAATGCATGCTAAATATATACATATGAAATACAATTAGCCTAACAAGGACACAATGGTCTTTCAAATACCTCTAACCAGTGACATGCATTGAACTTAGCAGGGTCAGGGGCGAAAGGACGTGGACAGTGTGTGAAGAGAAATCGTCTTGGTTACTGTTGTAACCTCCGTTCCTTAAATGGAGGGAACAAGAAGTTGTGTCGATGTAGTGACACTAGGGATCGCTCTTGGGAGCCCCAAACACATCTGGTCTTTGAGAAAAGGCCAATAGGTATTGGCGAGTGGAATTTGCATGCCACTCCCTTGGACATACGGGTATAAAAGGAGCTGGCTCAAAACCACTAATTTCGGTTTTGCTCTGAAGAGCTGAGACAGGGTTCTGGACATTTCAGCGGGTAGTACAGCATTGTGGCAAGAGGAACACAACATCTCGTTCCCTCCATCAGGGAACAGAGGTTATAACGGTAACCAAGATGTTCCCTATCTGTCACTCTCTCGACGTTGTGTCAATGTAGTGACACTTGGGGTCCCAATACGAAATTCCACAACCATCTGAACTGTGTTACGTGAACTGGTTATGCAGGTGCAGGCAAGCTGCTGCGTATTTAGTAGCAAGTCCATCCGGTCTGCACGTAGCCTCCCCAACACCCCATGAATTTTGCACAGTTCTTTACACCCCATATTTACAAAGGGAGTAGGCTGTGCCAGCCGCAAACTTTTCTCTCTTTTTTTGTCTCCCACAAAAGTAACATTTATTCAGCTGGGTCCATATGGATTCGCATCGGGGAAGGCGCTCTTCCCACAAGGGAAGATACTGTGGAGACCACATCCTGCAAAAGGGGAGGTTAACATATGGCAAATACGAACTCAGAAACCAGTCATCAACCCACAAGGGCTCAGGGCAGAGCGGAGGGTTCCACTCCAGCCAGACACTCGCGGCAGCCCGGGCAAGTGTGGCCATCAGCTCAGACCACACCCAAAGGTGGAAACCCAGTCGAGGCCTCCACGTCCGACTGTGCCATTCCGCTCTACGATGCTGTGATCGAGAGCTCATCCTGCTCTCGAGCCCCAAACAAGACATTAAACTCGCCCTGCCATCTCAGAGCTCGACCGGGGCAAACGAGTGTACTGGGGAATAGGAGGTCCATGGGGGATCACCCGGCGGAACCACTCCCATTGGAGTCCCCAAATTGCCCCCAGCACTAACCGTCATGGCCATGTGCCAGTAGAAGGTAGAAAGACCAGTACAGACATTCAAAAAGATACTGTCCATCAGTGCGCACTCTTTTAGAGGAAAATATACTCTTTTGTCAGAATATATACTCTCTCAGCTGTCGAAGCGCCCAGGGGCATACTCTGCACTAATCGTGCATGAAGGGGACAAAAACTGCTGCAATGCGCCATATATCTGAAAACAAATACTCGCGAGGTGAATGGAACGGCAGTGGAATTTGCTGATCAACACCACTTGGCTCTGAAGGAAAAATCTGAATGAATTGTTGCAAGCCATCTCCTTTGATTCCTGTATGTCCGGGGGACTGACATGCATATTCCACTCGCCAATTCACATTGGCCTTTTCTCAAAGATTAGAGGTGTTTGTGGCTCCCAAGAGCGACCCCTAGTGTCACTACATCAACACAATGTCGAGTGAGTGATCGATAGGAAACTGCCGTCAAAATAGTTTTTGATTTTGATGGGTCTCTTTTTTCCTCTACACTCTTAAAGGCACCTTCACTTAAAGGGGCATTTACATTTGTGAACAAAAGGGGCAGGGGCTTGTGCCCCTGTAGCCCCCATTCTGTGCACATCAGTGCCTCTAACTGTGAATCATTAAAATACCTACCATATTATCTAGATAACAATTACAAAATTTCAATATAAACTCAGCAAAAAAAGTCCCTTTACAATTTTGTAAAAATCCAAAATAACTCTACAAATCTTTATTTTAAAGGGTTTAAACAATGTTTCCCATGCATGTTCAATGAACAATAAACAATTAATGAATCGTCATTAAGACACAAACATCTTACAGATGGTAGGAAATTAAAGTCACAGTTATAAAAACTTAGGACACTAAAGAGACTATTCTACTGACTCTGAAAAACACCAAAAGAAAGATGCCCAGGGTCCATGCTCATCTGCGTAAACGTGCCTTAGGCATGCTGCATGGAGGCATGAGGACTGAAAATGTGGCCAGAGCAATAAATTGCAAGACAGCGCTACAGGGAGACAGGAAGGACAGTTGATCTTTCTCATAGTGGCAGACCACATGTAACAAAACCTGCACAGGATCAGTACATCCAAATATCACACATGCGGGACAGGTACAGGATGGCAACAACAACGGCCCGAGTTACACCAGGAATGCACAATCCCTCCATCCAGACTGTCCGCAATAGGCTGAGGGAGGCTGGAATGAGGGCTTGTAGGCCTGTTGTAAGGCAGGTCCTTACCAGCCATCACCATCGCCTGTGGGCACAAACCCGCCTTTTCTGGACCAGACAGGACAGGCAAAATGTGCTCTTCACTGACGAGTCATGGTTTTGTCTCACCAGGGGTGATGGTCGGATGCCCGTTTATCACTGAAGGAATGTGCGTTACACCGAGGCCTGTACTCTGGAGCTTGATCTATTTGGAGGTGGAGGGTATGTCATGGTCTGGGGCGGTGTGTCACAGCATCATCGGACTAAGCTTGTTGTCACTGCAGGTAATCTCAACTCTGTGCATTAGAGGGAAGACATCCTCCTCCTTCATGTGGTACCCTTTCTGCAGGCTCATCCTGACATGACCCTCCAGCATGGCAATGCCACCAGCCGTACTGCTCGTTCATGCGTGATTTCCTGCAAGACAGCGAGGAGGCTGGATCTCAGTCCCATTGAGCAGGTCTGGGACCTGTTGGATTGGAGGTTGAGGGCTAGGGCCATTCCCCCCAGAAATGTCTGGGAACTTGCAAGTGCCTTGGTGGAAGATTGGGGTAACATCTCACAGCAAGAACTGGCAAATCTGGTGCAGTCCATGAGGAGGTGATGCACTGCAACACTTAATGCAGCTGGTGGCCCACACCAGATACTGACGGTTACTTTTGATTTAGCTTTTGCTAGATTGCTTCATTCTATATGATGGTAATATCAGGTTTTAATCAAGCACATCATGATAGTTCACATATTGGAAAAACATAATTTCAAAAAGGATGCATTTTAATCAAAATTCTGGCCGAATGTATACTAGTAATTCCTGAAAGTTGTTATTACATTTGGAGTTCGGTATCCTTCCAGGCTATTTATGTTTTAAAGGCAGTGTTAATGTATGCAGAATACCAGAGCAGGCAATCCAGCCTTCCAGTATGAAATATTTTGCATGGTTGTGCAAAGAGGTAAAACAGATGAGAAAACAGTTGTTGCAAGTGCCCTTCCAAAACTCATGTGGGTTGTAACAGTGCCACTGACAAATGAATAAAATCCTTGTACACTCATATGTCATGCTGAACAGGATCATGCAATGTTTTATCTTACAGTTCCAGTATGTGTAAAGGTTGTCTGACATGAGATGCATTTAACTTTTGCTTTATGAATTTAGAACCTAAAGCACAAAAGGTATTCGTGAAACTTGTCAAGTCTCAGTTTGAATATCTTGACCCGTCTCTTTTGCCATCCTGTTGAATATTTCTCAGCCGTGTAATGTGCAGCCTAATTGTGAATCTTTGGTTCTGAAATTCAACAATATTTTTCTCAGATATTTTTGTCCCCTGTCTTGCTCATGATTTTGTATATTGTTGGGCCTATGCAGTTCATGGTAATATTAATAAATTTCAATGTTGGATTTTAAGAACATTTATTACTTTTGTACGCTAAACAATTGTCCAATGTTAAATCTGTGTCCTAATGCAAAACCAGAAGAGAACAACTGTGTTAGAGTGGGTTTTTGTGTTTTGTCGAGAAAGACATTCAACTTGTAAAAGGATCACACCAGTGATGTGTAGGGTTTGTCAATGGTTTAGCTCTGCAATCAATCTGGTTTGTTTAATCTACCCATGGGCTTCAGTTCAGACAGGCACTCTACAAGCAGAATGTTCTTGTCCCTCTGTTCATATTTCATTCTCTCGCGCTGCCAGTCAGCGCTGCCTCTGTAATTACACCCTCTTGAAGTGCTCATCAGCTTTCTAATTGGAGGATGTGTTAAGATGCATGACATTAAGTGATTTTTTTCAGGACGAGTAATTGAGGAGAAGAATTTGTGTAATTTGACATCCCTAGTCCTCTACACTCAAACATTCTCTCATGAATGTGCCTTCACTTCAAGTATTCAAACATTCAGTCTCATCTTTCCAAAAGATAGCGAATTTTATTGACTGGGATGGACTGAAACTTCTATACCATAAGGCATTGAGATTAAAAGTGAAGTATGTCATTTCTTCACCACCAACATCCTCATATGCAATTCTGATATGTGTAGTACATAAAAGCTGAAATAAATCAGTGTGTTAGCAATCACTTTTTGAATGACCACTTATGAAAATAAACAGATACCCTAATTGATTTAACATAGGAATTTTATGGTAAAATTAAATGTGTGAGTTGTGAAATTTAAAAATATATTTTTATCTTAGGTGTATATGTTTGGCCTCAACTGAATGAGAATTTCAGTATATTATAACTATTGTGACCAGCAGCATGCAAAATATGAATAGCAGTTCACTAATGCGAGTTAGGCTGGATTGTTTACATACTAATTTCATACAGTTCACAGGAACTGTCTCCCAAGTGGACCAATGTGCAGCTCGCTGATGCACATCAAGTTTGGAAAATTGCTTTCACATCATCCAAACGAACTAAATTCTGACATCAAATGGACTTGGGGCTACACTAAATGCTCTAATGTGAAAGTGCCCTTAGAAGATCAGTTCTCAATTCCTCTGTGATATAATCCCAGAAACTGCCTCACACCATTGATTTTAATTAACTGCGCACTCCCTATTTGTTTCTGTTTTTACAGATCATTGAGACACATAAATATCCATTTATTTTCCAAGTTTTAATTATACTTTCTTTAAAAACAGAGTTCCTATTTGCTGCACAAGACCACCAGCGTTAATTGTGTTCATGTGACAGTTGCAAGCTTTGTCAGTAAGAACAATTTACATTCAGATCAGTTGCTGCTAAACCTTGTCAGAGTAGAAACTTGTCTTTTATTTAAATAAAGGAGGTTACTGTTGAATACTGCCTTTGGCGATATCATGTCATGCCATACATTTTTGCTGTTGACATTTTTCTCTTTCCTGTAAATTAATAGTAATGAGTTTACAAAAATACAATCTAAATATTTGTCACCATTCATTACAAAGATTATCCTTCATTATCAGCTATTTTTAGAGATACCACTGAGAATGGCATTAGAAGTTGGGAGTTTGATATTTTTAACAGCTGTATTAAAGAAGTGGAAGCATAAGCGGTATTTCTGTCAGAAAGAATCATAGCATTATGTCATCCATTCACATTTCATCAAATCATAATCATTTATAAGGTACACCAGGTGTTCTTCATCACTCGTTAAGACAGCGCTTCTTTTCAACCACCCCATTACCACCAGTTAGGCCCAATCCTACTATAAGGGGTACATTCTAGGCAGATGTGGGTAGAGTAGCCAAAAACTGTACTCAAGTAAAAGTACAATTACTTTAAAAAAAAATACTCAAGTAGAAGTAAAAGTTGTAACATAAATAATTAGTTGAGTAAGAGTAAAAAGTATCAAATTAAAAGAGAACTCAAGTTGTGAGTAACTCGTTACTTTCACAAATGTCATAATGGATGTTAACTCCCCTATATTCCATTACATAATAAACATTTAATACGTATTACAGAATTATTATTATTATTATTATTATTAATGGAAATTCTGTCATCATTCACCATCATGTAGTTCCAAACCCGTATGACTTTCTTTCTTCCATGCCTGAGTCACTATTTAATTTCAGTGAATGTGTTATATATATATATATATATATATATATATATATATATATATATATATATATATATATATATATGAAAGTGAATGGTGACTGAGACTGTTAGTCCCTAACTTTCTGTCTAACATATTGTGTGTTCCATGGTTCACATGGGTTTGGAAGAACATGAGGGTAGAGAAATGATGACAGAATATTAAATTAAGGTTTTTATCACTTTAAAGGGATAGTTCACCCAAAAATTAAAATTCTCTCATCAATTACTCACCCTAATGCCATCCCAGATATGTATGAATTCCTTTCTTCTGCAGAACACAAATTAATACTTTTTTAAGAATATTTTAGCTCTGTAGGCCAACATTTTGATGCTCCAAAAAGCACATAAAGGCAGCATAAAAGTAATCCATAAGACTCCAGTAGTTAAATCCATGTCTTCATAAGTGATATGATAGGTGTGGGTGAGAAACAGATCAATATTTGTAATTTTTTGCTTGACATTCTTCTCCCTGCCCAGCAGGAGGTGATATGCCGAGAAGATTGTGAATCACCAAAAATACAAGAAGAAGAATGTGAAGGGGATCTGTTTCTGTGTTTCTCATCCACACCTATCGCATCGCTTCTGAAGATATTGATTTAACTACTGGAGTCTTATGGATTACTTTTATGCTGACTTATGTGATTTTGTTTAGCTTTAAAATATTGCACATCTGGGGTGTCGGGAGGTAAGTAAATAATGAGAATTTTTACTTTTGTGTGAACTATCCCTTTAAGGGCCCTTGTCTGGTCTGGATGAATTTGTCAATAAGCTGAGAGGTTTGGAAACACTTCTAGTAATTATTGTGGTGAAAACATGAAATTTTCCCACAAGGACATTATATATAATGCTGAAATATAAAACTAAGCAAGATCATTCTTTATTGTTGCCTACTTTCGCTATTTCATAGCTTTTAAAGTCCTGCGTGGATTCTTATTTCAGTATAGTTACAGTTTTCAGTGTCAAAAGTATTTAGATCATTAGTTCTGTACAGCAGTACTGCCACTCTCTAAATGCAGAGTACACATCCTAGTGCGTAGGGCACCAACCACAGTCGTGGAATACGTGCTTTGTCTGAAGCCATACCCTATCCACTATATAGTGCACTATTTTGTGTGTCCGCCATTTTGTAGGAGTGTCTGAATTCTGAGTGAGCCACTCGTTCCCTACTTTTGTTCTCTTATTCTTACCCACAATGCATTCTAATTTAGAGTGTACATCAAATGTACACTCTAAATTAGATTCATGCCATTAAGAAAACACAGTTTCACAATGATTAAGACATCCTATGCCTTTGGGCATCATACATTATGTTGCAGATAACTAGTAATACTAATTGGCATTTTAAAAACACGTCCATGCACGAAAACCAGGACTTGAAACGACACTTAATACTCAAGCAAGTCTAATTTTAACTGCAGCATGGCTGTTTTGTAAACTTAACGTATCCCGAACAGACATTCAAAAATCATATTTTTTTATATGAATCTACCAAGGAGGTCTATATTACCTGGAAACATTTATTTAATAATATTTGCGATTTAAATGTTGCTTGCAATCAATTTTGTTTCTTCAAAGTACACGGTTGTGCTACATTTCTGTAACGTATTGGAAGTAAGTACAAGAGCTGGTTCTAGTTGAGGTGACACTGCATTCAATAAGATAAACAAAGTACAATATAACAGGGTAAACACAGGAACAAAAGCAACATCCATGATGGGAAATTAACATGATCTGTGACTTGGAAATTTACTTAAGATGGGAGTCCACAAATCCCGAGAAGCTGGCAATGACGTTGAAACGATAGGAGTATTCCCTCATGTGCAAATCCTCCCGGCTCAACTGGACGAACATTGCCGATAGATCCATATGTGTGGTCAGTTGTTCTGTAATGTATTGGAAGTACAAGAGCTGGATCTAGGTGTGGCGAAACTGTATTTAATAAGTTAAACAATGTACAATTTAACGGGGTAAGCACAGGACCAAAATAAACATCAACGATAGGAAAACACAGGAACAAAGGAAACAACCACGATGGGAACTAAACAGGTAAATAAACAGGTCAAAAACACATAACAACTGACAAATACTAAGCAAACAACAGGGCATTAAATACACAATGGGTAATGAGTTAATGAAAACAATAGGGGGATCAGGGCAGGGAATTATGGGAGTGAGTGGGATCACCTGGGAGAAAAAGTGCATGGTTTTACCACAACCGAGGGAAAGGGTGCTAGGTGCAAGTGATCCACCCGGTCAGTCCGTCGGCGTTTTACCGAGTTCTACTGGCTCGGACCTGAGAAAACACGGGACGAAACTGACTCTACCCTGAGATTGTAAAATCTCGCAAAGGTATTAGGTGTTGCCCAACCCGCTGCTCTGCATATGTCTGCCAGGCCAGTGCCCATGAGGACGCAACACTCCTTGTTGAGTGTGCTCCGACCCGCAAGGGGGGGGCACGGCCTGGGTGCGATAAGCCAATGAAATGGCATCCACCACCCAGTGGGAGAGCCTCTGTTTGGAGACAGCGTTCCCTTTCCACTGTCCACCAAAGCAGACAAAGAGCTGCTCAGAACATCTAAAGCTCTGCGTGCGGTACAAATAGGTACGCAAAGCACGTACTGGACACAGCAACGAAGGGGCTGGGTCTGCCTCCTCCCGGGGCAGCGCTCTGGTCTCTGAAGGGTGTGGTAGGAACCTTGGGCTCATAGCCCACCCTCGGTCTTAGGATCACATGTGTATCTGCCGGACCGAACTCCAGGCAAGTGTCACTGACAGAGAATGCTTGCAGGTCCGCGACCCTCTTGATGGAGGCGAGCGTGATCAGCAGGGCCGTCTTTCGGGAGAGGGTCCTGAGTCTAACTGATTCTAGCAGCTCTCTGAAGGCCCGAGAGGACCACTGAGAGATCCCAGGAGGGGAACATGCTTTGCCGGGAGGGATTTAACCTCCGGACGCCTCTTAGGAACCCGATAATCAAGTCATGCTTACCCAAAGACTTGCCGTCTACTGCGTTGTGGTGGACCGCGATAGCAGCTACATACACCTTCAAGGTGGATGGGGACAGCCTCCCCTCCAACCTCTCCTGCAGAAATGAGAGCACTGATCTGACTGCGCACCTTTGTGGGTCTTCGGCCCGAGAAGAACACCAATTCGCGAATAAGCGCCACTGCTTTGTGACAAGTGGAGAGGGGTGCTCTCCATGCAGTCGTCAGCTCATCATGCAACTCCGGGAAGAAAGGGACTGGGGGGGCATGGCTGTGAGCGGCACGCAGACCCAAGGAACCAAACATCCAGCCGCTACAGCTGTGGGGAGGACGGAGGCTTCCAGTCCAGCCCCACGCTGGCGGCGGCCCGGGCAAGCATGTCGGACTGAGAACATGAACCATCCACAACCGCTGACTTGGTGTGATCGCAGCCCAAACACACGAGACAGCGCCTGTGGCCGTCTGAAGCGGAGAACACTCTACCTCATCCAGGAACTACACAGGGGCGGAAAGGCATCTTTATAAAGACGCGTCCTGAAAAGGACGTTCAAAGCCGCTGTGTTTTGTTTTTTTAGAGGAAAATACTCTTTTAGAGAAAATCACTCTTTTAACAAACACTCTTTTAGTTTGTGCTGTAGAAGCGCCCAGGGGCAAACTGCACTGCCATGCAGAGAAGGAGAAAGCCGCTGAAGTGCACCGTAGATCCAACAGCATATCGCTCAGTGGTAAGAGGAACAGGTATGTGACTCGCAGCTCACTGCAAACACAACCATCGGCTCTGAAGAAAATTTCTAAATGAAACAGACGTATTTCCCTGCCTTTATACCAGCGGGACATGCAAATTCTGTCTGCCAACTTCTCATTGGCCTTTTTTCATAGATCAGAGGTATATTCGGCGCTCAAGAGAGACCCCTAGTGTCGCTTCTTCAACACAACGTCGAAGTGAGCGACAGACGGGGAACAAATATTTATGTACGTTACTACGTTGACATGCATGCCTGACCTTTTTCTATGAGTAGCTTGTACTTCTCACCTTTCTCCTCTCCTTTTTCTTTTTATAGTCTGATTTTAGCTTAATTTCAGTAGCAATGTACTACGTGACGTGTATTCAGTTTTCACAGCGCACGCTGCGTGCTGGCTGAACTTGAGGACCAAAGCACTCTCATTTTCGGTGGTGGTGGGGAAGGGGTCGACATGGGAGGAGACAGGGCAAATTATGGAAACTCACCCTTTTCTCACCTGGAAAACTAAATATGGCAATGTTTTATTCCTACAAATTACTTTATATAATGGGTTCATGATAATATCATGGATTATTAATGTTGCCTTTCAGTGGGCCCCCCTCCAGCGTGGGCTCCTGTTACTCAGGTCCACCATTATACCCGGTCTGATGCCCCTGTCTACAGTATATGCCCTTCATGCTAACAGCTCTGAAGCAAAGACAGCATAAAGCCACGAGGGTGATTTAACTGAGATAAAAATGAAGAAGCATTGGAGTCATTTCTCCATTACTGGTGCATTTCATCACCTCAAAGAAAGACGTTGAAAAATCATGATTCCTGAGAATGAAAGACATATTTCAGAAAGTCACTTGGGTTTTGTTATTGAATTACAGTTTTCATGCTGTATGTATGTCCCCAGAACATTGAGATGTTACGGTGTTCTCATCCTTCTTCAACCTAAATCTTTCAACTCAACTTCAGTTGTGTATTTCTGTCAGTCCTATGAAAGCACCCACTTGCACTAGAATTATTTTCCTTTATTGTCAATAACCTGATAATATATCTCAATTGCCATGTCGCTCTGTCCCTCTGTCATAATTTACTCACTTTCATGTTGTTTCAAACCTGTATGACTTGCTTCTGTGGAACACAAAAGGAAATGTCAGGCAAATGCAAATTACAAATACTTACGTTACTGTAATTAAGTAGTTTTTTCCAGGAATTGTACTTTTTTAAGTAGTTTAAAAATTTTATTTAAAAATTTTTTTAGCACATTTTAAGTGCTGTAACTTTTAATGCACTATTTTCCCACCGTCTGTGTTCTATGTCCCTGCTCTGATTTAATTTGTATCTATCAACATGATTGGCTAGGGAGAGTCTCGTGACACCTGTCAAATCAAATCACAGGTAAAAATTTAACAACAGCTGCAGATCTGGTGCCAACTGTAATAGATGTGGAGGAAGCTTCAAATTAATTTTCAACACCCGAACATCACAGCAGCAACTGAAAGAGATTTTCGCAGTGAAAAAGGCCAATTGCTAGATCGTGTCATGTGAGTTTAACTTGCTCAAGCCAGATATCATCATTAATACTGCCTCTAATTTTAAGAAACATATCGAGGTATATTTAATATTTCTGCTTACTATATTTCTGTGTCTATAATGTAGCCTGTAAATTAGCTTTCTATCACTGAGTTTATTGGGTTGATGTTAGAGATTAAGGCATTGTTATCAATAGGGCTGGGTGACAAAACAATCTTCTAATTATCTATACTTCGCCTATGTTCTATATCTAGAACAGGGGTGTTCATTACATCGATCAGGATAGCAAGAGCACCACTGGTTGGTTGATCTAGAAAAATATGAAAGATTGACTTTATTTCCTGACCTCTGTCGCTGCGTGCTGTTTGATTAACAAGTGGCTAATGTTTGTGCGCTAATGCGGGTTCGCTCTTAAATTGTCAAACACACTTTATAATTCCGCCAAAGACCGCCTTTGGTCTAAAGAGAGTGTAAATAGTGGGACAAAAAGCATATTTGCATAAACATGTCAGACTTGAAGTGTACATGTAACCAAATAGAGCACTGTCTAGTAGAATATGTCATATAAAGGCTATTACAGTTTTTCATAAATTTCTCCAAACTATAATTAGTAATCTCAAAACAATTCACACAGCCGACGAAACAGACACTCAAATTTGCAGAACAAATCAATTTCACTGCATAATGAAGCAACATATTCTTTCCTGATAATGCATTTAACTAAATACTAAAATCAAATCTATAGATGTGTTCTCTGTTGAATTCATAACATTTTGAGCTATAGACACACAACTTTGATTGAAATAACAATAATTTATCATAAAAATGCACAATAAAGACCTTTTTCCATCTGTTTTCATAAAATGTCTCTAACTTTGTAGTTGTTCCTGCTTTTCCTCTGGAAGGGTTATGAAGTTTACAGTAAAAAATCTAAACAAAAAAACAAACAAAAAAGAGCAATAAAAAAAATAGCAGTCTTGCTCAATTGTATGGACCTCAGGCAACACTAAGCACAGATGGTACAGTAATTGTGGACATTGATTGACTGGCATGCAGAGGAATGGCATTTCTGGTGCAGCTACGAAATCAGACATCAGAAGACTACAAAGGACAGTTCGGACTGCTGAGCCCCCCTCAAGAACTATACACTTCCAGAGTGAGGAAAAAGGCTGTAAAAATCACTCTGGACCCCACTCACCCAGCCCATTACCTTTTTGAACTGTTGTCTTCTGGCCGGCGTTTCAGAGCTCTGAACACCAGAACCATCAGGCACAGGAACAGTTTTTTCCTCATCTCATAAACAGTTAAAACCGCCCCATTGAACAATAATTATGTGCAATACACAGTTTAGTCTATTTATATTATCTAACATATCCTCTTCTGCCATTACATACAAAGTAATGATAAAAAAAAACTTGCACTGTACATAACATACTGTATATAACGGATTTGTTTTAGATTTGCACTATGTATGTGTAAGTATGAAGGTGTGTGTCTGTGTGTATGTACGTATATATATAATTATATATTTTTTTTATTATCTATGTCTTGCTGCTGTTTTTGTATTGTTTTTTATTATCTATGTCTTGCTGCTGTTTTTGTATTGTTTTGTGTATTGTTGTGCACTGGAAGCTACTGTCACCAAGACAAAATCCTTGTATGTGTAAGCATACTTGGCAATAAAGCTGATTCTGATTCCGATTTCTCCCTCTTCTTTTTTGTTGAGATTGAAGTCACTATAGATCTGCACACATTAGGCCAAACACATTGTGTGTTTCAGAGAGACTATGATTCATAATATGATAAATTAGAGGAACTATCAGATAATTTGAGACTCTTCTGTTTCTCTTCCAACCTGCTGTCCTCTTTCTCTCTGCTCACCATCATTACACCATCTCCATTTGGTCTTTCCTCAACTTTTTCAATGCAGTGCTCACCCCTGAAAGAGTTGAGAAAACCTTCCCCTTATCTCAATTCTTCTTCCTCCAATTTTCTCTTCCTTTACCCACTCTACCTCTTCTCATTTTGCACCTCTTCTTCGTGTTGTTCTTCCTCTTCTTCTTCCTCATTGTTTGTTTGCTCTGAATTTTCATATTTGACCCCTTTTTCAAATAGCAAAGTCATGACAGTGAAACATTTAGTGAATTGCCTTTTCATTGCTGTGTGCATTACTAACACAGCAGATATCAAAATGAAGGCATTTGACTAACTGGCATGTGCATTTGAGAGCATGACTTTAATTTAGTTGTTTGTGTTAACTGTTTTAAAAGCATGAATTTTAGATCAGAGAAATTTGTATGTAGGAAAATCGATAAAAATGCACAATCTGTTTAGGACAATTACAAAGTGTTCAGATGGCTGTGTTAATTGTTTTGAGAGCAGTGACCTGAGTTTAGATAAATATGTCAAATCAATTGAGAAAATCTGTAAATAAACAACAATAACAAGGAAACGAGAAAACCACTCACTACCTTTGGCTGAATAACTTGAGTAGCTTTAAAAGTATCAACGTAATAGAATACAACAGTGACATTTTTAATTATAATTTGTTTTTAATAATATTGTTAGTTTTTTAATAATACTGACCCCTGATGTAGAGATTGTGTTCATTTGTATAATAAATTACCAGGAAAGTAGAGATGATAAAATAATGTATAATTATGCTTAGCCTTTATCATGTTTTTTCTAATAAAAGGAATCAACATTTGTAGAGCAATACTTCAGCAGAATATTCCACCAGTCACAAACTTCAGAAAATTGTGCATCATGCATTAGAATGAGAACACAAATATTGCTGGGCTGAAAAGATACAAGAATTAAATCAATGTGGAACATTGTATCTTAAAATGAGGACAATGCGTCTACTTTAAGAAGCTACCCATGTGCTACTTAAAGAAATAGTTAACTCTTTTTACACACATTTACTCACCCTCATGCCATCCCATCTGTCTATGACTTTCTTTCTTGAGAACACAAATTAAGATTTTCAGAAGAATATTTCAGCTCTTTTGGTACATACAATACAAGTGAATGGATGCCAAAATGTTGACGCCCCAAAAAGCACATAAATGCAGCATAAAATAATCCATAAGACTCCAGTTGTTAAATCCATGTCTTCAGAAGTGATATGATAGGTGTGGATGAGAAAAAGATAAATATTTAAGTAAATATTTGCTATACATTCTTCTCCCTGCCCAGTAGATGGCAATATGCATGATGAATGTGAATCACCCAAAACAAAAGAAGAAGAAAGTGAAAGTTAAAGTGGAGATTGACTGAGCAGGGAGGAGAATTTGTAGAAATATTGATCTGTTTCTCACCCAACCTATCATATCTCTTCTGAACATATGGATTTAACCACTGGAGTCACTTGGATTAGGCTACTTTTATGCTGATTTATGAGATTGTTTTAGCTTTTTATTTTTTTTTTTTGCGTGAAATTTTGGCACCCATTCACATGCATTGTATGAGCCAAAAGAGCTGAGATATTCTTCTAAAACCTTAATTTGTGTTCTGCAGAAGAAAGTCATGCACATCCGGAATGGCATAAGGGTGACTAAATGATGAAAGAATTTTCATTTTTGTGTGAATTATTCCTTTGAAGCCTGATGTGGCATCTGTACCAAACCACTGCTCTACCCCCTCTATTTTGCAGGACATAACACACCAAGTATCCCAGCTTTTTTAGTAGGTTTTCATTAAAAAAAAAATTGCATTACGTGCATTGTTTTGAACATGTTTTATGCGCAACAGTAACTCTCTCTGTCGACATTAAGGGAAATTTAGACATTACACATAAACTGATTTTAATGTAATTGTTTCATACATTATGATATTGAAAATAACTTTCATCTTTTCATTTCTGTTATCATGTCGCCCTTTTATTTATTTTTTACGGTTATTTAAGCGGCGCAAATAAGGGAGTTCATTCAGGATTTTTCTGAGGAGCCGGAAATGGTCCGGCCACAACAGTGGCTCGGCTCAGCAACGTGGCAGGGGAGACACAACGTCTCGTTCCCTCCATCAGGGAACGGAGGTTACATATGTAACCTAGACGTTCCCCTTCTGTCGCTCTCTCCACGTTGTGTCAGAGAAGCGACACTAGGGGTCCACTTAAAAAGTGCCATTCGCTGAGCCGTGTACGTGAACTGCTGATACAGGGGCGAGCAGGTATTCTTACGTGCAGAACGACCAATTGTATCAGGCTGCACGTACCCTTCCCCAATGCCCCATTTAAGCCATCAGACTCCTTATCGTTACCCTGGAGGGGGGAACAAGGTGATGGCCGCCAACATGGGAACGGGCCAGCCTGGCTGGGCCTCTTTTCTCTCTATGTTTCTCGCATAGAGCAACTACGGCCGGGGCCCTTACACGCATTGAGGGAAGGGGGTCTTAGCCCTCATTCAGGGCGGAGAAGACCCTGCGGAGGCCACACCTACCTGGGAGGGGAGGCAAATTTTAGTGGCAAATACATCAGATGGCCTAACTTAGGACCTATGTGGAAAAGTTGGTGTGGTGGTAGATCCAGCCTCGTAGAGGGGGGAACCATACAGCACGGCGACCGAGGCAGCTGTAACTGCCTAAGGGAGACACGGGAGTTAGCTCGTGAGGGGACAGTACCGTGGCATTACACACAGGGGGAATCCGAACAGGAGGCCTTACCTGCGGAGCACCTATACAAGTACAGGGTACCTTGCGGTACCCGCAGTGGTTTGGGTCGGTGAGTTCCTCTGCTGAACTGCGGACCCGCGAGGGCTAGGGAGGAGTCAACCAGCGGCCCAAAAAATGGGATCTCCTGGGAACAGAGGCGCACTGTTTTCCCTTGGTTAGGGGAAAGGGCTAGGCATAGCAGTTCACCTGGTCAGATCGTCAGCGTGCTACCGAGTTCTACGGGCTCGGACCTGAGAAAACTTGGGACGATACTGACTCAACTCGGAGATTATAGAATCTCGCAAAAGTGTTAGGTGTTGCCCAGCCCGCTGCTCTACAGATGTCTGCTAAGGCGGTGCCCCTAGGGAGTGCCCACAAGGACGCAACACTCATGGTGGAGTAAGCTTGGACCCACACGGGGGGGGGCACGGCCTGGGTGTGATAAGCCAAGGAAATGGCGTCGACAACCCAGTGGGCGAGTCTCTGCTTGAAGACAGTGTTCCCTTTCTGCTGTCCCCCAAAGCAGACGAAGAGCTGCTCAGAGCGTCTAGTGCTCTGTGTGCGGTCCAGATAGATAAGTAAAGCACGTACTGGACACAGCAGTGAAAGGGCTGGGTCTGCCTCCTCCCGGGGCAGCGCTTGCAGGTTCACTACCTGATCCCTGAAGGGTGTGGTAGGAACCTTGGGCACATAGCCCGGTCGCGGCCTTAAGATCACGAAAGTGTCTGCCGGACCGAACTCCAGGCAAGAGTCGCTAACAGAGAACGCTTGCAGGTCCCCGACCCTCTTGATGGAGGCGAGCACAATCAGCAGGGCGGTCTTGAGAGAGAGAGCCCTGAGTCCAACTGAGTCTAGCGGCTCGAAGGGGGATCTCTGGAGTCCCATGAGGACATCCGAGAGATCCCAGGAGGGGAACAGGTTAGGCCGGGAGGGAGTCAACCTCCCGGCACCTTTTAGGAACCTGACAATTAAGTCGTGCTTACCAAGAGACTTGCCATCTACCGTGTCATGGTGGGCCACGATAGCGGCGACATACACCTTGAGGGTGGAGGGGTACAGCCTCTTCTCCAGCCTCTCCTGCAGAAACACGAGCACTGACCTAACCGTGCACTTCTGTGGGTCTTCGGCTCGGGAAAAACACCAGTCTGCGAACAGACGCCACTTTAGGGCGTAAAGATGCCTGGTCGAAGGGGCTCTGGCTTGGTTGATTGTGTCTATGACGGCCGGTGGTAGGCCGGCTAGCTCTTCCGCGTCCCGTCCAGGGGCCAGACGTGGAGGTTCCAGAGGTCTGGGTGCGGATGCCAGAGCGTGCCCCGTCCCTGAGAAAGAAGATCCTTCCTCAGGGGAATTCGCCAGGGAGGGGCTGTCGTGAGGAGCGTGAGATCCGAGAACCACGTCCGGGTGGGCCAGTAGGGGGCCACCAGAGTGACTTGCTCCTCGTCCTCCCTGACCTTGCATAGCACCTGTGCAAGAAGGCTCACTGGGGGAAAAGCGTACTTGCGCAGCCCCGCGGGCCAGCTGTGCGCCAGGGCATCTGTCCCGAGGGGAGCCTCTGTGAGGGCATACCAGAGCAGGCAGTGGGAGGTTTCTTGGGAGGCAAACAGGTCTACCTGGGCCTTGCCGAACCTGTCCCAAATTAGCTGGACCGACTGGGGGTGGAGCCTCCACTCTCCGCCGGGCAAGCTTTGTCTTGATAGCGCGTCCGCTATCACATTGAGGTTGCCGGGGATGTGAGTAGCGCAGTGACTTGAGTCGCTGCTGGCTCCAAAGGAGGACACGACGGGCGAGCTGTGACATGTGGAGAGAGCGTACTCCGCTTTGGCAGTTTATGTAGGCCACCACCGTGGTGCTGTCTGTCCTGACTAGGACGTGCTTGCCCCAAATTAACGGAAGAAACCTCTTTAGGGCAAGAAAAACAGCCAGCAGCTCTAGGCAGTTGATGTGCCTGCGGCTGCGCGCCCGTTGCAAACGGCGCCCCAACCCAGTTTGGAAGCATCAGTCGTAACCAGAACACGTCGGGACATCTGCTGCAAGGGCACTCCTGCCCTTAGAAAGCAGAGGTCTGTCCAGGGTTTGAAGGCTTGGGGGCAGGTAGTGGTAACTTTCACCTTGTGCATGCCGCGGAGGTAAAGGAAATAGCTCTTTTATTGAGAATTTGGGTACCGCAGCCCCTGTTGAGGGGTGCGGCAAATGAAAAAACAAAGGATTCTCCTCCCGGCCCTCCACCGGGGGACGGATCGGTCTTACCACCTCCGGAGATAACTTCTTGCACTCTGGGTCCACTGTCTCAGGAGCGCCTGGGAGCCTTCCGGGTCCTCGATGGAGTCCGTGAGACAGGGGGCATACGCTTTGCTCGACGCCGGGGCTGAGAGCTGGGCCCGGGTTGAGGCAGAGCAGAAGGTCTTCTGGCCGCGGGAGGATGCCCTCGGCGAGCAGATGGGGCCTGGGCCGTGGCGGCAGGCTTGCGGCAAGGCATGATGTGAGAAATGGCCTCCGTCTGCTTCTTCACCAGGGAGAACTGCTGGGCGAAGTCCTCAACGGTGTCGCCGAAGTGGCCGAACTGGGAGACGGGCATCTCAACCAAGTCCAGCCATTGCTGACGTTCCTGGACCACCAGTGTGGCCATCACCTGCCCGAGCACCTGCGCTGTGACCTTCATTGCTCTTATGGCGAGGTTGGTCGCTGAGCGCAGTTCCTGCAGCGTGTCGGGATCAGGGCCACCCCCATGCATGTTTCGCAGTGCCTTGGCTTGGTGGACCTGCAGGAGAGCCATGACATGCAGGGTGGAAGCGGCAAGTCCGGTAGCGCTGTAGGCCTTCGCGGTGAGCGAGGATGTTGCTCTACAGGACCGGGAAGGGAGTGCAGGGCGACCCCGCCAGGTGGTAGTGCTTCCGGGGCATAGGTGGAGCGCAACAGCCCTATCCACCTGGGGAATCGCCGTGTATCCGTGTCGCGTTCCGCCATCGAGGGTGGCAAGAGTGGATGAGCAGGTGGCGGTGCGACGAGTGGAGAGGGGTGCTCTCCACGAAGACGTCAGCTCATCATGCACCTCCGGGAAGAATGGAACCGGGGGGGGGCGAGGCTGTGAGCGGCGCCCAACACCCAAGAACCAGTCGTCCAGCCGTGATGGCTGTGGGGAGGATGGAGGGTTCCAGTCCAAGCCCACACTGTTGGCTGCCCGGGAAAGCATATCGGACATCTGTGCGTCGGCCTCTTCCTGGGCGTGCAAGCCTGAAGGCAGCAGCCCAGAGGAGTCCTCAGCATCAGATCCCACGCCCTCCGATGTCGCGGCGAACTCGTCTGCTTTCATCGCACGAGGGTTAACGGTTAACGGTTAGTAAGTGATTTTATCACACTAAAATCATGTTAATATACATATTGTTTATGTTTTGTTGCTATATTTTAGAAAAAGTCAGTATTTTAACATTCATTGTAAGTGTCTCACTTTGACCCAGATTTGTGCTTTTTTTAAAGAAAAGGAGGGGCAGGTAAAAACATTTTGTTGTAATCACTTAATGCAGTCGATTGAGTTTAACTTGAATATTCCTTTAAATAATCCATTCCCTGTCAAGCACTACCCATATAAACAAAGACAGCACATTCATAAGAAGTTGGAAGTGTAAATGGACTGTATGCAATGAATTAGAAGAATAGAAATGTGGACTTTTTTGTGGATTTCTATCACAGTGACTTGCTCCTTTTATACTCATTAAGAATGTGGTTCTCATCAGGATTTGGATGTGGGCTCTATTATATTAGATAATGTAAATATTATTAATCTTATTGATCAAGTGACATAAATCATGGCTAGTATTAATAGAGATTGTATCGGCCTTCCAGGTTAGGCTGTGTCAGGCTGTTTGTTTGATCAACAGCAGATAGGTTGGTTGCAGGAGGCTTGTTTTCATGGGTAGAAGTGTCTTAGTGCGACGGCTAAACAGCCTCTGTTCTGGGCTGGTAGATAACCATGTGTTGGTGTGTTCCTGTGATCCAGAATTGCTAAATATGGAACCTGTCTGGATATTTATACTTTGAGCATCAGTCCCTTGGCAGCTTTGGCTGCTGATTCTGCCTTGTCATTGCTCTGAGTATAGCCAGGTGATGAGGTTTTGTGTAGGAATTCCCAGTGATGACTGAAATTCTGGAATTCCTGTGATGAGAACTGCAGGCCATTTTTCGAGATGACTATGTCCGGAATACCCTGATGGGCGAAGTTAACTTTTAGCTTTCTGATGACAGTAGTTGATTTGGTGTCTGGTAGATAATCTATTTCCAAAAATTTGAATAGTAGTCTACTGTGATTAGATAGTCCTTGTTGTCAAATGTTAACAAATCCGTGCCTACCTTGGCCCATGGTCTTTTCAACATGTCATGTGGTCACAGTATCTCCTTTTGCTGGTTCCAGTCCACTGAGTGGCAGGTGTCACATTTCTGTACATATGCTTTGATCTGCTCATTCATTCCTTGCCAGTACACACACTCTCTGGCTCTCCTCAGGCATCCTTCCACACTTAAATAATAGGAGTGTATGCGCTGAGTTATTTCCCTCCAGAGTTGCTTAGGTATAACAGCTCGTTCACCCCTGAAAACAATTCCATCCTGGTAATTCAGCTCCCACTGAAACAGGTAATAATGTCCAATTTCTTGTGGTATCTCAGCCTTGTTCTTTGGCCAACCCTGTCATGTGGTTTTAATCAGTGTTTGTAAAGTTTTGTCCTCTTTTGTTGCAGAACGGATTAGCCCGAGTCTGTCCTCTGAGATTGGTAAGTGTTGCGCCATGCTGATTGTCTCTAGATCTGCTTCCACAGATCCAGTGGGCGTGATCTCAGACAGATATGCTCTGCTTAGAGTGTCTGCCAGCCACATCTCTGGCCCTGGAACATACACAACATCTACATAATATTTTTGAAGTCTCATCATCATTCTTTGAAGTCTTTTAGGCACACTCAGTAGTGGCTTACACAGGATGTTTTCTATAGGTGTGTGACCATTTTGTGCTGTTACTTTCCATCTGTATGTATAATAGTGAAACTTTTCCATCCCAAAGAGTAGAGCTAATAACTCTTTCTCTATTTGTGCATAGCCCCATTCTGTTTGTGCTCTGCAAGTGAATGCTACTGGCTTACCTACTTACATGAGTGCAGCACCAAGACCTCCATCAGAGGCATCACATTGGATTGTAAGTTCTTCTTCAGGGTTGTAATACTTCAGCACTTGAGCATTTGCAATTTATTCTTTTATTTTACAGAATGCTTATTCATGCTGTATTGTCCATCTCCATTCACAGTCTTTGTGCATCAGCTGTCTCAGGGCCTCCCACTGGTCTGAAAGATGTGCACAGAACTTTGAGTGGTAATTTACCATCCCTAGCAGTCTCTGAACTCCTTTTACATCCGTTGTTTTCAGCATGTGTGTTTTTGCTCAAACTTTGTCTGGGTCTATTTTCAATCCATAGCTGTACTGTTCCTCCAGCTTCACAAATGCCAAAACCCACTTTTAACATCGCACACAGTAAACACTTTGGCTTTAGATAGGTCAGGGAGAATATCATCAATAGTGGGTAGTGGGCAATGACTGCACTTTAAAGCTTTGTTTAAAGGTCTTGGATTTATACATACTGCCGCTGGGCTTTCTGTACGATCACCATATTACTGATCCAATTCGTGCTCCTCTCTACTGGTGTAATGATTCCTCTATTCTGAAGATCTTGCAGCTCTTCCTTCAAAGGTTTCATCATGGCCACTGGAACCCTTCTTTTTGTGAGTTGTACAGGTTTTACAGTGTTGTCAATCTCAATTCTGTATTCTCCCTCCAGGCAGCCATCACCTGTAAATACATCAGCATGTTCAGTCTTTATCTGTTATAGTGACCACTGGCTGGTTGTCGATTGTTCCATGATGACTATGCTGTCTATTGCAACAATGTTCTCGTAATACGTAATTGATTAGCTTCATAGCTTCACTTGCTCTCTTACCTATTAGAGGGACAGTGCAATTGTTATCCACCACCTGAAACTCCAGCCTGGAATGTTTGTGGTTTCTTGGGTTTCTTACTTTCAGTTTGCACTTTCCTAGCGGTTTCACTTTGCTTTGGTTGTACATTACAAACACAGTCTTTGTATCCTCCAGTTTTATATCTGGGCTCAGTAGATTAATAGGAATTACATTACAGCTTGCCCCACAGTCAATCTGAAATTTGGGCTCTACATTTAACTGCAAAGTGATTTGCCATTCCACACTTTTTGCATTTCTTACCAAAAGCTGGGCATTTCTGTTTATTAATTTCATGCTATTTACCACAGAATTTGCATGCGATTATACTGCTGTGATCTCGATCTTGACGAGCACCTTGCCTGAGAGCATTGCTCCCACAATGGCTTTGCTGTTTTGCCATGACAGCTCCGCTGCTCTGCATATATATGCACGTCTGTAGTGTCAAATCTTTCTCATGAAGCAGCCTCTCTCTCAGTCCTGTGTTGTTAATTCCACATACTATCCTGTCACGTATGAGTGAGTCTTTGATTTCTCAGAAGGTGCATGTTATAGTGAGCATTTGTAACTCTGTGACATAATTATCGATCAATTTGTCAGCTGCCTGGCTTTTTGAGATTAATCTATAACATTCTACTGTCTCTTTTCTACTGGTATTACAGTGTTCATCAAAATTGCAAAAATGTTTGTTATGTACCATTAATTCATCCGTGGCTACATCACTCATCAGAGTTTCCAGCAGTTCCCAACAACTCTCGCCAATGAGGTAGTGAAACATTTTGACTTTCGTCTTTTCCTCCACGTCCAACATTGTTAGCCCCAAGTAGAGATTAAACTGGTCCCTCCAGGATTTCCAGGACTTGGAATGATTGTCGGTGTCCACACATAACGGTGATGGGGGTTTTAGTCTGTCCATCGTGCAGCTCTGTTCAGATGCAGCTTTCCGCTGTCTAATTGTAAACTCTTAATCTAACAATCTAGATGTGCCCATGCTGCCACCTTGTTTTATGTGTCTTTTCTATTCAATAAAGACAGACATATGAAACTAGACTTCATTAGTTAACTTGTGAGCCCCTACACACATCTCACATATGGTTACCCTCGGGTGTGTTCCCTCATCCGGTCCCTACTACAACAAAATCTACAACAATTGTCACAATATGTTGTACTACAATCAAGAAACCAGTGTGATTGCTTAAATTTATCCTGTGCACCTGACTTTTAGTATAAAGAGAAGATCGTTTAAATAATTTGAAATTTACAAAGCAAGGTATCTTGCAATTCATCAGCGTTAGCAAGCAAGATCAACTTAGCTAAAATTACACATATCAACCCTTATGGCACTATATTTCACATGCTTTGCACTTATGTAAGCTTACCTGTCCAATAAGAAGAATGCCAATTCAGGGTCGGTTTTGATCCCCAAAACCAAAAAAAGGTCCCTCCAGGAATCAAATGCCCTGCTGATGTTCACTCTAGTTTTCACTCGACCACGATCACGTTCCCGCTTAGCCAGATGGGATTCAGTTTATAAATGTTTTTATTATTTATTTTATTTTGAATTTTTTTTCAAAGTTTGTTCAGGAGTCATTGTTGTGCTGGGAGCCGGCCATTTGCTGGATTTCATCTCTAAGTTAACGTTACCTAGTGTTGCAGACTTTCTGTTGATGCTGTTGAATAGTGGAAGAGAAGCACTGAGGCAAGACTCTCGGGAGCGTGCATAAATGTAAAATCCTTTGGATTTTCCCAGCAAAACCAACCCACTCCCGTCACATGAAAATCAGTCTACAGTTTTAATAGGCAACCTCCGGGAAGGGCTTATTTTTTAAGTTATTTTATAAGCCGTTCACACTTTGGCAAAAAAGGCGACTATTACATGAAAATTGTTACATACTGCGCCTTTTTTTCTTCAGAGTTGTATTATACCTTTCTGAAAAATTAGAAGTGTATGAGTGCAGTTAAGAAAACACAAACTCAATTAAAGGGCACAAAAAGTTTTAAAAGTAGTAATCCTTGTTCATTATATTAATTGCTAAATTTGACTCTATAATTAGGATTTTGATCTATTTTGAGAGAAAAAAAAACAAAACAATAAAATATAAAATATTTTTATGATAGCCAGTCATAATAGTTTGTTATTAAAGTGTGTAATTTCTGTGCTACTGCTATGTCATTCAGTCCAGTCATTCAGTCCTAACTTTACTTTACTTTCCCTGTCAATCTCCTGCTTTTTCCATCTCTCTCACTCTTTTTCTGTCTGATTTGTTTGATGTGCATGTGTGTGCTGAGTTGGAGCTTGTCTAGATATGAACTCCATGGAGACGGGTGTTTGTAAACTCGGCCAGGAGAATGCCATCAGAAGACAAGGTGAGATGAAACAACCTCTTCTCTTCTTTTGTTTTGCTTTCCTCTCTTCATTCTTTTGCAATGCAAGGAGGAAATGCATGACCTCGCTTAAATTGCATCCAGCACTTCAGAGGAGAACTAAACAGCCATCTCTCTGTCTCTCTGTCTCTCTCTCTCTCTCACACACACACACACACACACACACACACACACACACACACATACTCATTCTTTCTTTGTGTTCCTCCAAAAAAAATAAAACCGTAGTCTGTAGTGGCTCCTGCATCTCCTTCCATTCCATGCTAAATTATGACTATGATGACGATAACAACCTTCTTCTTGTAGTTCAACTGGTAATGTGTGGTGCTGGCAGTGTCACAGGTTTGAAATATATTTATAATATGTGAAAAGCCGAACTGCACTGGCAGTGCAAATGCACACACACACATTGATAGTTGTAAATTAAGCTAATTTATACAGGAAAGCAAAGGTGCAATTAGCTTGACAGAACTCTCTCAATTACACTGGATGAGACCACCATGATATTTACAGCTGCCAATATTGCCAACATCTAATCTGAGACAGAGAGAAGGGGGAGAGAGATGTGCAGGTAAGGTAAACGGGGAAGCTAGTCAGGAAGACAGTGACCTCTGCTAGGAAATGCCATTTCAAAAACATTTGATAACCCGACCTCTCCAATCTGAGAGCTGGCCGTTTGAGTATGAACACCATCTCCAGTCTGCAAAAACACAGCAATCTAACCACTCTACCACACAAACACACACACAAACACACACAATCACTTCCAGTGAATCCAAAAGCCAGGCTTTTAGTCAATGACCCCAACACAACCCTTCCCAATTCAAAAACCTCCTATTACTGCTGAGCATGGTAAACACATCTCGAGATACTGCCGAAGATCTGAAGTACTGAAATAAAATACAGTTTATGTCTTTCATGCACTCTATATTTTAGCTGAAATCCATGCCTGTGTCATTAAGTTTTTCAGACATTACTTTCAATCTCTAATGGTGCACTTATTCCCTCAAATTACCATTTTTTTGTTCTGGATAAAGAACAATCAACCATCAGCACAATCTGAGTTTAGTTATGTTATCAGTAAGGAATAATTCACGACAGACCATTGAATTGTTTAAAAATAATGCACACCCGAGGTGGTAATGTGGAGCTGCACCTCGGGTGTGCCTTATTTTTAAACAATTTAACAGGCCGGAGTTAATTATTCTGTTATACCACGGTAACCACACCTTAAGACATCGTTCAGGGTTTTATCTCAAGACATTTTCTGGTTTTCATCCCTAATTTCTTCCACCACAGATTGAGCAGCTTTAATGCAGTCTGAGCCTTCATTGCTAATTCGCTATATGCTAAATGTCACTTCAGAACAAGCAACGAGGGATGGAGCACTTACTGGAGTAACAAGATGGTGCGTTTGTGAGTTTGTTTTTGAGGGATCTAAAGAGAAAACTCATAACATGAGAAATCTCGCTTCTGGGATAAACTTTTTTTTCGTCAGAAGTAACATCGCTTCAAAATCGCCAAGATGCATATCGCCATATTCCCATTGTAAACCGTAACAACTTTTTTTTCATCCTCACTGAGATGCAGGAGTGCACTGACATGATTTTTCTCTCACGAGTATGTTTGGGCCTTAAGAGTGTGCGTTACCGTGCGTTCAGACCAGAGGCGGCGAGAGAGTCAAAATTCGCTCTGGCTGCCCTGCCAACAACGCTATCGAAAATTTGTGGATGCTCTGATGTATTTGAAATAGGCGTCAACGTTCGTTGAGAATGCTTGGTTTTGTGAACTATATTTAAAGGGGCCACAAAACATCCAGATATGTCGACCAGTATCTTTTGGACGACTTATCACAAGTAGCGTATATCCTCATGAAATATTTTAATATATTATTATATAATATTATATAAACCATAATATCCACTTCATCAACTCACCTGGCACACCAACAATTTCAGACACCTTTGTCCACGCATCGTTTTTTTATTTTATTTATATCCCTGTAAGCAAACATGGACAGATAAAATATTACGGGAAAATGTGCCAAGGCAATAAACAGTTTCTCTTCCATTTTATCTTCGGAACTAATGTTTGGTGGGAACCAAAGTTTACACTGTTGTGTTCTCTAGACTTCGCTAGAGCGGAGCACTTCTATTTTCCAATAGGTTGCCGCCGAACCGCGTCACAGCTCATTACCATAATGTTGGCTGCACTTGAACTTTCCTCTGACACCCACACTGCCCAAGACTCGTCGCGCCGCTTCTCGCCGCCGAGAGACGCTGGCTGTCATAGAAAATGAATGACTTCCGGTCGATTTGCCGCTCTCGCCGCCTCTGGTCTGAACACACGGTTACGCATATAACCAGCGTTGTGTGTGTGTGTGTGTGTGTGCATGTGTGTGTGTGTGTGTGTGCATGTAGGGGGCGTGTAAATGCAGGCTATTTTAGACATTGTATTGGCGTTAACCGATTTACTTTAACCAAGACATTGGTTAAACTTTTTAAAAGACTTTGGTTAAAGTAAATTGGTTAAGAACGTCAAAACAATGTCTAAAATATCCAACATATATTTCAATTTCATTTAAAAACAGCCCTCGAGTTCCCTCGTCTCCTCCGCACTTACAAACCCTCACACACACACACACACACACACACACACCTTGCATGCACACTGAGACTCGAGTCGCAACCGAAAAATAGATCCGCACCCCCGCAACTTCATCAATACCACAATTTCTATTATCCAATATAACATTTAATGTTTCTATATATTTCGCCCTAATCAGCCTCAATCAGCCTCACATAGCTGTAGTGTAAAACACTGCGCTACCCCGCAAATATATTCAAATATAAGATTGTACCATAACACAGCTCAAATAAAGCAGATTATAACCGATCCTAGGCCAATCATAAATTCTATATAAAACTTAATTCTCCACAGGTATATACCTGTACTTAATTTGCACATGCACAAGGTGAAAGGACCAACTTGACCAAAGGAGACACAGAACACCCTAAAGGTTTCATCATATGAAACAACTACTGTATTTGTATTAAAAGAACATAAATAATGCTACAACATAGCTAAAACCTCTATGAATTCATAATAACAGTTTTAAAATGCATTTAACAGTTTAAAATGCCCACATAAATTCCATTTGACCAAGGAAACATAAATAAGTCAAGCACACGCGATTATTCCCAATGGACTACCCCAATAGTTTAAAATTTTAACTCAACCAGTTAAAGTCTATAGATTTTTAGAGCAATTATAATTTCAAAAGAACTTAGATACACATACTTAGACTTATGTGGCAAATCTTGACATTTCAAGTAGTGTTTAATTAGGACAACTTGATTTTTCCATTTATGACAGTATTAGGGTTTATATTTCAATTTTTTTTTTAAATAATCAAAATTTGATCCTCCATCTTATCCAGATTTGCAAATATGTGTACTTAAATGGACACCAAGAAACCTGACATTTTGTTAAAAGGAGTTGCCATGGTTAATCTCACAAATTTGCTTAGTGACCAATGAATATAAGTAATTTTATTTCATGTTTCTTTGTCTTAAATTTGTCAAAAATTTGTCTCCATGTTCAAATTAGATTTTTGAATCCCAGATTTTCAATGACTTTCAGTTTTTAGTACTGCCACGAAAGGGTTTCAACATAATTATAATTACAGTTATTATATTGCATGCTTTTAGGGGGTTAGTCATGTCATATCTCACTAAGGGCACCAGAATCACCACCAGATTACCATTTAACCACTGGTTATTCGATACATACTGCATTCTATGAAGCATAAATAAACTTTATGGATACTGTTCCACGCTGGACATGGAAATTGAGGATGTGTTGCAGGTCTCATGAATTCTTTTAATGACTCCCCTCAAAATATGTTTTCTTCATCTCTCTCATCTTTTATGTCTCTGAACTCCCACTGTGCCATCCTATTAATATAAAAGCAATAGCTGTCTGCTGTATTACAGATCTCAGAGGTTGAGAAGGAAATAGATCAATGGCATATGTGTACGAGCGGAACGCTATGGCGAGACAGACCATAATTATGTTCAAAGAGAGAGTAGTCGAATAAAACAAAGAGAATTCAATCAAAAGCTGGTTGAGGCTTTAGAGATAACAAACAACATTGGCCCCTAAGTGCATAGAATGATTCACTAAAACATGGGGGTCATTATTATCACCTGCCCTTACCTGAGCTGTGGCCAGTGAGCTGAAGAATATGGACTCCATCCAAATTTTATGCATGGTTTGATGAAGTATATTTTATGCACATGTGCAGTAGAAAACATCTTCTTAGACATACAACATCCCTGCTGAAAAAAGCTACCAAATCCAGCCCAACCTGGTTTTAGCTGGTCTCTCAGCCTGGACAGTGTGGTCTGTTGTCTAGTTTAAAAGGGGGTTTGGGGTGCTTTTCATCTCATCATGTTGTGCGACCAGCTGACCTCCTAATCAAGCTATTGTATTTAGGGATTTGTTTGCTTTTTGTATACTTCTTCCATATCTGAAGTATGCTTTTTGCATATTGTATAGCAGGCAAATACACACAGTCGGATGTCATCATGCTTTGCTTTAACAGAACTGCAAGAACCATAAAGGATCCGGTCTCCACATCCCCAGACTTATTATCTGCATGGATCTCATAATCTTTATATCATCAAGCCCTCAATAGGTTAGAAATCTTATTAGAGGCAACACAGTGTAAAAAGTGACATCAAATGCCATTGGAGGAAGTTGAAAATGGCAGTATAACCTGATGCTCTGTCACAGCAGTCACAAGGTTAATAGGCAATATAATCCATTTTGTGATATGCAAAACAGTCAAAATGACAAACAAGACTATTTAAAATGCTCATTCACAGATTAATATGAGTGGTGGTGGCGTAGTGGCTAAAGCACAGGGTTGTTAATCAGAAGGTCGCTGGTTCAAACCCCACGGCCACCACCATTGTGCCCTTGAGCAAGGCACTTAACTCCAGGTTGTTCCGGGGGGATTGTCCCTGTAATAATTGCACTGTAAGTCGCTTTGGATAAAAGCATCTGCCAAATGCATAAATGTAAATGTAAATGTAATAAAATGCCCACACTATTACCGCACTTGTGGCATTATAGCCCTCTTTTCTTTTGATGTTGGTGTTTGGAGTCCAATTTTGATGGATGCCTTATTAGGAAGGTACTATTCCCAGTCGACTGGGGTCGACTGTGTGTATTGAGTGACTCCTTGACTTTTCATAAATTACCATTGTTTGATTTTAGCTGTGAAATGTCCAAACATCTAGAACAATGGCTCTAAAATTCAGTGGCAAATTCTCAGGGCCAGCAAAGCATTCTCTGCTTGCCTAACATGCCAAATAAATAAATATTTTTCTCAATCACCATGATTTCTCAATCATGTATTTTTAATCGTCTTTCACTATTAATTAATCTACAAACAAATAAAAAGTTTATCCAGTCAGAATTTATTCCTTGATTCTTACAAGATAAGTGTAACAACTGTTTCACAAATCGAATGCCACAAGCGGCACGTGAGTCTGAGCTCCACCCTGTCAGGCCTTCAGAATTTCTTCAGAATCCCTCAAGAGTGCAAATGAATGAGCAACTAAAGTCATATTGTCAGATTCATCAGCCAGTGAGATTGATTTATTTGTTCTTGGTGGATGTGATCTTTAGGGTATGTACCGGTTGAGGCCTTCTAGCTGGCCTTGAGTGACGCAATCTCGCTTTAAGTGATGTACGTAACTCAAGAGCGAAAAGCGTAAGATCAAGCTGTCTGACGAGTCGGATGTCACTGCCACATCAACACTGAGAAAGAGATCTTTCTGGATTTTAAAACACAAGATGTTCTGCATGACCGTGTGATTGCTTAATTTATAAAACAGGAAAGGTGGACTGATTTTCACTTCTAGCTATTTTTTGAGTGCTTTTTGGATTGTTATATAAACATCTGCATTCCATTTAATTCGGAAAGTCCGATTTTCCAACTTCCTACCAGGAAAAGTGCAATGTAATGCATCTTTATGTCAGAATTACAACTTGTAGGCTTGTGTAGAAATTCTCAACTCTGATTTCGCCGAGATGCAGGTGCATGATGTCACACAAAGATGTCGACACTCAGGGTGATAAACATTCACTTTATTAAATAATATCGATAAATTAGTTTGGTTCCACATTACATGATATTAATGCTTGTTTAGCAAATACCTGCAGAAACAGATGCATAAAACATTACAATCTCTTTTGATAATCGTACACCTGAAGCACAAATACTAGCGCTGCAGATTGTTTATCAGTTGGGTTGCTAGGAGACATCTATAATGAGAGTCAAACCCCTGCTAAGCTAATATAATATGAATATGTGTGAATGGAATGCATTTATGGTCAGAAATATCAAATAGGAATATCCCTCATCCAACTTGAATGGAACACATCATAACCGTGTACCCTGATGAAATGAAATTTATTGCAAGCAACATTTAAATCACAAATATTATTCGATATTTTCCAGGTAATATAGACCTCCTTGGTAGATTCATATGAAAAATTATGGTTTTTGAATGTGTGTTCAGGAGACATTCATTTCACAAAACAGTCATGCTGCAGTTTAAATAAAGCTTGCTTGAGCATTAAGTGTTGTTTAGATTTCTGGATTTCGTGCATGAATGTGTTTTTAAAATGTCAATTTGTATTACTAGTTAGCTGCGACATAATTTATGATGCCCAGAGGCATAGGGTGTCATAGGGTGTTATTCATTGTGAAACACTTTTCTTAATGGCATGAATCACACTGAAGGCCTAGACTCTAAATGCACAGCCCGCCACTGAGTAAATTATACTGTAATAGACTGTGCTGCATTATAGACTGTACATGCTTCATTTCCTACAACACAGATCTCAGGACTATAAAAAACTTCAGCCAGAATGAACTCTAAACACAATATAACTACAATTCGTGGAAATGGAAATTATGTCCAATTCGTGGACATAATATACTATCATAACTTCCAACTTTATTTCATACATGTGATTTGGCATAGTTTCATTTAGACAGACCACTTTGTTTCACCAAGCATTACTCCTTTTAAAAACACTTTTTTTGCAGTACAGAGAGAATGAGTCTGTGATCCCGCCGAGGACGTATTGGCTAGTGTTGGGAAAATGGCAGTAGATCAATCAACAGAATTTAAGACCACAAAAAACTAAGTGGAATCTCAATACTTCTAAAAAGGAAAAAAGCAGGTTTATGGCACCTACCATTAATTTCACAGACAAATAGAAAAGAAAAGTGAAAAGAATCTGTTCTAAGCAAGTTCAGAACAAATTTTAAAAGTTCTGTTTAGACAATAGCATTCCTTATTCATGCTGTAGAAATAGATGGTCTAAAAATGTAAATTCTGCCTTTATGTACTCACCCTCATGTCCAAACCTGTATGCTTTCCTTAGAACACAATTATTAGAATTATTGAAGCGTCATCATGCAGTTGATTTCCATACAATGGTGACAGTTTATAGTGACCACATCCATCAAGCTCTAAAAAGGACCAAAAAGAAAGTCCAAGTTTACACCATGAAAGTAAATTATTTCCCTCTGCTGCAACCCTTAAATCTCATTCTCCATTCTGAACATGCATACAAATGAGATTGAATATCTGATGAGTGTTTAGATAATCAGTAAATAATTATTCACTTAAATCTTTATCTTTTCCTCACATGAAGCTATAGTATGCCTACAGAAGTTTTGTGGAAATGTAGGCCACAAGTTGCCTGGACAGTCTATGGTGCTTTTATTGTGTTGTTTTGTCCTTTTGATCTATTATCGTTTGGAAAAGACTTTCCGAATTTGTAGCATAATCTCATGAAAATGACTGTGATGACATTTTTGCAAAAATGTAATATATATATATATATATATATATATATATATATATATATATATATATATTACATACACTGGCGGCCAAAAGTTTGGAATAATGTACAGATTTTGCTGTTTCGGAAGGAAATCGGTACTTTATTTCACCAAAGCGTCATTCAACTGCTCACAAATTATAGTCGGGACATTACTGATGTAAAAAACAGTACTATTTGAAAAAAGTCCTTTTTGATCAAAACAGGCCCCATTTCAATTACCCATCACTCCAACACCTTATCCTTGAGTAATCATGCTAAATTGCTAATTTGGTACTAGATAATCACTTGCCATTATATCAAACACAGTTGAAAGATATGTGGTTCATTAAATGAAGCTTAACTAAACAAGAGGATAAATACATCAGAGTCTCTAGTTTGAAAAATAAACACCGCACATGTCCTCAGCTGACAGCTTCATTTAATTCTACCTGCTCAACACCAGTTTCATGTACACCAGTAAAGAGAAGACTCAGGAGTTCAGGCCTTATGAGAAGAATTGCAAAGAAACAAAAAGAAAAGGTTAGAGTGGGCAAAGAAACACAGACATTGGACAACAGATAATTGGAAAAGAGTGTGCTGGATCTTAACCCCATTGAGCATTTGTGGGATCAGCTAGACTGTAAGGTGTGTGCGAAGTGCCCGACAAGACCGCCACATCTATGACTAAGTGCTACAGGAAGTGTGGGGTGAAATGTCACCTGAATATCTGGACAAACTGACAGATAGAATGTCAAGGATCTGCAAAGCTGTCGTTGCTGCACGTGGAGGATATTTTGATGAGAACTCTTTGAAGAAGTTTAAGAAGTTCTGAATTTTTTTTTCAAATTGTAATAGTAATTTTTCACATTATTAATGTCCTGACTATACTTTGTGATCAGTTGAATGCCATTTTGATGAATAAAAGTACCAATTTCTTTCCATAAGAGTAAAATCTGTTCAAATTTACAAAACTTTTGGCCACCTGTGTGTGTGTTCTTATGTTAATATTAAGACTGTTAGGCTGCAGTTTTCCCCTCTGCTATTAAATCCTATCTGCACTTCTAATTTCTTAAACTGATTAATTAAATGTACTCAAGAGCATGTTTATCAATTGTACCCTGATTAGGCCCAAGGCATTTTATCATACTGGCTAGTTGCTATAGCGCTCATAGATGTGGGATGTCAAACGGCATCTGATACTGCAGGTTGTGCACCGTAGCCCTCTGTTGCTCCATCTATTCATCCTCTAGTTCTCATCAGCTGTAGACATATCTATTAACCTGACAGCACAGGAACTGCAGAGCACAACTTCCGTGACCTCTGGGCTAATTATAAACCCTATTATGTGCTCCTGTCAGATTAGGAGATGGGCTGTTGTTTGCCAAGCAATGTGTAGAAATAGTAGAGTCAGGGCCTCACAGGACACACTCAAGACCAGACGAAAAGAGAGTCAGCCCTAGTGCCGGGAATGTTCCACATGTGTTTAGGCATCAGGGAATGCCATGCTCTAGGTCTGTGACAGGATAAATATCAGTCCACTACAGATATTTATCCCTTTAAGGCCCACTGCAGAAGAGGTACAAACTTTGTTAAAAGCAATTAAATTGTATATAATTACTTAATAAGTTATAATATATTTTCCAATACAATAAGGTCTTAGTAACCATTTTATTCAGGTATTATTCATGTATTTGTTGTAGGTTGCTTTCTATAACTGAAAATACCTCAGTACACTGTAGTGGACACCATGCATTTAAGGGTATATTTGTTCAGTGGGTATTTCAAAGATAATTTCCATGTAAGAAATAATAAGAATAATTTTTATTTAATAAAAAAAATCATGATGCAACATTAACAAAAATGATATCCATAATTACTTACTTCCATAAAAAAGTATTGTAAAATTAAATGGTTATATTTTATTGAGATATAATTATATTTTTTGATCTATAGAGATAAAACATAGACACACAATTCAGCAAGTATAGACTAGTTGTTCAGAATAACCACATTTTGTACAAAATGTTGATTAGCTAGTAATAAAAAAATTGCATCAATATTTTGTTATGAAACAAAACATCATTGCATTCCTGATGCAAGGTTGTTTACAGTAATTAAAGTCAATTTTGTATAAATCTGAAAAATAAATTAGATAGACCGGGAAGAAAACTACTATGAGCTATGGGAGTCACACAGGGTGACAGGTAAAAAAAAACTCCCAAAGATAGATGGATCTTGTTTTTTGAAGCATATAGACCATTCCACAATACATTTTTCAATTACATTTGCTCTGTAACCATAAAGGAGTTTGACAATTCAAGATAAATAGAGAAGGCAGCTGCTGGCTATAATCCAAGCTCTGTGAGTGGAGGTAAGGTTTTGCAGAAAAGCCTATACACCCATCAGTTACTTTTTCCGCAAAGAACTGTGGAGCATCTGAAAGACACAAGAGGCTGTGAGCTAATTTTGTTACACCCAGATCGAATCCCAGGCGTCAGTCACACTGACCACACTTGCAGCACCATTATGCAATTAAGGACATGATTTAATTATCTATTTATCTGTTTCGGCACTCCGGATGGTATACACTCAGTCTAATGGCCTCGCTTCATTACCCTCCATTAGAAGCGCGGCACAAAACAACACGGCGAGGTTAATGTCTCTCATGCAGCTCCCAGATGAGTTTTGATTGAGGCCTGTATAGAAGCCTATGCTGACTGCCTGCCCATAATAATGCTGGTATCTCTATTAATGCTTTATTGTGCTGTAGTGACATATGAGATAAACAGATCACCTGGCTATAAAAAAATGCTTTTGTTTGTGCTAAAAGAACTGGAATATAACCAAGAGTTTAAAGTAAGTGATTTTTTAAAATATGCACACAAATAAAATGTCCCTACTAGCCTACCTGAGAGATGTCATACAGAATATGAGTCCTCTTGAGATATAACACTTGTCTTTGTGACAGACTTAAGCATTAGCATGATACATAGACACTCTGATAAAAGATCTGAAAAAATGCTGTCTTGTAAACATTGCTATCAGCAATTTACCCAAAACCTCCTGCATTTAACATTGGCATATACTCTGAATGATGTACCTCAAGAGCATATCAGGCCCTCAGCCATGGTGCAAGAAGATACGAATGACTAAGCTGCAGTTGCCCTTGAATGAGATATTCTTTCTATATAGTAACTTATGCGGAAAGAACCAGCCTCATCTCTGTGCAACAATGCAAGTGATTTAACCATGTATTCAATAAGAATGGTCTGGGATTAGTAAATTGGCAGCACAGCTAAATTGAACAACAAAAATTGCAGATGTGTCTAAGCTGTTAGACCTCATTTAGAATGAAAGCGCAAACTGTGGGCGATGGTCTGATTCATCTGTACATCATCTGTGTGGGTATGGCTTGGATCTTGGCCTTATTTACCCTGAGATGACAACTTTTATGAACACAAGTAATGCATTTGGATGCAGCTTTTCGATTACGATACACATTGATTTTAAGTCAAACCAACAAACACAGCAGATGAGTTTGATTGATTCATTTCAAACATACCTACAATTAAAATATGCATATATTGCATTAATCATGAATGTTTTTAGTTCTAAAAGTGTACATGTGATGTTGTCATTAGTTTAAGACATGAGGAATTTTTTCTACATGTACATTTCTGATAGAACACATAAGATGAAGCACATACTACTGAATGATTTAAGACCATGTAAATTAGAAGGAACCATTTTCACAGAACTCTTCTAATTTGATACAAATTTTCTTAAGTTACATAACCTAAGTAGGTCATTGTTCAATGATGGCAGATTTTAAGTCATACCAAATTACCATTTTTAGTTCAGTGAAAACTAGAAATGCAAAAAATGCAAATCATTGCCTTCATTTTGTTTTTTCAATTCTATGAACACTTCATTTCTGCAGTGCCATTTCAGATTCCTTAACGCGATAGTTCACCCAAAAGGAAAATTCTGTCAACATTTACTTTGAGTTCAGCCCTAATGTTGTTCCAAAGCTCTCTATTACTTTCTATAGAACACAAAAGGAGATGCTAGGCAGAATGTAAGCCTTAGTCACCATTCATTTTCATTTTAAGTGGTGATGTAGCATCAGAAGATGACACAAAAGACATGGTGATAAAACATGACTATCTAGAGATAATTTTTTATAGAAAACATTAGGTGTAGCTGTCAAATGAAATGTGTTCGCTTGCCAGTGCAGGGTGGAAAAATGTATTTCCTTAGCTTCCTTTTGAGTGTCTTTCCTTAGTCAGGGGATATTTCTGTTTAGTTCTAAATCATTGCTTTTGTTTATGAAGCAAAGCATGTTTGCTTCAACACAATTAGATTGTTTCAGCATGATTAGATTAGTTTCTCTCCACTGTCAAACTTAAAACGTTTATGCAGAGCTCTAAAGATATGAAAGAAATGTATGAAAATAATATGTAACTAGGCAGAGAGGTCAGATAAAATCAAATGTTCTGATACAAATAATTCTTTATATAAAGACAATAATGGGCTGTAAAGCAAATTAAACTTGGGCTGCATCTGAACCGTGTCTGTCTTTATTATCTGAGGTAGTTCTGTTGCATCTAGAATGACAAAATGAAATGGAATAAATTGAATTGGAATGACACTGAATGGAATAAAATGGAACGAGAACTATAAACTCAACTTGGACTGGAATTAAGAATAGAGTTCAAATGGATTGGATTTATATTAGGTCAAAGAAACAAACTGAGATTTTAATTTATTTGGATTTTGAGTTCAAAAGCATAAATCAATTAATATATTAATTGGAAGTAATAAGGATTCAGAAATGGTATCAAATTGGTGGAATTGGTAGTGAATAGTTTTGTTTTGGAGGCAGAACTTGAATAAGATCTCACAGTGTCGTTGAGATAATCAATCTGATCTTGAGACTGCAAGCAAACATATTTGGTTAGCAAGTTCAAGGTCTATCCAACAGACAATTTGAGGGGCATTGGCTCAAACTGAGAAAAAGGGCACCCATCCCAATCTTCTTTTTTGTGAAGGTATGGTACTATATAAACAGTGTGCAACACACACTTTGAACATACAATATGCACAACATAATGTGATGCCTGATATGCAGACCTGGTGTTATTTAACATTATGCAGATCAATTCCAAGGTTACTTAAGTGTTATTATCACAGTCTTCACTGTTAATTTTATAAATAGGACTGACATTGGCTTTTAAATGTGTATGTAAATTATAGAAGGCAGCTTCCTTCACACTGTATATTCAGTTCAGCAACAGTTGAAGTGTTCATTTTTGCATTCTTTATCTTTTATATTATAACTTCATGATTTAGCTGTGAGCAATTGTAGTAATTGGACAGCCTAAATTTTAAATAAAAACAAAATGAAACATACATTTTTTAGGAATTTATGTTAACTCTGTGATCTGATCCGCTCTGATCTGTGACCTGATCCGCTGCCCTGCAAAACAAGAGAACAGCCAAAGAATGTCGTCTAGCGAATGCTTTCATAACAAAATATGCACAGAGTGTTTGACTATTCATCATATTTAATCACTTTGACGAAGTGGATAAAAAGGAATAAAAATGAAAATTTGCAAATAAAATTACTTTTGTTTAAAATTACCAGAGAGGCATCTCAGCCCAGGAGGGCAAATTGGCAGCTTGGGCCACCGAGCCACCTCCCATGCATGTCCCTGCCAAAATCCACCTGAAGGTTGATCAAGGCAATGATAAGAGCTTAATTTCAGGATGTGTAATAAATGTTTTAACAGAGATAAACTGCTTCAGAAAGTTGTATTAAAAAAAAAAAATGTATTTCAAGTAGTCAAAAGTGCCCATTGAATCACCCATACATATACATACAAACTTTGATTTTACAGGGAAAATAAAATCCACCTTTTCTATTAAAGACTGCATTGATCTTCCAATAAAGGCATGGCATGGAGGGAAGAAAGGTCAATCCTGGCACATGGAAGTGATTGGTCAATGATGGTTGAGCTTGGCCAGCAGCAAAAATGTCCTTCTGAGATCGCCATCACCTTCTTGAGGCCAGTGGAAAGACATAATGATTGAAATTACTGAAGAGGGACTGGAGGCAGACTCCGAGAGGAAGAAAATAAAATATGCTGATCTGGATGCCAAGTGTAGGGAGTTTATTGGAAGATCAATGCAGCACCTGTTGAAAAACATCATGAACATGGATCAGTATTAAAGAAGTCCCCCCCCCAGGGGTTTCTGGAGAGGGATTGAGTGTGGGAGCGTAACCAGGCCAAGCAAGACATTGGAGGGACAGCTGACGCAGTCTCACGGCTCGTCTTTCACATCGCTCTCCTACTTAATCTGTTGGAGGATTGGTTTAAGGAAAGGCACTGGATGGGTGGTAGGCAGAGTTTGATAGCTTGCGTTTTTCTAACAGAGAAGAGGCCTTGGACATAGGGTAGGGGGTGTATTGAACCCTGGTTGTATAGTATGTCTTGATGGGAAAGGAGGAATTTCTTGATAGGAGAGCAAGAACTAGAGGCAATCGAGAGGATCTAGTGTCAAGCTGCGAGGGGTGTCAGGAAGACGTCCCTGACCGCTGCCCCACCACGAAGAGATGTTCTGGGATTAATGGGTGAAACATCCATGATAGGTGGCTCCCAGCTGATGAACATGTAGCTGGACAACCAGGTTTCCTGAACACTATGTCCATCTTTCATTGGTCGACCAACAGATAGTCCCACCCCATACTAATGCCATTGGTTGAGCCAATATTGATATATTGGGCTGGTTGGGTGGCTCATATAAACTGAGCAATGTTTTGATAGCACAAAAGAGCCACAGTGTTTTGTTGCTTGGATAGGAGAAAGTGTTTTAATATATCACAAATGACCTTTGTAAGTAATTTTGATCTGAACTCTTAAGCACATTTGAGAGTTGACATCTTTAGTTATCCTTTCACTCTCTCCAAATATGTGAATAGACTTAAACTGTACTTTGCCATTTTCACTCATTGATTCAGACACAATGGGCTTTTGAAAGTAATCAATAAAACCAGAACAGTTTTTCTGCTTTTCGTCATGTCCTTTCATGCACTAAAGGCATTTCTGAAAATAAATAGCAGAATTCTATACCATATTCTAAACAAGTACAGAGGCCCCAATGGGAGAAAGAGCCAGGGCACATAACACATATCATGATTAAATATGCAAATGAAACATTTCATGCATGGACAGTGTAATGTGTAATTTAGCGCCTGACTTCCCCCATCCCTATTGACATAAGTGATGCATAGACAGACAAGAATTGTATTCATTTCTCACACAAATATCATGTTTGCTTTTTATTAGCATGGTGATAATGCATTACCAAGGACATTGTGGAAACAGAAGTTTTGTCCTTTGTTTGATGCAAAGCTGAAGATTATGGGTAGTCCAGAAGATGAGGAAAAAATAAACGCATCATGTGAGACATGTTGGATAAATTAATGTGCACTCAGATGTGATACATTCACACCCAAATATGTACATGCACATACTGTAAATCACTTGAGTGTGTCTTACCAGCACTCTCTGTAATTACCTTAACCCTCTCCAGAGAAGAGCATAAGGCCTTCAACTTACATATAGTTTCACAATAAAGCGATGTAACATACAGCTCCATGTATGTTTAAGAGAGTGGAGAAAGAGTTAAAATTGTTGGGGTTTTGTGTCTTTTAGTCCATGTGTGTTTGCTTTGAGGCCATCTATATGCTAGAGTAGTCTTAAACATTGACAAAATGTAACTTTTAGCAGATATAGGCATTTTAAATGTGTCGTTTTTCTCTTCCAAGAAAACACACAAAAAATACTGATGACTTATGTTGCACTACGCATATTTTTTCCTATCAAAAATTAGGAATGAGTATGTCCCTCCCTCTAAAACAGACCAGCAAGTATGGTTTAGGGCTATGACATAACTAAATCCTATTGGCCTTTCTTTCTTTTTATTTTTGCCCTAATTTTCAGTTTTAATAGTAAATATTAAGGGTGGATAAAAACAGTGTTGTAGCACTCGAGACCGGACTCCATATTTTCATGGTCTTGGTCTTGTCATGGACTTGTGAGCAATTTGACTCGGTCTTGACTTGGACTCGAACAAGTGTGGACTCGGACTTAACCCTGAGTCCAGTCGAGTCCCTTTAAAAAAAATATACATTGAAAGTTTCGACTTAAGACAAACATTTTTGATTGACAATATTAGAGACCTTGACATTTGTCACTCATTTCAGTCTGCTGTGTAGAATCAGAGCTAGTAATGGCCAGTTCACAAATAAATCATTCTATTGAGTAGGTTCTTTTCAGCAAATTGTCCAAACTGGTTAGCAAAAAGGTCTTTTTTTTAAGGCTATTCAGTCCGATTAGTTCAGGCTGCTATCTCACTTTATAATTTGCAGCAGTTTCTAACTCATTAAAACAGCTTTGGGACATTTTAGAAAACTGAAAAAAATTAAATCATTGGATAAAGTGGATATTTACCTACAGTCAACAAAAGACAGCTTTTTTGAGAGATAACTTTGAGAAACTTCTAGTGAGGCTGTGTCTCATTAACAAGATGCTGTTCACTCCAAATACATTGGTGCGTTGGTGAGTTTTTCAGTTGTTTTTCTAAGAAAACATGCTAAATGGATGTATTTGACTGTTGCAATACATATCACTGTGGTTTTGGCATCTTGTGCAGGACCACCACCATTTTCTTGGTAAGACAGGTCTCGAGACACCTGTTATACTCTTCATTGCACTGTGTTGGTCTGAACGGCCTCTCTTTTAGAAATTCTTTAGCCATTAGTAACATGGCAAAAGTAGGCAGAAATGCAAATTTGACATACAATTAATTAAATAAAGTGGTGCAATTAAGGAAATTGTTAACAAATTGAATATAAATATTTATATACATTTTCTGCATAAACATTCTCATATTTAATACATTATTGTTTGGTTGTTAGGCCCATTTTAGTTATGGTACAGTAATACTGCCTTTTGTAAAGCAGACATTTTTACTTGACTTGAATGGAATATAATAGTATGCAGAAGCTGGTAGTTTGTATTTCCGTGTTAAGCCACATAGGCACTTTGAAGCTTTCATTTAGAGTTTTTCAATGACATTTTGTAAACACTGACATGTTGTAATTGTGATACCAATTTGTTCACTTAACCTAGGACTTGTCATTTATTTTATAACATTTTATTTTTATTCTCAACTGGTAATACTGTTTAACCAACAAAGCTTAAGAAAATAATAAGTGAGGTTTATTTGATATATGAGCCTAGAATCAATAGTTCTTTAAACTACTTTAATACATTCATAAAAAACACTCTCGTCTTAGACTCAACTTTTACTGGTCTCGGTCTCGAATTGGGCTTGGCCATCTCCAGTCTTGGTCTTGACTTGGACTTGACCCTCTTCTGGCCTAGGTCTTGACTTGAACTTGACCTAATCTGATCTTGGACTGGACTTGGATGAGTTGGTCTTGACTACAATACTGGGTAAAAATATAGATTTTCTGATGCACTGCAATCTTCATTTGAAAGATCTCAATATCAATTCTTAAATCCTAGCATCGATCTTTTACTCTGTGTACAAGCCTTTTCTACACAATTTCCACAATGCGACCAAACAGTGGGATCCTTTCACTGGGTGTTGAGAGTAAACGTTGTTCTGTGTTGTCACGGATTGTTGTTGAGATAAGACAGGAGACATAGGATCTATTTGCAGGTTTAATATGATGACAGTGAACCAACAAATGGGAACTCAAAACAACAACAAACAAGAACTGACTAAAGGGTATTTATACAAACAAGAGCTAATGAGGGAATGGAAAACAGGTGAGAGCAATGAGGAGCTGATGGCAGTGATGCAGGCAGCGCATACTGGTTAATGTATTCCGGAGGAAACACTTCAAAATAAGAGTCCTAGGAAACACGAGGGAGACAGACTGTGACATATGTAACGTGTGTCCAAAGACAAAATCAACACAACCCCTTTGTCATTGAATAATGTTTCTTTAAATACCCTTCCTGTAATTTACAATCAGTTGTTGAACAAAAACAACAAAAAAGAAACCTTTAATTGTAATCACTACAATAATAGACTGATGTCTATTATTAATTTAAATGACACACAGTGTCATTTAAATGGTCCGCATATCAGAGCTGCAGCAGACACGTTTGAGCTCATAATGTTAAAGTGCACGCATGTTTCATTCTCCCTCTCTCTCCTCAAAAGTTCCCTGTAAATTGTAATTGTTTTGTCTAATGATAAAAAGGCAAATATCAATAAAACTAATATCATATATCGTCTGCAAATATGCGCATATCTAGTTTAAACAGATGTAATTCACGAACCTTACGAAAATCCAATGTTTTCTTCCCATTAAGTGCTCATCTAATATCTTCCTCTGAAGTGTGTATTCCATCAACCAGAATCAAAACTTCAGGATCAGAATCAAACGTTCCTGTTTCACAATTTATGACAGTCAGTCCGTAACAATACAAGGAGGTGATCCAGGCCGCTTAAACGGTCAGGAGATTGCTGCTGCTCATGCTGGATCTGCAGGAGTGCATGAGTGCAACTTCAAAGTAATTCAAGTCTCTCTATATGCGCTCATTTACAGACGCCCTTCACAGAACAGACGATTTTTTAAAGAGACAGTACCTATTTTTGGCACATTTTGGTACGGAAAATATTCAGACCCCCTTAAATTTTTCACTCTTTGTTATATTGCAGCCATTTGCTAAAATCATTTAAGTTCATTTTTTTTCCTCATTATTGTACACACAGCACCCCATATTGACAGAAAAACACACTTCGGCCCAGTCTAAGGTCCAGAGCATATCCCTGTACTTGGCCGCATTTATCTTTCCCTCGATTGCAACCAGTCGTCCTGTCCCTGCAGCTGAAAAACACCCCCACAGCATCATGCTGCCACCACCATGCTTCTCTGTTGAGACTGTATTGTACAGGTGATGAGCAGTGCCTGGTTTTCTCCACACATAATGCTTAGAATTAAGGCCAAAAAGTTCTATCTTGGTCTCATCAGACCAGAGAATCTTATTTATCACCATCTTGGAGTCCTTCAGGTGTTTTTTAGCAAACTCCATGCAGGCTTTCATGTGTCTTGCACTGAGGAGAGGCTTCTGTCGGGCCACTCTGCCATAAAGCCCCGACTGGTGGATGGCTGCAGAGATGGTTGACTTACTACAACTTTCTCCCATCTCCCGACCAAGGCTCACCAAGGCTCTTCTCCCCCGATAGCTCAGTTTGGCCAGACGGCCAGCTCTAGGAAGGGTTCTGGTCGTCCCAAACGTCTTCCATTTAAGGATTATGGAGGCCACTGTGCTCTTATGAACCTTAAGGGCAGCAGAAATTTTTTTGTAACCTTAGCCAGATCTGTGCCTTGCCACAATTCTGTCTCTGAGCTTTTCAGGCAGTTCCTTTGACCTCATGATTCTCATTTGCTCTGACATGCACTGTGAGCTGTAAGGTCTTATATAGACAGGTGTGTGGCTTTCCTAATCAAGTCCAATCAGTATAATCAAACACAGCTGGACTCAATTGAAGGTGTAGAACCATCTCAAGGATGATCAGAAGAAATGGACAGCACCTGAGTTAAATATATGAGTGTCACAGCAAAGGGTCTGAATACTTAGGACCATGTGATATGTCAGTTTTTCTTTTTTAATAAATGTGCAAAAATGTCAACAATTTTGTGTTTTTCTGTCAATATGGGGTGCTGTGTGTACAATAATGAGGAAAAAAAATGAACTTAAATGATTTTAGCAAATGGCTGCAATATAACAAAGAGTGAAAAATTTAAGAGGGTCTGAATACTTTCCATACCCACTGTATATATATATATATATATATATATATATATATATATATATATATATATATATATATATATATATATTTTATATTTATACCATGCATTTTATCAAGAATAATGATTGATCAAACCAGACAAATTTCCATTTGGCATTTTAATTCCACATTTCAAAGTACAGTAACTGTCATTGAAACAAGAAGTCAACACTGAAATATAAATAACAGAAAAATACAAACAATATATACACACACACTAAAGAACATGCAGGTTTCCAATTCAATTTTGGTAAAAAAAAAAAAAATAAAAAAAATAAAAAAACACTATTGTAACACTTACAATAATTGTTAATAATATAAAGAGGTCAGCTCTGGGATGAAAAGAATTACCAGTAAACATAAGCAATGAGGATATTTGGTACCAAATAAAGTGCAGGATACCAAATAAATTGAGGTATAACATCATATTTACAAGTCATTTCTAAGAATAGGATAAGTGGTAATAATTTAGAGTAAAGCTCTGGAGTAGAATATACCATTATAACTGCAATGCTGACCTGTGGCACAAGGATTTACAAGCTATATTTAACAATAGAATAACAGTTAAGCATTGTGACGGAATGAAAGTAGAATTTTTGGTACTAGTTAATGTGCAATATCAAGTATCAGAGGTATGAAATAGTATTTACAAACTATAATAGAATCGTTAAGCACTGACGGAATGAAATAAGCCAATACTAAAGTCACGGTAAGTACAATATTTTATACCAGATAATGTGCAGATATCAAGTATTAGATGTATAATCTAGGATGTACAAGCTATATTTAAAAATAGAATAGTTAAGCACTGTAACAATGAAATAAGCAGCAAATTGTATATTAAATAATTGGGATCTTTGGTATCAAAGAATGTGCAGGATAACCGGTATAAAAGGACAAACCATCCCATATTCATCCAAGGAGCTGCCCTCAAAGCAGGGTCACGAGAGGAAAAGAAAAAAAAGAGCAATTTCCACAGTGAACAGTGTGGATTGGGTGAGTGTAGTCTGACACTTTTAGCAGGTTTTTTTAGGGGTCTTGATGTTACTGACTGCAGGATAAAGAAAGGGTTCCAGTTGTCAGTGATGCTGGGGTGTCAGTAGTCAGCCTAGGTTTAAGGGGTCGGCTGTGGGTCCCTCTAAGCTGTGCGGCGCCTTTTTCCACCTTCACGTTCAGATGCTCCTTTCAGGTAACGCGTAACATTAACCTGGATCACCTCATCAGTGGCATCCTGGGTTGCCGGGTTCTTCCAGATGGCTCCTGTAGAAAATAAAGATCTGTCATTCCATTTGAATGGCATAAGGTCATACACATCTACTTAAATATAAAAAAAATATCCAACTTACTTTGAACAATGGTCTTCAGGAACATGTCTCTAAAACATGCTTTATCCCCTACACCAGTCCAGGTTGTATTGATGGAAAGGTGATTAGAGAAGATACTCTGACGCATTCGCCACACGGTTGTCTTTAGATCCCTCCCACATTTGATTGCCAAAAACCGAAGCTGAAAATACAAAAAAAAAAAACGTGTTACAAATTACATTTCTCTGAAGCTTCTCATAAATTTAAAATGTGACAGGCTGTGGATTCAGACTGTAGAATATGCAGTGTACAATCTTAATTTTACTTTTTAGATTAACCTATGGCGTTATAAACGAAATCGGCACACTTACAAATCGTTGCTGGAGCTCTTTATCCTGCCTCAAACTGTTGTCAAGCAACGCCAAATCTTCCTGGGTGTCTAGGGGGGAGTAACAGATCCCCTGGCAGGGATAACTCTCCAACAGACACATTGGCACTGAAACGTTGCAGCATAGCATCCATTTTGTTGTCCATGCTACGCACAACATCGCCAAACTCTCCAAGACGTCGCAGCATTGTGGTCTGATCTGCACCTTGTAGCGAATCAGCTCTATATTCTTCCACCATTAGGTAGCGAATCAGCTCTATGAAATATTAATAATCAATCATAACTTGTTATAATCGATTATGAATATTTGGATCAGTTAATCGGGTTAACTTGATGTAGCTACATTAACATTACAACCAAATACTCGGTTCATCCCGTGAACACTCAATTTTGGTTATTAATTAATTAATTAATAGAAATGTACATTTCCGGGGCAAGGGAAATGTCTTTCTTACTAAGTATTAAGAGCAAGTAGTCAAAATCTATGATTAGTGACTTTAGATATGAGCTTGAGACACAGACAACTTTACATGTGACATGAACAAGACTTTATTAACTAGACTAAACATTTAAACTACTCTAACATACATATACATACATTCATACAGTTTACCAAGGGAAAGAGGGCTGAAGCAGAATACAGGAAGGCAAGAAGTTATAGCATTGTTTGAAGTTCAGCAGATCAACAGCCTGAGCAAACCATCATATTAGTTCTGACACGCCCTTTTTAGAAAGGGGTGAGGATACTTAATGTATCAAATAATGAGACTAAGTTTGATACTTGCATGTCCCATTTGAATTAAACTGTCCTGATGCAATTTGTTGAGGCTCCAGTTGATCTTTGATGATGTTGTCTTGATGAGGGAGAACCAGTGAGAGTCAGAGAATCTTTGGTGAATGGAAAGTCAAGGCCGTAGCCTGGCGCATGCTTGGGAGTCCTTGGGGCCTTCTAGTTTGGCATCATTCAGCGAGAGAGTGAGAGAGCACAAGGCTCAGAGGGCAAGAGAGGCAGGAAGCAAGAGAGGCTAAGAGAGCGAAGATAAGAGAGAGGGCTAAGAGAGGGCTAAGAGGGGGCGAGGAAGTGGGCGCAGCAATTTTATACCCTCAGGAAACAGGTCCCACCTCTCATTGGCTCGAACAATAAGAAGGGTTTGAGTTCTAGGCGGGAATTTGGTTTATTGCTCTTTGTTGTAAAATTGCCCATTGCATGTGCAAGAAAGAAAATAGGAAATATACTTGTAATACTAATATGTTGTTGTTATCGACATATCATGTACACAGTCATTTCAATCTTCAAAATACCAAGTTATAGAGACCAAATATGCCACACATATGATTTTGGTTAACCATAGTATGCAAAGTCTGAAACATTAACCCATTAGTTTGCAAGAAAACATAGATCAAGCACATTTAAGGGAAAATGTGAGATGGCACATTAGATACATGTCAATATTTATCACATGGATATATAGAATATATATATAGGATTAACAGGGTTCATTTCTCTTTCTCAGTAAGAGAATGAAGTGAGGGTCAGCACTTCTCTGAACATTCCTTTGGAGGTCGTAAAATTCTCCTTCCATTGTGACAGGAGAATGATTCCTTTGTCAAGGCTCATTTGCATGTTTATGACAGTAAGAGATTTTGGGCTGAATGACTCAAAAGATAGTAAAACATCACGTAATATCATTCTACAGAGATCTTATATTCGAATTCAGCTCGGACAAATCGTAAGGTTTAATTTGATACCAAGAAAGGTATATTTGGTACCTTTAAAAGTGGGTTTAACATTCTTACACTCAGGCTATTAAATATAAAGCCTCTTATTAAATATAATGAGTTCTCCTACACTACTAAACAATTCTACTAATTTTGATCTACACCAAAATACATAGCACACAGGGATTACAACATATTTCACTAAAACTAAGCCCTTTTAGGCTTTATAAGAAAGACACACATTTTTACGTTCAAAAGTCCCCCCTTCCTTTCCACACGATAAGCACGTGGTGAGCATGCGGATGTCACATGCGATTCTCTGTCAATAGTTCATTGTCTCTTTGTCAATACATTTATTGTGCTTGTGGAGACTGGTTGGCGCTATTTCAGTAATTAGGGGAGTTTTTAACAGTAAGTTCTTGTTTGTTCGTGAATCTGTTAAGGCCACTGATCCTCCGCCATACCTTACAGTCCCCCTTTTTCGCCAGGTGGTGTCCCTGTTGGAGACATCATCGGACGACAATCATCACAGTGGCGGATGGCAGGTGAATCATGAGGGTTTTGTAGCAGGTGGTTGTTCCACGGTGGGTGATGTAGACAGTAGCCACATCCAGGTCTCTACAGCAGGTGCAGAGGCAGCAGGTGCCTTGACAGTGTGTCACCTGTCATTATGAAGTCAGTTCGTTTGAGGCAGGTGCTTGTTTGTGGCTGCAGGGAGTGGTTATGGGCATTGTGTAGTGTGGAGAGAGTTTCAGACTGACCTAGTACTGGTAGCAAAAGGGCAGCAGGTGGCCGTTCGCCCTTGGTTCGGCACCTAGTCACCAGGTGTCTGAAGTCTGCAGTGTTACTCTGCTCTGGCAGCAGTGCTGACTTGAGCTTGCCTGAGTGGTGTTGGGCAAGAGTCAGAGGTTTGTTCTTCCCAGTACTCCTCAGGGGAGTTCTGTTCCAGGAGCTCTTTTGCTAGTGCTAGCAGCTCTTGTAACTCAGAAACAAGCGTTTCTAGCTGTCTTTGTGCAGCCTCTGTTTGGCACCTGTTTGAAAGGTGTACAGGAGGATGTTGTTGTAGACTGCTGTGGGACGTCCTGTGGTGTTTGCTGGGTGAGGCCTTGTGTTTGTTAAAGGCCTTCTGTGTCAGGTCACGCAGTTGTTGGATAGGCATTGTGTGGGGGCAGGCCATAATGCCTAAATGGTGACTTACCATAGGATGGAGGTTTCGGAGGAAAAGGCACTTGAAGCTGGTGTCCTCCTCCATCCCAGGTTTGTTCGCGAGCTCAAGTAAGCTCGTCTGAGTCTGTGGTAGTAAACATAGGGAGTTTCATGCCGACCCTGTTTGGTGTCTAGGGCAGCGATCAGTCCATTGTTAGACTCTGAGAATTCCCTTATGATGGCTTGTTTCAGCTGCTGGTAGTTAGACTGGATGTTTTCTGGCTGTCGAGCCAGAAAGCGTCGCAACTCTGGGCTGGATGTGATCCAGATCAGATGGAGTCTATCTTGATGGTTCACACTCATCAAAGACTGCAGGTGAAATTCAATGTCTCGCAGGTAAGCGTGGACGTCGTGGTCTCCTGCAAGCTCTGGTGTAAATGCAGGGATATGTCTGGCCATTCGGTTGAGGTCTTTGAGTGTTGCTACACGTGTCGTTTCAAGATTCGTCTGAATCAATCCTTTTCCTTCACGGCTGCAGAAGCTTTAAGGAAACTGTCCGATGACGTGTTAAGCATAGGGGTTTGTCTCCCCTTTGTAAATCTGTGCTTGGCTGGGGAGGTTTCTCTGCTGATTGCAAGTGGGGGAGTGAGATGTCTCTCCTGCTGTGGTTCCTTTTGCAGCAGGTAAGAGTGTCTCAGTTCTCGTTGGACCATGTCCAGTTCATCTTTGGTGTTGTCCAGCTGCTGAGTCAGCACTATAACTTCAGCTCTGGACACATTCAGTTGACCTTCACAGGCCATGATTCTGGCATCTTTGTCCAAGAGTTCAGAATTTGCTGTTTTTAACATTGAATCTTTGTGAAAGAGTACCTTTTCCAGGTGCTCTCTGGCTGTCTTTTCCAACTGCTCTTGTTGTTTAGCAGCTGTCAGAGCCGTTTGAAGTCTGTGGATTACCTCCTGTGACTCCCTTCTGCCAGGGTCCTTGTGTCTGTCCTGAGCCTCCATCTCTAGCTGGTCTATGCGGTTTTTAGCATGTGTCAGCTCCGTTTGGGACTCAGTGATCTGGCGTTTGAGGTTGTTTACCTCCTCTTTCAAACCTGTGAGGTTGTGGGCCAGGACGATAACCTCAGTCAGATATTTGTGCTCATACCTCTGGTTTGAGTCGTCTGTCATTAGTTCTTTTCCCTCGTTTTCCAGTTGCTTTTTGTTCTGTTGCTGAAGGTCGTCAGCAGCCATGGATAAAAGGGTGTTCCTCAAAACACCTAGCCAGTCCTTTTGGCCTGCCATCTGGGCAGTTAGGCTAAGCATCTGCAACATTTTGGCACACGTCTGGTGAGAGTAAGGGCAAGAGACTAATGCAAGATCAAACAGAATTTGGAGCTAAAGGCAAAGTGAGACAGCAAGGTGTATAATGTACAGCTAGGTTTTGCTAGGTGTGGTTAACAATTGAAATGTGTTCCTGATTATTACTATCTTAGCTGCAAATAGCAGGGTGCTCAGATTTGTGTGGATCTGAGTGGCTTTGCTAAAAGAGCGTAAGCCTAGATTTAATAAATGACTTAAGATGTTTCTTTGGGTCAAATTATTTATCAGCACTTACTGATAGCATACAACAGGCTTGATCTTTGAACACATGAAGAAGAGAAAGAAAGAGGAAGAAAAGAGCTTTCCTATTAGATTGTGTCTATTAGTGGTGCTCAAAATTATGCCATAGAAATCGTCTAGATTACTAGTGTAGCTGGCTCATAAAATTTAAGCAACTTGTTGCAAATAAACACAAAATCGAGAAGAAAAGTATGCCTAGTTACTTTTGCAGTTTTATGGGGAAATAAAACCACACTAGACCAAGAGGGTTAAATGGGAAAATGAATAGCTGACTTCTATTATTAGTAAAAATAATAAAAAGACTTGAAGAAGTGATTAAAATAGCAGAATAACCTTGTATTGGGAATAATCAATAGCACTTATGATCAACAATTAGATTTGCTTTGGGCATCATTCTATAGTTGGTCACAGCTGTTACGTGTTCAAGACCACACAATGTGTCTGTCCCTCTATAAAGTTTAGTCAACGTGCCATTGAAAGTTCCCAATAACTATAAAAATTATTCTCTATCTAAACAGTTTACATGTAATTAAGTTTTTAGATTTAATTAACAAAGTAACTGCAAATTTAGCTGAACAGCGTTCAGTAAGGGATGCACCTGAAAGGTGCAGGTGAAGTTAGATGAGAAGAATTAAAGTTAAGGAAAGAGAAAGTGAGAATTCAGAAACGGGGTTAAAGGAAAATGGTTTAGATCACTTCACTCTGCATGCACACAAGCTGTAGATAAAGGCTTCATGTAAATTATGCTAGCAGCTAACTGTTGAAGCTATTAGTTAGCTTAGCCTAAGCTAAGGGGCTGCTAAGTTGGGTTAGCTTAGCCACCTAGGCTGGTTTGTTTACAAAATGGCGTCGGAAGGAAACACATGTGCTATCTGGAGTGAGCACTTCCTGTGACAAGTCGTTGTCATGGGAACCCATGCACTTCAGAGTTTCAGTGAGTGAAACACAGTTTTGATCACCAGGAAGCTAAGCCTTTTAGATGTACAGATAAAGTTTAGATGAAGGACATCAATCTAACTATAATTTGTAAGGCCTTTATACTGTGAAAAGGGAGCATCGCCCAAATCTACATTTATATAACACTGTACTGAGATTTCTTCATCAGAAACAGGTTAAGCAATCAATTCTGGTACAGTTTACACGCCGCTGAGCTGAGATTCCTTCATCAAAACAGACTTACACTTTAATACTGAAATTAGGGTTTCTTCGCTAAAATCATATTACTCGTACACTGATACCTTTTGAAAATATGCTTAAATGTGTTAAGACTCTTTCAATTACAGTAGAGATGTCAATTCAAGCCATCACTTTATCCGCATCCAAACAAGCCAGCAACTAGTGAAGCAAATGCCGTTTCGCATGTCGTGTCCTATTCTGACCGGAATTATTCAATGCACACTTTTAGGTTGACAGTGGTTCAAGCTCATAACCTTTGTTTAATCATGCCCGCATCATTCTCCACCATTATGTAGTGAATCAGCTCTATATTCTTCCACCATTAGGTAGCGAATCAGCTCTATGAAATATTAATAATCAATCATAACTTGTTATAATCGATTATGAATATTTGGATCAGTTAATCGGGTTAACTTGATGTAGCTACATTAACATTACAACCAAATACTCGGTTCATCCCGTGAACACTCAATTTTGGTTATTAATTAATTAATTAATAGAAATGTACATTTCCGGGCATGGGAAATGTCTTTCTTACTAAGTATTAAGAGCAAGTAGTCAAAATCTATGATTAGTGACTTTAGATATGAGCTTGAGACACAGACAACTTTACATGTGACATGAACAAGACTTTATTAACTAGACTAAACATTTAAACTACTCTAACATACATATACATACATTCATACAGTTTACCAAGGGAAAGAGGGCTGAAGCAGAATACAGGAAGGCAAGAAGTTATAGCATTGTTTGAAGTTCAGCAGATCAACAGCCTGAGCAAACCATCATATTAGTTCTGACACGCCCTTTTTAGAAAGGGGTGAGGATACTTAATGTGTCAAATAATGAGACTAAGTTTGATACTTGCATGTCCCATTTGAATTAAACTGTCCTGATGCAATTTGTTGAGGCTCCAGTTGATCTTTGATGATGTTGTCTTGATGAGAGAGAACCAGTGGGAGTCAGAGAATCTTTGGTGAATGGAAAGTCAAGGCCGTAGCCTGGCGCATGCTTGGGAGTCCTTGGGGCCTTCTAGTTTGGCATCATTCAGCGAGAGAGTGAGAGAGCACAAGGCTCAGAGGGCAAGAGAGGCAGGAAGCAAGAGAGGCTAAGAGAGCGAAGATAAGAGAGAGGGCTAAGAGAGGGCTAAGAGGGGGCGAGGAAGTGGGCGCAGCAATTTTATACCCTCAGGAAACAGGTCCCACCTCTCATTGGCTCGACCAATAAGAAGGGTTTGAGTTCTAGGCGGGAATTTGGTTTATTGCTCTTTGTTGTAAAATTGCCCATTGCATGTGCAAGAAAGAAAATAGGAAATATACTTGTAATACTAATATGTTGTTGTTATCGACATATCATGCACACAGTCATTTCAATCTTCAAAATACCAAGTTATAGAGACCAAATATGCCACACATATGATTTTGGTTAACCATAGTATGCAAAGTTTGAAACATTAACCCATTAGTTTGCAAGAAAACATAGATCAAGCACATTTAAGGGAAAATGTGAGATGGCACATTAGATACATGTCAATATTTATCACATGGATATATAGAATATATATATAGGATTAACAGGGTTCATTTCTCTTTCTCAGTAAGAGAATGAAGTGAGGGTCAGCACTTCTCTGAACATTCCTTTGGAGGTCGTAAAATTCTCCTTCCATTGGGACAGGAGAATGATTCCTTTGTCAAGGCTCATTTGCATGTTTATGACAGTAAGAGATTTTGGGCTGAATGACTCAAAAGATAGTAAAACATCACGTAATATCATTCTACAGAGATCTTATATTCGAATTCAGCTCGGACAAATCGTAAGGTTTAATTTGATACCAAGAAAGGTATATGTGGTACCTTTAAAAGTGGGTTTAACATTCTTACACTCAGGCTATTAAATATAAAGCCTCTTATTAAATATAATGAGTTCTCCTACACTACTAAACAATTCTACTAATTTTGATCTACACCAAAATACATAGCACACAGGGATTACAACATATTTCACTAAAACTAAGCCCTTTTAGGCTTTATAAGAAAGACACACATTTTTACGTTCAAAAGTCCCCCCTTCCTTTCCACACGATAAGCACGTGGTGAGCATGCGGATGTCACATGCGATTCTCTGTCAATAGTTCATTGTCTCTTTGTCAATACATTTATTGTGCTTGTGGAGACTGGTTGGCGCTATTTCAGTAATTAGGGGAGTTTTTAACAGTAAGTTCTTGTTTGTTCGTGAATCTGTTAAGGCCACTGATCCTCCGCCATACCTTACAACCTACAGGGGTTCCCAGAATAAAAGAATAAAGTAGTCAGTCCTGGTCCTTCAACTACTAAACTATGACATTTATATCTAGGTCTACTACATGTACAGGTGGCCCCAGTGGGAATTAAACCAACAACCACAGGTGTTGTTTTCAAGTTGTACCTGATTGCCCAGTGCGAGCAAACGTCTTCAACATTGTCCCAACTTGCTTCACCTGCTCTTGAAGTGAGCCGCTGTCACCTAGGAAGTAACAATATATTGATTAGCAATACACTAAATATAATAGTAATATAATATAACCACAATTATCATACCAGTAACTTTCCCTGTAATTTCTATCCACAGTATGTTATGCATGGCATACAAGTTCATAATGAAGAACCCTTATGAGAACATCAATTTAATTTTTTTTCTTTGAAGCAGAATATTTGTTTGTAAAAGGGGAGGAAAAAGAAAATAATGAAATATTGGTATACAGATTTTGTTTGATATATCATACTGTACAGTGAAATTTGCTATTGTTATATCCCTACTCACCTGAAGGATGGATAGATCAGGCAAATCTCCAGTCAGGCCTTTGTAGAGAGTGTGTTCCTTTGAATAACATAAAACTTTCATGAGTGGGAAGTTGCATATCCAACATGCAACATATTGTAATAAATCTACAATATTCAGCCTTTACCTTACAACCTTGGTTGTTTCTCTACACTTTTATTATATTAAATACTTATTTATATAGCTTGCTCACTGTATAATCATGATAGCCTAATACTTATAACACAAGATTGCATCTTAAACGAATGACTGAGTTGAAAACTTGAATAAGAACTCATTTTACCCGGAGGGGACCAGCTAGGGAAACTTACCTGCCAACAATAATTGTTTTCATTTGAGTTACATTAAACATGAATAACCTTAGCCGAGTCCCCAGGAACATCGGCTATTAAAGTAACAAGCCTATAACTGCGGTCTTATCAATTCTAGCTTCACCATACACTCAAATTGTGAGGTTTCTCCGTTTTCCTCATGGACCTGTAACACAATGCCCTGACAGTGACTTCACCTGCGCTCTGATCTTTATTAGCAACTGAGAGGATGTCACAATGATGAGTCACGAGTCCAAGTGCAAGTGAACAGTTTATTAGAGACGGATAGCACAGGGAGAAACTCAAAACGCCACGTTACAGGCGGGTGACCTAGAAGTAACAATCTAGAAAAGAGGTAGACAGGACTGGAATATAGCGCGAACACAAGTCAGCGTCAGGATCCAATCTCCCAGACAATCCCACTGAAGACTGGAGGTGAGGAGCAAACAGGTGGCACCCACAAGGAACAAGGACACAGGAACTGGGTAACAGAATACAAACATGAATAACGAACCGACACCATGCATGACAATTACCAGCTAGATAAAGGCAGCTAACAAGCAGTAGTGATTAGTAGCAGCTGACGGCAGTGGAGTAATCAGCTGGTGCTAAGCAACAAACGAGCACTACACACACACACCCACACACCTATAAACACACCAACAGATGACGGAATGAACACATGGATCGATGAACCGTGACAGTACCCCCTCCCCTAAGAGTGCCTCCTGGCACTCCCAGGAGAGCCTACCTGACGATTGTAATCCTCGATAAGGGAGTGATCCAGTATGTCCCTAGCAGGAACCCAACTCCTCTCCTCCGGACCGTAACCCTCCCAGTCCACTAAGTACTGGAATCGCGTCCCCTCCGCCTAGAGTCCAGAATACGATTAACCGAATATGTAGGCTCCCGCCTACGAAGTCGCGGCGGTGGGGGAACCGGCATCGGCGGATTAAGGTTAGACCGAAAAACGGTTTCAATTTGGAGACATGAAAGGCGGGGTGAATTCTCCTGTACGCTGGAGGAAGTTTGAGACGGACTGTCACCGGACTAATGATCTTGGTGACAGTGAACGGGCTGATAAATTTAGGAGCAAGTTTATTAGACACGGAACGGAGCGGAATATTCTTAGTAGAAAGCCACACCTTTTGACCCACAACGCACACGGGAGGCTTTGACCGGTGGCGATCGGCCTTGGCCTTAGTGGCGCCCTCACCTGGAGCAGAGTCTCGCGGGCTCTGGTCCATGTGCGGTTGCACCTCTGGACTAAGGCGTGAGCAGAGGGGACCGCGACTCGGATTCCAGACTGGGAAAAATAGGTGGCTGGTACCCTACGCTACCCTCAAATGGAGATAGGCCCGTGGATGACACTGGTAACGAGTTATGTGCGTACTCCACCCATGAGAGCTTCTGTCTCCAGGAGGAAGGATTTTGAGAAACCAAACATCGCAACACTCTCTCTAAGTCTTGGTTGGCACGCTCGGTCTGCCCGTTGCTCTGAGGGTGAAACCCAGAAGAAAGACTGACACTCGCCCCCAATAAACGACAAAACTCTCTCCAAAATTTGGAAATAAATTGGGGACCCCTGTCAGAGACCACGTCCATCGGGAGGCCATGTAATCGAAAGACGTGATCTACAACAGCAACCGCTGTCTCCTTGGCAGACGGTAATTTAGGCAAGGGAATGAAATGGGCCGCCTTCGAGAATCGGTCCACTACGGTCAAAACGACCGAATTGCCCTGGGAGGGCGGGAGGGCAGTGACAAAATCTAGCGCGATGTGGGACCAGGGTCTAGAAGGGACAGACAGCGGTTGGAGTAACCCATCCGGTGGGCGATTGGAAGTCTTACCATGAGCACAGACCGAACATGCCAATACAAAACTCCGAATGTCGCGAGCCATAGAGGGCCACCAGAATCGTTGCCTGACCAAAAAACTGGTGCGATTAGCTCCTGGGTGACATGCTATAGTGGAACAATGACCCCACCGGATTACGTCGGACCTTGACCCCTCCGGTACAAATAAGCGACTCGGTGGACAATCGGGCGGAGGCGTTACCCCTTCTAAGGCCGCACGGACCTTGGACTCGACCTCCCAAATGAGTGTGGAGACAATGAGTCTCTCAGGAAAAATGCATTCGGGAGTAGACGGGCGAACGGAACGATCAAAAATAAGAGACAAAGCATCAGGCTTGATGTTTTTGGAGCCCGGACGATACAACAAGAAAAACTCGAAACGACCGAAAAAAGTGCCCACCGAGCCTGCCTGGAGTTGAGTCGTTTAGCTGATCTGATATACTCAAGGTTCTTATGATCAGTCCAGACAATAAAGGGTACCCCTGAACCCTCTAACCAATGACGCCATTGCTCCAACGCTAACTTGACTGCCAGCAACTCTCTGTTACCAATGTCATAATTACATTCCGCAGGAGACAAACGATGAGAAAAAAACGCGCAAGGATGCATCTTGTCGTCCGCGGGCGAGCGCTGGGAAAGAACCGCTCCTACCCCCACCTCTGAGGCGTCGACCTCCACCACAAACTGACGTGAAGGATCAGGGGCTATAAGAATGGGAGCTGAAACGAAGCGGCTCTTGAGGTTGGTAAATGCAGCTTCAGCTACACCAGACCACCTGAATGTCGTCTTGGAAGAGGTCAAGGCAGTCAGAGGCTGAAATTGCGAATGAAACGCCGGTATAAATTGGCGAACCCCAGAAACCTCTGTAGGGCTTTACGGGAATCTGGAGTTGGCCAATCCACCACAGCCTTAACCTTGTCGGGATCCATGCGCACCCCCTCGGAGGAGATGATATAACCCAGAAATGGAACCGACTGAGCATGGAACGAACATTTCTCCGCCTTGACAAAAAGCCCATTCTCTAACAGTCTCTGGAGCACTCGCCTGACGTGCTGAACGTGTTCCTGGAGAGAAGAAGAAAATATCAGTATGTCATCCAGGTAGACATATATGAACTGATCTACCATATCTCTCAGCACGTCATTCACGAGTGCCTGGAAAACCGCAGGGGAGTTAGACAGGCCAAACGGCATGACCAAATATTCAAAGTGTCCCCTGGGGGTGTTAAAAGCAGTTTTCCATTCATCCCCATTCCTTATGCGGACCAAATGATAAGCATTGCGTAAATCCAATTTTGTGAAGATGGATGCTCCCTGCAACCTCTCGAAGGCCGAAGACATCAACGGCAAAGGATAAGTATTCCTTACCGTGATGTTGTTCAACCCTCGGTAGTCAATACAAGGTCGCAGAGAGCCATCCTTCTTGCCCACAAAAAAGAACTCTGCCCCCGCTGGAGAAGAGGAGGGGCGGATGAACCCAGAGGCTAGAGAATCAGAAATATATTTCTCCATGGCCTCCCTTTCCGGAGCGGAAAGTGAGTATAACTTGCCTTTCGGCGGAGACATACCTGTCAGTAAATCAATGGCACAGTCATAGGGACGATGCGGAGGGAGAGAAGCAGCCCGAGACTTACTAAACACTTCCTTCAGGTCAAGATACTCACGTGGCTCGTTAGATAGATCCGCGTGTTCATCCTGAAACACAACACAAGACACTGGAGAACACGCAGACATTAAACAAGAAGCATGACAATATTCACTCCAAGACAAAACAGAATTCCTGCACCAATTAATATGCGGGTTATGGAGTGCCAGCCAGGGATGGCCAAGTACCACAGGAGCAGAAGGGGAGTGGATTAAAAGGAACTCGAGCTCCTCAGAATGGTTACCAGAGGTAACGAGTCTCGCTAAGGCCGTGGAGTGAGTAACAGAGGGTAACAGTTGGCCGTTAAGTGCTACTACAGAAATGGGTTGAGGGAGTGTCACCACAGGTATCATGAGTCTCTGAGCGAAGTTAAAGTCTAAAAAATTTCCCTCTGCCCCCGAGTCTATCAAAGCCTCACAGTCAACACTCTGAGCAGAAAGTTTTAAACTGACAGTGAGATGAGTGGCAGAAAAAGAGGATTTAGTCAAAATAGATCCACCCGTCAGTAACCTCTTACCTACTGGCAGGTGCTGGCTTTTACCGGACATTGGAGAGCAATGTGGCCAACGGCTCCACAATATAAGCACAATCCTTTTTCTCTCCTTCTCTGCTTCTCCCTTTGCGATAGACGAGATCTGCCCATCTGCATAGGCTCAGGACCTGAAAAAGACTCTGCAGTTTCCACAGCAGGAAAAGCCTGTGCAGCGACCGGCCAACCTCGCTGTGTTCGCGGTCCCCGTCGTCGTAGTCGCGAGTCCACCAGAATGGCTAGGTCGATGAGTTTATCCACCCCCGTGGGTAACTCCATGGCATAGATTTCATCCTTGATGTGCTCAGAGAGTCCGTGTAAAAACATGTCCCATTGAGCCTCCAAATTCCAGCCAAACTCCGCAGCCAAGGTGCGGAACTCAATCGAATAGTCCGTGACTGGACGATCTCCTTGGCACAACTCCGCGAGAATGCGCGCTGCATCTCTACCGGAGGCTGCGCGATCAAAGACCTTTCTGAGCTCGTGTGAAAAGCTATCAAAAGAGTCACAACAAGGAAGTCGCTGTTCCCACACCGTAGTTCCCCAAGTCGCGGCTCTCCCTGATAAAAGTGTGATGACAAAAGCCACTTTAGATTCCTCAGTGGGGAATGATGAAGGTTGAAGAGAGATGTGCAGTGAACACTTCGCCAGAAATGAACGACATAACTGAGGCTCACCGGAATAAAACGCTGGAGGTGGAAGACGTGGTTCAGTAGCTCGAATGGTTTGCGCGACCAAAACAGGTGGGCTTGTAGTCGCTTGACCTCGCACTGAAGCCGTCTCGGTCCTTAGCTGTTGCAACTGAGTGGTTAATTCGGAGACCTGGGTTACCAACGCCTGTATAGCACGACCCGTGGCCACCGCCTGTTCCTCCTGTTGTTGCATACGAGCCTCACTCCTAGATAGAATCTCCGTCAATTCGGTCACACTTGCTGGATTCATCTTGAGTCGGTTCGTTCTGTCACAATGATGAGTCACGAGTCCAAGTGCAAGTGAACAGTTTATTAGAGACGGATAGCACAGGGAGAAACTCAAAACGCCGCATTACAGGCGGGCGACCTAGAAGTAACAATCTAGAAAAGAGGTAGACAGGACTGGAATATAGCGCGAACACAAGTCAGCGTCAGGATCCAATCTCCCAGACGATCCCACTAAAGACTGGAGGTGAGGAGCAAACGGGTGGCACCCACAAGGAACAAGGACACAGGAACTGGGTAACAGAATACAAACATGAATAACGAACCGACACCATGCATGACAATTACCAGCTAGATAAAGGCAGCTAACAAGCAGTAGTGATTAGTAGCAGCTGATGGCAGTGGAGTAATCAGCTGGTGCTAAGCAACAAACGAGCACTACACACACACACCCACACACCTATAAACAGATGACGGAATGAACACATGGATCGATGAACCGTGACAGAGGAGAGCAAGTTAATATAATTGATATTACAATTATCACAAAAATTAACAAACAGTCTGCTTTAAAACTAAGAAAAAACAAGCTTCTATACTAACGTTACATTAAAAATGAACACGTGGCGAACTAGCTTAGCCGCTATCTGCCGGCACACCACATTAGATTAAAATACTTACCCTTGTAGTTGTGCAGATAACTCGATATGTAGAGTTTAAAGCTCTTGTCCCTCTTGCTTGTCAGAGCAGGGGACCAGGCATCAACAATGCGATGAACATCGCTGACGCTAATTTTCGGAAGATCATGGAGACATCGAGTAAAAACAGACATTTTGGGTGACGCTCAAGTAAACCATAAAAAGATATGCCGACTTCTGGCGACAGCGGAAGTTCGTCACTACGCTTGTGCACGTAGGCTATTCAGTACTCCACAGTTCACAGTCTTTGTAATGTGTTTTAGCAATTTTTATCCCCTTTTTTAAGAATTTTTTTTTATTGCCTTTACAGGGACTTTAACACTTTCTTAAACATTTGTACAGGTCATGCAAATGAATCCCTTACCTGCAAAAGGTAAAATAACTAAAAAACAATTGAGGTTGGAAAAAATTTAAAGACATAAACGAAATTTCTGCGCAACTGTGAAACCAGATGATAATTTAGCTTTTTCATCGAGTTTATCCTTCACGTCAAAACGGGGATTTTCATGTTTATGATAGATATCATCATGGTTGCAAATTAATAAATAAAATATAAAGTTTACCCAAGATTTTGGCCATGTTGCAGATGTCTTTCACTGTTCACTGATACAGGCGTTGGTGAAAAGTCTAACTTCATCAATTTATTCTGCTAAATTGTTCATAACCATGAATGAAATATCTATTTTAAAACCTAATCAGAATCAGAAAGATATTTATTGCCAAGTAAGTTTTACAAAAGGAATTATTTTTGGTTTATTGGTGCATGTCTCAAATGTGCATCAATCAAAACAATTTTCACCTAAGTGCATAAAGTAATTCAATATATTTTACATATATTACTGTATAATCGCTTCAGAGTTTCAAAGTAATTTACATGTAATTTCCTAAACCTTACCTTATCATGGAATCAAGAGTCAAGACTATGTTATAAACCCTAATGGCTTTGGAGCAAAAAATAATAATAGCCAACATGGCTGGTCGATTTTGAGAGTCTAAGCTGTCCTTGTATTTCAAAGCGGCTTGCCGGCCGCAGTCGATTAGCCGGAGGCAAATGCCAGAGAAAATGAAGCAGGCGGCCCGCCAGTTTTTCGCGGGCGGCATCTCGCAAGAAATGGGAGTGACGAATTCGGCGGCAAACGTTTCATCCCTGCCAGTGGGACGCACCTATAGCCGACAGCTTAGGGTCAAAGCCGTGCGGACATTTTTTGCTATCTGGGGTGTATGTTAAATGCCAATTAGCTGACACATTGAGACACTGTGGGGCTCTGCAAAATGTGTCACAGTGCAAAGACAATGGATGTTTAGAATTCTTGGTAAAATCATATGTGCCTTTTACCATGGGGGGCCTTTAGCCCCGTTGTACCCTACCCACGACCAAATCCACAAGTTTCATTCTTTTAGACCTGTATAGATCTCTTGGCTGTTTTATCTGCAGGATATTGACTTATTAAGATGATTTCATGCATGTGTTAGATCAAGGACTGGTAGGCGCATGGGACAAGAATGGAGGCTTGAGGAGGCGGAAACCAGCTGAACAGTCAACATAAAGGTTTAATGATATAAATTAACTTAAAATAACATAATACATAAATGATCAGACACACATGTAGCGCGGTCGCATACAGCTCTCTCTCACCCAAACTGGCATCTCCGGCTCCCCCTTATCTCGCTTTCCCGCTGATCAGCTGATTCAGTGCCGGCCGTGCTCCATCATGGCCTGGCCATGCCCTCCTCCTCGTCACAAGGCTAAATCCCCCAAGCACTGGCTTGAACTTCTGATGGTTACTGGGGTTAGCAGAAGGACTTGCAAGAAGATATAAGCCTTCTCTTTTTTAAGTTGGTAAGCTGCATATCACATATTGACAGCTTCCAAAGAGCCATTTCTGGGCACCAAAAAGGCATTAATTCATGTATACTATCTCGGCATTGATGTGCTAATCTCTCTATGCCCATGTGAGAATATGGTTTTCTCAGATCTATGTAGGCAGGGTAGAATATTAAAGCTTTTTTAACGAGTTAATGCCTTTCTGCATTAGCAATATTTTGATCGTGTCACAAAGTTAGTTTTCACACTTTTAGGGGTAATCAAGCCTTAACAGATAGCATTTTTTATGAATACTTTAAAGGAAACCGGTTTCAAACCATCTCCTAGAAACCATAGAGCTCAATACATTTATGCATTTGACAGACACTTTCATCCAAAATGACTTACAGTGAATTCAAAGTATAAATTTTATCAATATATGTGTCTCCTGGAAATTGAACCTATGATCTAGGCGTTTCAAGTGCCATGCTCTACCTAAAAAATAAGCTACAGCATTCCATTTCAAGTAGACCACTCGCATTTAATGTAATTTTTAACTGTGTTGTCTTTATTTTCACACATTCATAAATTGAAGATTATGATTTGTTTATTGCCTAAGTATTGTCTTTTGGGCTTCAGTCATCATTGTACTTGCTTTCTCTTCTTGTTGAACTCAAAAGCTGGAATAATGCTGGAATACACATAGGAGTTCTAGCAGAAGACTGTCATTATGACGCACATTTTGCGATAAAATAAATAGCAAGAGAACGCAAAAGTTTTGCAAGGGCAAGCAAAACGTTTTGCAAGAGAACGCAAAAGCATTTTCTTATTTTTTTCCCCACTACCTTGACCCTTTAGGGTCTCAGTAGTCTTCCAACCAGACTGATTTCGAGGGGAATCACGGACCCTAACCACATCCTCCACAGTTTTAGCAATAAATGAAATACAATTTAATATGCATTATTAAAAAAATGTTATATCCTTTCTTATATGCTTATACAAAATACATCTTTTATATGTTAAAAATATATATATTTTTTTTTATTATTATTTGTCTTATTATTTATATATACAATTTGGATGGTTCATACGTATTTAAAAATATATATATAATTTGTATTTATTTTATTTTTATTAATTTTTTCTATCACCTTGTCTTCAAGACTCAGTGATCAAATTCATACATTATTTGATCTTACTGAACATTTATACAGAAAAAACTCCACAGTTTTAGCACCATTTGTGGACTATTCAGACGGTCCCTTTTCAAATTCCTGCCAAATTTTTCAATTTATATCAATGTTAAATTACCAATCTGGAACAATTTCACCATGACGCCATCTGACAAGCGTAAATACGGGACAAATTTCTATATTGACTCGATATGGGATGCATCGTTTTATCTTTAATTAAGGGACATATTTTATGGGACAGGTGGCAAACCTTAATGCAACCAGTCTGTGCGTACCAAAATTCTAAGCACATACCCCAGTGGCCAAAGCGGGAAGTATTGTTGAATGTATGGGTATCAGCAAGCTCCAGTTTCCATTTGAGATTTCCACAAAGTGTAAAAAAAGCAAGTTTCAGTTTTAGCTGTAAATGATGTAATACAGTCAACAAGGATGCTATTTCTCTTAACCATATGTTAAACCCGAACTCCAACCTTAAACCTAGTCAGTGAAGTAAAAGATTTAAGAGGTAAACCACAACCTTAAAATTGTGCTCATAATGTAAAACACACTTTTAGTAGCACAATAGGAAAAGGTAAACACAACTGAATAGATGCAAATATGTCTGATGGGAGATGGTGCTTTTAAGTAACTCAGTAGAATGGGGTCGATGTCAGGGTACTGAAACATTCGAAAGCAACACGTTAAATTCCCGTATGATCATGTTGTTCAAACCTCCGTATACCGTCTGAGAAGGCAGCATTTCGCATGTTGCAGACACAGCCTTTATCTTCAAGACAGATCCCAAAAATTCTTGTTTTAAGAAAGGTGAGTTTCACGTTGACACAATAACACACCTATGCAATTGTTCATTTGTTTTAGCGTGTGAGTCACACATGGAAAGAGACCACAAAAAGTCGCAGACATATATCTTTTCTGAGGCTCTGGATGAAAACATATCCCACCACTCCCAGCTGCTCTTCGAATAAAGTGAATATGCCCAGTCACTTCTGACAGATGCTAATCATTGGGGCGTCGAAGAGAAATCAACATCCCTCACATTCCAACAGCAGCCTTGTTATCATACCCTACCAAATATACAGGTATTTGATTCAACTGCAGTCTGTACCACATGATAGAACAATCTCTCAATTTAATGGTATTTTCATTGATCTAATAGCCAACCCCCACACTCAAACACATACATGCGGCAGACCACACACAAACATTCATCCTCTTTGCCATCACACCCTATTTCCATCATACACAGTCACTTTAAATGGCCATATATATACTGTATGTACCTTCTACATCCATAAATTCTGTCCTTCATTTTTCTTTCTTGACATGGCAGATAATCCTAGGGATGGGCCATGATGGTTGTGTGGTCGTCAAACAACCTAGGGCGATTAGTTGTTTAGATAGACGGATGGACGGACTGACAGACAGACAGACAGGCAGACAGAGATACAGATAGATAGATAGATAGATAGATGGATGGATGGATGGATGGGTGGGTGGGTTGATGGATGGACGGACGGACGGACGGACGGACAGACAGACAGACAGACAGACACTTTTTGTGAAAGTGAATTGCTAAAAGCCTTGGACAACTTGAGGGCAGTGAATACATTTTGTGTATTTTCTTTTTGCTAGCTAGCTCACGTAGTCATTTTATTTTACAAATACATCAGTGATGAAAAGTAATTCAAATTATATTCACCTTTTATTTGAGACATCATAAAAAGAAAAGGAAAGATGACTGAAATAGGTGAATTGCTAACAATGCAGACACAGTGTTTGTCTTGTACTGTGTGAACTTAAAAAAAACAATGCATATATCCAGTAATTCAAATAAACACCAAATGGCTGGAAATAGATTAGCATTGATATGAAAGTCTGGCAAGGCTAGAAAAGGAAGACATTTTTTGGGACTATAGCTGCACCTCCAAAAAAAAAGGGGTAGAAGCGATGGCAAAAACAACCCGAAAATTGGTTTCTCTGACAGAAAATAGTGATGGCCGATTACTATGCACCCTGGCAGAAACAAATACATTTAAGAGATGTGGAAAAAGAGTGATAAGAGGCACATTTTGTGGTGAACTAATTGGATAGGAAGCAGAGATTAAGGCTGAAAAAAGGACTAAAGTTTGTTTGCTTCCCTCTATTATTTACAGGAAAACAGTCATCAGCTGCGTCTGAAATAAGGCCAGTCAGTCTATGACATTACAGGCAACGTTTTGTGTATGAAGGCAGCTCGTTAGAAAACTTGTTTCAAACATCCTTCCAATGCACCAATACATCATGTCTAATGATCTGAAACAAATTCAAGTGAGCTTTAGAGATAACCAAGCAAATATTTTGTAACTAAATGAAAATGGAATCATAAGGTGGAAAAAAATTGAAACTGGGCATTAATAAACTAATTTACTGCTTTTAACTGATCTATTAGATTATGTTTTGGTGGTGAAAGATATGTCTATGCTGACTTCAGGAACTGACCAGATGATATAGGACAGTTAGGACAATACTTTTAGGACAGTATTGGTTAGATTTAGACTAATGAAAAATGTATTTTAGGTTAAGAAGGTACTCATTAAAAATTACTATTAAAAATATAATATTCACCATAAAAACCTCATGACACCATTTAACTCACTTTTGGTGCCCCCTGCTGGACATTTCACTGGGAAACTGCAGCCAAATGTGTTATAAGGCACTTAATATAATTTTGCAAAAATGTTGCCATGGTCACATAATGTCCATGAGATCAGGCTGAGAGTAACATAGTTTTTGTGCACGGCAGACAGCAACACCAGGTGGGAGGGTCTCTGGATTGAAAGAGACACATCGTAATGCTAGATGTGAACGGCAATCTGTCACAGCAGTCCACCTGTGATCGGATCACCCGAATTGGATGTTAATACCAAGTCTGAACAGGGCCATAACAGATGTTATGCTAATATTAAATTTGGATATGCCTTGATGCCTACCTACCTCCAAAGGATGTCTGTGCTGGCAGCATTTTTCATCCTTCAGTCGCAGCCATTATCTTTCCTTAATTAAAACAACTACCGTATTTTCAGGAATATAAGTCACGTTTTTCTTTATTTTTTCATTATCTGCAAGGACCTGCATCTTATGGTCTGCAACTTATATACATCATTTATATGTAATTAATGTGAAATGCACACACATCAAAACACATATGATTTTTTTTACACTCAAACAGATGAAAACATCAGTCACAGAGATGGTAGAAGAGTTTTATTGTTGCCAAATCATAATATTTTGCCTTTACAAAATACTTTATTCACACAGTTCAAATTCTGTCCATCATAATATAATTGTTATATAAACTCTAGACCGCTGTCAAGCGCAACTCCTCACATGCCCACAAAACCTTCAGTCAGGGAACTGGATAATTAATGCACAGTATAGAGGTTAATACGTATATCAGAAATATCCACAGATTGACCGTCACTGACGTTAATTAATTAATGGAATACAACTGGCATACAGTTTTAGTCACAGACTAAAAGCTGTTTATTTGTATACAGCATAGAGTTACAAAGCATAGAGATGCATATTTCCTGAGGTAACCTTCTTCACGGAGCGCACTTGACATGTGAGTGTCTGACTGGAAGTCATACCGCTGCTCCCGTGTCCTAGTGCCAGCCGAATGCAATCTCTGTCAGTGTGATTTATACAAAGATGCTACTTATTTGTATGTTTTTACTCTCAACAACGCAATTTTGACCAGGTGCGACTTATATTCAGGTGCGACTTTATTTCTGGAAAACACGGTAATCTAAAGGTGCGTACACACTGCCAGCGACTTTATCGCTGCAGGTCGCCAGTGGCTGGCGGTGAAATCGCTAGTGGGTGTTCCCACTACTGGTTGCCTAGTAACGTTTATAAATGACATTCACGGATGTCATTCCATTGCTGTTGACAGCGAATCTCTTTTCTTGCCACTAAAAACAAACATTTTGGAGGGAAAAGACTAAATATAAATGGAATCAGTACATAAAATACTTTATATCAAAGATGAATGAGAAACCAGGCGTGCTGTTTGCCAGAGCGGCTGTTTATCTGTGGCAAAAATGCAAATGTCGGTCTGTATGGGTCCATAAAATCCCCGCGATCTCAGATACACCTTTCCACGCAGTATTTTTCTTAAAAATGTCCTTGTACGTGGGAAGAGACATATCATAGAGCACTGGAACATTTCTAACAGCAAGAATTAGCCTTTCATCCATCTTTCCATTACTGCAGGAGCTGAGAGAGAGGGAGAAGGATCACGTGAGCTCTCTCGTCGTCTCTCCTATTGGCTGTCGCTTCCGTTAGTCGCTCCAAAGTTGAACTTTTCTCAACTTTGTCGCGTCGCAGGACACGCCCACATCTAGCGCCAACGGTCGCGACAGCTCGTGTCGCCGGAAGTCGCTGTGCTCGCATTGAAAATTAATGGTATTGAGTCGCTGTCGCGCGCGATGTCGCTGGCAGTGTGTACGCACCTTAAGACATGAAAAGTTCATGGGTAGCTCTTTCTGGTGCTATTCTTTGCAAGAGGTCCTCACTGCGGACTGTAGCGCAATGACGTTGTGGATTTCACCTACTACATCACAGACATCAATTACATAGTAGATTAAATTCATGTTTTAATGGATATAAAACGTTTAGAGCTGTGATATACTGAATATTTTTAATGCAAACATTTTATTCAGTGTGTACAGTATGAAGCATTATGTGTAAATAAAAATTGAGAGAGTGCAATAATGACTGTATTTCCTTAACTCTTTATGTTAATTAATATAGTATAGCGTATTAATTAATTTTGAGTTTTTAATTTCAGTCTTCTAAAGAATGTGAGAGGTTGCTAACTATTTGGAGTGATTTGGAGCAGGTTGCACTTGCTTGTTTGATTGTTGGGGGGATTAACCCCCCCCCCCCCCAATTTGTACATGATTTGAATGTCATTCATAATTCATTGTGAATGTGATCACATTAACAGAGCAGTTTTCAGTGAATCAGGATTAATACAAAGAGTAAATGTGTGTATATTGTAAAGGAGTTGCATGAATGTGGTAATCTGGCAGGCTTTGAAGTAGTTTTTTAGAAAATTAACTTGCTATTGTCTAAGATAATTATTTATAAAACACAAAGTAGAGTGCTATCCCCTACAGATTAGAACAAGAACATAATACCTGTGACTTCTGGCTTCCATTTCATTTTTAGGTTGCAGAGACAGTCATATATTTTAATGCAAATATTATTAGGTAATAATTATAATCAATTTAAGATTTTCCAAATATTTTTTGTCTTTAATTAAAATTTTGTACATCATCTCCTAAGAGTTTTCTTTTAAAAAGAGACCATTTTATTTTTGAGTATGTCCTTGTCAGGGCTGTGCTCAAAACATGATCCACCAGTTAAAGGAGTAGTTCACCTAAATATTTTTTTCACTCGTTTACTCACCCTTATGTTGTTCATAACCATGTGCTGTTACTTTTTCAATTCTTCCATAAAATATGTTTTTGTATGGAAAAGAGCAGCATTAGGATTCTTGAAGATTGTGTTAAGATTCTCTTGTGGGGAAAAAATGTGGGACAACTTGAGGGCAGTGAATACATTTTGTGTATTTTATTTTTACTAGCTAGCTCACATAGTCATGTTATTTTACAGATACATCAGTGATGAAAAGTAATTCAAATTATATTCACCTTTTATTTGAGACATCATAAAAAGAAAAGGAACTTTGAAGCTGCTATAGAGAAAATAACATTTGTTATATGGATGAATTTAAACATGAAAGCTTCTACAGACAAAGATATATATGATTAGATCAGGGCAAATATAACCAGTCAAAGAAAAAGAGAAATAACAAAAAAATCTTTGTAAAAAAAAAAGTGAATCTAATATAATATGTAGCTGTGTGCATGCACATTAAAAACATCCTGTACGTCATTGAAGTCGACTACGTAGTGGATTAAATCCACAGCAAGGACAGTTTCATTCTTTGTGCTGGTGCAGTGAACATGTTTTTCTGTTTATTAACAAAAGCATTTGATCCCATGTTGAAATAGGTGTTTAGCGTACCATGAAAAAGTATTGTTGGCAGGAGGCGGTAGAAAACGCCTGAGGGATGACGTTCTCTTAGATGCTTTCTGAAATACATGAATCTTTAAAAAGGCTTTGAGGTCCACCTGGAATCTACCACAACAGCATTACTGCCATTATCCATAGCGAGTTTAGGATAGCTGGTCTACACTGACATACTGAAAATGGGTTTAATCTTGGACAGAATGTAAGCAATGAATTATTCATTACATTTGTGTAAATAATTTACAGATAGAGAGAGATACAAATATATTAGTATTTATTTAGTGGAAAAGGCCTTTTGATTAAATACTTAACCAACACAAGTCTGTACTATTCACATGGCTATTTGCCATGTAACGTGTCCATTTTGTCCTTTTTGGAGCTTGACAAATGCGGTCACCTAGGAATGTTGCTGAATGCACAAAGAGCTCCATTAAGATTGTTCAAATATATTTTTTTCTTTCCATGGGGGGAAAAAACAGCATATGGGTTAGGAATGACATGAGGGTGAGTAAATAATAACATAATTGTTATTTTTGTGTGAACTTCCTTTAATGGTAAGTTCTATCCTTCTACTTGAGAGTGGACTTGATACAAAAGCTACAATGTTTAAAGCCTTGTGTATTATTGCTTTGAATTGATTGCTTAAGACTTAGATACAATAATAAAACTGTTGTTCATACTCTGACCACCTGAGTCCATTTACATTGCTTTATATTTCTTATTATTCGAATTGAGCAGATTCTCTATTAAAGCTCTTATTACAATGAGAGAGGTAGGAGGGACAGAAACAGGCACTAGCTGGACACAAGATGTATCTTCTGTGTGATTTATAGCATCCTGAGCTCTGAGTGTTCATATGATCAATACAGAACGCTCGACCATCGCATATTATGGAGCATCCATATCGGCTGCACCCAGAAGCTTCCCAGGACACCAAGGTGCATTGTCACCATGGACCTTTTGAGTTCCCCTTTTAACAAGCCTATCTAATGCTGTCTCTAATTAGTGCAGATGGAAAATGCCATCAGCAGCCTAAATGAGCTTTAATTACAGCTGATATCCAGAAATAGCCAATCTGTCAATCTCACCACTTGCCTCTGTCAGGTGGAGGCAAGGGAGAAGAAGGGATGAGTGGGGCAAAAAGACTGGATGTACATAGTGATCCATTAATTACAGTACATTCACCATCCAGAGTACCACTGAGAGTTGAGAGAAAAAGACGGGAGAGGCTCAATCTAGTGCCACAATGCCATAACCTTTGTTTCACTGCAGAATTGGGATTGTGGAGCGCTGCTGCCCTCTTTAGGTCATGACCAACAATCACCATGATTTTGCCAAATAAAATGTAATCCTAAAGCTAGTCTTAAAGGGATACTTCACCCAAAAATTACAATTATGTTCATTTATTTGCCCTGATGTTGTTCCAAACCCATTTGACTTTCTTCAGAGGAACACAAAAAGAGATGTTAAAGAAGAATGTTTGGGACTGATATTTTCTTTTGTTGCATTTTTTTTCTTCAATACAGTAAAAGTGGTTAGTAACTGAACCATCTTTTTTCATATAATGAAAGTGAAAAATGACTGAGGCTAATACTCCTCTGAACTTCTTTTATGTTTTATAGAAGAAGCCATATGGGTTTGGAACAATATGAGGGTGAGTAAATGATGACAGAATTTTCATTTTTGAGTGAACTCTTCCCCTAAATCTAATCCTTCTCAAGGAAACTTATCAATCTTTCTCTCACTGCTTCAGTCTGATTTTCTATCTCTCTATATTTCCACGCTCTGCATCGATTGCACAATCACATTCAGAATAAACACGTACTCTCAGACTGCACACAAATCCACAGAGAGCACATTGCGTGTTGTGTTCACAGCAGGCCGGGTGCATTACCAGAATCTTAATTCTACACAGGATCATACATCTTTGTGGCACTTGTATTTCCCTGGCGACAACAGTATGAGAACTGTTTTGATAAGTGTAGAATAATGCCATCACGTTCCTTTGAGTGTGCATAAATGAATTGATAAGTGAATAAGTAAGTTTATGCACATATTCGATCAAAATGTGAAGCAGTGAATGAACAGAGTGAGTTATGAAAAGCACATGTTTTGCGTGCACTTACCAGACACAAACCCCCCAAGGTGTTTTTTGAAAAGTGCTGCAATACTTTTTCCCCTCACATTTTCATTTGCATTTGCCTGGCCCAGAGCAAGTGCGGTATGGTAAGTTAATGAAGCTTGTCATCTGGAAACATTAAAAATCATCTAACCTGAACCTTGCTGTTACAGAGTCTGTATGCTTGTACATTAACCAGCCCCCATAGTGTAAATCAAAATAAATTTAGTTCTCAAGTGAATCCTCTGATGTAAATGTGGTCAGATCCACAAAAAGCACCCTGTTTAGGTACAAATTTGGACACTGACGCACAGAGGAAGGGATGTCTGTGGGATGGTACATTTTCATTGATATTAATGCACTGGATTGCCAATGAATTACTCTGCATGCAGTCTGCACAGTCACCAGAGGTTCTATAATAATAGCATGTCAGCATGAATTCTTGATGGTTTAAAGGGATTGGGGGTAGTACAATTTTTTATTTTTTTTTAATCATAGATTCAAACTTGGGAAACGTTTTCTCATGAAGCCTTGCATTTTGACAAGATATAATAATGTGTGATGGCATGCTTCTACTCTAAATTCCATTATTCTCCTGGGGAAAGGTGCAAATATCAGTACAAAGAAAATGTTTGATTGTTTGGTGTAGTCGAGACAAATTGTTTCACCCTGGAAACTTCTTCTCTGGTGACTATGCTGACTCTAGTGAACTCAAATGGGAAAAACAAGAGAGTAAAACGACTACAATTATCACATAGGCTATTGACCTTGCACAGGCAACTAATTGAAAGTGAACCAAAACTCAATGCAGCCTATGCAAACCCAACAATTAAATTAACTACTTTATTATTAAAAGGAGAAATATAGAGATCAACCACTGACAGGGAGTTTGGAGACCTTAAATGCTTTCCTGGGGTACAGGATATTCCAGAAGAAAATGTTATTGCTCATAGATTTCTCATTCGTAGCTTAATTGAGTTCTCAGTTACATTTCAATTGGGTATCAACTTTATCTCAGATTTTATTTCAGATATCAGATCTCACTTTGGAGGCATAAATCAAATCCAATCAAATCCCTTTATTGTCACTCAACCATATACACAAGTGCAACAGTGGGTGAAAGTCTTCCGAGTAACATAGCAGTCATGATATTGATGAGACATATACCAATTTACAATAAACATCAGATTTACACAATTAACATATCTAATATACACATAATTACACGCAACACAATATACAAATAACAATATACAATGTACAGTATACAATACACACAATATAGAATACACATATTGTACACACAATATAGAATACACAGTAGAAAATAAAAAGTTGTATATATAAAATATACAGTAGGTTGTATTGTGCTGTATTGACATTTAGGCTGTCGGTTGATAGTCAGTTGCCAGTGTATTGTTAAGAGAGAATATCATTTGTGACAGTCCAGTGTAAGATTAAGATTAATAATGTGCAGTGCTGATGTATATTGATTGTGAGAGATCAAGAGTTCAAAAGTCTGATCGCTTGGGGAAAAAGCTATCATGTAGTCGGCTGGTGCGGGTCCTGATGCTGCGAAACCGCCTGCCTGATTGTAGCAAAGAGAGCAGACCATGACTCAGGTGGCTGGAGTCTCTGACGATCCTCCGAGCTTTTTTCACACACACTGCCTGGTATAGCTGTCCTGGAGGGAGAGACGCTCACCTCCGATGATGTGTCTGGCAGTTCGCACCACCCTTTGCAGAGCTTTGCTGTTGAGGGCGGTGCTATTGCTGTACCAGGCAGTGATGCAGCCAGTCAGGATGTAGGACATTATGAGGATGTGGTGGTTCATTCCAAACGTGCTCAGCAATCTCAGGAAGAAGAAGTGCTGGTGAGCCTTCATCACAACGGCCTCAGTGTGGATGGATCATGTGAGTTCCTCAGTGATGTGGAAACGAAGGAACTTGAGGAACTTAAGGAACGCACATGGTCCATCCACCATTTGTTGACATACAGTATAGAGATATCAAATTTATTAGAATTAGAAAAGAATAGCTCAGAGAATTAGTTATTTTGTTGATTTGATGTTCAAATTGAAATCTTTGACTTTTAATTGCAGACTGGTATCCAAACACAGTTTGTGACATTGTTGAGATCTCTTTTGAAAGGAGAAACATGAGAGAATACTGTGGACTTTTACTCAAGTGAAAAAAAAGAGAAGCAAGACAAGAAAACTTGGCAAAAGTCACCATTTGCTCTCCATTTAATCACATTGCTGTCCAGGAAAAACAATAGAGTAATTATTGAGAAATCAATTGTGATTTAAAACACTGATTATCAAGTGCATCATGATCTTCATTTCGATCTGATTCTTAAATCTCTAACTTAAATCTCTAAAGTAACATTTTTAATTCTATGTGGCAACCCTCTAAAATGGTGTAAATTACTCACAAATGCGACAAAATATTGTGCTATGCAATCAAAGGTATCTGTGATTAGCCACTAGCCTGATAATTGTTCAGATTTCACTGTCCTGATCATCCTGTCTGGGTTTATTTTGCGATAACAACTGGCTGACTGTACATCATCCCGCTTATAATACAGCTGCTAAGGAAATAAATATATAAATGGACATAAAATATTGATTTGCATAGAAATTATGTAATTATGTGAAAATAAATAAATTGTTGAAAAGCTGAAGTCTATCTCCGGTTTGTGTCAGAGTTATATTGGTGTTTATTTTGTGAAAATTACCATCTGACTCCTCATTATTCAGCCTGTTACAAGGCTTCTTGCCAAATAAATAAATAAATGGGCATGAAACATGGGCATGAGTTATTATGATTTAATTAGCTTATTGAACCGATCGCACAGTGATCTAAGAGGCAGGAAAGATGACTCGCAATACCCGGATAAGCAGTCTGATTCATCTTAATCCTCAGATGTGCAGTTGTTACTCAGATATATCAGACTGCTAGATGGCGCCATTGACCTATCCGAATCAAATATTTCAAAGCGCCATGTAATAAATGCAATATAATACATGCGATTTCAAGATATTATATTTATTGATGAAATATGTGGATTTTTAATTTTTTTAATTTAAAATATGGCCAAAATGATAAAAAAAACGAATGAAAAACTAAAATTGGTATAATACATATTTTCGTTATGTTCCTATTTAGAAGGTACCCTGTAAAAATAAAAACATTACCTGGGACTTTAAAATTATAACTGAAATATACTCAAATGACAGAATCGAAATTAATTGAAACCTGAAGTGAATCAAATAGAGAGCTTATGAATCAGAATCAAATCAAAGCAGAAAATCTGTAACAATACCCAAACCTGCTGTCCTAACAACTGGATGTAGTTTATGTTTTCAACTTAACTAGCCTCGAGCCATCTCTTCATGTCTTCCTACTCAGGTAAGGCACTTTTAAAAGACAGTCATAGCAACTGTGTAAATGTAGCAGGATAGGCAGTCACCCCTTGCAGATAGTTTCAATTGTTTGTCCCTTACCTGACATTGCCTGCATATTGCTGCCACCTGGCCCACTAGTAATTAGTCTGAATTCGTAGGTAATAAAATTCAGACCATTCAAGCTTGCCCATATTGGTGCCGCTCACACTTGTGTGCTCCTCTTACCTGGCCCCTTTTTGGAGTCGTGCAGTCTGAGTCTTGTCTCATAATTTGCTGTGAGCAGAGGTATGTGGGTGTAAATCTGTGAAGGTGCTTTTGATTAGTCCAATTTGTGTTTGTAACACTAGTCTATCTTTTGCAGCAGGAGTTGAATGTCTGTTTGACAGAGTCTAGTTTATTTGCTTGTGGGATTCTGGCACTGTAAGTATGGAATTAATATGGGAAGCTGCGATTATAGTGTGTGTAAATGATTGTGTGTCCTTTGCTACATACCAGTGCAGGCATAACTCGGAAGCGTGTGTCTGCCTGCCTGTCCAGTACCAAATGGTGTGTGTGTTGCAAGCAGATGCAAGTGGACTCAGCTGCTCTTTTGTGATTTTTGTTATTGTCATTTTCTGTTTTTCTATAATTCTTTCTCTTGTTTACCTGTGAAGTTCTTGTGTGAACTTTAGTGTTAAGAATAATTATTTTTATGACTTTGTGTTTGAAGAATTGTTTAAGATGTTCCATGTTGGCCCAAGCAAGGATTTTTCTTTTTGTGTGTGTGTGTGTGTGTGTGTGTGTGTGTGTGTGTGTGTGTGTGCGTGCGTTACAAGTACCTTTGTTTGAGGTTACAAACTGGTAATTACAAGGGGATTATGCTATAAATGTGGTTTATGATGGAATTTCTAGTGTCCCCATAATTCAATTCACTTAAACATACTAAACTATGTTTTTCTGAAAATTAAATAATTCAAAAAAACATTTGTGAGGGATTTGTCTACTAGGGCAGAATGCTGTGTACTCCCAAACATGGGCAGAATGTTATGGGCCATGATCGACACGTACGGAATAAGCGATTGGGAATGGGGTCCAAGATGGTGTGGCAAAGCTCATTCACCCGGTGCCACCCTTCTGGCCCCTTTTGGGAAATTCAAATGATAAACATTGCAAATAAAATAATTTTAGAATGAGGTTTGTCCAATCAGAATTTAGAGTCAGAACTATCTGTTTTATAATACTTTGTATTTTATACAATGCACTGACCAATCTAAGGAATAAAACTGCCTTCATAACTGCTAATTTGTTTGTGATTCACTGTAATCCCGATAGTCACAGGGACTGTTTTAAGTAAAAGTATTTTAAGTTTCCAGTAGTAATCATTGCAGAAAGAAAAAAAAAAAGAAAAGAAGATTCCAAATACCCACAGTCTCCCCTGAACACCCATTCACAAATCACATCCCTCTTTTGTCAGGCAATTTCATTTGGGATGTTTAAAACTTCCCTGTCTAATTAAAGAACAAAAGGAAATGGTGAATTATTTTTAGATATGGAATGGGCTCCCACAAAGATGGTAATTAATTCTGCTGGTTATGGCCAGTGGAGCCTGACGAGTCAGAGTATTCTGAACTCCATCGAAAACCCATTAATGCCTAATAAGAGAGGGGACATGGAAAAATATGGTGAGATATAAAAGGATGCAAATGTAAAGATCTAAATTTGCTCTTTCTCTTGTCTGATCTGGAACTTATAGGGTCACCTTTACTCATGCATTCATCATGAGTGATTGTTAGAGATGACAAAGAGAGCTTAATAGACTAATGCATAAAGTGTACTCAGTTGGGCCTCCGTCTTCAGGTTGCTCCCATTCTGTCAGTCTGTCCACCATTTTGGAAACTCTGGACAGCCCAGGCACAGCTAATTATGTCAAGTAATTTTTATTTGAATAGCAACTTTCACAACACACATTGTTTCAAAGCAGCTTTACAGAAAAGCATGCATTAAAAGAAAATGAAACTGTAATATCTATAAAGTCTTCGAGCCATCATTGTGTAGTTTGATTAAATACAATTATGAAGTGTGTATACAAATAATTAAATAATAAATTGTATTTAGAAGCCCTGTCAGCAAGCCGAAGGCGACTGTGGCAAGGAACACAAAACTCCATAAGATGTTGTTGGTTAATGGAGAAAAATAACCTTGGGAGAAACCAGACTCACTGTGAGGGCCAGTTCCCCTCTGACTAATATCATTAATTTAATGCCAATATTACTCATTTATGTGCAGTGCAAGTCATGGTTTAAAATTAGTAATCCTGGATTAACTGCAGAAGTTCATATACTGTAGATGCATTGTCCTTTGTTAGTTGGCTGATGAAGGCTTTTGCTGGCGATTTATTTATATGTAACACGGTTTAAAGTGGTTAAAGAGGAGGCAGGAACCGGACGAAGCATCAAAGTAATATTTTAATGAAAACTTAAACAAAAAGACACAAAACACAAACACACACAGCAGCAGCATGTGGCTCACTCTCTCTCCCAAACTGCTGCATCTGGCTCGGCTTTATCCCTCTCCTCGGCTGATTAGTCCGATTGGGGGCTGGCCCAGCCCCACCCTCCTCCTTGTCACACTCCTCCCTCCTTTGCCTCAGGCTGGGGACCCCCAGCATTATGTACATCTCCCCATTGCACTTCCAGCCGCGCCTGCCGGCAGGCTTTCCCTACCTCTCGGGACCCGAGAGGGAGACAAGGGGAGGGAAAAGGGGAGAGGGAAAGATCGAGGCAGATCGACAGTGAGAGAGAGAGAGAGGAGAGAGAGAGAAAAAATTGCTCGCCGGTTCCCAGACATTCCTTGACCACTCCTCCACTCTCTGGCGGACAACAGCCACTCCTCTTTGGGTGGACCGGACCCACGCCCCTCCACTCTCTGACGGATGACAGCCCCTCCTCCACTCATGGACGGCATCCAATCCTCCGCAAACAGGTGGCCAGGGCGACTCCTCTATGCACCACCGGACGGCCGTGGCTGCTCCTTTGGGCGGATGGCAGTGGCGAGGACTCCACGACAGTGCATCCCTCCTCCCTCCTGGGTTTCGGCTCCAATGAAACAAGATTTAAAATGGGCAAGGAGGAGGTGGGAACCAGGACGAAGCATCAAAGTAAAATTTTATGAAAACTTAAACAAAAAGACACAAAACACAAACACACACAAGGCAGCTGCGTGTGGCTCTCTCTCTCCTGAACTGCCGCATCCAGCTCACCTTTATCCCTCTCCTCGGCTGATTAGCCCGATTGGGGTCTGGGCCGTGCATACTCACAGCCCGGCCCCGCCCTCCTCCTCATCACATGATTGTCTATGTATTCCATTTTAGGAGTGTAGTCCATCATTAGACCAAGGTAATGCAGGTCGAGATCAGTGAAGAGCTTCGCAGTTCAACCAGCCGGTAATTTTGGTAAGGTCTATCCTAAATCCAAGGTTCAGCCAATGGCATATGAATTATCCCATGTCTTATGGTTGGAGTTGGCATCAGGTCATCCTCTGAGGTCCATCGTAATAGACTGAATTGATGTTTGGCTGGCACCGGCTGCATTTTGTCATCATCACTCAGAGATACGTAGAAGTGGAGTCCGATACCAAGCAGGAGTGGAGCTGGATCAGGCCGGTTCTGGTGACCTCGAGATAGGAGTCCCGAGGTTGAGACATGGAAACAAATAGATAATATTAGCGTAGATGCCATAAAATATTTTGCAGAGTTATAGATTATGATCAATGGTTCAGGTTTCAGCAGACCTAACTAAAGCAGCCTAATTGTGTGGGGAAGAATAGATGAGGTGTATACCTGGCTAAATAGATGAGTCTTTAGTCTAGACTTTAACTCAGTGAGTGTGTCTGCATCTCGAACAGTGTAAGGGAGACTGTTCCATAGTTTAGGAGCCAAATAGGCAAAGGATCTACCTCCTTTTGTGGATTTTGATATTCTAGGAGCTATTAACTGGCCACAGTTTTGCGATCGTAATGAACGTGATGGAATATAGTGTGGTAGAAGGTCACTTAAGTACTGTGGTGTTAGACTATTCAAAGAATTTAAAAATTAATACAAAGTTTAACAGGTAGCCAATGTAATGACGATAAAATGGGGCTAAAATGATCATATTTCTTGGTGCTAGACAGCACTCTGGCTGCTGCATTTTGAACTTGCTGGACATCCGCCCAGTAATGCATTACAATAATCTAATGTTGAGGTCATGAACGCATTAATACATTTTTCGGCATCAGCATGTGTCTTAACTTAGTAACATTTCTTAGGTGGAAGAATGCGGTTTTACAAACATTGGAAATGTGATTTTCAAATGACAGATTGGTATCAAATATAACACCCAAGTTCTTCGCTGTTGAAGACGTTGTAACAGTACATCCATCAAGAGTCAAATGATAATTTAGAGGCTTATTTTTAGAGGTTTTGGGTCCAAAAACGAGTACCTCAGTTTTGTCAGAATTTACAGAATAAATGATCAAACATGTATTCTGTCTTTGAGGCTGAACAAAGGGAAATTAGTCCACACAGTACACTGACTACACTCAAAGGATTACTGACCTTGCCTTCACTTTACTTTACCATTAATTTGTTTTGTTTTGAAATGGGAAGGAAGCAGGCCAACAACAATAGCACTTGAAAAATAATTAGCCACTCATAAAGATGCAAATCAGATTCAGGGCCGTAACCACCATAGACTTTGAAGGGGGCAATAAGTGGTTACATCCTTGATCAGATTCCATATGAAGTGCCTCTAATAACTTTTTTTGTGTGCTTGCTGCAGAATTTCATAAACAGTTCAGTGAAAAGGAATTACAGCTAAAGCCAGGTGTGAGGTGCTGGATATCAATTTGAGGAATGGCATGGTGCTGTTTGTGATGTCATGTTGAATATAAAACTATTCAAATGTTTAAATAAAAGCATATAGGAAAATACAAAGAAATACCCTATAACTACAGAATACACTTGCACACACATGCACACACACACACATATGTTTTTCTAAATCCTTCCCCACATCTTTTTAATGCCAATGAAACAGCCAGCATCTGCAGTGCACCAAACTTCTGCAGTCTAATATCAATAACATGGTAGACATTAGGGCTTTTATTTCACAAAGCCAACCACTCATATGTTTCTTTTCCAATAAAATTAGGCCGCATATTAGAGAAAATAAGACATATTAGGGCCTGTCCAGTATTGGACCTACTCTACAGAAATGTTAATATTAAAGCTTACCAAGGGTAGCTAGTTATGTAAACTACAAGCTTCATGGAAAAAGTAGCTTGCTACATTGAAGCTATATTTTTCTTTAAATGAAATGTAAAAAAGTTGTACCATGGTACTTTGATGCATATACTGAATTATTACCATTTTACATGGTATTTTCTTTGTATTCTAAGGACTCCTAAGAATACCATTCTACCATGATACATATCAAGCCATTGTAATATGTAACTTTTATACTCCTGTATGATTTGATGCTCTTTCGGTTGGGAAATGTTTTACCTGTAGTATAGAGTTGTTCTCATTGTTCTCAGGTGTCTCATTGCTGGCAAACACATCTGCCATTTCTGGTTTCATTGCTTTGAGCAAAGTTTGAGATAAATATTCAACTTCATCCAGTGCATATTTTTCTTTGTATTCTGAAGAAATTTGTTAATTTACTGTTTCATAGAGTGAGAAGAATCAACTCCTAGCTATTCCGTTCATGAACAAGCCATCCAAATGAAGACATTTTTAGAAGTATGTTGAAGTGGCTTACACTGCCCCTAGAGGCCTGGATCATTCAAACATAGTAGATTTCAGTGACCAATGCCATTGCAGAAATTCACTATACACAGTGAACCAGGATTAATTTAATCCATGAATAAAAGTGTCCATTAACAAGGTAGTTACTGAGATTAAGTAAGTAGTATTCAGCTGGCCATGTGATGCTAACACAGCCCTTCCCCATGTAGAATAAAAGAGGTTATATAAGGTTGCTGATATGACTGAAATCTTCATCTCACATGAGTGGTTATGATTTTATACATATGGAAACAACATATACATTTTTTTAGAAGTAAAACTTGTTAAAATGAGGGGGAAAAATGACTTCGCTATTTCTGATTCTTAGCGGCAGACAGAAAATACTGCACAGACGACCTGCTGAAATATTGTCAGGGAACATATAACGTGGAACACGGTGACTTAAATAAAACTGGTTCTTGAAAGCCACAGGCAGGGTGGAGAGTTTACTTAGTGCCCTTTGACATGGGGAAGTATTGGGTTTGTGGTTATGCCCTTTTTAATGACTGCATCCTTTTGGGCATCAAAAGCCATCACTGTTTCTTCTATTATCTACTCTTGTTCCTTTTGCAATTCCCATTCCTTTACTTTTATAATTTGACTGTTAATTGATCACTCCAAGAGAATGGAAATTGGGTAAGTAGCATATTGGGAAGTCTGGTTACAGTATGATTTGGTGGTGTGTCTTTGAGATATCTAGATTTAATTTATCAATATAACAGATATTGTTGAATAGTTAAGGCTTAAAACAGACACACACACACCACACACACACACACACACACACACACACACACACAAATCAATAGGGACAAACAAGGTACTTTGTGGTTCTGAATGTAGAATGTGGCATCAAAGACACACTTTAAAAGATGGATCACCAAACAAACACACGCACAAACTTTTAAAAGATAAATAGCATCCTGTAAATTTGGTCATCTTTTTTTTTATTTCAGAAACTTTCATTATCCAATTGACAGTTAACCAATCAAAAATGTGTGTTCTATGAGTGCCATCTGGTGGTGGGAGTGTTTCTAGCCCCTGTGCTAGTCCAAAGTCCATGCCAAGATTCTGAAGACCTGGGCCAATTTAATACACTGTAAAAGGTTTTATACTTGGTAAAGGGTATATCCAACAGACTCTAATTAAAATCTTCTCTTTATATTCCTTTAAAATACGCATGAATCACTGGAATTAACAGGAATAGCTTTGGCCTCTCTAAAATAATTGGCACAGCTGATGAGTGCCACAAATGGATGTTAAATCACCACATAGCTCTCTCCTCATGAAAGATTAATTCAATCCCCAATCTCGTCACACTCATTCACATCTCTGAGGTCAGCAGTCCTCATAAATCAAAATCTGCCCTCAGTTTCTTTCTTGCACAGTCAGTGTATAAGCTTAATTTCACCTTTTCTTTCCATGCATAAACATCCTGACAAACCTTCTTATAATGTCCTGACAGGAACCCGTGATTGATGATACATTTAATGAATAAGCAACATAGGGATTTACTGTCCTATAAATGTTTCATTAAATTGTAAACCTTGAATGAATCAACTTTTGACATTTCCCTTAAGGTAAAGCCCATGTGTATAGTTACTTGCAGAATGTTCCCCTTGTGCAGTATTTCTAATTTGTATAATACTATATTAAGATTTCGTATTTTTTTCTTTGTTACTGTACGAGTATTTATTTTACACAGAAATACTCTTTATTGCTATGTCAATAGCTTAACAAACTCACTATAAATACTATAATGTTATTATGTGTGTAATGTTGCTGAGGGAGATTTTATGTGCTACAGTCACCCTTGGTTTGCCCACTGGGGTTCATATTGTGTTCTTTGTAATGGCTGCTTAGAATTTGGAACGATTTGTTTTGTAAAAAGCTCTTTAAAATAAAATTAAATTGCCTTGTATTGGATTTAGTTGAATCAAAAGAACAAAGAACAAAAACACATTTTTGTGGCTAATATAATTTTTTATATATATATAAAAAGTATTCTATAAAATATAATAATATAATATAATATTTAGCTTATTGTTATTACTCTTAAAAAATCCTATAGATTTAACTGAATCCATTTATTTTGAAAATACTGCTTTTATTCTGAAAAACTAAAAGGCTTTTCCGGGTGACGTCATGTAGCGTCATTTCTGCAGTGTAGGGTGTGAAACGCTGGGCTGAAACAGACACTAATTATGACCAGCTGACATAACAACTAGCATCAAGAGCAAGTTCAATTCAAGTTCATTGCTGCAATAACAGCAGAAGTGAGTTTAAATGCTTTAAAGTAGGATTCATGTTTATATAAGTCAAGTCTGAACTGTTTTGCATATCGTTGTCCACAGTTCTGTCTGGATTGTTCCAACAGCATGTCATATCCTAAAAGAGCTGGACCTGGACCTGGACCTGGACCTGGACCTGGACCTGACCTGACCTGAGCTGGATCAGTGGTGTCGGACCCTCAACACTCCCAAAAGCTGCTAAGGGCCCTTCTGTCTTTCAGGCAATATGATTGTTATCAAGATGCAGTGCTGGTTTTGGAAGGAGAAGAGATCCCTGTACAGAAGAACATTCTGGCTGCTGCTAGTCCATACATAAGGTATGAGTGAGTAACCTGTAACATTTTAATGTTTTTTACATGTAACGAGCCTTGACGTGTTTTGGGGCAGAAATCAGATGTAGAACTGGTGTGATTGTTCAGACATGTTGCAGACCCTTGAGCAATGTGTTATGTGGGTGTATCAAACAGCCTCTCCTTGCCTGTTTCTGTAAGTTAGTACTTTTTAAAAAGTGTGAGCTACTTTCAGTGACACACCCGAATACATTTAGAGATTTTAGTTTCTGTCCTTTGTTCCATCTGTGTTGCTTTTGTGATCTGGAAACAGAACTATTAATAATCCAAATGTACTTGCAGCAGTCAGTGTCTAGCAGGGACAGAGTGGAGTGGATACACAACCACCTTTGCTCAAACACCCATTTTGCTATGGAAAAGTCCAGCATTTTTATAACATTTTGCTATTCTTGCTTTTGCAAAAGTAGCATTATTCAGTGACCATTTTGTAAGCAGAATACTCAGTGTAATCAACCTTGTACACCAAAGTGTTGGTCAAATTTCTTAACATTTTTGTTCTACTTTATATTCCAGACCTTTAAAAGATACTTTATACTTTCTGGTGAACAGGCTTTTTTATTTCAGCTATAAAGTATGACAAAATGCCTTGACGTTTTTGTTCTGCTAAGGTGTTTGTTTGGGGGGTATTTCTCTTTTGTGTGTACATAGAAATGAGTAGAGACGCTGGCACACTGCAAAACGTTCCAGTTTATTGACAACGTTTCGACCCAAATTGGGTTTTTATCTGGTCAAACACACTAATCATCATTTCAACTTGTAGCTGTGCACCTGCATTCCATTTATTTTATTTTTTTATTGTATTTTTTTTAATTACAAACAAAAGAATACATATATAAACACATACATAAATGTCGAATCCTGTATAATATAAAAACAGAACAAAAAGAACACAATAACAAACAGAAAAAAAACAAACAAAAATGGGGTACAGTGCAGTCTAGTGGCACCTTTGCATCATTAGTGTTTTATTTCCAATAATAATCTATGTTTTCATCTGTTATATAATTACTCAATTTCCTACAAATTCCTTCCATCTCTTCCATAACAGAGCCCCTTTTTGTTTTTTTAATCTCAAAGAAAAGGTAAGGATTTTCATCCTATATATTTCACTAACAATTGCTTTCCAGTCTTCTATAGTGGGTGAGGTAGGTTGAAGCCATTTACGGGTAAGAGCCTTTTTAGCTGCCACCAGGAATATTCTCCATAGGTATATATAACCGGTTTCTTGTAAATCCAGATTTCCCAGAAAGAAGGTATACCATTGGAATGGAATTTTCATCCTTAATATAGCCTCTACAGTCCTGTGAACATCCTTCCAAAATAAGGGAATGACTGGACACGCCCAGAATATGTGGTGGTGATGATTTGCTACTTCTGAATTACAGTGTCTCCAACATCCTGATCCTACTTCACTATGGCTCTTTTGAGCAGGTGAAATAAAAAATCTACTTATATTTTTCCAGGCGAATAGCCTCCATTGATGGGAGCCCATAGTTCCCTTCCGAGGGAACTCGCACTGCGTCGTTGAAAACGACTCTTGGGGAACGCTCCTTAGCGTGCGCCTCTGAATTATGAATGAAACTATTCCAATCTTGATTGGTGTTGCGTCATGACGTAACATGTGACGGCATAACCGGATGCATAAAAGTGACGCCGGTACACACACACATTAGCTTTCGCTCTTCAGCAAGCGCTCTATGTTGAAATTGTTTGTCTTATTTGGTGTTGTTTGTCTGATTTAAAAATATTATGGCCACCGAACAGTTCAAGAAGTGCGTGCGCCCCTGCCCTCGTTTCATTACGGGTAAGGACACGCACGCTTTATGTGTGAACTGTTTGGGAGCGCAGCACACAGGCAGCTCTCGAGGGATCTGCCTGTGAAAGTTGTGAAGCACTACCCATGAGAATGCTGCGCTCCCGGTTGGCGTGCTTTGATGAGCACGGTCAGGCTCGCGTTCCCCATGGTTTTGGTCCCGCGTCTGTTGAGGCAGCGCGGCGATTGAGATCGCGGGGTTCGCAGCGGGATTTTGCAGATGAGAATGAGACTGCTGCGGCACTTTCTCATTCTTCGTTTGAGGATCCCGAGCCTACTGTGAGTGGTGCAGAAGCCCGCGTCGCGGCTTCTTCTGCCCATGATCAGGTCCCGATGCTTGACCTCACTGCTTCCGAGGAAGTGGATATGCTCAGCATCGATGCGGACGACCGTGAGCCAAGCACGCCAGTTTTTGGCCAAGCTTATGAGGAGCTGATTGAGGTTGTGACGCGTGCCGTGGCCAGACTGAATATCAGCTGGCCACAAAATGAGCAGGGAACGCAAGTTGAAAGCAAATTAGACGTGCGTTTCCTGCGGCACAGATCACAACCTCAGCGCCGGGGTTTGCCGTTTTCCCCGATCTCCACAAAGATATCTAAAACGAGATCGTGGGGTAAACCGCATTCGTCCCGTATCTCCAGCCCCAGTGTTTGATTACAGACGATGATTTGGGGGCACGGGATATGGGCTAAAACCCCAGCGCTGCCTAGTAAGCCCTGCAGAGATACATCTGCTTTAATAAGTAGGGCTTACATGGCGGCACACAATCGGTGTTGGTTTCCGCCGTCTCTGACGCTCGGGCCACATCAATTTCCAGCTGAACGCACACCGTGCCGTTCGTGTCAAAAAAAAAACAAATATAAAAAAACAACAAGCATCAATTGTGGTCACAAGAACCGTATCGACTAAATCCTGCCGGTCTCTCGCTTCAGGAAGTCGGGAACAGTGCTCGAAAAACACCTGAGACCAGCCTTGAGAGGCTGGTTCCCTTAGTTGAAGCTTCGGGAAAGAGGTCCTACCGAGGTGGTAGAACCTCGGAGGGCTGTCCCCCCCCCCCCCCGCTGCAGAGCAGTTGCTCTCACAGCGGAGTCCTCAGGAAATCGGTGTCGGTTCCCGCCGTCTCTGACGCTTCGGGCCACATCAATTTCCAGCGAACGCACACCGTGCCGTTCGTGTCAAAAAATAAAAAACAAGCATCAATGGTGGTCACAGAAACCGTATCGACTAATCCTGCCGGTCTTTCGCTTCAGGAGGTCGAGAACAGTGCTTGAAAAACACCCGAGATCAGCCTCGAGAGGCTGGTTCCCTTAGTAGATTTTGTAGAGGCATGGAATCATCTTCCCAACATATCTGCATGGGTCCTGCGTATAATAAAATCAGGGTACAGACTGCAGTTCGGGCAGTCTGTACCCCCAAATTCTCTGGGGTGGTGCAGACTACAGTGGTTCCGGAGCAGGCTCAGGTGATGGAACAAGAAGTGCAATCTCTGCTGCTGAAGGAGGCCATAGAACGTGTTCCTCATTCAGACAGGGAGTCCGGTCTTTACAGCCGGTACTTTATAGTTCCAAAAAAGGATGGGGGGTTGAGGCCGATTTTAGATCTCAGAGTTTTGAACCGGCCTTTGAGGAGGTTCAGGTTCAAAATGCTTACCATTCCTGTCATCGTGAGTCAGATCAGATCTGAGGACTGGTTTGTCACGATAGATATAAAAGACGCCTATTTTCATGTACCCATCCTTCCATGTCACAGGAGGTTCCTGAGGTTCGCTTTCGGGGGTGAAGCTTACCAATATCGGGTTCTTCCGTTCGGCCTAGCACTCTCTCCCCGCACATTCACCAAATGTATGGATGCAGCTCCTGCTCTTCTGAGCCTTCAGGGCATCCGCATACTGAATTATATCGATGACTGGCTCATTCTGGCCCAGTCTCGAGAAATGGCGGTTCGGCATCGAGATGTCGTCCTTGGCCATATTCGAAGTTTGGGGTTGAGACTCAACACAAAAAAGAGTGTGTTACAACCATCCCAGTGCACAACGTTTCTGGGTGTTGTGTGGGACTCGGTTACGATGCAGGCACGCATGTCTCCTGCACGTATCGAGTCCGTTCTGGCGATGGTGTCCGGGTTAAAGCTAGGCCAGGCCATCACTGTAAAGCAGTTTCAAAGACTGCTGGGCCTCATGGAAGTGGCATCCAACATTATGCCTTTGGGCCTTCTACACGAGGCCCCTCCAGTGGTGGCTGAAAGCCAAGGGGTTTTCCCCCAAGGGGAATCCATTTCGTATAATCAGAGTAACGCGCAGGTGCCTTCGTTCTCTGCTAATATGGAAGAAACCTTGGTTCCTGTCCCTAGGGCCAGTGTTGGGAGCATCCTGGCCGAGGCCTCGCCTGTACGCATTTCCCCCGATCGCTCTGCTCCCGGGAGTCCTGGAAAGGGTCCGCCAAGAGGGCATCAGTCTACTTCTGGTTGCCCCGATGTGGCCGGCCCGAGTATGGTTCTCAGACATAATTTCACTCCTGATAGCTCCGCCACGGCAGATTCCTCTGAGGAGGGATCTGTTGTCTCAGGCAGGGGGCACAGTTTTCCACCCTCGTCCAGAGCTGTGGAAACTGTGGGTCTGGCCCCTGAGGGGGTTCAGTACCTAAATGCTGGTCTATCAGCGGGGTGGTTGAAACCATACTTAGCTCTAGGGCTCCGCCTACTAGGAGATTATATGGCCTCAAGTGGAATGTGTTCTCCACTTGGTGTAGAGAACATGAATTAGATCCAGTTAACTGCCCGGTGGCTTCAGTTCTGGAGTTTCTTCAAAATCGCTTTCTCTGCGGGTCTCTCCCTTCCACACTTAAGGTGTACGTGGCTGCCATTTCGGCTTTCCATGCACCACTGAGTGATGGGCCTCTGGGGAGGCACCAGCTGGTCATTCGTTTTCTCCGTGGTACATGGAGGATGAGACCGACAACCAGGTCCAGGGTTCCTGCCTGGGACCTGGCGGTGGTTCTCGAAGGGTTATCCCTGGCCCCCTTCGGACCCCTTCAGTCGGCTTCGCCCAAGGACCTGACGTTCAAGATGGCTTTTCTCTTAGCTATTACCTCTCTAAAGAGGGTGGGAGATCTTCAAGCCCTGGCAGTAACACCAGCTTGCTTGGAGTTTGCCCCTGGCGGAGTTAAAGCCATTCTGCACCCGAGACCTGGCTATGTGCCTAAGGTGCCTTCTAACACGGCACGGTCTACGGTCCTGCAGGCATTTCATCCTCCACCTCATGTGTCGGCAGAAGAAGAGAGGCTCCATTTGCTCTGCCCTGTCAGAGCTTTGGGCATTTACCTCGAGAGGTCCTCTTCTTGAAGGAGGTCGGACCAACTGTTAGTGTGTTTTGGGTCACCTAAGAAGGGGCTCCCTGCCTCGAAACAAACCATTAGTAATTGGATTGTTCAGGCTATTATCTCGGCCTACAAGGTGCACAATTTGCCTTCAACTTTGGCCATAAGGGCTCATTCAACTAGAGGCATGGCGTCCTCTAGGGCTCTCTTATCGGGAGTGCCCCTCCAGGAGATCTGTGAGGCAGCCGTTTGGGCTACCCCGCACACTTTCATCAGGTTTTATAGTCTGCACCTCCCTAGTACGCCTGGCGCACGTGTGCTCTCGTCCTAGTTGAGTGCCTGAGTTCAGTTTCACTCTAGGGCAGGCCTTTTTTCGGTGCGTGGCCTAGTGGGCATTCGTTCCCCAAAGAGTCGTTTTCAACGACGCAGTGCGAAGTTCCCTCGGAAGGGAACGTCTCGGGTTATGACTATAACCCTTGTTCCCTGAGAAGGGAACGAGACACTGCGTCGTCCTGCCACGCCCCTCAATGCCTGAGAGCGGCTTGCTTCATCGCTAGGCTAATGTGTGTGTGTACCGGCGTCACTTTTATGCATCCGGTTATGCCGTCACATGTTACGTCATGACGCAACACCAATCAAGATTGGAATAGTTTCATTCATAATTCAGAGGCGCACGCTAAGGAGCATTCCCCAAAGAGTCGTTTTCAACGACGCAGTGTCTCATTCCCTTCTCAGGGAACAAGGGTTATAGTCGTAACCCGAGACGTTTTCCATTGGTATTTACATGTTTCTAACCAAGCCTCTTCTGATATAGTGATGTTTACTTCTTTCTCCCATTTAATTCTGATATAGGAGGTAGATTCTGGTCTATGGTTTTGAAGACAATGATAAAGTTTAGAAATAACCTTACTAATTGTAGTAGCCTTAAATGTGGACAAGAGTATCTTCACAAAATCATTTTGTTCCCAATTCCTGGTTTTATTTACTGTTGTGTTGAAGTGGTGTCTTATTTGAAAATATCTGTATAAATCATGATTACTCACTTCAAACTAATTCTTAAATTCTTGAAAGGTTAAGAAAATATTGTTGTTTGTGATAGAATAGTACGACGTAACTCCTTTCTTAATCCATTTCTTAAAAACTTCGTCTAAAGTATTGGGGGTAAATTCTGTATCATATGCACACCATCTAATTATTTTCAAAGTGTCTTTCAATTCACATTTTTTAATTATTGTGGCCCATATTTCTAGTGTGGTAGTAATCCATGGATATTCTTTACTTATATGGGCTCTTAGTAGTTTATCATCTGCAATTACTGCTTGGATTGGTACTTCAGAGAAAAAGAAAAGTTCAATTTGTTTCCATCTAGCTTTATAGCTTGGATTGCACCAGCAAACTATGGCTCTTAACTGGGCAGCTATGTAATAGTCTTTTAAGGAGGGGAGGGCTAAGCCACCTCTTTCTTTAGGTATCTGGAGTGTTTTATATCGAATTCTTGATTTTTTACCTTCCCAAATAAACCTCATAATCCATTTATCCCAATGTTTAAATTGTTCTTCTGAAACCTTTACTGGAAGTGTCTGAAAAAGATATAGAAGCCTCGGGAGCATATTCATTTTAATAATATCCACTCTCTCCCCCAAATTCAAAAAAGGGATAACACTCCACCTCTGGATATCTGCGTGAAGCTTACTATTTAAATGTCTATAATTTACATCTAGCAGGGTGTTAGTATCTTTTGGCAGGTTGATTCCCAGATATTTAATTACATCTACATTATAATTTATCCTATATTTGGTCCTTATTTCTTCAGATGGACTAAAATTATAGCTATTGACTTGTGTTTTTTTAACATTTAGTCTGTATCCTGATAGAGTGCTAAATTTATCTAGTGTTGACATAAGGGTTGTAAATGATATTGCCGGGTCTCTCAAGTATATCATAACATCATCTGCAAATAGCAATATTTTATGTTCATCTTCTCCCATCTTTATCCCGCTAATAATGATTATAATGATTTTGCCGTATCCATTGACTAAGGGGTTCAATGTAGAGGGCAAAAAGGAGGGGGGAGAGAGGGCACCCTTGTCTTGTGCCTCTCTCCAGATTAAAAAAATTAGACTCCCGTTTACTTTAATTCTGGCTCGTGGTCTCGAATATATTAATTGTATGGCTTTAATAATGTTTTCATGAAAACCAAATATTTCTAGTGTTCTATATAGGTATGCCCATCTGACCGAATCAAAGGCTTTTTCGGCATCTAGACTCACTATCATTGCTGGCATGTTACTCTCTTGAATGTGTTTCATTATGTGTAGGGTGCGTCTAACGTTGTCCTGTGTTTGTCTTTGTTGAATGAATCCTGTCTGATCGTTGTGGATGAGTTCTGGAAGTAATTTTTCTATCCTCCTAGTCAATATTGCTGTGTATAACTTATAATCGACATTCAAAACTGAGATGGGCCTATACGAAGCGCATTCTAATTTATCTTTTCCTTCCTTAGGAATTGGAGAGATAATCGCTTCATTCCATGAAATGGGAATCTCGCTTCCATGAAATGTAGCATTACAGGCTGGAAGGAGAATAGGGACAAGTTGTTCCCTGAATTTCTTGTACCATTCAGCTGTAAACCCATCTGTGCCTGGTGATTTATTTAGTTTTAATTTAGTGATCTCTGTTGACAGTTCTTGTGAAGTTATGTCCTTTATTAAACTTTCATTTTGTTCTTCTGTTAATTTGGGTAATTTTAATGAACTCAGAAATGCATTAATATCAGATTCTTGACTAGATATATTTTCTGTATATAATTTTTTATAAAACATTTCAAATTGTTCATGAATTTCTGTTAATCTAAATTTAGTCTTTCATTTTAGGATCTCTAATTTTATAAATTGTGTTGTCAGCTTGTTGTTTACGGAGTTTACACGCTAGACGTTTTAATGATTTACTTCCAGCTTCGTAATAGCGTTGTTTCAGAAATGTGAGATTCTTTTCTATTTCTGCATTATGTACCTCTGTGATTTCTTCTTTTACTTTTCCAATCTCTTGCATTAAGCCTGGTCTATGCGCTTGTGTACTTTTATGTTCCCTTTCCAGCTCTTTTAGTTGTACTTGTAGTTTAATGAGCTTCTCCTGTCTTAATTTCTTACCTAATGCTGTTTCTACAATTATTTTTCCTCTCAAGACTGCTTTGCAGGCATCCCACAGAACTACTGGGGAAACTTCTCCATTGTCATTCTCCTCTAGATAGTATTTAATTTCAGTTTTCATCCGTTCTATGAACTGTTCATTATTTAGAATACTAGAGTTTAGTCTCCATAATGTATTTCTATGAATTTTATTTAGACTCACTGAGGCATATACTGGTGCATGATCGGACAGGTCCATTGTTCCTATGCTACATTTGTTTATCTTATGTCTATCTTTTCTGAACAGAAATAGATAGTCTATTCTCGAGTATTTGGAGTGTGCATACGAGTAGTGAGTATAATCTCGTCCTTTAGGAAAAAAATCCCTCCAAAGGTCTATCAATCCTACATCTCTTAATAGAGCTTTAAATTTCCTTGCTGTAGAAGTTATCGGTTTCTCTTTTGTAGAGGTATCCATTTTCGAGTTGAAAATTATATTAAAGTCTCCACCGCAAATTAAGGTTCCTTGTGACTCAATTGAGATCATATCAAAGATTTTTTGATAAAACTTAAATTTGCTACCTGGGGGGACATAAACATTAAGAAATGTAACTGGAGCCCCTTCAATTTGTCCTTTGATTAAAATATAGCATCCTTTATCCTTAACTTCAGTCTGATGGTCATACCTAAGCTTGTTTGATATTAAAATAGCCACTCCCCTCCTTCTACCAGAAGGATGGGATGATGAAAATACATATTTAAATCCATTTCGGGCCAATTTAGAGTGTTCTGCCTGATCTAAATGGGTCTCTTGCAAAAACGCTACCTGAACCTTTTCTTTTTTTAATTTTGATAAAATTCTAGTTCTCTTAATAGGATTATGGACTCCATTTATATTAGATGTTACTAATTTAAACACTTGCTCTATGCCAACCATGTATTATGTATAATTATTATTAACACCTTCGTACACATAAATGCAACTGAACTTCCATTTTAGAACCACAGGGCTTTGAACAATGTAAAACAAAAAACAAAAACATGAACAAGAACATGTATCATGTAAAGTGACTCCCATAGAAGAGATCCCCAATCTTTGGATCTTATTCGAGCCTGAATGAAAATTTGGCTCTGAGGGAAAAGCCTCACACCTGCAAGCTGAAGTGAGGGCCCTCGATGGCACGTTGTCATATAATGGCACCTTGTGATACAATTTTAAAGTCTCCCAACATTAAACTATGAGTAACTAGCACTTGGAAAGGGCTACCGTTCTTCTCGTATAGTTAACTTATTCTGCCAAGGTTTATTCAAATAAACACATCCCCTGACCTGCATATGCCGTCCCGTCATTTTCCTGGCATTAAAGTTACATCCGTTGAACCGGTCAGTGTGCGAGCTCACTTTCTAATTATTTTCGTCTGAAAGTTTTCAGTCGCTCCACATAGTCCGGTGTTGTATCGGTTTCCAATTGACTCCCTCCTCGCCCCCTTTTCGTCGACCAGCGTTCCAGTGGCGTCTGTTGCGGTCGGATGATATCCACCTGAAGGCCTCTGTCCTTCATGTCCTTTGTTGCCTCTTCCGCAGAATTATAGAGCACTGTCTCGCCTTCGTAAAACTCCCGGAGTTTCGCTGGATATGGAGTTTGGAATCTAATCTTTTTTTCCTTCAGCACTGATTTTGCTTGTGCATATTCTTTTCGTTTCTTTAGGACATCAGGGGGGTAATCGTGGTCACATGTAATTGCATTGTTCCATTTCAGCCCTCCTTTTTTCCACATCTGTCCCAAGATCTCTTCTTTCGTCTTGGAGCTCAGGAATTTAGCGATAACGGAGCGTGGTCTCATATTGTCCGTTGGTTTGGGGCTAAAGCTCTATGAGCCCACTGAATATGGAGATCCGTCGTTGGGTCAAGCCCCAACCCATCCTTCAGCAAGTCTTCAATAAATTTGATAGTCGATGAACCATTTTCACTGCCCTCTGGAATTCCGTATATTCGAATGTTATCTCGCCTCGACCTGCCTTCTTGATCAGTTAACTTCGCTTCGAGCTGAGCCTGGAGTTTCAGCAGTTCAGACAGCACCTCACCAGTGTGTTGAATTTGTTCCTCGGCTTCCACGATACGATTCTCAGCATCTTCGATTCTCTTGTTTGTAGTGTTCAAATCCTCCTTGATGTCCGCTAGTTTTTCATTATTTTCCTTTCTGAATTCTCTTAACTCAACGAGTATCTTTTCCAGGTTAATTTCCCCCTCAGCGTTAGCATGACTGCGAGCTGTCGGCTCTTTTTCACCCTTTTCTTCTCCAGTCTTTTCATCGCGTCCTGGAACTTCTTTTGTTTCGCCCTTGTTTCCATTCCTGCCCCACACTCCATTGTAGTGTTTTATATAAAGATTAACTGAATATTTAAATATTTTGGGGCTTTTACAAATATCTGTTGGGAGAGCAATTCCCTCACGCTGCCAACAGTGTTCGCGCGCTACCGGAAGTCCACCTGCATTCCATTTAGATGTGCGTATACAACCTCTAAATCCCTGAAATTCTTGACCTAGGAGAACCTGGCTAGTTGAAGAGCATAGATGATTGGTGGTTTGGACGTGACGTTCTTTGTTTATTTTCCTCAACAAACCATTTTTAAAATAATGCCACACATAGAATAAACACAGGCTTCGCTCCTCTATGGGGTCTTTAGTTCGTTCAGGAGAAATAAAGGTTTGGCTTCTGTTGTAGAAACTTGGCTTAAGGGTTCTCACAGGCATGGAGAACCTGGAAATATCAGAGAAATTGTGATTTCCAGGCCTGGCAAAATCATGGAAATTAGAGGTCGACCGATAGTGGATTTTGCAGGTAACGATAACTAATATTTATTGAATGTTAAAGAAATGTCTTAGTTATTCCTTACTGTGACAGGTACAGTCATAAATGCAACAAGATTTTAAAATTGGGGTGGCCAGGCTTCTTTCTAAAGAGCATAAAGTAGGCTGTAAAATATTTAATCATAAAGAAATTGCTCTTCATGCAATCTTTATAAAATAATTTATGAAAATCCTTATACAGTGATCACAAATGACAGGAAAAGTAATGGAAATTCATTGATCAAATGGTGTGGGAACCCTGCAAGATATTTAAATAATATTTTTCTTGTACATCAGAGATTTAAAGTGATTGTACAACCTGTTTCTAGGACCAAATTAAATTACAACCCACCGAAAGAGGATGGATCTGTATACAAAATCGATTTACAAGGGATCTCTGTGGCAACCATGAAACAGATCTTGGACTACATTTTCAGTGGGGAGGTGATAATAGACGTTTATTTCATTTACATTTATGTACATGTATTGATGAGTGTGTGTTTGTCAATCTATTTGCAGGGCTCCCACAGTCAGTGAATTTTAAAATATTTTTTTACCATCCTGAAAAAGTTTGGAAAATTTTAACAAAACATTAAAAAGTTATCGAAAAGTCATGTACATTTCTGCATTGAATGTATATATATATATATATATATATATATATATATATATATATATATATATATATATATATATATATATATATATACTTTTTTTTTTTTTTTACATATGCTCAGCTCTGGAATTGATTTTCTAGAAATTACTTTTTGTGGAAAAGTCTTGAAAATTCATTGGTCAAAAGGTGTGTGGACCCTGCATGTAGTTTCCATATCGACAATCACAGATGGATGGCTGTTGTGAGGGCCAAACTAAAATCCTTTCTTTGGTGCTCTGATTTCTAGGTTACCCTGAGTGAAGACACAATTCAGGATGTGGTCCAAGCTGCTGATCTTCTTCTCCTCACTGACCTAAAATCTCTGTGCTGTCAGTTTCTGGAGAGCTGCATCACCGCAGAGAACTGCATCGGCATACGGGTCTTCTCCTTGCTTTACTGCCTACACCATGTCTACCACGTTGCCACTGAGTTCCTGCAGACGCATTTTCGAGACGTGGCCAATACGGAGGAATTCTTGGAGCAGCCGCCCGATCGCCTGTGTGAACTGCTGTCCATTGAGAAGCTCAACGTGGGGAACGAAAGGCATGTGCTGGAGGCCGTGGTCCGTTGGCTCAGCCATGACATTGAAGCTCGACGAGTGAGTGGGACCGTTATTCTGGAAAAGTCCCTAAAATTCCATATGATCCATTTATGGATGCACTGATTATTATTATAATTAGTGCATATAAGCTTTATATACACTGGTGGCCAAAAGTTTGGAATAATGTACAGATTTTCCTCTTATGGAAAGAAATTTGTAATTTTTCCACCAAAGTGGCATTCAACTGAACCGCAATGTATAGTCAGGATATTAATAACGTGAAAAGTTACTATTACAATTTGAAAAAAAACTGCTTTAAAGATTCATCAAAAAATCCTCCATGTGCAGCAATGACAATTGTGCAGATCCTTGGCATTCTTGCTGTCAGTTTGTCCAGATACTCAGATGACTTTTCACCCCACACTTCCTGTAGCACTTTCCATAGTTATGGCTGTCTTGTCGGGCACATCTAACACACCTTACAGTCTAGCTGATCCCACGAAAGTTAAATGGGGTTAAGATCCAGAACACTCTTTTCCAATTATCTGTTGTCTAATGTCTGTCTTTTTGTTTTTCTGTTTCAAAAGTGTCTTTTTCGTTGCAATTCTTCCCATAAGGCCTGCACCTTAAAGAGGCCTTCTCTTTACTGTTGTTCATGAAACTGGTGTTGAGCGGGTAGAATTCAGTGAAGCTGTCAGCTGAGGACATGTGAAACATGTGAGACTCTCAAACTAGAGACTCTGATGTATTTATCCTCTTGTTTGGTTGTACATCTGGCCTTCCACATCTCTTTCTGTCCTTGTTAGAGCCAGTTGTCCTTTGTCTTTGGTGACTGTAGTGTACACCTTTTTTTGAAATCAATGGCAATTTTGCAATTTCAGGTATTGTAAAGCCTTCATTCCTCAAAACAATGATTGACTGAGTTTCTAGAGAAATCTGTTTCTTTTTTTGCCATTCTTGACCTAATATTGACCTTAAGACGTGCCAGTCTATGGCATACTGTGACAACTCAAAAACAAAGAAAATGTTAAGCTTCATTTAATGAAGCAAATAGCTTTCAACTGTGCTTGATATTATGTCAAGTGATTTCTAGTACTAAATTAGCAATTTAACATGATTACTCAAGGATAAGGTGTTGGTGTTGGAATTGCTATTGGAAATGGGGCCTGTCTAGATTTGATAAAAAATTAATTTTTCAGGGCCTGGGTAGCTCAGTGAGTAAAGACGCTGACTACCACACCTGGAGTTCATAAGTTTGAATCCCAGGGTGTGCTGAGTGACTCCAGCCAGGTCTCCTAAGCATCCAAATTGTCCTGGTTGCTAGGGAGGGTAGAATCACATGGGGTAACCTCCTCGTGGATGCTATAATGTGATTCGCTCTCGGTGAGGCACGTGGTGAGTTGTGCGTGGATGCTGCGGTGGATGGCGTGAAGCCTCCACACTATATCTCCGCGGTAATGCATTCAACAAGCCACGAGATAAGATGAGCGGGTTGAACTGAGATTCGTCCTCCACCACCCGGATTGAGGCAAGTCACTATGCAACCACGAGAATGCATTGGGGAGAAAATGAATAAATACAATAAAAACCTTTTCAAATAGTGATGGTGCTGTTTTTACATAAGTAATGTCCTGACTATACTTTGTGATCAGTTGAATGCCACTTTGGTGAATTAAAGTACCAATTTCCTTTCGAAACCGCTAAATCTGTACATTATTCCAAACTTTTTGCCGCCAGTGTAAAAGAATATGCAATGTATACCTGTTTGAACAGAAAAAAATAAGATGTTATATTCTGCTGCTGTTAAAGGACTAACAATAGTGGATTTTGCTAGTATCACTAACTAAGGATGTGGAAAAGAATGATAAAGTAATCATCCAATAGTTTTTAAAACCGATTTATAGAATGTCTGAAGGGTTTCCTTACTATGATTTTTTTATAGCATATATTTTCACCAGATAAAGGTTTTTTTTTTTCAGACACACACACACACTGTACATATATATATATATTTCCCCACATATTTAACCAGATGAGGTTTAAAGAGAAATAAGGTTTATTGTTATTTTGCAAGTTATGTAGACCGAATGAACAGGATATGCCCATGAAGCACATTTCCATATACTCACTCAAAAACCATTCAGGGTGGTTTTTTATGGCTTTAGTAGTAAATTACATTTTCAATTCATTTGTCTCATTTTGTTATGTTGATTTATGTCAAATAATGACAAACCTTCAAATCTTGTGGTCTTTAAAACGGAAATTTACATGTAACTTATTTAGAGCATATGAAAGTGCAAACATCCCTACATTTTAGCTACTTTTTCAGACTGTCTGATAGTTGCTTCTTCTGTACCTTTTCTCTAGGTCTATATGAAAGAGGTAATGTCTGCTGTGTGGGTTCAAAGCTTGGACAAGTGCTACCTCCAGGAGCAGATGTTGGGAGACCCCCTGATGAGGGAGGTGATAGGGAAGTGCTGCATGGAGTCTCTGGGGGAGCAGAGCAGCAGGGGGAGGCACTGCTTGCTGCGTTTAAACCCCGCGGCTACTCCGAGTGTATCGTAATAGTGGGGGGTGAGGACAGGAAGTGAGTGTTAACATGTGTAAATATACACTGATCAGCCACAACATTAAAACCGCCTGCCTAATATTGTGTAGTTTACCCTCGTGCTGCCAAAACAGCGCCAACCCACATATCAGAATAGCATTCTGAGATGCTATTCTTCTCACCACAGTTGTACAGAGCGATTATCTGAGTTAACATAGACTTTGTCAGTTCGAACCAGTCTAGCCATTCTCTGTTGACCGCCGTTTCCATCTGCAGAATTTCCGCTCACTGGATGTTTGGTTTTTTGCACCATTCTTAGTAAATTTTGAAGACTGTTGTGCGTGAAAATCCCAGGAGATCAGCAGTTAAAGAAATACTCAAACCAGCACCTGGTCTGGCACCAACAATCATCCATGGTCCAATTCAATGAGAGAATTTTCTTTTCCCCCTATTCTAATGGTTGATGTGAACATTAACTGAAGTTCATGACCTGTATCTGCATGATTTTATGCACTGCTGCCACACGATTGGCTGATTAGATAATCACATGGATGATTGTTGGTGCCAGATGGGCTGGTTTGAGTGTTTGTGTTACTGCTGATCTCTTGGGATTTTCACACACAACAGTCTCTAGAATTTACTCAGAATGGTGGCAGAAAACATCCAGTGACCCATGAGAGAGGTCAACAGAGAATAGAACTGACAAAGTCTTTGGTGTCTCAGATAAGCGCACTGTACAATTGTGGTGAGAAGAATAGCATCTCCGAATGCTATTCTGAGATGCGGGTTGGAGTTATTTTGGCAGCACGAGGGGGACCTACATAATATTAGGCAGGTGGTTTTAATGTTGAGGCTGATCGGTGTAATTAAAACTTGATTAGAAGAGATCTGGTTTATTTTACCCTTTTTTGTGTGTGTTAAGTGAAACTTCAGAGTGAATGTTTATGAATTTTTTGTACTGTGTTCGATTTGTAATTTAGCTCTCAAAAGCCCACGGCAGCAGCACGCTGCTTGTGTCCTCTTTACGACCGTAACAGGCAACTGTGGATCGAATTGCAGTCTATGAGTGAGAGGCGCATTGGACATGGGGTAGTGTCAGCAGGTCTGTTATAATGCTTATTTTTAACTATCAATTAAGACACGTTGGATTTTCATGTCAGTAAAGTGGTTACTGCACCTGTGGTTACTCTACTGTGACACCTGTGTCCACTAAAAATTAGTTGGTTAAGTGTGGCTTAAGTGTCCATATACCATTTGGGATCACTGTAAATCTCTGCCCTTCTGGATGATAGATAACTTTTCAAACGACTGTTGACAGTAGAAGACTAGAAATATTTACATATGATTACATATGGGGCAGTGGCGGCTCAGTGGTTGAGGCTCAGGGTTACTGACCAGAAGGTCGGGGGTTCAAGCCTCAGCACCACCAAGATGCCACTGTTGGGCCCTTGAGCAAGGCACTTAACTCCAGGTTGCTCCGGGGGGATTGTCCCTGTAATAAGTGCACTGTAAGTCGCTTTGGATAAAAGCGTCTGCCAAATGCATAAATATAAATGTAAATGATTATTTGACTAATAAGAGTGATAACAATGGGACAGGATGACTGACACTCTCCCTTACGCATTTGGGAAATAGATCTTTGGTTCTAACACAGTAGACTGACAGATATGTGGCAGACATGCATTGGCTGAGGATCAAAGTGCTTGCTTCCATTTTTATTACTTGTATAATGTTGGCTTGTCTCTCCGAATAGAGGGATACCTGTTTGCCATAGGAGGAATGAATGAGAACAAAACTGAGTTGAGCAGTGGAGAGAAATATGACCCAGAGACTAATACCTGGACGCCAATCCCAGCAATGATGCAGGTATTCCTGCCAAACATGTACAGAATATCCAAAAAATCAATTCAGACGTTGGAAAGTTTAAACAAAAATGAACGCCAATACCAAAAGTCTCCACATGGGGCAGTGTGGTAAACCTTTTAATTGCACTACATTGACCTATATTCGTTTTGGCATATTGAATGCATGTACATACATAATTTGTTCAGAGAGAATCATTTATGTTATTGGGATTTACTTATGTACAATATGTAATTTACTACCTGGTTAAATATGCAAAATATGTTCTCATTTAAATGGAAACTGTGATGTAGTTGCATATACCAGCAGGTGTCACAATTGTGCTACTGTATTTTCTTGTTTCTGTTGAAGGCCCGACAACACTTTGGAATTGCCGAGCTGGATGGACTGATTTATGTTCTGGGAGGGGAAAACAAGGACACTGAGGTTCTGCTCACGATGGAGGTGTTTGACCCCCATTGTAACATCTGGAGACCCCAACCCAAAATGACCACAGAGCGCAAGGTGATGTATAAATGTTTTTGCTGTAAAAATTTGCACGCTTATATTGGAATGCACTTATACTTCTCATACTTATGTGGATGTGTGTTGTGTGGATCTCCATTTTCTAGTTTGGTTGCTGTGCCACCATGAAAAAGAGGCTCTATGTAATGGGTGGTGGATCATATGGAAAGGTGAATGACTCTGTGGAGTTCTATGACCCCAGAACTCAGCAGTGGACCGCAGTCTGTCCACTTAAGGAGCGCAGGTTAAGTGATACATTTACATATATTAGATGTTTTACTATTACTATTTCTCATACTTCTCATAATAGTGATTTTAACAAACCTCTTAACCTAAGTTTTAACTTTCGGTCCAAAACTTTTGAAGTGATTTCACCTGGTGTATGAAACTCCCATTAACTACAGCAGAGACATGAGGCTAGAGACCAGAATATCATAGAGGCTTTGGAATGGGATCTTTTGACTTGGGGCAGTAAGCCTCGAAAAACAGACGGAACACCTTGGCAAACATTTAGCAATGCCCTGGCAACCACCCACAATACTGCATTTTCTTCTAGTTCATTTAGCAGACACTTTAATGCACCATGACTTCTAAATGAGGAAAAATATAAACATGAGAACAGTAATATGTTTTGAATATGTTCAAAAACAATTTTTGTGTGTGTGTGTGTGTGTGTGTGTGTGTGTGTCATTCACAAAAACCTTTTTTATCAAAAAATACAAATTGTTATCAAATGAGGAGCGTATACCTTTTATTGGTGACATAATGTGTAAAGGTCTATATTTTTATTGGCAAAAATGTGTCAAGTTACAAAACTGTCCTCTACTGTTTAATTGTGAAACATATGAAGACATTCACTGCATCTTTGGCCCCATGCATTTCAAACCACAAATATTTTGAGCGCTTGAAGTGGCACACACTTTGTTTATGCAGATTTGGGGAGCGTCTTCTCCCCATCCTGTCTATGATGCAGATAAATGTCATAATTAAAGAGATATCATTGGGAAGGCAGCAGTGAGTCTTCATAAAGGTCTTACAATGGCTGAATTGTTAGACACACCCTGTTATGTTTGATGCCTTGCAGATGTGTCTTTAGAACAGTAGTAGACATGGGACCTATCTGTCTATCCCATGTAACTGGAAACATTAGACCTTTTCACCATCTGGAGCAAAATAAATAGTCATTTTTCTAGATGTTCTTGTTTTGGGATGTAGAGTAATGATGTCCATATGTGTACTTCAAGTTGCAATCAGTGATTTATTAGTTTATTGCTGAACCTTTAAACAGAAAGAAATAGTTATAGTAGAATTGTAGTTTTGACAAATCTGTTTAAAATGATGTACAATCACATGAGTTGAAGACTTTGAGAAGATGTTGCTTTATTCTACAAAAAGGTGCTTGCTGCAATATGACACACTTTTTCTCAATAATCCCTTGTAATTGAACACTTTCACTTGTGGAATAAATTATTAATGGCTAACTGCAGATAGCTTAATTTCTGTCCACAGGTTTGGAGCAGTAGCTTGTGGCGTTGGACAAGAGCTCTACGTGTTTGGTGGTGTTAGGAACAGAGACGCTGACAATACAGAGTCCAGTCAGATGACCATCGCCAAGTCTGAGTTTTTCCATGATGAACTGAAAAGGTGTGTTTATTTATTTATTTATTATTACAGGGACAGTGCATATTAATTAACATTGCTGCCAATATGCCAGAATTAGCCAGAAGGCTATTTTTCATCTGCAGTCCCCGGACAGATGTTTGTTCTTCAAAACAACACTCCGACAGACTGGAGTCATGTTCATGCAGATGCTTGTCTCTTATTCGTTTTTTATTGCCTGCAGGTGGATGCTTTTAGATGACCAAAACCTCTGTATACAAGCCACATCATCCTTTGTGTATGGAGCTGTACCCATTGGTCCAAGTGTATATGTAGTAGGAGAACTTGACACAGGTAAGCTGATAAGAATTCAAAGCATTTTCCTGGAAGTCTGTGCCTTGATAAAAGTGGGAACCCTGTATTTGAGTTGTGAACTCAAGACAAAGATGACGGTCAGACCGCAATTTTCTTTTTATTTTTATGAATTCACACAGATTTGGTAATTTATATATTTATATAAATATTTAAATTGTTTTTTTTTTTAAATAATAATGTTAAGATTTTTTTAATTTTTTATTAAATCACAGCTTTTGGGGGTTTAATAATCACACTGGGCCATGTAGCAAACTATTATCTGGAGGTGAAAACTTAAATTAGTAGTATCACCACTTTTAATTTCTTACTCCCCAAAACTGCTAAGTGCACATACCTGTGTTTGTATGGAGCTTACCCACTACATAATATTTATTTCTTGATGTTTTGTCTGCAGGCAATAACTTTGACTATGTCCGGGAGTTCCGCAGAAGCACAGGGACCTGGCACCCTACCAGATCACTCATGTCCTCTGATCTGAGTAAAACAAGCTGTGCCTCCCTACGGATCGCCAACTGTAAACTGTTCCGCCTGCAGCTTCAACAAGGCCAGTTCCAGATCCGGGTGTAGTCCACATAACCAGAACTTGCATCCTCACCACTGAGTTCTACGTTATGTCACTCATCCATCATCTGCTGCTCTGCAGGAGGATGCCAGAGGGTTGTGGAATTGAAGTGGCTACTGCTGAGGTTCGGTTATAACAGGGAAAAAGTTTAAATGAACTAAACTTTTTAACGTTTGTTGCCTTTTTGTAAGGGGATGAATCAGATGTCCTCTTTTTGGATCCCTTTCTGTTTTGAGCGATTCGGAGTGGTGGGGAAATATATCAGAACAGAAAAGACATAGTTTAGTCTGGCTTTTATGCGTTACACAGAATTTGGCAACAAGCCACCTTCACTTGCACAAGGTTTGCATGAATGTGATGTTGCTGAAGAACTGTGGTGCATCAAGGATCATTTTTGAATCAAAGTATGACTCGATTCAAAATCAAATAGAAACATGAGATGCCTAAAGATTCATACCGCTAGTTTTGACTCCCATTAACAGGAATCACAGATACATTAAGCTGTCTGTTTTAATGCTTTATTTGATTCGTTTACAATAGTTTTTACCCGTCTGCTGCTTGTCTTAAACTAACTCTTTGAAATTGGAGAGGGAGGTTAATGTTGTCTTTATATACAGTTCTAGTTGAGTATTAAATGTGGGTGCAGTAAGTAAGGGAACAAATCATTCACTTGTCAGGGATAGTGGTACTGTACATATTTTTTTATTAGTGGCTATAAAATGTCTACACACCCCTGTTAAAAACGCACGTGTTTGAAATGTTAAGAAATGAATCCAAGATAAATCATGTCAGGTCTTTTTGATCAAATGCAAACAACCAAATTCAAAAATCTGGTTGCATAAGTGTGCACACCCCTTAAAGGTGCTGTTTTTTCATGGAAAAGTATGCAAAAAAATGTCCTACGATATTAATGAAATAAGTGTCCTGAGATATCTCACCAGATTCTGACAGCTGTAGACTTTGTAAACCGCAAACAAAATGTGTCTGCGGACCACGCACATTGTCACGTTTTTAAAATGTCACTCATTTTGCTCGCTCTCATAATGTTGTCTTTGAAGCTGATCATTGAGGATATGATTCATAAAGTTTGTCAGTTGATGGCGCTATTGTGCCACTGTTGAATTTGACAGCAAATGGAACAAACAATGCTGCTCTTTTGCTCTGTTTTCGTCACAAAATTATCTTTGGAGGGCAGAGTTTTGGAATGAGAGGGAGTGCCTAATTTAATGGCTCAGTCAGGTGAAAACTTCAGAACGGCTTGTTTGAAGCATCTTTTGCTTTTAATACAGCAGCCAGTCTTTTTGAATAAGAGTATCTCAGCTTAGCACATCTTTGCCCATTTTTATCCCACTCTTCCTTGCAAAAAAATCTCCTGACCTGTCAGATTGTGAGGGGAACTCTTGTGCACAGCCCTCTTCAAGTCATTCCATACATTTTCAATTGGATTTTGGTCTGGGCTCTGACTGGGCCATTCCAAAATGTTGATCATCAAGTTTTGAAGCCATTCCTTTGTCATTATCGTGCTGAAGGATGAAATTCCTCTTCATCTTCTGCTTTCTAATGGAGGCCTGCATGTTATGTGCTGAAAATAACTAGTATTTGGCACTTTCCATGATCATTTATATCTTGACTAATTTCCCAGTCGTAGCTGAAGAGAAGCTGCCCCATAGCTCTGTGCTTCCACCACCATGCTTCACCGTGGGTATGGTGTTGTTTGGGTGATGAGCAATCTTGTTTTTGTGCCAAACATTCCTTTTAAAAGTATGCCCAAAAGGTTCTGTATCAGTTTCATCAAACCATAAAATATTTTGCCACATAATTTTAGTGGAGTAATTACTTCCATTTTGCCATCCTACCCCAAAGCCCAGAAATATGAAGAATCCAGGATATTATTGTCACATGCAGTGAGGGACCAGACTTTTACAAATATTCTTGCAGCTCCTTTAATGTTGCTGTAGGTCCCTGGGCAGCCTCACTAATAAGTTTTCTTCTTGTTTTTCATCAATTTTGATGGGTGCCCTGTTCTTTGGAATGTCATTGTGGTGCCCCGTTTTCTCCACTTGTTCAAGATGGCTTTCACGATGTTCCATGGCACATCTAATGTTTTAAATTGTATTTTGTACCCCTCTTCTGATTGTTATCTCTTCACAATAAGATGCTGCACATCCTTTGCAAGCTCTTTATGGACCATGGCTTAAGCAGAAAGGTGCAACCAAGAAGATGCCTAGAAAATCCTACAGAAAAAGATGATTTTTATTAAGGGTAATCTTAATTGATGACAAGAGGAATATAATTTCTTTCGAATAAGATTTTGAATATGATTGGTCAATTGTATACAGATTCACATGCCCCATTATGAAAGGGTGTGCACACTTATGCAGCGAGGTTATTGTAAGTCTTTATTTTTATTTTCTCCTTGCTATTTGTTGTTCACTTGAATTTGGTTGACTGCATTTTATCACAATAAAGGTGGAAGAAGATATGACATGATTTAACTTGGATTAATTTTTTACATATCAAAAACTGGCCATTTTAACAGAGGTGTGTAGACTTATTATATTCAATGTGCAAATCAGTACATTGGTATGCAGCACAAATTGTTCTTGCTAATGTACAGTCAATGTAGAGAGGGAGTTTTAGATTACTCAAATGGTTTATGATGTCATATTACTGTTAACGATTAATCAAAAAAAAAATTCTGTGAATTAAATTACTCACATTTTTAATTAGTATAAATATATTTTTCCTTTCAAAAATCAGTGCATTAATTTGTAATTTATTACGTTTTTTTTTTTGGTGGCCTAATTAACTGTATTTCATACTTGTTTTGTCGTACAAAGGCTGAAAATTTATCAAATTTGTTTGTCCCATCTAGATTTAATTTGTGAAAAAAGTCCAATTAAAAACCCAGCTATGGGTTTATTTTGTTCATGGTCAAGTTCTTATTTTGTACATTTGTTAGAAAGCTAACAGAACACAAATGACAATAAATAAATGACATAAAAAAAAAAAATGTATTCATCTTAAACGTTTACCTTGTGTGGTCTTAAAGAGATAATGAAGATTCTAAAATATAATAATAATGAAAACATTTTTAATTCTCCATACAATGAAATTAAATGGTGACTGTGTCTGTCTGTCCCAAACATTTTGCATTTTGCATCTCCTTTAGAAGAAAGAATGTCATACAAGTTTAAAATGATATAATGGTTTTAAAGTTTAATTTTGGGGTGAACTATACTTTTATTATTTGAGTTGATGTATTTTTAATTTTTATTTATTATTTATGTGCGATTATTCTCACACATGTGTGAGAATATCACACCTGACCTAATAAAGGTTTATGTTTTAGAGTATGTGAAGTACACTAACCTAATTGCCTATGTGTTGTATTGTCAAAAGTGGAAACTAAGGGTGGTGGAAATTTGCATGTTTTATGTGCCTGGCTGCCTATATGATGGTCTGTCCATTTTATCTGATCAACTTTTTCTGTTGGTTCCGTATCCAGGGACTCTGAACGCAACACCATAACAGAAATAGATGCAAGGTCTCACCCTTCTGTGGCAAGAGTATTTTGTTAATGACCTCTGAACTGGCTTTCCTGTCAGTGTGGATGTTTTTTTGCGTCTGGTGACCCCATTTGTTCTGTGCATTATTCATGATGCTGCTGTCTGTTCTAATTGAAGAGACAAACATTGCATATTCACCACTATGGAAATGCACACCAATAGCAGAAATATAGAATAAAACATCTTCACACACTGGACACTAACATTTGTCGAAAAAGACTTCTTGAAAAGAGGAATTCCGACAAACAAAATGCTAGGACCCACTATTATTTTTGGTGTCTACACAAAATGCACCGGTCACTAGATGCAAGGTATGCAAGTGGAATGGTCTTTTTGTATCATAACATAAAATTCAGATGTTATTGACATCTAATGTAAAGATGATCCAAAGTGCTGTCAGTGCAGAATAGAACTATTGTCAATGCTTCATATATTATGTGTATTTGTGGCCTAGACTTCACACACAATACATGCTTAAGGAAATTATCAAAACAGACACTACTATAAACATTGTCAAGACTCATTTGCACAAAACACTAAAACACATAATTTCTGCCAGAACAGTGTGATTTAATGAAATGTTACACAATGTTTATGTAATGCAAAGTGGTGTTCTTGTAAAAAGGTTTATTTTTACTGTTTATTCTCATTCCATGTTTGTGGATGTTTTGCGAGCAAGTCGGGCTATTAAGTTGGCCTCTTATGTTGAAATATTTCCATCTGCCGCTCAATAAAATATGATGCAGAAGTTCTTGTTTCTTTTACATAGTTATTAAAAATGTCATAAAGCCTTTAAATGTGATTCAAGAACTTAATTACAGAATTAAGTCTATTTGTATTCTAACTTTAATGGATAGTTCACCCAAAAATGTAAATTCTCTCATCATTTTCTCACCCTCATGCCATCCTAGATGTGGATGGCTTTCTTCTGCAGAACACAAACAAAGGTTTTTAGAAGAATATCTCAGCTCTGTTGGTCCTTACAATGCAAGTGAAGGGGTACCAAAAAATGGAAGCTCCAAAAAGGAGCACTGCACATCTTGCCATTGTAGTCTCTAGGCATGATCATGATTTTAAGCTTGATTACACTTCCTGGAGCAGACGGCAATCCCATGACATGTGGATAGGACCAGGCGGTCAGAGAAAAGCCTGAAATATCTGATGTGGATATCTTTTTTTATTATTATTATTAATTAATTAATCCTAAAACAAATAAAATAAGTTGGTGTTTTTTTCAACGTAAAATAAATGTGCATACAGCACGTGCAATAAATTATGAATTATTTAGAGCAGGCGGGTAATCAGTGGGACTTTAGAAGAATGGTAGAGAAAAGCATGGGCACACCGAGTCATCACAAGGATGTGAAACTCAGACTACAAAATGGTCAATTTAGTGTTAAGAAACCAACATCAAGCAAGACAGATGGGCATTGTGTCACACTTCATCTGATAGCAATAACAGAAAAACATTTGTATGAACTTTTCTATTGTTATGGCTTTTGCCCTATGTGAAAAACAAATGCAGTATTGGGAATGGTCAGGAATGTTCAGGTGTGGGATAGAAACTTGCAGGAGCAGATGAGTGTGGGGTGTGAAAAACGTTCCCACGCTGACCTCTACTTCCTTGTGCTTGATGCAAATGCAGAGGACTAGATGGCACTAGGAAGTGTAACCAACCTTGAAATTATTATCGCCAAGAAGGCTGGTAATGTAAAGATTTATAGTGAAAAAGTAGTCATATTTTGATCTGTTCATATACTGCTTTTATGTGCTTTTCAGCACAAGTTTTAGTCACCATTCACTTGCATTGTATGGACCAACAGTGCAGAAATATTCTTCTAAAAATCTTCATTTGAGTTATGCAGAAGAAAGTCAGACACATCAGAATATGTTATTTTGTATTTATACATCTGCCTTTCTGTCCTTCATTGTATTGAAGTAATAATGAGAACTTTGGGGTGAAATGTGCTTAATTATCGTGAAAATAATGTCACAATGCAAAATTCTTAATGGTTCTAAAATAAAATGTATTCTATGTTTTAGTTTTTTTATGTACACCTATTATTTTGTCCTTTGATTTTGGGGTTAAATGTGACATATTTTCATGACATTCCCCCATACAATGATAAAATGCTTAAACGCATATTCTGTGTTCATGCTAGCTTTGAGAAGGCCAGTTTACCTTGAACAGTTGCTTTGGAATCTCTCACCTTTTTTACATTTTTGCTAGTAACTAATTTTGATTTTGATTTGAATATTAGCTAGAGTCATTTCATCAGGCAGAATAACAATGTAGCATCTGACAGAAGGTGACTTGAGTGAGTACAATACCCATTCACAAGAACACAAGTCTCATGAAAATGAAACTCGTGAGCAATTTGGTCATTTGTGGATTGTTGCATAACTCTGGCATGTTACCAGAGAATGGATTTTTTTAGTGGAGTAAATGATGTCTCATTGTAGGTTGTGTTTGATGTGTAAGAACATGTGTCATGTGTTTTTGTATGAATAAACAGTGAGGTACAGGCATGGGATTAACAGGATTACTGTAGATAAACAGGATGAAATGAATTTAGTCAAACTGGGCCTGTCATATGATGGCACTTCTTTTAAACAGAAATCTTGTGTCTTGGGACACTGATGCAAAGTTAGTGTTGCTCGGACAGACACGCTAGGTTTCTCTCATTTGAGACAAGGTGTGTAGGGACAAGTCATGTCCTTTGTGATCCAAGGACTTGCCCACAAAATAATCCTGAGTATAAAATAGGGCAGACCTGAAATGTTGATGTCCATCTGTTAAAAGCAATCCCAACAGGATCTCTATAAATCCTGCAAGGATACATGTATTGAAATGTTTTTTTCATTCAGTACAGTGTCTTTAATGTAATATTTCATTATAAAACTGTAGCTCAATTTGTAGAGCATAGCACCAGGAATGCCAAGGTCACAAGTTCAATTTCAAGGGAAAGCATCTGCTGATAAAATGTGTAGCTTGAAAGCACTGAGTAGATTTGGATATGTGGAAATATATTTGGAAATACAGTGCTGCATAAAAGTCCACATTGAAAATCTGGTATTGAATAACTATTTCAAACCTGGACATTAAGGTTTACAAAAAAATAATATATATAATATATAATAATATAATAATAATACAAATAAATGTTGTGAAAATTAATAAGACATAAATACGATTCTATATATCAGAAAATGTGTGACACTGACCATGGTAACTTCATACAAAAGGTCAGAATTCCTTTCATTTATTGAAACATACAAGATGACATTTACATTTTTTCATTTGGCAGATGTGTTTATCCAAAGTGACTCACAAAAGAGGAAAATATAAGTAAATCATCAGGAGTCAGTGGTATGAATAAGTGTCATATTACAAAGTTTCACTCGCATCAGAATACTATTCAAAACAGATTCAATTGCAACAAGAATTTATTAAAGGTCAGATGTGCTGCTGCATTCTGGATCATTTGCAGGGATGCCTGCAAAGAGAGCATTATAGTAGTCCAAGTGACAAGTGACTGAACAAGAAGTTGTGTGGCATGTTCAGAGAGGAAGGGTCTTTTCTTCCTGATATTGTAGATTGTAAATCGACATGATATTGTGGTCTGATATGTAGTCTGAGAAATTTCGTTTGTTATCAGTGGTTACCCATAGAGTTCTGAACATTGTGGAAGGCGTTACTGTAGTTGCACCCAGCTGATGTTGTGTTCAATAGCAGGTTTGGCTGGAAATACAAGGACTTTGGTCTTGGCTGGGTTAAGTTGCAGGTGGTGTTCCTTCATCCAGGCCGAGATGTCTGCCAGGCAGGCAGAGATTCTAGCAGTGTGGTGTTGTTGGGCTGGAAAGACAAGTAGGGTAGTGTGTCATCAGCGTAGCAGTGGTAAGAGAAACCATGTGCCTGAATGGTGGGTCCCGTGAGGTGATCAGATGATCTGTGGAGCAGTCTGGAATCATGCTGGGAAAACATAGATCAACTTGTGGAATCCATGCTAGCTCAAGTGCATGTTGTCAATAAAGCAAAAGAGAGACAAATAAAATCGTAAGAAATTCTGAATGTTTTGTTCATTTTTTATTAAACTTTTAATTCAAATTCTTATGCTATTTTTAACAACAACAAAAAAACGGTAAAATACAAAAATAAACATTTTTCCAACTTCGCAATATTTACCAAAAAAATAAAAAAAACAGATTTTCTAATGTAAACTATTTTTGTGTAAGTCAGCATCATAAGCATCATTATGACATGAACAAATATAACCTCTAATTTACAGTTAACAGTCTTTTTATAGACTGCCCACCATGTATTGAAAAAACAAATTTCTTGCATTCTAGAGGGTTTTCCTGTAAATGCCTCATCATCAAAGAACTAACCAACCACAGCTGTTTCACTTTCAGCTTAAGCTTACAACACAACTCTATTTGCAGTTTGTGACTGAGTGTTGCATTTACGGTTCAAACACATGATAAGAGCTACTTTTAAAAAAAATTAATTGGTCAGATTGAGCAATGCAACAGTGACTGTTTAAAAAACATAGCAAGAAATGTTCTTTGTTCCAGTTGGTCTGCATTAATTGTATTGCATTCAATAACAAAATATCAAACCATGTTGCATTTGCACATAAATTATGCTAATAATTTTAAACTAGTGCCAAGGTGATTTTTAGTGAATGCATAGTCAGTTCCTTTCAAGTTCACACAGGTGTCCTAACAAAGTCACCACAGGTGTAGATCACATTAGCTTTGTACATGTTCCACAAAGTTTGACCAGAAAGTGTCCAAATACATTGTCTTAAATTTGAACAATATATCTAGTTTTTTTATCAGCTGAAACCTAACAAACTTTTTGTGAAAAGATTTGCTTGAAAAAAAATGCATTTATAATATATTTCTTTAAAAAAAAAAAGGCATTTGGTTTTGTTACATAATGCAGTTAAATTAATAACATTTTAAATGTATCTTAAGTGTCCAAATACTGTACTATTTGGGGCCACTGCATGTCTGTAAAGTTTATATTTGATATCCAAGTGAGCTGTAACCAGTGCACCTTTCAAGTCAATCCCCCATGTTTACGCACACAAAAAACAAGATACTTCCTCTTAACCACAGTCAGTCACATGACCAAGTTTATAGTCATTGTGAATTGCATCGTGATTGCATATGATCTGGTAGGCCTGATTCATTTCCTTGTTGAGAGGCTGGTCAGTAGGCATGCAGATCATTCGCTATGGGAAATCAAGTGACGCAGATTTTTTACTCGCTGTTTTGGTTGCTTACACAGCATTATGTAACCTCAGTATTCCCAGCAGGCATATGATATCTTTATCCCAACAACCATACTTGGAAAAAAGTTGTCAGCAAAAGGCAGGCCTGTATGTACTGACTCCTGACTGTACACACTGTGTGTATCAGTGTAATAGACAGTGTAAGCCCATCCCGCTCAAGGTTTGATGTGTTGTGCATTCTGAGTTGCTATTCTGCTCACTACAATTGTACAGAGCGGTTTTCTGAGTTACCGTACACTCAAAAAAATATTTTAGCCTATTTTTAAGATGTATCCATTTCAATCCAACAAATTTCCATCTAATTGAATTGAATAGTCTTGAAGAAATTGTAATTAATAAAACTTGCATTTTGTTAGATTTATAAATTTTTTGTTAAAGATTAGGCAATTCAATTAGATGGACATTTTGTATTCATTTGAAATGGATACATCTTAAAAATAGGCTAAAATATTTTTTTGAGTGTAGCCTTTCTGTCAGCTTGAACCAGTCTGGCCATTCTCCATTGACCTCTCTCATCAACAGGGCATTACTGTTCACAGAACTGCCACTCATTGGATGTTTTTTTTTTTTTTTTTGTCACCATTCTGTGTAAATTCTAGAGACTGTTGTATGTGAAAAACCCAAGAAATCAGCCCGTCTGGCACCAACAATCATGCCACGGTTGAAATCACTGAGATCACATTTTTCTCCATTAACCAACAATCATGCCATGGTTGAAATCACTGAGATCACATTTTTCTCAATTAACCAACAATCATGCCACGGTTGAAATCACTGAGATCACATTTTCCTCCATTAACCAACAATCATGCCATGGTTGAAATCACTGAGATCACATTTTTCTCAATTAACCAACAATCATGCCACGGTTGAAATCACTGAGATCACATTTTTCTCCATTAACCAACAATCATGCCATGGTTGAAATCACTGAGATCACATTTTTTTCCCCATTTACTGAACATTAACTGAAGCTCCTGACCCGTATTTGCATGATTTTATGTATTGCAATGCTGCCACATGATTGGCTGATTATATAATCGCATGAACAAGTAGGTGAACAGGTGTTCCAAATAAAGTGCTCGGTGAGTGTATATAATATACACATATTACACACATTTTAAGTTTTATTTCCTTTTGGTTCCTAAAGGAACTGAAATCATGATATTAACCAATTTGTTATTTTAATGTATTAAAAGCCCTTATATTTTTAAGTAGTATTTTTCATATTAAAGGTTTAACAAAGCAAAATCATAATCTTTTTAAAAGTATTCCTAAGCATGTTTAAAGAGACAGTTCACCCACAAAAGGACAAATCTGTTGTCTTTTACTTCCTGTTGTTCCAAACCCATATGACTTTCTTTCTTCAGTGGAACTTAAAAGATGTTTGGCAGAATGTCAATCCCAATTCACTTTCATTGTATATACAAAAAGATGCAATGAGAGTAGATGGAGTCTGAGACCTAACATCTGCCTAGCATCTTCTTTTGTGTTCCACAGAAGAAAGGACATCATTCAGATTCTGAAAAACATTAAGTAAATGATGAAAGAAATTAAAATTTTAACCCAAGTACCCCTTGGGTTCATGTACCCCTGTCTAAGAATGATAGTTCTTGGACACTAAACCCATAGCAGTATAGTCAGATAAGCCACGGGTCATTGTAATCTACAAAAGAATGAGAGAGAAGATAAGTATCTCAATTCCTTTTAACTTGCTGACATTTCATAAGTCCTTTTACATATCTGAACATTGGTGGATCTGCATGAAACCTTTTATGCTTTGACTTCATAAGAGTGTTAATAAACACTATCTGTGTTGGTTTTTGTCATCTTCTCTGCACTGTCACAGCTTTTTCTGATAAAATGTGTTGTCATTAATGCATAAGGAATGAATACTGGCACATTAACAATGTTGTCCTAGGCAGGGGAGTGTCCATTTTGTTAGGAGTATGGGTGGCCCTGCTTACTTCGGACTCCCAAGTAATCATGTGCAGTTAATGTGAAATGAGAGTGAGCCGTCAAGAGAAATATCCTAGTTGAATAAATACCTAACTCAAATGACCAAATGTGGGCCTATTTATATTCAGACATTGCAGTTTAAGACAAACAAAAGCTGAACGGAGTCCTGTTAACCACAACACAAAGAGAGGAATTTTAAACTTCTTAATTTTATGAGAATATTCCTTCCTTTCTATCTGTAAATAATGGCAAAAATAAAAATGGAGCACATATACAAACATTATTTCAATCATTTGGGCCATTGTTATATGGGGAGGCCAGAGTCGGTTGTCACAAGGGCTGTACTGTATCTCAAAATTAGCACACTTTTTGTGAATTCTATCTACTAAGCCAGACTAAAATTGTAATAACAACATACACTGATCAGACACAATATTAAAACCACTGACAGGTGAAGTGAATAACATTTATTATCTCGTTACAATGGCACCTGTCAAGGGGTGGGATATTTTAGGCAACAAGTGAACAGTCTGTTCTTGAATTTCTTGTGTTGGACGCAGGAAAAATGGGCAAGCGTAAGGATCTGAGCGACTTTGACAAAGGCAAAATTGTGATGGGTAGACGACTGGGTCAAAGCATATCCAAAACGGCAGGTCTTGTGGGATGTTCCTGTTATGTAGTGGGTAGTACCTACCAAAAGTGGTCAAAAGAAGGACAACCGGTGAACCAGCGACAGGGTCAGGGGTCCAAGGCTGACTGATGTGCGTGGGAAGCGAAGACTAGCCCGTCTGGTGCGATCCCACAGAAGAGCTACAGTAGCACAAATTGTTGAAAACCTTAATACTGGTCATGATAGTAAGGTGTCAGAACACACAGTGCATAGCAGCTTGCTGCAAATGGGGCTGCGTAGCCACAGACCGGTCAAAGTGCCCATGCTGACCCCTGTCCACTGCCGAAAGCACCTACAATGGGCATGTGAGCGTCAGACCTGGAGAGCAGACCATGGAGCAATGGAAGAAGTTGGCCTGGTCTGATGAAACACGTTTTCTTTTAGATCATGTGGATGGCCAGGTGCGTGTGTGTCATTTACCTGGGGAAGAGATTCCAGCAGGATGCAATATGGGAAGAAGGCAGGCCGGCGGAGGCAGTGTGATGCTCTGGGCAATGTCCTGTTGGGAATCCTTAGGTCCTGGCATTCATGTGGATGTTACTTTGACACGTACCACCTACCTAAATATTGTTGCAGACCACTTACACCCTTTCATGGCAAGGGTATTCCCTGATGTAAGTAGCCTCTTTCAGCAGGATAATATGCCCTGCCACACTGTAAAAATAGTTCAGGAATGGGTTGAGGACCAAGACATTGATTTTATTTTTTCCCAAAACACTACATAGCAACAAAAATTAACACGTCACTTTCTTAAACACCTGTTTGTTACTATGAACTGCAAAAAATTCCTGATCATCGTATGCATGTCTAAATGTTGACTTGAGGTAATTTTGTCTCATATTTAATGACAAAAATTTTAAGTTGCACATTTATGTAGCTAATGAAAATCTCAATTTATTTTGAGAAATAAAAAAAATTGTCATTTTCAGTTTTGTTAAAGGTATTTAAATCAAAAGTTTGGTCCCACTTTAGGTGTCATTAACTACTTTGTAATTAAGCATTTGATACTTACTTATTATGGACATATGTGTTGTTGCATTGCACCCATGTTTAAAGTGCCTTAGTTTACATTTGTAGTTACACTGTTAACCTTACTCCTGACCCTAAACCTAGCCTAACCCTAACCAACCCTTACCTGTACCACAACCTCAGTAGCAGCAAACGTGAATCTTGTAAGAATTTAGAAGAACAACATGTAGTTACACAATAAATACATAGTATATATTTGAATGTTAGTACATAGTATTTAAAGACACCTAATAAATGTGTGAAACCATAAAACACATCGTTTTTCTTGAGTGGGGGGAATAGAAATTGTCAAAGTGGGCTCACATTGACTGATCCAATCACAATGGAGATTCATTTGTTTATATAGTAATTGAGATGTTATGAAATGGCAAATGTAATTGAAATTATGTTAATTTCTTTCTCAGAAAAACATCTTGCAGTTTCAAAATTTGCATTAGTTGACCAAGTTTGCACTGTAACTATTGCTCCGATATCTACACAATATCACTTTAAACCCCTGCCTTTTACATTATACAGATCCACCAACATTCAATAAAAATAAATGTAATTTTTCAATTTTGATACACTTTGTGATAAGAAAATGCTCATTTCCCCTAATGTGTGCCTCTAGCCCTGTTGTACCCTATGTTTTGTCATTTTAAACAATTCATGTCACAATTTTGTTAACCAAAATTGGTTTAATATTTTTGTGAGTTACCTTCCCCATTTTTATTGTGTCATGAATGGTTGTGCATTTCAGAATTGCATTATTACTTAAATTTGGCTGAAATCCAATTAAATAGCCCATAATACATTTTAAACACAAGCAGAATTCCATTGTGATAACTTACCCTGCTTTAGGGGCATTTGTCATGAAAGGTCAATGTGTGTTAAATTAACTGAATCTATTTCCTGAGCAATAGAGGTGGTAATTATCAACAGCGTTAAGACTTTAAGGTATGTGTCTATATAGAAAAATAACCCTAACAGGAGAGAAATATTCCTTGGAGTAAAACTGTGACAAGTAGCCAGGTAATAGGGAGAGGTGAAATTAAAATGTTATCAATTCAGCTTTTATCCAATTGAACAGTTTATACTGAACATTACGAAAGCTTGTGTCCCACTAGACAAATGGCTCACCTTCAGCAACAAAGAAGCCATACAGAATCATTATGGACAGAAGATAATATGATACAAACCCTGCGCCCTCTATCTTTCTCCATTTTGCGCGAGGGGAAGTGCGCGCTCCCTATCAAACAGAGACAGTGGCGAGAGACGCTGGGCGCGCATCCGTTCGCCTCCCCATTGACGTCACTCCGAAATCACATGAACGAGCCGGGACCAATCCACACACAGCCCTATCGAAGCACTCGGTTCCTCCGCCGAGATAGGGAGTGAAAAAACGACAGAAAAAAGGGAACAATGACTCCTAGCATCTGAAGAACGAAGAAAACACCTCGTGGATGCTGTATGTGGTTATCGTTTGATATTTTCGCGAGGAAGACTGGAATAATATGCTGTGGACTGAGGCGGAATGGATATGGCAATGGGCCGAACGTATTAAATAAAGGAAAGCCAAAAGGAAACGTTTGACTACATCGAATTATCACTCGTTTGCACGGGCTTGTTTAATGGCTTCATTTCTCGCCGCCACCGAACCTTGCCTTTTCTGTTCCACCGCTGATATTAAACACACTGTGGTTAAATCGCGGTGGCTCGCTTGAGCCTATAAATGCCAAACGCTGGGACGACCATTAGGGGCTGTTCAGACAGAACTCGTCTTTACGCTAAACGACGAATAGAACTGAACGCCGTTGCCTCGAGACGCGTTTTTAAAAGTTGACGTTCTTGTTTGACCTGATGCGGCGCTCCTGCGCGAGACGGTTAAAGACGTCCGTCTAGCGCATAATTACGTGGGAAAACAATCAAAAACAGCGCAGACGGACGCTGGAACGTGTTTGTTGTGAGCGGCCCCTCATTCGGCCTCGAAATCAGAAGACATCCACCTGATCTGATCTAACGCCGTCGACTTTCCATTGGCTTCAACATGGATTTTAACGGCAGCGGCGGGGGAAATGAGCTGCACAACAATCAGTTTTATCCGTCCGAAGAGAGTAAGCCGCTGCTCGGAGAAATATCCGCACAGCCGCCGCTGGAGGGGAATAATAATCACAAAGCGGGGCCCTGCAGCAAGAGGACCCTTCTCCACAGCAGCAGCAGCGGCATGAGATACAAACTGCTCCAGGAGGGAGACATACAGGTGTGCGTGGTCAAGCATCCGCGGACCTTCCTTAGTAAGATCCTCACCTCGAAATTTTTACGGAGGTGGGAGCCGCATCACCTCACCTTGACGGACAGCAGCCTGGTGTCTGCTACGGTAAGATCTGCTCAGCAGTGCTCGGTTTGACATATACGCTGTATGGCCATATTTGCATCGATGTAATAATGAGAAGAAAAAATGCAGGTTAGTGATATCGATGATGTGTTTCAAAAAAGGCTTGGAAACACATTTTGACGTCATAATAACAACTAAACCGCTTTCCCCTGTTACATTGTCTCTTGTTTTCCGAGTTTGTGCGTTATGATTTGTCAGTTCACGCCAACGTTGTGGCAGATGTTCTTAATTTCTTCCTCGCATTCTCCATTACATGTCCACAATCGCTTCGTTTACACATTCAGCTAATACAATTTTTATTTTAAGCATCCCATATTCTCTTATTGTGAACAGCCAAATACTCTCACGTTAACTTTCATAGATTACAATCTATTAAACTGTATGGTTTGTTTTTCTGAGCTCAAATATGGTCATTGGACTCTATGTCCATGTAATTCATGTTAAAGGATTTGGGCCTACTGCTTTCTGTATGAAATAATGTACATTATGGTTAATGCTTATCAGATGTATTAATCTGATGAATGATCCTATTGCTATTCTAAAACATAAGATATGTTCTAATTTGTCAGATTACGTAGTGGAATAACCAGACATACAGTTCGATGTGTCAGTATTTAATTGTTGTCAGTGGAAACGTAAGCTTTATTTATTTAGTTATTTTTTGGAATATTTATTTAATTGTGTACAAGTACAATCAATGTAATTGCCGTTTAGTTCTATTTTTCTTACTCACATTTGAAGGTGTTTCTGACATTTTTGATCACTTCGTTTTCTGTTTTACAAACATTAGGACATATATCTTATTTCTGCTCAAGAGTTCTGTCAATTCAAAAGTAGTGTCACAGTAACAATGGATTCATCCACTTGGGATGGTGGTTATTTTATTTATTTTTTTTAAACAAATAAAGTTGTGCAGGCAGTCACTCAATATTGTGCATCATTAGGCTCGATGTGGAGGGGTCAGTCCTATTCCTCTGTGTCAAATGAGTTGGCTAAATCATCTCTCAAATGTGCCTCTGGAGGCTTGTTGGCATGCTGTGTTGATTTCTCTTAGTTCAGCGCAGGTCATACTTGCAGTCTGGCCATGAAGCTATTTTTTGCCATCATCAAATGGCTGATTAAATTAAAGGTTTAACTTTTACAGCTGTATTTCATCATTCTGAAATGATTGAATTAGCCGTTAGGTTCTTCCTGAAACAAATGTTTCAAAATGAATTAGATTGCTTGTTTAACAATGGCCTTACTGTCAGATGAAGCCCAGTTACTGATACTGAGAGGCCCTCAGGATTTCTGAGGCTAGCTGAGATTAGCCCAATCCAAACACAGACCGTATGTTTGTCTTTGCCACTATATGTTGTCATTTTGAAAAAAGTACTTTGAAAGCATTTACAGAAAATATCAATAAATCAGTCTACATCAAATGATTATTATTTTTTAAAGCTGTCTGTCCTGTCATTCTGTATAGAGATTGCTAATGTGACGTCATCGTGACGTATTACCAGTGGTGAATGCAAAGTATTTTGGGAATCCGCGGCACAAACAGAAGGCGCCAGACTTGATTGCATGGAGGGAAGAACGCAGTGTTCAAGGTGCCGTCTACCTGCTGTGTTATAAATTGCAATAGTCGTTCTCACGATAGAAGTGGCATAAAGCTTAAGAATGGAAAATCCTTTTATCGTTTTCCAGCGTGGAAAAATAATAGTAGAACTACAAGCCATGTTTCAGAGGTGCCAAAAAGTACGACGAATGGCATGGATAGCAGCAGTATGGAGGCCCAAGATCGATAACACTCCACCACACATGATGGTGTGTTCAAAGCATTTTCACAAAGTACAGAGAGTAATTGTAAATGTTATGTTGTGGGCAAATAACCAGCGTGTTTGACGTTAGGCCAATGTTAACTGTTAACTAGCATGAAATGGCTAGAAAATTAGCTTAAGTTACCAATGTACTAAAGCGTAACATTAATCAGTTTTAAATGTTGTACATCTAGGCTACATAGCAATTTATTTGGTGACTGTGTTTGCAGGCAAACCTGCCTATGAAATGTTGGAGTGTGATCCTGACTGGGCCTGGGATATGTGGTGCCTTGTGAGGGGGAGGATAAGACTTTGCTGGATAAAATTGTGGTTGTGTGCTGTGCTTTGACCAATATGTGTCCAAGTATTGTTGTGAAGCCGTCGTGTTAGAATTATACACCATGCTCACCTCTAATATGTAAATATATATTATTTTTTTTTTCAACAGATTTTGTAAAGTCACTTCTCACATGTAATGATTTTTAGCAATCTCTGTAAATAAAATACACAAAGACTGAATGAAATTCTGCCTCCTTTATCTGTATTATGGAAGAATTGTGCAAAATCAGTTTGGATTGCAATACACAATTACATAACTTAAATGGTAGTAACATCCAACTTAATTTCAGTTTCTTTACATATTTAACATGTAAATACATTTAGATGAAGACATTTATAAAGAGTCCATAGAAAAGATAACTGGAAATGTATGAGGTAGGTTGTGGGTGATAAGTCACAGACATGTGCAAGCATCGCATTGCCATAACTCTTCTCTGGCTGGTGCGCTGCTGAATCCCACGCAACCTAAATGGAACCACTGTATAGGACAGTTCTGATTATCACAAGCAACCATGTCTGCAAACATTCAGGCTGTCTGCAAAAGCACCACAACACAGCCTTTTCAGGTTGACCTCCCCTGACCAGTCACTATGCTCGTAAGAATCCAGTCCTTTGATTCCCTTTATTTTCTCGTCTTTGCATTAGGGTGTAGTTTTAGGTGGTATGGTCCGACAATGTTTTCTTTAGCCTGCTGCATTTTGTAGGATTATATTCAGTTTTTCACGCAAATTTTTTTATTATTTTCATGCCACTAGCCTGCTATGCGATGCCAGCCTATGTAAACGGGCCAAACATACCCATAATTCTTTGCGTTCTGATGACGTTGCCGCCCAGTTGGTCAAATGTCTTAGCAATCTCTATTGGTTTTCTTGTAGTTGCAAGCTCTCTAATAGATGTTTAGCTAGTGACCCGTGTGCAGTTGACCATAGTTAATGGAGGTAGTTGTCTGTGGCTTATGTTCTCTTTTGGCATATACTGGCCTCTTTGATTCTACGGAGGGTTATACCATTGTGCTTTTGGAGGACGTCAGGATTTCAACAGAGGCTTTATTGTAGATATTAAAGCTGAAGTGTGTAATTCTTTTTTTTTTTTATAATTTTTTTTCCTATCCCTGCCTAATATTTAGAAACTACTATAAATAAGCAATTCATTGATTTCCCCCAAAGTGTAAACACTGATCTATGGAACTATCAAAACATTGCTCGGTTTGTTTCAAGTAGGTCTAGAAATGGGGTGGTTTCTCCAAAAGGGGGTTGTGCCATTTCCAAAAGGGGATGACACCTCCACAGATGGTTAGGGTTAAGGAAAGGGTCGGGTAAGGGGCTTTCTATAGCTTTGCTGGCGGTTTGGAGCTCCCATTCCTTTTTGGAGCTCTGTCTGTAGCTATACCCTTCTCATTTGTTTATACATCTGACCAGCTTAAAGCTTGGTGTATACTTGACACATCCTCTTGTTTATAAGGGTTCGTGCAAAAGTGACATCATCACAGCTGTCGTCTGGCCTCCATAAAGCTCTGTTCCGCTCGGCTGTGCACATGTCAATTTTTGTAACTTTTTGTGCTTGCAGTGCTTTAATTCCATTGGATGAATTCAAGGAATGGGGCAGTGCGGATGATGTATAGTATCTGTGCTTTTGAGGCAAAGTAAAACTACTGCAAATTGACCCTTTTCACACTTCTGGGTTTTGGAATGTGGAAGTAAACCACTGCCAAGTTTGATAGCAGTGAATGGGAAACCCCGGCCAATATAATTTTTGCTTACCCATTTGCTCCAAAATCAAAAGAAAAATGCCACTTACGCTTCCTAAATGTTCTAAATAAAGAAAAAAGTTAGAAGCCGATGGATTAGGCCTACAACATTCAGAAGAGAGATGGCAAATTTACTGTCACTCTCTCTCTCTCTTTATTTTTTACATGAAATAATAAAACCAAATTCAAAAATAAAGCTTAGTAGATTTAGATTTCTAAATGGAAAGATGTCATCACAGCCTGTGAAAAGGGTCCATAATGTTAAAAGGACAATGTTTTCACAGTGAAATTACCTTTTGTTGTTCCTCAGTTGTTGTTGTTCTGAAAGACAAGTAATCTTATTCTTCCACTACCTTTTATACACTGAATTAAAAGGTCTAAACAAGACACTAACATTTTACATCATTAATATATAACTGAACAGCTCTTGTTTATTTTATAGTCTTTAAAATAAAAACATAATTATTTTTTTTTTATCTTGACTAGGCTCTAAAAATGTACAACTAGTATCTTTACTGTAAACTGAAGTGCTTGAGTGTTATAACAGACAGACTGTGTAGAAAGCTACTGGTTCATTAGTAGTGTTGTCACGGTACCAAAATTTCAGTATTCGGTACCGATACCAGTGAAAATCCACGGTTCTCGGTACCAATTTCGGTACCAAACCAAAGTTTAATTTAGACTAAATTTACAAGAAAATATCCATGGTTCTCGGTACCAAAGCAAAACACAAAAACATGCTAATTGAACAACACACTATTTTTTATTAATAAAGGTAAACAATGCCATTCTTTATACTTATTTAAAATTGTGTTTCAAGTTTTTCCACAACTAATAAATGAAAATAAATTACACACCTAAAAAACACAACAATAAGCCATGACTGAATAAACACTCAGTGTTATATTTATAAACTTAAACATTTTTATAAATTAAAAGGTCATTTAAAAAAAACCTTCATGTCCTCCTGTTTTTTTTTTTTAACCCTAATAAAATGTATAGTAGCATTAAATAGTTAATAAAGAAGCTTAATTCTAACACTCATTATATTTGCGTTAGCTGCACCACGTAACGTTATGCTAATGATTTACTACACGGCTAACATTGTGTTTATTTCAATCCGACATTCAAATTAAAATATGGTATATAACTCAAAACAGAACCTCTAAATTTGAAATTAATTTGAAACTTACCTGCTTGAACTCTCATTAGATCCGGGTGTCGTCTTTAAGGTGTTTTATCAAGTTTGATGTGTTTCCTGCTTTTGAGAGAAAACTTTGATGACATCGTTTGCAAATTGGTTTTTGATGATCTATGATGTTCCCCTCGTCATCAGCCGCAAATCCGAAATATTTCCACACATGGCTCTTTCCTCCTTTCTTATCAACAAGAGCAGTCACCACAGCAGCGCCGGCGGTCGCCATGTCTCAGCGCTTTCATGAGGAGGACTCAACTTCACGCGCTTCGTGCGTGCATGCATGCGCGAACTTTGACCGGGTACTCTGTACCACTGGTACTTGGTACCGAGATGTTTTTTTTTTTAGTACCGACTTGGTACCGAAGTACCGACTATTTTGACAACACTATTCATTAGCAAATTTTTGTTGTTGTTGACCTAGTAGTAAACATTAACTAATATTATTATACCTGGCCAGGTGAATGATAAGTTCAGCAAAGCACTTCTTCTCTGCTGATTCTTGGTGGATTAGCTGATATTTTCCCTGCACTGCCATCTGTTTTTTGGAGAAGAGTTCAACAGCAGTGCATGTCAAGTATAAATGCCTCTGGCCGCTGTGAGCTGCATGAGCAGGACACGCTGCAGTTCCAGGCGAAAGTATAAACAAGGTTTTACACAGCAACATTGGCTAAAACAATGCTGTGAGTTAGGGGTGGGTCTATTTCTAAAATGCTTCTGTGGAACACAAGGGTTTGCCATTCTCTTTCATTTAAAATTTGAATTCTGCCTAACAGTGTTGTAGTACTCGAGTCGCAATGTTGATGACTCGAATCGCAATGTTGATGACTTGTGTCATGATGTTGATGACTCGCAGTGTTTCCCACAGGATTTTGTGAGACTGTGGTGGGTGGACCTCGGACCCTCTAGTGTGGTAAGACAATTTACCCTGTAAGAACATTTTGTGCATTTTAAAGTTAAATGGATGAATCCTGTGCACTATAAGAGCAAAAATAAGACGCTAGATCTATGAAGAACTTTGCTCTTGTAAACCGTTTTGTACTCTTGTAGTAATAGTAATTATTACAAGTAGTACTAATAGTAATTTAATTATAAACATATTGTATAGAATGGTGATGACACGGCAAAAACGTCACACCTGAGTTTAACGCAATTCACAAATGGTTCAAACACAAAATCGACTAGCGCATATATTTGAGCCATCAAAGAAATGAAGCAAAAGTGGTTACCTGTGTTGAATTTGCTCCTCAGATGCTGAAAATACTGCTAGGAATAACGTTAAAGTTAGATCAGGGCTCGACATTAAGCAATGTCATGTGCTTGTCCTCTGGACAATGAAATTGGTCATTTACTAAAAAAAGTTACTTGTCCAGAGAGATAAAAGGACATTTAAGTTACATGCTCAATTAACATGTCAAAGATTCTGTTGTATGTTTTCTAAGATTACAATCAATGCCCAATCTAATAGATTACCTATGCAATCAACTAAATTCTCTGTGACAAAAATGTAAACTGCACTGGGTAGTGGAGGATGCTATTGTCATATGATAATTATTTTAATGTTATGTTTGGTAGTCAAATATAAAAAGCCTCCATCGCCACCATTAACAGCAGAGGGATGCTCATAGTTCTATGGAATGAGATCGCAAGTTACTCATGTAACTGTGGTTCTGTGAATTCCGGATAACCGCCAGAGGCAGTGTAAACACAATTGGATTACCGCAGTGCCAGCCAGGTTGAGAGAATATACCAACAATGTGAACTATGCTGAGCCCTGGGGATTATAAGCACAATAGCTCAGCACTCTGCCTTGGTACGCCTTTCTCGTGCATTCTGAGTGACCAAGAACTCTTGATGGTCATCCAGAATTCACAGAACCACAGTTACATGTGCAACTAGAGTTCTGTTTCATTTTACTGACCGCCAGAGGCAGTGTAAATACTATTGGATGACACTAGTGCTGCACGATTAATCATATTGCAATCACAATCACAATGAAATTACGGCAAAATGCTGCAATTATATTAAATAAATAAGTGCATGTGTGGACGTGACCGCCCATTCTCTCTGAGAGCTGTTTGCCCATTTTCTACACCGCTAATAAAAAGATAACCAGTCAGTCTCAGTTTAGGGAGTGGCACGTGCGATCATGTCGTGAGTTTCCGGTGTGCAGCGTGGAAAGCCGGTGAAAATGGACACATAGCAGACCAACACTGAACTGGTGGCCAGGAAAAATAACACAGAAACACAGATCACAGCTTGGCAATATATCTTTATTTCATCCTTAAAGTTCATATAATATGGGAGCGTGCCATGTAAATAAGCACAAACACCAAAACTGTCATTCTCTGTGCAGTCAGAGCTGCTTCAACCAGTCGCGGAAGAGACCCAATGTGAGCGTGAGTCGAGACCGGGAGAGATATAAAGTTCCACCGGGTGATGCACACTCTAACACGGAGATGCTCGTCTCTCACCCCCGTTGTCTGCAGCTCACAGCGTGATCATCATGATAAGATCAATCTTATGTGAAAAATAACACTAAAATGACAACAACAATAAAATGTGTGTGTGTATATATATATATATATATATATATATATAGATATTAGATATTAATATGTATAATCTTATATATATATATATTAGATATTAATATGTATAATCTTATATATATATATATTAGATATTAATATGTATAATCTTATATATATATATATATTAGATATTAATATGTATAATCTTATATATTGAATTATTGTTATATGAGGGGCTTTCTCAGCAAATATTTATATATGCAATTAATTAAACGGGACACCATGTAATTAAATTGATTAAAATATTAATTTTTAAATATTAATTTGACGTGTGTATATATAATACAAAATATTCAGATAATTAAAATGCATTACATTCTTGTAGCAGAAGAGTTAACCATTGATAAGACAATACAAAAAGTGGCTTTAGAATACAATGTATTGTTTACTACCATATTATTTATCATAAGTCAATCATTGGCATACAGTTCACAGCAATCCATTACACAAGTGAATTTGTCAATCAGTTGGAGATTTATTATGAGGGCTTGTTTAAGGGTTTGTCAATTTACACCTGCGTCAGACATGCTTGTGTAGCGTCTCGGGTGTGTTGTGTCAAAAATAAAATGTTTAGGTTGTCACTGTGTCAAGTTAAATATAGTTTAATATTCAATCTTTACACACACCTTGAGATCCCTTAGTTCGCATTTGTGCTCCAAGTGTTTTGAATGCAAGAACGTAATGCATGTCTGTGTTGTGGGTTGTTTTCTTCACTTTATAAACTGCGTGTTGCTCATACAGCTGAAATTTCACTTACTGTCCTCTGGAGTAAATAGGTGGTACTACAAGCTTGCATTTCTCAGGAATCTTCCTTATTATGGTCCGGGGGCAGTGCGATTAATTGCGTTAATTATTTTAATGGGTTATTTCTTGTCAAATTAATCGCACTGAATTAACGCGTTAAATCGACAGCCCTACTGTCATTATCTGTGTGTGTGTGTATGTATGTATGTATGTATGTATGTATGTATGACAAGTCTTCACAGAGATATAAAGAGACATGATGCACCGTTAGCAAAGTGGGATTTCAGAAAATTTCAAGAGGTACCAGCGATAAGTTCAACTTTTTAGAAAGAGGATTTGGAAAAAACAGTTGGTAATTAAAAAAAAAACAACAACAAAAAACAGAACAACAACAGTTTTAGTGGTTTGAGTGAACCACACTTTTATATCCAGTTTCCTTTTCAAAAGAGTTTATAGAAAGTATGTTACATCCTGATTAAATGTCCCTGTTTTTTTGGACAATCTTATTTTCATGAAAATGTTTATTCTTATTTATTGTTCTATTTTATTTAGTTGTAATATTGAGAAAATAACAAGCTTGCAGTAATTCAAAGATATTATTTAATTTTGTAAAAATATTTAAATTTTAAAACTGTGCATTTATAGTTGTTGTCATTGCTAGTTTGCATGTTTAAGTTGAAAAATACACATTTCAGCATTATCAGTAATCTATTTGTGAATTTTCCTTCATAACCAAGCAAGTTGACTCATGTTTACATTTGTTTATAATATCGCAATATTAACCTCAATAATCGAAATATGACATTTTCCCCAAATCGTTTAGCCCTAGATGACACATACCAACATAGTCATGAGGAACCCACCTGATGGAAAATTAAGGCCGCTCCTGAAGAACTGCAGAATTCACTGCATGATGAGCAGCAACGTTGACATTATAAAACCTGGCATACGTGCACTGACACCATGTCAGGATCTCGTGAGTAAGCTGTAGAGACCTGCGGGATTTCGTGCCGCCCTAGTGGTTCAGATAGAACACTGTTGAGGTATTGTCGGACTGAACGAGAACATGGCGGCCTGCCAGGACTGGCATGAAATACTTTAGAGCCATGAACACTGCATGTAGTTCCAGCAAGTTGATATGTTCTGTGGCCTAGGTCAGTGTCCAGCGCCTGCAAATACCCCTCTGATTCCATGTTGCCCCCACCCTGTGAGGGAAGTGTCAATCGTGACCAAATCCCGACGAGAGAGAACAGCCAGGGGCACTCCTGCCTTTAGCAACTCTACCTGTCTCCACTGCCTCAATGCACATGTGGAACAGTGAGAAATTACAATCAGTCGATGGCAATGTCTGGTGGGATCTAGCCGCAAACTGTTGTTCCATAACTGGAGTGGTCTGCGATGGAGAAAATCCAGGGGAATCACCACTGTAGTAGCCGTTAACATCCCTATTAGTCGAAGGACCACCCGGTATTGCAAAGATACCCCCAGGTGAAAGTGAGCCAAGAGTTGCAGAATGTTCGTCACACATTCCTGAGACAGGGAGGCAGACATTAGGTGGGAATTCAGGGTCATTCAGGTAGGCTTAATACGCATACCTCTTATCCAAAGAGGAGACAGAGCTGTGCTCACTCACCTTGTGGAGACGCGAGGAGCAAGGGAAAGACCAAAAGGTAGAACTTTGGTCTTGTAGGCCTGCTTCAAAACTGCAGTACTCCTGCTCTTAAAACTCCAGTACTCCTGCTCTTCTTATATTGAAAAATTATTGACCGCCGGACTGAGTGTCTCAAGCTTTATGTTTTGTGACTTTTAGTGGTCCCTCTTGACAACTGTCAATGAGGTGGCCGAAAAACTATAGTGTTCTCAGTAAGACAAGGGCTTTGAGGGGGCTGTGACTGAGGTGTAGCGTGCTGACGGAAACATTGCTCTGGTGTGGCATAGCAGTGTCGGGTCTGAACTGCTGGCATCCTAAAGGTAGGGTTGGGTTGGGTTTCGGAACATTAGAACCAAAAAGATGCCTGGGAACAAATGGAAGATCTCTCAAGGTTTTCTTAGTCACCAGGTAGCCGTGCTTGGGCAATCCACACTTGGCGGCAGGCTGCCAGAATCATGGATGTAAAACTACCCAGCTCGCAGGTCACATGGCCCATTGTCAAAACATTTGCTGGTTCCAGTGTATTAGTGGCAGCAAGAAGTAACTGACAGATTGTGTTTTCTGCACAAGTTATGATTGACTGGTATGCCTTTTGTAGCAATGAGTCTGTGTGACCACATTGCGCACTGGGACATTCCCTCGTAGAGCCTCATCAGGAGACACCACCAAGGCTTCAACGGGCTGCTCTATTTCCAGAGCATGACTCACCTCGATTAAATCTGCTTCAGCCATAGACGCAAGCGCCCGAGCAAACTTTGAGCGATGCTTAGGCGGAGCTTGTGATGGCATTTGAAAATTCAGCCACAAAATCTATACATGGTGGCATGGCAAAAGAAGTCGCAGCTGTGGCCTGCCTGAAAAAAACTTTGGTTTGGGCAGATTGGACAGGTGACTCATCAAGTCCTTGACGAGCATTTGCCATTCGAAGCACAGCCAAAGTATCATCGGAAGAGGACTGTGCCTTTCCAGATGACTGAACTGACCCCCCGCTAGACCCCTCCGCTGCTGGATAACCAGTGAAAACATCCTGAGGTGATGGTTGTGTAGCAACATCCACAGCATCCCCATGAGCACAAAAATAAGAATCTGAAGCACTTATAGAAAGCACATCCAAGTCAGAATGTTGTGAAAAACAAGTGGAATCAAGAGACTCTTTCCCAGGTCCCTGATTCTGAACATTCTCAACCTCATCTTCACAAATGTAGCAGATGTGACAGGCTGAAGAGAGTGAAGCAGGCATTTCAGCTCCATCATCTGTGAATAAAGCATAGAATCTGTCTTAGTGAATATTCCTCGACACGTGAATGTTCATCACTTTGCGATTTGGCCCTCTTCTTAGATGGGAGGGGAGCGCCGGCTTCCGCAGATGCTCTGCGCTTCCGAGTATGCGAAGGGGCTACATCCAACTGCCTGAGTTTCACAGGTGAATTAATGGTCTAACTCGGAGCTGTCATTCTGACATCGGTAATGCCAATAAACATCTTATGAAAAAGAGAAACTATTTCTAAAATGGCCAAAGGATTGAACTGAGGGGCACAGAGTATAACATAAATTCAAGGAAAAACACTCAGAACAACTGAATAGATAATGATTACGTCAACGGGAGACCGTTAATTTAAAGGCGCGGAAAACACCAGCCACCGGATTGCTCTGAGAGGCACTGAGTGTTACCGATGAAATGCAATGTAAACTCACCAAAATGCGGCTAAAATACTCCAAATCTGTTGAAGTGGCGTAGATGCACGCTGACACAGCTTGTGAGGACAACATCTCGCTGCTCTTTTAAGTTGCACTTGACAGCACAAATATATCACTTAACCAAAACAACCTATCTTAACCATACGAGAAAGCGAAAGGGGCAGAGTGCTTAGCTACTGTGGCTTGTAACCCCCAGGGCTCAGCATACATCACTACGTGACTTTGTTGATATATTCTGTCGACCTATCTGGCTGGGTCTGCTATAATCCAATAGTGTTTACTCTGCCTCTGGTGGTGTACTCTGGTGTCCTCCTGAGCTTCTTTTTCATCATATTATTGCAGAAAGATCTACCACGTACAATAAATGCTATTACGTTATCACAGTGCCAAAATTTCAGTAGTCTGTATGTACTCTGTAGTGAAATTTGACGATTCTCAATACCAGCTTCAATATCACAACAAATAATAACACTAATATGTTAATTATGGAAGAATGTTTTCAAGTTCTTAATTATTCAAGACTAGTAAATTTTCAGTAATAAAATAACAATAATATACAGCAAAGAATAGAAATATATTAAATGTAATAAAACAAATTAAGTAAATTCAGTGCTTTTTTTTAACAGCTTTAGGCTATTAAGTATTCAAGTAAACATTCAGAATGAAATGCAACATACAACTACTATTGGTATTCACTGTACGATTATAATACATTAATACTTTTTTAAAATCTTCTAAAGTTACTCAGTCAAGAGCACTGAGTGTTTTCTTGTTATGGTTGTCTGATTAATATAATGACACACTAGACAGCAGCAGGTATTTTAGCTTACATGTATACTTAATATATACTAAATCTGACATTTTATTACAAATCTGCTTTTTTCTACACCGTTTACATTCACTTTAGACATCATTCTCTGTGTTTACGTGAATACCTCACCGAGATGGCATTTTGGCAGAATTTTTTAATGTATTTGACCATTCAGGTGCATTAGCGTGAAATTTTCAGCACACACATATGCTGCCTGTCAATCAAATAGGGCGCAGCTGTTACTATAGCGCTAGTGAATTATGCAATTATGCACTCTGGATTATTTTCAACAGCAAAATAAGAACATGGACTTTGTAATAAGTGACACTGGTATATCACAAATATAGTCAGTTATTTTTCGTTAATAGTGTTTTTAATCTGTCTGCTTGTCCGGTCAGGCAAGTAAAGTTCTCTTTCACTTGCCCCTTCAAAAATCCATTTGTCCTGGACAAGCATTAATGTCGAGCCCGGTGTTATATAATTAGCTAGCTAGATGTACCATTACATACATTATACATTGTTTGTAAGCAGCCAGATATGTCAGTCGTCATAAGCGAGGAGACTGACTGGGAGTGAGAAATACTTTGCCAAAGCAAAGGTGCAAAACATCTTTTATTTTATTATGAGAGGAGTAAAAATTGTAAAAATGTGGTGTGACGAATTGGCGGGCCGCTACAGTCTAGGTAATTAATGGGAATCACTGACTCGTCATTCGTCTCAGACTTGCACACTATTGACTCGAGCATTGGGTGCATTCTGACTTGGAGGAGAGGACACGTTACAGTCGTTAACTTTTCCATTCTGCACTTTTATGGCTTGAGATCACACGCATGTCATTCCACCGATCGAATTGCCTCTGAACAATCGAGTATCGAAAAATGTCTTGTGGTAAGGTACCAAATTTCGATACCTAAGGGGTTAATCTCATCAACGTCAGAGATAAGCATGTAGCATGCTAGATGTGCCCAAATCTAAAAGTGCTGGTGATTGGCTGTGTTTAGGCATCAAGGAAAAACACTAGTATCAGAAAATGGTTTGAGTTCCGGGGCTGGGAAAGAATGTTATCAGTAATATTGTTAACACTGTTCTACATTACAGATAAATACTAAACCGTAATAATGAGCCTTTTAAAATATAATTTTTACAAGCGCACACACACGAAGCAAGATGCTGCGACACCGGCAAAAGTGGTAATTCTGAATGTGTCAGAAAAAACAGCAAGAGACTGTGGGAATGTTTTGTTAATTTATAGAGAAAAATTAACATTTGGTTTGAGGAAAAAGACGATGATCTCAGGATCAGTAATGGTCAGAGTGATCGCCAATAGCTGATGCCTTTGACCATGTCATGATATTTGACTCGTTTTCCCATTTAATATATTATTATTATTGTCAAATTAATATAACAAATAATTTGCCTGTAGACACATACACACATTTGAAGAAACACTCTTTATTATATTATTAAGTACAGATGACAGAAAAGCCGTATATGGGCATGTATGACGTGCTGATACAGAGGCGTGCAGTCTCATGGAAAATGCGCATCTAAAGATCACACACTTTGTTTCTGCCATCCTTTTTTAGGTAATATAACACTATTTTGATCATATAACACTAGAGGACAATACCTGAGAAAATAAATAAATAAACTTCAAATAAATGTCAAGAAGGCACTGTCATTTACAATGGAAAGATATTTTTCTGACATCTAATTTTTATTTCCATGATTATGTTTGCTCCGATACCAAGATTTTGACTTTGGCACGAGACCAGCCCTGGTATCGGTACTATAATCAACACATAAAAAGCCTCAGGTTTTTTATGAAATTACACAGAAAATGACAATTAAAAGGACTGCGTAAAGTCTCACAGATACAAATGATGTGTTTTCAATTTGAATTTTTCTATGTTAAATGTTTTAATTAAACGTTATGATCTAATGGTGTTTGGTCATTTTGGCCAAGCAGTTACATTTTTGTTTCATTAGACCAGAGGACATTTCTCCTAAATGTCAGATCTTTGTCCCCATGTGCACTTGAAAACTGTAGTCTGGCTTTTTTATGGTGGTTTTGGAGCAGTGGCTTCTTCCTTGCTGAGCAGCCTTTCAGGTTATGTCAATATAGGACTTGTTTTACTGTGGATATAGATACTTGTCTACCTGTTTCCTCCAGGACCTTCATAAGGTCCTTTTGCTGTTCTGGGATTGATTTGCACTTTTCGCTCCAAACTACATTCATCTCTAGGTGACATAATGCATCTCCTTACTGAGTAGTATGAAGGCTGTGTGGTCCCATGGTGTTTATACTTGCATACTATTGTTTGTACAGATGAACGTGGTACCTTTCAGGCATTTGGAAATTGCTCTCAAGGATGAACCAGACTTGTGTAGGTCAACAAATTTTTTTCTGAGTCTTGGCTGATTTCTATTGATTTGAGTTTGAAGGTAGGACTTAATACATACACAGGTACACGTCCTATCAGAAGCTAATTGTCTATAGGCTTGACATAATTTTCTGGAATTTTCCAAGCTGCTTTATTAATGTATGTAAACTTCTGACCCACTGGTATTGTGATATTGTCAATTAAAAGTGAAACAATCTGTCTGTAAACAAGTGTTGGAAAAATTACTCATGTCATGCACAAAGTAGATGTCCCAAACATACTTGCCAAAATTATAGTTTGTAATATGAAATCTGTTAAGTGGTTAAAAAATGATTTTTAATAACTTCAACCTATATGTAAACTTCTGAATTCAACTGTATATACAACACTGTGATAGATAGATAGATAGATAGATAGATAGATAGGTAGATAGAATTTTATTAAGTTCTCAAGTAATTATTCAAGACAAATAAACAGTAAAATAAGAACAAAGAATCAAATGAAGAAAACTGTGCTTAAAGTTTCTAAAAGCAATATCAAACATTCAAGTAACATTAAGAAAAGAAACCTACAGAGATGGTATTGTTATTGTGTGTATGGTTTCTTCTACAATACACTTTGAAAGAGAATGTGTGCGTGCATGTGTGTTAGGGTGGCACAATTAATCGAAATAAAATCGAAACCGCGATATGATCTTATGTGATTTATTAAATTGCAAAGGGCTGTGATTTTAAATAAATAAATAGTCTGCTCCCTTCAAAGTTTATTTGCGCTGCTCTGTCCAGTCTATATTAAGTTAAAGCATTGTTACAGTTAAAGCATTGTTTTTAGAGCAGTTCTGTGCTCCACGACTCACTCTCTTTCTTAGACTAACAGAAGTGCTCTGAGTTCGGTTCCGTTTGCTTACATGCACTAAATGCTTTATTTACACTAAACTGGCACGTCCTTCGTGAATAATTTTTTATTATTATCTGCGCTAGCAGCATCTCAGTCTCCGCAAGGCACCGGTATCATAATAATAACTCAGAATACAAGATTGGATATCATTCAAACATCTTTATTAAATGATTGCTGAGCAAACAGCATTAACAGAAACTCCTGTAGAGTCCAGAAACTTCTCCATTCTCCTGTCATTTATTTAACTCACGAGAGAGCGTGCCACCCTTATTACACTCCTCGTGGAAACAAGTGAAAACGGAACTAATATTACAAACATCCAACAAAATTAAAAGGAAGGAACATACATATAATAAATGAAATATTGAGTTACTTTAATATAATGTATTGCTAAATTAAATTTAATAAAATAATGAATAAAAATCATTAAATGAAATGGTGACAAACTAACCAAAATTTTCATTTTAAATGTAATTACACCAATGGGTTATCAGTTCAACTTCAGTTTGACATTAAGCCTCATTCTTTAGGACTATCTTATATACAGTCAAGAATAGTTTGTATAAGCCTACTAGTTTCTAAGGCCTAGAGTAACAATTATATTTTGTGTATACTGAATTATTCAATCAACCAACATTATTTTTGACAGCAAAAACTAGGCACATTACCATCATAATCACAGTTCAAATCACAATGGCAATATTTTTCAAAATAATCGCAATATCACTTTTTGTCCAAATCATGCAGCCTGTGTGTGTGCGCATGCGTGCGTGTGCCAATAAACTTAAAATGGAAACAGATGTGATTTAAATATTTTTGCTTTTATGACATGGACAAGGACTCATAACTCGGACTTGTATTGTCGTCTCGACTTGTACTCGACTCGGACACAATATTGGTGACTTGGACTTGAGCATTGAGGACTCAAACTCGACTTGAGACCTGGTGACTTCTGCTGCCTAACATCTCTTTTTGTATTCCTCAGATGAATGCCGTATATGATTGGAACAACATGTGCGAGAAACTACTATAAATAAAGATGATTATTTTCTTTCTTGGGTGAACTATTCCTCTTAAGCATATAAATTTAAAATTCAGACATTTCTAAACTCAAAGCTTCAATTCCTTATCTCAAGTTTCCTGATGCCTCTGTAACTGTGCTATGGTGTCATTTAGGTTGAAATTACATTATCTCTCTGATGTTCTTAAAATACTTGACCTCATTCACTTTGGAGATGGAACACATGACAGCAACCAGATGATAAAAATGTATAATTTTTTTCAAGATGCTGGCTATTTTTCACTTTTTGTCTTAAGAACAAGTGACAGACAAAACATTTGGCATTTTGATAGCTCATTTTCGATAAGTGTAGTCAGCTTTGTGGAAACTGATCTCACTAGAAGATATGAAAGATGTGACTCACCCCTGTCTCTAAGCTCTCTGAGGCTAAATTATATTTGCGTAACAGCAACCCATTATAAATACTTCCTGTCACTCTTTCGTTGAAAAAGACATCAAAAGTCTTTTGTGTAGACTTTTATAATATATTGTGTAGCTCCCCCACGTGCCGCCAAAACAGCGGCAACCCACATCTCAGAATAGCTTTCTGAGATGATGTTCTTCTCACCACAATTGTACAGAGCGGTTATCTGAGTTACCGTAGACTTTGTCAGTTCGAACCAGTCTGGCCTTTCTCTGTTGACCTCTCTCATCAACAAGACATTTCCATCCACAGAACTTTCCCTCACTGGATGTTTTTTATTTTTGGCACCATTTGTAGTAAATTCTAGAGACTGTTGTTTGTGAAAATCCCAGGAGATCAGCAGTTACAGAAACACTCAATCCAGCCCGTCTGGAGCCAACAATCATCCATGGTCCAAATCAATGAGATCATATTTTCCCCCATTCTAATGGTTCATGTGAACATTAACTGAAGCTCCTGACCTGTATCTGCATGATTTTATGCACTGCTGCCTCACGATTGGCTGATTAGATAATCACATGGATGATTGTTGGTGCCAGATGGGCTGGTTTGAGTGTTTCTGTAACTGCTGATCTCCTGGGATTTTCACGCACAACAGACTTTAGAATTTACTCAGAATGGTGGCAAAAAAAAAATCCAGTGAGCAGCAGTTCTGTGGATGGAAATGCTTTGTTGATAAGAGAGGTCAACAGAGAATGGCCATACTGGTTCGAATTGACAAGTCTACGGTAACTCAGATGCTCTCTACAATTGTGGTGAGAAGAACAGCATCTCAGAATGCATCTCAGAATTGCTGCTGTTTTTGCAGCGTGAGTTGGACCTACACAATATTGGGCAGGTAGTTTTAATTCTGTGGCTGATCTGTGTATGTCCATGCCCTCAAGCACTCACCATTGTGTTTGTGTTGTTGCAAGGTATTGTTGCTGTTCAAGATTCAGTTAATTAGATAAAGTACCAGATGAGAAAGCAGACCATATAGACTTTAACCGTCTTTTATATAAACATTACTTGGAAAGGTGAGAGCTACACAACTCTCTCTTGCTATTGTGTGATATTTACTAAACACCAGGGTACAATGTGATTTAAGAGACAGCAACTCAGACAAAAATCTTTAACTTGTCAGAGTTTAGCTCGAGGATATTTGTTAACCGATGTAGCTCTGTAGTCTGTATGGTATGATACACTTTTAATGGAGTCATTGCATTTTGAGGAACACACATGACCAATGGTTAATTAGGTCAGAAAACTCCATCTTTCAGTACTGAAATTAGAATGCCTTTTTAAATTCACATTTAATCCCTAAATTTGAATTGAGTTTGCATACAGGATGCAGAATTGTAATATAAATTTAAATTTAAGGTGCAAGAATTAAAATGGCATGAAATGTAACAAAATAAATAAATAATAAAACCTTTGAAATTGTAGTTTTTGTTATTTCATTTTCATTCTGAATCATGCATAAGCATGTTAACATACAACATATCTGTTAATTTCCAGAAACATTGAATTATATTAATAATCAGTTTTTGACATGAACCCTAATATAGAAATTTCTATTTTATTTATATACATTTTATTATATTAAATTACATTTTAAATCACAATGGTCATTTTATTGACCATTGTGGTAGAACACATAATTTCATAGTTATTTCAATCTCTCGCTCTCAATGTAGATATATATATCAGCATTTTTCAGATAATAATAGGGCTACCTGTTGCTCAGTAGTCTTTGTCTCTTCAATAATTCTCATCATAACTTAAGGAAAGTGTGAGTGGACAACATGTTATGTTCTAAAAATTTGAAGCAATAATTTTCAATGAAGGTGTTCTCCTTCTCTGCACGGCAGTGCAGCTTTGCCCCTGGGCACTTTGACAGCCCTTCTAAAAGAGAATATTTCTTAAGAGTTTATGTTCTCTAAAAGAGCAATACACAGTGGTATTGAACGTCTTTTTCAGGACACGCCACCACCTGGCGGGATCGCCCGGTGCTCCCCTTCAAGGCCTGTAAGATGACGTCATCACTGACCTCCAAAGCCTACAGCAACTCTGGACAGGCCACCTCCACCCTGCATGCCATGGCCCTCCTGCAAGTTCACCAGGCCAAGGCACTCAAAGATCTGCACTTGGGTAGTCCTGACCCCTACGTGTTGCAGGAACTGCTCTCAGCGACTACCCTCGCCCTCTGGGCCACGAAGGTCACAGCGCGGACACTCAGGCAGGCATTGGCCACCCTCGTGTCCAGGAACGTCATCTTTTGAACCTTGTCAAGATGCGGGACATGGACAAAGCACGCTTCCTCAATGCCCCAGTCTCCAAGTTCGGTCTATTCGGCGAACTTCACCCAGCAGTTCTCAGCGGTGAAGAAACAGACGGAGGCCATTTCCCACATCATGCCCCGGCACTGCACCAGCGCGTGCCATGCTCGCCGAGGGCATTCTCCTGCGGCTTCCAGACAACAGGCAGCTCCGCCCCAACCTGAGCCGAGCTCTCAGCGTCGAGCGCCCCGCAGGAAGCGCACGCCCCCACGTCTCCCGAACGTCCTCGAGGACCCGGAAGGATCCCAAGCCTTCCTGAGACTGAAGAGAATTTTGCTCCGGAGCTGGTAGACAGATCACTCCGGGAGGAACTTCAATTCAAAGTATTTTTTTGCCACACCCCTCCGGGCTTCGGTACCCACATTTTCAATAATAGAGCAATTTCCTCTTACCCTGGGTCATCTGGCCTGCAAATGCCGTTCTCAAGGCAACCTGGTGCCACACTTCAGCAGTCCCGACACCCCGGACCCAGACCTCTTGCCTCCGGACCCACAACTGCTGCCCCGCGGCTGGAGTTCAGAGGATGCCTACAAGGCACCTCCTCAGTCAATAACCCACCCCCTGCTGGGTGTGCGGAGCAAGGTATGTGCTTCAAGTCTTCTCTCAGCACCAGAGCCTCGGGACGTGCTTTTGCCTCCCAATGCAAATCTATCTGCCCCGCTACGAAGCCTCGTCAGGTACATCAAAAAAGATTGTCCCCTTAGTGCCCCTCGCACGGAGCTTGGACGTGTGGCTCTCACTTTCCCAACCCGTCGTGCTGGTTTGCCAGGACCATCCGACTCGGCTACGCGATTCAGTTCGCCAGGCCCCCGCCCCCTTTCGGCAGCGTCCACATTTATTCAAAAACATGATAGAGCCTGTCCCTCCAGCTGAGATGAAGGGTTTCTACAGCCCTTACTTCATTGTACCCAAGAAAGGCAGCAGCTTATGACCGATCTTGGACTCGCGAGTTTTCAACCTGGCCTTAAACAAACTCCCATTCAAAATGCTCATGCAAAGACACATTCTAACTTGTGTCCGGCATCAAGATTGGTTCGCAGCGGTAGACTTGAAGGAAGCATACTTCCATGTCTCTATCTTGCCTCGACGGTTTGCGTTCGACGGCCAGGCATATCAGTACTAGGTCGTCCCCTTCGGCATGTCCCTGTCCCCTCGCGTCTTCACAAATGTCGCAGAGGCAGCCCTTGCCCCGCTAAGGGAAGTGGGCATTCGCATACTCAATTACTTCGACGACTGGCTCATCCTAGCCTACTCTCGAGAGTTACTGTGCACCCACAGGGACCAGGTGCTCAGGCACCTCAACCGTCTAGGGCTTCAGGTCAACTGGTAAAAGAGCAAGCTCGCCCCAGTTAAAAGCATCTCTTCTCTTGACATGGTGTTAGAATCAGTCTAAATGCGCAGTCAGTGCTGAAATGCCTCACCTTGTTCAAGCCAGGCACAACGGTTCCTCTAAAACAATTCCAGAGGCTCCAGGAGCATATGGCATCCTCCGCAGCGGTTGCGCCACTGGGGTTGATGCATATGAGACCGCTTCATCACCGGCTCCAGACTCGAGTAATGAGATGGGCATGGCGCCGCAGCACACACCGTGTGTTCATCTCCTGCCTTCCACCAGACTTTAAACCCCTGAACAGACCTCTGTTTTCTGCGGACATGAGTCCCCCTAATTTTCAAACACTGGCAGGGTTTCACATGAACTGTTTTGCATGTACTAGGTGGTTTGTGTCTAAATATTTTAGTTTTTTTTATTATTTACTTTTACATTTATGCAATTGGCAGACGCTTTTATCCAAAGAGACTTACAGTGCACTTATTACAGGGACAATTCCCCTGAAGCAACCTGGAGATAACCATTCCGTCACACCAATTATTGTTGTTTCTAGGAAATAGTTGTTGTATTTCAAAGAGATGGCTTTTAAGATGATAAGTTACATGTTAAGACTGCATAATTATTATTTCTATCGGGCCAAGCGAATCACATAATGGAGCCATCTTGATGAAACATTTGGAGATTTTTGACAATGTATAGGGCTTTGTCTGTGGTCATTCACAGAGGGCAAAAAGCAAAACACACTTTTGCTTTACACTGTTCTTCATAAATTGGTTTTAAAATAGATGTTTTACATTATGTAACTTTATTTTGGCTATATTGTAAGGATTTTCAACTTCTGAGAATTTAGGACTAGATTTAGGACAAGTGATGTGTTTGTGTTTTGATCTTGCAAGTCCATGTGTCACATCTGCAGACCACAGATCAGGACATGTATCCGTTTGCGTTGGATGGCTTTGTGCCTTATTGATGCTCATGTAGCTACGTGGATATTTTAAATGTAAACGTATGAAGCTAATTGAAGCCAGCTGTCTTTTGGAATCTGGAATATAGTGTTGCATAGGCAAGCGTTCCAACCCGTTTGTACAGTAACTCTGTTTGTAGAAGTGCCTCAGTTGCTTTTGGTGTTTTTATATGAACATGATCTTATAGATTAAAGGTAGGGCTGGGACAACGCGTCGACGTCATCGATGACGTCGACGCAAAAAATATGTCGACACAAAATATGCGCGTCGATTCGTCGGATCCAAAACAAAGATGTGGCGCCGGCGAGTAGTAGTAACACGAGTGGCTCCTCAGACTATCAGAAGTGCAAGGCGGCATGCACTCGTTCCTCTAAAGTATGGGCATTCTTTAATTTAAAAGGAAACAATTCCGTGATATGTCGTCTTTGCAAAATGGAGATGGCCTTCCATTCTAGCACCACGGCAGTGCACCAGCATCTGAAGAGGCGCCACCCGGGAGCAGCTGCAGATGACAGAGCACCGTAAGCTTTTTTTTAACTCCCCACTTTGCACTCGATGTTGGAGTAGGCTATAATACGTTGTCGACACCTAAAGTTTTCGCTTATAGCTATGAATGAATGTCGTGAAAAATACATAGAGGACACTGACAACGCACTGACAGACAGGACCAAGCAGGTAACATTTAATAAAGTCTCAACTTTCAAATTTGGTCATTCAAAGAATATTAAACCATAAATAGGCCTACTATTTTGTGGCTCTTTAATGTGTCGTGACAGATTGCCTCAGTTAAAGATGCTCGTGAACTGATCATCTTTTCCTTGGTTAATTTATAGCATCAAATAGGCTAAACATGAATGAAGCCTACATCAGAAGGACTATCGTTTTATCCACAGAAAGATGTCAGTACAGTAGCCTACAATCCATTATTCAAATTCAAATCCACCGACGTTAATCTTCTCTCTCCTGACTACTTTGTCGGGCAAAAATGGCGTATTATGATTGATTGATCAGATCGCCAGTCAATCAAACTCCCGGCAGATGTTTTTTTTTTTTACATTTTATACACCCCCACCCCCGATGAAACCGGTATTACCGGTGTTGTCACAAGTCGATTAATCGAATCGAAATCGAATCGGACTGAAAAAATGAATCGTTAGATTAATCGTTTAAAAAATAATCGTTTATCCCAGCCCTAATTAAAGGTCAACTAATTTCAGTGAAGTCATTCATAATTTTGAAAAGGCATGCTAATTGGTTGGAGACTTGCCCTGGGTTTCTCTTTCTGGCTTGTCATGGCTTGTTGTTAATTTATCAGTGGTGAAGTGTTTAGCTGGAAGAAGCCATGTTGACTTTCAGAGAGAGCAGGTTGTCTCAAATGTTGCCTACCAATTAGTGCACTGTCTATACAAATTTGCATTTGCTTGTACAGTTATGCAAAAGCATGTAAAATAGCAAGTTTTTATGAGGGCTGCAGTTTTTGTTGGCTTGGACATTGACCATAAATTTGGTTTTTATAACGTTTCCAAATTGGCAAGACTGAATAATAAATTGGATCATCAGAATTGGACAGTAGGGTAGGGTATACGGTCTCAGGTTGGGTTCGGGTTTCATTCTCAATTGACTTTGCCAGTGCGCTTGTGTATCTACATGTTTGTGTGCTGTGTAATTTCCCCTCTGGGCTTGTCGTAGGTAAGATGCGTCATGTTCGTGAGCTGCGCTCATTGTCAGTGTTTAGGACTGGGTATCGTTCAAAAAATTCAGATATCAATACAATACTGGTATTTTCACTTCGCTACCGGTTCGTAAACAATACTTTTTTCGATACCAATTTTATGAAATCTGTTTTAACAAGATTACAAACATTACCTAAAAACTATGATTTTATTATTTTCAGTTTGTTGACTTTTTTTACAGACTACATATCTCCTGAGCCTTCTGGTCTCCTCATGCCAGGGTCTGCAGGGGCAGAGGTTATAACATTAACGTGAAGAGGAAGAAAAAAAAGAAAAGAAAGCTAAACTGTTAATTCAGCCAACCCTAAGGATGAACATGGTTTAACAAGATAACTAGTTTAATTTGAGTTAAACCTGATCAGATACTGTCAACCTTAAAGCATTTTTAGCATCGATTTTGCTAGCTATCTATAACCATACATCCAAATATTATCTAACGTTACGTTGGTCCCAGTTTGTAGGACTGTCACCACACACAGAAATGTTAATTTAACAAGTACACAAGCATGTACCACTACAAGTTAGCCGATTTTGTTTGCTAAACTTTAACCTTATCTGTCGGAGTCCCAGTCGTTGCGCCACTGCATTCATCATTAGTTTTGGAGGAGGACTTGTGTGGTGGGCATGTTGAATGAAGCTCTGTTGCAGGAGGCTGCTGAGAGGATAACTGCACAGGCTTGGCAAATTTTACCCCCCAATAATTTGTTTTGGTAAAATTTCAAATAAAAATAAATATTGCCAACTAGGGTTGCAGCGGTATACCGGAATTGAAAATTGATGGTTATCATACCATGTACATTTGCTTATCTACGGTATTGAGAAAAAAATGCAACCGAATGGAGAATCTCACATACACGTGCGCATCTCCTTTCCTCCTTGTTTGCTCGCCAACTTGTGACACACACACACACATGCAGCCAAGAAAATGTCAGAGAGAAGTGAGGCAAGGGGGTCTGACACGTGTGTGTGTGTGTGTGTGTGTGGGGGGGTGTAGAGCTAAAGCAGTGTTTCTCGACTGGTCTATTCGGACTGGATCTCGGACAGTAGGGAAAGAGCAATGCCATGGTTATTTTAGAAGTTAAGTTATTTTGGCGGCCGCCCAAGTGATAGACTATTTAGGATGGCCGAGGCAGATTTAATGATAATCTCGCAAGCAGATAAAGCAGACATGAGCAATTTACGGCCCGCGGGCTGGAGCAGGCCCTCCACATGGTTTAATGTGGAATTTTTTCATTGGATATTTCAGTTAACTTGCATTGGGACCTAACGCGTCTCCACAAGCGTTTAACGTGCTCAGGGTTGCCAGATAAGAGACGCAACACCCCCAGTTTGAGATTTATACTTGCGCAAATTGGAAATATTCCATCTAATGTTATGCTTATTTTGTGCAATCTGGCAAACATGCACGCGAGTGCACTTTTTATGTCTGTCGCTTTCCGCTTTGAACAAACTTGGCGATCTGTAGTGCAATATTCTGCTCAAGGAAAAGTGTTATACGGCTACTCTGTGTCCATTGTTGAGGCTGCTTGTGATGTTTGGTGCTACTTTGCAGGTAAACTGCAGTGATTAAATATAAAAGTAGATCTCGGCATCATTGACACACGGAGGATTAATCATTGACATGCGAGCAAAAGCAAGCCAGAGATGAATAAGTATTTTTTTTTTATTTGTGAAATTTAGAAATGACGAAGTCCCTTCGCACCTGTATTTTAATCTAACTCTGTGTTATTCTGTTGAGTGTTGAAAAATCATCGAGGAGACCCGCCTCATGACTCTTGTAGCATGAAAACGGGTAATGTTTTAGAAAAATAAGTAAACTCACCCGCTTTGCGACAAACATTATAAGTTCTATAAATTTCATTCTTTTTTTTATTTTTTATTATTAAAACAGACCCCTGATGTAGAAAGTGTTAAATTGAATAATACATTAACAGGGAAGTAGAGGTGGTAAAATTAATTTATAAGCTCAGCCTTTTAGTTTTTTAAAGCCTGATAGAAAATTATCTATCTTTGTAGAGCAATACAATACTTAAAACAATTGCAGAATAGTCCCATTAGTCACAGATACACTTCAGAAAATTGAGTACACAACTATTTCTGGGCTTAAAAGATACAGAAACCAAATCAATGCGGAACCTAGTATCGCAAAAGTAATACAATGGCCCCCCTATGCACTACTTAAAGCCCTTAAACAAAATAGTTACAAATATTAATAATTACACACATCACCTTTACAAATTTGTTTCAGCATTTTACATGAGTAAAAAGTAACTGTTATATTTTGACCAAAATGTTATAGTTTCATATGAAATAATCTAAAGGTAGAATCTATTAGAACTAATTTTATATCAACAGTGGCAGTTGTAGTTAAAGTTTCAAGGTGTGTTTCAGCTGGAATTTATTTTTCATAAATACATTAATTTATTATTATTGTTACTACTATTATTTAAGACTAGCACACTGACCTAACCATGGTAATGAGGAGCCTTTCCTTCTTTGTGTAATATGTGTATAAATATGTAATATTAGTTAACAAACAGAATTGACGTCAACAACAAAAATAATGATACTTGATGCATGTCCTTGTACTGGAAAACCATGAACAAAACTATGCAACGTAAAAGGAAATGCAACCCAGGATACATTAAATACAGGTTATGTTTAATCTATGGCAGGTCGACACTTTATTTCCAATGTAAAATCTGTCCTGAAGCAAAACCAGTTGAGAACCACTGAGATAAAGCTACAGACAGGAGCAGTATATGTTAACTGTTAATAATCATGGGACATTACTTTAAAAGCGCACACAGGTGATGTTATTTTTCATTTAGTAGTTCAGTTAACATGCTATGCTAACATGCTTTAGTTATATAACATGATATAGTTACATTATATTTTTTATCATGTTTATAATTCTGTTAGCTTTCTTATTTTTTCTATTTATTTTATTTTCAAAAGGTAGACATTTTTTACACATACTTCCTTAAAATAAATGGTTTCAAGTTTCAATTATAATAAAGTGTTGCTCAAATAAATAAATAAAATAACCCTTCTGTTTTCACTGATAATAGTAATTGTGTAATACCGTATACCGTGATATTTTCTGAGACGGTTATCATACTGTGAAAATCTCATAACGTTGCAACCCTACTGCCAACAACACAAATAAACGGTTTAGAAAGTTTGTGCCAATGCGTCCAGTGTAGACAGCCTCAAGTTGTCACATAAATAGATGTGCCTGGTGTAGACGGTGTTTTTTGTTGTTGTTGTTTTTATTTTTACAACCGTCACAGAAACGCACCAGTTGTTTTCACTTTCCATTGTCCTTTTAGCAGAATTTTTTATTAAATTATTTATTTATTTTTATTTTTTTCATAAAGAAGACGTAATGATCTACAAAATGTTGCAAGCAAGTGTAAGTCAATTAAGTATTTTTTGAGCAACCAAACATTTTCAGCAGAAAATATCTTTTTAGCAGATAGCCTGTTTAAACAGATCTTCACAGTAGGTACAAGCTTTAAAAGCCACTGTAGGTACAAGGTATGCTCATCTCATAGCATAGAAATGTATATTCATTTATTTAGTGTGTAAACATCTCTCTTATAGCTTCCAAATAAGCGATTAAACATTTAAATAATGCAAATGTTATTGCATATTTCTGTATGCTATTTTCTTGTTAAAATATAAAATATATTTCCTCATTAAAGTCTCGTTTTGCATTTTCATATTAGTCTTTTTGTGTGCAGTGCATAGGCCTACTGTTGTATTTGGTTTTATTTGCTTTGTCCATTTAGGCTGAAGATTGTAATATAAAAATGTTGTGTCTTGAACAGAACTCATATCAGGTCGATGTGTAGTAAAATACAAACATTAATGTGTATTGTGTAGTCAGATGATAAAACACTTGAATAATAATATTAAAATATAAGAGTGTTGTTTATCTTCCACGAAGTAATAAATCTGTATATGTCAGTATATAAATATTTAAGCGAATAACATATCAATTTGAAAATAGCACACCATGATTCCGCTCTGTATTTAAATATGTCAGAGCAGGCCCGTAGCCTCAGAGTCCTCAAACAATGAGATTCATAAACACAGAAGAGCAGTACCGAATCACAACTTCCGTGAAGTGTTTATTCCTCTGCGAGTAACTTGCAGTTATATACTTCAGCCGCTAGTGGGCCAAAAGTTACATACTGTAGCTTTAATATAGTGAATATACATGTATTTTCAAACAGTAAAGCGAAATTTACTTTTACTATCATTAAATTGTATAAAATACTTGTGGTCGTCCAGTATGGGTTTTTAAATGTCCGATATCAATAGCTAGAAAGCAGGGTGACAGATGGCAAATATGCTGATAGATATGTGAGAGACTATTACAATTTAATTAAAGGAATAGTTCACCCAAAAATGAAAATTCTCTCATAATTTTCTCACCCTCATGCCATCCCAGATGTATATGACTTTCGTTCTTCTGCAGAACACAAATTCAGATTTTTAGAAGAATATCTCTGCTCTATAGGTTCTCACAATGCAAGTAAATGGTGGCCAGAACTTTGAATCTCCAAAAAGCTCATAAAGGCAGCATAAATGTAATCCATGTGACTCCAGTGGCTGTATAATAGTTGGTCAAAATGGATTAATATTAAGTCCTATTTTACTGTAAATCTCCATATTTCACCAGCCCACACTAGCAGGTGGCAATATGCATGAAGAATACGTATCGCCAAAAAACATAAGACGAATGTGGACGTGAAAGTGGAGATTTTCAGTGAAGCATCCATTGACAAATCTGTCTGTAGATTTTGGAACGGATATCATTGAGGGCTAGCTAACACATATGTTTTATTGGACAAGTGGGAACGGTTATATTTTATCAGCCTGGTCGATCTGTATTATATCAGTCATCAGCCACCCAGCTCTCGGTTTATATAATCTGTTTTAGCATCGGCCATATCTGTCAATCACTAGTAGAAACTGTGAAGTCAGTAGTTCTTGGGAATTTCTTTATTTGTGCTCGCTATACTTGGAGTTCCTCAAGGTTTGGTTGGTGCAACACTGGCGGAATCTCTCTGAGATCAGTTTGTCAGTTATAGTGATGCCACCTGAACACGCTGATGTTTTTTCTCCAGATTGTTTTCCATCTGTATCTTCCTGGTAAAAAAAAGAAGAAAAAAAAAACATGTCTCTATTTCATCTCTGTTTCCATGGCAACATTGCAATGGTGAGAGGAGAGCTGTTCAACTTCTACTTACGGAAGAATTGCACCATGAAAAACAGCCTCAATAAGATGAAGAAAAATTTGGAGGGCTTTTTGGAACGTAAAAGTGGAAAGGAGGACAGATAGGGAGTGAGCAAGAGCGAAAAAAGGACAGGGTGACAAAGATAAGCTGAGAGAGTGTCAGGCTCAGCACAAGTTTGCATATCACAGGATATTGTAGCTATGACAACCTTTTAAAGACGTTTTTATCTTGCTGTATAAAAACCTTGTGGTGACATTTTTACCCTGTCATTATTTACTCACCTTTGTTGTTCTGAACGGTATGACTTTCTTTCTTCAGTGGAACAGATGTTAGGCAGAATATTAGCCTTAGTCACCATTCACTTTCATTCTGTGGGAAAGAGTAGCATCAACAGTCTACAAAATGTTGTCTTTTTTGGATGAACTATTCCTTTAAGAGAATCAAGTGTAGACCTTGAGTCCTTAGTGTTTTCTGGGCTTCTGCCACCTTGGGCCCCTTGTTTGCTGCACGTATGTCATGTGCTCCACTCTACACAAGCCTGCAAGTGAGTGCAAATAACACACATGCGAACGATTACTTTAAAAATGAGATATTATTAAATAGATTCTTATCACACCGTCTCTTTAAAAGGATGTCCACTCTAGCCGTGTTTTTCGAATCTGCAGCGGAGGGGGAGGGGTCATGTGGAGAACAGACAGTTGGTCTATCATCTAAGAGTGGGGGATGTAAATAAAAGACAGGCCTGGTTTATTCTGTCACAGAGGGAAGGGAGATATTGCGTTTTTCTTTGAGAGAGCACGAGGCACAGAGAGAATGAGTTAAAGAAAGGAACAGCTTGTTGCCTCTGCTGAACTGGGTAGCTTGAAGCAAACATGGGAACTGTGGTTTGGTTTGAGTGTAGAGGGAGAGCAGCACATATAAAGCAATTGCCTGTATGTGCAAACCTGGAGTGAGGGACGACGGCTCTAATAATGGAAAAGCCTGTTGCCGGGCTGCAGTGGATGGAGGGCAGCTAATAAAGAAACAGCCGCAGTGTGCTATTGTAGAGGGAAGGAGACCGGGAACAGCCTGTTGACATTTGTGGTCATGTGACCACCAGCACTACAGTCAGGAGTGGAATTCAGAAACGAGCAACAACAGGCTATGTGACAAATAATGAAAAAGAAGTTCTCGTAGTCATTTGAAGATCAGAAGAATTGAAGGGGAACATTGTCCTTAAAATTCTCTGTAAATTCTATTTCCCACATGATGAACTGGTTGTCTAAAAAGTGTATTCATAATCCATAGAGGAACTTATCTAAACCCCTTGATTTACAACCCCAATTCCAAAAAGATAAAAAAAAAAAGTGATTTGTACATTTTATATTCACCCTTTGCTATTTTGAAAGGTCTACAACGAAACATTATATGATGTTTTATCTTGTGAATTTGATTGTTTTAAATATACAGTAAATTCAAATCAGATGATTGCAACATGCTCCCAAAAAGTTGAGATGGACAATTTAAGGCAATTTAAAAACAAGGTGACAATTTGAAATAAGGCGATGTGAAACAGGAGATGTTAAACAGGTGAGGCAGTTGTGTCATAGTACTGTATACTGTATAAGGAGCCTCCAAAAACAGCCTTGTCCTTCAAGAGCAAGGCTCTTTTGAAACAATCTGTTGAATCAATTTGCCAACAGATGCTTCGTCAAATAATCCAGCACTTTGAGAACAATGAATGATTCCCAAAGACAAATTGGAAGGATTTTGGGCATTTCACTCTCTACGGTGCACAATATAGTTAAAAGATTCAAGGAATCTGGTCAAATCTCGGTGCATAAAGGGCAAGACGAAAACCACTTCAGAATGCATGTGATCTCTGATCCATCAGATGTCACTGTCTTAAAAAACATCATTTATCTGTAAAGAATATCATGAACATGGGCTTGGGATAACTTTAGTAAACCTTTGTTAGTCAACACCACTCTTTATTATGCAAAGCAGAAGTCCTACATCAACACTGTCCAGAAGCGCTGTCGACTTCTCTGGGCTCGTTCTCATCTTAGATGGAAAGTAGAACAGTGGAACCGTGTTTTTTGGTCTGATGAGTCCACATTTCAGAATGTTTTTGAAGACCTCTTATAATTGTGCAGCTAAAGAGCAACATGATGGATGAATGGGGAAAATGAAATTTTCTAAACTTAACAAACTTGTGTCTTCAGTGCCCAAATGCACATGTTATTAGAAGAAATGGTGATGTTTCACAGTGGTAAACAATGTTGCAATCATCTGATTTGAAATTACTGTACTTTTTCAAAAAACATACAATGAAATTCACAAGGTAAAACATCATATAATGTTTAGTTGTAGAGGTTTCAAAAAGGGTGATTATTTTTATTATTTTATTAGCATTTTTATACTGTAAAAATTGTAGATCTAATAAAAAAAAAAAAATAATATATATATATATATATATATATTATTTTATTTTATTATTTTTTCCCAACAATGAAAATTCTGTCATCATTGACAAGGTATGACTGACTTTGTTCTGTGGAACACAAAAGGAGAAATTTTAAAGAATGTTCTCACTTCTCTTTACCATTCAACAAAAGCATACAGTGACCAGGGACTGTCAAGTTCCAAAAACAAAACAAAAAAAAAGAAAACAAATGCATTTTATACAGTAAATATTCCATAAAACTTGCTGTATTCCAAGTCTGCTGAAGACATATGATATTACTGACACCAAACGGCAATGCTTCTCATATTTTTCATAAACAAGCATGACCCATCAATTGTGTAAAGCAAATGGAAATTGAGAGCAACAGGGGAGGGCAAGATTATCATGGCTTCAGAAGACTTTAAATATAGCGCAAGAGTAGTATGAACTATTTTTCTTGTGCTTTGGTGCCTTTTACTTGTGTGAAGATGCAAAGTGCAAGATTAAAACTTATCCCATACAGGTTTTAAATGACAAAGGAGTGAGTAAATTATGACAGATTTTTCACTTTTTTGGTGTTTTTTTTATTTTTTTGCTGTTGATTTTCTAAATATAAAAAGATGCAAGATTAAATGTCTCGAAATCAGTTTCAAAGCATTTCAGTGATGTTTTGGAATGTTTACCTTAAATCTGAACATGCCTCTCTTCCTGCCTCTTCTGTAGCCCACTGGATACATGGAGGGCCCATTGTCTTACAGCACTATAGAGGACCTGCAGCTGTTATCCTGGGACAATGCTCCTAAATACTGTGTCCAGCTAAGCTTTCCTGGAGGGACAGTCCTCCTGCAGGTATCACTAGCCTTCTCACAGTTTCAGAGTGCTCACGCTGCAGTTATCTTTTCGGTCTGACTCATTTTGCAAATGTTTGTGTTCACTCATAGGCTGCTAACAGCTATCTGCGGGACCAGTGGTTTCACTCTATACAGTGGAAGGTAAGGTCACGTAAGCATTAATCTAGTTGTATTTGGCATGGTTTTAATGAGAGAGTATCATTATATAGAACCGTTCATACATTGCTGCGGACACCTAATCAGGGTTCACACAAGGTCCTTCAAGGACTTAGTGCTTGAATTTAGCTTTTAGAAACTGAAATGCTAGAATATCGGCTTGTTTGATGAAAAGTGCTTAGAAATGCTTGAAATTAAAACCGAACATTTATTTTGTGTAATGTGTGTCCATCAAATATGAGCAACATAAACTCCACTTTCAATGAATAATGTACCATTTGAATATCCTTTCTGTTCTTTACAGTCAGTTGTTGATCAAAAAGAAAGACACATTGATTGTAATCATACATTGTATGAATGCAGTGAAGAAATGTCTCCTTGTGTTATTGTTGCTGAATAGGAAAATGTATATAACTTTCACTGAAATACCGCCATTCTTAAAGATACAGTACCATTTTAGCACCAAGTGCATGTAAACTCCGTGTAAATACTTGTAAATTGTGCACATTGTTTCAAGCAGTGATGGCTCATATCATAAATTATTATATGGGATATAATTCGCACCATAATATTAAGTGATAGAACGTAGAATTTGTAAATTTTTAAACCGCTAAAATGTCTTATTAAAGATTCTAATGATGACAAACAAACAAAGAAAAAAAAGACACTTTCAGACACTATAAACAGTTTATAGGCTCACTGTTCTTAATTTTTAATGGTCCGTTAATGTCAAATCGGAATTACTGTAATTGCGAGTGTCCGAAAACAATGTTCACATCACTAGTGTTACAATGTGGGGATTCTGACTTGAATGAAGGTGACAATATCTTGTAAGAAGTTCTTGAAAATTGGTGCTGCAAAAAATATTTTTATTCAGTGATGCCTGTATGAACCCTGCTTAAGCCACTAAAAAAAGCTTTGAATGGCATTGCAAACTATCAGACCAAGTGACATGTGCAAACAAATGATGCTAGACCTTTCCTCCTAACTAACTTGACCTTTCTAAGCCATTCTTCAATTACTTTCAAGTCTGTTACCTTGAAGTTCACACAGGTTTATCACATTAACAATTAACATGTTTCAATCATTTAAACAACCGTTCAGTGTCCAAATACTTTTTTGTTTTAATTGTGAACTGTATATTGTATATATTGTTTTCTCATTTAAAATCGAACAAACTACTGTACTTTTTGTGAAATGTTTTGTGCGCAAATTGTGCTTATGCACTCTTTCTATAAAATACCATTAAAATAATATTTTATTGGCATTCATACATTTCATGCTATGACATTTATACATTTTTAAGTGTTTCTAAATACTTAGGAAAAAATAAATGAAATAGAATAGACCCACAATCCCCAACTCAATCACCACAGCTAATTCCTGTGCAAATTTACTGTGATGGTCTTTATGTAGTTCAACAGCTGTTATCAGATATGTGACCACTGCTGCATTATAGCAGTAAAAAGTGTGCCAGTTTCATAACTGTTGGTTGCATTGGTAAAAGGCAGGTCTGTTTAATCTGGATTATGTGACTGCCTTTGACATATATGCAGAAAAAGACTTACAAGTACCGCAAGGTTCTGAATAACCCGAGCCGCTGGGATGTGGTATTAAAGGAGATCAAAACTCTGGTGGATATGGCCTTGACATCACCTCTGCAGGACGAGTCCATCCATCAGGCCCCACTGCATATCATCTCCACCCTGCTCGCTGAGGTAAAGCACTCAGACACGTTTTCCCAACTGTCTAAATGGGGACACACTAGAGACTTTAAATTAGACTTTTCTTCTGCCCTACAAAGCCTAAATTTACTGCATTTTTGGCAGTGCTGTTCTCAAGTAAATCTATCACTATAACTGTTACTCATACTAAGGGATGAGTAATAGTAACAAAAAACCCTAACCCTACTTACAGACATGAATTATTCCTCAAATTGTTTGGCTTGTTGAGTAAAGGTGTGATATGTTTCTAAGCATTCCTTCCCAAGTTCCTTACCTGGCGGACAATACAAAGTACTTAAAAATCCCATACACTTGCATTCAAGAAAGGAGTCATTTAAGGACTTTAGGGGGGTACCACTTTTGACTTGGGCCAGTACACAGCCACCAAAAATCATTCTAGCAATCACCCAAAAACATTAGCAACCACATAGCAACTTCTTGGCAACCACCCACAACACCAAAGCATCATGGCGAAGACTTTTGCTCAGGCAAGAACCAATCACATTTGCTTTTGACAATGTAAAAATCTAGTAGAATTAACTACACATTAACCCAACTTTAACTCTGTCTATTACAAAACTTTTGGAGTTTTAAAATAATCAAAACAACTATTTGTTTATTAACTACTTTTTACTTTTGAGGACATCACAAAAAGGAGGCTCTGTTGTCAGATTTGTGTGATATTTTTAATTAAATTGTCCCTGAATGTATGTAGGTTACATACATCATCTGGTTATGTGTCTCATGCATTAATTGAGGTGCATGTTACATGTCACTTTTAAAAGTCAGTTTGCAGATTTCTAAATCTAAGAGTTATCTGTGGTTGCCTTTGTAGCTGTGAGGATGTGTTACCACAGGTTTTAAATGGCAACACTACGCATTTCCTACAGAATGAACGCTTCCCTTTCTTTAAAGTTCTTGCAGAGAGGGAAGCATTAGATTTGGTGCATGTCGATTAGAGATTGAACCATTGTGGATTTTGTTCAGTGCTCTGTATTTTAAGTAATTAGCAAATTAATAATTTGATGGCCTATATATTCACCAGATATAGGGTTTTGTATTTATTATTATGTGCTGACGGAGCACATTTCCATATACTCACATTTTTCTTTGCATGCATTTTACATTTTTAATTGTCTTAGAACACTTGATTATCTGAGCAAAATAAGAAAATATGAATTAAAGTGAGGATAAAAAAAATGGATGAATATTGTCAATGTTTTTAGAAAATCCCATGAGGTGTCAATTATTGTTTTTATTTCACCTCTGTTGCTTTTATAAGAACTGTAGAATCCTGCAGCACTGGCCATAGAGTAAAACTAAGAAATATACATGTATGTCTATATGTGTGTGTGTGTATATATATATATATATATATATATATATACAGTATATATAGTTATCGATACGTTTCCAAAAAGTAACTATTGTACCGATTAATGGGTAAAATCATATATTTTGGTATATATCAGTCAACCTCTAATGAAGATCATGATTTGTCTTTCAGTCCCACTTAAATTGAGCTTTTCACCTCAAAGAAGATTTTGAAAGTTCTAAAAACAGGTCTCTTTCAGGCCTTTGGTCAAGGGATTGTATCCCTGAGTCACATAGGGTTTCCCAAGAAGTCCATTAACATTTTAAAAGCAGGACTCACTGGTTGTTGAGTCACTTAGCTGTGGCACTGCCGCCCAATGTGCTCTTAACAATTAATTTTTCTCATTTCCTTCCCAGAACACCAACCTCAGCGCTCAGGACCATGAGAATATTATAGTGGTGAGTGGGTCACTTTTTTTAATTTGTCAGTGGCTTTTAGAAAAATAAAGACGCATGTCCTCTACACACAAGAGTGTGTGAAACCCTGTTGCTAACAAAGGCAGGATTAAGTATACGTAATGTGTCTTAAGGCTCAATGAAACAATTTAGTATAAAACTGACTGTAGAAATAAACAGAATTTGCATGCACAGCTGTTTTAGAGTAGCCTCTAAAAGTTATGCAGATGAAAAGCAACAAGACTCTACATGCCTGTGGAGAAGGTGACTAATGGTTATAATCTATCCGTAGGCCATCGCACCCCTTCTGGAGAATAACCACCCTCCACCTGACCTGTGTGAATTTTTCTGCAAGGTAATTGTGGCTACTTATCTGGCTGTTCTTCAGAAGAATAGGTTTATTAGTGCAGTCATCCCTATTACTGATTAAAGGATAAGTATTTTAGTATTACACTTCGGCTTGCACCTTGTTCCAAGGAAAAATATGCTATTACTCTTCAAAGTGATCAGACATAAAATGTAAACCTGTTGGATGCACAACAGCCAGAAATATCCCATAGAATTGCATTCAATTCTTGAGTCATACCTAGCGACCCCACTATCATAGTGTGAATCTCAATCAGCTTCCTAGCTCCCTATGTCATGAATCAGTATATCATGAACACAATTTCAAGCACTGACAAGGGTGTTCATCCACTGAACATTGGGACACTTATGACTCAAGAACCTGTGACAAGATAGCAAGCTTGCGCATTCAAGATATTCAGACATACAGTTTATTAAATAAATGAATACAAATCTAAAAGTGTATTTTACATTTCTTTTAACAACTCTAAGATTTAAAAGATTGTTTCACTTTTATGGTAATAATGAATGAAAGACATTACAAACAACATATCTAAAAGAGAAAATAAGGCTTGGACTTCATAGTTTACACTTGTGCTCATCTTCTAACGGCTTGAGAGACATCAGAAGACATGACAATGTTTCCGGTAAGGGAACATAATGAGCACCCTGGTTTTCACAGTGCATTGTGGGATTGTTTTAGAGAGCGAATGTTTCAGTGCACTGGAAAGATTTTGCGAATGAGACAGTCCAAAAAATGCCTGACTCCCTGATCAGTGCCCTGACTACTGAACTAGGGATCTGATTGAGATGCACCCATAGAGACTTTGAGTGGCTGTTTTGACTTGGGCCAGTAAACAAACCCAGAATGCTCCAGTAACACTTTATCAAACATAAAGCAATGTCCTAGCAACCACCCACAACACCCTAGCATTGTGGTGGAAAATTTGTCATGGACGCGAACCACTCGGTCAGTACATGTAAAAATCTAGCTCAACATTGAAAAGCTTTCAAGCAAATAAAGCGTTTTCATTTTGCTCATGGTATTACCATGGTGTTTTGAACCATTTATATACCAATGTTAAGCCATGGGATGTAAATATGTTAATCAATGCCATTGTTTGTAATTAAAGTATTACATCTGATACTGTCACTGTACCTTGGTACCACCATAGTATTTGTTTTAGGGGATTAGCTGTAATGATTTTGTTGATTAATATATGTATTAATCTATATGATTTGTGTTATTCCTTTGCATAGCACTGTAGGGAGCGTCCTCGGTCGATGGTGGTGATTGAAGTGTTCACTCCGGTGGTTCAGAGGATCCTCAAACATAACATGGTGTGTGTGTGTGTGTGTGTGTGTGTGTGTGTGTGTGTGTGGCGTGCGTGCGTGCACGCTACACTAGAGGAGCTCTCGAATTCACACATCGCAGCTCCTTTGTTTATGTACTCTCTTCCTGTGTTTTCCTCTGGTTGCAGGACTTTGGGAAATGCCCCAGACTCCGTCTCTTTACTCAGGAGTATATTTTGGCACTGAATGAACTCAACGCTGGCATGGAAGTGGTCAAGAAGTTTATTCACAGGTGAGTGACGTTTTCCCTTATTCAAACACATAGCCCACACATACCAGAGAAAGTGGTCTCTCCGTATACAAGTGAACTCTGTTGTTAGGATTCAGTACTGTGCAAAAGTTTTAGGAACTGGTGAAAAATGTTGCATAGTGAGGATGTCTTCAGAAATAATGCCACATATATTTTTCATTTATCAATTAATATCATGCATTAATATCAAGTCTAGAACTTAAAAAAAGCTAAATAAATGTAAAAAAAAGAATTTTTGGCATATTCAAAATTATGCCACAAATGCTGTCAATTGAGCATAACTTGTATTGAACCTGGAACAATCCTTTTTTTAAATATTTAGTTTTTTTTATGAAGAGAAAGTTCTAAAAATAACTTTTTTCTGAAGAATAAAATTTACATTGTCTGATTATACTAGCAAGCTTATGAGCTTGCCTAATACAGAGGTTCTCAACGTTTTGGAACTAAAGCCCCCCAAGATTCCCCTATCATGTTTTTTTTTTTTAATGCAGAGCGGGTTTTTTTCATTTATGTACATTCTACTTGAAAAGCAATAAAATACACGAGTACCCAAATGATGCCTTGTCTCTGTTTTTTTTTCTTTAAAACATTTTTTTAGAGAGAATTTATTTCTTCTTCAGTTTTATCGCTTAAAAAAAGAAGCGCTAAAACTTTTTTTTCCCGGGAATACAAAATATTTTAAATTATAAAGTTAGAAATTACAAAGAAAATGTTCATTAAGAAGAATTTTCTTAAGAACGTTTTGTGAATCCGGCCCCCGATTTCCGAAGCACACAAGATTCTCATGTTTTATCCATGCCAGCTCGAGTGCATGCTGTCATTAAACAAAAGGGAACAAACATACCAAATACAGAGATTAAAGTTATGTTAATTAAATGAATTATGAAAAAAAATATTTTCACTAGTGGTCTCACACTTTGAAACCCCACTGTATATACAATTGCTAAAGTTAAATTGAGGCTTATTTCAATATTCAATAAAAAAAGATTGTTATTAGTATGTTTTTATTTACAGTTTATTATTAGTTTAAAGTATAAGGGGCTCAGTTATCAGGCGATACCATTTTATTGCTTAAGGGCCAAATATCGGATCATTTATTGATCTGTCACTATGTAGTAACAAAAATCATTCTTATTCTGGCTCCTCCTCACTTGTGAACAAAGAACAGACCTTCATAAGTACACAAACTGTAATATCCTTTTATCTGTCTAACTGTGTCAGTTTAATTGTATGTTTAAGACCTTGCCCTGCATACTTACTTCCCGTTACTGCTTTGCTTTCTTTTGCCTGTCATTCTAAATGTGTTTGGGCATAGGAGTTGTGCTAACCTGACCTTTTCTTATATGTAATCATTACAGCATGCATGGTCCCACAGGACAGTGCCCTCATCCTCGGGTGCTCCCCAATCTCGTGGCGGTGTGCCTGGCTGCCATCTACTCTTGCTATGAAGAGTTCATCAACAGGTGCGTCCAATTCACTGATTCGTCCAGACTCATCCCTCTGTGAAACATGTCGTACCCTTGAGAACTGGGCTGAAAACATTTCTCCATGTTTCCACTCAGCCATAGCTTTAAATCATCTTAAATTACTCAAGCCCCCTTCTCCAACCTTTTTAGTCTGTTTTTAGTGATAAACAAAGTGACGTTGCTGTAGTGACTTATTTGGTCTCACCTGTCCTGTTTGTGTCATTACTCTGAGACTTTGGGCCATGGTGAGCCCACCTGAGATGAATAAGAAACTATTATAAGAAAGGTTCCGTGATCTTTGCCGTTTACAATTTGTTTTGACTTTACACATGAGAGTGAGGAGTTTCAAAGCTCTCTCCCCAGACTTGCTTTTCTTTGCTCTCTGTTCTCTCACTCAATCTCCAATGGCATCAATGGCCATTTAAATCCTTTCCGTAATTATAGTTTCATGGATATTTTGCAGGTGCTTAATTAAATGTGTTTACCATGTAATGTTATTCAACCTTTCATTCAATGTTCCATTTTTATCATTTTAGTCAGCTGTCCATTAGGTACTTGTTAGGCTAATAAGGTCTTTCAAATACTGTGGCTGTGTAGTAGCTTTTTCTAAGGCGCTAGTGTTTGTGAACTTTTTTATTTTGTAGAAATGTGGATTTACATCATCGACGACTTTAAAATTAATTATTAATAATTCAATTAATCGATTAATCATTAACGTTATCGCAAAAAGCATGTGCAAGATTCCAAACACATTGGGCATGTAAACTAATAAATATATTAAATAAATATACTTGAGAAATGCTAGTATTGGTACTACGGGGCTGAACGACTAAGCAAAATAAAATCTAAATTGCGTTATGACCGTGCAATTATCAAACTGCAAAGGCTGCGATTTTAATAAAATAAATATGTTTGTGCGCAGCTCTGTTCTCTGTAGAGTATTTGCACATGCTCAAATCACATGTGAGGTGTATGTGCTGAGCATGTTATATTTACAGCACCTGAGAATCACTAACATAATTGCATAATTCCAATGGCTACTATCATAATCTAAGTGATAATTGATATATATAGGATGTTCCAACATAGTTTAATCTGCTTCAGTTTCACAAGCAAGCCAACAGTGTGCATTTGTCACGAATGTAACATGTCATGCATCGTGCAAGCTGCAGTCTGCACTGTAGCTTTAGATATCTGTATATGTGTTTTTCTACAATTGCTCGCTTGTTTACTGAATGCATTTGTGCAGAAATGGATTAATCAACAATCAATATACCAAATTGTGTAAATTATTAATAACAATAAACCCTATCATAGTTTTATCACAAACATCCCTATTTATGAAAATGTGCAAATATTGAGAGCTGCCTCTTGACACTCTCTCTCTCTCTCTCTCTCTCTCTCTCTCTCTCTCTCTCTCTCTCTCTCTCTCTGCCAGTCGGGACAACTCTCCCAGTCTCAAGGAGATCCGTAATGGTTGTCAACAGCAGAGCGAGAGGAAGCCGCCCATGCCTTTGCGTTTGTTGCGGCCTGAGCCGCCTACACCACCCCTGAACACCACCCTGTCCCCTCTCCCAGCCCTGCCCCTCTCACCACCACCTTCCATCGTCAACTCCAGTGAGATCATGGTGGAACTGGAGCGGAACAACAACACTGCTAACACACTTCGTAAGGCCCCAGTAGAGGGCGACAGTGAGCCCAACCTTATCGACTGTCTACTGGTTAGCCCCGCGCTCAACGCCCTGTCCATTCAGCTGCCTGCCCATGCCGACAGAGTGCTGGGCTGTTTCGCTCTAATCCTCAAGATGCTGTAAGTGTGGTGTCACTGGATCTTTTCTGTTGTAATTCCAAAATGGCCTGTTGTGGTTTCTGTCCTGTTTAAGATGCAAGTATGTAACGGCACTGGCTTTATCTCTGATTGGCAGTGTTGGTAAAGATACTTTGTAACCGCAGCTTGTCAAGCTATAAAGTTCTAAATTTTACATAGTTAAACAATGGTCAAGCTATACTTTTGCAAAGGTAGGAACAGAGAGTTGCTAACAACATTAAAGCTATTTAAGCATCAAAAGCATTTTTTTGTGGCTCAAGGATCTCAATTAAAGTTACAGCATCAAACTTTATTTCTGCACAGTATGTTTTTCAAAAAGTGTTTTCTACATTGTATTTAGTCTAAATGTGTTCAGCACAATATTAATTTGCTACAAAAAGAAGTTAAATTATGTGCAGGGTCTTGTGGCAGTGATGACTTAAATTGCCGAATGGAATCTATTTTTGAACCAGTTTCTTGAAATGAACACTGAGAACCAAACTGATTCATCAAATTTGCTGAACTGAAAACAGCTGAGCTACTGTCACCACTATAATTACTTCCCAACTCTACTGATTGGCCTAATGTAAAATTGTGGGATAGTAATAAAAAGCAATGCCATGTTGCCTTGTTGAAACAAGCCATCCTGCATGTTTAAAACAGTCACTTTGTTACTTCATTGTCCCAATTCTGTTTTAGCCATTACCACCTACACCTGATCCTATTGTTAGCCATCTGTTTGCAGATCACAACTGGGCCTGGCAGTTTTCAGCTTTCACATTAAGCAGCAGCCTTCTTTTTCTTCTTTTTCTCTCTGCAGATCAGACTATGATGACTGGAGACCAGCACTGGCCAGCCTGCTTCAACCCATCCCCTTCCCAAAAGAGTAAGAGTGGCTACCCCCTTCTCATCATGTTCTGCCTATCTTCTACCACAATGGCTTTCTTTGGTATCAGTTGCTGTGCGTCAGCAAATGTTTAGAATATCAACTTTTTATAATAGACATACCTTAGGCACTGGTCACATTATTCAGCAGCAGGATAATCATTTGCTTGAGAGGGATAGGAGAGATTAATATTAAAGGGATACAGTAAAACAACCCCAGATGTGCATGACTTTCTTTTTTCTGCACATCACAAATTATGATTTTTAGAAACATATTTCAGCTCTGTAGTCCATAAAATGCAAGCGAATGAGTGCCAAAATTCTAATCCAAAAAGCACATGTAGCCATCATAAAATATATCCATAGGACTCCAGTGTTTTAATCCATATCTTCAGAAGCAATATGATAGGTGTGGGTGAGAAACAGAGTAGTATTGAAGTTTTTTTTTTTTTTTTTTGGATAGAATTTCTTCCCCCTGACCAGTAGGGGGTGATATGCATGTATGTGAATCACCAAAAATACAAAAAGAAGAATGTGAAAGTTAAAGTGGAGATTGACTGAAAAGGTTGGAGAAATTATAGTTTAAACGCTGGACTCCAATGTAATGGATTACTTTAATGATGACTACTGTGATTTTTGGAGCTTCAAAATTTTGGCACCCATTCACTTGCATTGTTTGGACCTAAAGAGCTGAGAAATATGCTTAAAAATAAAAAATTTTGTTCAGCAGATGAATGAAAGTCATACACATCTGGGATGGCATAAGGGTGAGTAAATGATGAGAATTTTCATTTTTGGGTGAACTATTCCTTTAAATGCATTTATTTTATTAGCCCCTTGCATCATGGCAGTATTGTAGTTTGGTTGCCTTTTGCACTTAGAATAATGCTTGTGTAAATTAGAAGATGTTTCTGCAATTGATATTTAAAAATGAGGACCTCTGCTGAATAAAAAGACAACAACTTGGGTCATGCATATAGCAAATCAAAATTTTCAACTTGAACATTCCACAGACAAAACACGATGAGGACAATCACTCTGTTAGTGCTCTTTGAGTTATCATCACATGATATTACTTAAAGAGAACAAACATGACAACACCAGTACAAAATAATACAATTAACAATAAAAAATGGTAATCATTGAGGCCAAAATTTGCTGATTTATATAAGTCGAGGTGCATGCTAAGACACAGTCTAGCATCCAGCACTGCAGAAAACACTTTTTTGGCCATTATGCCATTATTCTCTGCCTACTTCATTTTCTCTTCTTTCGTTCTCTGTGTTCCCCTTTGTAACATGGAGAAAGACTCTGATCAGGATCTTTGTGTACGTGAGGTGGGTTGGTCTCAGGAGGGGTGGTATGTAGGGGAGTGCACTGACGTGGGCAAGCCACAACAGGGATCTGCTGTGGGATTGTGGGTATTGGCAGAGGTCCTCTGTGGCTCCTGTAATTGGCCCTGCAGGACGGGCTGCATCATTAGGTATCATGGAGTGGTGGTGGCGTAGTGGCTAAAGCACAGGGCTGTTAATCAGAAGATCCTTGGTTCGAACCCCATGGCCACCACCATTGTGCCCTTGAGCAAGGCACTTAACTCCAGGTTGTTCTGGGGGGATTGTCCCTGTAATAATTGCACTGTAAGTCGCTTTGGATAAAAGCGTCTGCCAAATGCATAAATGTAAATGTAAATGTAAATCATTACAGCTCTATTACAGAGCCCTGCGGTTGTCACAGGTGGGGGCTCACCTGTGTTCGTATGCCATGCCAAGCTTCCAGCCTTCATTAGAAAAAGTTAACAACAGCCAGACACATCCCAGAGCACTCATGAAACACATGCAAAACACTTTATGAAGTCCTCACAGACACACACGAAACACTTGTGATGAGTTGAAATTGTAACACCATGCGTGTCAAGGCAAGAACGTCTACAAGCTCAGAAAGCAACTTATGTAATTATTGTGGAATGACGGCACTCTATTTTGCATGTGCCTGATTCAAACATGTTTTCTCTGTTTGTTCTCTCCTCTCCAGGGCCCTTGCACATGCCAAATTCACAAAGTAAGTGACATCAGTAATGCCCCTACTGTATACAGGACGTACAGAACATTAGAGACACTATAAAAGGCTTTATATAAATCATCAGTGACCAACAATCTGATTTGCCTGAGTTTCAGTAAGTGTTAAAGGAATGTTTTGGGTTTAACACAAGTTAGTCTCTATCGACAGCATTTGTGGCATAGTGTCCATACCACATTTTAATCATCCCTCAGTTTTTTAAATAAAGCAAAAATAGCAGTTGAAGTAAGGCACTTGTAATAGAGATACACAAGATCAGGCAAAGCAAAATACACAGTTTCGCTAGTGTAGCCACAGTGCAACAATTCATATGTATTATCAAGAGACTAATGTGGTAGAATCGATTGCTAGTCTTGTCTGCAAAGTGCTATCTAATCTTTCAACTCGGGTCATGACCATGTAAAGCCAGACAGATATTATAAGCATAAGGAGACCAGAAAGGGACTATTCAAATAGAGAAATTAGGACGGTAACACATAACCAGTAGTTCAATCTACCAACGTCAGTGATTGCACTGCTAAAAAGGTATTTTTGACTATTTTACAGATCAAATAACCCATTTTTTTAATTAAGTAATTATTTTAATTGCTACATTTTAACAAAAATACAACAATCCCTCCAGTCATCATGCCCCATAGACTTCCAATGAACATTAATTTGGCCACTTTTCCACCATCGGGTCGAACAGTCCTCATCGCAAAACCGTACCGATCCATGCTGATCCTGGCCAGCTGGCACAGTTAAGGTTAGTTTTTCCACTGTGGTATGTAACAGATCCACCTTTTGACAACACCATGTGAGGTAAACATAGAGTGAGTGCGGTACGCTATGGGGTATGATAGCATATTCTGTTTTTTAGGACTGCTTTTTTCTCTGGTTTTATTCTGCTACAATACAGCAATGACACGGACCACTTGGCTTGTGTTTGCCACTGGACATGAACCTGCAGAAAGTTACAAAGTTCCCAGACTAATAAAAAAGAATATTTATTGACAAAATATTATATAAGTATTATATGAAAATAGTATATGAGTTTAAATGTGCTTGTAATCTACTTCCCTGATGAAAAAGCCATCATAATAAAATCATGAAGATACACTAAATGAGTTGCCATGTACTAAACCATTCCACCAGCATGGTTGAGAACAGTTGAGTATGGTTAGCTAACTGTGCCAAGAAATCCAGGCTGAGTACGGTAAAAAAATCATGTCATGCTCAGAACCATTCGGCCCGATGGTGGAAAAGTGGCTTATGTGATATATGCTTGTTTTTACTAGCTGGGGAATGAAAAATTGTCTTGTGTGGTACTCTGCAGCAGCAGCATAGTAGTTGATAGAACCTGACTTGTTTTGAACCTTGAACATTTGATGAACTTTAAGTTCTGAAAGATGTGAGTGTCTTGAATTATGAAACTTAAATAGTGTTAGTTTAAGCTGATGTGTTTAGTGTCATCTAACAGACCTGTTGTGTTGTGTTTTATTTATTTTAACAGAGAATTCAAATATGTCATTCAGAGGTTTGCAGAGGACCCCAGACAAGAGGTGAGACATGCAAGCTGTTGTTTGCAGCAAGGGTGTTGTTCGATTAACATCTTAAATAAAATGCTTACTTAACATTGCTACTGAAGGCTTAGTAAACAATGGTTTGAATGTGTGTGTTTCTCTCACAGGTCCACTCCTGTTTGCTCAGTGTGCGTTCAGGAAAAGATGGGTGGTTCCAGCTCTACAGTCCAGGAGGCGTAGCTTGCGACGATGATGGAGAGCTGTTTGCTAGCATGGTATGAAAGTTCATATGAAATAAGAGATATCTTCGTTAACTGTCTTTTGTCCTGCCACTGTAGCTACTTTTATCATCTGATGGCTTTCGTTTCTCACAGGTCCACATCCTCATGGGCTCCTGCTACAAGACGAAGAAATTTCTTTTGTCCCTGGCCGAAAATAAACTGGGACCCTGCATGCTTTTGGCCCTGCGGGGGAACCAGACAATGGTGGAGGTACAAATGACTGACTGTTGCTCAAAAAAATCAAGTGAACTGTCCTCTTAGGCTACTTTTTTATGCATCAAAGGCACACTTTGACTCAAGGCATTTCTAAACAATAGGCAGCAAAATTATCCTTCTTTCAAAGATGCCTTGTTTATGGTAGATTCAGCTTTCGAGGGCATGTTCATAGTGTGTATTCACTGACCGTCTAATGCATATTGCACACAGAAATGGCAAGGGGTGGCTGAAATTCTGTAGTTCCAATCTGATTGGCTGGCTTTACGTAACTTGTGTAGACTTGTGCATGTGGGGAGTGTTATTCTATGAACATGTGCTACACGGACGGCCTTAAATATTGCACATCGTCTTTGTGTTTATATTAGCATCACCTGCGGCAAGAGTGCATGGGGTGGCTGATGCCACGAATTGCCCACCTGGAAATTGTGAGCTCCTTGGTTTCAGCCTATGTAAGCCCTTGCATTAATGCACCCCTTCTGGGCTATTATTGTAGTATCAACTATTTTAGGAAAACCTGCCTCTATACGGCACATAAAAGTCATTAGCTTTGCAACATGCTATCATCAGACATTAGGAATCAACAGTAAGTGTTAGTCCAGTCTCTTGTGCTGTTAGGATGCTTCCTTTGAAGTTAGCTGTCTATGTAGACCAGTGGTTTTCAAACTTTTTTAAGAGTGACCCTTTTTTATTTTTTTATTGACGCGACCCATATAAACAAACACCATTTAAAATGTTGCATGCAATCAAATCAAGCAATAAGTATTCTAATATGCAGTATATATATATATATATATATATATATATATATATATATATATATATACACACACACACACACACACATATATATATATAACTAACTTAATGAGAAGGGTGGGCCTGCTTATTCTGCATAATCTGGTCCCAAGCTGATTCGCAAGACGACAGGGCAACACGCATGTCAGAAGCATTCAGTTTGTTTCGCTGTTTGGTCTTCATTTTGGTTAAATCTGAGAATCCAGCTTCACACATATAGGTAGTTGTGAAGGGCAGTAGCAATGAAATGCTTGCTATGCTAAGCATGGGATACTCTGAGGAGAGGCCAATCCAGAACGAAGACAATTTTTCTGTTTTGTGTCGAGTTCTCAGTGTGCTGTCACAGGTTAGTTGGAGCATTTCTGATTCTTTAGGAGTTAAATTCAGTTCAGCGATTGAATCTGTGGTTTCAAAGTCAAAGGGATTTTTCACCCACCGTTTGTCTTTTAATTCATTAATCTTCTCTTGGGGAAAGTAGCGAGAGAAATTCCCCATCAGTGCATCCAGATGTGACTGAATGAGGTGCTTCAGGGCAACGACTGATTTCTTTGACACAACATTTTCTTCAACATGTTTCATCGTTGTCGGGAACATATAGTAGTTTTGAGTCGCAGCTTCCAAAGTTCATGTGACTTCTGGAAAGCCTGAATTTGTTCGCAATGTCTGAAAATATTCTTTTCCCTTCCTTGTAATTTTAGATTCAGTTCATTTAGAACAGAAAATATGTCAGCAAAATAAGAGGTTAAAAGCCATTTCTCATCACTGAATGAGCCTACGAGAGGGGGCGGTTTCTCTGTTAGGAATGCATGTATTTCATCTCTCAATTCGTACACTTGGCTGACCACCCTGCCCTTTGACAGCCATCTCACATCTGTATGAAAGAGTAAATGTGTGTGCTCGGCTCCCAATTCAGTACATATATCCTCGAAATGTTGGCTATTAAGAGCACTACCTTTAATGAAGTTCACAACTTTAACAATATCTCTCATCACCACTTCAAGCTCAGGTGGGATTCCTTTTGGTGCCAAAGCTTCACGATGAATAAAACAATGATTCCAAACAATGATCTGTCCTGCTGCATCCTTAATCCTCCTGACAACTCTGCTATTTTTGCCAGTGATCTTGGCCGCCCCGTCGCTGGTGTTGCCTTTGCAATTGGCCCATTCCAGACCGCATTTTGTCATGTAAGCATTTAACTCTTAAAAATATGTGCCCCGGACGTGCTGGAAGGCAATGTTAGGCAGCACAGAAAATCTTCAACAAATTCACCTTGCCAAATGTACCGAACATAAATCAGTAATGTAGCGCTTGATGCAATGTCGGTGCTCTCGTCCAGCTGAATAGCAAAATTCTTTGCTGACTTCAGTCTCGCTATGAGCTGTTCTTCCAAATTTTGGGCAATATCCCCAATACGACGTGACACAGTATTGTCACTAAGAGGTATTAGTTTTAGCTTTTCAGATGCCTTTTCACTTAGAACTGTATTAACTATGTCTAGTGCCGAAGTATTAATCTCTCTGCAATTGTGTGGGGTGCTTTTTCTTGGGCAACACGATATGAAACTTTATAGGATACCAGGTGCAGTTTGTGAGTACCTGAGCTGATGACTGAATTTCTTGAGCCTTCCTCTGAAAAAAAAGATAATGGTTTGTCCACCAGATTGGCATGACGTGTACTTAAATGTCTTTTCCAACTTTGCTGGTTTCAAACTTTCATTTGCCAACTTTTCCCCGCATACTACACACCTTGGTATTGCAGCATGGCCTGCGTTGGAACATTTGATGAACCCAAACTTCAAAAAATCATCTTTATATGGCCTTACTCCAGATTTCTGCTTTTTCTTTGCTGGGCAAGAACTATCAGTACTGATTCTACTACGCTGTTTGCATGCATCGCCTTCACAATCTTTTCTGCTCATCTCTGCTGTGTGCAGCAGGGTTGGACGAATAAATGGTACTTTTTGATTTTGGCCTGCTCATGTTCAGCATAAAATAAATTAAAGACTGGCTAGTAATGTCACGCTAGTGAAGCCTTTGCATCAACACAGTGATGTAAAATAAAATGGCTGCGTCAACGACATGTGATACTGTACTGAGCACTGCGTAAGGTAAAAAAAAAAAAAAAGTGTTTGATTGCATGTACGTGGGTCAGGTGCCAGAGGTGGAGTATTTATTTTGCATTTAGTTGAATTATGTATTTCAGTGTGCTTCTATTCAAAGTTATTATTATTATTAATATTAAAATGTAATACATTTTTGGAACAATATCTTTACATCATCCTAGTTACCCATTTTGTAAAGACCCACTGAATATACAGCTAACTAGGTTTTTGAACAGATATTCTTTGTGGAGAGTGTGTGCTCTTACCACTAATGCACTCTGTACCGTAGTGCAATGCGTATCTTGATGTAGCAGTCATCCCTGTGTTTGTGTGTGTTCTGAACAGATCCTGTGCTTGATGCTGGAATATAACATCATAGAGAACAAGGACACTCAGCTACAGATCATCTCCACTCTGGAGAGCACCCAGGTGGGCTTGCGTATGTACGAGCAGCTGTGCGACAGACAGAGGGAGCTTAAAGAACTGGTGAGTGCACAAACCTGTTTCACAAATCAACACCCAAGACTTTTTTATTGCAATGCCTAGACTTGGGTAATATGATTGCTAGTCATTTCGCAGTCATAGCTGTGTCGTCAGAGTGCAAGCTCTGCCTGTTGGTTTAACGCAGTGCCCCAATTGTCACAGAAATACACAAGTGACCCATTTACAGCCTTCCTATGTAGACAGCGCTGAATGCACTCTCAAGCGCCACCTGGTGTTTGAACAGCTCTTTCTTTCTCTCTTTCTTTCTCTAGCAAAGAAAAGGAGGACCAACTCGACTCACTCTGCCCTCAAAATCTACAGTGAGTGTGTGTTTGTGCAAAGAATTACTATCTATATATGTGCTCTTTAGTCTTCCTCCCCCTAAGCATTCTACTCTAAGAGAATGTTTTATTGCGTATTTAATTTGGGGAGTCAGGTCCACGTATTTTTCTCATATTACCTCAGCTAGCATCTTTTTAAAAAGTAAAGGATAATTGACATCAAACCAGTCATTATTGCAAAATAAACCTAGACAGGATGATCAGGATTGTCATCCTGAAGAGTTTTATTTTGCGACAATATCCTGCTGATTACACTGCTACTTGCTTAATAAATAAATAAATGGACATGAAATGTTAATTTGAGTTGTTATTATTTTACTAAGTATAAAAAAGGAACTGCAGAGTGATTAGAGAGACATGTAACTACCACAGCTATGTAGGAAACCTGTTGTCTGTGTTATACAAAAATATTTGACTGCAGAATGCAACGACTGACCAATAAGAATCAAGGAATCAGCAGCGCATGCAATAAGCTACCTGAGTGTGTATCTTGGGGAGTGAAATGTACCACAAGCCTTTTTCTTCAACACTTGTATTTTTCTTTCTAGGATGCTGACCTGGCTCGTCTGCTGAGCTCAGGATCCTTCGGCAACCTGGAGAACCTCAGCTTGGCGTTCACCAACGTCACCAGTGCCTGTGCCGAACAGCTCATCAAGCTACCATCCCTCAAACAGCTCAACCTGTGGTCCACCCAGGTCTCAGCTCTCTCTCTCTCTCTCTCTCTCTCTCTCTCTCTCCTTATGCCTATTACACAATCCCCATAGTTCTATATGGTGGCATTTTTGCTTGTGCACGTAAATGTGCATTGCTGAAGTGCAGTTATATGTGTACTTCTTAGGGGAATCAAGTTTAGTGCTTGACCTCAGTTATTATTTTCTTAAAAGCAAAGTAAATTAAGTAGAAACAGTGGCATAAATGTTAATTTGAAACGACTTGCAATTAGTTGCTAATTCTTATTCGTGTGACCGACATTTGTAAGTAAATAAAGTTGAATGAACTGATACGTTTGTGTATATCTAACAAAGGTTTTGTAGCTGACATATAATGACTATAAGTTGAATTTACTTAAAATATATAAGCAGTATATTTGCATCAAGCTTTTTAAGTAGGGATGGTCATTTTGGCTACTCGAGTACTCTTGACTAATTACTCGAGTACTCATCAAGTACTCAAGGGGCAATTACATGTTCATAACTGCATATATAATAACATTTCTGACAAACGTCTATGGCTGCTGCATTGCGTCTTGTTCTAGTGTATCGTCTATTTATTAATATAGGCTGTTATAAAGTAGTATCTTACAAAATGTACAAAAGATTCAAAATATAATGTATCATATTTTGTCATTATGTGAAGATTTGCTGCCCAACTCTGAAAGAATGTGCACAACACACATCTGTCTGTTCTTCCTTCAGGTTATCGTAGTAATCTTAGGAAGTGCGCACCAGTTTTTTAGTGACTGTCTGAACCGTCTATTTTCAAATAACAGGAGATGCCGTAACCATTGCGTTTTAATATGCGTGTTAAGCTGAAGTTCAGTTTCGAAGATGCTGCATTGTGTTCCTGCTCTGTCTAGCTGTTTGAAACACTCATCTGCTGTACACTGCCACACGCGCCTGGTGTGTGTGTGAGTGTGTGTGTGTGTGTGTGTGTGTGTGTGTGTGTGTGTTTCCATCGTTCCAAAATGATGCTCTGTTTTGTTGTTGCTGTGATTCATGAAGCGTTCCATTCAACTCGGAGAGTGAATTTCCACCTTTCAACTGAGGAAAGTGCAACAGATTCACACTTTATATCACATATCTAACTTGATAACTCGAGCGGAAATCTTCATTTATTTCGTCGAGATGCAGGTGTGCGTTACGTCATGCAGGGCAGGAGGTTTAGTCAGTGACAATCATTCACATTTAAATGAAATAATATCCATTAACAAGTCAAAGTTCTTACATTACATGATAATAAAATGTGTTTAGCAAATGTTTTGCAGAGACAGGTGTTCAAAGCACGGTTAATTACACACACTTTGTTTGATTATTGTAACGATAGCATTGCAGCGTCGTATATCAGTTTGGTTGCTATGAGACGTCTCTGATAATCAATGTGCAAAGTCATAACATAATCAATCTCAAAATTAAAAATAAGCTCTATCTTTGATACGTTTGTGTTTAGTTGTCAGGTAATTGTCACTGGATTTTGAATTAAGTGAAAAGTTACATCATGTGTTATCACTATCAATCAAATGTTCTGCTCAATTTATTTATCTTTTTCTTATTATTATTGACTTGGTTTTCGTTATCTCTTTTCTCAGTTTGGAGATGCTGGACTGCGCTTGCTGTCGGAGCACCTTGCCTGTCTGCAGGTTCTGAACTTGTGTGAGACTCCAGTTACGGATGCAGGCTTGCTCTCCCTCAGCTGTAAGAGCACAATAAACATTTTTCCTACTCTAATCTGGGTTATACAGGGCTGTTTACACCCTAGAAATTGTGGGAGATACCCCCCAATATTCAGTTTGAATTCAATTGGTTGATCAGTATGGGTTTTTAAATTTCAAACTTAAACTTTTACATTAGCCCCTCCATCCAAATCTTAAATATTGTTTACATCCAGGCAGCTTTATCACTATTTAGACAGACCAATTGAAAATGAATGGGAGAAATTAAAATGCCCAATATGGAGGGTGTAGAAAAGGAAGTCCCACTTTACAGGTAAAATAGCCAATAACCTTGTAGATAAAGACATCACCTGTCAGTTAACATGAGAATGCATAGCAGCCCGAAAAATATAAAAAACAAATTGTGTGATCGGAGCTAAACTGGAACAATTTATTAAACATTTGTTGTTCAGATTTTACTGATGATTTCAGATATGTTCTATGATCATAATCTTGTCCAACCAGAGATTTTGGTCTTTCCCCATTCAAGTAGAGAGGAGCTGTACTTTTATGCTGCTTAAATCCATAGAAAATAACTGCCCAGGAGTGCTTCAAATACAGCAACCAAGTAGACTGACTTGCCTTGAAAGGGACTTTGCTTTCATTTATTCTGATCTGTTTAAAAGCATTGCCCTATAGCATTCCTAAAAATTGCATAACATTTTGTTTATTATCTTGTACTAAGAAGTCCTTAATAATTGTGAATTTTAATTTTACAGAGAACTCCATGCACGCCCTAGGTATATGTTGGACAAATTCATTTCAAATATTTTTTTACAATTAATTATTTGTATTTTTTTAATGCAGCTATGAAAAGCCTGTGTAGTCTGAATATGAACAGTACTAAACTCACCGCGGACACCTATGAGGACCTGAAGGTAAGAGGGTTGTGACTCAAGCAGACCCTCAGACTGTAATATTGAAACATAACTTGTCTTTCTCAGTCTTTGTGTACTGTAGTTTCTACTAAACAAAGTTTAAGAGCAGTATAAATTAGGTTTTTACTGTCTTTATGCACAATGTGAATTAGGACATGTTACTGAATCAACATCATTCCTAATGTCTTCTAATATCCTAATGATATCTAAATGTCTTTTTCACCCCACCCACAGGCTAAACTACCCAACCTGAAGGAAGTGGACGTTCGCTACACAGAGGCATGGTGAACTTGTTCAACATCATAATTCTAGTGGAGATTTCTAAACGCAGAAAGTCACAGACCCATCATCAGAACACAACATAATCACAAACATGGAGAAACGAGGACAGCATTTATAGGAACATCATTCAAACCCAAGGACCTCATCTCCTCATAATATCATAAACGTGTGTCATCCAAATAGAAAGTCGCTCTTGGTAGTGGCATCAAATGCAAGAATATGTCTTGTGTGACATTATCAGCACAGGAGCCTTGTTTCTAATGACATAATGAAGGGGACTTTTTCGCTTTCAACTGTTTGTTTGTTCTTGCCTTTAATCTCAGACCCCTCGAAGCAACAGTCGCCCTTGTTATTACCTGTGTGTCAGTCGTATCTGGCTTCCTTAAATCAATGTCCCCTAAATCTAAGGATTGCATCCCTTTGTCCTTTTTTCCCCAGAAGTCAACTTTGGTTTGTCCTTCTCCTTGAACTATCTGGAGCCATTTCCCCTGTGGTACCAGCGTCTGGTGAAGGCCTGAATATTCAGAGCCACATTCCAGTACAGTTTTGAGATCACCTCCTGTGTGGAAAGCCAAAATGTCCTTGTTACATGCTCTTGGTTGTTTCAGTTCATTCATTTTGCTTCCACACAGAAATTTCTGATGTAAAATGTATCTAAAAATGCTCACTTCTTGACCCATTCATCTCTATTTCTGTCGCTCTGAAAATAATTTTTAACAACTTGAATCTTTAAGCATATTTTCTATACACTGCTTTCATATGTGTTTGTATAGGATGAAAAAAAAACCTCTGTATCCCCTTTTGATGTTTTTAAAGCAGACATTTCAGGTGTTTGCTCTACAGCAAAACAGAAAAACTATTATTTGTGTTTGTCTTTTTCATTTTTTCTCTCTTTTTTCAGCCACATTGTACAGTTTAATTTGTATTTTACACCCATATTTAAGAGCATGGTTGTTCAGGAAGTAGTCTGGGACTACTTTGTATTTATGAGCCCCATTTATTTGGTTTCTCTGGTCTTTTTTTTCTTTTCTTTTATCAAGTACTTTTGTCAACTAAACCAAAATGGTGCCTAAAAACATTTTCTGTAAAGATTGCATCACCTAGCAACTCTGAGGAAAGTCAGCATAGTTGTACATAGATATACATTTTGACTTTTAAACTGATGAATAGGCTTTAACCTGTAAACTTGCTGTGGTTGCCTAGAGGTCAATAGGAGTCACCACGAGTGTCCTGCCATAACAGTTAAGAAAATGTTCTGTATATTTATAGAAAATGAACTATTAAGCCAAGATTTCTGCTATGTTCGTTATGGCTTATGCAGTTTAACCTTTTTTTTATATTTTATTTTCTCACTTTTGTGATAAATCTCTCTGAAAACATATAGTTTTTCATCACTTAAATAAGTTACTGACAGTCTCTTGATTAGTAGAGAACTAATACTATAGAAACAATATCTCATATCTCATGAAAAATAGTGAGACATAAAACGGTCAATTTAAGTTGCAATCATAACTTAAGTGGTTTTCTTTAGAAATTCTTATTCTGATTCATGTTTACAAAGGAGGGTCTGTTTCGACTCCTATTTAAAACTAGAGAAAGATGGACTGTGTACCGAGTTGCTGCCCCGTCCGTGTGGCCGGTCTTAAACTAGGCAGTTTTTGATTGGCCCAGCTTATGTGTGCTTAAAATTTCACACAGAAATAGATGCCGTCCAGGGGGAGTTCAGGACTGGGTTCCATAAATGGCATTGGCACCAACTTGCGTTCTGCCATCTTTAGTCTGAACCTTGCATAGTTGCATACTGTATAATGTACATACAAGTATATAATTTCCTTCCACTCTCTGTTTGATATTTCTGTTTCTCTTTCTCTCATGTTTTTGGGAGACTTTGGTTGCCTTCATTTTTTTTAGATGAGTGCATATGGTTGCCTATTTTCGTTCACTCCCTCCCACAGGCCAAATGCACTGTCATTGTGTTCAGTGGTTGTTTCTTTTAATTATTTTTATTGTTTGACATTTTGAGAAGGTCAATCCATTTTTGTTGTCTTATTTTATTAGATTCTTTTTTTGCCTCTTTTTGCATGTTGCATCTGCAGATGTTGCATTTTGTAATTTTATCATGGAGATTTAAATATAAAGGGTAAAATCACTAGTTCTAAAACCAGCCCTACACTTAAACTTCTTCAACCACTTACCATGTGGATCAGTACATGTTTCTAAATGTGAGAGATGGACAGAATTCATGCGTGTATGTTCTACATTTGTGAGTGGACTGGAAACTGGCATTTTGTACGCTAGTGAAACTCAAGCAGTGGTAACAAGAAAGTCATACTTGTTTAATGGTCTTCAGTTGCTGCTTTTAACAGCAGACCATTTTTCTCTGCGGGAGAAGGAATTTAGGGGAATGGGTTCCCCCAATACTCATTTTGCCTAAAAGATTTCAAAAAATGCCATCTTTTTGTCTTGATTCAAGAACACCGAGACAATGGCGAATCTATTTATTTTAGTGGAAATTGTGTTTTTACTTCAGTAACTTGGGAAACTGTTTCCTCCACACCTCTTATTATTTGTTATTATGGAGTTCACTGTGCTATTTCTGTTTCCAATGTTTTCTTACCTACATCTTCTTTTTGATCCTCCATTTTTTGAAAGTGCTTTCTGCAATGTTGAATTGAGATTGAGTCTTAATATGATTTGGGTGGGGTTCCTACAGCCCCAGTGGCACAGCCGTGTACATAAAAAGAAAAGACCTGCATTTCCCATGACTCCTGGAGTTTCTTTTGTGTTTATCTGCTCCTATCTACAGCTGGGTTACTGTTGCTCTATGGCTGATGTAATGAGAACACACAAACTTCAACAGGAAAATAAGCCTAATATGTGAACCAGTTTCAATCAAAATAAACTGTCTGTGAATATGTTTCAAATAGAAAGCTTGCAAAGGTTTTGTTTTTTTTAATGATTATTATTGGTATTGATATTTTATCTAAACATTTGCCTTTGTAATGTTATTTTTTAACTATAATTTTACAGTATAGTGAAAACTACTGTTTCATAACTAATAACAATGACAGTCCCATTTAAAACAAGTAATGGCATCTATAGTAGCACTGGTATTGGTAATGGTATTCTGCCAATCTCTTTTACGTGAATCCAAACATTTAAGCACATTGTTAAATCATCCATCCTGACCGACAATGCCAAGAATGCTAGATCCTATCTCCCACTAGACCTCAATCTCTGTCAGAAGATGATATATATCCAAATATGAAGAGTTTTGTCTAAAACCCAGTCATCATCAACAGTTTATGATTTAAAGGAATGTTCCGGGATCAATACAAGTTAAGTTCAATCGACAGCATTTATGGCATAATGTAGATTACCAAAACAAATTATTTTGAATCATCCCTCTGTTTCTTAATACAAAAAGCATAAATAAAGGTTACAATGAGGCACTTACAATGGAAGTGAATGGGGCCAATTTTTGGAGGGTTTAAAAGGCAGAAATGTGAAGCTTAGAATTTAATAAAAGCACTTGCATTAATTATTCTGTTAAAACTTATGTATTATTTGAGCTGTAAAAAGTTTTAAATAGTCATTTTAGGGTGTAATGGCAACAAAGTTGTAGAATTGGCTGTACACAGAAAAAGTTAGTAAGTGATTCTATCAGACAAAAATCATGTTTACATGCATATTGTTTGTCTTGTGGCTGTATTTTTACATTAAACAAATTGGCCCCCCATTTACTTCCATTGTAATCGCCTCTCTCAGTCAAAATGTATTTTTGTGCTAGTCAACATGCCACAAAAGCTGTCGATTGAGCTTAATTTGTATTGAACCCAGAACATTCCTTTAACTCTTCTACCAGCCCAAGAACCAAGCAGAGTCAGCAGGGAAAATATAGCTGGAGGAAAAAGTGATGGTAAAAATGTGTTTATTGAATAATCTTAGTTGCATCTCTCAATGCTCAGTCCGACTAATCCAAATTTAACAACTGTTCTCATACCAAGCAAAGACAATGGAAAATTACTGCTTCATAACATCGTCCCGTAACGTTAAACACCTTGAAATGGAAACCTCTATTTATCTCCAAATTTTGAAGACAATACAGCACACCTGATAAGATTAAATTGAAATAATAATGCATAGCAAAAGCAAGAAACAATGTAAAAAGGAAAATAACAATATAAGTACATGAGTAAATATATAAAGATCTAATGAATTACAAAGCAGATGTAGGTTTGCTTTCGAAAAGCCTCACACACCCAGGTTGCCTTTAAAATCTCAAGTTAGATCATTAGATCCAACAAAAATGACAAATAAACACAAATATATGGAAAAATATAAAATAATAGCTAAAGATCATGTTCGGTTCATCCTGATTGCTGCTCTGTAGTACCTCCCCAAAAATGTTATTACTGTTTTACTAGTAAGTCCACCAGTTGACATCAATTCCTTGGTGATCTGGGGGCAGGGGGAAAGAACTGCTAAATGTCTCCTTCACAGCAAAGGAAATAAACCACATGCTTCTTTTCACCACATGGGCATTGTCAAGCCTGTTAATTCCTCTTGGGTAAGACTTGTTGTTGACTTCAATCCTTTAGAGAAAACAATGGGCCCATATTACATCTCTTTTCAGGAGACTTGTTATTTATTGCTCAATGGAAGGTCAAAGACAAAAGGCTAATGCTGTTTGTGCAAAACGTCTACAAAATTGCTTCATTACATGTTTGGCTGCAGTTTCCAAGTGAAATGGTGTCATAAACAGACAACGTTTTTAATGAGTAAAATGTACCTTCCTAATGTAAAACTTGAACCTAAACCTAACCTATAGTGTTCTAAAAGCAAATGAGAGGTAAACAAAACACCTTAATACCTTAACCAATGCCTAAACCCAACCGAAAGTGTTGAAAAAGCACATATTCTGTCATCTCATGTCATCAAAAAGCACATGTCATCTCATGTCACTTCTTCTATTTCAATTTTGTCTCACATACCAGTTTGTGTTTGGCTGGTCTCGAACAACGGTCTGTTGTTATAAGTCCAACACTTATCAAGTGAGCTACCGCAGAAGCTAATTATATTTGAATAAGTGTGTAAATGTTGGTGGGTCTGTCATACAAGTGCCAAAATGTGTCAATGTTAAAATGATGCATTATAGTAAAAGTGTTTCGATATCATGGCATCAGTGTGAGAGTAATAGTGTGAAAAATAAGTGTTAATTAAGTCTTGTCAGCCGTTATAGTCTGGATTTGTGTGAAAGTGAATAAAACGCACAGTTGTTGTGGCACCTCTCGTATTAATTTCACCAGGAAACTGCTGTGAAATGTGGAAAATGGCACGTAAAAGTCAATTTGCTAAAAATTCATTTTAATAATGTTCATTCTATGTTGTCCACTTTCTTTGCATGGACAAAAGCGTCTTGAACATTTTTCAAAATATATCCTTTTGTCTTCAGCAAATGAAATGATGATTAAGAGATCTGATGGTCTAATATAGAGATGTCAGTTTGTGTGTTCCTTACCTCCACTTCAGGACTGTAAATCTATATGCACCAGAAGAGATGCAAGATCCAGGTTTTCACCAAACATGTTCTTCAGAGGGACAGACCGATATCCTAACAAAAATAGTATAGGGCCAAAACAGGATTCAGCTCAGAGACCTTTTTGAATTCATATAAATGGATGAAATTATCACCTTTTTTTTAGAGAGACTTGCATAATTATTCCTTTTCTTGGCTAGGTTTTTCTGTCTACAACTAGTTCTAAATTGTATGGCTTCACAGTACAACACCATTACCTTGTTACATGCACAACATATTTGTAAGTGAGTTATGAAGAAAGATAAACAAACTAATGCTCCTTTAGTTAATTTAGCAGCCAAAAATGAAAGATTTCTGATGCCTAAACATAAAATCTGAGAAATTACAGGAAATATTTAAAAAGCACATAAAATATTTGTGAACCATTATGGCTAAAATATAGACTGGATCGACTTACCTGAGCGAATAGCTCTAAAAGGAAAAGTTGCCTGGGCAATAAGCATAGCGTCAGAGAATATGTCCTCCTCACTAACCACAAAGCGCAGGAAGGAAAGGTCTGGCTCAGACACCTCAAAATATTTTGGTGGATTATTTGGGCCCAGCCACACTGGATGCATTCCATTACACTCTGTGAGGATATCATTGACATTTAACATTCCTGTAATCTAAAACAGTCCATGGAAGATTTAAAAGTCACTGAAAGGAAAAGTTAATCTAAAAATTGTCACAAAAATGGAACACAAAAGTAGAATTTCTAAAGAACAATTATGCACCTCTTGCAATACAAGGACAGTGCATAGTGACCATGACTATGATACTCCAAAAAAAAATAAAAAATAAATTATGATAAATCAAATCTCTATATTCCAAGTCTTCTGAAGACACACAGAAGCAAAATTAATTATTATCTGGTAATCTCTTCCTCTCCTGAAGATCATATCTATCCTGTGACTGCATCCGGAATTTAAAAAAGTTGCACTGACTGCGTTTAATGACATTGACATTTTTGAATCTGAACATGGGTTAGACTTATGTTTTGACAAAAATTTTGGTCTGTTCCTCACACAAAGCTGTTTTATGATTTCAGTAATCTGCAGTTAATCCAGGATGGAGTTCAAAGACATTATTTTATACAGTGATGGGCAGTACCTTCACTACAATTAGATAAGCTATTATCTTAATTGCATTTCTGAGTTGCGAGGTGGTAGCCTTTCCCGTTTTAAAATAGAGTTCCTTTTCAGTAGCGATTTGACAAGGTAGCGGCGTAGCGTTGAGAAAACTACACCGCTGCATAATGCCTTGTAGCATACCGGGTGTTTACTATCACCAGTTTTGAATCAAAACTGTAGATTTCCGATCACAATTTAATCGCTCATCTGAGTCGGATCTTTAAAAATGAATTTGTCACATGTGATAGGAAAGTAGTCTGAATCGGTTCACAATTCAATCTGAATGACTCAGAAAGTTTGCGCACGCGCTGCTGAATCATTTGTGCTCTCGCTTGCAAATAAATTCACAGAGTAATTTATAACACGGAAATAAAGATAATGCTGGTTGCTGTGGATCTACAATCAATGGAAGCGAAACCTGCAAATGCGTCCTATCGTTTGCCACTGACGAAGGTCTTTATAACGTTCAACACTTTGACAGCTTGTAAACGGCTTATGCAGGTAAATACATTTTCCAACCAAAAGATTATCAAAACACGCATAAGCCTACACAAAAACACGTAAAAAGTACCATGGCATTACCATTAAATTATGTTTAAATGGGTATGGGTTTGTAGAGGTAGTAGTATAAATATATATATATAAATTTTTTTTACAAATAGTTAAATTTTGAACACGTAGGTTCGTATAAGTAGCATGTCTAAATATGAATTTCTATATTTTTTTGTTATTTTGTTTTTTACGTGCACATACAGGTACATATTGCACCATAGGCCTACTGTATACTTTTCTGTTTTTTGTGTTTTTTTACGTGCACATACCGTTACATATTGCACCATACTGTATACTTGCATACTGTATTGCACTAAACTGTACTATATACTGTACCAAGGCTTTGATAAACATTATGTGAATACCTCTTTTAGGTGCTTTGACTATGACGGTATGCTCCGTGTATCTGCGGTTAAAAAAGTAGCTTAAATGTAGCAAGCTACTTTTGGCGTGTAGTTTGTAGTGTAACTTGCTAAATTCTCTGAAGTGCAGCTTTTAGCTTAGATTAACACAGTAGTTTGTAGCTTAGCTTGTTACATTTGTGGAGTAGCTTGCCCAACACTGATCTTACAGTTCATACAAAATCTATGTTTAAAAACTGGCCCTTAACACTTAATTAGTTTACTCATTTTAAACCATTTTAAACTATGCACTGCACAAAAATCACTAATATTGTCATTATATTCATGATGTTAGTGAGAGGGGAATTGGCCCCCACAGTGAGTCTGGTTTCTCCCATTTATCAACATCTTATGGAGTTTTGTGTTACTTGCCACAGTTGCCTTTGGGGTTATTAATACAATTATTAATTAATTAATTAATTTTAAACACAATTCACAAATCATATTTAATCAAACTACACAATGATGACTAAGACTTTATAGATATTACAGTTTTATCTTCTGTTAATGTCTGATCTTCCGTAAAGCTGCTTTGAAATGATGTGTGTTGTGAAAGGCGCTATACAAATAAAAATGACTTGACTTCGAATATATTGCATACGCCTTATAGACTTATACTTTTGATGTATATTTGTCCTTTTTGGAGCTCAAAATTCACTGGTCACTGAATGACAATTCAACAACAACAAAAATTTTTGTGTTCTCAAAATTCTCAAATATAAAAGATCTTAAGCCCTCTCCCTTACTGCAGACAGTAGTCTTGAAACTGTAGTCTTCTGCTTGACCTATACTGTTTGTGTATGGCCACAGCTCAACCTGGACAAAAGGACTGACAATGTGTTCCAGATTGGGCAGATGCCTAGCTGCTATCACCTGCAGGAAACAGAACATTGCTTTTTTCCAATTGTACCTCACAAATATAAAGAGGAGAAATACTGATTCTATTCAGTTTACTCATTCAATTCTGATTTAACATTTCACTCAAGTCATTATTCTAGAAAAATATATACTGAATTAACAAAGAATGCATTGTAAAGGGAACAGTGGAGTATTTACTCTGATTCTAATGTTTTGTTTTGATGTCTTCTTCTTGGTTGGATCTAGCATCCACTCTGGTTTAAGTACGTAGCCGGTCCCTCCATTCAGACTGAAGAGAGCACTGTTAAGCTGAATGAACATATCTGGTGGGAAAAAGAGAGAGTTCATTGAGGTGTATTTAAGTCATTTTTAACTAAAAATCTCCACTTTTGACCAGCCCGTAGCCAGTAGGTGGCGATATGCATGAAGAATATAAATCAACAAAAAAACAAAAGAACAAAGTGAAAGTGAATATTTATATTAAAAAAGTACTTAAATATTGATCTGTTTCTTATCCACACATCGCTTTTAAAGACATGGATTAAGTTTTATGGATTACTTTAATGCTGCCTTTATGTTCTTTTTCAGAGCTTTAAAGTTCTGGCCATTTACTTGCATTGTATGGACATACAGAGCTGAAATATTCTTCTAAAAATCTTCACTTGTGTTCTGTAGAAGAAAGAAAGTCTTACACATCTGGGATATCATGAGGGTGAGTAAATGATGAGAGAATTTTCATTTTGGGGTGAATTATTCCTTTAATTTCAGACCAGTTTTGAAGGTTAATAAAAACAATACAAGAATTATCATCAAGAATATGATTTTTGCCCTAATATCAAAAGGTCTTACTAGAAAAAAGAAATGATCATCCAATGTGAATTTTCTTGATAAAAAATAAATAAATAAATGTTTTCCATCTGAAAGGACTAAATATTAAATTAAACAAAGTACAATAAAATGCAAAGTAATCTCTTCAGTAATCCAAATACTTTTTGAATATAACTAATTACCAATGATATAAATTGTAACTAGTGGAATACAGTTACTTATATTTTGTATTTTAAATACGTAATCCCATTACATGTATTCCGTTAATCCCCAACCCTGTGTACAGTGGAAGGGAATGTAATGCAGAAGAGGTAGGATTTGTTAAATAATATAATTGACTAGGCTATGTATTGCACGTAATTATAGTAATGTTTTAACTGTTCATGAGATGGATAGCCTGAGGGAAAAAAAAAACTGTTCTTGTGCCTGACAATTCTGGTGCTCAGTGCTCTGACGTGTCGGCCAGAAGGAAGCAGAGTTATTTTACCAGCCCTTTTTTTCCCTCTGGAATTGTACAGATCTTGAAGGGAGGGCAAGGGGCAACCAATAATCCGCTCAGCAGTCCAAACTGTCCTTTGTAGTCTTCTGATGTCAGATTTCATAGCTGAACCAAACCAGACAGTTATTGAAGTGCAGAGGACAGACTCAATGACTGCTGTGTAGAACTGTTTTAGCAGCACCTGTGGCAGGTTGAACGTCCTCAACTGGCGAAGGAAGTACAACCTCTGCTGGGTCTTTTTCACAATGGAGTCAATGTGGGTCTCCCACTTCAGGTCCTGTGAGATGGCAGTGCCCAGGAACCTGAGTGACTCCACTGCTGCCACAGTGCGGTTCATAATGGTGAGCGGGGTCAATGTTGGGGTGTTCCTTCTAAAGTCCACAATCATCTCCACTCTTGAGTGTGTTCAGCTCAAGGTTGTTTTGACTGCACCAGTGAGCCAGCCGTTCAACCTCCCTTCTGTATGCTGATTCATTGTCCTCTTGGATGAGGCTGATGACAGTAGTGTCGTCTGCAAACTTCAGGAGCTTGACAGAGGGGTCCTTTGCGGTGCAGTCGTTGGTATACAGAGAGAAGAGTAGAGGGGAAAGCACACATCCCTGGGGGGCACCAGTGCTGATTGTACAAGTGCTGGTGGTGAATTTCCCCAGTCTCACTAGCTGCTGCCTGTACGTCAGAAAGCTGGTGATCCACTGATAGATAGACATGGGAACAGAGAGCTGGGTTAATTTATTCCATAGGAGAGCTGGGATGATGGTGTTGAAAGCCAAACTAAAGTCCACAAAAAGGATCATTGCATATGTCCCTGGTCTGTCCATGTTGCAGGATATGATGCAATCCCATGTTGACTGACATGTTGTAGTTTTGTCATTCAGGCCTCTCCACATTGATGCAGGGTCGTTAGCTGAAAACTTGCTTTTCAGCTTCTCAGAGTAGCTTTTAGCCACTTTAATTTCCTTACTGTGTTTTTGTCCCAGCTTCTGTAACCATCCTCTTTGGCATGACAAAGCTGTCTGAGTTTCTGTAAACCATGGTTTGTCATTGTTGAACATTAAATAAGTCCTAATAGGAATGCACATATCCTCACAGAAACTGATATGATGTCACTGTATCTGTGAGATGATCCAAATTGGTGTATGCAGCTTCAAAAATACTCCAATCAGTGCAGTCAAAGCAGGCTTGTAGTTCCAGCTCTGCTTCATTGGTCCATCTTTTAATAGTCTTTATTAAAGGTTGAGCTGATTTAAGTTTCTGCCTGTAGGTCGGAAGATGAACCAGACTGTGATCAGAGAGTCCCAAAACTTCAATAGGGACAGAGTGATATGCATCCTTTAATGTTGTGTAGCAGTGGTCCAGTATATTTTGATCCCTGGTGGGGCATGTAATGCGCTGTCTAAATTTTGACAGTTCACGGGTGAGATTGGCTCTAAAAATCGCAGAGAATAAGAATGACTGAGTCGAGGTATTGTTGTTCCATGTCTGTAATCTGATCAGCCAGCTGATCCAGTGCCGCATTCACACATGCGTGTATTTCTACAAAACGTTTTGTGTAATACAATTGCAGTTTAGACTATTAAGACTACAGTTTAGTGCAATGCAAGTTATGTTGAATGAAGTGGCATTCAGCCCAAAACAAACAAGTACAGCAGGTATTTTATGTTAGCTCCTTCTGTGCACAATAAGCAGACAAACAATTGTTTGTAGCCTACAGAAACATACCTTTATACCAGACACAAAGAGAACAACAGATACAAAAAAAAAGTAGTCGGTAGAGTACAGACTTTAGTTAAAATTAATACCACACGGTATTGGATTTACAAAACGAAAAATGTATTAATGTTAGTAATCTAAAAATCAGAAATCCGCATTCTTTCCTCTCGAGGTTGCACCAGACATCTGAGTGAGCCAAGCTTCTGATCGGTCACAGAAATCGGCACATTCTGATAAAAATCAGGATCAGATTGATGAACGAATTTAATGCTGCTGATTCGTTTACAGATTTCTTCGATGAAATGATTTCTCGTATGCAATTAAATCTATAGATAAGATTTTTTTAAACCCTGACACATCCATTGTAACAGAACAGGATTTTATGAAGTGGGAAAGACGTTAGCGGTGAGACCGCTGTCATTTTGGTTAGTTTTATGGTGCATTTACATAATGTCAGAATTACTGTAATTACCAGAGGGCAAAATAGATATTCGAGTCCTTCTATCAAGGGAGCCTACAATGTTAACAACAAAATGTATAGCATTGCGGCCCCATAGACATTTAATGGGTGGTACACTGGCGAGGAGACAAAGCCATTTTTATTGGATGTCTATGAAGGAGATGTTTCAGTGTGATAAATATACTGCCTTTGTGAGGAAACGGCTCATCACTTAATATATTGACCGCCTGTCCACTAATCTTAAAAAAATTAAATGAAACTATCCTTTTGGAATGAACTATGTGTGGAGTTTACAATGAGAACATTGCTGTTTTAGAAGAGGAGACATCCGGAATTTTGCGAAGAGTTGGTTTTAGTTTACGTCTCTCCCCATTCATTTGTATGGTTTCCGCAAATGGTGACATATTGTCGTAACACGCTAGTTGACTAACATTCTCTCCAATGGTAAAAACGTCTCTGGTTACACATGTAACCTCGGTTCCCTGAGATGAAGGGAATGAGACATTTCTATGGGGCATTCTTTCCTCGACGACCTAGTTGAAACCCTTTTACAATAACACCAATCTTCTGATTGGCAATGGTGTTTGAGACCTATTCAAGTGGCGTTCAGTCACCATTTCTTCAGATTTTTCTGACTGAGGGACAGAGGGCATTACTCTTTCCTCAAATCTCTGAAGCAGTAGTGTGGCCAGCTGTTGCAATGTCTCATTCCCTTCATCTCAGGGAACCGAGGTTACACATGTAACCGGAGATGTTCCCTTACGATTCAGTTTCCTGAGCATACAGAAGTGCTCGTAGTTGAACAGGTAAGTAAATGTGGTAAACTTGAATATCCCAAAGTCACTTATCTTGTGTGTCTGAAGAGGATCGTAGACAACCTATGAGGATAATCAGGGTAAGTAGATCAAGTGTTATTGCCAAATTCGTAGAATAATTCCTCTAGTAATTTCCAGAACAGATCGTAGAAAATCAGTAACAGAGAGAAGTTGATTTAACTGCAGCTGAATGAGAGGGAAGTCCAAGGTACCTCACAACAAGGTTAGACACTGACTGAGCGTGAGAGTGCTGTTTAAGTGCAGGTCCAAATGAGGTGCAGGTGGGCGTGATTGAAACACCGGTGAGTGAGAGCAGGTGACTGATGGAGAGGGAGTGGATATGTGACACATAGGGAGTGCTTGTGACTTCACTGTGGGTATTATAACCACTAACCATAAGCTTAAATATTGGGGGCTGTATTAATTATAACTGGTAGCCTACCCATAGCAGAGGGTTTTGGCATACCCGTTGGATATATAAAAGCGCTCTAAACAGAGAGGACTTGTGAAGAGTTAGATGACATGTCAAGTAAAACCTTGCAAACGTGTTTTGTGGAGACCATCCTACTGCCAGACTTAGTCCTGCAAGGACACCCTGTTTGTCCATACCTGTCACCATTCCGTTGTTGTCTGCCCTGGGTCTCACTTGTCTTTGTCAGAAACTACACTTCCCATGATCCTCAGCCCTCATCACTGCCAGCCCTGTGTCATTGTGCTCACCTGATTGTAGTTTGTCTTCATCATGTCTCCAGTGTATATAAACCCTGTTTGTTCTCCATTCCCTTGTCGACCGTTGATGTATATGGATGCTTGTTTCCGTGTTCTTTAATGTTCATCCTGCCAGTTTAACCTTTGTATGTTTTTCGTGTTTTGTTGTGTTTCCCCATTGCGGGTGTTTCCTTTGTTTTTGTTTTGTCTGTTTAGTTGTCCAATAAAGCATACCCTGCATTTAGATCCTCGCCCCTCGCCCATCGACCATCGACCAACAATGGATCTAGTAGGGTTCCACACTGAGGTGGACTTGTCTGTCCGAGAGTTCTCCCATTTCTTCGCCAGCGTGGCCAGTTACACCGGCTGGGATGACCACACTTTGAAGGTGGCGTACCGGTTCAGTGTACCCAAACACCAATGGTGGGAACTACAGGAGACCGGAGACTACACTTGGCAGGAATATGTGGGACTCATCACAGAGGAATTTGCTGCCGGGGAGCCACCTCTCCTGATCCCGGCTCCCGCCTCGGGGCTTTCCTCTCCAGCCACGGTGAGTGAATCAACCCCCACAGCTGCCGTGGTCAACGAACCAGCACTGCCAACTTCATCCGCCCGGAGGAGGAGGAGAAGAGGAAAGGCCTCTGCTCTCCAGCCTCCGCCAATCACGGTCAACCAGTCAATGCCTGCAGCCCTGAACGTCAGTGAGCCAGTGCCTGTAGCCTCGAATGTCAGTGAGCCAGCGCCTGTAGCCTCGAACGTCAGTGAGCCAGCGCCTGTAGCCTCGAACGTCAGTGAGCCAGCGCCTGTAGCCTCGAACGTCAGTGAGCCAGTGCCTGTAGCCTCGACTGTTCAAGAGCCAGTGCCAGTAGCCATGACCGTCCCAGAGCAGCGCCTCTCGAGCCTTCCAGGCCTCCGCCTCTCGAGCCTTCCAGGGCTCCGCCTCTCGAGCCTTCCAGGGCTCCGCCTCTCAAGCCTCTCGAGCCTTCCAGGGCTTCGCCCCTCAAGCCTCTCGAGCCTTCCAGGGCTCCGCCTCTCGAGTCTCTCGAGCCTTCCAGGGCTCCGCCTCTCGAGTCTCTCGAGCCTTCCAGGGCTCCGCCTCTCAAGTCTCGAGCCTTCCAGGGCGCCGCCTCTCGAGCCTTCTAGGGCTCCGCCCCTCGAGCCTCCCAGGGCTCCGCCTCCCGAGTCTCTCGAGCCTCCCAGGGCTCCGCCTCCCGAGTCTCTCGAGCCTCCCAGGGCTCCGCCTCCTGAGTCTCTCGAGCCTCCTACGGCTCCGCCTCCCGAGTCTCCTAGGGCTCCGCCCCTCGAGCCTCCCAGGGCTCCGCCTCCCGAGTCTCTCGAGCCTCCCAGGGCTCCGCCTCCCAAGTCTCTCGAGCCTCCCAGGGCTCCGCCTCCTGAGTCTCTCGAGCCTCCTACGGCTCCGCCTCCCGAGTCTCCTAGGGCTCCGCCTCCCCGAGCACCCTGAGCCTCTCGAGCCTCCTACGGCGCCATCTCCCTCGGCTCCGCCTCTAGAGCCTCCTACGGCACCACCTCCCTCGGCTCCGCCTCCAGATCCTTCCAGGTCTCCGCCTCTAGAGCCTCCTACGGCGCAGCCTCCCACGGCTCCGCTCCCTGAGTCTCCAGAGCTTTCCATGGTTCCGCCTCCTGAGCCTTCCTCGGCTCAGCCTCCAGAGCCTCCCTCAGCTCCGTCTCCTGAGCCTCCCTCAGTTCCGTCTCCTGAGCCTCCCATGGCTCCGCCTCCTGAGCCTCCCACGGCTCCGCCTCCTGAGCCTCCAGAGCCTCCCTCAGCTCCGCTTCCTGAGCCTCCCTCAGCTCCGCCTCCTGAGCCTCTCTCAGCTCCATCTCCAGAGCCTCCCTCAGCTCCGCCTCCTGAGCCTCCCATGACTCCGAATCCAGAGCCTTCTACGGTCCCACCTCCTGAGCCACCCATGGCTCTGCCACCTGGATCTTCCACGGCTCCACCCTCCATGGCTCCGCCTACCTCGGCTCCACCCTCGGAGTTCTCCATCCCTGTCCTGTGGCCACCTCCCAGGCCTCCTGAACCTGTCCCCGTTCTGTGGCCGCCTCCCAGGCCTCCTGAACCTGTCCCTGTCCTAGGGCCACCTCCCAGGCCTCCTGAACCTGTCACCGTCCTGTGGCTGCCTCCCAGGCCTCCTGAACCTGTCCCCATCCTGTGGCCGCCTCCCAGGCCTCCTGAACCTGCCCCCTGTGCCCCCTTGGACTGCCTGTCTGCCCCCTGTGCCCCCTTGGACTGCCTGTCTGCCCCCTGTGCCCCCTTGGACTGCCTGTCTGCCCCCTGTGCCCCCTTGGACTGCCTGTCTGCTCTCTGTGCCTCCTTGGACTGCCTGTCTGCTCTCTGTGCCCCCTTGGACTGCCTGTCTTGTGCCACTTTGGTCTGTCTGTTTGCCCCTTGTGCTCCCTTGGTCTGTCTGTTTTCCCCTTGTGCTTCCTTGGTCTGTCTGTTTGCCCCTTGTGCTTCCTTGGTCTGTCTGTTTGCCCCTTGTCCCCTCTTTGGCCTGCCCACCCCCTCACTCCTTGGACGATTGTTTTTTTTTTGTTTTTTTTTGGGTATTCCCTTTTTTTTTTGTTTTTTGTTTTGACCTCCTTTGAGGGGGGGTTATGTCACGATTCCCTTGTTGTCTGCCCTGGGTCTCACTTGTCTTTGTCAGAAACTACACTTCCCATGATCCTCGGCCCTCATCACTGCCAGCCCGGTGTCATTGTGTTCACCTGATTGTAGTTTGTCTTCATCATGTCTCCAGTGTATATAAACCCTGTTTGTTCTCCATTCCCTTGTCGATCGTTGATGTATATGGATGCTTGTTTCCGTGTTCTTTAATTTTCATCCTGCCAGTTTAACCTTTGTATGTTTTTCGTGTTTTTGTTGTGTTTCCCCATTGCGGGTGTTGCCTTTGTTTTTGTTTTGTCTGTTTAGTTGTCCAATAAACCTACCCTGCATTTAGATCCTCGCCCCTCGTCTGCCATCCTGTTCATCGTAACAATACCCATTAGGATGCCATGCCTCTAGTTGAATGCACTTCGACCCAATAGGGAAACTCTTGCCTTGTGATTCGAGGGGAGGGCAATTGCATCAACAATCCAGTGAGAGAGCCTTTGTTTGGAGATGGACATGCCATTCGTGCGACCTCCATAACAAATAAAGAGCTGATCCGACAGCTCTTCATATGAATTAAAATGGTGGGTGACAGAAGGATTGAAGACAGACCACCTGAGCCCTGAAGGGCGTTGATAAATCCTAGAAAGGTTTAATTAGGTTTAATTGTGGCCTTTGAAAGATGGGGTCTGAACTCCAGACATGAGCTGTCAGTCAACAGTGTCTGTATGTCACCCACCATTTAAATGAAGCTTAAAAAGCCAACAGGGATGTGGTCTTTAATGAAAGCACACATAACTCAACAGATTACAATGTTTCGAATGGGGGGTTCGTGAGTGACTTCAGCACTAGATTTAGGTCTGAAGTCGGCACCATAGCAGGGTGAGGGGGGTTCAGTCGCTTCGTTCCTCTAAGGAATTTTATGGGTAAGACCTGCATCTAATTGCTCTTGAAGGAATGTAAGGATCTCAGCTATGGAGCAATTCACTGGGTCTTCACTGTATAAAGAGCACCAGATTACAAACACTTGCCATATTAGTGCATAGATGCATTTCTTGGATGGTGCTCTAGCCTGTTAAATAGTGTTTATCACAGAATGAGCCCATTCCGGTTGAATACGCTTCTCTATGACTGAGGTTAATGTGTGTTAGCATATGTGTTTTGTTGTGCAGCGTGTTTCACTGGCTGGTATCAATTACAGTACATATCTTGTAAAATTCCCAGTACCCTTAGGAAATTAGAATGATGAAAACGATTAATTAAACACAACTTTTACTGGAAAATACGGTAGGTAGACCTATAATTTTTTTTACGTGGAAATATTATTTACAAACAAATATATATATATATATATATATATATATATATATATATATATATATATATATATTAATTAATTAATTAATGTTTATTGGCTGATCAGTAAAAATACTAATTTAAAGGTCAGTGTAATGTGAATCCTTATCAACAAATTAACAAACGTGAGACAAATGGTTGGTTGGAAATTAAGAGTTCTATTACTGAAATATAATGTTTTGTAAAAGTTTTAATATTGAATGAAAGTGAATTTCTTTTTTGTGATTAATGTTGTTTTATTGCAATGAAAATATTTAAATGGTAATATAATATAATTTAAATGAAGGTATGAAAAGTCTGCTTTTGAAACATGGCTTTGAGATATGATGAAGGTCCAGTACTCAAAAAAGTTGAGAACCACTGTCCTAGATGAAGTCGAATTTTCGTCGTGGAGGAAGAAAAATCTGAAATAATGGTGACTGAACGGCCGATTATGTAGGCTAAATGCGTGCTTAAAGGGGTGGGGCTCAAACTAAAATATTTGCTTCTATGACAATACTTATGTTACCAAAACGTTGTTGTTGTTGTTGATAATAGCAAAATGTTCATTACCACAGAGCCATTAATTCACCACCTCTATATGTTGTTAAAAAATGTTTAAGAACAAAAAATGTTCAGACATCAATGGCATAATAAAATGGCACATCAATCAGAAATATGTGTTCACTACCTTTAGCTGTTGAGGCCGTTGCCATTTTTGGTTCTTTTTTACATTACGTCACCACTGTGAAGTCAGAGCTTTCATACAATTCCGAGTTTACAACTTGTAATTATGGTAATTCCGACATAACGTGAGCAAACCATTACTTCATGTCACAATGGTCAAGTAGGAGCTTTCATAAAATTCCAAGATTCCAATATTTATAATTGTAAAGTAATATTTATTGTACAGATATTAATTATATTGAGCAAATAAGCCTACTATAAACATAAAAAAATGGGTTTATCAAACTGCAGTTCGACAAAAAACAATTTCTTCCTGAGGATGTTTGGGAAATTCCTGTTGCACAGATGTACTGTGTTGCACAGGCCACTTGTGGTTCTTGGCGATTTCAACATACACCAAGACAAGCCCCAGGCCATTGAACTGAATACTCTTCTGGTCTCATTTGATTTGGAAAGACTACACACCACAGCAACTCACAGATCGGGCAACCAGCTAGACCTCATTTTTACATGTAACTGTACCACCTCAAATATTCTTGTTACACCTTTACATGTCTCTGATCACTACTTTGTTCAATTCAACATGTTCTCCCATCCATAGTAAAACCGACTCCACCTTTGGTTTCCTTTCGCTGTAACCTCCGTTCCCTCTCCAATGATGTCTCTGCCTCTCTTCCCACAATAAATGCATTTTCCATACTTGATGTAAACACTGCCACAGACACACTTAGCTCTACTTTAACAACCTGTCTAGACAATATCTGTCCTCTCTTCTCTAGACCAGAACGTACTATACCACCCAGCCCCTGGCTGCCTGACGTCCTTCGTGAACATAGGACTGATCTCAGGGCAGCTGAGAGGAGATGGCGGAAATCTAAAGATAAAGTGAAATATCAGCTTCTGCTTGCAACTTTTTCAGATAACGTTAAAGCTGCAAAAAACTTCATATTGCCAGACCAAGATCAACAGCACCACAGACACTCGTAGCTTGTTTAGAACATTCAACACACTTCTCTGTCCTCCCCCTCCACCACCTGACAGATCACTGACAGCAGATATCTTACACACATTGTTTACTAATAAGGTTACAGCCATCAGCAATACATTCACAGCACCACACCCTGTTAAACACCCACCTCCTGTATGCAACTCTTCTTTCTCTATGTTCTCTCCTTTAACTGACACTGAGGTCTCTAAACTCCTCCTCTCCAACCACCCCACCACCTGTTCCCTTGACCCCATTCCATCACACCTTCTCCAGGCCATCTCTCCATCCGTCCTACCTGCACTGACACACATAATTATCACATCTCTCCTTGCAGGCACTTTTCCCACTACATTTAAGCAGGCTCGAGTAACTCCACTGCTGAAAAAACCTGCACTTAACCCCACACAGATAGAACACTACAGATCAGTCTCTCTCATCCCATTCATGGCAAAAATGCTTGAAAGGGCAGTTTTCAATCAGATCTCTGCCTATCTCTCACAGAACAACTGCTGGATGACAATCAGTCAGGCATAAAAGTGGACACTCCACTGAGACTGCCCTGCTGTCTGTCACAGTGTCGATGAGACAGGCGAAAGCTGAATCCAGATCATCCGTTCTGATTCTGCTGGACCTTTCTGCTGCCTTTGACACAGTCAACCATCAGATCTTACTCTCCACCCTCTCTAAACTGGGCATCACCGGAACTGTGCTTGGCTGGTTCAACTCCTATCTCTCAGAAAGGTCCTTTTAGGTAGCCTGGAGAGGGGAGGTATCCAAGCCACATCAGTTACTTACTGGGGTACCTCAGGGATCAGTGCTTGGCCACTTCTCTTCTCCATATACACGTCCACGTCATTAGGACCCATCATCCAGTCACATGGTTTCTCTTACCATTGCTACGCTGATGACACGCAACTCTACTTGTCTTTCCAGCCCAACTACACCACAGTGTCCGCTCGAATCGTCTGGCAGACATCTCAGCCTGGATGATGGAACACCACCTGCAACTCAACCCAGCCAAGACCGAACTCCTTGTCTTTCCAGCCAACCCTGCTGTTGAAGACAACATCACCGTGCAGCTGGGTCCAACTACAGTTTTGTCTTCCAAAACGGTAAGAAATCTAGGGGTAACCATTGATGATGAGCTAAATTTCACAGACTATATTTCAAAGACTGCAAGATCATGTAGATTTACACTCTACAATATCAGGAAGATCAGACCTTTCCTCTCTGTACATGCCACACAATTGCTTGTTCAGTCACTTGTCATAACTAGACTGGACTACTGTAACGTTCTCATTGCAGGCCTTCCTGCATGTGTTATTAGACCTCTGCAAATGATCCAGAATGCAGCAGCATGTCTGGTCTTTAATGAACCTAAGAGAGCACATGTTACACCACTCTTTGTCTCTCTCCACTGGCTGCCGGTTCATGCACGTACTAAATTCAAGGGCCTGATGCTGGCATACAAAACAGTCACTGGGTCTGCTCCAGCATACCTAAAAACATTTATGCAGAGCTACGTTCCCACCAGAAGCCTGCGGTCGGCTAAGAAAACGTCGCCTTGTCGTACCAAAACAAAGAGGCACCAAAACACTTTCCTGGACTTTCAGTTTCATCATACCACGTTGGTGGAATGACCTTCCCAACTCAGTCCGTGAAGCTGACTCACTTTCTAACTTTTTGTAAAAAATTTTTTAATTAATTTACAAATTCTTGTTGCTCTTAAATCTGTTTTGTATACTATTCTGATGATAGTGAAACTTTGTAGTATGGCACTTTTCGTACCACTGTCTCATTAAGATGATTCGCTTATGTTTTCCTCTTTTGTAAGTTGCTTTGGATAAAAGTGTCTGCCAAATGAATAAATGTAAATGTAAATGTATTTTGTGATCTTACTTTATGAACTTAAAAAATTCCAGGAGTTTATCTACATAGGAAACTCTAATGAACAGGTATTGAACATGAGAATATATAAAGGTAAGCATAAAAGTTTCTCTTCTGTCACATACCAGCAGTTTGGAAGTTGAGAGCCACCATTTGGCAACCTAATTTCCATGAAGGACAAGGGTCAAAGTTGGAGGAATCAATCCGGCTAGCGGAGGGATAAACACGGGTGAGTGCTTTCTGGTTATACTCCAGAATGTTGTCTTCTTTTGGAATCATATTTTCCGAAACAGAGCGGACCTCTTTGTAGCTGTATTTTTCTGAGATGTCACACAAGTTAAAATAGAATGGAATATTAAAATAAATGTTTATCCATCTCAAAATATTTCTGGAATGTTTTCTGGCATGTTTCAATTTTGTGAGTGTTTCATCAAATTACATACCAAAAGTATTGTCTTTGATGGATTGACAGTATATCACCAGGTCTGACATCTCAACAGATATGTGGGGTTTGGACTCCTTTATTCTCTATATTGGGAAGTAAGGGAGGTATATTCAATGCACAGATATTCACAAGACAATTCTCAAATATTGGTCATCAGAAGTACATAGATTCAGGTAGATACTTTGTTCATCTGTAATAAAGTTCAATAACATAAAATCATATGTGTGTTTTGGGTGGCATCTCTTGTTAAAGAGATGTAAACAAACCGCTTTCTCCAGATTCTGCTCTCTTTGGATGATGCTCAGAATCACCTGGTACCATTCATCCACCTCCTCTAAGATTTCCGACGTGAACTCAAGTAGCATCAAACTTTCCTTATTCAACAGCATTACCACAAGGGGTCTTGCATGTTTGGCTTTGCATGCTGAGGGGAGCCAATTAAAATCAATAAGAAAGAGAGTATAAAGTATTGTATTGTAATAACTGAGGAAAGCTTTTTCAAAAGGGCACAGATATGTATTAGACTTTATGCTCAGAATTGATGAGTGCAAATCACAACTTGTATCTTTGGTGTGTATTTACTGTACACAGGTAATTACAGTCTGATATAATTAAATTTATGTGAACATTTTTGCAATTCAAAATGTACGTTCTGTGTAACACGTTTGGCTGCAGTTTCCCTGTGAAATGTCCAGCTGGGGCGCCAACATCAAGTAAAATGGTGTCGTATTCAGACGCCGTTTTAATGATTAAAACATACCTCCCTAACCTAAAATGTGTGCCTGGACCTAATCAATAGTGTTTTATAATATAAATGAGATGTTTAAAAAGACAACCTTATTAATAGTTAATACAAGCATTAAAATGTATAGTTTTTCAAAATATGCGTTAGAGTAAAAGTGAGTTGATATAATAGAATAGCAGTGTCTGAGTAATAGAGAGAAAAATAAGTATTTATAAAGTCATAATCGGCCATTAGTCATGATTTGGGTGAAAGTGAATAGAACACACAGTTGTTGTAGCACCTCTTGTGTTCATTTCACCTGGAAACTGCAGGGAATTGTACCTGGAGACACATTTAACAAGTTTTGGAAAATGTACTGTATACAGAGTCACATTTTCACCAGGTCACATGAGATCAGGTTGCATAATTCAGAAAGATCTTACCAACATTACAGTTCCAGATGTCCACCACACCTTTACATTGGTCACCTAAAGGATTATCTTCTGCAACCTAAAAGAATAAAAACAAATTAAAAGGTTAATCCACCCAAAAATACAATTTCTGTCATAATTTCCTTACCCTCAAACCAGTATAACTTTTTTCCGTTGAACACAATAGATGCTAGGCAGCCTGTCACCATTTACATTCATTATACTTTCATTATATGGAAAACGTCATGTAGGGAACGAGACGTTGTGTCGATTCAGCACCGACTGCACGCACTCGTTGTGAGACGTGCTATCATTGAGACAGAGTCTAACTCCATGCCAAGAAAAGAGATGCTCTGAACCGGGAGAGCTTTCTCTTTTCCTAGTTGACCCAAAGCCCTAGATGGCTGAGGTGCCTGAGCACTAAATCCCTGTGCGCGCACAGCAACTCTCGAGAATGTACTAGAATCAGCCAGTTGTTGAGGTAGTTGAGTATGCGGATGCCCACTTCCCTTAACGGTGCAAGAGCTGCCTCTGCAACTTTCGTGAAGACGCGAGTGCACAGGGTCAAGGTTGGTCGCCGAGCGCAGCTCCTGCAGCACGTCGGGGTCAGGACTACCCATGTGCAGTTCTTTGAGTGCCTTGGCCTGTTGTACCTGCAGGATGGCCATGGCATGCAGGGCGGAGGTGGCCTGTCCAGCTGCACTGTAGGATTTGGTCACCAGCGACGACGTAGTCCTACAGGCTCTGGAGGGGAGTGCAGGTCGATCCCGCCAGGTGACGCCATTTTGTGGGCACAGGTGCATCGCAACCACCTTATCCACCTGAGGGACCTCCGTGGACCGCCCCGCCGTTGAGGGTAGTGAGAGCGGAAGAATCCGGAAGCCTGTTTCGCGCAGCGAAAGGTGCCCTCCACGACCTCGTCAGTATGTCGTGCACCTCCGGGAAGAAAGGGCGCCCCGAACCCAGGAACCAATCATCAAGCCGCGAGCACTTAGGGGAGGTTGGAGGGTTCCAGTCCAACCCGATGCTCGTGGCGGCCTGGGTAAGCACCTTTTTTCAAAGAATGCAAGGTGTTCAGGGCTCTCAAGAGCAACCCCTAGTGTCACTACATCGACACAATGTCGAGTGAGTGACAGAAGGGGAAAGAGCATCGTTAACATTTTTCAAACTTTCTCCTCTTGTGTTCCACGGAAGAAAGTGGTCAAATGGTTTGGAGCTAAATAGGTGTGTAAATGATGACAGATTTTTTTTTTTATTTTGGGGTTAATAATCCTTTAATTAACATAAAAGAATATACTGTATACGAATCAAGACTATTATACTGTAATTGCTTTTTTAGTTCTAACCTCCCTGTTCTGCTCGCTGTCATATGTCAAGAGATCCTCCTGCAAAGGAAAGAGTTATCAGTTACAGTGTGTAAGTAGTCACAGTTGTTACAGTTCCAGTCTTCCCTAGGACTAAAATATATATCTAACTTGAAGATACTTTCGCATCTCAGCCATGAGTTAATTTACATTTCCGCATATGACAGAAATCAACGTACAATAAAAACACCCCATTTTACTTTTTAGCACTTTAAATAATCACCAAGTCAACATACTTTATTTGCTATTATTATATAATCATATAACCCGTTCCACTTTAATTCTCTCACCACACAGCATTCCACTAATTCTGGTGTTACAGGGTAACGTAGCTTTATCTTGCCATTGAAAGGCTCCTCTCGATAATAGCTGACCATCTCCTCAAGGCTAAAAAATGTATGGTCTTCTTCCAACAGATACTTGATGCCATCTCTGTTAATCAGATAATGCTTGATATCCCCTTCAACTCTGAGTTACAAGAAAACAAATAAATTAAGATAAATACTAAGAGGTTAGTAAGTTCCTGACAGTAGAGACATGGAGAGAACAAACTGAGGAACCTGATGGAGAGGGCAAAGTTGCCATGCTCTTTTCTTTGTCTGATGAGGAAGGCTCCATCTCGAGGGATCCTCAGCAGATAGTCCTCTGCCTCACCTCGACTCAGGTTACTGTAAAACCACCTTAAGATAAAAACCACAGTTTGGCATTACGCTTTGGCTGTTGAGTTAATGACATACAAATTATGTCATTGCATTGACAGGCATACACTAGATATATGGTAAAAGTTTTTGTGTGTGTATATGTGTGAGTGAGTGAGTGTTTACAGTAAGCAAATGTATAAATGCTTTTTACCCTATGTGGGGTGGTGGCACAAATTTGGGCCGAGGCATGAAACCTGTGAGGTGCAGGTTTAATTCATTGACCTCAATCCGGTTTTGTCTGTAATACTGGATCAAGACACGCATACTTGGAAAGTATAGCTTGCTTCCAAAGAGGAAGAAAGTGTGACCATTTTCCGGGGAAACGAAGATTCTACAGTGCTGAATTCTCCCCATCTTCCTATAGAATTCGTACAGAGCATTATTTTCTCCTCTATTGTATACACTCCCCAAAAGTGTTATTATTAGTTATAATGCATATAGATTATGCTTAGCCTATATTACATTACATTTTATTAGATTACATGTTACACTTCTGCTAAGTCTAATACATTGTGAAAGATATATAAGGTTAATAATTTACCAACACCAAATATTAGTCATTTAAATCATGCTGTCTTGTCACAGAATTCACCACAAATATACTGTACTATGAAAAAAGGGTGAAAAAAATCCTAAAATCACAAAATTCGTTAATGCATACACCCTAGTGTATTATAGTAACACATAATAGAAAATACTGTTTCAATTGTGGTAAATTTTGTGGCACAGATGCAGCAAAATGTTAGTTTAGGACCCTGCTAAACGTAAACAAAACAGGAAGTGAATAGTTGTGAAACAGAAGAGAAAGGCATGAACTTTGGCCAGAGTACCAGATGGAGATACTGTAGTTTCTGATAAACATGTCACTCTCTCGCACCAGGAAGGTTCCATCTTTTGTATTGCTCCATTCACAGAAATTACGCAGTAGTCTTTCTGCGGTCTGTCTGCCGCCAACCAACCGTCCATGAAACCAGGGCTCTGACAGGTGTGACTCTAAATGTTTATAAATGTCCTGAATGTTCTACAGGGAAGACAAAATTCAAGAGCTGGTAAGAAATAATAGTGTACATTTAAAAATACTGTTCAGTGTATTTATACAACTTATAAAGACAATGACTATAATCTCAATCACTTACCCCAGGACCGTCCTGCTTTTTCTCCTCAGAATAGTACAGCTTATTATCTGAGATCACACAGTCATGCTTGTAAAACCTCTAAATTAAAAAAAAAACACAAACATTTGTAAAAATATCAAATTTACCATTTATGAATAGGTTAAAAGAAATAGTTCACTTTCTTTTTTTTTCTGTATACAAAGACAGAAATTTTGAAACAATGACCTGCTAAATTATGTTGATCTTTTTGAAGCTTCAGAAGAATGCAAAAGTATAATTCAGAAGTCTAACAAATTATTCAATGTGCATGAGAGCAGCAGTTCGCTGCCCCTTTCGCGAGATTCAAGCCAAAACTTGTTTTTCTTATCTAAAAACGGGTCCGCCACAGAGATAGAAACAACAGAACACCACACAGCTGCACACAAACCAGAGAATCAAACTCACAAAACATGTCTGATGAGTTTGTAGTCAGAGAATAGATGCATTTCTATGCCCAGCATTATTTGTTTGAAACGGAGTACTCGGAAAGCTGGAAGAGGCTGAAGCAGCCACTCTTACACCATTTCCTAACCAGATGGCAAACAACACAGGATAAAAGGCATCTTTTTTGTGTTAAACAGAGTTTTGTCCTAAACAGCCGTGATGAGTGCTGGGACATTCTGTTGATATCTTGGTGTGGCAGGGCGGAGGGCAGGGCCGGGTCGTGATCCTACGCACCCGGTCCCGTATTAGGCTAATTATGGGACCGGGTGCGTAGGATCACGACCCGGCCCCGCCCTCTGCCCTTCCACACATGGTTTCTATTCATGGCGTTGCACTGGGTAACCCTGTCTACTGTGAACCAGCACTGGCCAAAATCTTTCTCATAATATTTTTGCATCTCACTAGCTGGTTAAAAACTACTTGATTTTGGCAGAGGTCACATCTACCCACCTACCTTTCCACTGAGGTCTCGCTGTCTTTAAAAGGATTTTTGTCACACATACACAGGTTCAAAATGTTGAAGATGTGACACATACTAGTGATCTTCACCTTTCTCTCCAGTTCACTTTCGGTAAGTGTGCTCTCTGCCTGACTGTGGCTTCTTGGAGTATTTGTGGCTCTTCTATCTCACTCATTTTGATTTCTGATTACTCCGGTTCAAACAAATAAGGCTGTGCATAGAAAAGCATCTATTCTTTGACTTCAAACTCATCAGATATATTTAGCAAGTTCAGCTCTCTGGTTTGTGTACAGTTGTGTTGTGTTCTGTTGTTACTTTCTCTGTGGTGGATCTGTTTTAGATAAACAAAACAAGTTTTCGCATGAATGTCCCATCTCATAAGTGGGGGCTGTGTGAACTGCTGCTCTCGTGTACTCTCATGAATGAGCACAGGAGTGCAAGTGTCGTCAAGATTTTCACTAAATAATACATTTGATTTCAGTTTGTTTCTCAACCAAACCTTATTGTATGCCTTCAAAACAAGGCATGAGTCACACTGAATATTGATTAGACTTTTGAAGCTTGAAGAGGTGGTCACCATAAACTAGCATTGTATGACATTGAGCAGAATTTGTTTTCTAAATTTCTCAATTAGTGTACCAAAAAAGAAAGGAAGTCATATTGGTTTAGAACAAGATGAGGGTGAGTAAATAAATGATTTTCATTTTTGGGTGAACTATCCCCTCAACCAAAAATCTCTATCTCTCTCTTTCTGTCTCATAGCAAAGAAAGTAGATCACATTTAAATTAATTTAAAGTACCTTATCAATCGGATCCCAAATGTCAAGCTCTCCTTCCTTCTCAAATGTACTGCTTCTTTTAGCTTCTCCAATCTGCTTAAAAAAAACACAAAATACCATAAGACAAAAAATAACCTTCTTGCAACTAACACTGCTGCCCCATTCATTCAATTCTTGAAATTTGACATTTAGTTCTTTGGAATTGTTGAGGAGAAAAAGAAACATTGTCTAATATGAAGGTGGAAACCACTGGTGTAAAACATATTTACCATTTTCCAAGTGTTTAGAATTTTTCTGAATGATATTTTCCCAGATTTGTTTCTTTTTTCAAGCTGTTCAGAACAAATAGAAAATTAAATTTAATGAGACAAATCAGAAACTAATATAAACCAACTTAAAAATGTTAAATTTTTCTTCATTCTGGACACGACTGTTACGTCACCCCCTGCTTTCTGATGTAGATATATTCGATATTGACAACACTGCCACTGTCTGAACAATCAGATCCACTTTCACAACTAGCAAACAGTCAGTCCAAAGATCGCATTTGAAAAACAAATTTTAAGTGTTTTGCAGTGTGAACGAAGCCTTAGTTACTAGCATTAGACTAATAGAATTATATTATTATTATATATTATAAAGATATCAGAAATAAATGTATTGTTAGAGTAGTTGGTGAATTATATATCCATGTAGTATGATGGGCAGGATTATATGAACACACTTCTGTCAGACTTTCATTTAGAACTTGAGTATAAACTCATTATGATTTTTAATACCTTAATGGTGTGATCACTCTCTTGTATTTTCTTGTGCTATTAAAAGAGAAGAGAATCGTGTAATGTTACACATAGATGACACAGAAATCATAATATATAATTTGAGATTAAAACATTTTCAAGATGGTTAAACCACTTGAATTGTACTGAAGCTTTTTTTCTACCTTGATGATGAATTTGCCCTTCAGCTGGTTTGGTGAAGGCAGTTGATCTGCATCTGGTTCCAATGGCTCGTTCAGGAGTTTGTCTTGGAACACATCCCGTAAAATCTCAGCCATCATTTTCTGTTGCGGTATACCACAGTGTTCTTCAATGGACAGTATCACAGGGTACCTGCCAACAGTGACATACTGATGTAGTAACAATGATGATTTTACATTTACTCTTTACATTGATGATGCCATAAAAAAAGTATATATATATATATATATATATCTGTTGTTGGGGGCTTACTCGGATGTTTTAAAAGCATGCTCGTTGACAGCCTTTACCACATCTCTAAACTTTATCTTTGAGGTCATGGTTCCACCATGGTGTATTACAGGTTCCCCTTGATCATTCCAGCAGTCCACTGCATTACACACACACAGATAATAAGGAACATTTATTTTAACCTTACAATGTAAAAGTAACTATCCTTTAATGCCAAAAAACTAAAAGAGTGATGTCAAAAACCTTTTTATATTTTTAATTTTTCAATATGAATCCTGTCATACAGATGAAGCAAAACTGACATAAAAAAATTTAAACGCAGATGTGGTTCACTAACACTCAATGCAGCGACAACCCAGCCTCAGGCAGCGTACATAAGCTTCTGTTGATGACTCACTGCGCAGTTGATCACCAGTTAAATATCTGTGGAAAAAAGTAAAACACATTAATGAAAATGTGTGTTAGGAGCAAGCATGCAGAACAGCAGTACTGACGTGTTGTGTGAAGAGTTGATCCAGTAGTGAGACAGAGGGTTGTTCATTTCCTGTGGACATATCTCGGAGAACTTCTCATCCCAAATAGAGTTTTCTTTGGAGAAGAGAAAACCAAGGAACTAAAAAGAAAGCCATGTAAAAATTGCAAATGTAAATGAACACATAGCTTAAAAGGAATATTCCATGTACAATAAAAGTTAAGCTCAATCAACAGCATTTGTGGCATAATGTTGATTTTGACAAAAAGTCATTTCGACTCATCCATCTTTTTCTATAAAAAAAAAAGTTACAGTGAGGCACATACAATGGAAGTGAATGGGGCCAATTTTTGGAGGGTTTAAAGGCAGAAATGTGAAGCTTACGATTTTATAAAATCACTTACATTGATTATTTTGTTAAAACTCATGTATTATTTGAGCTGTAAAGTTTAAATTATAAACCAAACTAAACTGATGTTCATAACCTGTACCTCTCCAATAGTAAGCTTTGGGTCATATGTTTTCCTCAAGGTATCTTCACTGAATATGGTCATCAACTCTTGTACCTGATTACAATTTTTAGCCCAAGCCTCCTACAGACAGAAAATAAACAAACTTTTTTTGAAAATAATCAAACAATTTTTGAATGAAAGTATGTTCCCTTTACAAAAGCTTCACTATGATGCTGTGCTTTTGCTAAGCGCTTTTGGGAACAATCCTAGTTGTGACCGAGCTGTGAATATGTGTGTAACACGTCAATGAACATTGACCGGAATGTATAGCCTCGGCTGATGTAATTATTAGATGCACCTGTGGCCAGGCTATAAATGGATGGATTGTCTTGTTGGAAGGTGAACCTTCGGCCCAGTCTGAGGTCCAGAGCACTCTGGAAAAGGTTTTCGTCCAGGATATCCCTGTACTTGGCCGCATTCATCTTTCCCTCGATTGCAACCAGTCGTCCTGTCCCTGCAGCTGAAAAACACCCCCACAGCATGATGCTGCCACCACCATGCTTCGCTGTTGAGACTGTATTGGACAGGTGATGAGCAGTGCCTGGTTTTCTCCACACATACCGCTTAGAATTAAGGCCAAAAAGTTCTATCTTGGTCTCATCAGACCAGAGAATCTTATTTATCACCATCTTGGAGTCCTTCAGTTGTTTTTTAGCAAACTCCATGCTGGCTTTCATGTGTCTTGCACTGAGGAGAGGCTTCCGTCGGGCCACTCTGCCATAAAGCCCCGACTGGTGGATGGCTGCAGTGATGGTTGACTTACTACAACTTTCTCCCATCTCCCGACTGCATCTCTGGAGCTCAGCCACGGTGATCTTTGGGTTCTTCTTTACCTCTCTCACCAAGGCTCCTCTCCCCCGATAGCTCAGTTTGGCCGGACGGCTAGCTCTAGGAAGGGTTCTGGTCGTCCCAAACGTCTTCCATTTAAGGATTATGGAGGCCACTGTGCTCTTATGAACCTTAAGGGCAGCAGAAATTTTTTTGTAACCTTGGCCAGATCTGTGCCTTGCCACAGTTCTGTCTCTGAGCTCTTCAGGCAGTTCCTTTGACCTCATGATTCTTATTTGCTCTGACATGCACTGTGAGCTGTAAGGTCTTATATAGACAGGTGTGTGGCTTTCCTAATCAAGTCCAATCAGTATAATCAAACACAGCTGGACTCGATTGAAGGTGAAGAACCATTTCAAGGATGATCAGAAGAAATGGACAGCACCTGAGTTAAATATATGAGTGTCACAGCAAAGGGTCTGAATACTTAGGACCATGTGATATTTCAGTTTTTCTTTTTTAATAAATGCAAAAATGTTAACAATTCTGTGTTTTTCTGTCAATATGGGGTGCTGTGTGTACAATAAAGAAAAAAAATGAACGTAATGATTTTAGCAAATGGCTGCAATATAACAAAGAGTGAAAAATTTTATGGGGTCTGAATACTTTCCGTACCCACTGTATATATTTAAAAGAGAGAATGACTGAAAGCCGGGGCAAACGATGCCCTGTTCTCGCTCTATAGCCGAAGAGGACATGCATCAGTTTTGCTCTGTTTGTTTGGGGGAAGAGCACGCTGCTCTCGCTTCCGGGAGTCAGCATCCATGCTTGGTTCTTGGGGCTCTCGCATGGATTTGGCTGAGGAGCAAGAGATGGGTTTGTCCCTTTCTCTCGCTCTCTCCCCAAACCCAGCTGGTCCTTCACATGATCTTGAAGCGTGTTCCGACGCCTCTTCGGTTCATGAGGGGGACTGCGATTCTCTTCCTGCCTCTGAGCTTTCCGTCCGCGTTAAAAAATCATCAGATGAATTGCTCGATGTGGTTACTCGTGCGGTTGCCAGACTCCAGTTGGACTGGCCACGCCAAAAAGAGACTCCCAAACGCTCCAAATTAGGGGATAGATATTTATCTAGCAATCTGGGGAAGGGAACACCTCATCAGTCCCTTCCCTTCTTTGATAACCTCCATGAAGAGCTTTCTCGCTCATGGAGGAACCCCTATTCTTCACGTGTTCACGTACCCTCGACGTCATTATATTTGACAATCGTGGGTGCTGAGGCACGGGGATATTCAGTGATGTCGCCGGTCGAAGAGACGCTTGCGGGCTATCTCTTGCCGGCCTCGGCATCGCCACTCAAAAAGCCCTCTCTCCCCTCAAAGCCTTGTAGGACAAACTCCACTTTAGTGGGAAGGGCTTATCAAGCAGCAGGTCAGGCTGGTGCTGCTCTGCACACTATGGCTGTATTACAGGCGTACCAGGCTGACATGCTGGACGATCTAAGTCTTTCTCTCCACGCAACCAAGCAAACAGCCCATGTTATTGGCCGGTCTATGTCTGCCTTGGTCACCGCAGAGAGGCACCTTTGGCTCAACCTTTCAGGCATCAAGGACAAGGACAAAGTTTTCCTCCTTGATGCTCCGGTTTCGCCCACTAGCCTATTCGGAGACGCCATGACCACGGTTATCTCCAGGTTCCAGGAGGCGAAAAGCCATGTGGAAGCCTTCGGGCAGTTCCTCCCTCGCCGCACTCAGGGGGCGGGTCCTTCGGCCCCCAGACCCACCTCGGTCCTGTTAGAAGGGAGGCTCAAAAGCAAAGCGTGGCGAGTCGTGCTCCTCCTCCCAGGGATTGGGGACAGTCTCGTCACCCTCGGCAGCCCCCAAAGCAAGACCCCAGGACCGTAATTTCTAAAAAGAAATTGCGCCTATATTTAGGGGGTATCTCCCCTCGGGTCGGGGCGCGTGCTTCACTTCACCCCTCCCGGTACCCCCTAGAAGCCTCTCCACCCCCCGGGGGTGCTGATGGTGGTGGCGCATACATGGCACAAATGCGCCTGCATGCGTTTCCTTCTAATAAGTTCATATTACAGAAGCAGCTAACTGCCAGTTTGCTTCAGTTCTGGATTTTCTGTAGAAAGAAAGGTTTGCCACGCCTTGGTGGGTGGGATGCCCTCTAAGAGGCATCCTTGCTAGGACCTCTTCATAGGGTAAGACCCCCCTTTTAAACCTCTAGACACAGCATTTGGTAGACTTCTGACTCAAGATGGTTTTTCTTATGGCAATTACGTCTCTAAGGAGACTTGGGTACCTACAGGCTCTGTCTCTTTTACCGGCCTGTTTTGAGTTGCCCCAGGTAGGACCAAAAGCATTCTTTGCACCCTCACCCTGACTACCTGCCCAAGGTGCCTTTCGCGACCCTTGGCCGGTTATTCTCTAAGCCTTCTGCTCCCTGCCGTTTGTAACGCCGGAGTCAATGTTCATTGACGTGTTACACACATATTCACGGCTCGGTCACAACTAGGATTGTTCCCAAAAGCGCTTAGCAAAACCGCAGCATCTCGTTCTGCTTTTTTCAGGGAACAAGTGTTACATACGTAACCCGAGACGTTTTCCTCATTCAACTCTGTTGTTGAATGGATGGATTCATGGACTGTTGGGTAGTAGATGGGAATGGATGAGTGTTTGTGTTGCTGGGGTATATGGAAGGATAGATAAAATATTAGATTATTATGATGGATTTGATACATAGACATCTGTCTTACTTTTTGCTGACATAAAAGGAATCGTTGAAAGTCATAGAGTGAAATTGTAGACGAATCAGGTTTATCAGTGTTCCTGCAGAAAAATACATTCGATATACTCTCAAATCATTAAAAAAAACATTAAACGGCATGAGTTCACAAGGTCTTTGAAGGTCATATCAAATCTTAAAAAAAATTGACCAATGGTCACCTTTAATGTTATAATGTCATAAGTTCATTCAAACAGTCATTAGTTTTCCATGGCCTAATTTTAGTTTCTCTCTCTCTCTCTCTCTCTCTCTCTCTCTCTCTCTCTCTCCTCCAATTTGGAATGCCCAATTTCCAATGCATTCTAGGTCCTCGTGGTGGCGTAGTGATTTGCCTCAATCCAGGTGGCGGAGGATGAGTCTCAGTTGCCTCCGCATCTGAGAATATCAATCTGCGCATCTTATCATGTGGCTTGCTGTGCATGTTACCGCGGAGACCTAGCGCATGTGGAGGCTTCACGCTATTCTCCGCAGTATACACACACAACTCACCACACGCCCCACCTAGAACGAGAACCACATTATAGCGACCACAAGGAGGTTAACCCAACATGAATCTACCCACCCTAGCAACCGGGCCAATTGGGTGCTTAGGAAGCCTGACTGGTTTCACTCAGCACGCGATGACCTAATTTCTTAGTTACACCATGTTTTTCTAGTACAATGAACTCTTATTTCAAAAGACCAAGGACATTTCAGTTTCTCATGATAACCCATTTAAAGCACAAAAAAAAAACAATGGACAATATTTTACCTCATTACGAAGGCTGCGGGACCCTTATCAAACTCTTCTAGTATCTAACAAAATGATAGACATAATATAAATCAGGTCAATATTTCTTAATTATTTAGATACGATTTAGACAAATAACCAATTGTGGCAGGGCTGAGGGCGGGGCCGGGTCGTGATCCTACACACCCGGTCCCGTATTAGGCTAATCAAGCCTCCGTTAGGGATAAAGGTCGACTGCAGAGGATTGTGCAGGAGAGAGAGATAGTTTACGGACATGTCCGTCATGTGTGTGTTTGTGTCTGCTGGATGTTGGTGAGGGCATTGATGACTTCGGCCAGCGGTGAAGGCTCCATAGTGGCGCTGTCCTCCAAACCCGGGTTCTCGGCACCACTGTGAACTGGTTTGATTGGAGCAATGGAGGAGTCAGGAGACATCGAGGCAGGTTCAAGGTCAGTCCTTTTATTATTCCCCTTTTTTAAACACAGAATCGACGGTCACCGTCGATAACAACTCAATATTCTTTTATAAAGATATATATATATATATATATATATATATATATATATATATATATATATAATGTGAGCACTCTTGGAACACACTCTCTCGGCTGTCGTGCTTACTGGACACTCTCCCTCTCTCTCGACACTTGGCGTTCCTTAAATGTCTCTCTCCGTATCACTATAATAAGACACAGGTGTTAAAGGTAATTACAAACCAGGTGACAAGCCTTACCGCTCTCTCCCCCGCACGATCCTCTGCAGTCGACCTTTATCCCTCACAGAGGCTTGATTAGCCTAATACGGGACCGGGTGTGTAGGATCACGACCTGGCCCCGCCCTCCACCCTGCCACACCAATACTGTTCAATACTAATAATGTGATAACCTCCATGTATAATAGAATTGATCAACTCATTTCTATCTATAACACTTTCTAAACAGCAAAACAAAATTGTACTCACCTTCTTCTGGTTTTCAAACATCAGAAGATTGTAGAATTTATGAAACTTCTCAAAATCCAGGACATAATCCTTCGCTCCCACCATCTAAAAATACAATGTTCAGATGTGTAATATGGTATTATCCTTATACAGTATTTATACTTGATTATTGTACAGCACATTGGTCAACAGTCTTTTTTTTTTTTATTCTGCTTTATAAATAAATTGATATTGATACAAAATGTCTACTTTCTAAAGAGTATTCAATAATGAGGAAAGTCTACTACATCATATGTGATATTCAGTTCGGTCATAATGAACAAATATTTACCTCAAATGTGTCCTTCAGAAAACGTCCACCTTGTATTTTAATATTCATCTGTGGCAAAAGAGACTTGAGCTCTTTCAGGGAGATACTGTAGGAGACAGACAGCATGAAAGAGTAGTAATGGTGTGAGGCAGGAACTATAATGAATATTCTGTTACAGTGGATGAGAAGAGAGTGTAAAAGTAAGAGAAGAACCTGTTTTTTTTTGTCTGATCAACAGAGTACATCTGCTTCCTCAGCCAACTACAGCAGAGGAAAACACAGTGAATGAAACTTATTTTTTTATGGGTTACAGAAGAACTAAGTAAAGTGTGTGTGTGTGTGTGTGTGTGTGTGTGTGTGTGTGTGTGTGTGTGTGTGTGTGTGTGTGTGTACCTCTGTATGATTACTGGTGTGTGAGCTGCCAATGTCTCCTGTCTGAGTAACTCCAGTCCTGTCAGCCATTTTTCTGCATCGTCCACTGAATCAGCTGTGCCATTGCAATATACGTAAGCATAGACAATGCAGAATAATCATAATGACATGATGAGGTGTTGTAGTGATTTAAGGCGAAGATTGAAGACAAAAAGTTGTGCCTCTTGTATATGCTCTCAAATACGTAACTAGTGTTTCTGCCATTTAGTCTCATCTATACCTTATACTGTGTTGTGCATTTATGATGTGTAAGGGATTTTATGCGTACTGCTTATACTTAGTGATTTTAGAATAAACTCAGATCCATAGAAGATGGTGAAACAGATTTTGCTGTCCTGCTGAACATCTTTGTCAGATTGCCAAATGATTCTTTGGAATTTGCTTCCCTCGTTCTCGATAAATTGCTTGAAATCCTTGAATGTCTCCCATTGGCGTACTTCTTTGATCTCAGACATGTCCACTGTAAATACACACACATAAATAAATATAAAAAAAAGGTTACTTATCATCTAACCGCTTCAAACCAGAGCAGGGTTAGCCCACAATAAAGATATTCATTGAAATACAAAATTAAGACTTCTCGAAGATTTCTCTTTTGACATTGTTTGCATCCATCAACATGAGATGTTTACCTTTATATTTTTTATTAGACTTGTATTGCTCAGACTTGTAGAATCTACTTAGATAATAATTTATTTTTTAATTATATTTTACGTCTTTTGATCATGCTACCTTTAAAAGTAAGTAAAGATTTTTCAACACCAAAGTGGCCATATCACCCTGTAGCTCAAGACTGGTCACCCACTGAAGCTAACCAGGCTTGAGCCTGGTCAGTACCTGGATGGGAGACCTCCTGGGGAAAACTAAAGTTGCTGCTGTAAGAGGGATTAGGGAGGCCAGTAGGGGGTACCCACCCTGTGGTCTGTGTGGCTCCTAATGCCCTGGTACAGTGATGGGGACACTACTGTAAAAAAGGCAGTGTCCTTTGGATGAGAGGTTAAACTGAGATCTTGACTCTCTGTGGAGTCCCAGAACAATTCTTAAAAAGAGTAGGGCTGTAACCCTGGTGTCCTGGCCAAATTCCCCCCATTGGTCCTTATCAATCATAGCCTCTAATAATCCCCATCCAATAATTGGCTCTATAACTCTACTCTCTCATCTCCACCAATAGCTGGTGTGTGTACTGGTGCACTGTGGCTGCCGTCGCATCATCCATGTGGATGCTGCACACTGGTCGTGTTTAAGGAGAGTCCCCTGTTCACTGTGTAAAGTGCTTTTAGTGTAGTGTCAGAAAAGCGCTACATAAATGTAACATTCATTCATTCAATACTTTTTTGTAGGATATATTTACAAACAAAATCTAACACCTGCAGCTATATGGTACTTGTTTGCTATAGTGTGTTAACTTTGAGGCTCCATTCGCTACTACCCTATTAGGTAACAGGATTTCTAGCATACAACATAACAAAATAACTTTGAAGGAGCACAGAAAATATTGAAAGTAACACAAGATACCACACTAGTTCTGGAAAACCAACAACTTAGAGGTGATTTAGAGCATGTACAGGAACTTGCATCAAACCACAGATGAAGAAATAACATGGAAACCAGTAGAGTTTGGTAAAAAAGTTTTAAGTCATGGCAATGTGCATATGTTAGTTTCTTTGAGTAAAAGAGACAGCTAACTGAATAAATGTAAATGTAAATACAATTTAGCTTGAACAATATATGTGTCGCAATTAAATCAACTTTAAAGGAAATAACTTACACATTCTGACTATTCTGTCATCAGAGCGTATCAAGGCCACTTGGTTGCACTCCATAATGACTTTGACAGTGAGTTTCTCAGCCCTCTGCTGATAAAGCATCATTTTGGTCCCCGACTGCAGATGCCTGATAATCTGACCCCTCTCATCTTCTGTCATCTTATTCAGCTGACTGCCGCCCTCCATCTATGCATGTGTCACACACAATTACACATGCTTAAGAGAAAAGATGCATTCTGCCTTTGCATCATGCTCTACACAAATAGCTCCATTATTACATAAAATTTAACATGGCAATAACTGTTAGAATGTGGATTAATAATTAGATTATTTCTGTGATGGATATCGAACCTGTAACACACAGAGAGAAATTCACTTACCTCCCAGTGTCAGAGTGCAAAGCAAACCGAGAAATGACAAAATTATGTTATTTTACAGATCTTTAAAAGTTCTTTAAAACATTGCATCCAGTGGAATAAACAGATTTCCAATTTAAGAAAAGCAAGCAAAAAGAGTTTGAAGAAATAAAATAATGATAACTCATAATCAATTTAATTTCCATAAACCCTCATCATGGTAGTTGCCTGGTTTGCTTGGTTACCCGGTGAATTGGTTTAAAGTAAATACTTGTGTTTATGATGCCACAGGCTTCCAAACCAATCATTGGAAACCTCTGTGCTAAACTCTCTCTACAATCAGAAATCAGTAAGGTGGACAGAAGCACAGACAAGGTTTTAAAAGAAGAGGGTGGAGGAAAAAAAAGAAAAAAAAGTTGTGACAGGAAGTGGATATTACTGAAAGGATTAAACTGTGTCAAATGTGCAGTTTCCTGAGCTTAACAGTTTCTCACAAAAGACGCTGTCTTTAGAATAGTTGTTAGGCCACTAGGTTTCAAGGTTTGAGTCCACAGCACTAGACTGACCGTAAAACAATATATTTTTAAGTTACAAGTTTAAACCCTTAAAATATTAACATACATTTGTTTACATATAAACCTTACTTTAGTTCACTCATTACTTCATGTTTTGTTGTTTGTTTTGTTTATTCAGCTTTGTTTTTTTAAATCATGAAAAATCACTAATTAAAGATATTTCTGAATACAGCAAATATTGAGCATAACAGTGTGTTAAGCATTTCAGTGTGCCTCACATTTCTTTCAATCAGTTGTTTATACAGAAGAGACATGTTTGAAAACTTTTTTTCTTTTTTTGGCTTTGAGTAACTTTTTCATGATGGTTTTGTGAACCACTACTGTTAAAATAATTAAGTAAGAATTCTTCGTAGCAGCTTAGATTAAGGACCTAAATAAGACATTTTGTGTTTCCCTGGGACCAACACTTATAAAACCGTGCAAAATGCTGTATTTGCTATATCTAGTAATTTATCATATTTATGAATAAAACAATTGGGATATGGACTGATTATCGTAATAATATTTATTATTACAACTACTATTATTTCAAAGACAATTTATATTATAATTTGAACATGCAGAGAAACACACTCTCAAATTATAGATATAAAACGTTGAAAATGATCAAATACACCCAGTTTGAACTGGAATAAATTGTAACTTAATATGATGCGTTTAGATTCTTCATAGTTACTACAGGTTTAATAAGACTGTGGTAAACTGGTTAATCAGGAAAAGACTAAGATTTTAACAGTTGGAAGGTGATAGCATATACATTTGAAAATGTATGGCAGGTCTAGTAACAATAATGTCAGGAACTACAGTATGGTATTTTCTCAGAGACTGTGGTTACCATGCAAATGAATTCAGTACTTTTTTGAAGAACAGCTTCAAAAGAATGGATAAGATCAATCAGTGTCAAGAGGACCATTCATCTATATACTTAATCTGGACTATGAAAAATGAACTACCCAATACACACAGCAGTACAGACTAGAGTGACATTGTAATACAACTCTCCAAGGAGTGAAGGAGGACACAGGGAACAGGGCTTCAAAATCACAGGTGACATTTTAATTTAGCACTCAGCACTTCTACAGACATATAATCTTTCATACAAAGAACACAGTAGGCTTCTTTGTTTCAGACTCTCTCTCTCTCTCACTGGAGGTTCTGTGGCTGCTTCTTATGCCACTCTCCCCGTGCTTACTGAAATTAGAGACAGGTGTTAGAAATAATTTAGCTCAGGTGCAAGCGCCCTTACCGCTTTCTCCCCTAGACGGGCGCTTGACCACGCCCCCGCTGCCACAGACATTTTTAGAGCATGTACTGGAACATGCACCAACCCACAGAAGAAGAAATGACGTGGAAACCAGTAAAGTACAGACTAGAGTGACAAATTTAGAGCATTTGCAAGAACTTACACCAAACCACAGATGAAGAAATTACATGGAAACCAGTAGAGTTTGGTAAAAAGGGGTGAAGCTGCTAAATCATAGCAATATGCAAGATCTAATAATGTAATTATTCTTTGCACCCTCTTGGAAACACACTTTACAAGTATGTAAATGCTCATTTAAACAGCAATGGTTAAAACCGAATTGAATCAAACTGATGAATGCAATCACCATCCTGTAAAAATAAAAATTATGCATTGTCCCCCAGGTCAATTGGAACACTTTTGGTCAGAGCTGGATGTGCTACTATCCTTCTTCCCTGAGGATGGCAGCCCACTCGTGGTTCTCTGTGACTTCAGCTTCCACCTGGACAAACCGCAAGCAGCAGACTTCTGTACTTTGCTTGCCTTGTTTGACCACAAACTTACAACTGCTGCAACTCACAAGTCAGGTAACCAGATAGACTTTATCTACACACATCTGACCATGTCCTTGTTACTCCACTGCACACTTCCAATAATTTCTTCCTAATTTTACAATACACTGTATCTGCCACCTTGCCTGATACACTCTCATCCTCAGGTCTCTTTTTGGAGTAATCTTCGCTCTCTCTTACCTACTTGGCTTTCCTCTATGGTCTTATCCTCTCTTCTCAGTGTCAATAATGCTACTAATACTCTATACTCCACTTTAACATCTTGTCTAGACAACATCTATCCCCTCTCCTCCAGGTCACTCTCCAACATCTGGCTATCTGATGCTCTTCATGAACATACTCCATTCCAATCTCAGGGTTGCTGAGAGAAAATGGCACAAATCGAAAGATTTAGCTGACCTGAGTTGGTATATCAGTGACTGCTTTCTTCCCTCTCCGCTAACATCACCACTGTTAAATCATGTTACTATCAAACCGAAATCAACAGCGCTTCCGACAATCGCATCCTCTTCAAAACATTCACCTCTCTGCTCTACCCTTCTCCTCCCCTCCCACATTCTTTGCAACTGCTGATGACTTTGCCATAACTTTCCCTTCAATCCTACCACCACTCACATATCTTCTTTAGGGCACATTTCCCACTTCATATAAGAAGGCTAGACTTGCCCCACTGCTTAAGAGATTCATACTAAACCCTGAACTACACTAAACTACAGACCGGTCTCTCTCCACCCATTCAAAATCAGACTCACACTGCCTTGCTGTCCATTACTGAAGCACTGAGGTTGGTGATAGTAGCATCCAAATCATCTGTCCTCATTCTGCTGGATCTGTCTGCTGCTTTCGACACTGTCAACCACCAAATTCTCCTTTCAGCCCTCACAGCCTTGGGTATCACAGGAAACATGCTCCGCTGGTTTGAGACTTACCTCACAGGTAGGTCCTTTACGGTGTCTTGGAGGGGAGCGGTGTCCAAGTCACACCAGCTAGCTACCGGGGTACCTCAGGGTACAGTGCTTTGACACCTCATCTTCTCCATATACATGACATCACTGGGATCTGTCATGGCTTTTTTACTATTGCTTTGAAAATGACAGACAACTTTCCTTCATTTCAGCCTGACTGTCCTATGGTAGCTGCACAGATCTCAGCCTGCCAGGCAGACATTTTGTGTTGTATGAATGAACACCACCTCCAACTCAACCTAGCTTCTCATTGCTCCAGCGAACACAGATTTGCTCTGTATAACATTAAAAAGATCAGACACTTCTGAGCATATAACACAACTCCTTGTCCAGGCTCTTGGTATATCTAGACTGGACTACTACAATGCTCTTCTGGCAGGACTTCTTGTATGTACAATGAAACCTCTGCAATTGATCCAGAACAGAAGAGAGCACACGTCACGTCTCTCATCATTGAAACTGCACTGGTTGCCAATATTTGCTCACATCAAGTTCAAGCCACTGATGCTCACTTACAGAACAACCACTGGTTCAGCACCCCCCATTCTAAACTCAGTAATTCAAGTTTATGTGCCCTCCAGAAGCTTATGATCAGTGTGTGAGCTGCGCCACGTGGTGCCATCTCACAGAGGAACAGAATTATTTTCCAGGAATTTCAATTAAACAGTTCCTCGCTGGTGGAACAACCTGCCAAACTCCATCTGAGCAGCTGATTCTCTAGCCACCTTCAAGAAACATCTAAAGACACATCTCTTTCTAGAGCACTTGACCCAATCCTACTAATGCAGTAACTGTCTTCTTTCTTTATAATTTTTTCTCTCTAAAAAATAATCAATCCATTCTTTTACCACTGTATCTTGCCTTCCTCTATACTTGTGCTTCTATGGCTAATTAGCAACTTTTGTATTACAACATTTCTCTTATTACTACGTCCTTAGTATGAATCAAATATGTTGTGTTTCTCATATGTTAGCTGCTTTGGGTAAAAGAGACAGCTAACTGAATAAATGTAAATGTAACAATTTAGCTTGAACAATATATGTGTCACAATTAAATCAACTTTAAAGGAAAGAACTTACACATTCTGACTATTCTGTCATCAGAGCGTATCAAGGCCACTTGGTTGCACTCCATAATGACTTTGACAGTGAGTTTCTCAGCCCTCTGCTGATAAAGCATCATTTTGGTCCCCGACTGCAGATGCCTGATAATCTGACCCCTCTCATCTTCTGTCATCTTATTCAGCTGACTGCCGCCCTCCATCTATGCATGTGTTACACACAATTACACATGCTTAAGAGAAAAGATGCATTCTGCCTTTGCATCATGCTCTACACAAATAGCTCCATTATTACATAAAATTTAACATGGCAATAACTGTTAGAATGTGGATTAATAATTAGATTATTTCTGTGATGTATATCGAACCTGTAACACAGAGAGAGAGAGAGATTCGCTTACCTCCAATTACAAATACTCACGTTACTTTAATTAAGTAGTTTTTCCCAGGAATTGTACTTTTTTAAGTAGTTTAAAAATTACTTTAACTTTTACTTGAGTTAATTTTAAGTGCTGTAATTGTACTTTTACTGTGCTATTTTCCACCATCTGTGTTCGCTTCTTCCCTGTCCTGATTTTATTTTTATCCATCAACATGATTGGCTAGGGAGAGCTGTGTGACTTTCAAATCAAATCACACGTAAAAAAACTTGAACAGCAGCTGCAGATCTGGCGCCATCTGGAAGATGTCTCAAGCACAGTTCAAAACCTGAACATCACAGCAGCACCTGAAAGGGATTTTCGCAGTGAAAAAGGCCAATTGCATGACTGTGTTATGTGAGTTTAACTTGCTTGAGCCAGATATGAGCATTAATCCTGCCTCTAATTTTAAGAAACATGTTGAGGTAAATTTAATATTTCTGTTTACTGGATTCTGTGTCTAGAATGTAGCCTGTAAATTAGCTTTCTATCACTGAGATTATTGGGTTGATGTGAGAGATTAAGGCAGTGTTATCAGTGTTGTATTTCCCCATTGCGGTTGTTTCCTTTGTTTTGGTTTTGTCTATTTAGTTTTTCACCCTGTCAAATAAAGCTAACTCTGCAATTAGATCCTCGCCCCTCGTCTGCCTTCCAGCTCATCGTAACAGATGTCCACAATATCAATGATAAACTTTTGAGTAATTATCTATACTTAGCCTATGTTCAACATCTAGACCAGGGGTGTTCATTACATCGATCGCATTAGCAAGACAACCACTTCTTGGTTGATCTAGATAAAGTATAAAATATTGAAAGTATTTTATTTCCTGACATCTGTCACTGCGTGCTGTTTGATTGACAGGCACTAATGTTTGAGCGCTATTGCTTTCAAACATTAGCCTAAATGATCAAATACACTTTATAATTTCGCAAATGATCATCTTGGTGAGGATTTAATGTAAATGCAGTCGTTTATGTCTAAAGTGAACTTTAAACAGTGGGGAAAAAAATCGTATTTGCATCAAAATGTTGGACTTGTTGAAGTGTACATGTAACTGAATTAAGCACTGTCTAGTAGAATATGTCATATAAAGGCTATTAATAAAAAACAAGGAAATTAGAAAACCACTCACTACTTTTGGCCGAATAACTTGAGTAGCTTTTAAAGTATTAATGTAATAGAATAAAACAGTGATATTTTTTAAATAATATTGTTAGTTTTTAATAATACCGACCCCTGATATAGAGAGTTTGTTAATTTGTATAATAAATTACTAGGAAAGTAGAGATGATAAAATAATGTATAATTATGCTTAGCCTTTATCATGTTTTTTCTAATGTCTGATAAAAAGTATCAACATTTGTAGAGCAATACTTCAGCAGAATATTCCACCAGTCACAAACTTCAGAAAATTGTGCATCATGCATTAGAATGAGAACACAAATATTTCTGGGCATAAAAGATACAAGAACGAAATAATTGTGGAACATTGTATCTCAAAAGGAGGACAATGTGGCTCCCCATGTGCTACTTAAAGAAATAATTCACTCAAAAATGAAAATTCTCTCATCATTTTCTCACCCACATGCCATCCCAGATGTGTTTGACTTTCTTTCTTCAGAACACAAATGAAGATTTTAGAAGAATATTTCAGCTCTGTAGGTCCATACAATACAAGTGAATGGGTGCCAAATTTTAACGCTCAAAAAAGCACATAAATTCAGCATAAAAGTAATCTCTATGACTCCAGTGGTTAAATCCATGTCTTCAGATGTGATATGATAGGTGTGGGTGAGAAACAGAACAATATATGTCATTGTTTTTGCAAGAAATTCTTCTCTCTGCCCAGTAGGTGGCAATATGCTTGAAGACTGTGATCACCAAAAACACAAGAAGAACAATATGAAATTTAAAGTGGAGATTGTCTGAGTAGGGAGGAGAATTTATAGTAAAAAAGGAATTAAATATTGATCTGTTTCTCAACATCTATTCTGAAGACATGGATTAAACCACTTGAGGCACATAGATTAGACTACTTATATGCTGATTTGTGGAGCTTCAATATTTTAGCATAGATTCACTTTGATTGTATGGACCAAAAGAGCTAAGATATTCTTCTAAAAATCTCAATTTGTGTTCTGCAAAAGAAAGTCATACACATGCGGGATGGCATATGATGAGAGAATTAAAATTGTTGTGTGAATTATTCCTTTGAAGCCTGATGTGGTCCCTGTACCAAACAACTTTGCCCATGCCTGCTGTACCTCCTCTATTATGCAGGATATGACGTGGCAAGTGATCCTGCTTCTTTAGCATTTTTTTGCATTCCTTGCATTGTTTTGAACATGTTTTAAGCACAACAGTAACACTCTCTGTCGGCATTAAGGGAAATTTAGACCCTACACAAACTGATTTTAATGTAATTGTTTTATACACTACTATTTTAAATTATGATCAGTGTATTGAAAATAACTTCTTAAACTTTTCTTTTCTATTATCATGTCTCCCTTTTATTTGTTGTAATGAGATTCATGTAGTGTTTATCATAGATAAGTGATGTATTTTAAAAGTTGGCATACAGTGTTCATTATAAAGGGGCATAGGTTTTGCAACTCAGTACTCAATACACACTACTCATGAGTACTTTTAAATGAGCTACTCTTTTACTCTTACTTGAGTAGTTTTTAGGACAGCTACTTTTACTCTACTCAGACTACATTTTTTAGGAAGTAACAGAACTTCTACTTGAGTATGATTTTTCAGTACTCTTTCCACCCCTGATGGTAACAACCACAATTTCTTCCATTGAATGTCGTCAATAAAAAACATCCAAAAAAAAATTCCTCTTGGGACAATTGACAATCCCAAATGGTATAATTGGCGGATACATTTATTATTACAGGCTGTACTTAAAAAAAAGTAACTGAGGTAGTTATGACCAGCTCTGTAGGTTGGAGATCATTTCATCAAAAAATGTTATCTGGTATCGCCTTTACAACAGATTGATAATCTTTAAATAGAAAAGGATATTGATAGATATTCATAAATTCTTCATATACCAAAATGTCACCTTTGCAATCAAAAAGGCAAAAGTTTGGCTCTTGCATCCAGATCCTGTTTAATCAGCAGCATCTACTTGATGCAAATTGTGTTGTCCCTTAAGTACCTGGAGTCCTTTGCTGCTCGCAACACCATGTCTCTGTAGAATCGCATAGTAAATCGCATGATGATGTTCCGTGGTGTTCCATCAGATCTTCTCTGTCACATTCGGTGCACAACGTCAATTATATCATCCAGCCTGTCTTGAATATCAGGGACCACTATTGCTGTAATATTGATTGTAACATCTCTCACATTTTCTCCATCGCGCTCTTCAACACATTGTAGCTTAAGGTTCCACCTGCTCGAACACCTCTGTATTTCTTACAGGCTTTCTTTCAGATATTTGTTTTTCGCCCAGCAGTCCCTTTACATCCTTTTCCAGACCTGCGTGAAGTTGGCCCCCCACCCAACGCAAAACGTCGGCAAAATAGTCTCAATCGTTTGTGCTGGTTTGTGCTGTAAAAAGTTTTTGTTTGTGCTGCTTCGGTTTTTAAAATATTACACATTGAATTGAAGGTGATGACGTCACCAGCCCCCCACCCCCACTCCATGCTCTAAATTCACCCAAAATAGGCTCAATCGTGTGTGCCAGTAAACGTTTCGTTTTTGCTAATGTCTTTTTTTAACAATACAGGAGGCTCGGGAGGCGGAACCCTGGGAGGCTGAGCCCTGGGAGGCGGAGCCGTAGGAGGCTCGAGAGGCGGAGCCCTGGGAGGCTCGGGAGGCGCTGGCTCTTGGACGGTCATGGCTACAGGCGCTGGCTCTTGGATGGTCATGGCTACAGGCGCTGGCTCTTGGACGTTCATGCTACAGGCGCTGGCTCTGGGACGGTCGAGGCTACTGGCGCTGGCTCTGGGACGGTCGAGGCTACTGGCGCTGGCTCTGGGACGGTCGAGGCTGCAGGCGCTGGCTCAGGGACGGTCGAGGCTGCAGGCGCTGGCTCAGGGACGGTCGAGGCTGCAGGCGCTGGCTCAGGGACGGTTGAGGCTGCAGGCGCTGGCTCACTGACGGTAGGGGCTGCAGGCGCTGGCTCGCTGATCAAGGCAGGCGTGGGGGTTGGCTTGCTGGCAGGTGGGGCAGGCGAAACAGGACGAGCCATGAACGACTGGAGGGTCACCACTGTGGGAGGAGAGGCAGGATCCTCCTCAACAACACCCACAGTGAACGGCGAGCCGCATGCCAGAAGCGTCTCTTCCACAAAATCGCGGAGCGTCCAGCCACGCATCGCTGGTGGCAACCGCTCCTTGAGCGAATCGGTCAGGTTAGCCAGGAAGAACACCACCAGGGAGGAGTCAGGGAAGTCGGTGGCACTCGCTAGGTCCAGGAAGTCTCTAACATGGTCCTCCACCGGGCGGCTTCCTTGCCTCAAATTCAGGAGTCGGCAGCTTGCCTGAAGAACTGCTAGATCCATTGTGGGTCGTTCGTTCTGTTATGAGAATGTAGACGAGGGCAGACAAGGAGTGGGATCTATAAGCGGGTTCTTTATTGAAATCAAAGTGAAGACAGGATAAATAGGAACAAAAGAAAAACATCCACGGGGGGACAAAACTGAAACCAAAACACAAACACAACGGAGAAACACAGAACTCGGGAAACGCGGCAGAACAGGCATGGAGAAAACATGGAACCATCAACATTCAACAAACGACAAGGAGTGGAGAACAAACAGGGTTTATATACACAGACACAGGAGGATCACAAACGACAAACAGGTGCGAACAATGACACAATGATGGCAGTGATGAGATCTGGGAATTGTGGGAAGTGTAGTTTTTAGACAAAGACAAGTGAAACATGGGGCAGACAACAAGGAAATGGTGACACTGTGGATTCTTTGATGAATAGAAAGGTAAAAAGAACAGCATTTATTTGAAATAGAAATGTATTTTACTGTCTCTTTTTATAAATGTAATGTGTCCTTGCTGAATAAAAGTATTTTATATATATATATATATATATATATATATATATATATATATATATATATATATATATATATACTGTATATATAATTTTATTTAAAGCAGCACAACTGTTTTCAACTGATAATTATAATTAATTTTTCTTGAGCAGCATATTAGAATGATTTCTGAAGGATCGTGTGACACTGAAGACTGAAGTAATGATGCTGAAAATTCAGCTTTGATCACAGGAATAAATGACAGTTTACTATATATTCAGATAGAAAACAACAAGCTTTACATTGGAATAATATTTCACACTATTACTGTTTTACTGAATTTTTGATCAAATAAATGCAGCCTTGGTGAGCAGAAGAGACTTCTTTCAGAAACATTAAAAAATCTTAACGTTGACTAGTACTAATATATATTATATATATGTATATGTGCGTATATATGAAAACTTGTGACTCAATGAATTAAGAAGCCAAAATGATTTTACGTTTGAAATTTAATTACTGTGTAGTATCGAACATCCATTAACACAAATAATGTACCACACAGAATAATAGACTTGAGAAGCCCGACTTCCAGATACTACTTCTCCAAACAGGAGTAGGAAAACAAGGGTGTGGCATATAACAAAAATACTTGTATTTGTGAAATTACATTTAAACAATGCAATCAGTTTTTATGTATAATACAGCATGTGGGCATATTTTGTGTTTTTCTGACGCTCCTGTCACTCCACTTCTCAGGTCATCATACATCTCCCTGACACATGGAGACCTCCTGCAGTAGGCCACATAATGTCCAAGAGCATCCTGGGCTAAGCCTCTTTTGAAAGCAATGATTGTCCTTAAAGCAAATCTCTCTCCTTGGAGCATCAGATTGCAGGGATATTCACACAATGGAAATTCTGAGGAGTTGCTTCCCAGGTCAGTGTCAATCCACAGATGTCATCCTAGAATGTAACTGTGAGAAACTTTCCCTGCACAGAGCCCTTTTCCTGAGGTATCCGTCTTGAATGCAGAGGGACACTGTTACAGACTTTGTATTGACCTGAGGCAGGGGGACTCCAGAAGGGTAAGGCCTTCTTCCACTGCGGTCTGAAGATGAGCTATGCCAGAAGTACAAACAAATGGATCTTCCTGGGTGACTTGTGTGCTGAGACCACAATACTGTGAGGAGCACTGCTTTGGGAAGGAAACACATGCACGTTTTTCAACAGATCCACTTTCAGTCTTTTCCCCCTCACAGATGGATCTGCATGGAGCCATTCAGGACAAGGAGAGAGGTATGACTTCCTCTTCCTCTTTTTGGGTGGAGCTGCTAGGCCTCTCCGGTTTTCAACAGCATCTTCATATGTTGGATGGATGTTTGTGACATTTCAGATTTCCCAGAACAGGAAGCATCCATTTCTGGTTTTCCATCTACACTGCAAGTTGTGGTGGGTAGTGGATTGTCTCCTGTGATGATCACTGTTGCAACAGCAGCATCCTCTTCACCTTTTTCCTCACCTTTTTGTTTTGCAGAACAAATTTGCATGTTGCAATGAATCCATCCACCCGAATAGGCAAGTTTTCATGCTTGGAAAAGGGCACGTTTGATGTTTTTGAACTCTGCTTCAACATTGGCTGAACTTGCGGTGATGTTGGTGCTTCGAAAGTGAGGGATCATTACCCTTGTCCAGAGTGGTATGTAACTTGCAAGCCAGATTATATTGGGAATAATCTCAGGGAGGAAGTGCATATTATTATGATCCCCTTTACCTACAGCAAGTGACCTGCTCTCCTCACATATGTCTGTTACCCACTGTCATAGGTCTGTCTGTGTTTGGTCACATGGATCCACTTCCAGGTCCTCACCCTCTACATCTGGAATGATGAAACACTCTTCTGCAATTCTGGCTTTCAGGTATTTCTCACACAGTTCTTTGGCTATCTGCACACGCAATTTACCAGACATTGCACGCTTGGAACTGCCAGTGTGCAGGGAGGCATCAGTGTTTTTAAATAAACACTTGAGCACCGTTGCGCTGTTCATTTCAGGAGCTCTGTCACATTTTCTGTGAATGTGGCCACGACACTCCTTACAGTTGCCTCTGATTTCTATGTATTTCTCTGTGGCTGATGTATAGACCTTGGCTCTTTTAAAAGGCAAATGTGCAGGGGGATTTCACTTCTTGCAATATGTGATTATTTATCACATGTGTCCAGATTCCAGGCTTCAAAATTGTGTATTCCTTTTTGGTGTTTTAGAGAACTTGTTGTATTTAACCGTTTCAGGCATGAATTCAATCCATTTCTGAGATGGAACTTCAAGATCAAAAGTCCAGCAATCTTTTGGTCTGGGTGAAAGGGACCCTGGCACAAAATCAGTGTCATAACTACTGCCATTTGTTTCATGATTACATTCATGAGTAAACCCTAAAGCAGTGCAGATGTTATGTCTATATAATTTAACAAAAGTGTATAGAGCCTTTGCAGTGATCTTGTTTTCTAGCTGCTTACTAAGCTCTGTCCAGATGCTCTGATTAGGAGTAGCTATGTTGCCATTTTGGAGTTATGGCATCTTTTGATGCACACAGGACTGTGAAAATGGAATCTCTGTCAACTTCTGGTTTCTTGGGCATCTGGCATAAGCAAAACATAATTACCCACTTAAATCCTGACTCAAAAAATGCCATGTTCAGTATAAACTTGTTTTCATAACTGTATTGGTCTGAATATAATGATAATATGTAAGGATAATGTATCTTATATTAGGACCAATATGATATTGTTGACCCCTAGATGCACAATGTATTCAAAAAACTAACATAGGTCACATGTAAAACTGTAATTAGCATGTATTAGTATTAGCAATGGGAATTTGGTTCAATAAACATTGACAATCTTAGCTCTCTTGAATGTTGTACCATTATTCTTGAAGTTAACAAATACTATTGTAACTGGCAGTGTTAAAACATAGTACTTACATTGGCCAGAAATTTAATTTAGTAACTACTTTTGTAGTTTGATTTATATGGATTTAACTCTACTACACTAATTTCCACAAGAGCATCTTGAACAGAAGTGTCACTTGACCCTAGTGGTGGGAGTGGAGTGTAGCAGATGATACTCCATGTAAATAAATAAAAAGTTTAATCAGGAAACACCAGTGAATGAAGTAAAGATAATTGTTTATTGAACAAATGATGTGATGATTAGTCTTGACAGAAATTCTTTGACAATTCGACTCTAAAAGTGTGTTCACATCGAGGAGATTTGCGCTTTTGTTCTCGTGCCCAGAGCTGAGCGAAAGTGAGTGACAGAAAAAGAGTCCGACAGACACCAGATGAATAATGAGCTGCTGCTGTCTGAACACCAATACGTTTTTAATAAACACCATAGTGACTACAAAACCATTGATAAGGAGTTGTTGTTGTATTAAAACATCTTCATCCATCATCAAACATCTTCATCCAACATTTTGGCAAGAGACTGAAATGACAAACCCGAAATAAAATGACTACACACAAAACAAGATAGACCTATTTTAGAAATATATAATATAGTAGCCTAAAATATAGTAATCAGAATGACAGAGACTGCTACTACTACTATTTTATTCTGTCAGTATTGTATTTATAATTCGCCTGTAATTCAATGTCTAATATTTAAAAAACTGAAGCAGCACAAACGAAACTTTTACCTGCACAAACCAGCACAAACAAAGCGAGACTATTGTGGGTGAATTTAGAGCATGTGGGGGGCCGAGTGACCTCAGAATGACCTATAAATATTCTTTTAATATCTAAAAACCAAAGCAGCACAAACGAAACTTTTTACAGCACAAACCAGCACAAACGATTGAGACTATTTTGCCGAAGTTTTGCGTTGGGTGGGGGACCAACTTCACACAGGTCTTTTACCAGCTGTCTGATCTTATTGGAATGCATCTTGACATCGTTACTTATCTGGGATACCTTCTCTGACAGTTTGTGAGACAGTTTTTTATCACAAGATGTTGCAGTTGTCTTATCGATAGACATTACCTTCTTGTGCATTTCGTGGAGCTTAGCAGTTAGCTTCTAAATCGAACCATAAAGTGTAGAGAGTGTGACATCATCTTTGCTTCTAGCTCTGGCAAGATTTTTTGAAGGAGTAGAGCAAGCAGGCATTGCAAAAACAACTTCATGGGCTCCAATATCTGCTTACAAATTGATGTCTTCTCAGCCGGCCACCTCCATCTACAACTTGGTATCTTCGTCCACGAGGTGACAGGCTAAGCTGACACTTTCTTAGAGGCATAGGTTTTTCCTTTTTTTGCCCATTATTGTACATCAGTGAGCCAAGTATTTGCCAAAAAATCAACACAGTTATACCTGTATACTTATATCCTAAAAACTAGTTTCTTTATTTTAGTTATCAATTTCATATTACATCTCCTTTGAGTGTCCTTTGCATCATTCCATCCTTCCCCTGCAAGAGACTGTAGTGCTCCCTGACTCATAAAAACTTTAGTACTCCAGTGAATTACTATATATATTATGTAGATTCGCCTACCAAATCACATGTGATTTTCATTTTTGAACCTCCTTCTTTTAGCTCCAGATTACATCTATTTGTATGATAAATCCTACTCCTTGTATTAAGTATTGCATTCAGCCTCAAGAACCTGGGCAATGCAAATGTCTTGTAAATGTGAATTCTCTTAATTTAACCTTCCCTTGATTAGTGGATAGGATCCGACAAGACTAACCAGAATGATGGTGTGTCCATAATGCTGAAATACCAGCATTTTTGCATGGCTAGAACAAAAATAATTCTATGACATAAAATATACAGTATGTGTTATGCTATATGTATATTAATATAAAAGGGTGACATCATTATATTAGAAATTGACTCATGCTTGTCATTTCCTTTATCAACTACTGTAAACATTTTTTTATTGTAATTCAACAATTTTCAATTAAGTCTACAGAGCAGCATCTTTACCTTCTGTTTTATTATGTTTAATATCTGACCAAACCAATGTGCATATTAAAAACAAGAAAATAAACTAAATAAATAACATGCCTTGCTTATGTTATTTCAATAACAAATTCCTTATTTTCAAAAGGACAGTAATGACGAGTCTAATACAGTGTCAAATACATGAATGAGAAATGATTCAAGCTGATTAAGACAGTTGATTAATAATTTCATAGTTAATACAAAAACCTTTCAAACAGTTTGAACCCAATTTAAAGAGGTTTACAGCTCTTTCAGACATTTAGCTGACACTTTATGCCTTCCAAAGAGACTGATTTATTCCTTTTTGTGCACAAATGTGAGTTGGCTGCAGAGTCCCATCTTTGTGGCCTGTTAGGACACCAGCAGTAATAGAGCAGCAGAGCTGAGAGGAAGAGACTCTTAAGAACATTACAATCAGGGAGGGAGGGAGCTAGACATTTAACAGTTTTTTTCCTCATGAGCAGAACTTGCTGTTGTTTATTTTTTGCTGTTTATTTATCCTGTAGAGAGAGATTGATGGTCAGATATGAATATCTTCACTGAAAGTGTGATGCGTCTATAATTGAACAAACAACTTCATACACTCACTTTTTCTCAGTGTATGTGAACTCCTGTGAGAGGTCGTCACGGCGATGAGGGGCTGCTGCACGCTGCAGGTTGGAGTGAGTGTCGTAAAGGCAGAATTCGCCGCTAAACTCTGCCTGCTTCTTTTGCAGTTGCTTTGAGGAGGAGTAGAGCTCTTCCTGTGCTTTCTAAAGAAGCAAGTCAGATGTAACAGGGGATTTACATTAAACTAACATGTTATATATTAAAGCTGAAGTGTGGAATTTTTTCAAATTTAAAATTCTTTATTCAATCCCAGCATAATATGCAGAGACAAATAAGTCAGCCATTTGTAGGGTTTATTTTCGCTAAAATTGTAAACACTGTGGCTCTGTGGCACTATCAAAACTTTGCGACTTGCCCAGCACAGCAACATTGGAACACCCAATGGCGTACGTTTGGGATGGGACAAACTGTTTGTCCAACCAATGGAAGATCAATCACTATTTTTCCAATTCTATTTGGTGACCCTAGTGGCGCAAAAATTACACACTTCAGTTTTAAAGCTACATTTTATTTTAATTACTAAAACAAAATATTAGCTATAGTATAGATTCTATACCAATCATGCCTACTTTAATAGTCGGATGGGGTTAAAAAGGTTTTAATAAGATTTTTCTTACCTCCACTTGCTGTATATCAACATACACCAGAAGAGATGCAAGTTCCAGGTTTTCACTGAACCCGTTCTTCAAAGGGACAGACCGATAACCTGTGAAAGCAACAAGCTCAGTTATTTGTGCCCAAACACCAATTTCTATTTCATTGCATAGTGTTTCGAAAATTGGTTCATTTTGCAGCGCATTTTTTTGTGAGCTGACAGAATTACCTGTGCGAACACCTTTCACAGGGTAAGTTGCCTGGGCCAGGAAATTGGGGTCAGAGAACATGTCCTCCTCAAAGACCATGAAGCGTAAAAAGGTGAGGTCTGTCTCATACACATTGAAAGTAGCTGTCTCTGAAGGCTGATGGTGTGGCCCAAGCCACACAGGGTTCAGACCATTATCATCTGTGGATAAAGACACAACAAACTTCTTAATTTTCTGCAATCTATAAGATTAATGCATATAAAGTAATAAAAGTAATCCAATTTCATTAACACTTTAACTTTAATTAACAAGTCAATAATTTGGCAATGAGGAACTGTGTTTTCCTATTTTCTTATTAGGTAACTTTTTTTAAAGTCTGCATGAAATCAAAATTGACCTTATTTCTTTTTTTATTAATGCATGTTACTAGTCTTATTGTGAATTATTCATCCATGCATATTTGCTATTTTATGAAAACTTTTGACCTTTTTATTTTTAATCAAAATATCGTAACTGTCTCCTCTGGTGATAGAACTAACTCTTCTCTGCTGACGTATGCAAGGCAGTTTTAACCCCACCCCTCCAAGAGTCATGTAAACAAACCTGGCATCAAAGCAACTAATGCAGAGTTAAAGAGGTGTATTTTTGTCTGATCCCCGCCAAAAATCCTTTTCCCTACCCCAAAATACCTTGATTACGGGCCACTGGCTTGAATTTACATTTCGAATGAGGAATAATGCCGAAATTTGTTGACTGTTGTGTTCAAGACATTTCAAGTCTGAATGCTCCTGAGGTGATCAGGATGCGTCTAGTTTAAAGTACTAGCCAAGACAGAGATAAGAGTGCAACACCATTTTTTTTATTACTATTATTATCATTATGAGTGTTGGGTAAAGTGCTCATGAAAAAGTTATGTCTTTAGTTGGGGAAGTCATTCCACCATCGAAGTACAGTGAAACTGAAAGTCCATGAAAGTGATTTGGTGCCTATTTGTGTTGATACCAAAGATGCCACTCATTTGCAGACCACAGCCCTCTGGTGGGAATGTTGCTCTGCAGGAATGCTTGTACGTAAGATGGTGCAGACCCAGTGACTTTTATGTATGCCAACATCAGTGCCTTGAACTTGATACATGCAGTAACCGGCAGCCAGTGTATTGCGAAAAGGAGAGGTGTAACATGAGCTCTCTTGGGTTCGTTGAAGACCAGATGTGCTGCTGCATTATAAAATCATTTGCAGAGGCCTAATTGCGCATGCAGGAAGGCCGGCTAAATGAGCATTACAGTAATCCAGTCTTGATGTGACAAGAGACTGAACAAGGAGTTGTGTGGCATGTTAAAATTGGAAGGGTCTTGTCTTCCTAATTTTGTACAGTGCAAATCTACATGATCGGGCTGTTTTTGAGATGTGATCTGTGAATTTGAGTTTGCTGTCGATGGTCACCCCTAGGTTTCTGAGCATTTTGGATGGTGTTATTGTAGATGAACCACGTTGAACGGTGATGTTATACTCAACAGTAGGATTGGCTGGAAAGAAAAGGAGCTCAGTCTTCACTAGGCTAAGTTGAAGATGGTGTTACTTCATCCGAGCAGAGATGTCTGCCATGCAGGCCAAGATCTGAGCAGTCAGCATGGTGTCGTCAGGCTAAGAGATAGGACTTCATTCATATTTTTAATGCAGGAATCTAGTGCTGTACATTCCAGTGGTGGTGGCGTAGTGGCTAAAGCACAGGGCTGTTAATCAGAAGGTCGCTGGTTCGAACCCCACGCCCACCACCATTTTGCCCTTGAGCAAGGCACTTAACTCCAGGTTGTTCCGGGGGGGTTGTCCCTGAAATCATTGCACTGTAAGTTCCCCTTTATATTAAGTGTGTTGTGATTCAAAATGTAAAAATATTGTGATCTTTAATCGCTTGTTACATTGGACATGCACAACGGTTCCAGCCTTGTCGTAAGCAAAGGCTACGATGTGCTATGCGTGTTTGTGGACTGATTATGGATTAATGTTGTCATAGATCATCTTTCGGTTCTCAAGTCAGTGGGACATAGTGGAAAAGACACTTTTTACAACCCAATCAACAGCTGATGCATAAAATCAAATCCCCACCCTACATTTGTTTCTCGTTCGATAAGCAGTTTTACTATAGAAATACTTCACAATATAGAAGAAAAGTCGGTTGCAATTTCCATTTCATGCCGACTAGCTATTTTATCTGGTTAAAATAAAATTCCCAATTTAAGATTTAAAGGTTCAAAAACAATTTATTCCAAAAGCCACGTCTTACGGCAAACAATAGTCTTGAATTTGTTGTCATCTGTCTGGCCACACAGTTCGATCTCCACAAAGGGGCTGGTAATGCTGCGACCAGGTTTGGGTAGATGTCTTGCTGCTATTACCTGTGCAAAAAAATAATAATTTACATTAAAAAATAATAATTTACATTTAAAAACATTAGAAGCATTAAGATTCTAAGATTCTAAAACTTAAAAATGAAGCAGCAGCCATTCAGTTCTCAAACTCTGACTAACTGAATGTTCTTTTGTGTGAATCAGTTATGTGGATTCTGTCTTACTCTAATGGTGATGGTATATTTGACATTCTTCTCCTGATAAGGGTCATAAATATCTGACCGCATCAGTTCAGGCTGGAGCACATATCCTGTGCCTCCGTTCAGACTGAAGAGGGCGCTGTTCAGTTGAGTGTACTTATCTAAGGAGAGAAGTACCCAAAGGATTTAAAAGGCTAGTTCATTTTTGAGCCTGTTATTTCCTGGTCTTATTTTAATATTACAGTATCATCTAACATTATTCATTACATTTTATATCTTTCACACTTCCTCCTAATATTTAACTTTCCCTTAATCTAAATCTTAGCTTTCATTGTGTAATTTCCTCTCTTCCTTGTTTACTGCTGGACACTTCATCTTACCTGCAGTTTGAAAGTTGAGTGCCACCATGTGGCAGCCACACATCCACAGAGGATACGGGTCATAGTTGGAGGAATCCACCCGTTGGCCTTTAGGGTAGGTGCGGCTCAGTGCCTTGCGGTTATACATCATAAACTCTTTTGACTTGCTTTTGCTGGGTACCTTATTCTCTATGAAGGAGCGTACCTCCTTGTAGGTATAATTGTCTGAAATACAAGAGAGAGAATAGTTTAGACATCACTGAGTTCCACAGAAACAGTTTTCCTTATTATATAGTTATAATTTATATGATATATATATATATACAGTTGCCCCAAAAAGCATTTACATACTATGCAACACAAAACTGTTGAACGGAATTGCCAAAATAAACATTGTTTTCAAACAAGTTTTCTGAATACGCCTCTTGACTGAACAAACAGACAGTCCTGCCCAAAACTCACTTCATTGGTCAGTGTTGCTGTGTCGGAATTGACAGGATACTCAAAACAAAGCACCAAAGAGACACTGTGTTCACAGTTTTCGAGAACATTTTCCAATATGGAAAATGTTACACACTTCAGCTTTAATCATTTATTATATTAATTCTGAAGTGGCTTAAGTGTCCAAATACTCTTTGGGGCCACTGTGTGTAATATTATATGTGTAAATAGGTGTGACTGTACCAAAGCGGTCCTTATCTTTGCTGCGAGGCTGGCAGTAAACCACTAAATCTGACATCTCACTGGCCACCACCTCTTTGCTCTCAACCTCCTCCTGTTTTTTTTTCTGTAATGGGAACATTTTATAAACATTTATAAACTTCAGCCTTACATTATAGCTCCTGCCTAACACCTCTTTAGGTCTGGCCTACACCCAGCATTTAAACACCCCCTGAATCTGTCTGGTTAAAGTCAAACAATACTGCATTTACAGGGCAGGTTAATGCATTGCATCATGTTTTGTGCCTTTGTGACACCATACATGTTGTTTTATTCTGAAATGTCTGGAAGAACTGAGACAGGATCATAGCAGTGGGGATTTAAAGGCATTACAAAAGGGTTTAGACATAGAGTATGTTTCACTGGCCCCGTAGTGCCCTGCAAAGTGGAACACACTGGGTATTTTACCTACAGTTGAAGTCAGAAGTTTACATACACTTAGGTTGAAGTCATTAAAACCAATTTTTTAACCACTACAAAAAATGTATATTAGCAAACTATAGTTTTGGCAAATCATTTGGGACATCTACTTTGTGCATAACACATGTAATTTTTCCAACAATTGTTTACAGACATATTGTTTCACTTTTAATTGACTATATCACAATTCCAGTGGGTCAGAAGTTTACATACACAAAGTTAACTGTGTCTTATAGCAGCTTGGAAAATGCCAGAAAATGATGTCAAGGCTTTAGACAATTAGCTTCTGATAGGAGGTGTACCTGTGGATGTATTTTAAGGCCTACCTTCAAACTCAGTGCCTCTTTGTTTGATATCATTGGAAAATCTAAAGAAATCAGCTAAGACCTCAGAAAAAGAATTGTGGACCTCCACAAGTCTGGTTCATCCTTGGGAGCAATTTCCAAATGTCTGAAGGCACCACGTTCATCTGTACAAACAATAGTACGCAAGTTCAAACACCATGGGACAACACGGCCATCATACCACTCAGGAATGAGATGCATTATGTCTCCTAGAGATGAAAGTAGTTTGCAAATCATTCCCAGAACAAGAGCAAAGGACCTTGTGAAGATGCTGGAGAAAACAGGTAGACAAGTATCTACATCCACAGTAAAACGAGTCTTTACCTACATAACCTGAAAGGCTGCTCAGCAAGGAAGAAGCAATGCTCCAAAACCACCATAAAAAAAGCCAGACTACAGTTTGCAAGTGCACATGGGGACAAAGATCTTACTTTTTGGAGAAATGTCCTCTGGTCTAATGAAACAAAAATGACCATAATAACCATTGTTATGTTTGGAGGAAAAAGGGTGAGGCTTGCAAACCGAAGAACACATCCCAACCGTGAAGCATGGGGGTGGCAGCATCATGTAATAGGGGGGCTTTGCTGCATGAGGGACTGGTGCACTTCACAAAATAGAGGAAGGAAAATTATGTAGATATATTGAAGCAACATCAAAAGTTTTCAGCCAGGAAGTTAAAGCTCGGCCGCAAATGGGTCTTCCAAATGGACAATGACCCCAAGCATACCTCCAAAGGCAAAATGGCTTAAGGATAAAAAAGTCTAGGTCAGGGTTGGGTAGTAACGGAATACATGTAACAGGATTACATATATAAAATACAAAATATAAGTAATTGTATTCTTCTACAGTTACAATTTAAATCAGGGGTGGGGAACGTCAGGCCTCAGGGCCGTATAAGGCCCACGAGACCATTTTACCCGGCCCGCGAGGCCGTTTGAGAAATAATTTGAAAAGCAAAAAATTACCTTGATTCAATTAACCCGAAAAAACGTAAGTTTAAAAATAACAACACAAAATATTGTATAATAGACAGACCATTTAGTGTTTGTGTGAGCATGTAACAAAATGCATACATTAATTTCAACCCACAAACAGAAATTGCAAGTAATTGTATGGCCCGTGAATAATTTCGTAAATACTCAAATGGCCCATAATGGAGAAAAGGTTCCCCGCCCCTGATTTAAATAATACAGAATACAGTAATTAGAATACAATTACATTCAAAAAGTATTTTGATTACTGATTAATTAGAAAGTAACCTTGTGTAAATTGTCAGCTTTACGCTAAGCTAAAATGCTATTTCTATCCATTTTACACGCACATGTTACCATATTTTTTATAAAGAAAATTCACGTTGGATCATAAATAGTTTTTTTCTAGTAAGACCTTTGATATTAGGGCAAAACTCATATTTTTGATAATTATTTTTTTTTTGTTTTCCTGTAAAAATATCAAAAAATTCTTAAAACAAGATCATTTCGATGTATCTTGTTTTAGAAACAACACTGCATAAGATATTTAGGTTTTTCAGAGAATGTTTTTTTAACATGTGTATTTTATCTTACTGTACTGGTAAGATAAAATACAATCAAGTATAAGTAAAACAATCTATCAGTCCTGAAAAAGTAATCCAAAGTATTTAGAACATGTTACTGATCTTGAGTAATCTAACAAAATATGTTACAAATTACATTTTACAGCATGTATTCTGTAATCTGTAGTGGAATACATTTCAAAAGTAATCCTCCCAACCCTGGTCAAGGTATTGGAGTGGTATATATCACAAAGCCCTGACCTCAATCTGATAGAAAATTTGTGGGCAGAACTTAAAAGTGTGTGCAAGCAAAGAGGCCTACAAATCTGACTCAGTTACACCAGTTCTGTCTGGAGGAATGGGCCAAAATTACAGCAACTTATTGTGAGAAGCTTGTGGAAGACTACCCAAAATGTTTGACCCAAGTTAAACAAAGACAATGCTACCAAATACTAACACAGTGTATATAAACTTCTGACCCACTGGGAATGTATTGAAAGAAATAAAAGCTGAAATAAATAATTCTCTGAACTATTATTCTGACATTTCACATTCTTAAAATAAAGTAGTAATCTGAACTGACCTAAGACAGGGAATGCTTTCTACTATTAAATTAAACAATTAAAAAAACTGAGTTTAAATGTATTTGACTAAGGTGTATGTAAACTTCTGACTTCAACTTTTAGGTATCTTTAGTTAGATTTCAAATAATAAAAAGTGTACAGTATATGTTCAGTCCGAAAGGCACTGCAAAACTTCTTCTTTATACAGGAAAAGGAGAAAAATCCATATTGAGTGTGTGATCACAGCATGTGTGAGACAGACCTCAAACTTTTGGTTTTCCTCTCTCTGTGTGATGTTCCAGGCCACCTGATACCATTCGTACAGTTCCTCAGTGGTCTCGGTGGCCAAATCAAATGGCATCATGTTCTCTTTATTTTCCTTATTCTGCAATGTCACCACCACAGGCTTGCCATGTTTGGCTGAGCGAACTGGAAATTAAGTGAGTGCAAATCAGTCTGATCAGCAAATTATGATTATGATAACATCACTAATCAAATTGAACATTACCTGTACAGGTTTTAAAGGGATAGTTCACCCAAAAATGAAAATTCTGCTATCATTTAGTTACACTCATGTTGCTCCAATCCCGTTTCAGGGCTCCAGACTGCAACCAAACGTTTTTCCCATTGGTGCGTTTTATTATAACATTTTATTATAGGTCGCCCTGGTGTAACTTCAGTGTTGGCCAACTCTCTCTCTCTCTCTCTCTCTCTCTCTCTCTCTCTCTCTCTCACTCACTCACTCACTCACTCGCTCGCTCACTCTCTCTCCTCTTATAAGCTGCCACTTTCTGTAAAGCAATATCAACCGGCAAATGCATCAAAAGTGGAACAAAACAGCGTTATGTGCTACCTGGAATAACAGACAGAGTTGCACAAGCGCAGAGCAGGTGCGTTTACTCGCAGACCAGTTTTGAGCTCTCAACTGCGGCGTGCAGAGTAAACCTTTAACGGTACTTGTCTGCTGGCATCTTTCCAACTGTAAACGCGCATAGTTAAGATTATATTTTTGCTCGTGTACTAGGGTTGCGCGATATACCGGTACTTATGAAATATCACGATACCTACAAATTTTAAATTGTACGATATCATCTTGTTGTTAATTCCGGTACCATATTAAAGTATGCAAACTCCTTTTATACCCGTATGTTCGGGGGAGTGACATGCAAATTCCACTCGTCAATTCCCATTGGCCTTTTATCAAAGATCAGAGGTGTCTCGGGCTCCCAAGAGTGACCCCTAGTGTCATTACATCAATGCGATGTCTTGTTCCCTCCATCAGGGAACAGAGGTTTTGAAAGTAACCAGGATGATTTACAGCTGCATACCAACTCAAAATCAATGCCTAACTATTGAATGAGCACTTTAGGGGCAAAATATGCAATATTATTGGTAATTGCTCTTCTTTTTGTAATATAAAAAATTATCACTTTTATTATTTATTTCCCCCACCGGTGCTACCAAATGAGGGGCTGGTGCCACCAACGGTAGAATTTGGTGGCACTATCAAATGTTAGTCTTGAGCCCTGCGTTTGACTTTTTTCTATGGAACACAAAAGGAGATGTTAGACAGAATGTTAGCCTCAGTGGTGATACAATTGTAGTTTTTGGGTAAACTATCCCTTTAAATGACACGGAAGATAATCTTACCAACAGTACACTTTGAGATGTCCACCGTCCCTTTGCATAAGTCACCTAATGGATTCTCCTCATCAGTCTGAAAGAGAACATGCATTCATAAAGATGTTCTGTGCTTTCAATTTGGGCATTAGTGCTGCATGATATGGAGGAAAAATGTGATATGCGATAAGATAATGTGATGTTGGTTAATGTGATATGCAATGCAATAATCCTGTGATAACTTCATCGGAGCGTGTGGAACATTGGAACACCCACTGCTGAAATATTACAAAGTTTATTGGGGAAAAAAGGGCTGTCTATCCCAGAGATCACGAACATAGTTGTGTTTTGTTCCAAATTGCATATATATAGCCAGCACCATTTTAGCAGTCTCAAAACAACTAGATTTTGGCTGAGGGTGTCACACACCAGACTGTTTTGCTGAGATATCACTCCCTTCAGTCTACGGTATGATAGTGTGAATTACACATTTTTGTAATGTGGTTTTGCAAGGGCTTGAAGCGCGAAGTTACAGTGCTTGAAGCGTGTGCCGAGGCGGAGTTACAGCGAACAGGAAGGGATCTGCTCAGATCTGCATCGGCTAAGATTCCAATCAGGTTATTTGCAAAACAGCTGTCCGGGTGGGGGGTCTTCGGTTCTCTCTGGGGGGTCTCCGGTTCATTCCGGTCTTCGCACCATGAGAGGTATGACACACTTGCAGATAAAGAATAAAAGAGGGGTCATACCAACTCGCCGCAACTGGCTCTCTCTCTCTCTCTGATTCCCTGTCACGTGGTGCTCACAGAAATAGGAGTTCCATGTGAGCAAAAACAATTGTAATGGAGGGTTTTACGATGTGATTCAAGGGGTAACTTGACCTTGTGAAAGTGTGTTTGTGTATATATCCCCTCGAGGCTTGCCGTAGAATGCGTATGTCCATTTGCAACTTCAGTGAGTAAAGAAATTACATTCAATAAAAACGACTGTTGTGTCTCTGCTTTTTTAAATCATTAGTAATTTTAATGTAGGAAAACAAATGCTGAAAAAAAAAACACTTGGTGACAGAATCACTATAGATTACAATGAATAATTGTGATGTCATGCATTTTGTGATTGCAAATGAAAATGTACAGATCAGCTCGATGTCTTGTCAGTTCTTCAGAAAAAGAAGATGCTCATTGGTCACTTGAAGAGAACACAAGCGCTCGCCCCGATGACAGAACGATTTTTTCTGTCATGTTTGATCCTTTTTTCCCCATTGCTGGAAATTATCTCATAATTTACTCACCCTTATGCCATCCTAGATGTGAATGACTTTCTTTCATCTGATGAACTCAAATAAAGATTTTTAGGAGAATATCTCAGAAACAGATCACTTTCACATTCTTCTTCTTGTGTTTTTAGTGATTCATATTATTCAAGCATACCGCACCCTAGTGGGCAAGGAGACGAATTTCAAGCAAAAAAAAGACAAAAATATTGATCTGTTTCTCACCCTCACCTATCATATCACTTCTGAAATTATGGATTAAAGAACACTTGAGTCATATGGATTACTTTTATGATGCCTTTGCATGCTTTTTGGAGCGTCAACATTTTGGCACCCATTCACTTTCATTGTAAAATATTCTGAGCTGAAACATTCTTCTAAAAATCATAATTTGTTTTCTGCAGAATAAAGGAAGTCATACACATCTGGGATGGCAAGAGAGTAAATAATGAGGGAATTTTCATTTTTGGTTGAACTATCCCTTTAATTCAGCAGGGAGTCCTGTTGGTCAAGTGATCTACGACCGCCCGCTGGTAAATGCTTATGTGTGCTTCTTCTCCCTCCACATGGCCTGCAATTATGTTAATGAAGCTTAAAAATCTCTGGAAACATCTGAAAGCATGGTCCCAGCTTAATATATAAGGTTTAACTATTGGATACATAACCACAAATGTGTGATGTGCTTCCTCATTTAAATTGGAATTTTAGTCTCCCTTGTAGAGTTGTTGCAAAATTGCTTAACTTTCTCCACTCATTATTTTCAAATGCAAATAAGCTTGTTATTTGCCAAAACTGTTTGGCAGAAGTTTGCAGCTCTTCACTGGCAGTGGTGAGCCTGCAGCCAGGGGCGAAAATTTCATCAAAATGTTGGGGAAGACAATAAACATAACAATTCTCAAGAGCAATTTTTGAAGGATTTTTTTGTTGTTGCCCCATTTGCATTTGTATTGTTTTATTTCTTAAACAATTATTTTAAGAATACATCATTATATTATTTACAATACATATATTTTAATGATATTTTGGGGGCTTATGCCTACAGCAAACCTTTGGCGACAATGAAGAGTTTACCGCAAAGCTCATTTGCATGTGAAGATTAATGAGTGGTGAATTTGCAGCAAGTTTGTGGCAACTCTCGATTTTTTGTAAAGGAAATTATGTCATGTTTATGATGAATTTCAAACAATAAATGTTGTTTTGATGCTCTTAAATGCTGTGTGTGACTGCCCATTCGGAGAGGGGTACAACGCTCTCTCACTCTCTCCAACTTACAGTATAGCACTAAAAAACATAAATGAACATCAAAGGGTATTGTGGCAGGGCGGAGGGCGGGGCCGGGTCGTGATCCTACACACCCAGTCCCGTATTAGGCTAATTAAGCCTCCGAGAGGGATAAAGGTCGACTATCTCTCTCTCTCGCACGATCCTCTGCAGTTGACCTTTATCCCTCGCTGAGGCTTAATTAGCCTAATACGGGACCGGGTGTGTAGGATCACGACCCGGCCCAGCCCTCCGCCCTGCCACAGGTATGTTGAAAGATAAAGTGCAACTTACTGAAATGACTCATTGTTTGCGTAGTCGCTCAATCTGTTATTGTTAAAATGACAATGGAGAAAATTAATGGGGAGTATATCAAGCTTTTCAGTAGGTGATCGAGCCCTGGAGCACTCATAGAATTGGAGCAATTGCACACTGCATGCACAGACACCAAGTGACAATCATGTGCTCAGTCTATTCTATTCTATTCTATCTGGGTTACCATAGGTAACAAAATAATTTCGCATTATGTACGTTTGCCATTTCGATAAAATGTGACATATCATGCAGCCCTAGTGTGTATACTCTACGTTTGTAAGCATTAATGCAAATGACTACCAAGTACAAAATGCCATGTTTGTTTACATACAAATTCTTCATATGTGGTTTACCTGGTAATTGGCCTCAGACGAGGAATTGGCGACTTCTTCTACATAATTTGAAGGAAAATAGTGCTGCAGTTTCCCTCCGTAGTCTCCTTTCCACCTGTTGGGAATGACACAGAAGGAAATGAAATGTGGTTTGGTAATTAAATTAGCTAAATTACAGTATAGTTACAGTATTACAGTTAATTACAATGTTTCATTAAATAGATAATGTTGAGAGAATCTCACCATCCATTGGCCTCCTTGTTCACATTATGGATCAAAGCACCCTTGTAAAAGCTAAGTTCATCTGGTCGCATGGCCTTGTAGTCATATACGGCTTTCACTGTGCTTTGAGGCTGCAGTGCAACAACAAATCAACATGAGAACAATTTTGCTATGATCTGCAACACCACTGGGGCAAAACAAGCAACATTACAGCAGTTCATTTGAGTCTTTCAGGCTCTAGTTATTTTAATAATATCCCTTTAATGGGAATTTAAAGAGTTAAAACATGAACTCTTTGTGCTACATATATGACATGCAGGCTAAAAATGACAATGCTCTAATAGTCAGGGTGCATTTCCTCTTTTGAGAGGATCAGTTTCCTATGAAAGAGAAACAAGAGGTGACTTCTAATGTACTGTATGCATACATGCAGAAACTGTGTTTGCTCTTCAAAGTGCTTACCAGAGACGGCTCTATCTCATTGGCCTCCACATACTGTTTCGATTCATATAGTGAAGCAGATACGTTTATCTGAAAAGACAAACACAAAACGTTTCTTAGACTTTTCTCGATGCACATTGGATTTAAACCAATTTAAAGCAAAAGCAACAACATATCTTTACTTGAACCAAGAAGGTGAGTTTTAATGATTGTTTGATGTTTTGAAGTTTTAATCCTAAAAAGGTGAATCTAAAATTCACATTTACAGTGATATTACTGATTTTGAACAGTTGATTCTGTCGCCCTAAAACACTGCTTTGATTGAATTTCAAAACTTCTTAAAACAGAGTGCAGTGATAAAATACAATAAAAGCAGCTGCTTTGTCAAAGCAGGCAAAAAACATACTTAAAAAATGACAAAATTCATAAAAATTCTCCATCAATTTTGTAACGGAATTCAGAGATATTTGACTCTGTGGAATTGTATTCACTAATGGTTTAAGAATATTCCAAATTCTTTCTTTGAGAATCTATTATTTTATGTCATGCTGTACTGTCTAATATGCCCTTTTGTTAAGTATATCATAGTATATTAATATACACTGGTGGCCAAAAGTTTGGAATAATGTACTGATGTAAAAAACAGCACCATCACTATTTGAAAAAACAAATTGTTGATGAAATCTAGACAGGCCCCATTTCCAGCAGCCATCACTCCAACACCTTATCCTTGAGTAATCATGCTCAATTGCTAATTTGGTACTTGAAAATCACTTGCCGTTATATCAAGCACAGTTGAAAGACATTTGGTTCATTAAATGAAGCTTAACATTGTTTTTTGTTTATTTTTGAGTTGCCACAGTATACAATAGACTGGCATGTCAATATTAGGACAAAAATGGCAAAAAAAAGAAACCGCTTTCTCTAGAAACTCATCACTCAATCATTGTTTTGAGCAATGAAGGCTCTACAATGCTTGATATTGCCAAAAACTGTGTACACTACAGTCTTCAAAGACAAAGGACAACTGGCTCTAACAAGGACAGAAAGAGATGTGGAAGGCCAGATGTACAACTAAACAAGAGGATAAATACATCAGGGTCTCTAGTTTGAGAAATAGACATCTCACATGTCCTCAGCTGACAGCTTCATTGAATTCTACCCGTTCAACACCAGTTTCATGAACAACAGTAAAGAGAAGACTCATGAGTTCAGGCCTTATGGGAAGAATTGCAAAGAAAAAGCCACTTTTGAAATAGAAAAGAAAAGATGAATTGTTAGAGTGGGCAAAGAAACACAGACATTGGACAACAGATAATTGGAAAAGAGTGTTATGGATCTTAACCCCATTGAGATTTTGTGGGATCAAATAGATTGTAAGGTGTGTGAAAAGTGCCCGACAAGACCGCCACATCTATGGCAAGTGCTACAGGAAGAGTATCTGGCAAACTGCGAGCTGGTTGCCAAGGATCTGCAAAGCTGCCGTTGCTGCACGTGGAGGATATTTTGATGAGAAAAAGTAGTTTAAAGAAGTTCTGAAAATTGTTTTCAAATTGTAATAGTAATTTGTCACGTTATTAATGTCCTGACTATACACTGTGATCAGTTGAATGCCACTTTGGTGAATAAAAGTACCAATATCTTTCCATAAATGCAAAATCTGTACATTATTACAAAGTTTTGGCTGCCAATGTATCTTATTAATATATCTATTAATATAGCTCATGATTTATGTATTTTTACTCTGAATGTGATTTGTAAGAATAAAAAATGCATCCAGTTAAGATTAACTTTTGTTAATATATATTTATAGCATACTGAGTTGATATCCTTTTCACCACAATTGTACAGAGCGGTTATCTGAGTTACTGCAGACTTTCAGAATCTGGCCTTTCTCTGATGACCTCTCTTATCAACAAGGCATTTCCATCCACAGAAATACCCCTCGCTGGATGTTTTTTTGTTTTTGGCACCATTCTGAATAAATTCTAGAGGCTGTTGTGCGTGAAAATCCCAGGAGATCAGCAGTTACAGAAACACTCAAACCAGCCCAGTTGGAACCAACAATCATACCAGGGTCCAAATCATTGAGATCACATTTTTCCCCATTATGATGGTTGATGTGAACATTAACTCAAGCTCCTGAACCATATCTGCATGATTTTACAATTGGCAGATTAGATAATCACATGGATGATTGTTGGTGCCAGATGGGCTGTTTAGATTATTTCTGTAATTGCTGATCTCCTGGGATTTTCACGCACACCAGCCTTGTGCCAAAAACAAAAAACATCCAGTGAGAAGCAGTTCTGCAAATGGAAATGCCTTTTTAATAAGAGAGGTCACCAGAGAAAGGCCAGACTGGGTCGAACTGACAAAGTCTACAGTAACTCAGATAACCGCTCTGTATAATTGTGGTGAGCAGGATATCAACTCCCAGCGGGTTGGCGCTGTTTTGGTGGCATGAGGGGGACCTCATGTATCATCCCACAATATAAGGCATTAATGTTGATCAGTGTGTGCGTATATATATATAATATTATTATTACTAATTTTTAGACAAGGATACTGCACATATTATGCCTATGTTGGTTAATCTAAATGTTTGTCCTGAGCTTTGACTGGAAAAGGGGGCAATGAGAGGCAGTCATGCTAACTGAGCCAAGATAGCTTCTAGAGATGAAAGCATGCAAGCGTCAAAGCCTGCAAACTCGTGCCTTTGTTTGCAACTTTGAAGAATCTATGCAGACTTGACATGCAGAGGAAAAACATTTCTTTTCAATCACTGCAATATGTTTTGCAGTATTGCCTGGAGCTTGTAAAGGAACCTTGTTTTGCAAGGTTTTTCTTACCGAACTAAATCGCTCCACTAGTTCTGGCGTCACAGGGTAACGCAGTTTGATCTTCCGATAAAGAGGTTTTTTTCGGAAATAGTCAATCAGTTCCACCAGGCTCTCGAACTCACTTGAGGTACCCAGCACATACATACAGCCCTCTTTGTGTATCCGACAGTGCTTCACCATACCTTCACCTCTATGTCGGCACAGAGAAAGACTGTTAGAGATTTTTATTTAACTGATGTCCTTTTCCAAAGCAATTTACTGCACACTTAATGAAGGGTCAGTCCCTCTAGAGCACAATAAAATTCTAGGGCACAATGATCAAAATACATGAACTATCCCATGAGTCATACCGGCCAAAATCTTTATTATCCCCAGTCTAAACAAATATACTTAAAAAAAAAACATACTTGACTATGCATGAAAATTACCAGAGTTTGTGCACAACCAGTGTACATTCTGCTCCTAGGAGCCCTTCAAAACTGCACATCTCCCTTCTCTAAGGGCATTACTGGTTGCTAAAGTTCCTAGTTGCTTCTGGGTGGTTGATTTTTGGTTACTTATTGGCCCAGGCCATAAAAGCCCACCTTTACTCTCTATGATTTCTGGTCCCTAGATATGGCTCAGATCCCTCCATCAATGTGAATCTGAGACCAATTTTATCATCCACCAGGAAAAAAAGCAATCTTATCACTTAGAAAAGTAATAGCAAGCTGCAAAATTTGAGGTATCCTACATGTTCGTAGCACAAAAATGAGTTACATGACAAATGTAATTCTTCTGGTTAGCAAGCGGCACTAATGGGGACAAGGAAAATAAGGAGCAGCACCTGAATGTGATGGCGTAAGAGTCTGAATCTTCCCTCTGTCTAATGAGGAAGGCTCCATCCCGAGGGATCCTCAACAGATAGTCTTCTGCCTCACCTCGACTCAGGTTACTGTAAAACCACCTAGAGCCGAGAAAACCACAACTTAATGTAAGTTGTAATATAAGTGTAATATAAGTCTACGGTGTCCCCAGAATGTCCCCTGAATGTGTCTGTCAAGTTTCAGCTCAAAATACTCCACAGATCGTTTATTCTACCATGCTTGTTTTGTAGCCCTATTCCAAGTGAGCTGTTTTAGTGTCTGTAGCTTTAAATGCAAAGGAGCTGAACCCCCCACCACCACCACACCCCTTTCTGGAAGTGGGCTGTGCCTTTCCTGCTGGTGCCATGGATAACCTGGCAACAACAATGCAGTATATATATACACAACACCATATGTACATTTATATATATATAAATAACACGGAGAACACACCAAGTCAATCATCTTACTTTATTTTACATAACAAAGGTTGAGTTATGAAATATGAAAAACAGCTATAGCTGTCGAAAAATACCACTATCTTTTCATAATAATTTTTGAAATAATGAATGTTTTATTACATGGAAAATCTTCATTGGAAATCTTCATTGGATGACCACTCAAGCTGGACTGCGGAGGAAGCCAATCAATTTATATCGTAACTGAAACAGAGCTACAGCTTCATTATTATGGAACTGGCACAAGCGGATCTAGCGAGGAGATAAATATGTCAGACTGTGCGATGCTCGCTCAGGTTTTAATGAGGGCAGATCTAAGCTACTTGGGTGGATCTCTTCAACAGCCATGGGTGGTACCTTTCCCTTTTTTACATCATAAGGGGCTGCAAACCTGAACGGCTTATTCGGAGACACTTTTTTTATTAATGGGGAAAGGAAAGAAACGAGGGTCTTTTACCCTATTTTGTGTGTGTGTGTGTGTGTGTGTGTGTGTGTGTGTGTGTGTGTGTGTGTGTGTGTGTGTGTGTAGGCAAGTGTAGACAAACCCTTCATGCAGGTGCTGGTCTGGTCGAGTTACAAATTCAGTGAGATGCAGGTTGAAATCCTGACAGCGCAGTAGGTTTTCTCTGTAATGCTGGATGAGCGCATACACACTGGGGAAATGCAGGTTGTCTGTGAGGGAATAGACAGTGTGTCCTCCAACTATGCAAGAGCGGATTCGACAATGCTGAACTCGTCCACTGCGCCTACAAGGACATATCATACATATAATAAATCGATCATCTTACACATTTTTCATCCATTTATTTTTTTTCAGAGGTCCACTTATAATCAGTGCCGATTTCTCAGGGCCAGCAAAGCCTTCTCTGCTGGCGTAAAATGCCTAATAAATAAATATTTTTTCATCCTTTCATTCTCATTGACCTTTTTGCCTATGTATTTTCAACTCTTTCCACTCCTAATTCATCTACAAACAAATAGTAAAAAACAAAAAGTTAATCCAATCAGAATTAATTCCTTGATGCTTACAAGCAAAGTTTGTCAACTGTTTCACAAATTGCATGCCCGAAGCCATGACCCTTAGCCGAAGCAGTGTGTGAGTCTGAGCTCCACCTGTCAGGCCTTCAGAATTTCCACAGAATCCCTCAACAATTCAGTGAATAGGCATCTAAAGTCAGATTGTCAGATTCATCAGCCAATCAGATTGAGTTATTTGTTCTTGGTGAGTGTGGTCTTTAGAATATGTTCCAGTCCAGGCCTTCTAGCTGGCCGTGAGTGACGCAATAACACTTTAAGTGATTTACATCATTTGAAAGTGAGATCTTGCTGACGAGTCGGCTGTCACTGCTGTTATTGCCCTTAAGAAAGAGATCTTTATAGATTTAAAAACCTGAGATGTTCTGCATGATAGTGCGATTGATCAATTAAACAAGACAGGAGGACTGATTTTCACTTCAAGTAAATTGGTAAGTGCTTTTTTGCATTGTTATAGCAACATCAGGAGTTTTCTAAGTGTAAATGATGCCGCTTGAGCATTCAGTGTTGGATCAAGTTTTGAGAAGTAACCGTGTACCCTGACGAAATAAAATGTATTGCAAGCCAAATTTAAATTGCAAGCATTATTATATAGCTTTTTTCTTGGTATTAGACCTCTTTAGTTCTGGAAGTCGTGTGTGGATGTGTTTTTAAAATTTCAGTTGGTATTATTAGTTGTCTGAAATGTAATGTATGATACGTCTTATTCATTGTGAAACTGTGTTTTCTTAACGACATGAATCACACAGAAGGCCTAGATTTAAAATGCAAGGGTCGCGGCTGCTTATAATGTTTAAGCTGACATGTGTCGTTTCACAATATCACAATATCACAATATCACAATAAAGGACATTTGCTAGGACAAGATTATATTTAACCCAACGTATTCTTGAGTGTTAACCGTTTTAATCACAATACGTTCACATTCAATGCCATATTTCACCTATATTAGCACCCCCTCCCATTCCCAAGATTCTATCTCATCTGAAACATTGATATCCAGGCATCATAAATACATTAGTGGGAGTTGACTGTTGTAACCACGTTTCAGATATACCAAGAAAGTCCAGATTTGAGTTAGACAATAAATAAATCAACTGTTCGCCCTTGTGTTAAAAATTCAAGTGTCACCAAAAAGTCCTCTCAGTTTCAACTTCAGGCCCCATAGGACCTTCACATGGTTGACAGTTTGAAAGGTTTTAAATAGCCTCTGCTTTCACACAGCAGGGTTCTGACACATTGAGATGCTTATATTAGATGTTAGTGAGTAGGTCTGTTAAGATCCCCAGAGAGCAGCGATGGTATATTATTCTGTGGCAGGGCAAAGGGCAGTGCCGGGTCGTGATTCTGCACACTTGGACCCTAATCGGACTAATTAGCCATCGAGAGTGGTAAAGGCCGACCAAAGTTGGCAGTGTGAGAGAGAGAGAGAAATGTATGGACAGCTGTCCGACACCTTTGTGTCGGACAGCTGGTCTTTTCGTTTAAGTTTCTTATTAAAATAGTATTTATATACTCAAGCGGGTTCTCACCTCTTCCTTTCCCTTTAACCCCTTTACACTGGTGCCAAAACCCGGGAAGGAGGAGGGATGTGCCATAGTGGAATTCTCGCCTGGAGTTCCCGCCTGAAAGTGGAGGAACTGCCGCCGACCGTGAGGGAAGTAGGGGCTCCAAACCAACCGCCTGGAACGGTTACCACTGCCAGGGGCCGGAGGACTGCCTCCGATCCACCCGGTGTGGCTGTCGTCCACTAGAGTGTGGATGAGTGGCCAAGGACCAAGCTATGGCGTATCAGAGAACCGGCATGTACATGTTTTTTTTTTTCTTCTCTCTCTCTCTCTCCCGCAGCCGCTAGCCGTTGGCCAATCCCTCCCTTTAAAATTTTACTTTGGTATTTAGAGGGTACTACACTGTAACAGGGAGTACCCCCTGTGTTTTTAATTATTGTTGTTTCCCTCCTCCTGTCACTTTATTAACATACAATACACCAGGCGCGTACTGGCTAAAATGGGGCCGAACGGGCTGCGATAAGCTGAAATGGGCCACCGCATTATGTCGAACAGGCCATGACAGGCTGAAGGGGGCCACAAAACGGTGCCGCGAAATGTAGAAGGGGGAAGCAATATGCAGAAAAGGACAGCCCTTTTTGCCTGAGAAACACTTTTGGAAAAATATGTTTTTGTAGCTTGGCTTCAATAAATGTTCTTTTTGAACAGGGGAAGTTTTTGTTCTGCAAGTATGACCTAGTACAGTGAAGAAAAATCTGACTCCTGTATATGATTATAGAATTTGACGTGTTGGTGATATGACCCTTTTAATAAAAAATCAACTGCATTGTTCATTACAAAATGTAAAATGAATAAAAACAACATTAAATAAATATGAACACAAGAAGAAACATTAAATAAAAGATAAAATTCTCTGGTTAGTGTAAGAGTAGGCTCACATTACCAGAATGACAGGGTGCAATCGTTGACAAACGTGTCACTCTCTCGCACCAGAAATGTTCCGTCAACCCCCCCTGATTCTGCACAATATTCTTGCAGCAGTCTCTCGGCTGTCTGTCTGCCCTCTGACATCTTACCGTGAAACCAGGGCTCTGACTGATGAAGATCTGTGCCCTGGAATGACAGAGAATGACTTAGTCTTTAAAGGGATAGTTCACTCAAAAATGTAAGTTCTGCCATTATTTACTCACCCTTATGTTGTTTCCAACCCATCACAAAAGGACTGACTGACACCATTCAGTTTCATTTAATGAAAAAAGGTGCAATAAAAATTCAGTGGTGACTGAGACTGTTAGTCACATTCTGCTTAGCATCTTCTGTGTTTTATGGAAGAAAGAATGTCATACTGGTTCAGGACAACATGAGGGTGAGTAAATGATGAATACCATTCTGAAATAGAATCATGGTGATTTACCTTTCCAGTGTCCTCTTCTACTTCATTCTCTTCAGCATAGTACAACATCTTATTTTCGATCACGCAGTAGTGCTTATACCATCTCTAAATACAGACACATTCACACCGAAATAAGAAAAGATAATCAAGAAGGACGACTGCAGTAAGATTAAACAAGCAGCATAATTAACCCTTTGTTAAGCCTTACCTTATAAACATTACTGACCCATCCTGCCATGGCAACTATTGCCGTCCACTATACTATCTGACAAACTTTGGAAAATATAATAATGCTCATATATAATATGATATTTTCTACTGTAAGTCTATGGAAATCCTGCATGGCTGGAGAGATAATATGGTATTTTATAGAAATTTTCCAAAATAATATTGACACAAGGTACCCAGAGAGGATGCATGTTTTTATTAATTATTATTATTAATTATTTATTTATTTATTTTTACCCTTTTCTGGGTTTAATATAAAACTTTTAAAATAAAATCTTTAAATAATGAAGTGTATGCTGTGTACTCTTATTATTGTGTATTATTGTGTCTTTCTGTGTCAGAAAGTTGCGTGCAGCTTTAGTACACAGATCCACAGTATTGAATATCTGGAGCCTGTATTTGACATGCAAATTCTTAGGATTCAAATCTGATGCTGAATCCAAAATATACAGGTATTACTGGAATGTAGACAAACAGCATATATGAGAGGACTGATATTTAGAAGATGTACTGTATTAATAATATGCCTAGTAATACAGTATGCTATTTTGAACATATCTCTTATTATACAAAGTTTGATTAAATATGCAAAATAACTCAAAATAACTGAGATTATGTGAGAACAATGTACCATACTGTTTGAAACATTTAGCATGCATACTATATCACACTGTTTCACATGCTAATTGTTTAATAATAAGGCACTAGACAGTGCACAGTATACATGATACAGTATATAGAACAGGAATTGTATAAATAGTATAGCATGGTATTCCTAAACAAATGAATTGAGCTTTTAATAAATGCTTAAAGGTTTATCAACAGACATATGATATAATCACACAAGCCCATGGTTGAGTTGTTGATTGAATTTTGGTACCTCATCTACTGGATCCCAGATGAAAAGCTCTCCCTGCTTATCACCTTTCCGTAGATCCTTTTTGCCAATGGTTTCATCAATATTCAATTTCTTGTGCTGTGCAGAAAAGTCAGTAGCAAACCATATTCTGTGACAATGGGTTACAATGATGACTGACAGTGAATGACACTTCAGATTTTTTTCTACCTTGATGATGATCTTGCCCTTTAGCTGGGTTGGTGAGGGCAGTAGTTGAGCCTCTGGTTCCAGAGGATCAGTCAGGAGTTTGTCCTGGAAAACCTCTTTGAACTCCTTAGCCATTATTTTCTGCTGCTTGAGATCACAGTGTTCCTCTACGGACAGCACCACAGGGTACCTGCCAACAGTAGCCACATTCATAAACGCCTCAATATGGCACAATATTGTGCATTTCCAGGCACAAAAAAACTGCATGTAAAATGTTTAATTAAAAAGTACTTATACAAATGTAAAAAAGTGTACAGTATTTAAAAAGTAAACAACTGAAGAAACAGACAAGCAACTTTTGGGTTAATCTCACCCAATATTTTACCCCAAAATCTAAATAAATAAATAAAATAAATATAAACTACCGGTCATATAATTTTTGATTCTTCACATTTTAGAATAATAGTAAAGTCATCAAAACTATGGAATAACATAAATGGAACTATGGGAATTATGTTGTGACTAAACTAAACCCAAAATAAATCAAAACTGTGTTATATTTTAGCATATTCAAAGTATTCACCCTTTGCCTAGAATTTGCAGACATGAACTCTTGACATTTTCTCAACCAACATCTTGAGGTATCACCCTGGGATGCTTTTTAAACAGTATTGAAGGAGTTCTCATCTGTGTTGGGCACTTATTAGCTTCTTTCTTTATTATTTAATCCAAGTCATCAATTTAAAAAATATATATAATTGTATTATTAAATTTTAGTTTTATAATTAAATAAATTAATATGGTGGCACAATTATATTTTTGTCTCCAAATCTAATTTCAAACATTTAAGCATACCGAATAAAAAGCTTTTTAAGATCATGAGAAACATTTCAGTGAAGTGTTTCAAAGGTTTTGACCAGTAGTGTATGTGTATATATATATATATATATATATATATATATATATATATATATATATATATATATAGTGAGTATCTCACACAAATAAATGGCTCTGAACATTCACTAAGAACAATGCATAGAAAAAAGTTCAACAGTTTGCCCATGTGGTGTTTGAACTTGCAACCTTCTGTTCAGCAGTCCATAGCATTAACTACTGCACTACACAACTGACAAAACTATATGACGCAAAAGATGTACTCCTAGTTAAGAGTACAAAAGGCTAGCTGAGAAAATGTTGTTGATAGAGCTAAATGGGTTTTGAATTCAAGCAGGAATTATGCAATGTAGTTCAGCCTAAATAGTTGTAAACACAATGTGAAGACTCAAAATTCATCAGAAGTACAATTTTTAAAACAATTCTTTGCAGGACTTGAATTCACAACCTTTTGAGCCTGTTGTACAGTGCTTTAACCATTACACCATACATCAGACAAATTTGCATTCCGCATTCTTCACTTTCAAATGATGTAAATCACTTAAAGTGTGATTGCGTCACTCACGGCCAGCTAGAAGGCCTGGACTGGAACATATCCTAAAGACCACAATCACCAAGAACAAATAAATCAATCTGATTGGCTGATGAATCTGACAATCTGACTTAAATGCCTATTTACTGCAGTGTTGACGGATTCTGTGGAAATTCTGTAGACCTGACGGGTGGAGCTCAGACTCACACATTGCTTTGGTTAACAAACTTGGCTTTGGGCATGTGATTTTGAAACAGTTGTCACGCTTTGCTTGTAAGCATCAAGGAATAAATTCTGATTGGATAAACTGTTTGTTTTTTACTATTTGTTTGTAGATAAATTAGGAGTGGAAAGAGTTGAAAATACATAGGCAAAAAGGACAATGAGAATGAAAAAATATTTATTTATTTATTTATTAGGCATGTTAAGCCAGCAGAGAACGCTTTGCTGGCCCTGAGAAATTGCCACTGTCTGGTAGGGACTATACATTTTTTTCATCAGTCCATGAGATTTATTCTAGAATCAATTTTTTTATATCGAAGTCCCTCATTTCATCTGTTATTTATTGCTTAATTAGAAACATTCTCAGATCACGCCCTGGTGAGTTTAGAGATGATGCCACATACAGATAAAAATAAATCATATAGTTGGCGCTTTAATGTATCCCTTTTGCAAAATCCTGATTTCCAACAAATGTTAAAGGCTGAAATCAATGTTTATATGGAGGCCAACTGGTCCTCAGTATCCTCTGTTGCTTGGGATGCACTTAAGGCAGTTTGTAGGGGTCGGATCATACAGTGCATCATTCACCAAATAATCCAAAGCACGAGAACTCGTGGAGTTGGAAGAGAATAATAAAAGTACTGAACTGAAGAGCCGAATGTCGCCTGATGGCCTCAGAGAATTGACCCGATTGAAATATATTATACTATTTTGTTGTGGAAGGTGGGGTTTCAGATAATACAGTTATAAGACATATTTGGATTCGGGGGACAAATAAGGGAAGTTTTTGGCTAGATGTATAAAGCAGAGAGAATCTTTTTCTACCATTCCCTCAGTGAAATCTGCTGGTGGTGAAATATTTACATTGCCATTGATATTAATAATGCATTTAAAGAATTATATCTTGATCTTTATAGTTCCACATCTTCATCTATTGATGAAGATATTAGAAACTTTGTGGAACCATTAGATCTCCCTAAACTGATGACCCTAAACCTTGGAGAAGCTTGACGAGGGAATTAAGGCCCTGCCTACAGACAAGGCTCCGGGGCCAGATGGTTTTGCAGCTGAATATATTTGATATTATGCTACAGAATTGGCTCCACATTTGTTAGAAGTTTATACGGAATTATTAAAGAATGGAAAGTTTCCGCAAACCATGATGCAAGCTTGAATGAGTCTGATTCTTAAAAAGTACAAAGATCCAAGCGAGTGTAAGAGATACCGTCCAATTTCCCCGATCCAGCTAGAAGTTGAAATTTTGTCAAAAGTTTTGGCTAACCGATTAAGTAAAGTTATGAAATCTCTTATATCTATAGATCGGGTTTTCTGATAACATTAGGCGTTTCATTAATATCATGTAGTCAGTGGCGAATGATCAGACTCCGGTCGCTGCCATCTCACTGATATGGAAGAATGGGATTATCCTTTTAAGATCCTGGAAATGTACTGGTTCGAGCAAACTTTTATTGAATGGATTAAGTTACTTTATAGACACCCGGTCGCGGCGGTACAAATAAATTGATTAATTTCAGATTATTTTACTCTGAATAGTGGCATCCGGCAGGGTTGCCCTCTTTCACCATTATTGTTCTGCCTTGCCCTGGAACCATTAGCAGCCATGATAAGAAAGGAAGATGATTTTCTAGGGGTGATGGCAGGAGGTGTGGCGCATAAACTTTTGCTTTACGCAGATTATATTGTATTGTTCGTCCATGACCCCATTAGATATGCCTTGTCTCCATACGATTATTAATTCCTTTTCTAAGTTATCAGGATACAGAGTCAGTTGGTCTAAATCTGAAGCTTTGTCTCTGACAGCATACTGCCCAGTAACAGCCTTTCAGCCAGGCACCTTCCAGTGGCCAAAACAGGGCATTAAGTATTTGAACATTTTATTCCCAGCTAATTTGTGTGATTTAGGTAGTTAATTTTGACCCTTTAATAAAAAGGTTTTCGAGCGATGTGAGTAGGTGGACTTCATTAGTGGGGGGAGGGGGTTTAATCTGAATAATTGATTCCATTTTTTAATGATGTGTTTGTATGTTTTTATGTTTGTATGTTCCACTCTGTCTGGAGATTATTTTGAGCCATTGTTTAGGCAAATCAGAAGTTTGAAGGAACAGTAGTGGAAAAAATTATAAAAGTCATAATCCAAGATGGTGGCCACTGTCATGGGCATAGTTTTAATGTTATGGGTCAATTTGTATCAGATGCAAAAATAATTTAGTTTCTAAGACAAAAAGATACTCTCAAAAGAGATGTGAATATTTGACATGGTGCCGCTATAGAGTTTGTCCTAGAAATCCCAAATTTTGTCTGGGGCCTATTAATACCCACCTCTATCAGTATGAAAAATGTAATAATTGTACTATCTATGATTCATAGGGTTCATAGACTCCCAGTCAAAATAATAATAATAAGAAAACCAACAGATACAATAGAGGCTAAATAAGTGAAATATGACTCATACATGTTCTTAACAGGCTTCATGAGATTCACCCTTTAACCATATACACTTAAATAGGTGAATGTATGTTGTCGGATACTGACTCAGATGTTGCAAAAGCATGTTCATTAATGGCCTTCACCACATCCTTAAACTTTATCTTCGAGGTTCTGGTCCAGCCGTGGTATATGATTGGTTCATCTTGACCATTCCAGCAGTCCACTGTATTGCCAAACATGTAAACATGAAGGTTATTAGGCTCAACCATGTAATTCATCACTGCATTTACTATGCATATTTCAATGTAACATCATAATCTGAAGCATAAAAAGACATGCATTAGTTTTACAGAATAATTCAGGTGAACACAGATGTAACTGACTAACACTCAATGCAGCGGCAACCCAGCCTCAGGCAGCGTACATAAGCTTCTGTTGATGACTCACTGCGCAGTTGATCACCAGTTAAATATCTGTAAAAAATGCATAACACATGTACAAAACACAAGAAGTAACACAGGAAGTAATCATCAAAATGAGAAGCTGCATGTGTGTTAAGAGCAAGCATGCAGAACAGCAGTACTGACGTGTTGTGTGAAGAGTTGATCCAGTAGTGAGACAGAGGGTTGTTCATTTCCTGTGGACATATCTCGGAGAACTTCTCATCCCAAATAGAGTTTTCTTTGGAAAAGAGAAAACTGAGGAACTACAGCAAAGAAAGAAAGAAAAAGTTTGTAATTTTCAAGTGTTACCTGAAAATATTGATGAAATCAAACTATACAGCTGGTACCTCTTCAACAGTAAAGGCTGGATCATTGGTTTTTCTCATGGTATCATCGATGAAGATGGTCATCAACTCTCGCACCTGATTTACATTGTTGGCCCATGTCTCCTACAAACCCAATACATTTACAGTATAATTCAGATTGAAACCATGTTTAGGATGCAATAGGATTTGAATGAAATATGGATGGGATGTAAAGAAAGCATGCATAGCGAGATGTACATCTTACTCTCTGCTGATATAAAAGAAATCTTTGAAAATCGGAGAGCTGCACAGGCTGATTGTTGTTTCTGCAAAGAAATGCATACAAAAACAGTCTTAAATTAATTCTAATATCTCCAGCGTGAGCTCACAACAGACCTTTAAAGCACTGATTAAAACAAAGCACAATTTCTCACCCCAAGATGAAAGAACAGGACTCATTTTTAAACTCATCTAGTATCTAATAAAATGACAAACAACAAAGAGTAAGGATAAAAGTGCTACATGTACAAAAGTACACCCCCATCTAATTAACATGTTTTGCTATTTTAGCAACACACGTAACTAACAGTTAAAATCAAGCATGCGATCTCACATCCAACTCAAAACTCTTTCTAATCAGAAAAACTCAATTGCACTCACCATCCTCTGGTTTTCAAATGTCAAAAGATTGTAGAATTTGTGAAACTGCACAAAATCCAGGACTTCTTTCTTTGCTCCCACCGCCTGAATTATGATGTTTAGAATTTTAGTTCATGGTATGGAGCTAAACTGAACAAGTTTCTAAAATCTAAATATGCACAAATTTTGCTTATAACACAAAATGTAAACTTCAGCAAAGATTATGGAAAAATCAAACGTTCATACCGCAACCCTGTCCTTCAGAAAACGTCCACCTTGTATTTTAATATTCATCTGTGGCAAAAGAGACTTGAGCTCTTTCAGGGAGATACTGTAGGAGACAGACAGCATGAAAGAGTAGTAATGGTGTGAGGCAGGAACTATAATGAATATTCTGTTACAGTGGATGAGAAGAGAGTGTAAAAGTAAGAGAAGAACCTGTTTTTCTTTGTCTGATCAACAGAGTACATCTGCTTCCTCAGCCAACTACAGCAGAGGAAAACACAGTGAATGAAACTTATTTTTTTATGGGTTACAGAAGAACTAAGTAAGTGTGTGTGTGTGTGTGTGTGTGTGTGTGTGTGTGTGTGTGTGTGTGTGTGTGTGTGTGTGTGTGTGTGTACCTCTCTATAATCTCTGGTGTGTGAGCCGCCAGTGTCTCCTGTCTAAGTAACTCCAGTCCTATCAGCCATTTTTCTGCATCCTCCACTGAATCAGCTGTGGAAAAGGATCAAATGATCGAATGATTTTGGAGAACATGACCACACGCTGTTCTTCCTTTTTCAGCAATAAGGATGGTGCAAATAAAGTGATTTCAGTATTTATGTAACATGTATGAGAAGACACACATACCACCCAGACTGAGAGTGTTTAAAACAAACTGAGAGCCATAGAATATGGTGAAGCATGTGTTTGGGTCTGTATTTCTGTCCTTGAATCGGTCAAAGTCCTTGGAGTTTTTTCCTGGTCGTACTTCCCGGATCTCAAAAAGGTCCACTGCAAAAAGAGATTTTCATGAGAATAACCAACTGACTGATAGTTTACATTCATCAAACATGATGCAGAAAATAAGTCAGGATACTGGAGAAATAACACAACAAAATTAGGTATTCATCAGATCAAATCAAAAAGACAGGAGAACAGTTTTGAAGTAAATATTTATTTAAGTTCAGAGAGTGAGAAAGACATTAGGTGTGATGGCAGTGCAGACTCCCAAAACTACTGACAACACAATTTCAGTTCACTGGTCAAACTCCAGTGTTCACCTAAAACTTCACAGTTCCATTTCGGATAGGATTGTTGTCTGTGTGTACACAGCTTCCCATCGAGGCCTTAGACAGCTCACCAAGTTGAGACACAACCCATCATTGATGTTTGAAAAGAGATCTCTATAATTACATACATCCTCCTGGAATGTTAACTTTGAGCACCAATTAATCTCATCCATCCATCCATCCATTGTCAACCGCTTATCCTGTGTACAGGGTCGCGGGGGGCTGGAGCCTATCCCAGCTAACATTGGGCTAAAGGCGGGGGACACCCTGGACAGGTCGCCAGTCCATCGCAGGGCCACACATAGACAGACATACACTCACCTCCACATCCACACCTAGGGCAATTTTTTTTGGAGACACCAATTAACCTAGCCTGCATGTCTTTTGGATGGTGGGAGGAAGCCGGAGTACCCGGAGAGAACCCACGCAGACACGGGGAGAACATGCAAACTCCACACAGAAAGGCCGGGGCAACCAGGGTTTGAACCCACGACCTTCTTGCTGTGAGGCGACAGTGCTAACCGCTGCACCACCATATTAAATGTTTAGTGCACAATGTGGACATAAATCTTTATATATATATATATATATAGGGCTGTCAATCCATTAACATTTTTAATCAAATTAATTACATGGTGTCCCGATTAATCAATCGCGATTACCGGTAATCGCATATACAAATATTTGCTGAGAAAGCCCCTCATATAAATATAATTATGAAATAATTATACATAGTTATGTAAAAACATATTCAGATAATTAAAATGCATTACATTCTTGTAGCAGAAGAGTTAATCATTGATAAGACAATACAAAAAGTGGCTTTAGAATACAATGTATTGTTTACTACCATATTATTGATCATAAGTCAATCATTAGTAATCATACAGTTCACAGAAATCCATTACACAAGTGAATTTGTCAATCAGTTGGGGATTTATTATGAGGGCTTGTTTAACGGGCCGTCAATTTACACCTGCGTCAGACATGCTTGTGTAGCGTCATGTATGCGTTGCGTCATAAACATAAAATGTTTAGTTCACTGTTTAAAGTTAAATATAGTTTAATACTTAGAACACATCTTGAGATCTCTTAGTTTGAATTTGCACTCCATTAAGTGTTTTGAATGCAAGAACGTATTGTCTGCAGCTCAAGGGTTTTCTTCTTCACTCTATAAACTGCACATTCCCACACTGCTGAAATTTCACTTACTGCCCTCTGGAGTAAACAGGTGGTACTACAAGCTTGCATTTCTCAGGAATCTTCCATATCAGTGCGGGTATTGCGATTAATTGCGTTAATTTTTTAACACGTTATTTTTAGTCAAATTAATCGCACTGAATTAACGCGTTAAATCGACAGCCCTAATATATATATATATATATATACACTCACCTAAAAGATTATTAGGAACACCATACTAATACTGTGTTTGACCCCCTTTCGCCTTCAGAACTGCCTTAATTCTACGTGGCATTGATTCAACAAGGTGCTGAAAGCATTCTTTAGAAATGTTGGCCCATATTGATAGGATAGCATCTTGCAGTTGATGGAGATTTGTGGGATGCACATCCAGGGCACGCAGCTCCCGTTCCACCACATCCCAAAGATGCTCTATTGGGTTGAGATCTGGTGACTGTGGGGGCCATTTTAGTACAGTGAACTCATTGTCATGTTCAAGAAACCAATTTGAAATGATTCGAGCTTTGTGACATGGTGCATTATCCTGCTGGAAGTAGCCATCAGAGGATGGGTACATGGTGGCCATAAAGGGATGGACATGGTCAGAAACAATGCTCAGGTAGGCCGTGGCATTTAAGCGATGCCCAATTGGCACTAAGGGGCCTAAAGTGTGCCAAGAAAACATCCCCACACCATTACACCACCACCACCAGCCTGCACAGTGGTAACAAGGCATGATGGATCCATGTTCTCATTCTGTTTACACCAAATTCTGACTCTACCATCTGAATGTCTCAACAGAAATCGAGACTCATCAGACCAGGCAACATTTTTCCAGTCTTCAACTGTCCAATTTTGGTGAGCTCTTGCAAATTGTAGTGGAGATGAGTGGTACCCAGTGGGGTCTTCTGCTGTTGTAGCCCATCCGCCTCAAGGTTGTGGGTGTTGTGGCTTCACAAATGCTTTGCTGCATACCTCGGTTGTAACGGGTGGTTATTTCAGGCAAAGTTGCTCTTCTATCAGCTTGAATCAGTCAGCCCATTCTCCTCTGACCTCTAGCATCAACAAGGCATTTTCGCCCACAGGACTGCCGCATACTGGATGTTTTTCCTTTTCACACCATTCTTTGTAAACCCTAGAAATGGTTGTGTGTGAAAATCCCAGTAACTGAGCAGATTGTGAAATACTCAGACCGGCCCGTCTGGCATCAACAACCATGCCACGCTCAAAATTGCTTAAATCGCCTTTCTTTCCCATTCTGACATTCAGTTTGGAGTTCAGGAGATTGTCTTGACCAGGACCACACCCCTAAATGCATTGAAGCAACTGCCATGTGATTGGTTGATTAGATAATTGCATTAATGAGAAATTGAACAGGTGTTCCTAATAATCCTTTAGGTGAGTGTATATATATACCCTTTTTCTCCCCAATTTTGAATGCCCAATTCCCACAACTTCAGGTCCTCTTGTTTTTTGTAACCATGTCCTCGTAGTGGTGCGGTTACCCATCACAGTATTTATGCTCCACTCCCCCGTCACTCCTTGTCTGGTCTCAACTACGATCACAGACTCACTTACCTGCTTCTTCCTGGAGACTCTCCGTTATATCCCTAACTCGCCTCTCCAACGAAGTCCTGTTCCTAGCTCTACTCCTCCTTCTTCCAGTTCCGGATTCCTCGCTATTCAGTGTACTGCAGTCATCACCCAGGTTTCCTCGCTATTCAGCGAACTGCAGGCATCACCCAGGTTTTCTCGCTATTCAGCGAACTGCAGTCATCACCCAGGTTTACTCGTTATTCAGCGAACTGCATCCATCACCCAGGTTTCCTCGCTATTGAGCGAACTGCATTCTTCACCCAGGTCTCCTCGCTATTCCGCGTATTGCAGTCATCACCCAGGTTTACTCGCCATCCAGTGAACTGCAGTTATCACCCAGGTTAATCCGCTATCCAGCGAACCGCAGTCATCTCCCAGGTTTACCCATTCCTCTATATCCCTCAATAAACTACACCTCCGGGTTTAACACTACCATCGAGTCTGAGTATCTGTTACAACTTCCAGCATGTGGAGTCTCATGCTGCTCTCCGTGATCCACACACAACTTACCATATGTCACATTGAGAGCAAGAACCACTAATCGTGACCATGAGGAGGTTACCCCATGTGACTCTACCCTCCCTAGCAACTGGGCCAATTTGGTTGCTTAGGAGACCTGGCTGGAGTCACTCAGCACACCCTGGATTTGAACTTGCAACTCCAGGGTTTGTAGTCAGCATCAATACTCGCTGATGAACATAATTCTTTAATACCAACAAAAAAATGTTTTATAAATGCTCTCAAAGGGCTAACACATGTGCAAGTCTTGTGGTCTTAGATAAACGTAGCCTTGGACTGGATCTCATAAATCAAGTTTTTGTTTGGAAATCGGTCTTGAGGGATCTAGTCTTGGTCTGGGTCTGGATATCGAGGGACTTGACTCCACCATATTATCTGAGTCATTGATTTGTTGCACATATGGCCACATATTTGGAATATCCAAAGGTAAATATTGCTTTTAACTAATTGAACCATTACTTTAAATTATTAAATAATAAGAAGAGGATAAGTGTAAAGGAATGCACGTACACATAAAACGTTAAGTATGAATGCACTGTAAGCTGGATAAAAGGCTGAATAAAAGTGTCTGTCAATGCATAAATGTAATTACTATCATAATAACTATTAAAGGGATAATTCACCATAGAGTCAGTCTCTATTCACTTTTATTAATTTTTCCATATGATGAGAATGAATGGCAAATGTGGCAGACATTCTGCCCAATATCTCCTTTTGTTTTCCACATAAGAAAGATGTACAACATGAGACATAAATAAAAAAAATTGGGTGAATTATCCCTTTAAGTTTAGCTTGAGGGAAGGCACTCACACACTCCTTCAGTCTTGTCAGCAGTACGCATCCAGGCAACCTGTCTGGTCTCCATTATAACCTGCACGGTTAGCCTCTCCATTCTCTGTCTGTACACTGTCATCACGATCCCCAACTCCAAGTCCCGCTTAATCAGACTCTTCTTGTACTCAGTCAGGTTTCCCTGTTGCATGTGACCCGCCATCTCTGCTTTTGGGTCAAACACTGACAAAGACAAATGGGCACAAGAGGTCACTCATTGAAATTTACATGAAATTCAAAATATGCTACATTCACAATATGCCACATTCTCAAATGCACTTTTTGCTTTCATAAAACGGTTACCACATGATTCAAATATTAAGAGGACAACTGTGTTATTATTTAAGTAAAAACATGAAATGCCATCCTTACATTAGAACACAGTTGCTCGATGCTAAGAATGTAAAAAATGGATGTGCTTTCTCCAGAAGACGGTTATTGCCTAGCTAAAACAAACTCTGAAGCAGTAGAGGCCTGTGCATTTTAGGTCTAGGCCTTCAGTGCGATTCATGCCATTAAGAAGCACAGTTTCACAAAGAATAAGACACCATATGACCACATATACATTACGTATGTACGTAATACCAACTGACATTTTAAAAACATGTCTACCCACGAAAGCCAGAACCAAGGATGTCTAATACCAAGAAAAAGCTATCTAACAATTATGGCTGTCAATCGATTACAAATTTTAATCTAATTAATTACATGGTGTCCCGATTAAATAATCGCGATTAATCACATATACAAATATTTGCTGAGAAACCCCCTCATATAACAATAACTCAATATATAAAGATTCTACATATTTATATCAATATATAATTATACATAGTTATTTTTCAATATTTAAAAAATTATATATATCTATATATATATATATATATATATATATATATATATATATATATATTAGGGCTGTCGATTTAACGCATTAATTCAGTGCGATTCATTTTACAAAAAATGTACGCATTTAATCACAATGCCCCGTCGGACCATAATAAGGAAGATTCCTGAGAAATGCAAGCTTGTAGTACCACCTATTTACTCCAGAGGGCAGTAAGTGAAATTTCAGCTGTATGAGCAACGCACAGTTTATAGAGTGAAGAAAACACACAACACAGACATGCATTACGTTCTTGCGTTCAAAACACCTGATTGAGCGCAAATGCGATCTAAGTGATCTCAAGATGTGTTTAAAGATTGAGTATTAAACTATATTTAACTTGACACAGTGACCTAAATATTTTATGTTTGACACAACACACCCGATTTTATGTAACAACAAACGGAGGTACACGGAACTTCCATATCAGTGCGGGCATTGTGATTAATTGCATTAATTTTTGTATAATTAATCACACCGAAATAACACGTTAAATTGACAGCCCTACATATTTGCAATTGAAATGTTGCTTGCAATAAATTCTGTTTCGTCAGGGTACACGGTTACTTCTCAAAACTTGATCCAACACCGAATGCTCAAGCAGCATCATTTACACTTAGAAAACTCCTGATGTTGCTATAACAATGCAAAAAGCACTTACCAATTTACTTGAAGTGAAAATCAGTCCTCCTTTACTGTTTAATTAATCAATCGCACGATCATGCAGAAACATCTCAGGTTTTTAAATCTATAAAGATCTCTTTCTTAATGGCAATAACAGCAGTGACAGCCGACTCATCGGCAAGATCTCACACTCTTCTTTGTTTATGTTTTAAGATGCTGCGGTATGTATATTAAATAACCTCATATCTAATTTCTTTCTCTTTTTTATTTATTTTTTATTTGAGTTTAATAATTTTTTTTATATGACAAGTGAGTGCGTTGTGATGTGAGAGTCATGGAACTGGCGCAGTGTAGGATTTCTACCAGTAAGCTCTTTCTGTAGCTGGATGCAAATAAATGTACTCAATCCTATAAAGTTGTAGACCTATGGGGGCCTGGGTATCTCATAGAGTATTGACGCTGACTACCACCCCTGGAGTTGCGAGTTAGAATCCAGGGTGTGCTGAGTAACTCCAGCCAGGACTCCTAAGCAACCAAATTGGCCCGGTTGCTAGGGAGGGTAGTCACATGGAGTAACCTCCTCGTGATCACGATTAGTGGTTCTCCCTCTCAATGGGGTGCGTGGTAAGTTGTGCGTGGATCGTGGAGAGTAGCATGAGCCTCCACATGTGGAGACTCTGCAGTGTCATGCACGATGAGCCACGTGATAAAATGCGCAGATTGACGGTCTCAGAAACTGTGGCAACTAACAACAAACGGAGGTGAGTAACCGCTTCACCACGAGGACCTACTAAAGTAGGTGGAATTGGGCATTCAAATTGGGAGAAAAAGGGGATAAAAGAAAAGTTGTAGGCCTATGCTCTACGCAACGCTGATATCATTTAGAATTTGTCTGAATACTTTATGGTTTCACAGTGGCATGAGTTTACCATCACATTTTGTGTTTAAAACAAATCTAATAACCATTTGGGAGAAGTCGATGACAATATCAATACTGTCCTACTACTACTTCTGCAGTTTCCCAGTCATGCATTCATCTTAGATAATACAATTGTCAACACCTTCAAAGGAATATCACTAGCAGTTATCTGCGACTGCACAGTGTGGCATTCATTGCGTTAAGAGACATGCCTGTTTTCCCAATTATTGATGCATGGCAAGCTAAATAGAATGTTTCAAGTCTCGTTCCCTACAGAAGATCATATTTGCATTGCAAATGGGCAAGTACAGTTGGGTATAGTGGATCCACTGTACTTGCCCGCGCTGCCCAGAGAGCTGAACCAAGTCCCTCTTTAAAAGTTATGTATTAACCTAGAACAATTCAACGTGGAATTCAGAAAACTTGGTACATCACCCCTACCCTCTCCCTTCCATTTTGAGCTTTCTCTGTGAAGAGAATAAGAGCTCACTTTCATGACATTAATACAAAAGTACTAAGCTTTAACTCCTTTTTACATAAAAAAAAATATATATATATATATATATATATATATATATATATATATATATATATATATATATATATATATATATATATATATTTGAAACAAATGAAGAAGCGTTATTGCGTGAAGACCTGTTATTCTGCAATATAAGGTGATTACACAGTTCCTCTGCCACATCTGGGTTAGCCTTTTTTGTTCAAGAAGCAACAACAACAAAAAGCTGTGGAGGCACAACTGCTCGCGCAGAATACACATTTTATAGATCAAAGAACAGTATCACAATTTTGCACATTTTTATAGCGCATCTTGTTTGTACTTTAGCAAATGCATTTTTCAACTTCCACGGTTTTCCTGGACTAAAGATTAATTTAAAAAGCATAATATGACACTTGTTATTTTTATTAAAAAAAAAAACATCCCTTAAACTTTAACAATGTATATTTATTAGGGGGAAAACGTATTAATTGTTTAGGTTCAAAGTATTATACTCATAAATAGCAAACATATTACCCTGTTAACTTTATCATCCAGATGAAATATATAAATAAATAACTTACCCACGTTTAAAGAATAAGATCAACCTCCACTTCGCAAACAATCAAATTCTCAATTTAAAACAGAAAAAAAGGTTATTCAGTACTGGGGGGGAAATACCATATGATCAGTATTCACAATGTAGTCAGTTCCTCTGTTCGCTCATCACAAGGAAGTGGAGAGTGCATTATGAGAATAAAAAATCCGGAAGCAAAATTAGCTATGCAAAATCCCCAAGGAAGAGAGGACGATGACTTTTATACACTTGACCTAATGTAAACGATGTCCAAAGCGCAACTTTGGCTCGCAGAAGCGTTTATTTGAATGACAATCACTCAAATTGACACATTGTTGACGTCACTGTCATCGTAACAACATTTGCCCTTTTCTCCCTCAGTTGCATTCCGTTACACAATAAATAACGACTCTGTCCATTTTTAAAGTATAAAAATAAATAAAATAATAAACCCAAGCAGTCTTTAAAACCATATTTCAGGCGATGTGAAAATGAAGCAAACATCTGTTGTTGTTGGGCGCTGGCTGTCAAATTGTTAACGTAAATGAGTCGTTCGAAATTATTTTAGCAACTGACTCCCGAAAAGATCTGCATTTCTTTAAACATAGCAATAGGAAAAATAGTCCTTATAGATTATAAATTTGGTGTTTAACTCATGATACTCCTGCTTTACATATCTAACTTCACTTTCCAGCTCACTTGCATACAGAAAGCGTGAAAAAACATTCACCGACAAAAAGAGGCTGTCGGGCAACAGTAAACATCCCTCACAAAAAATGCCCCATAGTAACCAAGGTTTAGAACAATATACCAGTTACAACAGTAACCAATTGAAATAGCAGATTCTAAAAGCTTATTCAGAACTAATTAAACTGTTGTAAACATGCCATTTTGGTAGAAACGACAGTCTGGTTCCTATAGTCCATTTCTGTAAAATAATCAGAGGAAATCTAGACATGGGGGACAAGTGGCAAAGAGCAATACTGACTTTCTTTTACACATTCAGTCTGAGAAATTAATTGTGCTCAAACAATTCAGAGTAAACTTTACTTTTTGCTCATTTTCCATTTATTGGGGACTATACTGTCAGTATACACAAAACTCAGTCGAGGCAAAATGCAGCCATATAAAGTTGATTACAGATATCTGATGATACATGTAGGCTCCAGTCACACATTGTCAATATCCAGTGTTTGACAGTATGTCTTTGTGTGCACATTTTAATATTTTACAGAAGGCAGGAAACCAGCTCCTAGCTTTTGCATTCTAGCATAAAAACTATACCGTGAGAATGGCTCACTTTGACTTGACAATGTGCTTTATTAGAGTGTGGTTTCCTTGAGGCTATGTCAAATCTCACATGGCATAATTGTCAGTCTTAAAAACACACCCAAAAAAAAAAACACTGTGAAGAAACAATATACACTTCCTTTTGGAGACATTGACTATTGTCTATTCCTCATTGTTTTGTTTTTCTTCATCATCATCCCTCATCCTCCTCTGGTTCTCTGAGGCCTTGGCTGTGCATGGTCTTCCCTGTCATTTCCATAATGGCCTGTACTTCAGGATCTGCATCTAGTATGCTTTTCTTGCTTTTCTCATCCTGAAAGTGAACCCAAGGAACCAACATCACAATCTTACATGGAAACAAATCCACTTTTTTGGAACACAAAAGGAGATGTGAGGCTGTATGTCAGTCTTAGTCAACATTCGCTTTGATTGCATCTTTTTTTTTCTTTTATACAATTAAAGTGAATGGTGACAGCTCTTCTTATGTGTTCAATAGAAGTATATGTTTTAAAAAACACAAGGGTGAGGAAACTGAATTGAAATATGTAACATTTCTGAGAATTAAAAAAGTAACATCATCAATGACCTGCTCCTGTTCCTCGGGTGGCTGACCAACACCCCACACCTCCAGGGTGTCCACTTTGAAGTCCTCTTCTCCTGACAGCTGATTGCTGCCATATGTGGTGCAGCGCGGTCGAGCCCTACTGTGTCCATGGCCAAAATTGCTGTCCAGCCACAACCCAAAATACCCATGCTGACCACCCATACCCTAAAAAAAGACATTTTAAAGAGCCATTTTGTTTTAAAAAACAGTGCTACAAATAGCTGCATAGTGTATTTGCTGCACATAAAGCCTTGAACAGATTATAGTATTGATCTCACCAAGCCATTAGGCATAGTCTGCTGACCCTTGTTCAGGTACATATAATGATTGTTGTAACCTGTGCAAGTGAATACTCGCATGAAAGGGAACACTGTGAAGAGGAAGCACCTGGAATCACCTAGTGGAAAATTAAGGGAAAGGGAAATGTTAAAGGGATAGTTCAACCAAAAGTGAAAATGCTCTCATCATTTACTCATCCTCATGCCATCCCACATGTATTACTTTCTTTCTTCTGCTGAACACAAATTAAGATTTTCAGAAGAATATTTCAGCTCTGTAGGTCTATTCAATGCAAGAAAAAACATATAAAAGGCATCTTAAAAGTAATCCATAGAAGTGGTCCTTTGGTTTAATCCCAGTGGTTAAATCAATGTCTTCAGAAGTGATATGTTAGGTGTGTGGGTGAGAAACAGATCAATATTAAAGTACTTTTTTACTATAAATTCTCCTCCCAGAGCAGTAGGTGGCGATATGCACAAAGAATGTGAACCACAAAAAGCAAAAGAACAACTACTCTTAGAAGAGAACAGAATGCTTAGGAGGGCTGGTGAAACTGGATATTTATAGACAAAAAAGGACTTTAAAATGTATCAGTTTCTCACCCACACCTCTCATATCGCTTCTAAAGGCATGGATTTAAATATTGGAGTTATATGGATTACTTTTATGCTGCATTTATGTGCTTTTTGGCGCTTCAAAGATTTGGCCACCATTCACTTGCATTGAACGGACAACAGAGCAGATTATTTTCTTTAAATCTTTGTGTTCAGAACAAGAAAGTCATACACATCTATAAACAACAACTAATATAAACAACTGGCAAATATCTTTTAATTCTTTCCATACTCTCACCCTGGAACTGAGGTTTGACCTCCCAGCTTTGAGAAGCAAAGCCTCCAAATATATGGCCTTTTGTGTCTTTTATCAACAAGACAGTGGGACCCCGGCCTTTGCAGTTGCCCACCAGTCGGGTGAAGCTTTCCCCATGTAAGTTTGTGGAGAATAACAAACTCCAGGGGGCGCTGTAGCCTGCAGGCAACTGAGGTGACAGGAACATCAGAAGAGGTAGATGCAAGAGGCAGTGGAGATCACTCCAAGGAGCATACCGACACTGGGGCAACAAAGTTGGGGGAGGACGGGAGGGCAGCCCAATTCCTAGGCCCTCACCAATCAGGAGCTCCAAGAACATAGCCATTGCTGGGATCCGGAACAGCCAGTCTTCCAGACAAGGAATGTCACACATATTCTGGTCTATAGAAGCAATAAGGAATATTTTAGTTAAAGACATACTCAAAGACATTTGATTGATGTCTTTAAGAAATAAAATATTTAATTTTTTTATCTTGCAAGGTAAATATATTAGTTTTCAGTGTTATATATATCCATTGGAAGCATGGAGGGATGGTTGAATATGGTCTTGATGGGTTTCATTAAAGGAATACAGTATTCCAGGTTCAATACAAGTTAAGCACAATGAATAGCTTTTGTGGAATAATGCAGATTATCTCAAAAAATAATTTTGACTCACCCCTCGTTTATTAAAAAAAGCAGTAACTTTACACAGATAAGGATTATTCTGGATATTTATAAAAAAGGATATTTTATTGGGGGCCTAGGTAGCTCAGCGAGTAAAGACGATGACTACCACCCCTGGAGTCGCAAGTTATAATCCAGGGTGTGCTGAGTGACTCCAGCCAGGTCTCCTAAGAAACCAAGTTGGCCCGGTTGCTAAGGAGGGTAGAGTCACACGGGGTAACCTCCTCGTAGTCGCTATAATGTGGTTCTCGCTCTCGGTGGGGCACATGGCAAGTTGTGCGTGGATGCCGTGGAGAGTAGCGTGAAGCCTCCACACGTGCTATGCCTCCACGGTAACGCGCTCAACAAGCCACCCGATAAGATGTGAGGATTGATGGTCTCAGACACAGAGGCAACTGAGATTCATCCTCCACCACCTGGACTGAGGCGAGTCACTACGCCACCATGAAATTTAGGGGTAGAAAAAAAAATACTAAAATCATGTTATAATGTTTATTATACTTTTATAATGTGGTTATACTTTTGAAAAAATATATATATTTGACCATTTATGTTCTGGCTCCATACACTACCATTGAAAGAGTCTTACTGTAACTGCAATTTTTGCAGTTTTTTTTTTTTTTTAAATGAAATGCATGGGTGTTTCCCCAAACATTATTACATAATCGGGTCTTTAGTGTCTTGGCAGATATATCTATCACAAATTGACCTACAAAATGTCCAGATAGTGTCATATTTTCAAAACATTTTTAAGACAATTAGAAAATAATAGAATAGAATAGAATATATTATGATATATTTCGATTTTTTATTTATTCATACATCAAAGAGATGATCCAACAAATATAGAACCGGATTGATTAATTCCACACTGAAATGTCATGTCTTTTCCAACACATAAAGAGCTGCACGTAACACATAAGTTATGCATAAGCTACACATATTTATTTTTTCTAATCTACTGTAAATAGATGCACATCTTACAGAATTTCAGTTGTCATTTTCTGGAAATTTTCTGGAAATAAATGCTCTAAATGACAATATTTGTATTTGGAATTTGGGAGAACTGTTGTCAGTAATTTATAGAATAAAACAAAATTGTTCATTATACTCAAACTTATACCTACAGTGAATCCGGAAAGTATTCACAGCGCTTCACTTTTTCCACATTTTGTTATGTTACAGCCTGATTATATTAACTATTTTCATCAAAATTCGACAAACAATACCCCCATAATGACAATGTGAAAGAAGTTTGTTTGAAATCTTTGCAAATGTATTAAAAAATTAAAAAATATCACATGTACATAAGAATTCACAGCCTTGGCCATGACACTCAAAATTGAGCTCAGGTGCTTCCTGTTTCCACTGATCATCCTTGAGATGTTTTTACAACTTGATTGGAGTCCACCTGTGGTAAATTCAGTTGATTGGACATGATTTGGAAAGGCACACACACCTGTCTATATAAGGTCCCACAGTTAACCTTGCATGTCAGAGCACAAACCAAGCCATGAAGTTCAAGGAATTCTCTGAAGACCTCCAAGACAGGATTGTATTGAGGCACAGATCTGGGGAAGTGTACAGAAAAATGTCTGCAGCATTGAAGGTCCCAATGAGCACAATGGCCTCCATCATCTGTAAATGAAAGAAGTTTGGAACCACCAGGACTCGGGGGAGAATGGCCTTAGTCAGGGAGGTGACCAAGAACCCAATGGTCACTCTGACAGAGCTCCAGCGTTTCTCTGTGGAGAGAGGAGAACCTTCCAGAAGAACAACCATCTTTGCAGCACTCCACCAATCAGGCCTGTATGGTAGAGTGGCCAGACGGAAGCTGCCACTCAGTAAAAGGCACATGACAGCCCACCTGGGTTTGCCAAAAGGCACCTGAAGGACTCTTAGACCATGAGAAACAAAATTCTCTGATCTGATGAAACAAAGATTGAACTATATGGCCTGAATAGCAAGAGTCATGTCTGGAGGAAACCAGGCACTGCTCATCACCTGGACAATACCATCCCTACAGTGAAGTATGGTGGTGGCAGCATCATGCTGTGGGGATGTTATTCAGTGGCAGGAACTGGGAGACTAGTCAGGATCGATGGAAAGATGAATGCAGAAATGTACAGAGACATCATTGATGAAAACCTACTCCAGAGCGCTCTGGACCTCAGACTGGGGTGAAGGTTCATCTTCCAACAGGACAACGACCCTAAGCACACAGCCAACATAACAAAGGAGTGGCTAAGGGACTGTGAAGTCTGTGAATGTCCTTGAGTGGCCCAGCCAGAGCCCATGGGGTATTGTCATTATAGGGTATTGTTTGTAGAATTTTGAGGACAATAATGAGGCCATAAATTCCAATTATTGGAAATTATTCCAATAATTTTGGAATAAGGCTGTAACATAACAAAATGTGGAAAAAGCGAAGCGCTTTAAATACATTCCGGATGCACTGCACGCACGCACGCACGTTTTTTGTTTTTGGCACCACTCAGAGTCAATTCTAGACTGTTGTGTGTGAAATCCCAGGAGATCAGCCGTTAAGAAATACTCAAATCTGACACAAACAATCATCAATGTGATTATCTTATCAACCAATCACGTGGCAGCAGTGGAGTGCATAAAATCATGCAGATACATTTCAGGAGCTTCAGTTAATGTTCACATCAACCATCAGAATGTGTAAAAATGTTATCTCAGTGATTTAGACCATGGCATGATTGTTGGTGCCAGACAGGCTGGTTTGAGTATTTCTGTAACTGCTGATCTCCTGGAAATTTCACGCACAACAGTCTAGAATTTTTACACTATTCAGAAGAGAACGGTTAAGTTATACTAAAGAGGTGTGCTCTCCAAAATATGGAAAATGTACAGGGGTTGGAATGATGGACCAGGTCAATAAAGACCCGTGGTATGCATTAAGGGTAAATATAAGAGGAATGAGTTTAAATAATTTTTTGTTGAATTCAACATTACCCCACAAATGCTCTCGATTGACCTTAAAGGAATATTCTGGGTTCAATTCAAGTTAAGCTCAATCGACAGAGTTTGTGGTATATTATTGATTACCACAAAAAATTATTTTGACTCATCCCTCCTTTTCTTTAAAAAAAAGCAGATATCTTGGTTCCACCAAGTCAATGACAATGGAAGTGAAAGGGGGAACAATTTGGTTTATCTTAAAATACTCAATATCCTAGTTTTCCTCCACCTTTCGTGCTATTTTGTTATCGATAAAGTGAAAATGCGAAAAATAAAACTGCGACATTTGCCGCCTTCTGTCTGGTTCCATTCAAATGGCCTTTTATCGATAAAAATGGTGTGTGTGATGACGTCACGCCTAAAAAAAACCACTTTGTCGCATAAGTTTTGGTTTAGCGCAAAATAAATCTGCCCTGAAGCAGTTTCCATTCAGAAATGTGTGTTTATCGTAAATTCGCCTCCCAGACTATTTTTGGTAAAATGGGGAGAGTATTGAAACAATTCATTAAAATTTGCCAGTTTACTGTCATTTTAATTTCACAATCAGAAGATGAGGAATTGCAATCATAAGGGAACAGTTGCCCTTCTGATAAGACTGTAATATTGGTCCTGATGTTGCACCTATCGCAGGTTGGCACCGGTTCCGACCCGAAAGCGGATCGTCATGGCCCTATTCAAGTAGTGGGGGAAACTTTCTGTCTCAGTATAAGGACCATCCATAAATGTGGAGTGCACAACTATTAAAGAAACATTGATGCGGTGTAATATCAGGGTTTACATATGATACATTTTCTGAGGTAAAGAGGGTTAGATTTAAAGTATTTAAACGTTTTAAAATGTTCAAAAGCTCCTTTTCTGAAAGTGAACTCAGCATTGCACAAATAGTTCTGATAGTTTATAGTCTTGCAGAACATTCTGAGAATGACATTCAGCCGACTTTATTCTTCTACAGAAAAGGGTAAGGCTAAATTAAGTTTGAGAAAAGAAAAGGCACATAAAAAAAAAATTCTTTGGTAATTTTTTTTTTTTTTTAATTTAATGCTTTTTTCGTTTGGTAATTGATTTAATTTAATACAGGGGATTTTGCCAGCATTTCTTCAAACGTAAACTAAACTTAAAAATTATTTAAGAGAATTGGGCAAGTAAGTGCACAAATAGTGGCCATTAATTTGTTCAATGTGCACAAAATAGTTTGTGTTGGCACTCCTGGAAGTGTCACATGCAGATCAGCTCTATATGCTGTAAAGATCAATTCAAAAATCTGTTGTCATGATTTGCAGGCTAATGATTGGGGCAAACTCTGTCATGTGACACTACATTTTTGCGTTAATGCCAATTTTATCGGCAAAAAGTGTTTCCAAACCATTTTTCGCAACATTTGATGTATCGACATAGCGTTTATGCGCTTGAGTTAAACATAAAATATTGTGTCGACATTTGTGACATTTTAGCAATAATCATCTGCTTTATTTTGATGCGCCAAAACATTTTTGCAAAAAATCCTTGGATGGAAATGTAGTTAGTTTAAAAAATGTTGCCACAAGATATAAAGATATAAGAATCACTTATTGTACTAACCTTTTCTATGTTAAGTTATAGCCAATTTTACAACTTTGTTACCATGATGATGTAATTTCAACAAATCCTAAAACCCTACAATGACTTTAAAAATGTCAATTTAAATACCTTTACAGCTCAAATTAACAGAAGAATTAATGCAAGTGCTTTTATAATATTATAAGCTTCCTGTGTTTAAAACCTCAGAAAAATTGACCACAATCACTTCCATTGTAGGCGTTTCTCTGTAACCTAAGTTTTAGCTTATTTTAAAGAAAAGGAGGGACGGGTCAAAATATTTTTTGTGGTAATCAATATTATGCCACAAACTCTGTTGATTGAGATTAACTTGTATTGAACCCAGAATATTCCTTTTAGTACTTAACTGATGTTGAGGATGATTTCCTTTAATGCTGCCACATTGAACTAACTTACAGTTTGTCACAATGCTAATAATTAAACTGGTGCAACAAAGCATACACATCTGCTCTACTGTACAGAAGAAGCTCTTCTCTAATCATGCACTTAATTGTCATTTGAACTTAATGTAAAACACCATTGCTTTAGTTACTTATGATACTGATACAAACCTGAAAATTTCAATTCAGAAGTCAATTGTTCTGCTAGCAACCTAGCGCCTTGTGTGCCATCACCCATGCGATCTGGTTGCCAAGCTCGCAGATGTCCCCTGTAAATTAGAGTCTGGACTGCAGCTGAAACCAGGTCTTCCACTAACTACACAATAAACATAAAAAAAAAAAAATCTTCAGATTAGATCACAGGCTGATTATTTAGACATGTATTTGAAATGCATTTTTGTTAAATGATTTAGGAATTGACTTAGGAATTGAGTTTAGATGGTCATGGATCAGCAAACAAGGGTGGTTTAATTTTTTCCAGGCCTAATTACTAAACTTTGGATAATGAAACTTTGGTCATACTTACACCTTGGATCTGCTCAGATGTGGCAGCAGTAGCTTTTGCTTCCTCTGCCATTGCCAAGACCAAAGGTGCACGCTCTTCTGCAGTTCCCCGAAGAATATCTGCCAGGAATATCACCAACTGCTCTCGACTAACCCCGCCACCAGAGGGCAGTGGCACTCCTGGATCAACACTGTGTATACCCTGGAATACTCTCTTTATCATCGATTCTGAGGTCATCTTACCCATTGACATCTGCAACATAAAATAATTTAAAAAAAACAAAAAAACAAATCCAAGTATGCTGTAAGTGTTGGCACAGATATCAAATGTCAATAGTAAAGGTTTGGGAGAGCTGCCTCTGTTCACCATAACATTTGCATGAATGTAAAAAGCTAGTACTTAACCGATCAACTGGAAATGCAAAGACCCTAAGTGTGTCTTACATAATTACTATAGCACTATTCTGTGTAAAGCTGCTTTGGGACTATATACGTTGAGAAAACACTAGGCATATACAATTTAATTGAACTGACTTAATTTAGCAGATTTAACAAAAATCCAATACAATCTGGATAGCAACAGAAACTTAAATAGTACAGTCATTTTGCTGTCTTCCTTGGTATTATTTATTTTAATTATTATAGGCTATTAACTAATAATAACGTCAGAAATATCAACCCATCATTATAATACCAGAATGTGCATGCTTCTGAAGCAAATTAGCTATTCCCTGACTGCACTAAATATGCTTAAATAATCTGAATATAAAATATATAATGAAAATCTAAGTATAACAGATCTAGTGTAAGGTATGTTTATATCAGAGCAGCTCACCTTTAGCATGTCCACAGATAAAACCTTCCCTGTTTTTCCAAAGGAAACCGAGGATCCCGTTTCAATGAGCCTGTCAAAAACCCCATCTATAACAGGTATCTCATCCGGACGAAAACGAGCCAGTCGTTTCTGCACTACAACACTGTCGGTGTTCCCCATAGCCCTACAGGGAATTAACACAAATGAATACAAATAAAAGATTAAGTGACAAAAACTAAATCAGGGGACATCAAGGAATAAATGCATATATGCTTAGGTTCAGCCGCCGCCTTAAACACATTTTCATGGGAAAATATGAAACACAGTGCACATTTGAAACATGAAAAAGTGAAGTGAGAATTTTCAAAACTGACCCGCAGTTCAGTTTGGCATTTAAACCACAGAGGCCGCAATGAAAACACACATACAAAACATTTCCGGGTTGCAAACCAACGTCACAGGCACATGACCAATTGATGGAGAGAAACTTTAAACTGTTCTGTGATTGGCTGGCCCAGAACGTTTCCTTTGAACTCAACTCACCTTTTGATCCTGTCCCAATATCCCCCGTTTGCGGGTTTTTTTTTTTTTTAATTTTGTATTATTGCTAAGAACTTTCACCGCTTGCGGTTTTGGTCTTGGCCACTTACCCACTTGTCTTACGTATTTCCGGTGTTTGACCACTAGTGTGCAAGTAGACGTGAAGTGTCGATGACTTTTGATTGTTTGATGGCACGTTGGGACATTCGTAGACTCGTAGGTGCTGGTTGCGACAGTTGTTTTTGTCTTTTCACTCAGCTGAAGACTAGATAATTTATATGAAGAGATTATTTTTGGTAGCGGTGACTGTTATAGCCTACTTAAAATAATACATAACTGAACATTTTACAGAACTTTTAATTTATTAATTCACTACTTGTTGTTAGAAATGTATTGTGCTGTAGAAAATATGTAAGTTAAAAAAAATATGTTTTAATTGTGTGAAAATAATTGTAAAAGTGACTTATTTTTTACTCATTTTGATTTTTAATACTTTGCACATTAACAAATGTTTAACTGTAAAATTGCATCGTCCATAACTGTAGTAAAATATGGAATATAAGCAAATTCTTTCTACTTTGTTTCTCAATACACTGCATAAAACTTAAATTAACAAAATAAAAACTTTACTCTATAAACCTGTGTGATCCATTAATAGCTACTTGTACAGACCATTTAAATTATATGCTTTGGCTTGTCATTAAATTATATGCTTTGGCTTGTCTTTTGTAGGTTATAGAAATTTGATATCTCAGTTCTTCTCAAAAGAAACCATTTACAGGTTACGAACTAATTATTTAAAATTCCCATTAACCCCCAAAGCCAAGGAAATCCATTTCAAAATGTTAAATGATGTTTATCCTTCCAGTGAATTAGTACGACAAAGATTTGGAATTGAAACTAGAAATTGTGTATTTTGTGATGAAGTAGAAACCACTGATCATTTATTTTTTCATTGTATGTATGTAGAGGCTTTATGGCTTGACATTCATGAGTGGCTCTTCCCAAAGGTTCCTCTTCTTTCAGATTTCTCTCAGAAGGACATTGTCTTTGGACTTGTTATGAACAGTTACAAAGATGATTTTCTGGTTAATGACATTATTATTTTTGGAAAATTTTATATACACAAATCGAAATATTTTAAAGTAAAACCCAGGTTTTCTGCATTTCACAATGCTTTTCTTTCTTACACAAAGGCCCTGCAAATGATGAAAAGTAAATATGCACAAAAACTTTTTGAAATAATTGAAGAATATGATTTAAAAAACAAACCCTAGCTTTTTATTTAAATGTTTTTTATTTATTTATTTATTTATTTATTTATTTATTTTTTGTTTTCTGTAATGCAATTTTGCACCTGATTTCATTGTTATATTGCAATGATATATGATTGTTGCCATGCTGTTTGTATATGCTATAGTTAAATAAAAAAAATAAAAAAATATGCTTTGGCTTGTCATGTCCCCCGCCTTTCGCCCAATGTTAGCTGGGATAGGCTCCAGCCCCCCGCGACCCTGTACACAGGATAAGCGGTTGACGATGGATGGATGGATGGATGGATGGCTTGTCATTTATATAAGATGACCTAAGTCTGCTTTACACAACTTATCAGTATGTGGTTTCATCCAACAAATAAAAAGCATTAAAACGTATAGTTTAAATACATAAAGATGAGAAAGAACCCGTGGTAGTACTTAATACATTTTTAATTAGAAAACAACATTTACTAGACCATCTATTGTATGCCACACTGGCTGATAAATGACCAAAATGACATGCAGTATTAGGCAAGATCAAAGTGATTACTGGGTGAGAACGATAACAAAGAGGTATATAAATAAACACATAAATAATATTTTGTAATTATGATGCTGATATTAAGTCATCCCAAACACATTAAATACTTTATACTAAAATAAATACATGCTTCACTATCTGATTATATTAAATAACTTATGCTGAAAAGCTTCCCTTGACGTCATCATGGCAAAAATACACTGATCGCTCGGGTATATTTTACAAAATATAAGTAACTGTATTCCACTACAGTTACAATTTAAATCATTGGTATTTAGAATACAGTTACATTCAAACAGTATTTTGATTACTGAAGAGATTACTTATTTTTTATTGTCATTTGTTTCATTTAATATTTAGTCTTTTCAGATGGAAAACATTTATACATATAAATGATGTGATCCAAAGTGCATTTGAACAGCGGTGAAACACTTTCTTATAATGTGTTACATTCATACGAGCAGACAGAGAAATCTGATGTAAGTTTTGAGAATAAGAAATAGAAATAAAGCTTGTGTAAATTGTCAGCTTTACGCTAAGCTAAAATGCTATTTCTATCCATTTTACATGCACATGTTACCAGACAAGATCATATTTTTTTATCAAGAAAATTCACATTGGATCATAATTTCTTTTTTCTAGGAAGACCTTTGATATTAGGGTAAAAATCTTATTCTTGATCATTTTTGTATTGTTTTCCTGTAAAAATATAAAATATATTTTAAACAAGATCAACTTGATTGATCTTGTTTTAGAAACAACACAGAATAAGATATTTATGTTTTTCAGACAATGTATTTTTAACATGTGTATTTTGTCTTACTGTACTGGCAGAGTTTTAATATTCAAAACAAGTGAAAAAAAAATCTTCCAGTACTGAAGTAATCCAAAGTATTTAGATTACATTACTGACCTTGAGTGTAATGGAATATGTTACAGATTACATTTTACAGCATGTATTCTGTAGTGGAATACATTTCAAAAGTAACTTTCCCAACCCTGTATATATACACAGGTATATACTCTCACCTAAAGGATTATTAGGAACACCTGTTCAATTTCTCATTAATGCAATTATCTAATCAACCAATCACATGGCAGTTGCTTCAATGCATTTAGGGGTGTGGTCCTGGTCAAGACAATCTCCTGAACTCCAAACTGAATGTCAGAATGGGAAAGAAAGGTGATTTAAGCAATTTTGAGCGTGGCATGGTTGTTGGTGCCAGACGGTCTGAGTATTTCACAATCTGCTCAGTTACTGGGATTTTCACGCTACAACCATTTCTAGGGTTTACAAAGAATGGTGTGAAAAGGGAAAAACATCCAGTATCGCGGCAGTCCTGTGGGCGAAAATGCCTTGTTGATGCTAGAGGTCAGAGGAGAATGGGCCGACTGATTCAAGCTGACAGAAGAGCAACTTTGCCTGAAATAACCACTCGTTACAACCGAGGTATGCAGCAAAGCATTTGTGAAGCCACAACACGCACAACCTTGAGGCGGATGGGCTACAACAGCAGAAGACCCCACTGGGTACCACTCATCTCCACTACAAATAGGAAAAAGAGGCTACAATTTGCAAGAGCTCACCAAAATTGGACAGTTGAAGACTGGAAAAATGTTGCCTGGTCTGATGAGTCTCGATTTCTGTTGAGACATTCAGATGGTAGAGTCAGAATTTGGTGTAAACAGAATGAGAACATGGATCCATCATGCCTTGTTACCACTGTGCAGGCTGCTGGTGGTGGTGTAATGGTGTGGGGGATGTTTTCTTGGCACACTTTAGGCCCCTTAGTGCCAATTGGGCATCGTTTAAATGCCACGGCCTACCTGAGCATTGTTTCTGACCATGTCCATCCCTTTATGGCCACCATGTGCCCATCCTCTGATGGCTACTTCCAGCAGGATAATGCATCATGTCACAAAGGCTCGAATCATTTCAAATTGGTTTCTTGAACATGACAATGAGTTCACTGTACTAAAATGGCCCCCACAGTCACCAGATCTCAACCCAATAGAGCATCTTTGGGATGTGGTGAAACGGGAGCTTCATGCCCTGGATGTGCATCCCACAAATCTCCATCAACTGCAAGATGCTATCCTATCAATATGGGCCAACATTTCTAAAGAATGCTTTCAGCACCTTGTTGAATCAATGCCACGTAGAATTAAGGCAGTTCTGAAGGCGAAAGGGGGTCAAACACTGTATTAGTATGATGTTCCTAATAATCCTTTAGGTGAGTGTATATCTCTACACTCTGTTGTGTGTGAAAATCCCAGGAGATCAGCAGTTACAGAAATACTCAAAACCAGCACATCTGGCACCAACAATCATGCCACGTTCTAAATCACTGAGATTTAAAAAAAAAAAAAAATTGTGTTTCGCAAAGTTTGCTGCTGCAGTATTTCTAGATTATTTTTTCACATGTTTCTGTGGTATACTGGAAAACAATGATAAGCATTTCATGAGTTTTAAAGGCTTTTATTGGCAAAAACATTAAATATGCAAAGAGTCAATATTTACAGTGTTGACCCTTGTTCTTCATAACCTCTGCAATTCACTCTGGCATTCTGGATATCAGCTTCTGGGCCAAATCCTGACTGATGGCGATCCATTTTGCCTTATTAGTGCTCGGAGTTGATCACAATTTGTGGGCTTCTGCTTGTCCACTCGCCTTTTGAGGATTGACCACTGGTTCTCTATGGGATTAAGATCTGGGGAGTTGCCTCGCCACGGATCCAAAATTTCAATGTAATGATCTCTGAGCCACTTCATTATCACTCTTGCCTTGTGACATGCTCCATCATGCTGGAAAATGCACGGATCATCACCAAATTGCTCCTGGATTGTTGGGAGAAGTTGCTCTTGCAGGACGTTTTGACACAATACTTTATTCATGGCAGTGTTTTTGGGCAGAATTGGAGAGCCTACTCCCTTGGATGAAAAGAAACCCTACACATGGATGGTCTCAGGATGCTTCACTGTTGGCACGACACAGGACTCATGGTAGCATTCACATTTTCTTCTCCCGACTATCGATTTTCCATATGTCCCAAACAGTCAGAAGGGGGCTTCAGAGAAAGTAACTTTGCACCAGTATCCTGCTGTCCAATCCTTGTACTTCCTGCAGAATTTCAGTCTGTCCTTGATGTTTTTCTTGGAGAGAAGTGGCTTATTTGCTGCCCCTCTTGACACCAGGCCATTGTCCAAATGGCTTTGCCTCACCGTGGTTGCAGATGCACTCACACCAACCTGCTGCTGATATTGAGCAAGCTCTGCACTGGTGGTGACACAATTCTGTAGCTGACTCCTCAGGACACTCTGGGACGTCCTGAAGCCTTCTTCACTGCAGTTGAACCTCTCTCCTTGAAGATCTTGATGATCCGGTTAATGGTTCTTTGCAGCAATTTCCTTGCATGTGAGTCAATTTTGATGCAAAGCGATTATGGCTGCACGTCTTTCTTTAGAGGTAACCATTGCGAACAAGAACACAATGATTGGAAGCACTTCTTTACTCCTTTTATAGCAGACAGTCTGCTCTTATAATCCAATCAGAAATATAGAGTGATTTCACCTGACTTGTACTTGTTCACACTTTCCCAGGTGCTGCTGATATGATTAGTGAAATTATGTTGGCTGGTAATTTTGTGCCAGGGCCAAAAAACAGTGAAATTTGGGTTTTTAATTTTTTTTCACCAATTATTTTTTTTATATATTTTTTTTCAATTATTCAAAATGCATTTGATCAATCTGCACAATAAATTAGAATCAATGTGAATCAACACCACAACAACTGAAGCAGAAAACTTTGCGAAACACAAGATGTATGTCACTGCCAATACTTTTGGCTATGGCTGTACATTACACGGTTGCCACATGATTGGCTGATTAGATTATCACACGAATATGTCAATGGTGTACCTAATATATACTGATATAATTTTATAGCTAATTCTACTGTTTTTAAAGGACAATTATGCGAGAAAAACAATCTGTTTAACAATTTAACGAATCTGAAATAAATAATAAGAAATGTTTTACGAAAGACACGTTGACATCTTTGTTTGTGGAGTGAAAAAGGCAGATACTACAATTACTTTTTTTTCTACACACATTTTGGGAGACACCATTTAAAAAATAAAAAAGTATTATTGGGATCAGTAATGCAGTTCCTCTTGTTGACCAGAAGAGGACAGACTCATGCAGCTTCTTAAACCAGAAGCCTTTTCTTTGCTGTGGGGCTTTATGGATCTTTCTCAGCAGGCGATGAAAAACGCCTTTTAAGGGCATGAGATACAAGTGAGAGCTGGGCGTGATGCCTGCTGACGTTCAACAGTCTTCACCAGAAGTTTGAAATGAAGTCGTTTAAGGACATTCCCATCACAATGACTCGGTGTTAAATATATATATATATATATATATAGAAAAAACTAAATCAAGGGAAATGGAAATAGGCAAATCAGATGACCTGAAGGAATAGTATTCACTCCGATTCCACGGAAACATGGAGGGAGAATCGTGTGAGGCAAAACCATAAACGGCTGTAGTAGCTGATTGCGCATGCTCAGTAATCATCCGCTCAGAATGCTGTCATTTTGAACGCTGAACCAGTGATTAAAAATTATTTTCTGTCTCCTGCTGTGAGAGGATTCCTTGCTTCTCAGAAGTCCGTGCAACCAGATCATCACTGAGCAAGACACATATTTACTCCAGCGTCAGAAATGAACAGTGCTTGGGGCAAAAAGGACACTTAAAGTGACATAAAATGCCCCAAATATTTATATTGTGGGGTTGAAATTTGCTAACCTTTAATTATATTTGATTTGAGTCTGTTTTCAGCCTATCTAGTTTAGTTTTCTATATTTGACATATATGGTAGACACACTGTGTTTTAAATGGTTAGAAAAACATTGTTCTTGTAACAGTGCACAATCTATGAGCTGGTGAAATATGCAACAGTGCAGCTATTGTTCTGGTTTCCTAGCCAGCATATATGCTTTCCTGTAATAACACATGCTGTATCTTCTCATTATTCTACAACAAAACAAGATGTTAGACAGAACTCTAGCCTTTGTCACTATTCACTTTCATTGGTGGGTGGGCGAACATGGGGAGACTATGCAAAAAAGTGCATTCACTTTCTGTGGCAGGCCCGGTATGCAAGTTGAGACATGAGGTTTCTCTCTTTCTTTTCTCTGCTTCTTCTTTCTCCTTCCCTTGACTGCTACTTTCTTTCCACAGCCTTATATGGTAAAAGTCTTTCAGCATGGTCGTGTACAGGAAATGGTGAAAAACCTAGCAACCCACGCTCCTATAGAAGTGCAAGCACTCATCCACACACACACACATACACTGTTCTGTCTATTTGATGTTCATTTTTTTTACGCTTCACCTTATTAATGTTTCCACTGAGGCCATTAAACATGTAATATTTCAAATATTCTAACAAAAGATTGTTGTAATTTTTGCTATCTTTATTTTTCTAACATATCCTGCCCTTTAATTTGCATGTCATAGTGCACACACACACACACACACACACACACACACACACACATTTGAACAATGTCACGAGCACAACCATTTCTCAGAGTGGCTTTATGTGTGAAGCATGACACCTATCTGTTTTAAAATCTCAAGGGCTCTCTGTTAAAAGAAATCAATAGCCCTTGTAATACATGTAATGTGATATTTTTTTTTCAAAAAATGTCTTCTCTAATGGGACTGTATTAAATTATTTTGGCTTCGCTCATTATGTGTGAAGGAAAAGCAAACAAAATTCTTTGATTTGATTGGTATGAAATAACAGATGCAAAAAAAGTAACAAATGGTTGCGGGTAGTTTTTTTGACGCAATCCAGATGGTTTTTAAAATGTAACGCCTTTTTAATTGTACATCTTGTCATTGCAGTCTCTAGGCTTGAGCGTGATTTCAAGCTCTGTTACACTTCCTAGTACTTGACGCATGCACAGAGCTCTAGATGGCACTAGGTATAATCAAGCTTAGTCATGATCACCAAGGAGACTGTTGATGTCAAGATTTATAGTGAAAATGGAGTTACATTTTGGTCTGTGCTCACCCAAAAGTGATTGGATCGCATCAGAAGGGGGTTAGAGTCGGGTTAGCAGTCATACATATTAATTTAATGCTGAATTTATTAGCATTTTGGAGCTTCAAAGATTTGAGAGCTGAAATATTCTTCTAAAACGCTTTGTTCTACAGAATAAAGAAAGACGGCATGAGGGTGAGAAAATGTTAAGAGAACTACAACTTTTCTCCTTTAAGAAAAGAGCATTGATCATCTATTATTAAATGCAACAGAATCAGTTTTCATTTACTCATTCAGTACTTGAGTGCATTTGCAGTTGGTGGTTGTAACATTAGACATCTATGTGAGAATATCTGAGCAGAGTATTCTGGCAGACCTCTTGCACACTCAATCCAGTTCTCATAGTAATATAGCTATAAAATGTACTACTTGACTTTTAATTTCCAATAGATATTGTAAGATAGCAGCACTAAAATCTAATAAATTATGTCTTAATAAAATGTGAGGGCAAGTGGGATAGCATGTATTTTATCAAACACTCTAATTTGTTTGGGACTACGCTTGACCTTTCATAGTATTGCAAATTTCTCTATTTTGGATTGCATGGCTCCTATAAGTGTACTTGATCAATACATAAATACCTTTGTTACCCAGCCTGTTGACCTATATACAAAAGAGTTATAGCCCAATTAAAAGCAAATTTCGTACGGATCTACAATTCAGAAAGGTACATACATTTGGTTTGGAAGAATATATTAGTACATCTCAGATTTAGAATAAGGAGGACAGGCTTTCTGGGAAGGGTGCATACTTCGTGTTTCAGCACAAAAAATTTAGTTGGTACCTGCTTTACTCCATTTACAGTATGAAGTTTTGTCAGCTTCTATATTTTGTTGCTCACCATCACTTAATTAGCATTACAAATAGAGCCTTCTCATAGCTCTAGATCATTCAAAAGGGGGCTGAATCCAACCCACGAATGAACATACGGTCACTGAATGTTGGGAATGCATGGACTCTTGTACAAAGAGTGTTCTGTATTTGCAAATGTGTGAAAATATTGTTGTTATATTGAATCTGTCAAATCTTATGGCTATTTTCTGACAACCAGTCAGCCTTTTTTTAAATTTGGTCTTCAAATAACTCCAGAAATGTAAATAAATGTATTTTCTTTCACATGGATATGGATCAACAACATAAGATAACATTGGTAGAGAACACTGCCTGAATTGTTGGGAACTCCACTGAAAATGGGGATCGTACTCTTTGCTGGCAGGTTAGTGACGATGGAACCAATGAGCCAGGTTTGGCTAGTTGGAGCACAGCTTGTTAGCCCATGACAATGACAGCACTGTGCCAGAATGTGAATGGTACAGAGGAACATTGAGAATTGAACCATTCACTCACTCTCAAAAGACCCCCATTCTCGCCCCAGTTCAATCCCATCATCTTCCATCCACCAAAGCCAGACTCAATCAAAAATGAGCACTGTATTAAGCACTGTACAGGTGAAATTCGAAAAATTAGAATATCGTGCAAAATTTCATTAATTTCAGTAATTCAACTTAAAAGGTGAAACTAATATATTATATAGACTCATTACAAGCAAAGTAAGATATTTCAAGCTTTTATTTTATATAATTTTGATGATTATGGCTTACAGCTTATGAAAACCCCAAATTCAGAATCTCAGAAAATTAGAATATTACATGAAATCAATAAAAAAAAAGGATTTTAAATACAGAAATGTCGGCCCTCTGAAAAGTATAATCATGCATATGTACTCAGTACTTGGTTTGGGCCCCTTTTGCATTAATTACTGCCTCAATGCGGCGTGGCATGGATGCTATCAGCCTGTGGCACTGCTGAGGTGTTATGGAAGACCAAGATGCTTCAATAGCGGCCTTCAGCTCTTCTGCATTGTTTGGTCTCATGTCTCTCATCTTTCTCTTAGCAATGCCCCATAGATTCTCTATGGGGTTCAGGTCAGGCGAGTTTGCTGGCCAATCAAGCACAGTAATACCATGGTCATTGAACCAGGTTTTGGTACTTTTGGCAGTGTGGGCAGGTGCCAAGTCCTGCTGGAAAATGAAGTCAGCATCTCCATAAAGCTTGTCTGCTGAAGGAAGCATGAAGTGCTCTAAAATGTCCCGGTAGACGGCTGTGTTGACTCTGGACTTAATAAAGCACAGTGGACCAACACCAGCCGATGACATGGCTCCCCAAATCAACACAGACTGTGGAAACTTCACACTGGACTTCAAGCATCTTGGATTGTGTGCCTCTCCATTCTTCCTTCAGACTCTGGGACCTTGGTTTCCAAATGAAATGCAAAATTTGCTCTCATCAGAAAAGAGGACTTTGGACCACTGAGCAACAGACCAGTTCTTTTTTTCTTTAGCCCAGGTAAGACGTTTGACATTTGAAGCCCATGTCCAGGACCCGTCTGTGTGTGGTGGCTCTTGATGCAGTAACTCCAGCCTCAGTCCACTCCTTGTAAAGCTCCCCCACACATTTGAATGGCCTTTTCCTGACAATCCTCTCCAGGCTACGGTCATCCCTGCTGCTTGTGTACCTTTTTCTTCCACACTTTTCCCTTCCACTTAACTTTCTATTAATGTGCTTTGATACAGCACTTTGAGAACATCCAACTTCTTTTGCAATTACCTTTTGAGGCTTTCCCTCCTTGTGGAGGGTGTCAATGATGGTTTTCTGCACAACTGTCAGGTCAGCAGTCTTCCCCATGATTGTGAATTCAACTGAACCAGACTGAGAGACCATTTAAAGGCTCAGGAACCCTTTGCAGGTGTTTAGCTGATTAGAGTGTGACACTTTGAGCCTACAATACTGAACCATTTCACAATATTCTAATTTTCTGAGATTCTGAATTTGGGGTTTTCATAAGCTGTAAGCCATAATCATCAAAATTATATCAAATAAAGGCTTGAAATATCTTACTTTGCTTGTAATGAGTCTATGTAATATATTAGTTTCACCTTTTAAGTTGAATTACTGAAATTAATGAACTTTTGCACGATATTCTAATTTTTCGAGTTTCACCTGTAGATGTAAATACAGAAGTTTGGATGTAAACACATTTTAGAACTTTCCCTTGAACAGTATCTCCGAAGAGTCAGCGAGCTAACCCTTTGTAATAAGGCTAAAACAGCAGAACTTGGTTTCTTCCACAGAAAGTTAACAGCACAATATGTTTGTTCTTGGCAGACTCCTCCCACTCAACTTGACATAACTGGCAATCAAATAAGATAGGATAAATTGTTGCTAACAAATTTATTATGTACGTGGTTGGCTCATACAGATATATTAACTTTCTATAATAGTCACACACAAACTGATCACATGACTTCAGAAATGTGCGTGGGTTATGATTAATTACGCATGAACTCGGAGGCCTCGGGAATGCAAGAAAGATCTGAGCGGAATAGCTGGCAGTAACTTCCTTGTGAACAAGATGCCAAGGAATCCACTGAAACATGTCCGCACACAAACACTTTCTGTCAAAACACGGTCTGTATGACAGAGGGTCCTAGAAAAGCAAGCGAGCAATGCTCTTGGCTGAAGTTGAGATGTTTTAAGAACATGCACGCCTCATAAACTGGGAAATAAGAAAAAGGACTATCCTGCATGACTGTGTGTGAGTTTGACTTAAACAAGGCATTCTTCATGGCAAGAATCAATACAAAGCTAGTCCTTCTCTGTGGCAGGAGACTTAATTAACCTTCATGTGTAATTTATCTCATTAAAGCAGCCCCACAGTAACTTAGCGACACCTGTCCTGCCCATGCATGCTTTTTAAACTAAACTTATTTAAAAACACACACCTAAACTATATATATACATTTTCGCCTATGCTAAATTTACTAGCACAATGGTAGGTTGCCAAGGCATTGCTATGTGGTTACTAAGGTGTTCTGATTGTCTTTTTATCATGTTGCTTAGAGGTTGCTAGGTTTTTACTTATGTCATCCTCTGGCAGCATGTCTCTTCTGCGAGAAGCTGCAGCACCTCAGCATAGAAAAGCCAAATTTCGTCATTAATAAGGTCATAATAAGCTGAGGTTATTGCCGTTTCAAGGACAGCCATGTGCACTTCCTCTTTACACATACACTTGGATGTGATAGGTGTACAGCAGAGACACAACATTAACCAATGTACACAGAATGACAAAAGGTCACGCGGTTTATAAATTCTTTCCTTTATTTAGTTATTTCATTGAGTTTACTTGCATGCAGACATATACATTGTAGTATACTACAGGTTTGGTTTGAATACTTTTGTCTTTTCAATAATCTCCTGATTCTTTTAGTGTTGTACTGCACCCAGAGCCAGAGCTCATCGTGAGCCACATGGCACAAATAGGCTCAATGCTGAAACTACTCACTGCCACATCTGGGACACTTCTGGGACATGTCAACTCGCAACTCATGCTTGCAGTGTAAATGGTGTCATCTGTTATTGTGGGCACTGAAACAAAAACCTGCCGCTCTTTCCTCGCTCACGAAGGATGTGTGAACCCGGCATTACAATCCCAAGACAAAAGAGTCCACCCCACCTAACCCCTAATTGTCTCTATGATATTCGGGTCCTTAGATATGGCTTGGGTCCCTCCTACAATGTAAGTTTATGGGATTGTTTTGCCCATTTTATAATCCACCATGCAAAAATCATAAATCTGACTGCTAAGAAAAGCAACAGAATGCCTCTCCTCTTCAAACAACACAAGGTATTATTCATGTCTTAGCACATGTAAAAGTGTTATACTTAATGTTAAGGGTTCGGGTTTGAAACCCTAACCCTATGAATAAGCAATAACAGTGATGGTGGCCTTTAAAATGACCACTAAATACACTCATATAGGGTTATGAGGTTGCAGCGCAACACACCTTCCAACATACTGTCACCTGTTGCAACTCCGCCATAGCAATACTAAGCTCTGCCAACCCAATTGAGTAATCTATTAGCAGAATGCAAACACTAAACAAAGCAGATCTTTCACAGGACACAATTTCTGCTTTCTTTCAGAGTGCTCTCTTACGTCTACATTCCTCATGGCTCCCTTTCACACCAAAACTCAGCATCATAAAAGCAGCCTGGCTTATAGATTATGGATTAAGCAATTATGCATTTGGGTTTACATCTGTTGGGACTAAATGGCAGAATGGGAGAGTAGGAGAGATTGAGGACAGAGAAAAATAGGGGTTAGAACAGAGGGAAGGGGAGGGAGATGGCGAGCTTTAGAGCAGTTTGGAGCCTGTCTGACCACAGTGGTGGCCATGACAACCTGGCCCCCTGGAATTGTTAGTATTTGTGTAGAAAAGCAGTGCCGTGCCAAGTGGCTTGCATTACCTAAGTGGAACAAGAGGCCCAATCGTTCACAGCCAATAGAGTCAAACATTCACAGAAACATGCAAAATATTGTAAAAAGCAAAAGGGAATACACAAGGACAATTATCTTGAAAAAACAATGATTTTATTCTGAAATGATTGCTTTTGTGCTCATCTTCTTGCTTTTCTTGGCACCTGGAGGCATTTTTATTCCCAAGGAACAACCACAGTTCATATAGTTAATGTAAATAAAGCCTATAATAATAATAATAATAAAACATTCTTAGGGGTTTTAATTCAAAATGAAATTTAAGCTACACTAGAGAAATGGCTGCTCCTTGGTTAAGTGGAGAGTGAAACAGCCAAAGTAGTTTGGGGTAGTATTTAAGTCTATACCCCCTTGCATGCAAGTTAGCCAGTCACAGTGCAGCGTCTGCAAACAATCACGCACACACACATACACAAACGCACACATTCCATGATGTCTTCCTCTCCATGGGAGATTAAGACAGTAAACACAGTGGTCTGTATTAGAGTCAGCAGGCAGATGAACATTAATTTAGACCCCTATACAATGCTGGACTCATATGCTCTTCATTGCTTCCATTGAGAATGTTATGAAAGCGTATCACAGTGATGGCAACTCTGATCATAAGCCAAGGGAGCTTCCTCAAAAAACTCTAATTACAGTTACAAAAATGCCACTGAAGAAAACCATAACCTCAGCACTAGATGAGATGACAGTGAGATGATGCACAGTACAGTAGATCAATAATCAATGACCAAACTGGTGAGAGGGATGGTCACCTTGACTTTGCCAAGTAAGATGTGATTTTGGATCAACATATTTTGAGTCCTGGCTGGAACAAGATAGTATAAGGAAAATAATCCTCCAAAAAACCCTATTCCTAACCTGCACCTTAACCTATCCATTAACTACCAATACAATCAGAGGGAAATTACAGATGAAATGGTTTAAAAGCCCTAAATGCCAACACTAAGCCTAACCCCTACCCCTGTCCCTGAAGATGAATTGGTTCATAGAAATGTTGTTCCAAAGCTAACAAATCTGTAGATTTTGAACACATCCTACCTGGCAAAATCACAGTTCCTGAGGGGGATGAGGTATGTATGTTTGTCTAAATGCGTGTATGTGTTTGTTTGTGGGTGCATGTATGAGATGAGTTTTCCCCTTCCTTCTCATCCAGTTTGGATGTTCCAACCCCATGGAAACCCCACTCCAAGTTCTATTCAGCCTGGGCATCGTAATTGGCCCCACCAGCTTTCTTCAGCTCATTGCGGAGGTAGTCTTCCTCCAACTCCCTAGGATCACTGATCATGAACTCCTTGGCAAAGTTCTGAAAGGAAAAGAGGGAATTATTCTACTGATGTGGGACGCAGGGATGGGAAAAGAAAGATTTTGTGCATGAATGCAACAAAGTGTCAGTGAAAACCACAATGATCTGTGTGCCTGGGCATGTCTTATTTTGTAAGTTTGAGACTTTGCGTACAGTACACATGGTGTAATCAGGAAACGCAAAACTGAAAACCCACCTGAACAATGTCTTTTACCAGTGTCTTGTCAGTGCTGATCTTGGCTCTTTGTAGTCCACTGACATTCTCACCAATCCAGGTGATGAGGGTGAACTTGGCTCGCTTACTCATGGCATCACCCGTCGTGATCCTCACAAACCCGAAGAGACGGGCATCATCTGAGATTTAAAGAAAAAGCAAGCCTGAAAAAAGGGGACTGGCTTTGAAATAAAGAGGAATGGTTGCCATTTTCTTGGATAATGTTTTTTTTTTTCATAAATCAACATAAAATGCAGTTCACAAACCATTGTACTTCTGTAAGCGGCCTTATTTCCAAGTGAAACATGATATTAACAAGGAAATAAAAATCTAGGGCAGGACCTGATTTAAGAAAGATTTATGACATCAGCCAAAAAGGAATGTCGTTTCACAGTTTTATGGTTCCAACACTTGACTTGAGTTTCCGAAGACATTGTTTTATGTGGAATCATGTGCAGAATGACACCAGGGATGTGCATTAAGAAAGTAAACAAGGTTAATTTTAATGTGGTGTCAATTGTAATGTAGTCTTTAATATCAACATTACAATGTTATCCATTGTTTTGTCTCTAAACACTCAGCTGAACTATGACAAGGTCGAGCTCTGATTTGAATAAACAATATCCCTATTGTAGGAAATGTTTTGAATCTACAGTATTGCATTGTTTTCAATTCCAGAGAAAGATGTCATAATACGAAATGCAATCTGAGAACATAATGTGCAAGTGATAGGGCTGGGCGATAAAACAATATCGATATCACGATAAAGAAAATCTACGATAAGCTTTTGAGGAATTTTCTATATTTACCAAATATAGAAAAACACAAGCAGTTCGGCTTTCTCAGGCTGCGTTTCCACTGGGGTGGACAAAATCTGCTCAAAGGCGCTTACAGCGCTAGGAAACGCTCTCAGCTTCGCTCACAACGCGCCAGTGGTAACGTAGGGTCAGACTGGATGAACTTGCTAATGCTAGCTGCCTTGCTAACAATTAGCTTACGTCGGACACCGGATTGATTCCATCTGCACCGCAAGACTTCATGACAACGGTTGCGGTTATAACTAAAATTATTAGTTGGTAGCCTAGTCTCTCACTTTAATGAAAATATACAAATGTTTTTAAAAAAAATTTAAAAACGTTTTCTAAATTTTCTCTCGGGACACCCCTGAACCCACATTCAGCATCCTTCCACAGTCACAAGAGCTTCTATGCCCCATACTTGGGTATCTGAATCTAAAGAAATATAAAAAATATTTTGTTTTAATGTAAAAATATTCCAACAAATACTGGACTGCTGCCACTATGCTTCAGAACAAACAGATGATCTTTTAACATTCATTTTCAATTGATAAACGGTAAAAGATGTTAAAATTGGTAAAAGATCCCGCAGACCCCACTGCTTTTGACCGTCTCTTGACCCCTGTGCAGTTTTGTGGAGACTATTTTGACTGTTTAGAATGTATTTTTTCTTCATTTCTTCCGTCAACTTTGAAATAAAAAAGAAAAAGTGCAATGTGTAAATGTATATCGTGATAAATATCGATATCGAACAATATGAAAAAGATTATCGTGATAACAATTTTGGCCATATCACCTAGCCCTAGCAAGTGATGACAGGGCTAAGAATCTGAGCTACTATAACTTCATAACGCATGTGGAAAAACAAGGCAGAGAGACTGTGGGTGAGGATGGGAGGTGTTCTAGTTAACAATAGTGGTCGACTGATATATCGCAGAGGCTGATATAGGTTCCTGTTAGGACGATTTTTTTCTTGAGGGTACAGAAAATCGCCTGCTTGCATGTGAGGAGACTGATACATGTAAACGTCCAGTCATGGTTCGTTTTGTTGTTGCATGGACCATATTACTACAATAATAAACTGATGTGCAACACAATGTAATTTAAATGGTCCACATATCAGAGCCACAACAGACTAGTTTGAGCTCATAATGTTAAAGTGCTCACATGTTACATTCTCCCTCTCGCTCTCCTCAAAAGTTCCCTAAAACTTTTAACTGTCTTTTCTAATGATAAATTAATAATTAAAAGATCTCGATCCAGACACCCACGCAATCTCATTTCTAAATGACAACGATTCTGCAATGTATATTAATGTTCCCGTTGCATGCGTTTGTAAAGTGGTCAAATTTAAATGAGAAATTCACTTCAAGACACGTTTTTAAATGTTGATCTTTTAAACTTTAAATGGCATCTACCAAACACAGCACTCCTGCATGAGATGCTGAATAAACTAAAACGCAACAGCCAAAGTTGTATGTCCAGCATAGTGGTTTTCAAACTGCAGGGTGCAGCCACGATTAGCTAGGAGTGTGACGGAATCTCGGCTCAATTCAATATTTTAATAGCCACCAACCAATGCAAAAAAAAATTAAAAATACGCCATTACCCAGATCTGACTAAATTTGTTACCTGTGCACTGTTTGATTACAGCTGGCTGTTTCAGTGCTCACATGCGTATCTGTACGTGCGTTAAATCGTTTTTTTTTTTTTTTTTTTTTAAAGCACTTTAACAAAATTATAATTTTTATTTCTTTATTTTGCAATAATAACAAGGTGCTGTTTAGTGTGCTATGTATTTGTTGCACCCTCTTGTGGATTTAGAACATACAAAATTTACATATTTTATGTAATCTATGCAAAAATACTATAAATTTGTAAAGTAGAGAAAAGTTTGTTAGAACCTCTAGTACATTACGTTACATTGTTTAGTACCCTTATATCCAGGTTTTGTAAATCACGTAAGCATTTTTTTTCTTGAGACTCAAGCAAATAAATAAATAAAAATGCTTCGCTTATCCCTAATAATACTAATAATAGCCTACTGCCAGTCTAACCGAACCCCTCAAGTTAAGAAAACCCTACCTGGTAATACCCTTACAATTATAACTAAAGATATTCTTAATTCGAGAGGTATGTTACAACCAGGCCTTTATGCCTACACTACACATACATCAATATTATATAGATAAAGCATTTGCTGTAAGGCAGTATTGATTTGTTTTAACCCTCCTATTGCATTAAGAAACTGCACCATCTTTTTGTCCTTAGAGTCATTTTTGACCCACATTGAAAACCATCCACTGTGGTCCACAAGTGTATAATGATGTATACTGAATATTAATGAATGAATGTTGCATTTATATGCATTTAATGGAGCAACATCATTTTTAAAGAATAATAAAAAGAATGGCTGCAAAAAACCCTACCCGACGCCCGACCCGACTTTGGATAAGCGGTTGAAGATGGATGGATGGCTGGCTGTAAAAAACATCACACTCTAGTTCCATCCTCACTTGCAACAATGTAGTGTATGACTTACAATAGTTAAATGATCTTAGCAGGACTTTCCTGGAAAACTAATGCCAAGGTGAATTCCCCTGGCACTTCTTGACACAGATATTATCAGGTGTTTTGTTGTTGATTTACTTGGTTTAAGGTTTCAGAACATAAGTCAGGGATACTGTCAGTTGTATGTGTGACACTTCTCCACAATGACAGAGAAAATAAAAAAAAATTTATTAAAAAGGGGGCGATAAATCAGTCACATTACAAAGACATCTGAAGGGCCTCTGTTGTATTTTACAGATCTGAAACCTCGAATTTGGGAAGTGAGCAATGCCCAGCACCCCATGTGTCAACATACCAAGTCACCTGCAGGAAAGCATGGACGGTAGTAAAAAAAGACGTGTGTGCTGTCTCTTTTACAATTCTTTGAAATCTATGTCATTTTTTTCAAGGTGGGAACCTTAGTTGCCCACACGAATGCTTCCTCTTGTACGTAGGGTGTACGGTCAAACTTCCAATAAGTAAGAGTATTTGTGCTGACTAATTACAGTACATGCGTACTTACAATATATGCTAGCTAGACTATGATGATGATGCAGCAAACATAAAATAAAAATAGTAGGCCTACATGTAAACTGTTAGACTACTCTTAAAGCCTTATCAAGTTACATTTGCCAGACATGTTTGACGTGAGCATCAGATTTCAGTGCAAAATAAATTTTTCAGAATGCATGTCTTCGGAACATATGTCAACTGCGTAAAATCTTACACTTGTGCCAGGGTTTCTATAGTATATCATAACACATAATAAAGGTAATGCAATTCAGCTGAATTAAATTCATTTAACAGTCTTATTGGTAGATGTCACATTAGCTAACATATATTTTCTTTACATATAGGAAATAGTCTACAAAAACATCATAAGAGAGCTTTACGACAAAAGGATGTTACAAAGTATTCTCCAGCAATGGAATAGTTAATATATGTTAAGCCGCTTTATAAAGGATGACAACATTGTTCATCTGTGGAAGTACAGCGTACACTTCCATAAGTTTGTCTTCCAGCGGCTGCTCATCATACTCTTTGGAGACTGAGCACCACGCCCAAATCTCTGTTTAGGATGACAGGATGAGTGGTGAGAAATTACATCATTTTCATTCTCTCAGGGCAACCTGACTCTCAGGTCTTCTTTACTGTTATAAAATACACTTTATTCTGTTTACTGCACAATGTAGCTCAATATATCCCCAAAACCACAGACACATTTAAAGAAATATCAGTTGAAAGATAATGCCTTAAGTTTACTTAATAACAAATTAATTCACTACATATGTTTGTAAGAATTTGAATACCTCAGGTTAAACTTATCACCACCTGGCAAGGCTGTAATCCTTTCATTTCATCTAGGACAAGTATGAAACCAAATATGGTATTGTCTAACTAATGAAATACTTTGTCTGGTCAATGTGATGTAGACTTTAACACATGATTGACTGATTGTCTCTGCTGAGCAAAAAGTACCCATGTATACATTCATTAAATTTCCTCAAAGATAATCAATGCATGTGAACAGCTGAGAATGGACTCACCTGTACACTGACTCTTGAACTCTACATAGTCAGACCCGTGACCCGCTGGTACAATGGTAGATCCGTCATACTTGAAAGATGCCCTTTAAAACAGCAAAACGGATAGTTTATAACTGTTGCCAAAATGCTACTATGGCTGTTACGCTAACATAGCGAGCGCCCTAGTTAGACAGCATGTCTGTGCCAAATATGCGCATCTTTGTCCCAAAATGCCATCTACGCAGACTGCGCACTAGGGATGTGTTCAAGAATCATCCTTACGTGTTGCCATAGAGCCATGCAGTCATATTCATATCAAAACGGCATTTTATAGGCTTGTTCTAATGTATCCTTAAAGAGATTTAATTTGATTAATATGTAACGAGTTCAGAGCGCAGAAACAGAGAACTGGTCTAGTCAAATCAAGTCAATCCACTGCAGGCTTCACTCACCAGCAGATATCAGAGCCGTCGTCTCGGACCAAATTGTATGCTTCTCTGCAAGCATCTTTGTCGATTCGCGTTGCCATTGCGACGATGAAAAGGAGAAACAATAAATCTAAATGCAGAACAAAGCCAGCAGGAGCGAGACGCAGACGTAGTTTAAATCCCAAAGTGTGACTGAGGAGATGAAAACAGGCTGGTGAGGCAGGGAGATGTCTTCTCTCAGTAGTGCGGAGTAGCAAGTGATTTCACGACTCGATTAATTTCCTATTGTCATTTAATGGGCGTTAGTAACGATAGTCTGTCAGGTAACTGTTCCAATGAATAAGGCAATAGCACTTCCTCCTAACGGCCAACCTGGGTATTGTGCTAAATTAAAGGTTTGATGTCTTCTAACAGTTTGTATGAGTTACTCTGCCATCTTGTGGATCTCGCTGCTTAGCACGAGCACTATGGAATGATATTCATCTCATTATTATTAATGAATGCACACACAATTATGCATGTACTAGATACATTTTGTGAATGTATTTTACTAACCACAAACAAATGCCATTTGATTTGAATCTGTGGAATTCGGGATTGAATGATTGTGCAGCGATTTGTACAAATACAGACATGTTTGCAAATAAACATGGTCTGTTCTACATTAATAAATCAAAAATTGCTCATGCAAAAATGAATCCGTGCATTTGTGGATCAGAAGACACGCGTGCATTTATTGATTCCTTGTTCGAGTCGATCCTGTTCGGTTCATTTGGATTTTGAGACTTTCTTTCCGCACTTTCAGCAGTGAGGATCCACACGCAACTGAAAGGCAAGGCAGGCAGCTACCACTAGATGGCAGTCGCAGAGAATTACAGAGTTGGCCTGCCCTGGTTTGAGAACAGATGATAATGGACATTGTTCGCATTCTCCCGAAGAACCTTTAAAACATGGATAATACCATTTTAAACCAACAAGCTGGTTGGGTAAGTAACACTAATCTTTTTTTTTTTTTTTTTCTTTTATTGCATACTGAAAAGAAGAAAAAAAGTAACTTCCTATAGACTAGCAAGTTAAAAACAATGTACATTTGATATATTTGACATTAATTACATTTTATAAATATTCATTTGAGATATTAACAGAAACATGTTGGCTCTTCATTATGTATGTTAGATTATTGTTTAGAGTGCGAGCTGATCAGGGAGGAGAGAATGTTGGCGTGGCTCGTCTGATGTTTTCTGTACGTGGAGAAACTGCAAGAAAAACAAAACTAAGGACACTTGTGACAAATGTCAAAAGGTAGTGTGTGGGATCTACACATGGAAGGTAGAGAGTACTGAATGATGTGCGGGGTTTGCCCACAAAACAACCAGATGCCTTGTTCAAGTGAGCCCACTTTTAGGAGAATTCGTTCAGAATGATTTTACAGCATAATATTTTCATTATAGTTTTACAGCATGATATTTTTGCTCACAGTAAAACAAATATTGCTTTCTAAATCAGTTCGTTTTCCCACAGTTTAGCGAATGTTCATATTCTTTATTAACTGTTTTGGCCATTTTGGGTTTGGCCTATATGTGTTTCATACATGTCTAAGGTTTTTACTATGCATTGAAATACACATTGGTGATGTTTTTATAAGCTATTGTATTGATTTGTTTTTATTTTACAAAGAAAATAATTTAATATAAATAATCAAAGTTGCATCTGTAATCAGCTACAATAGCAAGTTCTGTTATTTTCGATGAACTAATACATTTTCACATTCATTAGACTTTAAATTTCGTGTCCTGGTGTTTATTATTAATATAACAGATTCATTTATTCATGGATTTCGATTCCAGTGGTGGCTGCATAGGATTGTTTCCAATTCGTGTTGTCCAAACATTTCCAATAACTCCAGAGCGTTGTAAAGTCCAAAATATATAATGTATATTTGAAAAAATATAGATTTAATAATTTCCTAAATTCACAACATGTTTTTATCTAACGAAATATTCCGCCTCAATCCATGTTTGTTGGCATTTAGACTTTCAAAAACATTTTCACTGTGGTGGAAAAAACTTGGACACAAAGCGAGGCACGCACCTTCCGGGGCAGTCTAGCAGCTAATATAGGCTACATATATTTTTTGTATAGTCTAGCACTATTATATATTACAAAAAAAGATTGTATTATATTGGACTATCTGCGTTCGCTTGGCGCTCCGTGCTCCATTTAACCCATATTATTCTATTTTATTCTAATTGAGGATTTTTTTCGAGGATTTTGACATTTTTTAGGGTGATGACGTCATAAAATATGACGACAGACATTAGAAGCTTCATCCTAAAACCTCAGTAGAAGTGTCGAATGTAAATATGACATGACATTTGGTACAGTCTAGTATGAACGGTCAGAATGACCACTATGGCCATTCTAGTAGTTATAGAATTTCCACGAGCATCTTCCTAATGGTCGGAGCCCCCGAAGTGACCTGTGCAAAAAAAAAAAAAAAAAAAAATCAAAAGAGACTTTCGCGTGCGCACGCGTTATAGTTTCCGGTGTGTGTGTATAGCTCTTTTCCGATTGTGTCATTGCATCATCCATTTACTCAAAGATACTGAGAGCATGGATGCGCATGAATTTATAGAGATATATTTTAAACTTGGCCTTCAAAGACATTACTGTCTATGACATTTGTAATACTGTCATGGCTGAGACACGCTTTGATCTTCCAAAGGACACTAATTACACGAGAACTACCGGAAGTCTATAACTACTAGAATGGCCATAGTGGTCATTCTGACCGTTCATACTAGACTGTACCAAATGTCATGTCATATTTACATTCGACACTTCTATTGAGGTTTTAGAATGAAGCTTCTAATGTCTGTCGTTATATTTCAAATGGTCTCACTTGAACAAGGCATCTGGTTGTTTTGGGGGCAAACCCCGCACATCATTCACTGACGCTTGTGGATCGATTACTCAACACATGTACTCTCTACCTTCCATGTGTAGATCCCACACACACACTACCTTTTGACATTTGTCACAAGTGTCCTTAGTTTTGTTTTTCTTGCAGTTTCTCCACGTACAGAAAACATCAGACGAGCCACGCCAACATTCTCTCCTCCCTGACCAGCTCGCACTCTAAACAATAATCTAACATACATAATGAAGAGCCAACATGTTTCTGTTAATATCTCATCAAATGAATATTTATAAAATGTAATTAATATGTCAAATATATCAAATGTACATTGTTTTTAACTTGCTAGTCTATAGGAAGTTACTTTTTTTTTCTTCTTTTCAGTATGCAATAAAAGAAAAAAAGAAAAAAAGGTTAGTGTTACTTACCCAACCAGCTTGTTGGTTTAAAATGGTATTATCCATGTTTTAAAGGTTCTTCGGGAGAATGCGAACAATGTCCATTATCATCTGTTCTCAAACCAGGGCAGGCCAACTCTGTAATTCTCTGCGACTGCCGTCTAGTGGTAGCTGCCTGCCTTGCCTTTCAGTTGCGTGCGGATCCTCACTGCTGAAAGTGCGGAAAGAAAGTCTCAAAATCCCACAGCAGTGCTCTCATCCACCCAGAAGAGGAAGAGGAGAAGGACTCTTGCTCCCCAGTCGCTGCCAGAGCTCCTGGCCACGGACGCCGTTTCCAAGTCACTGTTAGTGCCCCGGGCACGGATGCCGTTCCCCAGTTGCTGCCTGCGCCCCAGAGCACGGATGCCGTTCCCCTTTCACTGCCAGTGCCCCCGGCCACAGAGGCTGTTCCCCCGTCACTACCTGTGCTCACAGCCACTGGGACTGTTCCGGTTCCCTGCCAGTGCCCATGACCAAGGAACTGTTCCCCACTCTCTGCTAGTGTTCACGGCCGTGGAAGCTGTTCCCCAGTCATGGCCAGTGCCCAAGCCTTCCACGGCTCCGCCCCATGAGCCACTCCCTTCTGAATCCTGTCCAGCAGCCGCCAGCCAGTTCACTGCCCCCAGTTCAGCGGCTGCCATCCAGTTCACTGCCCCCTGTCCAGCAGCTGCCACCCAGTGCTCTGACCCCTATCCAGTGGCCAGAGGTGATGGTGGAAAATGTCCTGGAGACAGCTCACTTGCTGCAGGTTTGGGAAGCTGTGGATTTCTGTTGCCAGTACTTTGTAAAGAAGTACGCAATGACAATTACCTGTATTTACAGGAGCTTGTCTTGCTGTATAGCCTGGATAGGTTGGATGCCTATATAGGCCGCTTCATTCTGCAGCATTTTGCCACACTCTCTTTCACACCTGAGTTCCTGCAAGATGTTCAGCTGCCCAAGCTTTGTGCTTATTTGGCAGATGAGCAGGTGCAACATGAGAACAAGCAAGATCTTATGTGGGTTACTTTAAAGTGGTTGACTCAAATACCTGAATGTATTGCTTTCACACAGCTCAAAGGAATCACCATTGTGTTGCAGTTCTTGTTGGATTCATCATCACGAGACAACAGGGGAGATCTGCAAGCAACTTGCTTTATCGATATGACCCTCAAAGTAACTGTGACGAGGCAGGCAAGGAATAAGGATTTAAACACAGCTTTATTAAACTGAAAAACAAAGAAGTAAACTCAGAGCAAAAGGAAAAGCAAAAGACAACGAACCTGGCACAGCACATAGACAAAAACATTCATACTTGCAAGAACTGACACAGGAAACCAAGGGCTTAAATACACAAGGGTACAAACAAGGGAACGAGGAACACCTGGGGAAACAATCAGGGATTGAGAAATAATCAGGGAGGACTACAAAACTAACAGGAAACAGGAACTAAACAATAATTTCAACATGAAAGTACAAAAACAAGAGACAACAGGGAATATGACAGTAACCTGTAGGTTAAGGTCATTTCAGGGGCGTAGCAATCATTTCAAAAGTGAGGGGGACAGATGTAACCAATATTGGGTAAAATTAAAAGAGAGCACATGGAATTTATTAATTTCACTTACCAGAAAGCTTTAGGTTTCATATAGCCTACACTGTATAAGCGGTAATTTTAACATTGAGGATCTATTTCTACCTGACCTAACCTTTAAAAGTATATATTTTGTTGGTATACCATAAAGCAATCAAGTTGTTTTAGTCCTATTAAATGATATTTTTCACTAATAAAAAGCAGTTAATTTAGATGTAACCATATCAAGCACATTTTAGTTACCCTGCAAAACATTTTTGCATATGTAGCGTGTACGAAATTGGTAAAAAATAAACTTGTGTTATACAGCAACACTGCCCTTCAAAGGCAAAACAATTGTCAAAATTAAGTTATGACTGGGGTCTCTTTAAACTCTTTAGGGGAAATGTTTTACTTAATGTGGTAATATCTAAATTACTGATAACAGTTTTATTAATGTAAAAAATATTATTTAACATAACTGAATTATCTTAACATTAGATTACATAGCAAAAAGTCAACTTTAGGGGTTAGATCTATTAGAAATGGCTCTTAAGGGAACAGTTGCTGGTTACCACTTTTTACAGTGATCTGTCCTACAACAGATGGGTTTGGCTCAACTATCCTTAGATTCAGAGAAAACAAAGTGTGAAAATTTGACAATGAACATTTTCCTGGAAAAATTTAAAAACTTTGAAGCCAATTTTCTCAGTTTCAGTGTTGGCGTAGTTACTGCATTTCGCCTTGGTGGGGCAGAATTTGACAGCAAGTAGCAGAGAAAAACACTCTTTGGCTGGATAACTTTAGATTTTATAAACTATCTTACCACACAATAATACATCAGTAATATGGATAATTTTAATGTACAGACCACCTTCCCAGTAAAGAATCAGTAGGCCACTGTATTATATCTGTTGATCAGTGGAGACTTGGAAGTTCAATATTTTTGTTGTGACTTTTTCCTTGTTCCTACCAATATTACAGTGAGCGACTCACACTATTGTCAAATTAAGCAAATAAACTGGTATGCTATGGCACAGTTATGTCACACACTATGATCCAGTGTCAGGGTGTCGGACCGCGGGTAATGATGAACATGAGTTACAGGGGCCCTGACTGGGGGCCCCACAGAAAGGCTATTTCATGATATTATCTCATGTACAGTGCATCTAAACATGGGAGATGCTGATTTAAACATGGATACGATGCACAACAGCGAAAGCCGTCTGTGTAGTGCATGCTGATAGGAAAACTGTCTGCAACCCTCCCTCCACTACCACACAAAATAATGATTTACTATCAAATATGTTTTTATACTCAAATACTTTTACACTCAATATTCTTCTGTCAATCAATTAAAAATTTGGGCATGTCCGATTTAGCTTAGATTTCGTACACACACACACACACACACACACACACACACACACACACACACACACACGTCAGTGTGGCAATCCTTATTAGGCAGGTTGAAGTGCGATGCACCTTACTGATCTCTGCCTGTATCACCTTTGTTAATGATGGACTTCACTCTTGAAACGGAATACATAGACTTTCATTTAATTACCAACAAAAGCCTTCATCATCCAACTAACAAAAGACAATTACATCTATGTGAAATTCTGCAGTTAATACAGGATGGACTTCAAAGACTTTTGTAAAAACAAAAATCAAAAGAATATCATAGTCATATATGTACCATGTATGATATATTAACTTAAAGTGGTTAAGCATGCAAGTGAAAAATATGCGCTACAGTAAAATAATGTTTGCTATTCCTAACACATCATATGTATAAATACATCACATCATGCAGGTTACAGATTAAATGGCTTTATGGTTTGCTCATGAGGGTTTCCAAACTTACCACAATGTATGTTACAGTATAAGAAAAATACAAAAGATTTAAATATTTTACAATAATTAAAAAGTGAAGAAAGAAAAAAGAAAAAAAGGCAACAATGCATACCCCTTCCCATTATAATACTGGCTCATACAAAAAATATAAATATAAAGTCTGCATAGAGCTGAGTTTCCTAAAAGGGAAAGAAATCAAACTACTGTGGGATTAAAATGTCTGAGATCACTATAGTGACAATGTTTCTATTTTGCATATGTCTAATTTAATATGTTATTCATTACACAGGATATTGTCAGCTTAACTATTTGAGTGAAAAGTTAACTGGAAAATGTGCATGTATTTCAGAATTATTTCGGTATGTTGTTCTTTTGCTTTAATGATTGCATAAACTTAAGCTGGCATTGACTCAACAAGTTTGTTTTATCCATTTCAACATGATTTGAGAATGATCCGTAGAACATCCTGTGTGTTTCAGTGGAAGCACGTAAATCTGGAGTTAATATGGTCACAAATGTAACAAATTTGATTAGTGACCTAGGATTGTGTAACATTTTTAAAACTTAGTTTATTTCCTGGTTCAAAATAGATTTTGCATCCCAGATTTTCACTCAGACACAGTCATATGTCATATGTAGTGCACATAAATGTCTCCTCTCTTTCTACACTTTCATTCTGCAGCTTTGTCCACCACTTCAGTCTGCACTTTAACCTCTCCTTTCCTCCTTTTACAATATCTCTTTATGTCTGTATATTTCATTGGTCCAGTTCATTGCTGTCTTGACTTCGAGGTCGATAATGGCGTGCACAGAATTCTCTGATCCGAATACACGCCTCCACCATCATCTCCTCTGGTACTGTTACCACAATTCGGAAGAAGTTTGGATATTCAAATGCCTACAGAGACAAACATAATATAATATAATATAATTAGGGCTGTCGATTAAATTTTTTTAAATAACGCGTTAAACAAATTAACGCAATTAATCGCACTGCCCCCGGACCATAATAAGGAAGATTCCTGAGAAATGCAAGCTTGTAGTACCACCTATTCCAGAGGGCAACACAAACATGCGTTACGTTCTTGCGTTCAAAAAACGGAGTGCAAATCCAAACTATGGGATCTCAAGATGTGTTCTAAGTATTAAACTATATTTAACTTGACACAGTGACCTAAAAATGTTATGTTTATGACGCAACGCATACATGATGCTACACAAGCATGTCTGACGCTTGTTGAAATTGACGGGTCCTTAAATAAGCCTGCATAATAAATCTCCAACTGATTGACAAATTCACTTGTGTAATGGATTGCTGTGAACTGTATGCCAATGATTGACTTATGATCAATAATATAGTAAACAATACATTGTATTCTAAAGCCACTTTTTGTATTGTCTTATCAATGATTAACTATATATATATCAATAAATAAATATATATATAATTTGTAAATATTTTAAGATAACTAAGTTAAATTATTTCATCATTATATATTGAATTATTGTTATATGAGGGGCTTTCTCAGCATATAATATATATGTGTGATTAATCGTGATTAATTTATTGGGACACCATGTAATTAATTCTATAAAAAAATGTAATCGATTGACAGCCCTAAATATAATATAATGTTATTTTATGATATGTTTTACAAAATGTGTGACATATCATTGTAACAAATAATATTTTAAACTACAAAGGTACAGTGACAGATTAAGGTAAGCAAGGAAGATCAATGAATTACCGTAGCAGGCAAACAGAACACAGATTGCTCAGTGACCAGCCGTTCAGTGAACTCCACATCATTCTGGAATTCTGGGAAGTGCTCCATCTCAATCCCCACCTAAGAATGAACCCACACAAAACATATTAACCCTCTGCCAACTTGCATCGTTGCTCTTTACGTGCTCTTTTAGATAGACATTGAGACAGACTTATATCCTAAGTAAGTGCCAAGTATACAGTAGGTAAGTTTCCTCCAGGCCATTTTTAATAGGTGAAGTTTGTAATTTTCTGCTCTATTTGTGTGGAGTTGCAATGATGACTGTTTTCAAACAAGTTTTCTGAACACCTGTCTTCCATTAGTCAGACAAAAAAGATAGTCCCACCCAAAATTGACACTATTGGTTGAGCCATAGCATCTATGACAATACCGAACACAATGTTTAGATTTTTGGAGGGGAATCAACCAACAAATGCCTTAATTAAAGTTGTTGGAGAAATTGTTTTATCATAGAAAGAATTCACACAGAATGCTTATTAACAATAACACTTCACTTTCATCAATTCTTATCTTCATGGAAATCAACTGCGTATGGCAGGAAATACACTCACCATAATGTACATGGCTCCGGACGGCATTACTGGGTTCAGTCCGGGAACAGTTGACAACTCTGAGAAACATATCTCTGCGTTTGACTTAGAGGAAACATACAAAATTGTGTTATTGTCAGATCCAAATCTTGTGTTATTGTCAGATCCAAATCAACTTCAGAGAGTTGTTCTCTGAAATTATTTTCCTTTTACCTTGAGGAAGCTGATGGTGCTTTGGTAGAATTCTGGTGGTGTATTATTCAGAATGACCTCTAATGCTCCCTGGACCACAGTACAGGGTCCCAAAATTCGCTGGCTTAATTTTACAAGACCCTCGTGAATCTAGAGCGAATATTAAGGTTACAAGGTTAATATTAAGTCCAGTCAATTGTGTTTGCATTCCTTTATGGTAATATGATACTGATCAAATTCTGATGATCAAATATTCATATAATATGGTACTTCGTGGAACATAACACAGTAAAGCATATCATGGTATTACCATGGTTTATGTCTGAAAAACTAGTATAGAACGTGTCCCAAAAATCATGGTACTACCATACTTTTTGTAGGTCTAGTGCTTTTCATAATGCACAGAATGACAGAATTACTTTAAAGAATTGTATACAGAATTGTATTTATTACTCTTTTTATCTGTGTGTATGTGTGTGTTTTTTTCTATTACCTCAGCGAAGATGCAGGTGAATGGCTAATACTTACTCCAGTTCCAAAGTTGTTATTACGATCATGGATGAGCACCCAGCCCATCCGCCATCCCGGCACCAACCAGCGCTTGGCCAAACCACCACAGGACAGGATGGGTACATCAATGCTGAGAGGTGCCATTGGGTGAAAGTCACAGCCAGGGAACACCTGCAGAGTTATATAAATACACAACCTATCTCAGTCAACCTATTACAACATTGCAAATCATAATATATATATATATATATATATATATATATATATATATATATATATATATATATATATGCAAATACAGTATATATTATAAATTGTTAATGCATATACTTATTATTTATAGCATAATGAATATAAATATATAAATTATTATTATTATTAACAATAAAATGTCAGTGTTATTTCTGTACTATCAGTACTTAAATTGTGCTTAAAAATAGAAATGATTTCATATTCACTTGTTTATAATTTGTTTTGTTTGACATAATTAATATTTAAAAGCAAAAGAATGAATCTGCTCTCACGTTACATTTCTCAGACATCATTTAAATGGTTTTGAAAGAATATTCTGGGTTCAGTACAAGTTAAGCTCAATCGACAGCATTTGTGACATAATGTTGATTACCACAAAAATATATTTTAACTCGTCCCTCCTTTTCTTAAAAATAGGCAAAAATCTGGATTACAGTAATGCACTTACAATGTTAGTAAATGTTAAAATACTGTTTCAAAAGAATAGCCACAAGACATAAAGGATATGTGTGTAAACATGATTTTTGTCATAATTCACTGTTGTTTTGTCTTGTGTTTAGCATATGTCTTCTGTTTTCCCCAGACTACATTCCCCATAATTCACTGCCCTTATCACTGCCAGCTGTTCCCAATAGTTCTCACTTGTTTTTCATTACCTCTTTTTTTTTTTATAGGCCCCTTCTGTCTCGAAAGACAATGGCTGCGCCTTCTTTATCTTTTTCAGTCAATTTTGTTGTTGGCAACATCTGGAGTGGCTCAGTGGTCCTATCCTTGCATGGCAGTCTCTGCCGCAATTTAGGCAGACAAAGCTGGATGGCAGGTTGGAGTCATGGCTTGGTTTCCCCTCCTTCCTGTGACTTCTTTTGTCCTTCAACTGCTGGAGTCTCTTCACTTCTCCCCTTTGGATTCCATCACTTACTGTAGTTCTCCATGCGCTGCGATTTTCTGCAAGAGGCTCCCAGGTATCTGGGGATATACCAGTGGTTTTCAAATCATGCTTGAGAACATCCTTGTAACGCAGTGCTGGTCGGCCTACAGGACGGTGCCCTGTAGCTAGTTCACCATACAGTATATCCTTGGGAATACGGCCGTCCTTCATACGGCGCACATGACCTATCCAGCGCAGCCTACGTTGAGTTAGCAAAAGGTGCATGCTGTGGGAATTTGTCTGTTCCAGGACAGATGTGTTGGTGATCTTATCTTCCCAGTTTATACCAAGGATTCGACGCAGGCAGCGGAGATGGTAACTGTTCAATCGGTTTTCCTGTCTGGCATATGTCGTCCAGGTTTCGCTGCTATACAGCAAGGTGTTGAGAACGCATGCTTGGTATACTCTGAGTTTGGTATTCAATGAGATGTTCTTGTTATCCCACACTTTCTTGCTCAGTTTGGACAATATTGCAGCAGCTCTTGCAATACGTGTGTCTATTTCTTTATCAAGCGACAAGTGACTGGTGATGGTGGAACCCAGATACTTGAAGTGGTCAGTGTTTTCCAGCACTTCGTCATCAATGCTGATTGATGGTGGTGAAGGGACATTTTGGCTCAAGACATTTGTCTTTTTAATGCTGATCGTGAGCCGAACTCTTTACAGGCATGGGAAAACTGACTGAGCAGCTGCTGTAGTTCTTCTTCAGTGTGCGCCACCAGGGCCGCATCGTCTGCAAACAGCATCTCTCTAATGAGTACTGAGCGGACTTTAGTCTTGGCTTTCAGGCGGGTTAGATTGAACAACCTTCCGTCACTCCTGGTGTGTAGATGAACACCTTCTGTAGAGTGTCTAAAGGCAAATGTTAGCAGCATAGAGAAGAAGATTCCAAACAAGGTTGGGGCAAGGACACATCCCTGTTTGATGCCACTCTTGATTTCAAAGGGTTTAGAAGTTTCGCCATCCCAGCTTACTATCCCCTTCATTTCATCATGAAAGGAGGCTATGATGTTGAGCAGCTGCGGGGGGCAACCAATCTTCTGCATCAGCTGGAACAGACCCTTCCTGCTCACTAGGTCAAACGCCTTAGTGAGGTCGACAAAGGCGATGAAGAGTGGCATCTGCTGCTCTCTACATTTTTCTTGAAGCTGACGCACAGAGAATATCATGTCCACTGTACCTCTTTTAGCCCTGAATCCGCATTGTGACTCTGGATAGATGCGGTCAGCAAGGACTTGCAGTCGTTTTAAGATCACTCTAGCAAACACCTTGCCCACTGCGCTCAACAGTGAGATGCCCCGGTAGTTGTTACAGTCTCTGCGGTCGCCCTTGTTCTTATAGAGTGTAATGATCTTAGTATTTCGCATGTCTTGAGGCACCATCCCTTCTCTCCAGCAGAGGCACAAGGGATCATGTAGCGGTTCCAGCAAAGCTGGTTTATCGCACTTGATGATTTCCGGTGGTATGCCGTCCTCACCTGGTGCCTTACCACTGGCTAATTTGTTGATGGCTTTGCTGAGATCTTCCAAAGTTGGCTCAGTATCCAGGTCATCCAGCACAGGCAGATTTTCAATTCTGTCGAGGGCTTCTTGGGTAACGATGTTTTCTTTGGAAAAAAGTTCCAGGTAGTGCTCAGCCCAACGACATATTTGCTTGTCCCTGTCAGTGATGAAATCTCCTGTCTTGGACTTCAGGGGCGCAGTTTTCCTTGTTGGTATGCCAGTTGCCTGCTTAATCCCCTCATACATTTTCCTAATGTTACCAGTGTCTGAGGCTTCCTGGATGTTGTCTGAGAGTTGCAGCCAGTAATCGTTTGCGAGCGTCTTGCTGTTCGTTGTGTTTTATTGCGAGCAGTTCTCAGTGCTTGCATGTTTTGCTGGCTGGGGTTTCGCTTGTAGTTGATCAGCGCATCCCGTTTGGCTTCAATGACTGGTTCCAATTCCATAATATTGGCCTCAAACCAGTCTGTGCTCTTGTGTTCTTTCTTACCATATGTCAAGAGTGCAGAGTCAAAGATGGTATTCCTGAATAAATTCCATTGACCTTCTGCATTCAGCTCTTCTCTTTTGGCCAGGGTCTCTTCAAGTCGCTTGATGAACTCCTGGTTTTTGTCAGCATATACAGTTTTGCAGGTATCAATCTTTGGTTGACCTTTCTTTTTCCTATGGTGAAGTTTCTTGGGCTTCAGTTTGATCTTGGAGGCTACCAGAGAGTGGTCAGTATCACAGTCAGCACTGTGGTATGCTCTGGTTTTGCAGACACTGTTAAGCGAATCCTTCCTAGTGATAATCAGGTCTAGCTGATGCCAGTGTTTTGACCTGGGATGTCTCCAAGATGTTTTGAGACACACCTTGTTTTGGAAAAAGGTGTTAGTCACACAGAGGTTGTGATAGCAGCAGAGTTCTAAAAGTCTCTGACCATTTTCATTCATGTTTCCTATGCCTTGGTGACCTAGGGTGCCTGGCCAAGACTCTCTGTCTGCACCAACCCGAGCATTGAAGTCCCCCAGAAGATAGACTTGCTCTGATGATGATATGCCCTTGATGATGTGGTCTAAAAATTCATAAAACTGGTCTTTAATCTCAGTTGAGGCTAGCTGTGTTGGTGCATAAATACTTTTAAGATTTATAACACCTTGTACTGTTGAGAGACGTAGGGTAAGGGTTCTTGCTGTACCACCTTTTGATGGCTCAATCATACTTCGTAGAGTGTTCTTGACGGCAAACACCACCCCATATTCTCTAGTTTCCTCTGCGTTTTTCCCTTGCCAGAAGAAGGTATAGTTTTCCTCCTTCAATGACCCACTGTTTGGCAGACGTGTCTCCTGCAGAGCTGCTATATGGATGTTTAGCCTTAGCAGTTCACGATCAATTACTGCTGTCTTGCGAGTGTTATCAATGGCTTGAAGGTCTTCGGTCAATCCAGTATGCATAGTGCGTACATTCCAACTTGCAATACGAAGAGCTGGAATCTTCGGTTTATCCTTTTTATTTTTGCTTGGTGCAAGGTTAACGGTCAGCTTGTTGAGCAGTGCTCTTATCTCCAGGCACCCACTGGAGCAGGCAGACTGTGGCGTGCCAACACTTAACTGGCCGGGGGCTGCCTGGCTTAAGGCGGGCGGTAGTTGACAAGTGGAATACTAAGATCCCTCCCACCGTCGAAGACAACCCGTGGCGTCCCACTCTACGCCAATTGAGCAGGGACTTATAACCCGTAACTGCTGTCTTCCGTGTTGTGCACTTGCCAGATGGCGAGTCTGGAGTGACCTCTCCAGGGCGCAGACCTGGGCAAGTATATATGGAGGCCTAGGGCTGCCCAGACGACAGGACCCCCCTCTCGGCTTCACTGGCAGAGTCCAAGGGAATGCTATGCATTACTTTTGGGGCCAGCTTTGCTGCAGGAGTTGCCGGGAGAAAGCCATTTTTTTGACATCCAACCGCCTACGGGGCTCCACTCCGGATTTTGTCTCTGGATTTCCTTCCATAGACTTTTCCATGATTGGATATAGCCGCAAGGCAGCGGAGGTTTTAATATCAGGGTTTTCCTTCCCCTAGACGAACTGCCTTTCTAGGCTTATGAGCTCCGTCTGCCCTAAGCAACTGGTTTTAAGGCGCCAGTGATCCGCCTACGACCCTTCTCCTGTTAGTTGAAACAGTTCCGCCAGGCTTAGAAACTAAGCCACACATGAAGGCCAGGAGCTGGACTTTGGTTGTCAGAGGCTATTAGAGACGCACGCCATAGGAAGCACTTTATAGGTAGTGGGAGCTTAACCCCATTACCACCTCCTGGCTATAACAACCTTTTGGAACCTGTTTTTCATTACCTCTTTAATCCTTGTGTATATAATGCCCTCATGTCTGTTCAGTCTATGTCAGTTGTTGTATTTTTCTCCAGTTCATGTTCTGGTTGCTATCTTGTTTGTTTTATTTCCCAGTTCCTAGTCTTGCCCTATTCCAGTGTTTACCCTGTTTTTTGTATTTTATTTATTTTTTATTAAAGTTAAGCTGCATCTAGATCCCGCTCTCGTGACTGCCTTCAAACGTTATAATTTTAGTGTGATAAAATCACTTACAAACCTATTCTGTTTAAAGCTGTAGCAAATTCTACAACTTTGTTCCCATGACGATGTAATTTCAAAAACACTTAAAATCTTAAAATGAATGTAAATGACAATTTACACAACTTTACAGCTCAAATAATACACAAATGTTAACAGAAGAATTAATGCAAGAGCTTTTTTTTTTAATTATAAGCTTCACATTTCTGTTTAAACCCTCCAAAAATTGGCAACATTCACTTTCACTTTAAGTACCTTACTCTGTAATCTCAATTTTTGTAACATTAAGATTATGCTGTAACATTATGCCACAAATGCTGTCGATTGAGCTTAACTTGTATTGAACCTGGAACATTCCTTTAAGGATACAGCTTCTTTCATTAATAAACAGTTCTAGAATGTTTTACGTGCTGTTACCAATTCAATGGATAGAAGAGCCAGAAAAGCCTATAGGAAAGACAGGGCCTGAGAGAGTTAACAAGAGAACATGAGTGAGAGAGAAAGTTCCTTCCCTATAATTTTTGTGGACGTCCGCCTGGCTCTAATTACGCTTATGGGTTGATGTTCGGTAGATGGATCCGCCCCTTCTCCTATTGGCTAATATACTGTAATCTGCAGTGCTGGCCCACCCTTCTCTCACAAACTCATTTACAGAAGTATTTTATAAGAAGTTGTTGTTTTTAACAGGGTCCAGACAGCAGGGCTACCAAGGGGTGCCTAATGCTGTACCAGAGCAAAAACACATCCTGTCTCAAACCAGCCAGTCAACACGCTACATGCAGTGAAGTGAGGGGTCCGTCCCTCTCCTTACTCTCTACCATAATGTGTCAGTGTCACGCATGAGCTAATCACAAACATATGCGTTGAAAAGTGCATAGTCACATATGTACATTGAAGCTGCTCACTGGTACATAGTTGGATGTCTGATTTATAGGGCCTGAAACACCTCAGACAACCTCCTGCTGATTAAACAAAGCTGTAGGCACCATCTCCTCATAACAACAGTTCTCTCTGTACAGAGTTGTGGACCTGTTGCCCCCAGTTCTAACTTCACTTGTCCTTCATGACCTAAAGCTCAAAGTGCTGTCATGCTTGCATTTACTGTACACAGCTCTAATCCCTACAGTGCTGATGTGGTCTCCAATGCTGCATTGGACTGAGCTGAGCCAGAGAAAAGCATGCCACCCAACTTCCCTCTTTCTCTGCCTGTCACAAAGAATGTGTTTCACTGGTAGACTGTGAGGCCCTGAATGCCAGGGGTGTGTTTCATATCATGCCAGCAAGAAATCCAGGAACTTGGGAACCCTAAGAGCTTGAAGATTGCACCTCTTACCTGTATGAGGAAGGTGCGGTTCACAATGGATGTGTAAACGCATCCGTCTGCACTTTTTTGTAAACATATGCTACCAAGCCATTTTTGACCGTTGCGCCATGCATGTCTCATTGTTTTTTTCACCATCTTGTGTCATGAGCGCAGCATGTTTAAGATACCGTGTCATATTAAAAGAACGTAATTTTTTTAAATATGTCTTGAGACATCCGCATTGTGTTCCATTTGTTGCAGTGGGCCTAGCTTTTTTAACACAAAAATATGGCCGTTTATTCGGACATCTGTTTGAAAACAATATACATTTTTGCCATTCTGTTTGGTGATGCTAATTTTGAAGAAATTACACACTTTCGGTTTAAACTGTTGAAGCCACTGACATTTTGGTTGTTTTTACATGATGTCACAATGGTCATTCATAAAATATAAGAGTTCCAGATTGTATTTACCAGTTCAACATAGATGTGAATGGTTTTTACAAGACAAAAAAATTAAATAAAATAAAGGGTTCTGAGACAGTAATTTCAATATATTTGCATCTGTAGACGTTTTCTTATTGAATGTGTGCTCACCATGTCTCCGTAGATCTCATCAGCAAGGATAGGGATGCAGTTTCTTGAGGCAACTAGACCACACAGAAAATTTGTAGATTAATTTCTTGAGATGTTCTGACATTTCAAAAACATCTTTGCTCAGAGTTAGTTCATATAAGACAGTAAATAATAAGTGCATTCACCAGAGAGTATCTTCTGCAGGTGCTCCTTGGGGAACACAGAGCCGCAAGGATTGGATGGGTTATTGACAATCAGGCAAGTTGTTTTCTCATCAATCAGAACCTCGAGATGATGTAGATCAATCTCCCAGGATTTCTCAGGCTAACGGATCAAAACAGTAAATATATCTGAAACAATTTAGCTAAAAAATTGGAATTTGCAAAATATGACTGTTTGCTGTTGTGGATGAGGCATCTACTGTATCATCATAGAATATCACAATTGTAGCTATCTGCAAAGGGGATTGCATAAGTGCTACTGGAAAAGATTAAAGCCATTTTACATTCAATAGGAAATGCAGCCCTATATTGTTCAGTATGTACAAATAAAATAATTGCTTACTTCACTTGTGTTCGGACTTGCTAAATAAACAGTACATTTATCATGATCCATGTCATCAGGTTGACATCAAGGCTTTTATTTATCTTTTAAATCCTATAAAATAAGTGTGTTGCTGATTTTTTGCAATACCATTTTTGCATCTGTTTCTGTGTGGGGAAGGGTAGGGGGCAGGTTTACGTGATTTACGAGGACTTTTTTTTTTAGATTACAAACTGGTAACTACAAAGGTAGTATTCTATAAATGTGGTTTATGAGGACATTTTTAATGTAAACTTAAAAAACGTTTTTTTTTATTAAAAATGTAAACTTGTAGAAAGTTTTTGTGAGGTTTAGGATTAGGGGTAGGGTTAGGGGTCAGAATCTATCGTTTGCACAGTATAAAAATCATTATGTCTATATAGAGTCCTCATAATGATCACCAACATTTGTGCATTGAAATTCAATGTTTTTCTTAAATGGTAAGGTGAAAGTGAGGCCTTTCTAAAAAACAATTGCCTAGTTTTGTCATTAACTTTTTCTTATAAAGTTTTGCTCTTTTCTTATTTTCAGTCCACATCTTGACCAGGGTAATGGCCATTGTCAGCATGATTTACTCACCAGCAGATTGTAGAGCTTGACCTGTATGCCCATTGACACTGCCAGAGTCTTGTAGAGGGAGAACCCAGGACATGGAACTAATATATTATCTCCTGGGTTACACAACACACTGATGGCCAATTCTATTGCCTGACTACAGCCGCTGGCCAAGATCACATCCTACAGATAAATATAACAATTGTATAAAAACGAATGACATATTTAAATACATATATATATATATATATATATATATATATATATATATATATATATATATATATATATATATATTAGTCATCTATTTCCAAAATTAATTAAACTGCTTTGGAAATTAAATATTTATATAGCTATGAAATATTTGAGTGAAGCAGTAAATTTACCAACAAACATCTAAATGATAAAATAACCATGAGACGTGACACACTTTGGCTTCCAGTGAAGCTTCTGGACGACTGAAGAAGTTTGCCACAACCTCTCTGCTTTTTTGGTAGCCTGTGCATGTTATATGAAAACAAAGTAACAAACATTTAGTAACATTATCTTTAGTTAATTTTTTTTTTTTTTCATGGAGCTCAAATCACAACGATATACACAACACACATTTTATTTAGAATGAAAAGGGTGGAAGTGTTTTGTTGTTGATCCCAAATGCAGCATTTAACTTCTCTGAACCCAAACTTCAGCATTACATCACAATTTGCATTAATCAAAAACATTGCATTAGCAGATTTTGAGCAAAGAATGTGCAAATCTCACCTACTGAAGGAGCATATCCATTGTATTTGTGCGAGTCAATGGCCTCCTTCATTGCCTGCAAAACAGAGTCATCTGTTGGCAAATTCCCAAACACGGTTGGGTCACCTGGTGGCAAATAAAATGAAGAACATATGGAGTATTGTAGACAAAGACACCAGACTTTTACTTAGCTAACATTATTCCAAACCTGAAACACATAGCTACAGATATTACATAATATTGCCAACAAATTATTCAGCTGTCCATTATAGCTGGGCAAATATACCTACCATTTAACTAACTAACTAACTAACTAACTAACTAACTAACTAACTAACTAACTAAAATATATAAAATAAATAAATATATAAAATGTTAAAAGAATTATAGAAATGTACACATATATATATATACAGTATATCAGTATTTTTAATTTATTATATTTAATAAACAATTTCACATTAAATTATTGAAAATGTATTATTTAAATCCATACATACTATTTTATTTAAAACCTACCAATGGATAGGGCAATCATTGGTTTTTCAGGATTGGGGGTGAGTTTCATCCCATCCACGATAGATCGGATGGGGTTGTGTGTGTTCTTGGACATCTCTGAGGCTCTGACGTTCCATCTCTGCCTGCGGCTCTTCAGTTTGGCTGGGTTGACATGAGTCCTCACACTCACATGATGCACACCGTTCTCGTTCATGAAGCTTCCGTTCATACCATTACTGTGGATGCCATTGCTCTGGACCCCATTCATTTTCACATTCATGCTTGTTGAAAGAGACAATTTAAACGTATGAAATTTGAAAATAATAATAATAATCAACATTGATTACAAATGCCGACTTTAGATATTACATTTATATTATTTGTTGCGATATTCCCAAAGAATTAGTTTCCAACACCATGCACATTTTAATTTGCATTAAGCAAAAATCTGACATTTATTGTACACGAGGGAGGGAAAGAAAGAAAGAAAGAAAGAAAGAAAGAAAGAAAGAAAGAAAGAAAGAAAGAAATAATGCATTTCGCACACGCACACAAACAAAAACTTAGTTTGTTCATGCACCCCTCAAAGTCACCAAATCAATTTATCATAAATTTACAGTAAATATAAATGTATCTGATCAATGCAACTTAAGAATTGTAATGATAGGCACAAATATAATACAGGATAACAAAGAGCACTACAAATAAATAAATAATTTGCATAAATACCTATCTATTTGTTTTCAAATAATAACAGAAATAAATATTATAGCATCTATGCTAATTAATATCATTTTGATAAATACCTTATTGTGGGTTTTTATGAGAAATAATATCACGCTCCAAAAGGCAGGGAATGAGATAAAAAGTTAGTTCATAGACCGGCTTTATACTTAACCCCCCAAAATGGTTGTTGAACCCTGCCCATATTTTCATTGGCGGAGACTGAGGGCAGTCCAAAACTCCCCTGTTACATCATAAGTGTAAAATTCTTCAGTTTGGGGGGGTTGAACCTCAAACATCTCTTTCTAGAAACTGCGGTGATCATGCGATGCACCGGATATATGCACGAGATCCGTTATACTGATGCGCAAAAGCGCAATCCTCGTTCTGTCCTCACAAACCATTCAGCTCATGTGTTAATCCTATGATACTGCGCTTCTAGATATTACGCGTCTTTTCCTTTCTTTCAAAGCTATTATTACTGCATCATTTCCCATACATCAATCTATCTTTTCAAATCGATTTCAATCTTTTCATAGAGAGTGATTTGTCGCACCTGTCACCAGGGCGCATTTTACGCAGTAAGAGGAGCAAAGAGAAATCGTCCGAATACCTTGTGTCAAATCAATAAAACGTACCTACAGCAGTAGCTCCTGCAGAGCTTAGGGACCGAACACTGGTGTATATTTCAGTTGTTTGTTTTATAGTATTCTGAGCAGTTTTCATCAAGCATCAGTTTTCAGTCCTCTGCAGCTGTAGTGAGTATAAAGAGGCTGGATGCCTCCACATCTGTCTTATGTAAGTCAAACTCACGTTTTTGGGGGCTGGAGTTGTACCATTTTATTAGTGCCAAAGCTTCATCTATTGGGCCATTCTGCATTTATGTAAAGAAAAAGTGGTTTAGTTTGTGCAAAGCTTTTGGGAGACTATCCCAAATGGGGAGTCAATGGTTTAGGGTTAAACCTTTTAAACCTCAAAATATAAACTATAGTTCACCATAAAATCCTGCAGGGTACCATAGTTGTTTTATTCTTATTTTCAGTGAATGTTTGCACTGTTTTATCTTTAAACTTTTGTGTTAAAACCATATATGTCAAGAGAGATATTAACTTGGTTGAAGAGTGTGTTCGGATCTGTATGTCTTGTGAAAAAGTCTGGGATTGCTGTAGAATTTAGATGTGTTTTAGTAATGGTCTAAAGTCTTTCAAAAGGCTTGGGTAACAACTATGTTGGCTTTGCTCATCACCTCATTTGTTTGGCATAAGTAAACTTGATTTGACCTATCAACCAAATAAGCACACAATCACTTTCAGACATTTGGTACATGCACATAATCTCGAAAACCCATCACAACAAATGTGCTTTGATCTGCTTGTCTCTGATCAATAGACAACTGACAACACTGAGAACATATTCATATGAATTCAAATTGAATAGGAATAAAGCTGTCACTTTACCCTTATTCTGTAATCTCCTAGCATCCTGATCTTAAGATCAAGCTAAAACTAAAGTCTTTATTATCTTGTTTACAGGTATTCATTAAGCTATTCTATCGAGCCCAAAACAGTAGCTACAATAATACAGAATAGATGAGTGTGCTATATGACCCAATAATGGCAAAGTAGTTTGGTTAAACATAAAAAAAAAAGTTTACACTCAAGTCAGGTAAATACACGTCAGAATGTGAATAGTTTTGGACAGAATTACCCTTGAACTTTAAACCCACAAATCTTTTTCAGGTTTTTCTTTTCAACTTGGAATAACAACCTATTTATGAAACCAGCACACCTACACAAAACACTGAATTAACACAAACTTCCCCCAATTTCTAAACTGAAAGTAGGGTCAATGCAACCTGGACATTGACACAAATGTAGGGTGTGTTTACCTTGCAAAACGTCCCTATAGAAAATGACCTGTAACATCTGTCCTTACACAATCCTTACAGGTCAACCAGAGGAAGTATGTCAACATACATCCACTGAAATACATCATCCAGAGACACAACGATAATCCTGATTCACTTTAAACCATCTGCATCACTAAACCAACAGCACGTGATGTTAGGAACCCGTTAGTTTGTTGTTTGCGAGTTACGTACTGTATATTCACTTCACAACATCTTCAAGCCTTCATGACATGACTGATCGCAGATAATACTGTATACTTGACACAGATATTGTTCTGCAAAGCCAAAATGCAGTAACTACTGTAAAGGAAATTATATAAACTGAACCAAACAGAGTTTAATTCCCTAAATTTACACGGAGTCATAATGGCTGGGCAACTGTGAAACCAGAGTCCACTGAAATGTTGGCAGTGTCCTGCCCATCAATCGCACTTAGACCAGAGAATCTTGTATTTTGCTATTCCACGCTAGTGATTTAACCATAATGCCAATGTCATATCTAGACTTATGCAGCAGCATAATAACTTTGTCTCATTAATTAGTATATGGCCAACGAGATTTAGTTTCTGAATAGACTCTACCAAACAAAATAATTTTTTGAAAAGCTTTTATACATTATTGCATGCATAACTCCCATGATACATGTTTACTTAATTCTGATTGGTTCTAAGCCTAAAACAAACATATAAAGTTGGTGTCTAGCAGATAATGAAGAGGACAGTTCCTTTCAAATTTCAATGTATTAAAATCAGGGGTTGGGGGATTTGGGGGCTCTAGGCAAAGTAGAGGAATGGGGCGCTCTTCATTGTTATTATTTCTGATTATTATAATTTTATTATTTATTGTGGTAAGACATGAAAAAAAGTAGTAGCTCATTTAAATAATCACGTAATCACACAATTTGCCTCGACAACAATATAACATTTTTTCAATGCTTGCAAGCTTTGGCACATCTAATAACAAAGTTTTAGACTTGTTCTTTCTCAGTGGTGCTCATTGTAGCAGCCTGGAAATTTTGAAACAAAACTTTGTTACCAGATGAACCGAACTACCAGATGAGTCTGTCTCTGTCTTTCAAGAGCAGCCTATAGCAGCCAGCCAATCAGAATGGATTTTCGGCCAACTTTTACAGAAGAGCATAATAAATAAACAATCGTATTTTAATTATCCATAACAAATTTTGATAAAATTATGTTTTATAACTATTAACATTAATATTGAAATTTCTAAAACTCCCGACACACCACAAAATATGTAGGCCTAGTTTCTTATTCCCTGATTTGTAATTAAAACACTAATACTTTGTTTTGATAAATACATGTTTTTATTAACATATTCATTGTGGTGCTTTATGAGTAGACCACTAATCTGAATAGGCTAAAGGAACTCATCCCACTAGAGAAACATGATGAATCCAGTATTTCCCAGTCACAAGCTCATCATGATTAAATCTTATCCTCTAGAAGTAAAGCATCTAGAAATTCACATAGTTTCAGGGCAAAACGAATAATACCTCACATTTTAAGTGATCACCTGTAAGTTTCTGCGTCTCTTTTTTACGTACAGTACTTAAATTGTGGTTTGTGGATCTAGAACCCGGCCATGTGACCAGTGCGCGGCGCAGAGGTAGCATTACCTCAACCCTGAAAGCACGACCATGTGCTGAAGTTGGAGCACACGATTTTTTCTTTCCTCCATGAACTTTGTAGTTGTGTAAAACCCTGGAATATTCCATTAAGGCCTTATCTGAGTGGGTTCCTTTTAGTGACGGTGCTGAAAATAACAGTCATATTAATCATATTGGTGTTATAACAGCAATATTTCAAGTTTTAGCATATGTTATTTTGCATTAATAATAATACAAATATAATTTGTAGTTTTAAGGGGCCCTTATCTTTTAGGGACTCTAGGCGTTTGCCCACCTGTGCCTACGCTGAGTTTCGGCGTATGTTCGTAAATATGTTCCCCATATTTTCAGACTTACATCATACATCACAATCTTGCTTCTTAGAGTAAAGCACATCATTGTTTAACATCCTGCATTATCATGCTGTCTTCACAAGCTTAAACCTCAAAAATCTAGCACAACACATTTTATAAAAAATTATAAACAGATTTAGCCTATTATCTGTCCTGTCTTGAGACTGAGGCTCAATTTCAGAGAAAACAATTTTACCATCCATATTTGGCAGGACAACGTTAAAGCCATTTTTCTCAGTTTCAGAGTTAGCATAGTTCCTGCATGTTGGATTTGTAGTAAATAAAACTTTAGCAATATTCAAGTGTTTTGATAATCAAAAAGTGTATTTAACATAAGCATTAATGAAGTTGATTAATGAAGATTACATGCTCAACTGGGTTGGATTGTGCCATTAAAGTGATAATTCACCCCCAAAATGACACTTCTGTCAAACCCGTTGTCACGATTCCCTTGTTGTCTGCCCTGTGTTTCACTTGTCTTTGTCTAAAACTACACTTCCCATGATCCCCGGCCCTCATCACTGCCAGCCCTGTGTCATTGTGCTCACCTGATTGTCATTTGTCATCATCATGTCTCCTGTGTATATAAACCCTGTTTGTTCTCCATTCCCTTGTCGATCGTTGATGTTTGTAGATGTTGAATGTAGTTGCTTCAATGTTATCTTTGCCCTCCGTGGATGTTTCCCCAGCCTGTGTTCTTCTTTGATGTCTTTCGTGTTTTTGACGTTTTATTTGTTCCAGTGTTTGTCTAGTTACTTTGCTAATAAAACCACTGCAAGTAGATCCTCGCCCCTCGTCTGCCTTCACCTACACTCATAACAGAACAAAATAACTAGACACAGGGCTGGCAGTGATGAGGGCCGGGGATCATGGGAAGTGTAGTTTTAGACAAAGACAAGTGAAACACAGGGCAGACAACAAGGGAATCGTGACACCCATATGACTTTCTTTCTTCTGTAAAACACTAGAGATGTTCTGCAGAATTTCCCACAAATATACATAGACATGATCTATTTCTGAGATTGCTGTAGAATTTAGATGTGTTTTAGTAATGGTCTAAAGTCTTTGAAAAGGCTTGGGTAACAACTTTGTTGGCTTTGCTCATCACCTCATTTGTTTGACATACTTGATTTGACCTATCAACCAAATAAGCACACAATCACTTTCAGACATTTGGTACATGCACATCATCTCGAAAAACCATCACAACAAATGTGCTTTGATCTGCTTGTCTCTGATCAATAGACAACTGACAACACTGAGAACATATTCATATGAATTCAAGACGTCATTGTCTAAAGCCACGGCCCTGGCCGCACTTGAGGCCGAAGCCACTCTCTAAGGACAGTTTCACCTTTTGTCCATTGGTTTTGCTCAGATCAATGAGGACAACGGTAGCTAAAAAACATCCTGCGTGGATTCTTGGGGTGCTTTGTTGCTTTGAGGCATTACATTTTGAAGAAGAGGAAGACTGAAGGAGTGAGGAAGGAGGTGAGGTACTGATTTGCATTGGGGGAGGAGAAACTTATTCCATTGATGTTAAAATGTTCTGCTGATGTGAGACATCGGTGAAAGAGTGACTTGCTCAGTGTAGGACACTGAAATGTTCATAAAGGACAAATCCTGGTGTGAGGACACAGAAGTGTTTGTGGAAAAGAAGTGTTGGTTTGGAGATGGTGAAATCTGCAAATGCCTAAGGTCTTCTGTTTGAAGAGGTGGAGTGCTTCAGGGTGATGCTGGAGTGCATTCTGCATGAACAGCCTCCAAGTCAAGTTCTTCAGAACATTTCTGAAGGATGCTCTTCATTTTTTCCATGTCTAGAGCACATAGTCTCTGTATGTTTCTGCTGCCGACTGCTCCTTACTAAGTCCTTCTACTCAAGCAGAGATGGGCTAAAGTCAATCTGATTGATCTCAGGCTCAAGTAGAGCTGACACCTGCGTACAGCCGTACACATAAGCTTTCATTACATATTTCCTTTGAGCTTTATGGAGGAAAAGTATTTTCTCTGTCTCTATTCTGCCACAAGCCCTGGGACAGACAGAACTTTTTCGAGCTTGTTTGTGGGAGTCTTCTTTTCCTGAGATGGTCTGAAAGCCACATATAGGGTTACATGGGAGGGTTTAACAACTTCAACGTTCCTTTGTTCCTCATATGTGATTGAATTGAGTGACGATGTAGTACTATAATCAAGGTTTAGATTTGCTGTCACAGCTTAAAGATAAAAAACACAGATGAAGTTAAATCAAAGTGATAATTTAAATGGCATATTTTGAGTCAAAACATTATTTCTCACTGCAGTGTAGGAGCCTCCTTAGAGCTGTGGTTTGAGAGGCACCATCACTTGAAAGTAATTGGTTCAGAATCTTCTCTCTTTTACCCTGTGGGTAGGTCTGTTTCAGTACCTGGAAATATTCAGATTAGAGAATTAGGAATCAACCGTAAATGCACCAAATCTAGATGCAAAAGCACATAAACAAACATGTGGCCCCTTGAAATTTAAATAGATTATAATTTTTGTATAACTTTAAATATAACAGACAGACAGACAGACAGACAGACAGACAGACAGACAGACAGAGATAGATAGATAGATAGATAGATAGATAGATAGATAGATAGATAGATAGATAGATAGATAGATAGATAGATAGATAGATAGATAGATAGATAGATAGATAGATAGATAGATAGATAGATAGATAGATAGATAGATAGATAGATAGAGATCTGTTCAATGCATGTAGGATGTGGCAGCGCTTTATTGAGCTCTTCCAAATAGTGTGATAATCTCTCATCCAGTTTCCGTGCATAGCGTTCATCATATTGCTCCTCTATTAAATCCTGCAAAATGTAATTATTGCTTTTTATAAACATTTCACAGGATTTTCGATTTGACAACTTGATGCAATTTAATGCTAATATCATGGGAAACAAAGTTCCAAATAAAAGTTATACTTTTAAACTTTGATAACTTTGACAAACTTTGATGTTGGCTTGCCAAAGTCCTGTCTGAAAGTTGATACAGACATTACAGTAAGACAAAAAGCCAGCTAGCTAGATAGTCAGACAGACTGTCACATAGATATTCAGTCAAAATTTCAAATATATAGATAGATAGATAGATAGATAGATAGATAGATAGATAGATAGATAGATAGATAGATAGATAGATAGATAGATAGTGAGAGAGACAGAGAGAGAGACAGAGAGAGAGAGAGAGAGAGAGAGACAGAGAGAGAAAGCAAGAGCAACTTAAAACAGATCAAAGGCCTTTTGTGGGTTTGTTTACATTTGAATTTGTTTTGAAAGTTTGCATTTGAAATAACAAGCATTCTGTTGGCCCGTCTGAACATTCTGCCAATGTAAGAATAAGGGATTTGTTTTTGGGGTTTTTTGTCCACTGTGTGAAAACTGTAAGTCTAATCAGTTAGAAAAAACACAGAAGAGCAGTCTGTAGGTCTGTACCAAAGTTGGTGGTCGTAGCTTATAAGCTCTTGGAGTTAGTGTTTGAAATTTGAGCCTTGGTTCTGGGATTTTGAAAAAAATCTAAACCAAGATTTTAGAATAACAGTATGATGTCAAGCCAACATAATTACAACTATGAGACTATAAAAAATATTTTAAACACTGTAGGTCTGACGATTGAACAAACCATGATGTATGCCTGCACGCATGTCCCTGTTTCTTGCTAGAACGAGGGCAAAGGAATTGAAATATTCTCTGTTCTTCTACATTAGCTTCATGTGCCTCTGGCTCTGTAATGACCAAAAATGTTAAAAACCAATTTTTTCTAGAAAAATCCTTTACATGATAGAGACAATATTTTTGATACAATGCAATGCAATACTGTTGCATTCAAATACACACTGTATACACACACAACTGAGCTATGCATATTTAAATATTCACTCATTAATTTCTCCAAAACATATATGCATCACACAGAATGGACCCTGTTTATATTTCAGTAAACTCAAGAAAACTAAAGCAGGGCAAAATCTATTGCGGTGATTAGGAGACCATAGCAAATATAATTTTTGCATTCCCATTTGCTCCAACAGCAAAATAATAAAAACAAAAAAAAACACTAATACATTTTAATGACTTTCCAAAAGAAAAAAAAAGAAAAGAAAAGACAGAAAGAGATGGAGAAAGATGTCAAATGTAATGTCACTCCCTCAGCAGTGTTATTTTTCAAACTAATGCCAGGGTTATATAACACAAAGAATAATGTTACAAATTTACAATAAAAAGAAGAAGAAAAAAAAAAAGAAAGAAACATAGCTATAAAAAAGTTTGCTGCTAAATAAGGTGGAAATACTCCATCACAATGAAAAGGGGCCATTGATCCATTACCATTTCTCTTTTATGTTATTTTAGTGACCCCTAGTGGAAGGAGATTGAACCGTACTTACACGTTTGTGATACAGAGGCAGGGGAACAGGCTCTCAATCTTTTCAGAGATTTTAACAGTGCTCTGGTCATTCCACAACATCCACAAAATAACCTAAAACCAACACACAATAATAAAACTGTAATACTGTCATATCAACCAGATTAGTATTATTCATAAATTTAAAAGGCCATGAAAGGTACATAAAATAATGATTTACAAAATAGACTTTCATTTCTGAGGGACCTTTTCAATCAAAACAATGTCTCACCAGTGTCTGCAGACCAAACATGATCTTCATGTGTTTGATGGGAATCACCAGTCATGGCACAAGCCTGTACGTAGCATCCAGAAACTCAATGACTCTCACACAGTTCTCAATGTCTCTGGTTTCACAATCCTCCAGACCTCTGTCGCCACTACACGGATACTGCACGGCTCTTCAAGACTCCGAATATTCCAGCCGCCTTTAGCCATGATGGAGGACCAAGAACTGAACAAAGTAAAATGTGATTGGATCTCTTATTAAAGGGATAGTTCACCCAAAAGTACAAATTCTTTAATCATTTACTCACCCTCATGCCATCCCAGATGTGTGTGACTTTCTTTCTTCAGCAGAACACAAATGAAAATTTTTAGAAAAATATCTCAGCTCTGTTGGTCCTCACAATACAAGTGAATGGGTGCCAAAATGTTGAAGCTCCAAAAAGAACATAAAGCACATAATTTTCACTTCATAAGATATGGATTCAACCACCAATTCTCCTGGATTACTTTTAAGTATGTTTATTTGCATTTTGGAGCTTTAAAATGTTGGCACCCATTTGGCATTTTATGGACCTACAGAGCTGAAATATTCTTATAAAAATCTTTGTTTGCGTTCTGCTGAAGAAAGAAAGTCATACACATCTGGGATGACATGAGGGTGAGTAAATGATGAGAGAATTTTTCATTTTTGTGTGAACTTTCCCTTTATGTCAAATGTGATTTACTGGCCTTTGCAATGAAACAAGACATTTTAAACCCAAAGCAATGAAATTAAATGAGCTCATTTATAATCCACATCCACCACAAATTTGAAGTTTGAAATAAAAATGTAATCAAGACTTTAGCTTTAATTTAGGCTATATGCATAATAGGAAAGCTTATATTTTAGGTGCTGTGACTGCTCGCCATTTCAGTTTTTCATCAATTTTATTACATTTGTGCCTCCACTTGGTGTGAGACATTAACTTTTAAAAGCACAAATATTCCATGCAGTATCTCAATTAATTAATTCATATGAGGTCATGAATATGAGAACATATCAAATTCCCAAACGTATTTCATGGCAACTACCTGGATGGCACCATGTGCAGTGTGCAATCATCTCATGATGAAAACAGAGTAACTAGTCTTCAATAACTGCGTAATTACACGCAAACCCTTGGATTTAATGGGTTATACTGTTCTTAAAAGCAATGAAAAAATAAAGTTATTACCTTCTAAGACCTCCATCATCCGTTTGCTCCATGCATATTCAATGATCCATAATAGCAAATGAAGAATGGAAAATAAGAGAGCAGACTTTCTCTAACCGCAAGTTTTCAATCATTCCAGCTATAGCAGAAGATTCAGTCTGCAGCAGTCATGTTACCCAGGAGTATCAGCAGCAAGCATCAGCATCAGATGTATTCAGTGCTGCAGAGAGCCTGATGTGAGCTAAGGCTGGGAATCGACTCCAAAATGAATCGATTCCTCGATTCTGGGGTGTTGGGAATTGAGAATCGATTCGAAACGTTGAAATCGACTCCAAAGCTGGAGTCGATCCTTCCGGGGAAACAGGTTGATATTTTCGGGCTGTGTTTGTTTCCTCGACCACTAAACTACTACATTTTAGAAGCCTAACAGCACTAATACAATATACAAAATTATTATAAAATTACTGCATTTTAGCTATCATTGATCTGACTCTGTGTCAAATCCGCTCCGTTTGTTCATGTGTATGAAGTAATCCCACAAGTCCTTCAACACATAGATAGATAGATAGATAGACAGATAGACAGATAGACAGATAGATAGATAGATAGATAGATAGATAGATAGATAGATAGATAGATAGATAGATAGATAGATAGATAGATAGATAGATAGATTGATTGATTGATTAAACCAGTAGGCCTACGAAAAATAATCGATTAAATGGGTCTGGAAATTTGTGGAATCGAACAGGAATGTAGGGTGGTGTAGTGGTCTAAGCACATAACTGGTAATCTGGTAATCAGAAGGATGCTGGTTCAAGCCCCCACAGCCACCACCATTGTGTCCTTGAGTAAGGAACTTAACTCCAGGTTGCTCCAGGGGGATTGTCCCTGTAATAAGGGCTCTGTAAGTCGCTTTGGATAAAAGCGTCTGCCAAATGCATAAATGTAAATGTAATTGTAAATGTAGTGTCACATGACAGAGTTTGCCCCAATCGTTAGCCTGTGCAAATCATGACAACAGATTTTTGAATTGATATTTACAGCATATAGAGCTGATCTGCATGTGACACTTCCAGGAGTTCCAACACAAACTATCTTGTGCACATTGAACAAATTAATGGCCACTATTTGCGATTAATTTAATCGCAGTATTCATCCGTTTATTTATTAGCCTAAAGTTTCTTTTCCACACCATTCAAAATAATAGACAGCAGTCACGGAATTAGCCCACAAAAAGTAATGTCTTAATGTTTAAAAATTAAGAATAAATACACAATACAAGGAGAAATGTAAAGCCCAATTCTAGGCTATTAAATAATTGTTTAGTCTACTTTTGAAGAAATGCTGGCAAAATCCCCTGAATTAAATACATTACCAAACAAAAAAAGCATTACATAAAAAAAAAAAATAAATAAATAAATAAATAAAAGATAAATTACCCTGTTCTGTAGATGAATAAAGTCGGCTGAATTCTGCAAGACTATAAACTTTTTTTTTTTTTTTTGTGTGCAATGCTGAGTTCACTTTCAGAAAAGGAGCTTTTGAATATTTTAAAACATTTAAATACATTAAATCTAACCCTCTTTACCTCAGAAAATATAAACTTGCATTTTGAAGCTAAAATAAATGTTAGATGATAATCAAGTTCAGTTGGTCGTTAAAAGTTGCTGGAGAAATATGCGGGACATAATACAGTTGTGATGGTGATGCTTTAGATTAAACGATTGTTCAAAATATTGAATATCAGGAATGTATCATATGTAATCCCTGACATTACACCGCATCAATGTTTCTTTAATAGTTGTGCACTCCATATTTACACATCGATGGATGGTCCTTATACTGAGACAGAAAGTTTCCCACTAGGCCTACTTGAATAGGGCCATGACGATCCGCTTTCGGGTCGGAACCGGTGCCAACCTGCGATAGGTGCAACATCAGGACCAATATTACAGTCTTATCAGAAGGGCAACTGTTCCCTTTTGATTGAAATTCCTCATCTTCAGATTGCTTTTATTTGTGCAATTAAAATGACAGTAAACTGGCTAATTTTAATGAATTGTTTCAATACTCTCCCCATTTTACCAAAACTTCGGAGGATAAAAATAGGCCTATCTGGGAGGTGAATAAGCGATAAACACACATTTCTGAATGGAAACTGCTTCAGGGCAGATTTATTTTGCGCTAAACCAAAACTTATGCGACAAAGTGGGGGGTTTCATTATTTTTTTAGGCGTGACGTCATCACGCACACCATTTTTTATCGCTAAAAGGCCATTTGAGTGGAAACGGGTAGAAGTCGGCAAATGTCGCAGTTTTATTTTTCGCATTTTCAATTTGTCAATAACAAAATAGCGCAAAAGGCGGATGGAAATAGGCTATTTGACACTTGTGGGATGAACTCATAAAGCTTTTTCTGATTCTGATTTTAAAGTCAAATTCAGTCAGACAGGCATGTCCGGGCAAGCCTATGTTGCGTGTGGAACTGTTGTTTAGACATGGCTTAAAACATCAAACATCAAGATCAGTCGTGGAATAATTACATATTGCCATCATTGTTACAGCGATTGCAGAAAGCGTTCAAAGGTCAGTCTAAAAAATACTCTTTGTGTGAAAAAGACATTGTTGACCGCAATGTTTTAAAACACGGCCAGCTGGAATGGAAGAACATGCTAAAGTATGAGTAGGCCTACATTTCCGTTGTTGTGTCGAAGTCCGTAGGTCAAATCATTCTAAACACGAACACATTGGGGAATTTGACTTTATAATATTTTAATACATATTGATCAAATATGCTGAAATTGAATTAGTGTCTGTGATAATAACTAATAATGTGTATCGTTAATCAAATCAATAATTTGATGCATCAGAAAGTGAAAGTGTACAAAAAGCGGACAATACATTTGAACTACAGATTAAAATGTATAGCCTATACAATTATGTTTTACCGTACACTAAGCAAATTGTTTGTTTCATATCTTCCCTATGACCAGACACATACTTGCCAATATTATTTGTCATCAAACAAAAGTTCTTAAAAAATAAAAAAAGATAAATAGTGAAATTAATATTTCTGCAACTGTTTTGATATTGATAAATGTTAATCTCTCTTTAAAAAGAATAGTTTTTAGACAAAAAAAAAAAAATCCCACTTGTTCTATATAAATCCAAAATTACGTTGGTTTAAAACGTGACATTTAGGGGTGTTATTTTTTTTAAATATTTCATCAGTTAATAAGATCATAATGGATTGGTGCTTGGTATGATGGATTGGTATATTGTTCTTACACATAACTTAAGTCATATTGTTCAAACATGACTATTTCCAAGGCAAATTTTCTCACAAACCCTCAAATTTTCTCACAATGACTTTTATTTTGAAATATGTATTTCCGGTTCAAACTTCGGACAGAAAGCACGCTTGTTGGTGTGATGTTAACTTTTGGTTTGATTTTTTTTTTTTTTTTTAAATTCACAATTTAACAATTTAACACATTACACACAACACAATCACAGAAAACACCAAGAAGAATACCGCTAAGTATATCGACAAGACACACAACAACAAAAAAAAAAAAAAAAAAAAAAGAATCTACACAGTCTGTGGGTTATCCATTATTCCATTTAAGTTGATAATTGTATAGTCTCTATATAATTTAATACTAAGGACCATGTGGTTTGGAACTCTTGCAGTCTTGAATGCTGTTTACTTGTAATTTCTTCAATGGGCAACAAATCTATTATCTGATCCAGCCATTGACCCAGTGTGGGTCCTGACTGGGAAATCCATGCAGTACGTATGCATTTTTTTGCAAAATAAGAAAACATTGTAAACACACATTTTTGTGTAAAGGGAAACTTATTTTCAATATCATAATTCAATAAATATAACATAGGGCATAGCTCAAAAGTACAATTACACATATCTTGAATTGCTTTATGAATCTTCCCCCAAAAAGAAAAAATAGCTTTACAATTCCAAAATAAATGCATGAATGTTCCTAATTCAATTCCACATGTTCTACACATAGGAGAGTTTGTGTCATTAAATTTATTAAGCTTCACTGGAGTTATATAGTATTTATACAGAAATTTATAATTAGTTTCTTTAACTTTAATGTTCACACTCAAAGGTAAGGTCAAATTAATACACAAAGTTAACCATTCTTTTTCGCTGAACTTCCTTTTAAGCTCTAATTCCCAATTTGTTCTCAGAGAAAAAAAAAGAATTTGGGGAGCTTTCTAACAGAATTTTATAAAAATGAGAAATCTTCCCCCTTAACCGAAGTAGCAGAAATAATAAATTTTTCCAACTCTGTAGAATATAATCTAAGTTGTCCCTTTTTATGTAGAGATGTAATAATATGACGAACCTGCAGATATTTAAAAAAATCTGTTCTAGGAATTTGATATTCAACACAAATAGCAGTAAACGATTTAACAGACTTAGAGTCTTCATCAAACATATGCGCAAAAATTTTCAGCCCATGAAGTGACCAGTTTCGAAAATCAGTTTGGGAAAGTGCTAAAAAGTCAGGGTTAAATGCAATAGGAGAGTTTTTACTTATATGACCTTTTGTGCTCAAATACCTATTACAATCCTGCCAAGCTTTCAGTGTGGCTTGTAAGGGGGGCAGCCCCTCTACACTCATCAGAAACTTCAAGTTATTAACATAAAGTGTTGATGTAATCTCCAATGGATAGCATACTAATGATTCCAAAGTTACCCACAGGGAACTGTTTTCCAGCTTCCAACCTATAATATTTCTAATTTGGCAGGCCCAGTAATACCACTGAAAATTTGGAAGTCCTAAGCCCCCTTTTAAATCTAATTTTGTTAAAGTGGACAACTTAATTCGCGGAGTCTTGTTGTTCCATATAAACTTTGTTAAACATCTATTAATTAGCTTAAAAAAGAAAAAGAAATATAACATGGTAACATATTAAAAGCGTAAATAAACTTAGGGAGTATACTCATTTTAATAACATTAATTTTCCCAATAAGAGATAGTGGGAGGACAGACCAGGTCTGAAGTTTCTTTTACAAATCTCCAGTAAAGGGTTATAATTGTCCTTAAATAGTTTATCCAAAACGGGTGTCACTTGAATTCCAAGATATTTAAAACCATATACAGACCAGGGAATGGGGCATTCTTTCTTGACATTATTTTCATTTGGAATATTAAGAGGACAAGCAATTGATTTTTGTAAGTTAACCTTGTACCCTGAAATCGCAGAGAATTTTTGAATATCTGCCAGAACATGGCGTAAGGTTAACATAGGTTCAGTAACAAATAATAAAGTATCGTCCGCATAAAGTGAAATTTTATGATATTGCGTGCCTGTAGTCACTCCCTTTATCATAGGATTATTTCTAATCAACTCAGCAAATGGTTCTAAAGCAATAACAAATAATAATGGAGAGAGAGGACAGCCTTGTCTGGTACCTCTTCCTAAATACATTCGAGGAGATTCTACATTATTAGTGTAAACAGTTGCATTTGGAGTATTATATATTGCTTGAATCCATTGAATGAAGTTATAACCTAATTTGAATTTATCTAATACTAAGAACAGAAAATCCCATTCTAGACGATCAAACGCCTTCTCGGCATCAAGAGATATTAATAGTGAAGGTGTTTTTTTCTGATTCAAATAATGAATAATATTGAACAGCCGTCTAGTATTATCAGATGAATGACGGCCTTTAATGAATCCAGTTTGGTCTAACTTTATTAACTTAGGGAGAATTGCTTCTAATCTCTTTGCTAACAGTTTTGTAATAATTTTATAGTCACAATTAAGCAAACTTATAGGCCTATATGAGGCACAAATCTGAGGGTCTTTACCTTCTTTCAAAATAACAGAAATTCTAGCCGTTTTCATAGATGCAGGAAGAGCATTATGACTAGCGAAGTCATTAACCATTAACATAAAAACCAATTTAAGTTGTGGCCAGAAAGTTTTATAAAATTCTCCAGAAAACCCGTCTGGGCCTGGTGATTTATTTGCTGACAATGAATTAATTGTAGAGAGCAGCTCTTCCTCAGTGAAGTTTTTATTGATGGTTAGTTGATCTGAGACTGTAACCTGAGGTAAATCCAAACGATCTAAAAAAGCTGTTGCCTCAGGGATTGAAATATTTTCTGATTTATATAAATTATTATAAAAATCAAAAAATGTTTTATTAATTTCTAATGAATCGTATGTTACATCATTTTCAGTTTTAATGGCCATTATAGTTCTCTTAGCTTGTTCCTTTTTTAAATAATGTGCCAATAGTTTACCTGGTCTGTTCCCAAATTCATGTATTTTTTGTTTCAAATACATACTTTTTTGCTTAATGTAATTTGAATGGTCTAAATTAAAATTTGCTCTAGCTACAACTAATTTATTCCAATTTTCTTCAGATTGATCTTGCTTATGTAGCGCTTCTCTAAACAACAGTTCTTCCTTTAGACCTTTAGTAATTGACTTTCTTTCTTTATTTTTATAAGAGGAATATGATATAATATGTCCTCTCAGAGTAGCTTTTTCTGCATCCCAAAGTATGGATGGGGCTATCTCAGATGATAAGTTAAAAGTATTAAACTCTTCAATCCACTCTCTCATTTTCTTACAAAACATTTCATCTTCTAATAGCAAGTTATTAAATCTCCACACTTTAGATTTGTGAACTTCATTTAAGGTCATTTCCAAGGAGACCATTGCATGATCTGATATAGAGATTTCATGTATTTCACAAGATGAAACAAGCTTCATATAGTTTTTGGGGAAAAAAAAATAATCTAAACGAGAATAAGACTTATGCCTATTGGAAAAATAAGTATAGTCCTTTTTATAGGATTAATTTCTCTCCATACATCTATTAACCCTGTTTCTAATCCCAAAGCACGTAACATTTTTGCAGATTTAGGGTTAGAACCTGCAGAGTGTGAAGATCTATCTAATTTTGAAAGAGTTAAATTGTAGTCTCCTCCCATTAAGCCAAATGTTGTACATTGTGTATTCAGAAGAGAAACCATATCAGAAATAAATCTAGGTGTATCTATATTAGGAGCATATATATTAAGTATAGTAATCTGTTTGCCCCAAATTTTCCCGTTCACCAAAATATATCTTCCCTCTGTGTCTGAAATCTGATCAATTAATTCAAAAGATATGCATTTATGAACTAAAATTGCAACTCCTCTACTGTTTGATTTAAAAGATGAGAAGAAAATCTGTCCAACCCAGTCTTTCTTCAGTTTAAGATGTTCTTCAGGCAAAAGGTGAGTTTCTTGTAATAAGGCTATTCCCACTTTCTCTCTTTTGAGAGCTGTAAGTATTCTTTTCCTTTTAATAGGATGTCCTATACCCTTTACATTCCATGTAATTAATTTTAATGATTTATCCATAATAATCTTTTTAAAGAAAACATAAAGAAAATACTCTTACAACCCTTCAGGCTTACATAACAGGTAGAATCTTTAAAATAAAAACAACAAGGAAACAGAAAAAAAACTACATTTAACACAGACAAAACCCACCCACTCACATACATATAAACTAACAACAAAAAGAGTTCCATCTGCACCACCCAATTGCCGGGTGATATCTTTTGGTGATTGTTGTTTTGTCTAGAAGTTGGGGTCAATGTAACCAAATTTATAGGCTACATACCCTGATGCAGCCTGTGGAGTGTCCCCCCTCCCCCGTTCATAATAGTTCTTATAATAACCAAACAATTGTTTTCTAACATATCCTAAATAACACATTATCCCTACATATCCAAGAGGATATAATCAACTCACAAACAGTAGCAATCCTGATGCAGCGAGTTACTTACACATTGCAATAAGTGCCTTTTATTTCTTCCTTTGTTTTATCACTCCAGTATGCAGTTCAATAATCAACGTGGATTCTCGAAAGCAGTTTTATATAATCCTTTTTCTTCCAAATCTTTTATTGCTGCAGCTGGAGTTGGGAAGATTGTTGTAGACCCGTCACCGTTGAAAGCTTTTAATTTAGCAGGAGCCATAATGTGCGTTTTGATGTCCTGGGCCTTTAGCTGTACTCTGATGGGCTTGTACAGAGATCTTTGTTGTCTCACCTTGAAGGAAAAGTCATGATCAAAATAAATCCGTGTGTCTTTTAGCGTTACTTCCTTCCTTGTCCAGGCCGCTTGCAAGACGCGTCTTTTAGTGCTATTATTGAGGAAGGCCACAATAATCGGCCGGAACGAGTCTTTACGTTCTTGATAAGTGCGATGAGCACGAATAATGTTCAATTCTCCCGGTACTCCGAGTTCTTTTCCAATCAGCTGATCAAGAAATAATATAATGTCGTTCCCTTCACTCTTTTCCGCTACGTTATAAATGCACAAATTATTTTGTCTCGACTTGTTCTCCAGGTAATCCATCTGTTCAACAAGTTTATCAATTCGAGATTTCACCCATTTCGCAGTTTTCTGATTATCAGCTTCGGCATCATCCAAATCACTCACCCGAGCTTCCAGCTGATCAACGCGCGTTGTTGTCGCGTCAAGCTTTTGGTTCAAATCAGCTGTTTGTTGCATAATCGTTTTTATATCACGCTCAGTTTCTTGACGAAAATCTTTCAATTCATCTTTTAGTGCTTTGAACTCATTGCTTAAAGAGTCTTTTAACTCAGCAAATAGTTTGTGCATTTCACTTGAATTGGCCATACTGTTTGCGTCTCCAGCAGTTTGTCTGTTTGCAGTTTTCTTCTTTGACTGATGCTTATTAAACTCCATGTGCATTCCTGAGCGAAGATTCATACCTCAGTTTTCACTACCAAACATATTTTCTTCTTTTAGATGTAGAATAAACGAAGTATAGAATTAATTTCGGGGGAGAAATGTGGGAACACAATCAAGCTGCCGCCATGTCACCGGTTTGATTTTTTGATGCGAGACTGATTTTGGAACGTCTGATTTCACAATTTTGGTTTCATTCTATTGATAAGAAATCTTAAGACTGAATTTAAAGGTAGTCGTTGGCCTACCACTCTAATTTTATTAATTTATCCTTTAGACAATGACTTGTAAACGTATTATTAAGGAGTTGCTAATTATACATGCATGCATGCATAGGCCTACATAAATGAATTGAATTTATACTTTTGTATACAAAATATATAAGTGAGACATGAGGCACCCATTTTTTTTAATATCACGATTTTTAATTATATATATGATTCTAAAACATTTGCACAGTACTAATATATATATATATATATATATATATATATATATATATATATATATATATATATATATATATATATATATGTATATGTGTGTATTATTATGTAACATTTTGCATAGTGTGGATATCCTTGAAAATAATACCATAAATAATATTCATTGATCAATTAACATCATAAAAGTCCAGTAAACATAAAAAAACTCAATCAATATTTGATGTGGCCACCTTTGCCTTTAAAACAGCATCAATTCTCCTAGATACACCTGGACACAGTTTTTCTTGGTTGGCAGATGGGATGTTCCAAGCTTCTTGGAGAATTCACCACAGTTCTTCAATCTATTTTGTCTGTCTCAATTGCATCTGTCTCTTTATGTAATCCCAGACTGACATGATGTTCAGTGGGGGCCTCTGTGGGGCCCATGACATCTGTTGCAGGGCTCCCTATTCTTCTATTCTATTCACAAAAGCACTGTTTGGGAGTCTAAAATTTATTTTTCCAAATGACACACTAAAGTTGGAGATTTAAAAAAAACATCTTAAGACAAATGTTTTTCTGAAATATCTTAAGTGCCTAAAACATTTGCACAGTACTGTATATATACATATACATTTAGACTATGTAACTAAATAACTGAGTTTGCACTTTGCAGAGTATAAAGTTATATTTCCAAGATGCCGCCACGCATCGATGATGTGATGAATCTATGTTGCAAATTATCTGCAAATCAACAAATAAAGACAGCAGTGAAGCAGTCTGGAAAGGGGGCAGCAGCAGCTGGTGGATTGGCTTTTGCAGGAGGATTAATAGGGGGTCCTCTGGGAATTGCAGTAGGCAAGTACCAATGGCATTCATACCTTTAAGTTTCAATCTTACATCTTACACTTTATGATAGTTCTTTTCCTTTAATACATGTGCACTCCTGTCTTTTTAAGGTGGGGCTGTTGGAGGTCTGCTTGGATACTGGATGACAAGTGGACAATTTAAACCTCTTCCCCAAGTTATAATGGAACTGACTCCAGATCAGCAGCGCAGGCTTTATGAGGATGTTATGGGCATCATAGGCTCAATAACATGGACTGATGTAGCACAGCTGACTGCACTTGTAATGGGAAACGCCACACTCCAGCAACAGGTGACAGCTACCCTTCTTGGCTATATTCAAAAGGAGTTTCAAGCTGCGGTACACTATGTGGACTGACACCTTTTATGCCAGAATTTCAAAATCTTATAATCAAAGGCAATACAGGTTGTTAATTTAATACTTGAGGGCAGCAATTGAAGTTGGCAGATGAAAATGTTTTTAATTTATATATGGTATATATAAATCTGACAAAAACTGTATATTTTTCTTGAAGGCAATTTCCTGGGATAATGTGTGGTTTTTTTTTAGGACATATCAGTAATAACTATAGTATAAGATGATGGTTTGGGGTGTAGCTCTTAACGGATAATGCAGTTTACAGTTTTAACATGTGTGAATATGATATTGTCGAATGCTGATAATGTATTGTTTTTGCTCCAATAAATGTTGATTTGTTTATTTCGAACCAGGATTTGCATGCCCACATCAAAAACATAGACTCATGGTTGCTTTAAAATATAAATTTATTAATGAATTTGGCAGGACACACAAAAGCACACAGAGAAAATATCCATTGTCTATCCAACTATTACAGTATTGTCATCATGAAACTCATAATAAGGCACCTCCAGGTTAAGGGGTGCAGGTCCTTTTCTGATCCGACCCGAGGCATCATAATGCGACCCGTGGCAGGGGCAGTAGTACCCACCGTAGTCGCCAGCATTTGCGATTGGGACACAGCCGAGGTGAGTGCACACACCAATGACGATAACCCAAGAGGGCTTGGTGACGCGATCTTGGTCATGCTGGGGATCCCGGAGCTCAGAGAGATCTACGTTCAGCTCAGCTGCAATCTCCTTTTCTGTTCTGTGACGAACAAACAGCGGCTTGCCTCTCCACTTGAAGGTCATGTTTTTCCCCTCTGGGATATCGGACAACTTGATCTCTATTTTGGATAAGGCCAGGACATCAGCAGAAGCACTCATGGAGGAAATAAACTGTGTCACTACAGTTTTGGCCGAATAGACACCCAGCACAGCAGTGGATCCGGTCACCAGGTAAGAGAAGGCCCTCCTGGCATCGCTGCTCTCTTGAGAGGACTTCGTAGGATCCAACACCTCAGCTCGGCGATAATCAGAGAAGTCAGGGACTTTGATATCAGTGTGAGCGAAACAGGCTCCAAAGTTGCCTGAAAGGACATACAAATCACAAAGTAATTGCAGAGACTGTGGTATTAAAGTAAAAAACATAAACTTCATAAAATACTTCTCTTTTATGATAAACGGTTAACCCAAAAATGAAAATGTCATAATTTACTAACACTGTATGAAAAAAAAAGATACAATGAAAGTGATTGGTGACTAATACTGTCATTCTCCGTAACATCTCCTTTTGAGTCATAAAGGTTTGGAAAAAATGAGGGTGAGAAAATGAGGACAATTATTATTATTTTTTTGCATGAACTAAACCTTTAATAAAGATATGCACACAAACCACACTGTTTAGGCCAATAAATGGGAAAATGAGTCTTGTTTGTCCACCAAATACTTAAAGGGATAATTAACCTAAAATGGAAAGTTCACTCACCGTTAACTCACCTTCATGCCATCCGATATGTGTATGACTTTCTTATTAGGTTAACTTTTTTTTTTTTTTTTTTTTTTTACAATATCGCAGCTCTGTAGGACCATACAATGCAAAAGAATTCTAACCAACATTTTTAAACTCTAAAAAAGCACATAAAGGCAGCATAAAAATTATTCATAAGACTCCAGTGGTTTAATCCATGTCTTCTGAAATGATCCAATTGGTTTTGGGTGAGAATAGACCAAAATGTTTCCTTTTAGTATAAATCTAGACGTCAGCAGTCTCCTTGGCGATCATGATTTCAAGTTTAATTAGACTTCCTAGCAACATTTAGCACTCTGCACATGAGACTGAAATCATGATTGTGCCTAGAGAATGCAATGGCAAGATGTACAGTGAAAAAGGAATTTCTGTTCTCACCCAAACCAAATGGATCACTTCAGAAGACATGGATTAAAACATGGAAATCATATGGATTACTTTTATGCCACCTTTGTGCTTTTTAGAGCTTCAAAGTTTTGATCACCATTCACTTGAATTGAAAGGACGGCCTACAGATCTGAAATATTCTTCTAAAAATATGAATTTGTGTTCTGCAGAAAAAAAAATTCACACATCTGGGATGGCATGAGGGTGAGTAAATGATGAGAGAATTCTAATTTTGGGGTGAACTATTTCTTGAAGTATACACTGGTAAAAAAAATCAATGATATTAACCTCCCTGAAGAGAGTCAAAATAAGCAAAGCAGGTAAATATAACTGTCTAAAATAATAATAAAACACCATCCTAATCCTACTATTACAATGTATATTAGTATTTGTAACAGAAATAATTTGCAATGTCAAGAGCATAACCAAGGTGTCAGTTGACATGAAAATGTTACATGATCACCCTACCACTGAGTGCAGCAGGACGGACAGACTTCATCAGCACATCTCCTGTTTTCACCGCTCCGGGGACTAAAGATTTTAGCGGGCCACAAGATTGCAGGTAAGGGAACAGAGCCCCCGAACGAGCGGCCATGGGCATCATTTTAACACCGTTTACGAACTCCTAACAGCCCGTGCGGTCACACCGACCTTTGGGGAGAGAACTTGTGCAAATGAACCCCCGCCTACATCACTGCATAGGTCACCAGGTTATTACCTGAGCGAAAAGCACAAATAACAAAAAAATATTCTTCCATAAGACAGTTTAAATGGTAAACAAAATATAAAATGTACACATTCAATCAATTAGTATCACATAAGAGTTTAAATAGGGGTTCTTCTGCTAATATTTGTTATAATTTTGTTCAGGCAGTAAAATGAGAAGCCTGAACAAAATGTAAACACTGGTCCTCAAGATGGTCACCTGCAAATCAAACATGAGTAATATTCGTCGCAAAATAGCGATAATGGTTGTTCTTGCTTATACGATATTTTTACTGTATGCCGCATACAATATGTTTTTCAGCAAGAGAGTTATTAATCGTGTTCATCGAGTAGTGGAAAAGCGCTCTGCGATGGGAGGTAATAGCATGAATGATAAAGATGACCAAATTCATGTCACGTGATTGTTGTTTAATACAGTAGCTACACATTACATATATTAAATCACATATAGTGTAAATGGAATAATAAGCATTAATAACCCTGTTGGAAAAAAAAAAGAAGCTAAAACCAGTTTTAGCTGATTGGGTGATCTGAGCAACCCGAGCAGCTAAAAATGCCCACAAACCGTCTAAAACCAGTCAACTGATAGTTGCCCGGCCTGGGAATATCAGCCAACCAGCTTAAGGTACGTACACACTGCCAGCGACATCGCGCGCGACGGCGACTCAATACCATTCATTTTCAATGCGAGCACAGCGACTTCCGGCGATACGAGCTGTCGCGACCGTTGGCGCTAGATGTGGGCGTGTCCAGCGACGCGACAAAGTTGAGAAAAGTATGGAACGCGAACGGGGCCAATAGTCTATTTACGAAACGCGTGAAATTTGACCGCGTCAACACGCGCTGTTTGTTCGCGTTAACGCGTCAAAGAGCACAGTAGCCAATGAAATTGCTGTATTTGAGACTATATTTGCATATGGTACGTATGTCTCTGATTGGTATGTACGTATACAAACATCAGAAGTCATGTTTATTAATGAATGATGTCGTAATGGTACACGTATGCAAACATCAGACGTTATAATTATTCATGAGGGATAATGCATTGGTACGTAGTGTGTGATGTCAGCCTTATGTCATGATTTGTCATGCCCTTTGTCCTACGTTCCTACGTTCTCAAGAGCTGTTAGTTTTGAATGATGTGAAACTCTATCATCGGCACTGATAGAGTTTTGCAAAAAGTTTGTTTTTCAAATGCAAACTCAGTGCAAAGCAATAATGTCCTTGTATTTTTGCAGACTTGGTCTAAAGATTGGGTATATGAGTGAATGGTTTCACCGAGTGATCCTCAAATTCCACTTTTAGCATCTTAGCAATTTGAAAAAACTGTAAAACAAACTGTGACAGATGTCGCCTATATGGAATGAACCAAGAAAATCTTAAAATTGCATGGAACTGAGAAGCATGAACTGGAAGGAACAAAAACAGACTGCAATTAAAAAAAAACAAGAGACAATTATTTTAATGCAAGCAAAAAAAAAAAAAAAAAATGTGCACACATCACCTTTGGAATAAAAGAAAAGAAATCTGGAAATCTGTTTGTTAGTAATCTGTACTGAATTACAACATGAATTACATGAATTAAACATTAATTAAACTCCTGTCTTAATATAAACCCTGTCTGGGAAACCGCCCCTCAATATTTAACTAAGTTATTCTTGCCACTATAACTTATGGATCCCTAAAGACAAGTTTATGGGTAAATAACATATTAATAATAAAAGTATAATGAATATCAAAACACATGTTAAATATAATGTAGTAATTTTATTGTAGCACTCATCAGCCTGCAGCAGCCAAGATGATGTTCTGCAATACAGACAACAGCAGAAACTCTACAACCAATTAAATACCAAATTACAAAACATTATTAGGCTATGTGAAAGTGAATAAATGTGTGTGTGTGTGTGTGTGTGTGTGTGTGTGTGTATTTAGTTATAAATGTGTGCTGTATAAGTTAGCCTATAATACTTTTGGAAATTATAACTTAAAACAAAAACAAATAATAACCCATAAAGATACATTATAATAATTGTATTATATGGATAATTAGCAATTACTTAATATACATTTTAACATTACTTTACTCTAGCACAGCAGTCAGTAAAACAATGCCACAATAAACTGAATGATTAATATGTAGGAAGGCTACATCTTAAGGTAAGTCTGTTTTTCTAAAATATTACACTTCAATACGTACAGAATGTGCGCGTTAAGAAACACGTTCAAATTGGTCGTCTCAACATGGTAAAACTGTGCGTCTTTACACGCACTAAAGTAACGCGACGAAAACTGACGCCTTAACACGACCAGAATGAGCGTGTCTACACGTTCAAAAGAAACAAGTAAAAAATTGCCGCGTTAACGCGAACAAACAGCGCGTGTTGACGCGGTCAAATTTCACGCGTTTCGTAAATAGACTATTGGCCCCGTTCGCGTTCCATAGAAAAGTTCAACTTTGGAGCGACTAACGGAAGCGACAGCCAATAGGAGAGACGACGGGAGAGCTCACGTGATCCTTCTCTCTTTCTCTCAGCTCCTGCAGTAACGGAAAGATGGATGAAAGGCTAATTCTTGCTGTTAGAAATGTTCCAGTGCTCTATGATATGTCTCTTCCCACGTACAAGGACATTTTAAAGAAAAATACTGCGTGGAAAGGTGTATCTGAGATCGCGGGGATTTTATGGACCCATACAGACCGACATTTGCATTTTCGCCGCAGATAAACAGCCGCTCTGGCAAACAGCACGCCTTGTTTCTCATTCATCTTTGATATAAAGCATTTTATGTACTGATTCCATTTATATTTAGTCTTTTCCCTACAAAATGTTTGTTTTTAGTGGCAAGAAAAGAGATTCGCTGTCAACAGCAATGGAATGACATCCGTGAATGTCATTTATAAACGTTACTAGGCAACCAGTAGTGGGAACACCCACTAGCGACTTCACCGCCAGCCACTGGCGACCTGCAGCGATAAAGTCGCTGGCAGTGTGTACGTAGCTTTAGGCTGGTATCTGCTGCTGTTGTTGTTTTTTCAGCAGGGAAACGGTAAATCTTTGCACTGTGCATTATTTCCTATGAAAATCCTTATTAAAAACACTGATTTGTTGAATATTTGTCCTTGTTTCCAGATAGTGGAAAAGCAGGAGAGGAAGAATGGAACCTATGGGGAGAGGACGAGCGTGCCTACTCAGTTTTGTAGAAGCAGAGAGATGCTTTCAGTCCATACCAAGATCATACTGCCAAGAGCAGGCTAAAACGATTTAAAGTTCAGATCTGGGGCAAAGCAGCCATAGGCTAGTATTTGTTTGTAGATTGCATTGCGTTAAATTAGTCAGTAATTGTTAGCTGGTGGTCATTGCTTGTTTTAGGCTTGGTGCATCTGTTGTAACATGCAACTGTATGGAATAGAATATGTGGCTTTGGGGATGTTCAAGTGTTGTTAGTTATGAGAATATGAGAAAAGTAATAAGGCATGTTTCCCTTTTACATTTTCATAGGACTTTATTTGTGGGAACATATTTTAGAGGGGCCTCTCAATCCAAATGAAAAATGGAGAGAAGGGGAAATTTGGTAGGGAAGATCAATTTCTGGTAAGTTTTCACACAACTAACCTTGGTGTTCCTTTCAGTACTTCAGTTTTGAGAAGTCATTTATGATCAGAGAGCTTGCTGTTTTGTTCTATTGTCTGAAACCATAATTTGCTAATCTCTGTTACCATAATCTGTCCCCAGTTTCTACACAGGGCCAGCAGCTGTCCAAAGGCATATTTCTCTGGATACAGACAGTGTGGTGTTGGTGTTGAATTCCTTGAGCAGCAAAAAATCTCCTACACCATCCAGTGGCTGCAGTATGTACAGGACGTGGTGAAGGTTCACACTGTCTCTCGGGTGGCTGTGGAGCTTTTGGGCAATGAGCAGTGCTATATTGATTGGATCAGCCCATACCTCAAAAGGCACAGAGGGTTTGTGGACCTGCTCTTTCTTGTGTATGACAGTCCTTGGTCAATGACAAAGACATCTTCCAGTGGCCTCTTGGGGTTGCCACGTAAGATCCTCCTTTTTTTATTATTATTAATTATTGCTATTTTAAAATGTTTAATATTTATTATTATAATGTATTATTTTGGAGATTTACTTTCTCTCAATAAATGTCCTTGTATTCATTGTGTTAATGTTTCTTTCTCTGCAGATACAGGCATTTCCCAGAAGTCACACTTAGCAGTCAGACAGTGAACTATGTTGTACCTCTGCAAATTCCTTGGAACTGTCTACAAAAACTCCTCTAGGGAAACTCTGATGGGCATCCTAAAATGGAATGGAATGCATGTGGTATGCATATCTGAAAGCAATGTCTGTCATCTCATCTGAAATTGTATTCACTATTAAGACCAATTGAAATATTACCAGATAAATGAAGTTGTAAAATACTTAAAGTCCCTGTAAAGTCAAAATTAAGTATGTGTTCTGAGTTTATCATATCACAGAAAAATGTGTTATTAGCCACCCAGCCAAATTTGAATGATAAAAAAAGTCGGCAAGTACATAAAATAAGCTATCAAAATCTTGAAAAAATGAGCAATGGTCTCTGCTCTCAAACGCTGGGGCGTGTCCGCTGGCTGCGCTGAAACCACGCCCACTCGCGGGAAAGCTGCCGTCGCCACACACACTCAACTGTCACCGCTACAGCCGGAATGGATGCTCCTAGCAGTTTATTAGGTTTTACCAAGCCATATATGTTTGAGCCTCCAGAGCCTGAATCTGATTCAGAGGACATTGACCAAGAAAGTCAACATCGTCCCCTCGTTCTGCAACAGAATGGTAAGATTTTGCTCTCCCTTGTATGCAAGTTAGCTAAGTTATATGTAACGTTAACTAGCTAGCATAACCTAATTTAAGACACAAAGTTAGACTAGCAATAAATAACAGATTAAAACATATTTTTACACTTTATAGTTATAGATCAAACTAACAGCCATAATGGTTGTTATAGTAAGGATAAAAACGATGTGCATAAATCCATGAGATAATGGACTGCTGAATATTATTATTGCAACACACAAGCTGAGAAACAGAATACGCTCTAAATTGTTCAGATAACTTTTCTGTGATTGTTTATAACACAATACATTTGAGTTGTCAAATCTAAGTCACACTGTGAATTAAACTGTAGGTGCACCTGTGGTGAATGCAGGACAATGCCCACAGAGGATGAGAATGTCTGCTGCAAAGACATTAATGCTGTATGTAAAGATAAAAAAATGTGTCTCCCTCCCATAATGATCATTAAAAGTATGAATACACAACTAGTAGAGTATTAGATCTCTAGCACTAAAACACCTTATAACATAATCCAACAGGTTCAGAATAGATGCGGAGAGCTTCCTGAAGAGCCACGGTGCATGACTCTTCATCCAGGCCTTGAGCCTGTCTGCCTGAACCCATACTCTCTGCAGAATGCCCTAAACACCTACCAGGCAGACCATGGGCCACTGGAGATGAAGGAAAGAGCTGTGCAAGTTAGACCAAATAATTTTGAATGTGTAGAAATTACATTTGTGCTGATAAAATGACATGCCTGTCTTTCAAAAACTGGTAAGGTTTAGGACACAAGAACAAAGTCACACTATGTATGCAATCATATTAGGAAATTATGTTTATTAATGTATACGTGAATGATATGAGGCAGACTGCAGGTTGATGAATCAAACTGTCATCTTCTGGGGTCCCGTTCTGTTAGACCTGACCAAAAAAGTGAGGAAAAAATAAGACCAAGGCCTTTTTTGTTGCACAAAGAAACCAGATATTGATAACTTCACAATGTCAGTTTTTATTGCAATTATTAGACAGAAGACCACCGACCCAATACAAACCTATGTAAATATAATATTATTATGTGACATGACATTTTGTTTTTATTTTGTCATTACAGTCGTGCTCGCTATCTGGCCTACAGATGTTTTGTTTCCTGGTGCTGGGGATACTTGGGAAAGCACAACAGGGTTGTCATACCGTCTTGTGTTGTGCACCGTATTCACCAGGAGTACCCGGATGAAGATGGGGAGTACACAGGCTTTAGGCCTCCCATTTAAATGCAGAAAATCTGTATATTGTACTTGTTTTGGAAATGTGCTATGTACACAATTATTCAATACACTTTCAATAAATTTCATTTTAACTATCAACCAGTTTGAGTAATTACATGTTTATATGCGTCACAACTTACTGTCAAATCTGGACTATCATGTCTATATACATTGGAGTTGAAGAGCAAAGCGGAAGAAGCATGGCTGTGGTGTTTCCAACAGCAACACTCTTTGTGGCCACAGTAGCTTGAGAACCTGAAAAATATAAGGATAGTAATAAGAGTTATGTATAGTTTATATTTGTATTTTGTAAGAGAGATTGGAGCTATGTAAAAAGAACAAATTAAATAAAAAAAAACATTTCTGTACTTGCAAGATTTCATACAGGACGCATGACATTCATCAGAATGTTACTGGAAGTAAACATTTTAACGATAATCGTACTGTTTGTGTTCATTGGTGTGAGAGAGTGGTCCAACAAATCACAAAACTATTGAAGTTAAAACATTATTAAAGCAAGTAATCAGTAAAAAAATAAACAAATACATTAATTACAAGCATAGATAAATACAATATAGTCTATCGAAGTTAAAAATAAAGTAAGTTATTTCAGGTACAAAAATCGAAAAATTTAATGTAAATATATTCAATTCGGAGTTCGCGCGCTCTCTGAAACGCGCATCTCTCTGTGTGTGTGCGGCAGTGAGCAAACAAAGCGCGCGAGCCGCGAGAACGGAATTAAATTATCCTTTTCCTCTTTTATCGATGAAATGGTTTAAAATCTATTGAATGTGAAAACAAGCAAGACAAAACACGTGCAGATTTCAAAAAGACAAATTAGGCACTTGACCTCTTAACATACGGTAACTTACCTGTACTCTTTATGTTGGCTAGTGTTCTTTTAGACAGTTGTGTGGCCACAGTCCTTTTCCCCACAAAGTGATCTGTCTGACATCCAACTTCTCGAGTGACTTTATGCATAAAAGACTCGGTCTCTTTTGTGGTCGGAAGGGACTGCTTTGTGAACAGATAATAGTTTAAATTACTTGGCTAAGGAATCATATTGATCATATAAATAAACAAACAAAATCACGTTAGAGGGTTGCAGAATTTAGTAGTTACTGTGGACTACCTACTATAATTGTAACATAAGCACACAAGGCAGCTTACCGTCATTGGTGGGCACGCACTGCCGATGATGGCTCCAGTTGTCGGCGCGACGGGAGGATGAGGGCCAAGGCGGGAGATAGTCGGTTCGGCCCCATTCACCAGTAACAGCGGATTATCAGTGAATCCCAGTTGTCTCCGACGAAAGTTTATAAAACTATCCCTTGTAAAATGATCACTACAGAGGCGGGTTTTGGTGGTGATCCTCAGCTCTCCATCAAGGTGGCTCTTCACAAAATTAATCCACCTCTTCTTGATGTGATCGTTTTTAGGAAATTTAAATAAGGACACCGATCTGTTTCGTACATGATCGCATCCAGGTAGTACGCATTTCTGTGCCGAAGGCATAGCTAACTAGCAAACTGTAGGCTGTAGTAACTAATAATAGTACTGACAGTAACTCGCGATTGAGCGCCAAACTGATGCGAATGTGCTCTATTTATATTGTTAGGGAGCGGCCAGCCTCAGGGGCTCCAGTGCGTCATCAAGTAGGGGCGTGTCCAGGAGCTCAGGGGCTCCAGTGCGTCATCGAGCCCCCGTTTTAGCCCCGCCCAAAAAATCCGGAAAATAGCAATGGTGAAAAACTGTTTAACGGTCTAACTCCACAATTCAGTCCTTCACAGTTCACAGTCTTTGTAATATGTTTTAGCAATACATTTCTAACATTTATAATGTGTTTAGAATTTTTTTTTAGAATTGCCTTTACAGGGACTTTAAAGGTGAAGTGTGGATTTTTTTTCTGCCACACTAGTGGCACCAAACAGAATAAAATTAAATAATGTCACTCTACTTATCTTCAATTGGTCGGTCAAGTAGATTTATGACATTAGTTACACCAATGTTGCTGTGTTGGGCTGTTCGGCATACTCAAATAAACAGAGCAATGTTTTGAAAGTGCCACAGCATTTATACTTTTCGGGGAAATCAACCTACAAATAGCTTACTTAGAGTTGTCTTATTATTATTAAGAATATTAAGCTGGGATAGGAGAAAGCATTTTAACCAGGGACTAAAAGAGGTTCATGAAATGAAAACAGAAAACAAACAAAAAATGTCCTTTCAATGGGCTATATGCATGGAACGTTAATTACAACTTCCGGAATAATATAAGCCAGCTCAAAAACTTACGGTGAAATGTCACTTGCTGTAGCGGCATATTCAATTTACAGTGTAAATAGCCTGTAAGGCGATATCAATCTTTTTTTTATAGTTAGGCCTAACAGTTATTCACTTGTTTAAATAGATTATAAAAACAAGTGAACGAAATTAAAAAGACGTTTAAATTTCAGCGTTCTGAGTGGATGACAGCTGAGCACTGTTGCGTCCCTCAGTGTTCATCCTCAGCTAAATTCAATTCGGCTATTAGTTTTCACACTTTCCCCTCCGACGACCAACAACGGCCCCCCCATGGTGCTATAACCTTTGTTTCTCCCCTCTTTGCTGGTTCAGAAATTGACAAGCAGATCTTTGCAGAGTACTTAGTACTTAGATTACTTAGGCAGGATATGGCAATAATGATGGACAGAGGCTTTCTTGTGGATGACTGTGTGCCCTGTAAAGTGTACAGGCCTGCATTTCTTTCTGGGAGACCTCAGATGCCAGCATACAAGGTTAGGGAGACCCAGGCTAGTGCACATCTGAGAGTACATGTTGAGCGCCTTATTCGCCATTTAAAGGAACACTAATGAGATGCAAGCTCAAACACTCACATAAATAACATTTATAGGAAATTATGTAATTTAATAAATTAATGATGACATGTTCAACTACATAACATAATTTGTATACTAGAATTCTATTAGAATATATTTGTGGCAGATGACAATATGAGCACATGAAAACTGCTCAGAAATGTAATGAAAACCAAACTTTGAACTTTGTAAAAAAAAACTGATTGAAAGTTAACCATGGAAATTTTCAAGCCAAAAGCATAGGTAGGTAAAAGAAATCAACCTTTTGTTTGATTGTTTTTATGACTCTCTGAAGTCATAAAAAAAAATACATCTCTGAATATTCTTTGAATAAACAATTGAATAAATGCTATTCCAATTTTTGTTGTGGGTGGAGCCGTTTCCCTTGGCATTCCTTGGTAAATCTCATTCACACACAGAACTGACATGTCTGGAAGGTCAGAGGTCCGGTCACATGCCACTTTGTACAAGTTACTCCTGAAAATATACACAACTGAACAGTTAGACAAGCGTTTGTTATTATCCTAAATTAATGCTTTTCATGTCAAATTCTACTTCAGTGTTGTGTAGTACTACGCTACAGGGTGTTGTGTGTGTGTGTGTGTGTCTGTGTATAGACATTCAGTTCAATTAGAGGTTCAAGTCTAATAAAGACTAGTCTAAAAATACAAAGTACAATTTTACATTTCAAGTACATATTTTAATTCATGTAGCAGACATACTGCCCATTTCTACAGATTACCTGATCCCTTCAGCCAATCTTCTCTCCTTGGGTCTAGCTGACAACACCACCATCTCATTTGTTGGACCAGGATTAAAGCCCTGTAAAGAAATGTTGTACAAGAACTTATTTACTTTGTGTAAAAAATGTTTAGCTCATATGATCACATTTTCATAAGGAAGGATGCTGCGATTTACATGACATAACCAGGAAGAAGTGAGACACATAATGTAACAATGTTAATTGTGGTAGTGTGAACATGGGTTTAAGGTTTGTGCCACTGCTGCTCAGACCCTGTGCAGCTGTGAGTATAGGGGGAACATTCGTTGCTCCCTGTTGGCTGTAATGTGAGGTCTGGTAGAGCAAAGATGCAACATGATTGCATAGTGCAAGCCCTGCCACACATGAGCAATGACAGGCCAACAGGTTTAGAGTCTTTGAGAACAACCTGTAAAAAATAATAATAATAATGATCAATTGATACTGTAGCTTCTGTGTTTTGAGGTTCAGGTAAATAATTGTATTGAGAGCGGCTGAGATTACTGAAATACATATTTAATAACAGAACTACATGGAGTCACAGTGTAGCTAGTGATGCGTTTTAAACATGCTCACTGTGTACAATGTCAAAAGCTGGCAACCTACCTGCCTCTACTTTCTGTGAATTTTTACCTGTGTCCCCTATGTCTACTTCATAATAAACATAGAGTGTACTATGTACTGTTGAGTAAAATACTTTTTTAAACACAGTGTAGGCCCTAGTTGGTGCACTGTTCTGTTGGTGCAACAGTAGGCTGTAGTTTGGAGGAAAGTTAATGTAGTCTCTCATAAAGAATGAAAAAGTTGATAAAGCAGATGCTATGCATCAACATCCATTTTGGTTGTCACTTAATTTTAGAGACATTTAGTGTATACACAAGTGCAACAGTGGGAGAAAGTCTTGGGTGCAGTTCCAAGCAATGTAGCAGTCATGACAGTGATGAGACATATACCAATCTACAATAAACATCTAATAACACAATATACAACTAATAATATACAGCATACAATATAAAATACACAGTATACAATAAAAATCCCAACTGAATACATACTCATGTATTCAGTTGGGAATTAAGATGCAGTAAGGTGTTGTATAGTGTTGTTTTGACATGACAATATACAACTAATAATATACAGCATACAATATAAAATACACAGTATACAATAAAAATCCCAACTGAATACATACTCATGTATTCAGTTGGGAATTAAGATGCAGTAAGGTGTTGTATAGTGTTGTTTTGACATGAGGGCTGTCGGTTGGTAGTCAGGAGCCAGTGTGTTATTAAGAGAAAGTATAAAGTATGAAGTAAAGTGTGAGACTAATAAAGTGCAGTGCTGATGTATATTGATCGTGAGAGATCAAGAGTTCAAAAGTCTGATCGCTTGGGGTAAGAAGCTGTCATGAAGTTGGCTGATGCTGTGATACTGCCTGCCTGATGGTAACAAAGAGAGCAGCCCATGGCTCAGGTGGATGGAGTCTCTGATGAATCTCCAAGATTTTCTCACACACTGCCAGGTGTAGATGCCCTGGAGGGAGGGAAGCTCACCTACGATGATGTGTCTGGCTGTTAAGGACAGTGCTGTTGCCGTACCAGGCGGTGATGCAGCCAGTCAGGATGCTCTCTACAGTGCTGGTGTAGAACCGTGTGAGGATGTGTGGTTCATTCCAAACTTCCTCAGCCATCTCAGGAAGAAGAGGTGTTGTTATCCTTCTTCACAATGGCCTCAGTGTGGATGGACCATGTAGGTTCCTCAGTGATGTGGACACGGAGGAACTTGAAGCTGCTGACTCTCTCCACCGGTGCTCCTTTGAGGGTGATGGTGTTCTCTGTCTTTCCTCCTGAAGTCCACCACAAGCTCCTTGGTCTTACTGACGTTGAGGGAGCAGTTGTGCTCCTGACACCAGCATGTCAGAGTTTGCCCCCTCTCTGTAGGCTGTTTCATCAATGTCAGTGATCAGGCATACCACTGTCATATCATCAGCAATCTTGATGATAGCGTTGGAGCTATGTGTTGCCACACAGTCATGTGTGTATAGGGAATACAGGAGTTGGCTGATAACACAGCCCTGCGGGGCTCCTGTGTTGAGGGTCAGTGATGAGGAGATGATACAGCCCATTCAGACCACCTGACATTTGCTTGACAGGAAGTCCAGGATCCAGCTTCACAGCAAGCTGTTCGGGCCCAGAACCCGGAGTTTCACGTCAAGCTTGTAGGGCACTATGGTGTTGAATGCTGAGCTGTAGTCCTCAAACAGCATTCTCACATATGTGTTCCTTCTTTCCATGTAGGAAAGAGCAGTGTTGGTGTTTTTTAAAGGAATATTCCGGGTTCAATACAAGTTAAGCTCTGTCGACAGCCTTTATCGCATTTTGTTGATTACCACAAAAATTTATTTTGACTATTACCTCCTTTGCTTTAAAAAAAATAAACAATCTGGGTTACAGTGACACACAATAGAAGTGAATGGGGTCAATCTATAAATGTTAAAATACTCACTGTTTCAAAGTATAGCCACAATACGTACACAATATCCATGTTAACATGATTTTAGTGTGATAGAATTGCTTCCTAACCTTTTCTGTGTGAATTTATATCCAATTTTACAACTTCGTTGTCATGACTATGTAAAGCTGTAAACCTTAAATAACCATATTAAATGACAATTTAAACAACTTTACAGCTCAGATAACACACGTTTTAACAGAAGAATTTATGTATGTGCTTTTATAAATTTATAAGCTTCACATTTAACCCATCCTCCAAAAATTGGCCCCATTCACTTCCACTGCAAGTGCCACATTTTACCTCACTGTTACCTCGATTTCTGTTTGTGTTAATCAACATTATGCCACACATGCTGTTGATTTAGCCTAACTTGTACTGAACCCGGAATATTCCTTTTAATGACGTAACCGATCTGGGTTTTCAATAGTCGGTTAGACAGTAACTTTGCATTTGTATTTTTTATATATATTTAATTGTCCTTACATGGTCATAAATGTCATTTGACTTCAGCACAGTACATTATAATAAAATAATTTCATTTTACTTGAAGCTGTCGGATCATTAGGCCTATTATATGACGCACGAAGTTTAAGAATCGCAATTAGGTGTAATAGCGTATACCTGCCAGTAGGCGCCACACACAACACACTGGAATGCATTGCTCCGTGTTGTTACTACCGTAAAGTGAGATGCTGAAAGCCATCAAAACTACAAACAAGGGGCCTGTTTTAAAACTTAGAAACGTCTTCGTCAGAACTTATCTGCACTTTCGGACTGTAGAGTAATGGTTTGAAGCGTTGTCAATGTATCAATCTCAAATACACATTTCGAGAAACGGTTTTAAATATTTGTAGGCCTATAATTAATTTTTTTTATAATAAGAAAAAAGATTATGATGCAGTAGCTTCGATTGTTTAGTTTTACTGTCAACATAAAGGTATTTTAAGAGGAAACTGTTTAGAAAAGAACGTGCACCCCCTCCACCTTCAATCCCTCCCATTTCCAACTACTTGCTTATCCAGCTGCTTTGAGGTCAGTCAGAATCCGTATAAACTGTCCAGGCGACCAGACTCACGGACGCGCAGAAGGGTGCTGAAAATCACGCCAGCCCTCAATAACATGTCATTATGTTGTTGCTCTGTCTGTTCAGTTCCGTCGGCGGGTAACTAAAGACAGCACGGAGGGTTGGATTGCCTGTTGTTGGAACTAGCCGTGGACATTTGCCGAAGGAAAGTGTTGCTTGGGAGCGACTCATGTGGCGGCGCCGACAGGAAACTCTGAGCTTTGATTCCATTGACGGCGACTCTTCGGAATCATTCAGAACTCGAGCGCGCGGACATTGAACGCTTATGGCGTTGTGTTTTGGGGAATTTCAGCCTGAGCAACTTTGAACATTTTTGGGAGAAATTAAACACATACAAATTAAATATTCTGTAATATTGATCACCCCGTGGGACGATTAAAAAATGTCGAGTCCTCTTCCGAAGTTCAAAAAGGATAAGGAGATCATTGTAGAGTACGAGAGTCAAGTCAAAGGTAAGAATCGCTTGTCTTGATGAGCCTTTTTCCATAAAACGTAGTAGTTGAATGGCTGGGAAGTGAGGCAGTGGTGCAATGAAATTATTTAATCATTGAGCAAATCTGCAACAGCTCACTGGGGGGAAATAAGCATCATAATGTGATGCACAGATTGAACGTTTTGAGCAAAGAATTGGAAGAATGCACATCAGATATAATGTTTTTGCAAACAACAGGTTTGGTAGAAGCTTATCATATGTTGTTCCGTGCTCAATGTAATCTGGTGATTTAGGGTTTGTACACACTGCGTTAAGCACCAGTGTTCAGTGTAGTAAACATAAACCAACATAGGGATTAAAGTGCCTTCGTCTTATTTTTATTTGTGGCAGTAGCAGACATAACACTGCATGGTCATGGAACACCTGGCAATATCAGGGAAAGTCAAATTTTTAATTCCCAGGTCTTTAAAAAAAATTATGGATGTTTTTGAAGTGAATATTCGGAAGTTGTTGTTGGCTCTGATGATCTTAATATTTTTGGTCAGAAATCTAAAAATATTTGGATTTCCAGCAAGAATCACAAACAACTGGAAAAGTAATGGAATTGTGTTAGTCAAAGGTGTAGCAAAGCCATAGGTGTTTGGAACAACATGGGGGGTAATAAATGATGACAATTAAATTTTTTGGGCAAACTATTCCTTTAAGGTCACACTGGGGCATAACTAAAGGGAGGGCAGAGTCACCCTAGAGCATGGGGGGAGTGGGGGCCCGCAACGGTTGACCAATAGAAACCATAATAATGACCGCAGGCCAGAGGGGTAATGAAAAACGACAAAGGCCTGCAAAGGAGGGGGCCTGACAGTTTGTTTGCACTGGAGCCCACAAGATCCAAGTTACGCCACTGAGGTCACCATAGAACCAAAGTTTTTAAATATTTTCCTTTTTACTTTCCAGCATACTAAGCTGGATGGTCTGTTTCCTTTTAATCTCATGAACATCATCATCGCAGGAAAGAGTCAGTTCCTGCATTGGAGTAACCATAGGGATTTGGCATCATGCCAAGGTGCTGAGTTCTCCAGGGCTGTGTGCAGACAGAAATGCCTATTTATGTTGAGAGAGAAGTGTGCTGGTAATATGACATTGTGTTGGTTGGAGCAGCAGTGCTCATTTGGCAGGAATGTTCAGTCCCTTGCTATGATGATGACTAAGACTGTTATAGCACCATGATGCACAGAATCCTCCCATGCAGAGCAACTCATTAACATTGCCAGCCAAGCCAAATGGGGTTGTACCATGAATACACCCCTCAGATTTTCAGCCATGCCTTTTTTTTTTTTTTTTACAACTACCGAAAAAAGACCTGTTCATGCACAAACTTATAAGGTTTGGTGTCGTCGTGTTGACAGTTGTTTTACGGCAGTGGTATTGTGTTCCAAAGGTTGGCATTCATATCCGATACAGATGAATTAATCTTTTTGCGTAGTTGAACATTTTTATGAACTTTCTCATTTGCAAGCTGTATGCACTTTCTAAGTGTTTGTACACCGCAATGCCATCATCGTGATTCAAATTATGTCTACTAGTTTGTGCATGGTCACAATGCTTCAGTCACTTGGCCATTCCATTAGGAAGTCATCAAACTGACTTGGGATGTTTTGGGATAGACTACTTCTGCAGCATTGTGGTTGATGCAAATTTGATACTGTGACTGAGAGGAGAGTTCGGAACTGTGCCTGGAATCCCTCTTTATCAGCTTATGCCAGGTTCTTGTGTCCTAAGTGCTCTTAGTGTTTGCATATTCCTCAGCCTTCTTATCTCCTGATCTTTCATTTGTTTGAGATCATGCATCATATTATTTGTGCTTAGGTTCTAAATTATTTAGTCAATACCAGCTATTAATTGCCCAGCTTTAAAGTCAAGATGAAACACCCTTCAAACCCATTTTACTTCCATAGTCTGATGGATTTCTGAGTGTAACAGGATACCACCAAAATGTAGAGTGGCACTTGATTTTATCAATTGAGAACGGATTGTGAAAAGTGGGTGTTATCTACCAGAATGGAGCTAGGAGGTTGGAAAGGGAGGGGTTTGAGTGTTTGAATGGGCAGGGGCTTGGTGACATCAGTTGAAAAGGAAAGACATTTGAGGGGTGGAGTAACTTCTTACAGTTTGAAAAATGGCAAAAACAAACCATTATTTCTTCTATTTCTAAAATGAATTGTGCACAAAAACAACCAACCATTTGTATTAAGAAAGTCAGTAGGGTCAGTTTTGATTTAATTTTAATTTGAAAGGGATATGTCACCTAAAAACTTACTTGAAATGATCCATTTCTTCCAATTATGTATGACTTCCTTACTTCGGTGGAACACATTTCCAAGGATATGTTGTCCAGAATTTTAGGGATTCATATCTTCATTCACCATTTTTATTACATTTCCATACAATCAATGTGAAAAATTTCCTTTTGTCTTCAACCAAAGAAAGAAAGTACTGTTTGGCAATAAAGCAAATGATCACAGAATTCATTTTTGGGTGAACTAGGCTATCACTTTTAAGAGTGCTTCCTATTACTAATCAAGCATTAAACCTTTTTAAAGTTGTTCAATACAAAGGTTATGTGTCACATAGTCTTGGATGACTCACTTTTTTTTTTTGCTTAGTTCCCATGGTCAATAAATTTGGAAAAGTTGAATCATCTTCAGTTTTAACTCTGACTCTTCTTTGCCTTAGCACCATTATGAGTCACATGAAACTTTTAGAGTTATCAGGCTAGGTCAGCCATCGAGGAATGAAAGGCATGAGGACCCCATTGGTACGTTTTCTTCTCACTCCACATAGAACAGCAGGAGAACCCAGCAGACAGTCTTATCAACACAAACCTGCCTTAACCTTAACCCTGCAAGTCTTCTGTGCAACACTGACTATATGTAACAATGTTGGAGGAACAGAACAAAACATTAAAAGGTGCCAAGATGCTACACTGATGTAAGGGCTGTCGGGGGAGCTGAGTAAAACCTTGAAAATGTTAAAAGTAAAGCGCAATGTGTTTTTTTTTTTTTTTTTGCATTCAGACATACACAACTGAGCTGAAAGAATGCCATGCAAAATAGAAGTGTATTTCAATTACATAATTGTTTTTATTGAAAATACAAAGTATAACCTAAACAATACAGGTGTATTTATGCTGTACTTTGTGAAGCATAGTGGTGTTACTTCATTGCAAATGCAGAAATGAGTTAACATATTATCTGGTCACTGGGCCTGCTGACAAAGCACAATACCATTGTTTTCTCTTGCCGGATTGTTTGTTTGATGTCGCACAGTTGGCATTCCTCTCATTGCACCAGGTCACAACTCACTGGCTGTCCCCTACTTGCTGTCCGCAACCTGTCGTGCAAGAATATTTCCCCCCATAAATGTTATTACATCTAACGCAGCTTCCCAATAAGACACAAATGGCATCTCATGCACTGCTGAATGAGGCATCAGTTGAGTAGTAGTGAGTTTGTTCATTATTCTATAATATTTCTAGCGAGTTGTGACCTAGAAATAGTCATAGACTTCAGAGCAGTGTTCTCAACTGGTTTTGCTTCAGGACCCACATTATACATCTCTCGAACTAAAGTAATCAAAGATTTTCTTAAAAATGAAATATTTAAGTTAGGTTTTTGAGGATGAGGGCATGTCAAGTAACCTGTCTATGTTGGTATCTGCCTAATTCAGTTACCATCTAAGTGATGATGAAATTAATAAGAATTGCATGAGTTTTATTGGATGCATAGCCTTTTCATCAACAACAAAATATAAATGTTAAATGGCCTACATTTATATAGCGCTTTTTTAACCTTAGTGGTTTTCAAAGTGCTTTACACGGACTCATTCACCCATTCATGCACACACTCGCACACCAATGACGGCAGAGCTATCCTATTGGAATATGGAAGTGCTCCTCTCTAGCAAAATCTAGAGAACACAACAGTGTAAACTTTGGTTCTCACCAAACAATAGTTCTGAAGACAAAATGGAGGAGAAACTAATTATTGCCGTGGTGGATTTTACGAATTAATACTTGAGTTAGATTAACATACAGGTGCGAAGGGACTTCAATATTTCTAAATTGCACAAATAATAAATACATATATATACATACTTGTCTCTGGCTTGCGTTTGCTTGCATGTCGCATGCCCCTCCGTGTGTCGATGCTGAGATTTACTTTTATATTGAATTTAATCACTCACTGAGGTTTACCTGCTAAATTAGCACCAAGCATCACAAGCAGCCTCAAGAATGGACACAGTGTAGCTGTATAACACTTTCCCTTGAGCAGACTATTGCACTACAGATCACTAAGTTTGTTCAGATAGAAATGGCATACTCGCGTGCATAGTTGCCAGATTGCACAAAATAAGTATTACATTAGGCGGAATAAATCTCAAACTGGGGGTGTTGCGTCTCTTATCTGGCAACCCCGAGCACGTTAAATGCTTGTGGAGACGCGTTATGTCCCAATACAATTTAACTGAATTATCCAATGAAAAATACAAAAGAGCTAATGATTAATCTTTGAAATAGTAGAATAATAGTTCTAATAATCACTAGATTAATCGATGATCAAAGTTAGATTAATCGATTATTGATGATTTGATTATCAAAAAAATTATCAACTAACGATTATCGTTAGTTGCAGCCCTAATCCTAACTATGCTGCATTATATAGTTGCATTTTATTATTCCGATTTAGCCTTGTTTTTTCCCTGCTGTCCACAATCCTGTCAGAACAGACCATTTTGGGTCACGACTCCCCACTTCAGAACCGCTGGTTTAGAAATATTTGAAATGTGATCACTGCTAGTCAGTTAGACATCTTGTATTATTTCAGTGAGTTTAAGTTATCCCACTTTAACTTCATCACAGTGACACCAGTCTTGCTAAATTTTAAAAGAGCTGTGAGTTCATTGTCTAAAAATGGCCTGAGTAATGTGCAATGAAGTGCAAGCAATCTTGTAGACTTTCTGTCACTATTACGGCTATCCTGAGGCTTGTGAAATTTTCAATGCAACTGAACACTGAGTAGCGCTCACGGTCACAGTACAGTATATTATTCATTTTCTCTAGATTTTTTCTTAATTGGAGCATACATGTGTAAGCCAATCGTTAATATCAAAACATCATAATGTGTTATTTGATAATGGCATTTTAGTTAATGCCATCAGTCCCATTCATATAAAATCTGAAAAATGAACTGAATGAGTAATCCAAGACTATTCAGTAAAGAAGTGACTTTCCGTTGAACGATTTGTTTAGCAACTTGAACGCTACTTTGTTTGTTTTTGTGTGTAGTCTGCGAAGTTGCAAAGAAAGTTCTATTGACTTTTTTTTTTTAATCAATATATTATATTTAGGCACCCGGTCTTTCTCTTTCGAGGGATTTATTTTGGCTAATAAGGGAGGGATCACTTTTATTGATTTTGGCCAATAAAAAAAATTGCTCCTTTTTGTCAGAGCATCACAACCAACAAGACACGGCAACAGTGGCTCAACCAAAGGTGTGAGTTTGGGATGGAATTATCTTGTTTGGCTGACCAATGGCAGTTAGAATGTCTCAGAAAATAGCTAATATCTTGCATTACTGTGCAAAAGTCTTGGGCATATAAGATGTTTCACAAAAGCATTTGTCTTTAGATGGTTATTTATATCTTCAGCTTTAGTGCGTCAATAAGAAATATAAATGTTAGACTCCAAACATAACTTTTCCAAACAGAAAATATTAGAATAGAAGAACAGGGAGCCCTGCAACACATGTCATGTCCCCCACATACCCCCCACTGAACAACGTGTCAGTCTGAGATTACATAAAGAGACAGATGCAATTGAGATGGACTAAATAGATTGAAAAACTCTGGCAAATTCTCCAAGAAGTTTGGAACATCCTATCTGCCAACAACCAAGAAAAACTGTCCAGGTGTATCTAGGAGAATTGGTGCTGTTTTAAAGGCAAAGGTGGTCACACCGAATATTGATTTAGCTTTTTTTTATGTTTACTGGACTTTGTATGACATTAAGAGATAAATGAAAATTATTTATGTCATTATATCTGAAGACATCCTCACTATGCAACATTTTTCTTAAGTGCCTAAAACTTTTCCACAGTACTGTATATTCTAAACATTTTCCAAATAAGAACCTTAAGAAAATCTGTTTCAAGTTATTTAAACAATGCCTCCTTTTCACACACGTCATTCGGATTTACTGCCCCAAATGTTCTTTACAGAACTGTTTTTTTTTTCTTCTTTTCATTACAGTTCCCACACTTCCTGTCTGAGTCATCCTGTACCACTGTTCCCCACAGGTCCCCAAATACCTGCCATCTGCTCCAGCCTTTGTGCTTGATTCTAGTGCCCAAAGAGTGGATGTTCACCCTTGGTGGTGGAGGAGAGAGTGGGGGTTATTGATGGGACCATCTGTGTCCACTCTCCCTCTCTCTTGTTTGATAGACTAAACCTGTCTCCTGCCTGGTCTTTCCATGCATGCTGTGCTTTTCTCTCAACCCTATAAAAATTCTGCTTCTCTCCACCCACATGTCACACCCTGAGTCCACTATCTCAAACCTTAACAGTATCAGTGAATGTCAAGGTATTGTTATGGAACATGACAAAAAGAAAAGAGCTTTTGTTTACAAGTTTAAGTTAGGGTTTCCCTTGTAAACCTATTGAACAACATTAAAGTGCCAGATTATTTTTTTTTTCCATTGGTAATTTTGTAGTATTTAAGCTAGTGTTGTGCAATCTTCTTCATTGTCAGATTGTCCTATCGTAAGCCTGTGTGATCGCCAATACATGATATTATCGGGCGGGGCAATAATTTACTTATTTGGTCATTTATCATTGGCCATCATTTTGCGAACAAAGATAAACAAAATGTCCCGTCACCTATTTGGCAATATTTAGGTTTTAAACTAGACGCAAAAGGCAAGCCTGTGGATATCACACAGGCAATTTGCAAACTTTGCATGGGAGTTGTGCCTGTGAAGGAGTCTCAACCCTATATATATACACATTTGCGTGCCCACCACCATGCTGATGCTGCTAAACTAGCACCAAGAAAATCTGTGGTCGGCAAAGATCGAAGTCAGCCGTCTATCATCGGCGCTTGTGTAAAAAGCACTAAGTACAAATGAAACGGTGAAATATGGGCCCAGTGCACAGCGGCTGTCTTCAATTATATCACAAAGGAGATGGTCTCCTATCATACAGTTGAGTTTTAGAGATCTACTTCAAACCTTTGACAAAGCTGCTGGGGCACAAGTACTTCACCAACACTGCTATCCCCGATCTGTACAATAAAACAAGGGAACTAAAGATTTGAATGCGGCTGACTTTGTCGCTTTGACCACAGATGTTGTCAAACATAAACATGACCCCCTACATGTCTGTGACAGTCCTTTATATTTCGGAGGATTGGAAACTGGAGGCAAAATGTCTCGAAATGACATTCATCCCGGAGAACCACACTGCAGAGTTATGGATGGTTATATAATTTTTCATCGTATAATGATAACAGCAACTTGTTATTGCAGTGCTATTAATATTATCATTAGTAATATCATTACAATTTTATGTTAATATGCTATGCAAAGAAAACAAAATGCAGACGAATGACGATGCCGTTTTCGCCATGGTTCAAGCAAAAACTGTATAAGAATGATGTGTCTCTTTTACAACAAGCACTCTTGAATTAATTTATGAATATAGGTCTATCACCTTGCAATTTAATTATGATGTGGGATGTAGTTTTGTTGTCTGTTTTTAAAACATTTTCAATGTTTCATTTTTATAATCCTCAGACGCGTGTCGGTGTCGCAAGTGTCGGTTATATGCGGTGATGTCGATGTGAAAATATGGCAGGGCAAATTAATTGTAATATTAATTTGATGATGATGATGATGATAATAATAATAATAATACATTAATGGAAATCGAGCCAAATATCGTCTTGATATCGTCAAAGGCATCAGCTATTGATGATATCTCTGACTATCGTCGATCCCTGATATCATCGTCTATCGGCACAACCCTAATTTAAGCCAATTACTCCACATATGCCACAATTCCATGCATAGCAATGCATCACAACATCATAATTGCAAAACTGCCAGACACAGAGAGTGAATCTGCTGGAATTGGACCAGTTTTAATATTTGTGACTCGTTTGACACTGTCAGTATGGCGCCTCATGAGGGCCTGTCCCACTGGCAGTACTAAAGCCCGTTTTTGGTACTTTTCCCCAGGTCTGGTGCTTTTTGTCACTTTCAGACCAAAGGAACTATATAGATCCTCGAAGACGTTTTAGGAGACATACTCCGGAGTAGATACTTTTGGGGCGTTTAGGAACTGTGTGACTTTGGGAGATGCAGCAGCCTGTAATTGGTCAAAAACATGCATTGAGAAAGGAGAGGAGCTCCACAGCCACCGTTAGTAAACAAACTAGCTGCTTGCCTGCTACTCTGAGGATTGCGCAAATTTTTAACTAAATTTCTCTTAACGGCAACAACAAAGTATACAAAGAGAATCACAGACTTTCTTTTGTGTGTGTTTGTGACTTCATCGGGAGACACTATCTGAGTTTTTATTGCATCTGTACTGTGTGACTATACAGAAAATAAAGTGATTTCTGGGTTACTTCATCGACTTTTTCCTGGGGTGACCGATATAAATAATCATATGTTTATCGAGAGTGGGTAATTTAACTTTATTATACACTAAACCATCATTAAATCTAGTTTACATGAGAGAAGTGTTGCGTGCCTGATACTGCATGCTTAACCTGCATCAAGATGTCTTTTAAGTCTATTAGATAGTATTTCAGTACAGTAATTTGTGCTGAGTCATAAAAGCCTTTACTGTAAAAGATTGTGTTGATAAATAGGTTTATAGTGTATTTTCAACATCCACTGAGTTCAGCGTGTGCTCTGTGGTTAAAGCACGCTTTCGCCTCCTCTCCCTCTGGCTGCAGCACGGAGCATCGCACGGACACTTCATGCACCCAGTTTAACTGTAACCTGAAGAATCTGACTGCATCCGAAAACTGGAAAATGCTGCCTTCAGAGACTGTATAAGGATGGATGAAGGTAGAATGATTTAAGGTGCTTTTTAAACAGTTTAGAGTTCCATTCATCCAAAACACTGTTGTTTAAACCATTAACTGCTGAGGCAGCTGCTGACAATTTCTGATGCAGCCAAAGTTCATAAACAAAAGTGTAGCTCTGATCCCGGGCATCCTCCATTGGTTTTATTGATTTTGTTGTTGTTACTATTGAAACGCACGTGCAAACATTGTCAGAAAGAAATTGTTGATCATAGATGATGTCACTACGGAGTTTGCTTTTTGTTATTGCGAATATAACAGGGGAAAATTCTCCTTGAATGTTCAGTTCTTCATAAGAGTTCTCACCTAGAAAGTTACTGAGGGAAAAGTACCAGGACTGTAGGTGAGAGGGCCTATAGATGCAAGTCTGACTACACTAGAAGTTTCAGAGTCTGTGCTTTATATGACCTGCTTCTTCATTAATTGAACTGCATGAAATTATGTGAATGTATGTATAAATGCATAAAAAATGTCACCACTTAGATCTAATGTGTCAGTGCAATATTGTGAGAAAAATAATCAAAGTACATTAATTTATGATTTTATCAGTACAGCCCTGTATTTGAGCATCAGATGGCCATCCCAGCTCATATTCAGATAAAGGATCATGTGAGCTTTCTTTGGCCATCAGACCTAAATACAGTTTTGTTGAGTAAAGCACTGTTATGAGAAAAAGCAGAAGGTGAGAGATTTCTCCTAGCTCACAGAAGGTCTCAAGTCATGGTCCCAGCTCCAGTTTAACCTAATTGCTTTAATCTCTTCTAATCTCCTCTCTCCACCTATTAGGGCTGGGCGATTAATCGCATTTTATTTTTAATTACGATTTTGGCTTCCAACGATTTTGAAAAAAAGATAATCAAGATAAAACTATTATTGTGCAGCATTTTGTTTTGCAATGAAGCACCCCGGTGTTATATCTTTAAAGCATCCTTTATTAAAGTTAAAATAATAAGGCAGCTGGTTATGAAGATAAACTCTGAAACTGGCATTTCTCTGTTCAGTCAGCATCGCGTCGGAGTTGCTTGGAGTGACTGGGGAAGAGATTGTCTTGTCCCGGCTGATGCACACTCTGGCGCGGAGATGCTTATCTATTGCTGCTGCTAGATTATAACGTGATGACTCGTGATGTAGTGAATCATAATATACAGTGCATCCGGAAAGTATTCACAACGCTTCACTTTTTCCACATTTTGTTATGTTACAGCCTTATTCCAAAATGTATTGAATTCATTAAGGCTGTAACGAAACAAAATGTGGAAAAAGTGAAGCGCTGTGAATACTTTCCGGATGCACTGTATGTGTCACGTTCACTGTGTGTATCTTATCATGAAGAAAATCGGCAATTTGATCTAGAATACAAAGTTTGTTTTTGTGACTTAAAGATGGATCGAAGTGAACATAAAGGTGAGAGAGTGTAGTCTTAGCCCAATACACTGGAACAAAATAAGTTTTTGATTAGTCTTAATAATATCTAAAACTCCTTTAAAACAATGTACATTTATACTGCAGCTATCCTGCAGAAGACATTTTTTATTATCATAGAATGTTGAATACAATATTTAATCCGGGCTTGACATTAATGCTTGTCCGGTACAAATGGATTTTTGAAGGGGCAAGCGAAAGTGAATTTTACTTATCCGACTGGACAACCAGACTGATTAAAACATCAATAATGAAAAAATAACCGGCTGTATTTGTGATTAGCCTAGGCCTGTGTCACTTATTAGTTCATATTCTTATTTTGCTGTTGAAAGTAATCAATAATGCATCATTTTTTAATTTGCAAGTAATCTAGTAACAGCTGCACCCTGTTTGATTGGCAGGCGGCGTATCTGTGTGTGCTGAAAATGCCCGCGATAATGCACCTGAACAGTCAAATACATTTCATAAAGTGAACGTAAACAGTGGAGAAAAAAAAGTGGATTTATATTAAAATGTCATACTTGTAAGTATAAATGTAAGCAAATAGACCTGCTGCTGTCTAGTGTGTCATTATATTAATCAGACAACCATAACAAGAAAACACTCAGTGCTCTAGACTGAGTAACTTTAGAAGATTTAAAAAGTATTAATGTATTATAATCGTACAGTGAATAACGGTAGTTATTTTATGTTGCATTCTGCAATAACATGATGAAAAAGTTGATCTCATTCCATAGAACTATGAGCATCCCTCTGCTGTTAATGGTGGCAACAGAGGCTTTCTTTGACTACCAAACATAACATAAAATAATTATCACATGACAATAGCGTCCTCCCCTACCCAGTGCAGTTTACATTTAAAGTTAAATAATCGTGATCTCAATAGTGACCAAAATAATTGTGATTTTATGATTTTTTTTGTCATAATCAAGCAGCCCTACCACCTTTCCTACACTCTCCGAAACTGAGAAGTGTATTTGTTGTCAAGTGGAGTGGGTCTTTATAAAGGTGACCATAAACACTCTGTTTCTTACATTTAATGAAACAGAGTCTTGGGCTTTATCATTCTACTTCTACTGAGCTTGAATTAGAGATGCACCGATTGCAATTTTCTTGGCCAATTCCGATTTCCGATTTTTTTAATTTTTTTTACAAGTTTGACCTGCCGATACTGATTTTTTTTATTTCTCCCGGGAAACTCCCATAATTTGTGAGTATGGCCCAAACCACATTATATGAATAATCACATCAATATGTTATTCCAAGGTTGTCCAGTTGCCAGATCTTATATGAAACGCATCCTACACACACAATCAACACATCATACAAATTTCTAATAATTTGTGACCTCAACTTGGCAACCAAAACCCAGCTGCTCTGTTGATATCTGTGCAGGCAGTAGACGCGGGAAGTTGAATCAAGCATCACTGGTAGATTGTAGGAGAAGACTCAGGTGGTGCTCCGGCGAAAAAAATAAATGTGTATATACACTCACCTAAAGGATTATTAGGAACACCATACTAATACTGTGTTTAACCCCCTTTCGCCTTCAGAACTGCCTTAATTCTACGTGGCGTTGATTCAACAAGGTGCTGAAAGCATTCTTTAGAAATGTTGGCCCATATTGATAGGATAGCATCTTACAGTTGATGGAGATTTGTGGGATGCACATCCAGGGCACGAAGCTCCCGTTCCACCACATCCCAAAGATGCTCTATTGGGTTGAGATCTGGTGACTGTGGGGGCCATTTTAGTACAGTGAACTCATTGTCATGTTCAAGAAACCAATTTGAAATGATTCAAGCTTTGTGACATGGTGCGTTATCCTGCTGGAAGTAGCCATCAGAGGATGGGTACATGGTGACCATAAAGGGATGGACATGGTCAGAAACAATGCTCAGGTAGGCCGTGGCATTTAAACAATGCCCAATTGGCACTAAGGGGCCTAAAGTGTGCCAAGAAAACATCCCCCACACCATTACACCACCACCACCAGCCTGCACAGTGGTAACAAGGCATGATGGATCCATGTTCTCATTCTGTTTACGCCAAATTCTGACTCTACCATCTGAATGTCTCAACAGAAATCGAGACTCAACAGACCAGGCAACATTTTTCCAGTCTTCAACTGTCCAATTTTGGTGAGCTCTTGCAAATTGTAGCCTCTTTTTCCTATTTGTAGTGGAGATGAGTGGTACCCGGTGGGGTCTTCTGCTGTTGTAGCCCATCCGCCTCAAGGTTGTGGGTGTTGTGGCTTCACAAATGCTTTGCTGCATACCTCGGTTGTAACGGGTGGTTATTTCAGGCAAAGTTGCTATTCTGTCAGCTTGAATCAGTCGGCCCATTCTCCTCTGACCTCTAGCATCAACAAGGCATTTTCGCCCACAGGACTGCCGCATACTGGATGTTTTTCCCTTTTCACACCATTCCTTGTAAACCCTAGACACACACACACACACACACACGTAAATTTAACAACAGCTGGACGGAAGAATTTAATTTCATATCCCGAAGCCATATCAACAATACCATTTGCAATGTGTGTCGCATTGATTTTAATATCGGACACTGTGTTTTCGCTGCTCATACCAAGGAAAGATAGGAGAGGCTGCTGATTGTGGCTGGCTCTGAGTTCTGGCTAGCTTTAGCCGCTTTCCCTTTTTTAGCTTCTTTTTTAAAATGAGCATTTTCAAGCTGGGTGATGGTGTTTTAAGTGTCTAAATTAGGTTTGTTGTTCCGAAAGTTATTGTGGTGGTTCCCCCGCGGTTTACTTTAGCCTTACACCGTGTCCTAACTACACGCGACGCGATGCCGCGACACGCGATAAAAGGTATCTTTTCCATGTTAATCAGAGTTTTTGTCCTAACCAGACGCGACGGCGACACGCGAAGTTTCTAATTTCGAAACGGTTCCTATTTCTGCGACGTCGCGGCTGACAGATCCACTCACACAGAGATCTCATTGGATGGAAGTTCTGCATGTCATGAATATTTAATCATCAAACATGGACGATGAGGAACTGATTGTCGAAGTTCAAAGGCATTCAATTCTCTACGATAAATCCCACAAATTCCACAAAGACATCAGGAAAAAGGATTCCGTCTGGAGAAGTATAGCTGAAGCATTGAATACACATGGTAAGTTAAGTTTAGACTTTCATCTACAGCGAATGAATGAATGAATGTAGCATTTAGCTATAGTAGGCTACTAATGACGCATCAACCTGTGTAAAACAAATTCCGCTTTATTTTCAATGTAAAGTAGAGTGAATAGGCATGACGATTTGTGTCCCTGTATCCAGGGGTGTCATTCCAGACAATCTACTGAAATACAGGCAGGATGGGGAGTCGCAATGACAATGACAGTAGTCCGAGCTGTGCACACCATTTCCAATGCGAGTGCGGGCCAGCAGTGCGCTTTCACAGACTCCGCCCACACGCTGTTCTGAATGGCTGTGATTTTTGATTGATGTGTGGCGTCTCACAGTAGCGTTGCGTCTAGTGTGGACAGACACACTTGCTGTCGCTGGAATTTTATCGCTTCGCGTGTAGTTAGGACACGGTGTTACAATCATTACAAATTGCAAACTTAATGTATTCTTCAAAGTGATGATCTTCCACGCCAATGACATGATTACATGCAGCCTGGTCCGCTGGCAACAAAACGGACCGGCTTGGAATCGGAAAGACGTGAGGCTGACCGGCCGGTCACCGGTCCGGGCCGAGCAGAGCATGCAGAAAATCAGCTGATTCCGGTTCCTGGCCGGTCGATCGGGCATCTCTAGCTTGAATTATCACTTTGGTGTGTTTTAAAGCTCATCCATTGGCCTGCGTTGATCTCGGCTGATCCCCAAGCAAAACCTTGTTCTGCATCATTGCTATCATTTATATATTAAGTTGAATGAGGCTTCATATCAAGTAGACTAATTGTTAATGGCATTGATTGTACTTTTCAAATTAGATTACATAACAGGATGCATTTATTATGGAAGCTGATCTGAAATGTGCGGTCAGCTTTGATTTGCTTCAACAAGCCAATTATTGCCCATTAAGATAAGCAACAAAGAATCAAGGCTGCAATGAAGAATCGTTTGAAACGCATGACGGTGCATTTCTTTGGCATAGCAAGTTTGCATGGTTTCTTTTATCAGATTCATAAGATGTATTATTGATGGGCCACTAATGTCATAAAATGGAATAACATTTTTTTTTTTAAAAAAGGTTTCCCAATAACCACTTTTGTCTTCCATTAGGTGGAAAAAAAGAAAAATAAGATGAAGAAAACATAATATAATACATTTCCAATTGAAGCAAGATACAAAATTAGAAAAGGCCTGTTTTTGAACTTTCCTAGCACTAACATTTTTAGTTAGAATCTGCTTCACTTTTATTTTATGTTTTATTCACATTTGCAGCATATTTAATTTTGGAGGGGAATGTCAACGAGTCCGTGAGAAATAGATTTATTGCCAACTCTTCATTGGGTTGGACTGTTGTTTAAAGTGTTTTGGATCGTTCCGCTGACAAAACAATGATAAAAATGTATTTAAAAGAAAATGCAGTTGACAAAGAAACACAATAAACATGAGTTGTGGAAAATTATAGCTTTATTTATTTATTTAAACTTTATATAGTCCTTGCTATTGAAGTTATGTTTCCTCACAGCCTTGTTTTCATTAACGTCAAAAATCAAATATGTCACTACTGTGAATAAGGTATATTTTGTATATTGGGTTAAAATTTTTGATTTTTGTTTTGACCAAGTTTTGATAATTTTATTTCACCCCTCTGTTTTTCTGTTTTGGCCACAGTTGAATTAGAATCTTTCTCTTGCTTGCTGTTCTCCCAACAGATCAAAAGCCTCAGATGGTTGTATGTGTTTTCCTAGCAACCACACTGATTACACTGTTTATCATCGGTTGCTCAATCCTTGCAGCACCTGCATTTTCTCCCTAAGGCCTTCCACTAAAGCACTTGTCATTCCTTGGGTTGTTGTTGGTCATGCAAAGTCATACACACAAATGGAAGGTTAAAGGCCTGGTTATGCTTTGTTTTGGATCGGATCGCGCCTTGCCGACTGTTGCCTTTCTTAGTATACTCTTCTGACCATGCCCACTATAGCTGCTATGTGATGCTGTTTCAGGGACTAACCGAAAACCAGAACAAAGTGTTTTTCAATTGTTCTGGAGTGAAAATTGTATTTTTAAATGGTTATAACCGGTTAACTTTGTTCTGATAATTTTTTCATTAAACCAAATAAAAAAGGGTTTATCACCATACATTTTTGAAAATACACCATTTTATGTTGCCCGGAAAATGAAATATTTGTTTTGATCCCGAAGGAAACTGCTGAATCGCACATTTCTTTTCCTAATTGCCCTTTGTGAATGAAGACCTTTTTAACAACTTTGTATAATTTTTACTTACACATTTAATGCAGATACAAGGAAAACATTATTAGAGGTAAAAAGTACTTTTCCAAGTCTTCACTGAATTATTGTTAGATATGCTGCATTAATTCAGTTTTAATGCTGCCAGGTTTTGAGTCAGAAGCAGATCTGTAAATGAAATGATACATAACTGTTAATTAACTACTTTTTATGATTTCTATGCCGATAAATCCACCACAAAGGAAAAAAATGGCTTATTTTCACTTATTTTGGTGAAGAAAGTGGCTTATTTTGGGCTTGTTTTTCAAGGCCACATTGCAAAACATCGCAAAACGGCAACTGGTATTTCAAACACCCATTAGAGCAGAGTACTGTAATTTTAAAGAAGAACGTTATTAACTGTTCTTTTATTTTGTTTTTAGTAACTTGTTGGAAAGGAGGCTGCGGAACTTCTGAACTGGAACTTCTGAACTTTTTGCTCGGAACAAACTGAAATAAATAACATATCGTTTTTAGTCCCTGGTTTTAGTATGGTCGGCACATGTGCCGATGATGCGCACAGACGAGGACCGCGGGTCGAGAAAATCTAGGCCATGCGGACTATGCTGATGATGAAATGTGCATCATGCATACTGTGTGCAGAGAAATCCGCAACATGGAAACTGAAGGATACTCAGACCTAGACTTTTTTTTTTTTTTCTGAAATCAGTCTGTGCTCACCGAAATGCGATACCTTGGTGGCCAAAATTGGTAAGTGTTGTCAGGCAAATGTGCACGCGTGAGCTCCATTTTCCGGGTGAGATATACACAGAGGAACGCCAAAAGCAAATTGTGAAATAACTTGAGTTCAGCTGTACAGGCTGTAATACAATGAAGAGAAATGCATATTTTATAAACTGTATAAACCTCAAAACTAAACGTAACCATCAGTGGAGTAAAAATAGAATGTAAGAGGTAAAAATGATAGTGAATTGCGCTCGTCACTGATTATGCGAACATGATTACTTCCTGATTCTAACACATTATTCGGACCCGGGTCTTCCAGGCTGCTGACGCAACATGCTTTCAGTTGCGCCTAGGGCTGTGGTTAAGGGCCAATCCCTGCCCTTATGGAATGGTATTATACGGTGGTTTAAGTCCAATGGAGGGAGTGTGCACAAATTATACATTTATTGCGCATCAAACTTTAAAAAATACTTTATTGTACTCCATTAAAGACATTATTTCAGAAATATATTTCAAGTTTTGTAATGTCTATTAAGTAAGCTGATATGTTTGTCACGTGCATAGCCCTAGTCGTACCACAGGAGAACGTAAACACTGGAGCTGGTGCAAAAATGTGTGAAAAGAGATGCCGCTTTTCTGTGAGTCGGCATAATGTGGATGATTTTAGGGTGCCGGAACTGTCAGAAACATCATGCTGACTTTCGATGTGATCATGTTGCCCTGGTTGGGTCTGTTTTAGAGTTGATGTGGAGAATTGTTTGCCATGAGTTCTGCTCTCCCACACGATAAAGCCTCATTGTGGTCAAGGTGTGAGCTGCAGTCTTAAAGATTCAGGGGGCCACAGGCCCATCTTACGTGTCATGGCCTGGACTGTGCGGCTCCCTCCCTGGAGGGGGAAACTTTAGACAGGGCTGTAGTTTCAGCCATGGATGTGTGGGACTCCCAATGAAAAGCCCATTTATTGATACAAATCTGAGCACCATAGTTCTTTTCTAAATTAGCCACTTGGAAAGCCTGTTATTCAAACCCTTTTTTTATCTTTTTAAATTGGTGCTTTTTTACTATTCAGTGAAATGTTTTAAGCTTCTGCACATAACTATTAAGCCCACAAGTATGATTTATTTTAAAAACTAAAGGAATTAAAAAGGTTTTAAAACTATTAAGTTTATAAATCCATACTGAAGACCTCCCAATGTTATTCTTATCCTTATGGAGACAAAGTAGCTAATTTCAAGGCAAATGTTAGCAGTCTAGCAGATAACAAAAAGTGTGAAGGAGAGTGATTTAATATGGATACATTGATCTAATGTAGTTATGTACATTCATCTAACAAATTGCAAAATACTATTACATAATGGTTTAAAAAGATAAAAAGCTTGATAAAAAGCATAATCTTTGTTTTTCATCAAGACTGGCATATATATATATATATATATATATATATAATTTTGCAACTTATATTTCAGTGATTTTCATGACCCCCGCTGAGCAGTGAAGTCTTGTGGAGGAAGTTTATTATGAACACTTGTTTTAACATATGGGAGATGATTAAGAAGCCTGTTGTAGTTTTGTATAGATCCATCATAAGTTAAAGTTTCTTAATAGAGCACCATCTTTTGCAGTTCATCTCTTTTGTTCAGAGTCATTTCTTTTAACCCATGCGCAAAGCTACATATGGTCTATACATACATCTGCTTGTGGTTGATGATTATTATGAGGCTTCATCATTAATGTATAGAATACAAAACCCTCTCAAATCAAAACATTATGACTGCAGTCGAACCACAGAGAACAACCCTCTCATGATCATTTTAGTTTGTGTGGATGAAGCATGTGTTTTAACAATGCCCAGCCTCAAACAATCTTTTGTGACATGCTGAAAACTTAATTCAGGTTTCTGATCAAGAGCTTTAAGTTCCATCCAGATGTTACATTGGCCTGTAGAATTGGCTAGAAAAAACTAGACTGCATGCAGACAGCCTGTACGTACTGTGCTGATTATACAATTTGTGCAATGCGCCCTTTGCACAAGATATACTCGCATGCAGAAAATATAGCATACATTTGAACTGTAGTGATTTAATGCCATGCCAGCTTCCATGGCTATTTTCATGTCGAAAAACAAGTCTAAAGACAATAAAAGCTATAGTGATTAAAAGTGGATTGCTAGGGTGTTCAGGTGGTTGCGAAGTTAAAAGAGCCCACCTCCAAGTCCCTTTATTGTAAGTCTATGGAATCCCTGGCAAAAATCGCTGTTCAAATTCCTAATCCAATGTATGGGTAGTTTTGCTAAGTAGTTCTGTTCTAAACTCATGCCATTGGTTTAACTAATGTTGCTATGTTCAGCTAATTGGATGTTAAAAGTGCGAGGTTTTGATCCGGGCCGTTTCTGAGCATATGGGTGGCCCTAAGCGAAATCCTTGTGCCACAAGAGGGCCCCTTGTCTAATTGTCTAATTGACCCATAACAGCTGTCTGTCTTGAAACTTTTAGAATATTTTAAAATAAATAAATAAAAAAAATGTATGCTTTATGGGGCACCCTGGTGTCTCGAGGGCCCTAAGCAACCTCATATTGCTAGAAACAGCCCTGGTTTTGATGTGTGCCACAGAGCCGCAGTGGTTAAATTTCTTTGGGAGCAGTGTGTTAGGTTGATGATTGTCCATTTTGCAGTCTTTTATGTGGTTTGTCCCTTGCCTGTTTCCTTTCTCACTGGTACAGTATAGCCTCTGGCATGCTGTGACTGTGGACATCCCGTGGTCATCCTCTTAAATAAATGATTCATTTTTTACGTCGGGTTGTCGCACGCAACAAAAATGTCCTCTAATGCATTGTGATAATTCAGTGAGGGGGAGTTTTCTAAGGTCAAGGAAACACTAGTCTCCCTTGTGTTAATCAAGTTTTCCCATCTACATTTCTGCTGATGTTTGTGTAAAACTACCCTGAATATTTGGGCTCAGCACTGGCTGTACAAAGCAGCAAGGTAGTGCGGATTTCATGGAAAAATGTATTTTGCTCAGTAGGACTTCTATGTAGGTCTTTGTTTTTCAGGTTGGTTGGAACAGGCGCACACTCGCTTTGACATGTCTCCCAGAAGACCTGGTTCAGTTTTATAATGGCTTGAAGTAACAGGGCTGACAGCCTGGTTGAGCATTGCTCTGCCTAAAAGAACAGTTACTCAAGGACACAGAGCAGCTAGCACCGAAAATAGACCACTCTTGACACTATGAACGTTGAAATGTTTTTGCGCTCACTTATATCCACGTGTACCGCTGCTCCTTTTAGCCAGAAGAGAAGCTCTTGAGTGAGAGCAATTGAGATGGGGAAGCAGTGCATGTTTGCATGTGACGTTCTGCCATTGCCAAAAAAGAAGTGCTTCATTTTGAGAATGCAGTTTGTAGTAAATCTTCATGGGTCTTATTGCATAATGCACTGCCTGAAAGGAATTACCACAAGACGAGTTAACTAGCTTAGATGAGAGGTTTTAATTGCTCTAGAATGGAGAGTATGCAGTTAAGTGTTTATTGGCCTTAAAGAGGAAATTATTTTTATCCATGTTGAATTGAATCTCAGTGGGGCTGATTTCAGACTGCTTAGTCCTGTTGGATCTAGTTATTTTCTAAACCTTGAGTTCTCAAGTCACTCATTCAAGAATCTGTCTATACTGGTCTCTGGTTTATCACTGTAGATTAAAAAGAACTGTCTTATTAACCAAGCCATTCGATTGGACAGACTAATCTCACAGTGAAATTGGAAATGGTAAGTTAACTTTTCTTTAGGTAAAATCGTTCTGACCCGAGTCTCCCACCCTGCTGTCCCAACACGCTTCTGGTTGGACCTGATGCTAAAATGTCTGATAGGACATAGCGCTTGTTGGCATAATGTTGCTGATCCTAGGGTACCAGAACTCTCAGAAACAACATACTTCCTTCCTGTATGATCATTTTGGTTTGGAATGGGACAATCGGTCAGTCTTACAGACTGGTTGCCCTGTAAGTTTTGTTCTGCTGATTTAAGAAAACACTCTCAGTGTATTTTAGTATGGTGCTCTGTCTGCATCGGTGATTGAATGCACGTTTTCAGAACAAAGTCATGAAAATTATTTGGTTGAAGTCTTTTTCTTTCTTTTTAAAAAAAATGGAACCAGTTCTAAACAGGAACCAGTTCTCTGTTCCCAACCCATAGAGGAGAGCACATCTGATGCCAAAAAGTGTTGCCTTGATGTAGGGCTTGGCAATAAGGCAAAAAAATAAAAATACATTGTTTTTATCAAACTTGGACTATTTACAATTCAATTCTTTTCAACTTTTAAATGTACTTAGATATTATTCAAATTGTATGTTCTTTATTAGAATACAAGGCAACCTGGTTGGATAAGTTCAAGTTATTTTCATTATAGGAAACAAAGGTGTGCAAGAAAAATTTACAAATGCATCACAGAGGGAAGTTGTCAACATAGAGTAAATTTAAAATAAATTAAAATCTAATAAACCCAGTTCAGAAATAATAGAATAAGAAAACTGCTATATAATTTTTTAGCCAGTGTAGGTATTCATTTTATCTAAACCAAGTCTATCTAGAAAGTTATCTAGAAATCAGTATTTACAAATGATCAAGTTTATCTAGAAAGTACTCATTGTGTATCAAACAATTTGTGTGTATATTCATAAACCCCTGCAGATAGAGGCATGGTTCACGCTGAGCAGCGCAGAAATATGAAATAATTTATCATTACAATTCAACTAGCAAAGTTTGTCAAAATGATTGCTTGCCAAATGTTGTTTATAGATGCAGAACACTTGAAACGCGTCACAGAACAAAGCAATAATTAGTGAATCATCGTGGCAAAAGGAGCGGCGGATGTTTGATTTCCCCATGTATAGCCTCTCCATGATTTGAAGTGAAGCACCCATAACTGTCACGTAACTAATGCTTATGGATAAAAAGAAAAGAGACCGTATATCAATTTGCGCATGCCGAGGCCAGTTATGGTCTTAAGCCGGTGTATACCTGCATGATGGACAAAGCGGAGCTACAGTCACAGTGTGAACAATTATAATTGAAATATTATGTCTTTTATATCAGTCTCCGAGTTAATAACCTGTCAAATTCATTTGGAGCGCCACATGTGCAGCTGATCAGATTCAGGGCTCTGCATATGTGTCCATTTGTACGGGAGAAGTCGACATTTTGAAAGGGCAAGTTAAAGAGGTTTTTTCACTGCCATGTGAATTAGTCCATTTTAATAAGTATACAACAATATACATTATAATAATATTAATACTATAACATTAATTACACACAATGAAAACATATTAACTATCTTTAATATGCATATCTGTTTTGAATGTACAACATAACTTATTTAGCAGTGATTGATTTTGTATGTAACGAGGATCCATGTGAAGCAAAGGCGGAACAGGCCAACGACAGAGAGAAAAGGACTGTAAAATGCCCTGAGGGGAAATTTCCTGGGAATAGGAGGATGTGGTTTTCTCCAGCTTCTGCCACATTGCTTTGGCCTTTTAGTTAATGACTGTATTCCTAATAGATCTGTCCCCTGATTAGATAACGCCATCTATTACGACAACCGCTAACTCTTGAAACCCTTAAAGACCATTGTTTTTTTTTTTAGTCTTGACTGTAAACTTAATTTTACAATCTGCACTATGATTGTGAGAGCAGAATGTAATGTGTGATTTTGAAATACCTTAACAAGAGATAATGCAGCAACAATGGTACCTTGTCTTGAGTTACATTTCGGCTCTTTTTTTGTTTGTTTACATTTTGGCCTGCCCTGTAGTCCCTTGGTAATAGATTGGATAAAGTCTTGGACTGATAAAATGCAATGCTTTACGAAGCAGGATTCATCATTTTGAAGGAGTAGCAAGGGGACAGGAATTTTATGGGAATATTATTTCTATCAGAAAAACTCAAGATTATTGGAATTAACACGAACAAAAAATATTTATCATTTGGCATAAGTCCCATCCCACGGTTCAGCGCTTTGATGCTGCTTGAACCATTACGGCAGAAGAACGAAGCTTACCCAGGAAGTATGAAAACACGGAAGTATGCGAACAATGAGAGGCAGCAGGCAGGCTTATAAAGCAGAGGCTGTATTGTGATGGGATGAGATGCCTGATAGAATGAATCCCCAGATCTTCCTGCTAGAACTATACTTAAGCTTACATGAAATGTTATGTGCACTAAACACGAAAGATTTATTTTTTGTGGGTTTGGACTAGGTCTAGTATGAGTCTTGATGCTTGTTCATGAGAAGTTGGAGGTTTGTTTTCTAATTGGCTGTTTAGTGGTGGTTTATTTTTGTGCTCCATTCTGTCTTGCAGTGGGAGACCACACAGACACTCAAATATCAATATGATTTAAGAAAGACATTTATGAATGATTCATCAAAGAGATTTAAAAATGTTGTTCAGTCTGTCATTACTAGGGGTTTATTTACAGCATAACATACCACTTACACATAAACTGTGACCCTTAAAATGCATGGTTTTTGTGTGCTTGCGTGCGTGCGTGCGTGCGTGCATTTGTGTGTGTGTGTGTTTGTTTATAGAAGTGAGAGAGTGTGGCAGAGAGAGAGACCGATATATAACACATTGGTTTGTGGAAAATATATCTGTTGTGTGGTTGTCAAGATGGAATGTTTATGTGGTCCCAGCTGTTAGTTTGAGATAAGAATCTTCATTCACATTTACTCAAACCATATTCAAAGCCCTGTCCCATAACCCCTGCCTCGCACACAACTTTGCTTTATTTGAACATCTCCACATAATACACAGCACTTTTTATGGGCTCGTTGTTTGTGGATGTGGGTATTTGATGTAATGTAAAAGGTTATGAGGACCAGTCTGAATGACGATATAGCCTACTGTTGATACATTTTGTTATTCAGCAAATTAACTGTATACAACTTGGTGAAAGTAGGCTATGATCCAAAAACAATTAGGTAATTGAATTGGTGTTTAGTATAGGCGATGTTCCATTCTCATTTCACATTTTCTATCCCAAGTGGTCATATGGTGTAACCTAATTGTGCTTATATCAATCAGGCCTAATTGAGATCAACTAGCGTCCTTGGAGCATATACAGGTTGCAAGGTCAAACTCACCTCTTGACCTCATATCCTTTATGGATGTTATCTGTTTTTCCTGGTTGACCAAAGACCACCTCACCACAGAGACATCCAAAATCGATGGATGTTCAAAACAACACAATAGTGCCACACCATATGTTACTCTGTCAATATCAATTTAAGCTTAGCTATTCTAACACCTCAATAATGCATAGACATTTGTTTAAGCATTTATATTGCTTAAAAATATTTGTCTGAATACTTTAAACTTTTAATCAATTCTCAATTACATTTTCTAAGTACAAACAACAACAAAAAAGATACCGTGCTGTTCCCAGGATGTAACCTCATGTTAACTGCCAGTGTCTATTTCAGTGTCCATTGTGGGTGATTTATAAAGTTTGCAGGCTTCGTTTCCATTCACTGTTTGTAAGACCTTGTATTTGTAGTGGATGAGCCATTGTGCACATTGTAGCCATTGTCTACAGCCCATAGAATATCCTGTCATTGGCATAAAGAACAACAGGAATCGGCATCCACAACATAATGCATGACATGTCAATAGTACATATGCATGCTCTCTCATGGGTAGACAAAATGGCTCAGTCAATGGCACTCCTCTATAATTTCTTTATAGGAAGGATTTGTTTAAGTAGGGAGGTTTGACATATTTCCTGTATAGTTGAATAGTAGTTTACATTTGAGCATTGCAGCTGCTTTCTTTACCTCAATGACAGGTTAATTTGGTTCTCAAATGTGAAACTTTTGCTATTTTCACAGCCTTTGTAGAAGGTGATGAAGTTACAAAATATTTGGCATATTCAGACTTGTGTAGTGCTATCTAAATTTTCCCATCCAACAAACTTCTTATTAGCACTTCAGAACTACAATTAGAGACCCTGGATTGACAGGGGCACCTACTATCCGCTGCCCTGAGGGATAGAGAGTTTCTCATTTTACCTCTAATTATGTCTTTGTTACGGTGAATACTCCCCTAAAGCAAACATACCATGTCAGATATTTGAGCGCAACAGGCTTGGACTTGAATGTCAACGCTGTCCTTCTAAGGTTACTCTCCATGCGCTGGTTTAGTTGAAAGCACACTTTTAAAGAGCTGCTGTTTTTTTTGTTTAGTTTTTTCAGAAAAGGGGGAAGGTGATATGGGGAAATTGGAGACATGTTTTAAACCTGGTTTGATCTAGGATAGGAGTCATGGGACAAACACTGATGGGTAGACTAATGGCTGCTATGTGGCCCTCTGTTATTTAAATTCTATTTTTCCTCTGAAGTTGGTCACAATGGGCCTCATTGTGTAATTTGTCATTAACATGTGTTGTCCTGCTGTGTGTTGTGGACAGTTATAGTTCTCATCTCTGTCTGGGTTTAGACCCTTGATTTGTTTAGTTTGGTAAAAATGAATGTGCTAATGGCGAATATTTGGGTTGCTTTTGGTGTGAATGGGCCATATGTCTGCAATTCGTCTTGCTTTTTACATTGTGAATTTGTTACATCATTGTTTTCCAATGTACTAGAGAGCACTTTCAAAAGTCTTGAAAGTTTTGATGGAGGAAAACTTGCCTTTGTGTGGATGGGATATGTAGCGTAAAAGTAGCTTTTTCAAAAGAAAATGTTTTAATGGATGTGGCCTAAAACTTGCCTGCAAGCCAGTGTGACAACATCAGTCGTAATATGTGTAATTGTTCAGATCTGTTAATTACAAAGATTGTTACATGGCATACAAATGAAAATCTGGCCCAATCTCTATAAAATGTTTTTAAAATGTTTTATTCTGCAATCTAAGGGAATTCAAAGCTATAGCTTGATCTTGAGATTTTTCACAGGTTACAGGCAGAGAAATATGTGTGTAATGTGTCAGTATCTCTTGTAACATTAGACACCTTTTCATTACATTAAATGCAAATGTCACAGTAGGGTCAGGCTAGAGTGTTCAGGGGGTTATGAAGATGGCCCAGGTAATAAAATCTGTAATTAGTAAGATTTAGGCTATGGTGTTTAAAACCGAGAGGATATGCTGCTTTGTCTGAATTAGCTTGTCAGCATTGAGCATTTGACCTGTTCTGCTAGCCTTGATTTAATTAAAGACAGTTGGCCATACAGCGTATAGACAGATTGGGTTTAGTGATTGTAGTCGTTATGTATCACCTAAAGGCCAGGTTAATTGAAAGAGTCAGTCATGGGAGGATAGACAGGGACTCAATTATCACTATCCAATTAGTGGAGAGATTATTTTCTGCTAGTTGAATTCAGAGAATGATGGATTAGTTGGCTCTATCCAAAACAGTGCCTTTTTCAGTATTTTTTTTTTTAAGCAGAAAACATATTTTGTTGGGTTTATTATTGCACACTGAATGTAGATCTCAATATTGTCTTATTCAAAAATCAACACACTCCCATGTAAAATATAGTTGCCTTTACTTCACAATATTTTGGTAGGCCTGTAATATTACATGTTTATTTCAGCAAAGTTATAAATGATTCCAATAACAAAGCAACATGAGCTACAGCACAGTATTACAATGAGAATTTGTGAAAGAAATATGTTTCACTGTCATGAAAATAATGCCACAAAAAAGCTCAAAAAGCACCACGGAGCGCAACTTGCATAGTTTTCCATTAAATTCGACAAAAATCATTATCAAAAGAACATGTATGATTTACTCTATCATCACTATTATGATATATTGTGTATGTGTATCTAATGTATTTTTAGTTACAAGTATGTCTTTGTGGTCGCCATTTCGAAACGGTCAGTTTGCGCAGTTACTCCAATTCCATATAATTACATGCAAAGTGCAAACTCATCAATGTCACTTTGTTCATTCTTGAAGAAGTACAAAAACCATCATAGCTTTTGTGTGTATGGCAACTAGATTCACAACTTGGGACTGCCACCTGCACTAATCGATGTGTCCGTTGTGTGATGTCTGTGCCATGTCCTCTCGTGGCGCTTCTCGTATGATGTGCAGCCGGGTTCAGTAAATGTTATATTGCCCCCTTACGGTCTCCCAAAGTTATTGCATCAGACTACATTAAACAAAAGTCCAACTGACAGTGAATTGGAAAGCAAACAAATTAGGCTTCCAAGTAAAATTTTGGCTAATGTTAATATTGATACCTCAAAAACATCAACAATCAATGTATCAATATTTAATGACATTCCTATTAGCTGAAGTTTTTTGTGGAATATTTTTGAATTCAGTAAATAAGTAGTCATTTAGCTGATGCTATATGATGCAACTTAAAGCTAGGGTATAGTTTTTCTGCATGCTGTTCCGTCTTGTGCCAGGTCGAGCGCAGTCTTTCACAGTATTCTCTTTTGACCATAAGCCAGTACAGACGTGTGAGACGCATGCACTTTATACTGCTTTGAGATTCTTTTTTTAGCACAATTAATGGCAGGTGCATTTGCTTAAGATGCACAAAGATGCGGATTGTCCCCATGTCTAGAAAAACCAGGCTGCATACGGACAGTCCGTGCATACTGTGTTGATGACTGAATTTACGATGTGTACACTATGATTAGTGTACACATTAACCCTCTGGGGTTGACGGACATGCCAGCGCATCCTGCTGGATATTTTTGTCATTACAGCGGAAACAACTTAAAATATTCATACAGATATGTGTAAGACATCATTAGAGACTATAAAGGGGTCTACTTTTATTTGTGTACACTCACAATAACAACAAAACCTTGTGCTTTTGTAAAGTAAAGAAAATAAAAAGGGTGAGCTATCAGACGTCTCTGTGTTCACGAGCATATTTCAGAAACACGTCAAAAATGAACTGAAACTCCACGAATACTTATCACACAAACATGAAATATATGTCTAAAGAAAGCTTAAGATGTCTACTTTTTAATAAAATATTTCAAATTTAAAACAAATATTCTCCTGGAAACTCCTGGATAGTAAGGAAGAGTTAACATTTTCATGAACGTTTGTATTTTGAAGAGAAACTTGATCCAGCCGAGGATACAAGTTCGGACGAGTAAGTAATTTAGTTTTCATTAGTTGACATGCTATTTTATATAAACATGTACATATTTTACTAGTGGGACTCAGGGTTTCCCGCAGAAAATGTGTTAGTTAAGGTGGTGGTGGTGGGGGGGGGGGGGTGTATTTGGAATTGCATAACTCCTGACACAAATTAAGACAAATACTGAAACTTGAGTCATATCTTTTTAATGATGTATTAGTTTGTCAAGGTAATAACATTACATCTAATAGTCCGTCAAAATGTGCAAAGCTTATTACAATCACTGCTTATGGCAGAGCTGACACCTAGCATCGCTACAGGCTATCCTCCTTGGTTTAGAAAAAAACAATTCAAGGGCCCTTCGGTAATTGCACTCTTTTACGAGTGGACCATTTATGCATATTTTCATGCAGGCTGTCAGACTGTTCCCCTGCAGACTGTTCCGCAAGTCTGTCTTGATCTATACATGGAAAGTGAATGAAGTTTAGATTAGCGTCGAGTCGCTCCTTTACTGTCGAGTCGCTCTACTAAAATTCGCGCTGTGAACATAAAGCCCACCTACTTTCATTTGATTGGTCATCTCAAATATTCTGACATTGACGAGCAGTGACAGACCAATGAGGTTCAGATGAACACACAGACACACACACACACACGCTCGGCGCCGCTGCGGAAGAACGCGCTGATAACAATACTGAAGCGAACATGAAGGCTTATCACATATTTAAAGATGGAAAGGGAGAAAACAGGACAGAGTAGCACGGCGAATATCGCTCATATATATTTTTTTGACGACGTAGTTAAGGCGGCAGGCGTGTGTTGCTTAGGCGGCCGCCTTAGTTTCAAAGTGCTGCGGGAAACCCTGGGGACTGTTTCCAGACTTGTCAGCAAGGATTCAGAGTATTGACATTTGAAATATGTCCTAATAAGCGAGTTTTAGTTACATGTAAATGTTGTTTCGGCTAAAGCAGGAATTTAAATTGTATGCTGTATGATATAAATATGATATGTAATATGATATAAAATGATCATCAATGCTTGTGCTTGAAAATATCTGTTCAGGTGTAAAAAAAATAAAATGCACTTTTAAATATGACCATATTAAAAAATCAGCATAGTATAATGATTTCTGAAGGATCATGTGACACTGAAGACTGCAGTAATGATGCTGAAAATTCAGCTTTGATCACAAATTGCATTTTACAATATATTCAAATAGAAAACTGTTCTTTTAAATTGTAAAATGAGTTCACACAATGTTTTTACTGTATTTTGGATCAAATACATTTCTTGGTGAGCAGAAGAGACTTCTTCTAAAACTTTTAAACGGTAGTGTAGGTATAAAATTAAGTCTTTATGTAAAGAAATTGTGTAGTCAGATTACTTCTCTTAACTTAACTTGATTTTGATCATTTAAGTCTCCTCACATTAATTCTCTTTCTGTCACATTCCTCATTGATAGGCCCAGGGGAGGGGTCTTTTGTCTCCTCGTGTGAATTACCTCAATATTCATGATAGTTCACGCCTCCTCGCATATGACATTTCTAACAGTAAAAGTGTCGTACAAAAGTTAAATGAGTATATTGTTTTGTATGAATAAGTGATCAGGATGGTATTCACATCATTTTGTAGCAAAAACTCTAGGCTACAAGATCCAGTTCTCAAAAGTCTTGTGGACAAATGTTTAGTATGTGTTAAATGACCTTATTTCAATGACTTAAATTTATTTTATTTTTTTCAAAAACCATGCATAAACGTTATTTTCTCAAAAATACAAACATGTACACACATGTTGCTCACATATTATTGTAGCCCAGTTTGTGCTGAATACAGTGTTATCATACATTAGCCATTAATATGTTTTTAAGCAACTGAAAAAAGCACAAATGTCAAGGCATGTCAAAACTTCTCCAGGGCCCAAAACACCCTCAGACCCCAGAGGGTTAAGTGATGTGCAGTATGTGCATGGGTGGGATTTCATGTCATCTTTCAACTATTGAGGGATGAAGTTCTGCAGGTGTGTCATATAGACTCTTGTTGTTGCATGTAGAATGTTAGACTGTGCAGATGTGTGTATGGATTCAACTAGAATCGTGCTGGTGTGTATTATTGAACTGCCTTGTGTGGTCTGAAGGGCCCCCTCCAACGGGGCCCCCACAAGCATTGAATTCAGCAACTGCTGAGTTTCTTGAATAGAGTTGTCACTTCAAACAATATACTGGAGGGCATTTGTACTCACTACTGCATTTTTATCATGGTCTTTGAAGTGGCATTTACAGAAGATCAAATTTTCATTCTTCATATGAACAATCTGTTTGATCCCAAGTCGCAATAAGGTATGAACCTTTGTGAACTGACTTGGGTAAACATTACGTTTTGTTTGTAATTCTTCTTGATCTCTTGCATGTTGGGAAATCCCCCAGCTAATTACTGGATTTCACACATTTCCAAGGGATTTACTCCAAATATTGATCTTCAAATGGCTTGTCCTGGCAGTAAGGAAGTTTGGCGATCAAACAGTTTGGCGATCAAACTGAGTTTTATAAGGGAAAGGGAATGAAACTTTATCCCTGGTTCTCATTTTTCAGCTCTAAGTGTTGGCATTTCCAAACAACAGAAAAAAGCAAGCCCAAAGAAATTAGTGCAATATCAACTTGCAACATAGTGGTATTTTTCTGTGCAAAAAAAAAAAAATAGTGAAAGTGTACTTTTGCAGTATGAAACTGTAGCTTGAATGCTTGTATTGTGTTTCTTGTGATGCTCTTCCCCTAGATGGAGTAGCTTGGGAATGTCTGGATATGAATCTCAGTGAAAGGGTCCAGTCTTTTCTCTTACTTATTATGTAAGGCCCTATGATGCTTTTTGGGATTTTACCTTTCATTTAGTGTGTAATATGGCTGTTTGTGTGCATGTAAAATGTCTGCAAAGTTACAAATCACAAAGTCCACGCAAAAGGGAGTTATTCTCTCCCACAAACAGGTTGTTTGTAGTCACTGTGGCTGAAACTAACTTTCTCTTAAAGCTGCTGTAAGTGACTTTCATTTATTCTACAGGAATGATAACAATGAAATACTTTCAGCTTACCTGTGTTAATCAATCAGAAAGCTTAATAGCAGTTCTATCAAAACAGTGCTTGTTTGACATGTCATCTTCTAGCACAGTCAGTGGGGTGAGTTCAATAGGGCACTTCCAGGTTCTTTCGAGCAGCAGATTTCAATGGTGGAAATAGGCAGTACTGGTGTTTTAATAATCTTTTAAGCTTTATAGAATGTAATAATGTATTTTAATACAATATATAATATGGTTTATCTATGGTTTACAATGAAGAAATTATGTGGATTCTTTTCTGAAATATCAGCAATTTTTATTTTTTACTTGGTTCAATGAAGCCTGTATGATTATGATTTTATGGACATGTAACAGGTTGATGAATACACATCCTCACATTTAACACACTTCTAAAGCCTAAGACATGTGATCTATAAAAATAAAAACTACCACTAGGCATGCAATATGTGTCTTTACTGCTTACATTTACATTTATGCATTTGGCAGACGCTTTTATCCAAAGCGACTTAAAGTGCACTTATTACAGGAACAATCCCCCCGGAGCAACCTGTATTAAGTGTCTTGCTCAAGGACACAATGGTGGTGGCTGTGGGGATCGAACCAGCGACCTTCTGATTACCTGATTACCAGTTATGTTCATTAGTCCACTACACCACCACCACTCTAAATTATTTACCGAATTAATAGATAATAATATTCTTCAGTATAATCATATTCCATATCAAAACTTAATAACAGCTGTTTTCGATTGAGCAATCTTATTTACTGCATTTAAAAATTCTAATTTTAGCAGTATGACATTATTTTTATTCACTTATCCTTTCAAAAACAGTAGTCCATGCGCGGTGGTGGTGAAGATGGGATCTGTTGTATCATATATATATATGGTGGGCTTGATCACCTAAGATCATTGTTAGATCATATTTCACCTCATATCTGTCACAGTGACGGCACTTTTGAAAGTAAAATAATCAGTCAAAAAAAAAAAAGTTAATATCAAACAACAGCTGCTGCGAGTCACTTGGGTCTAATAGAGCAGACACGATAACAATGACTGTGACCTGTGAATTATTATTTATGTAAAATCCTGTGTTTTTTCCTGATGCAACTATCTGGTGTAAATGAAAAGAAGCCCCACTCTCCAATAATCTGTGCGAAAAGGGGTGTTCCAACCCCACAAACAGCACTTTTTGGGCAGTGTCAGCGCATTTCTTTTCTGGACAACCAAGTGAACCCGGAAGGGGCGGAGTGTTTGTTTGTAAACCGTAATTTCATGTATTGGTGAAGAAAGAACTTCAGCTGAGGAAATGACTTTGCTGATTTTGGTGCAGATCAGTTGTATGTTATTCGAAGGCAGAAAACAACACAATTTGCTCATGGATTGTTCTAACTATACGAGCTCTGCATTGCTTCACTTTCATCCTTATAAACTCAATGTAAAGCGTAATCATATTTACACTGAGGAGAGATGTTGTGAATAAATATACGATTAAGATTATTTGGTTTGTCTAATATTTTCCTCGCGATCGCATATTTTTAATATGTTTGTTCAGTGCCAGATTTAGGCATGGGTGACATACACCCCGATTTCCTGTAAAGCTGCTTTGAAACTATGTGTGTAGTGAAAAGCACTATACAAATAAAAAGACTTGACTAGGTCAGTAGACCACAGTCTGACCAAACTCGGAAGTGTGATAAATGCCTACAGGACAATTCTTCCTGCTTGTGTGTGTTTGTGTATGCAGGCCTCTAGACGTCTCAGGAAATGGAAATGAGCTAATAGCTGGACACAGCCCTTTGAGGTTCAGTCTTCCTGCTGGGTCTAAAGAAGACTTGCAGTCAGATAAAGCATTATGGCTTCCCGTGTTCATGTTGTCACCACATGAAATGGCTTTATAGAGTATAACTACAAATGTGGTGCTTATGTTTACAATTTTTCTTAAGACTGAAAGAAATTGTTTAAAATTATGTTTTGGGATGAGTATGGGCAAAAATACATGTTTTTAAAACAGACTTGTCGGTGGGTTGCCTGAACGACTAGTCTACTAAGTGGTCAAAAGAAGTAGGCTGGTTTCATGTTCACTTGATGTGTTACTTTTGTTGTGTTTACATAAGACCATATATTTGGGGTGCAACTCAGGGGTCTTGGGATGTTATTTTAAAAGTTAAATAACTGAATCTCACGTGGATAGTTGCTGGATTACTAGCCACTAGGCAAAATTTCAAGAGGTCTGGCATATCTGGTTTTGCCCTTGAAAAGAGTGTGGTGTGATATATGTCAAATTGTTGATAAATGCAACTGTATTGCACATAGAGAAAGGATTCCTTCTGCCATGCCTTATTTGTTTTAGATCATGCAAGAGGGTGCTGAAACTCTTGCATCTTGGCAGTAAATGGCCATTCTCAATGACCCATTTTAAACTGATTCTCCTTTTGGATTTTTTGTATGATTCCCTCTGCCCAGCCCGGAGTGGGCACCGCTGTACTGCCATACACTTTAAGACAACGAAATGACACGAAGTAGAATAATGAATGGAAATATGGAATAAGTTCACCTTAAATGAAAATTCATTAGTCATTATTTACTAATGTCAGTCCAAACGTTGAAAAGAGTTAAGACCTGTAAAAACATTTCCTTTTGCACTCCTCAAATTCATATGGGTTTGAGGTGACATTAGGGGAGTAGGCCTAAATAATGTCAGAATTATCATTAATTACCTAGACTGTGGTGGCCACAGTTTCATAATGAACCAACAATATTTTTACACTTCTCATAAGAACATAAAAGATCTGTAATGTTGTATTTTGTGCCCATGCTTCTACAAAGTATCTCTCACTCCCAGTCAGTCAGCCGCAGCCCAACCCCTCCGTTGTATGTGTGCATGCTCAAACACGCACACTGTGTAACCGTTCACGTTATTACTGTCGGCTCTGACAATGTAACTATTTTCAGCATCTGAAGAGCAAGTTCAATACAGGTATCCACTTTTGCTTCATTTCTTTGATTTGCTCACAGAGCTCGACATTAACACTTGTCCAGAGTAAGTGGTTTTTTGAAGGGGCAAGTGAAAGAGATTTTCACTCGCACCACCGGACAAGCGGACTGATTAAAACTAACTCAGTCTAAAATAACCATATATATTTGTGATTAGCCTAGGCCTGTGTCACTTATTAGAAAGTTTATATTTTTATTTTGCTGTTGACAGTTGACACAGACAGTGATGTCTAAAGTGAATGTAAACCGTGGAGAAATAAGTGTAAGTTAGACCTGCTGCTGTCTAGTGTGTCATTATATTAATCAGACAACCATAACAAGAACTAATTGGTTTTAGGACCCACACAGACCATAAGGTGAGCATTCCCTGCTGGCCTCCCTAATACCACTTCCATCAGCAACCTTGGTTTTCACCAGGAGGTCTCCCATCCAGGTACTGGCCAGGCTCAACCCTGCTTAGCTTTAGTGGGCATCAGGCAAGAGCTGAAGGGTGATATGGCTGCCTAAATTAACATATTGGTTTTTTGGTTTTGAAGCTGGTATTGAGAATCGTCAAATTTCAAAACGACTACTGAAATTTAAGTACTGTGATAATGTATAGCCTTTATTTTACATGGTAGATCTTGCTGCAATAACATGATGAAAAAGTCGATCTCATTCCATAGAACTATGAGCATCCCTCTGCTGTTAATGGTGGCAACAGCGGCTTTCTTTGACTACCAAACATAACATAAAATAATTATCATATGACAATAGCATCCTCCACTACCCAGTGCAGTTTACATTTTTGTCACAGAGAATTTAGTTGATTGCATAGGTAATCTATTAGATTGGGCATTGATTGTAATCTTAGGAAACATACAACAGAAACTTTGACATGTTAATTGAGCATGTAACTTAAATGTCCTTGATGGCTCAAATGTATGCCCTAGTCGATTTAGTTTTTTGACCATTTGTGAACTGCATTAAACTCTGTCTCATTTACCATGATTTGTGGGTGTGACTTTTTTGCTGTGTCATCGCCATTCATATCTATACCATGTGTTTATGATTAAATAACTACTAGAACACAAAGTTCTTCATAAATCTAGCCTCTTAATTTTGCTCTCAAAGTGCACCAGATTGAGTCACTGTACAAAAACTTTCTTACCGGGAGCATGCCCCCGGACCCCCGTAGAGGGTCCAAGTTCCACCCACCTAAGTCTCCAGAATCCTGTGAGAAACAATGAACTCCCTTTGACTTTGTTCAACTTACTCTGGCCTCTTATACAGAAATCCTTTATAACTGAATTATATTTTGATAGAAATCCCCATTACTATGAAAGGTTTTAGTTATGCAGTTATATGTTCCAGAAAGTAGGCATCCTACTGAACATCAAAGATAACTATCAAAACTATACTTAGTTTCTTTTTATTGTTTGCTTCATGGCAGAGATGGGGCTGTAGTTTACGTCCTGTGTTGCTTTGTTGTGAGAACGGTGTGGTTCACAGGGTGCAACTTAACAAGATGGCTTGTTAGAGGTAGAAGGCAGCCTAATCTGCTTTTTGAGCTGTTAGAAGTGAGTAGACTCTCCCTGATGGACTAAAGTTGATAAAAATCAATCTGGCCATGGGCGATCACATTTCATGCATCTGTGTTCTGATCCCTTGCATAAGGACCGCCGACTGACGTCTCCCAGCTGTACTGAACTGTATGAAAATGGGATATTCCCTTGGCCACTGACCACCTGCCTATAAGAGCAACAGTCACTATCTGTTATGTGAATGAAAGGGAAGTTTTGTTCCCATAGGAGGGTCTGATTTTTTTTATGAAAGCTAAATCTTTCTTGAGTCATTCCTACTTATCAATGTGGCGGCACAATTATAATTTTTTCATATTGCTATTGCTATTATTAGAATGTATGTTATAATATTCATTTTAAGTCAATTTTGCCATGTCGGGCAGTCAGGACGCTCAAAAAAACAAATTATTTATAGCACCACAGAGACAGTTTTGACAGTTTTTGGGGAATCAGCCTATGGCTTACATATACAGTAGTTGTTTCTGCAAGTTCAGCTGGATTTGGAGAAAGTAGTTTACCATTGAAAAAGTTTTACACTTCAGCTTACAGTTTTTCACCATTTTAATGGCCTTTTATCAGTGTGACCATTACGTTTTTGTCATGTCAGTTACCGTCATTAATTTCAGCACCTCACTTTGGTAATTGAGCATATATGAAAGTCTGGTGTGTGTTTTCTGTGCAGAGTTGTTAAGCACATGGCAGTGATGAATAACCTTGTGCATTAACACAGGTCTCCTGACAAATGCTGCTATTTCAGGTACCTCTGATGAGCAGCTCTGCATACGGGATACTGGTTCAGTGTGTCCCACATAGCTTTTGGCACAAGCTGTATGTGGGAGAACAAGTGTGGCCTGCTTCTGGAACTGATACCAGAACATTGGAGACATCTGTTTGATGACTTGTTAATGGTCACAAAATGTGTTGTTCATTTAAATTATCCATTTAGCAAAAATGTTGCCCTTGTTACTTTTTTTGCTAGTGCCACATGGATTAGATGCAATATTTAATTTGATGTGAATGAAAACGATGCTGTGAGATGTACAGTCCATTCAATATACAGTACATCATACTCTTGTACACCTGTGAGTTGTACCCAATGAAACCTTTAAAATGTAATCCTTTTTCAAATTTGTAGTGGAAAAATGTGGGAAAAAAAGTGGAAAGCTTTCTATTTCAGATAAATGCTGTTATTTTGAACTTTCTATTCATCAAAGAATCATGAAACAATTTGTACATCTATTTTCAACATTGATAATAATAATAAATGTCTCTTGAGCAGCAAATCAGCATATTATAATGATTTCTGATCACTCCCCCGAGGCAAGTTTTTATATATATGTATATAAAATTTGCCTCTGTGGCGTTTACCATTTGCATTGATAGCCTTGGCACATTACCATATGAATAGCGCCCTCTGCGTGTGGGTGTGATCATATTAGGGATAATTAGCTGAGCCAGGTGAAACTATACATCACTTTGTTTCATACAGATTACAATGTAGAAGAATATTTGTTTTAAATTTGAATTGTTTTATTTAAAAGTAGACATTTTAAGGTTTCTTTAGACATATGTTTCATGTTTGTGTGATAAGTATTCGCTGAGCTTCAGTTCATTTTTGTAACGTGTTTCAGAAAGATGCTCGCGGAGACAGCGTGAAAGGGAACCCTGTTTATTTTCTTTATTTTACAAAAGCACAAGGTTGTTTTGATATTGTGAGTGGACACAAATAAAAGTAGACCCTTTTCTAATGATGTAGTTTCTAATGATGTATTACACTTATCTGTATCCTCAAAGATGAAACAAAAGATGTTTCCGCTGTTATGTGGAGAAAATCCAGCAGGATGCGATGGCGCCGTCGACCCGAGGGTTAAGAGCTAATGAATAATCATTGCAGTAATTGCCCGAACAGTCAAATGATCCCTCTAATAATTGCTAGATTAGTCGATTATCAAAAGAATCGTTAGTTGCAGCCATATTTGAAAGCAGTCAATATTTTAGATTTTTCCATTTGGTAATGCTGCTGACACAGGAATTACACAGTTCCCCTTTGATATAGCATCTTTGATGCATCTATAGCATCTACTTGAACATCTGTTGTTTTGGGTCTTTGTCAGAGAGATAAAGTCATTTTTCTTTCCCTAGACTTTTAATGGAGGTTGTGCAAATTCAATAACTCTATCCCAGTAAGCTCTAAATTGCAACTGTCCCTGTTGCATGACTTTGCTCACATTCTTTCCAGCACTAGGAAGAATAGCATGGAATCTTGCATATAGCTCATCCCAGTCATTAGCTATCTTAGGAACCCATCTGTGGAAACTGAATTGTTGAAGTTAACTGTAGAGACATACAGCGGAGGGCTGATTAGCTTGGATTCCACCTTCAGGTCTTGTTTTTGTAGTATCAGAAGGTGCACAGGTGCTCACATCTATCTATCTTTGTGTTTGAAGTGGATCACAGGGGCTTTGATCCAACACACAGTCTCACGCATGCTTTAATACACTGGCTCCATGCAGATGCTTACCATACACATGACCTCACAGGGCCAGGAATGCTCTTTGTAATCATGGAAGTGTCACTTGATACTGGCGACAAGGAGAGACTAGTACTGAAAGTTAGAATTACTCTTTGAATGTCTGTAAGATAATGGTATAGTTAAAGTACACTCAAAAAGTTAAGGTTTATGCATATCAATTAAAAATTGTCCAAATGAATTGAGTAATCTTTAGTAAAGTAAAATAAAATAAAAATCGGAAATATTTATAAATGGTTTTATTAATTAATTTAATTCTGTTAAAAATTACACAATTCCGTTTAATTTAAATGTATTATATTTATAATAGGCTTAATTGGATAGTTCACCCAAAAAATATAATACTCTCATTATTTACTCACCCTCATGCTATCACAGATGTGTATGACTTTATTTTTTCTGCAGAACACAAAGATTTTTAGAAGAATATTTCAAACAATGCAAGTGAATGGGTAGCAATATTTTTAAGCTCCAAAATGTTCAAGGTTTTTAAAATATGCAAAAATATTTTTTTTTTAAAGTTTTGCAAATCCCAAATCCCAAATTTCCAGCAGTTGGGAAGCATATGCAGTATGTCTGACGAGAGTTGACCAAAATGTTCTTATTGGCATTACGTTCTGTAGCTAGTGTCAGGGATCATTGAATTTTTTTAGCTAATGCTCAGATTGTGTGCCTTTTTTTCATTAACTACCTTGTGCCTTTGTCAGCCCATTGATATATTAATGACTATTTCACATCTAGCTCTAGTGCTTGCGCTTGCCATTCCATTCCTTTAAACAGTGTTGTATCGGTAGTTTGACCTTGTTAAAGTTCTAGCCATAGGAGTAATTTCCCTTTTTGCTTTTGTTGAAATGTTAGGGTTATTTTTAAAGCACCTTGCTTGTGCAGCATGCCAAAGTGAACTCATAGTTCAGATATCCCACGTTATGAGAAATACATAAAAAATACTGGGTCACTTGGGGCAGAGAGAGGAAGTTTGAATGTATATCATGGTATGAAGCTGCAGAGCATCTACAGTGTGCTGCAAATTTAATGAGCTCCATTCTCTATGACAAGGGGGCAATCACATGAGGAAACCGGAGGTAATTTGCTTGTTAAATGAAGTGGAGTGCCCCCGTGGCTGTACGAGCTGTGCACACACAGGCTTTAGAGAATCATTAGGTTTGTTTCTGGGACCATTCCTGATTCTGGCTGTAATGAAACACAGGGCAAGGGTAGTTACCTGCCCCACCTGACTTTGCTGGGCCACTAGCAATAGGTTTTCAAAGCACTTTTGATGATCTCTGCTAGTGATATGCAAAAGTATGCATTTTCAAAATGGACTTGACTGAACAGCTAGTTGACTAATTGGTTTTAAGAAAGTCCTGTATAATTAAGTTAATTTCTGCTTTTAATAGACATTTTGTGCCTGTAGATATAGGCTCTTTTTCTTATGAACCATGTTTATTTTGTTTGTTCAGAGATCCGAGCCCAGTTGGTGGAACAGCAAAAATGTCTGGAGCAGCAGACGGACATGAGGGTGCAGCTCCTTCAGGACCTCCAGGACTTCTTCCGTAAGAAGTCCGAGATCGAGATGGAGTATTCACGCAACCTGGAGAAGCTGGCCGAACGCTTTATGGCCAAGACCAGGAGCACAAAGGATCACCAGCAATATAAGTGAGTGTGTTGGGGTTCATTAGAGATGCACCACATTTTAGTGACTATCGGTATTGGACAATATGTTCATATTTTTTTGAATTATTGGTATAGGTCTGACATTGAAAGCAGATGATATCAGGGCTTCTTTTTCTAGCTCAGTCGTAAACTGGCTGTGCCAGGTTACAGATATACTATAATGTTATCCATCTTTTCTATTGTACATATAAAAAAATAATATATATATATTTTCATGTCTGATTTTACTTAAAGCATGACACATCCTATATCAGAGCTTGTTTGTACCAAAGTACACCCTTTAACTATTGAAAACTCATTGAATACACAGACTCTCATGGTCTTAAACCAGCTGTTTGTTTTTTACTGACATTTTCCCGGTTTGGTGCTGTTTTGGGTCCTTGAGCCCTGTGAAATGTTGACTGGTAAAAAAAGATTGATCGTGGTCTCACGATCTCTGGAACATGTGTACCATTTAAGCCCATGGTGTTCTTAATAAGCCCACTATGCTTTTAAAAATGTAAATGCATAACGGCTCAATTTTGATGCATTGTTTTTATTTAGACCTCGAACATAATAAACATTAAATGAAATATTTAATTTCTGAATCTCACAGTTTCTGAATTTCCTCCCTGCAATGAAAATAAATTCTGTATGTAGAGTTGACAAGGAATGTCAGTTTAATGTGTGGTTCAATGGTTATTTGCTCAGTGGGCTTATTGGAAACAATAGGGGTCAGTGGAAAATAAACCAAAATAATATAGAATCAAGGTAAACGCATAATATTCTTTTTTTCCATGAATAAAAAAACATAATATTTTACAATGTAGAGCATGTGTGTTATTGGTGTTAAATAAAGAATAACTATTTTATTTGTTTAAAGCTATGAGTGAGCAGGCTTTTCAATGGCACTGTTCTTTATAAACCCATGTGAAAATAAAGTTAGACTTCTGGATTATAATTTCAGACAGAGGACTAAATTTAGTTTGAGCTCAAGAAGCTTTTTAAATATTGAGAACACATTTTTTTTTAATTAAAGACAATAGATAGTGTAGAGTTATAATATATGCCATCATATCGGTTATCAACCGTAATAAAAATGATAATTTCCCATTGGTATCAACCACAATTTCTACATCTACGCATCCCTAGAGTGCATGCACATATCTTTTGGCTGTCTGGATTGCAGATGGTTCTTGGAGTTTGAATTTAGAATCTGTTGCTCGCCGGCCCAGATCTTCAACCACTATTATATTACTTTAACAACTATTATTATTATTATTGTCTAAAAAAAGTATTATTATTGTACTAAGATTGAAAATATTCACTTCTTTCAAATTCCCTTGTATGCTGAGGCCTGGGTAGCTCAGCGAGAATTGACTCTCTGACTACCACCTTCGGAGTCGTGATTTCGAATCCAGGATGTGCTGAGTGAACCAGGTCTCCTTGGCTCATTTGCTAGGGAGGGTGGAGTCACAAGGGATAACCTCCTCGTGTTCGTGATTAGTGGTTCTCTCTCTCTCTCTCTCTCTCTCTCAATGGGGCTTGTGGTAAATTGTGCGTGGATCGCGGAGATTGGCGTAAGCCTCCACATGTGAGGTCTCTGCCATGTCATGCACAACAAGCCACGTGATAAAATGTGTGGATTGACTGCCTCAGAAGCAGAGGCAACTGAGACTTGTCTTCCGCCACCCAGATTGAGGTGAGTAACTACGTCACCACAAGGATCTACTAAGTTGTGGGAATCGGGCATTCCAAATTGGGAGAAAAGGGGATAAAAAATTAAAAATGGCCTTGTGTGCTGTGACAACAATAGAGTAAATATTAATGTAAAATAGTTCAACGATGGGCAAGGAGGAGGCGAGAACCGGCTTGTCAATGTAAATGATAATTTAATGAAAACTTAAACCAAAACACATAAACAAACACACACGACGGACATGCCCATAATTCTCTCTCTCTCGAACCATCGTCACCGGCCGCCTTTATCCCTCGCGCCTCATCAGGCCGATTGGGGACCGGGCGCGCGATGTTCTGATCGGCCGCGCCCCCCCTCCGCTCCACAATTAAATAGAAAAAAAATCCTGCTTGTCATTTATTCCACGTTAATAAAAGGCATTCAAAGGAGTTGACATTTGATGCAACGCACTTCATTCCGCATCTGAAATGGATTCTTAAAAAAAGAATTGAATTCATTTTGAAAACATTAATGTATTTCTCAATGAATAAGTAAACTTAAGGAATAGAAATGCAATATCCGATCAAGGCAGGCATGACAAGGTAGCCCCTCGTTCTGAATTCATTTCCATATTTTATTCTTTCTCTAAACATATTGGTTCACTCATACTTGTTTTACAGAGACATTCTCTCCTCACTAGTTTCTTAAAATTGGTCTTTGGTTGTACCAAAGCCCTTATCCTAAGAAAATGTAAAGTTAATTACATACATTTATGAAATTGATAGTTCCAACTCTAAATTAGATGAGCCACATTCCAAGCTGTTGTAAAAATGCCCCTACACACACATGCACAAACCTGTGGCCACACACCTAATGAATTCTGTATTAATGCAATGAATCTATATTGCTACAGTGTCTGTACAGGCTAATGAACTAAATAACTTGGTGAAAGTTTACATCATTACAATGCACAGACTCTCATGGTCTTAAACCAGCTTTTGAATATTCTATTGTATTTCTTGTTTGTTGTCTTTTCTACTGCCATTTTCCCCATATGGTGCCATTTTGGGACTGTAAGTCCTGTGGAATATTGATGGGTATAAAGAATAATCGTGGTCTCATTATGTCAAATACTGGATGGAAAAGAAACTCAACATCTACATAATATTACTACAGAAACTGCTTATACAATACTAAATATAAAGTGTTTTTGCCTTTCACTTCTGTAAATTGTCCAATGCCCAGCATAAGAGCCCAAAAATGTGTCCAGCAGTTGTAGTAACTGGAAATAGAGAATCTTAATCGGTGTGCTTGTCAGTTTGTGAACTAGACTTTTTGACTGGTTACCATCCACTTTCATTGTCGGAAAGAGAGAATTTTGGACATTCTACTAAACCTCTCTTTAGGTGTTCTAAGACAGAAACAAAACAGTAATGCAAGTATGATGGAATTTACATTTTTGGGTGAACTATCCTTTTAACAGTTACAGAAATACAGAAGAGCAGTACTACATTATTGATAAAAGAAAGTTTCCTCTTTTTTTCTAGAAAGTCTTAGGGAGATTAAAAAACCTGTGACACGCTGCTGTGAGGTTGGGTGGCCATTTCTAAAGCCAGCTTAGCTCAGCTGTGTGTGTTGGATGAATTGGCATCAAATGAGCTTGCAGATAATTCTTTAATTAGCTGGAATACCCAGACACCCCTGAGTTGTTCAACAGAACATTTTAAAGCTTTCGTAGTGAAGACATATTTACCAGGTCTTTCTAAAAGCTAAACTTGGATAATATATTTTGTAACCACAGGGTTCCAGTAAAGAGGCCCAGTCTATAGCCTGAACATTGTATCCCAGTTTGTTCCTTAGTCCAGTAGTCTGGAACTGATGTCTGACCAATGGCGTCAAGAGGGCACCAGCTGAGCCATTGCAGAGGGTGTGCTTTACCACTTTGTTTAAGTTGGCCGGACATTCATGCTCAGCAGAATTCCACAGAACCAGTGAGAGGGAAGATTAAGTGACTGTTTGTCAAGATACATAAAGTTTGCTCTACCTGTGGGAACATAGACACAGTTCATAGCATAAAACGGAATCAATTTTCACTACAGTACCTGAAGCATTTCTGGTCACTCAAGTTTGGAGGTTGGATATCAGAAAGATTGTCTGCCTCTTCAGATGCGTCAACACATACACACACCCTGTCGAGGACACTGTTGTTGTGGCGACACAGCGGCTTGGGCTTAGTATAGTGCTTTGATTTGTTCAGCTAACAAGCATTACACTATTTGTCCAGGGAGGGATGCTGGGGACAGAATGGAAATTATTTAATTAATGCATCATCCAGCTGCCACTCCTTGGATACCATATTTCCTTTTGATTATTTGTCATTTAGCAGATGCTTGTTATCCAAAGAAACTGACTATAATGACAGATTCCCTGGAGAATCTCAGAGTTAAGAGTCTATTTCAGTACAGTTGTGATGGCTCGATCACAGCAACTCTTTAGTTTATGGATCATACCTAACATGGTTTGAACCTTTGAATCTGGGGGAATCTTCATCTGAGATCTTTAACCGTTATGACGGGTGATCAGTTTTAACAGGGGATCAGACAACTTTGACTACTGTGGGGAAAAAATAAAATTATTTGTTCACCAAAAATACTTGAAATGATTAATGTATTACAGTATGTAAAATTAAAATGTAATTACAGGTATAAGACTCTAGACATCATTAATTATCATTTTAATGGCTTTGCAATCACATCCAGAACAACAAAGTATGCAAATACATTATTAATTTACTATATGCATGTAAATAAAGTTCAGGCCTGACCTAAAATGCAACACTTGATATTATAAATATTCAATATACGTAATATGGTGCAGGTCCATTTTTCATCTTTCTATCCATCAAGGGTTGCTTGGCCTAAATAAATTGAGGACCCTTACAATACGGCTATTGCCCCATTCCTCTATTTAACGCATATAAAGCATCAGAGATTCCAACTGCCACAATAAGTTCAGTTTGGTTTCAAAATATTACAGATTTTGCCAGCATGATCAGTTCAGTTGATGACCTTGTTGGTTGTCAAACCCTCCTACACGGCTCTTAAAAATCAATGAGCTGTCAATACAATGTTTGCGATATGCATGATGTTTAAACCAACACAGAATTAAGTAAATCTGGCTACAGTGTTGATGTTTACTGTATTGAAAGTAGTTTTATTTATATTTACACTTTTGTTGACCTATTTGTTGGGTGATCATGAGCTCTAAATGATTTTGTGGGTAGGGTAACCAAGTGTAATTCATTTGTGTAGCAGTCACTAATGTAGCTATAAAGACCTGCTAACACCGTGGAAGGGAACACTGTCAAACCATAATCCAACCGTAAAAATGTATGGTATTTAAGGCTTGGTGCACATCCAGTGACAGTGAGACTCATGTAGCCTACATCCTAATAACCAAGTAAAAAGCAATCTTTTCTTTTGAGCTTGTTTTGTTTAAATGCTACAATTAAGATTATAGGCCAGTTTCCTCTTTCTGTTTTGTCTCCATACATTTGATTTGACAAAGGTGTTTTTGATGCCTTCTCTCCATTACAAGTATTTCTCTATACACTTAAGTATTTTTAGATGTTGATTAAAAGCTCTGCTACTGTACAGCACACAGTAGTTCTGCTTGGCTGCGGTGTCAATGACCACATTAACGTTCACTTAAGAAAACTGTTTATTCCAGGGTTTTAGCAGAAATTGGCAATCTGAAACATTGTGTAAAGAAGAATGCTGATTTCCTTACGCTGTTTACGGGATTAAGAGAAAGTGGTTTAACACACTGGAATATGCGTCTTAATGTGCTCATATAAACAAGCTGTGTTCTGATGGGTGTATGAAGAGTGCACATGTGTGGAACAGACTGGGAAAACAAAGATCATAAGATGGAGTCCAACAATATGTCAACACAATGGAAACAGAATTCAAAATTTCTGGGAGTGCACTCAGTATAGTGGGAAAATCACATACACAATAACGCTATTAAACCGCTATAAAAAATGTACTGCGCTCCTGAAATAGAAAACAAAAAGTATAAAGTATTAGTATTATCTTTAAGTGGTAATGGTGTTAATCATTTTAGGGACTGTCCTTCATTTTCCGTGTTTTAGACATGTGATTGTGGCATCAGCTCAGTTCACTGAGCTCAAGCGGGGAAATCCCCAATACTATTATTGAATTATTGAAAAGATTCTTTCTTGATTTTTCTTTTTGAAAACATTGTTAGTGCACTGTTAATGTCTTGCAGTATTATTTTTTTCTCACATTTTCGAAAAAGTATAATTAAAAATAATTGAATTATGTCATAATATTCTCTTTATCGTTAATGAAATAAAAATACCCCTAAAAATGTCTCCATTATTTTTGTTAACGAGATTAACAAAGAGCATGATGGTTTTCAAATAACGTATTATTTTGACAGCACTTAACAGGGTGGGCTGGAATGCTGACAGGGGGTGCTGCAGAACCCTCAGCACCCCTACTTCCCGTGGCTATGCCTGTAAATTATGTAGATCCTACTCTGCCCGGATTTTCAGCATTCTTCACTAGCTGGTTCCTCCTCAACTTGTTCAGAAGATTTACAATCACATTCTGCTTTGCGCCAGCATGTGTACTGCTGTGCATTAGAGCATAGAACTTGGCCACTCAGTTGCCCTTTGGAGAGACAGATGGGCAGTTGGAGGCCAATTGTTATTTGATCTTGTCTGATAAGTAGCACTGATTTACTGCAGCCTTGAATGGTCCAGTTGGTCCAGATCTGTCTTTTATATCAGTCCCAATTAGTCATGTCATGTGCTTTTCAAATGAACTCATGCCTTGTGATTGCTGCCTATGATGCTACCATTATAACATTTGTTGATCACCCCAAATTGACTGAATGTCTATTCTTGAGCCCATAGAAACATGTAAAACTCTGGGCTTCCTGCTGGCCTCAAGGACACCATGGACAGTTTCCTACTTCCTGGACCCGCTACTCTCTCACTCCAGTTAAACCTAGTTTTGTTTGTAAATAGTAGTCCCCAGATTGCTTCTTTATCTAGGCCCTTTGAAATCGGTTTTATTTTTTCTAAATATATATATACACACACACACACACTCACCTAAAGGATTATTAGGAATACCATACTAATACTGTGTTTAACCCCCTTTTGCCTTCAGAACTGCCTTAATTCTACGTGGCATTGATTCAACAAGGTGCTGAAAGCATTCTTTAGAAATGTTGGCCCATATTGATAGGATAGCATCTTGCAGTTGATGGAGATTTGTGGGATGCACATCCAGGGCACGAAGCTCCCATTCCACCACATCCCAAAGATGCTCTATTGGGTTGAGATCTGGTGACTGTGGGGGCCATTTTAGTACAGTGAACTCATTGTCATGTTCAAGAAACCAATTTGAAATGATTCGAGCTTTGTGACATGGTTCATTATCCTGCTGGAAGTAGCCATCAGAGGATGGGTACATGGTGGCCATAAAGGGATGGACATGGTCAGAAACAATGCTCAGGTAGGCCGTGGCATTTAAACGATGCCCAATTGGCACTAAGGGGCCTAAAGTGTGCCAAGAAAACATCCCCCACACCATTACACCACCACCAGCAGCCTGCACAGTGGTAACAAGGCATGATGGATCCATGTTCTCATTCTGTTTACGCCAAATTCTGACTCTACCATCTGAATGTCTCAACAGAAATCGAGACTCATCAGATCAGGCAAAATGTTTCCAGTCTTCAACTGTCCAATTTTGGTGAGCTCTTGCAAATTGTAGCCTCTTTTTCCAATTTGTAGTGGAGATGAGTGGTACACGGTGGGGTCTTCTGCTGTTGTAGCCCATCCGCCTCAAGGTTGTGCGTGTTGTGGCTTCACAAATGCTTTGCTGCATACCTCGGTTGTAACGAGTGGTTATTTCAGGCAAAGTTGCTCTTCAATCAGCTTGAATCAGTCGGCCCATTCTCCTCTGACCTCTAGCATCAACAAGGCATTTTCGCCCACAGGACTGCCGCATACTGGATGTTTTTCCCTTTTCACACCATTCTTTGTAAACCCTAGAAATGGTTGTGCGTGAAAATCCCAGTAACTGACCATATTTTGAAATACTCAGGCCGGCCCGTCTGGCACCAACAACCATGCCACGCTCAAAATTGCTTAAATCACCTTTCTTTCCCATTCTGACATTCAGTTTGGAGTTCAGGAGATTGTCTTGACCAGGACCACACCCCTAAATGCATTGAAGCAACTGCCATGTGATTGGTTGATTAGATAATTGCATTAATGAGAAATTGAACAGGTGTTCCTAATAATCCATTAGGTGTATGTGTATGTGTGTGTATATATACATACATACATACATACATACATACACGGTATCTCACAAAAGTGAGTACACCCCTCACATTTTTGTAAATATTTGATTATATCTTTTCATGTGACAACACTGAAAAAATTACACTTTGCTACAACGTAAAGTAGTGAGTGTACAGCTTGTAAATTTGCTGTCCCCTCAAAATAACTCAACACACAGCCATTAATGTCTAAACTGCTGGCAACAAAATTGACTACACCCCTAAGTGAAAATGTCCAGATTGGGCCCAAATTGTAAATATTTTGTGTGGCCACCACTATTTTCCAGCACTGCTTTAACCCTCTTGGGCATGGAGGGCACCAGAGCTTCACAGGTTGCCACTGGAGTTCTATTCCACTCCTCCATGACAACATCACAGAGCTGGTGGATGTTAGAGACCTTGTGCTCCTCCACCTTCTGTTTGAGGATGCCCCACAGATGCTCAATAGGGTTTAGGTCTGGAGACATGCTTGGCCAGTCCATCACCATCACCCTCAGCTTCTTTAGCAAGGCAGTGGTCGTCTTGGAGGTGTGTTAGGGGTCGTTATCATGCTGGAATACTGCCCTGCGGCCCAGTCTCCAAAGGGAGGGGATCATGCTCTGCCACATTATGTCACAGTACATGTTGGCATTCATGGTTCCCTCAATGAACTGTAGCTCCCCAGTGCCGGCAGCACTCGTGCAGCCCCAGACTATGACACTTCCACCACCATGCTTGACTGTAGGCAAGACAGACTTGTCTTTGTACTCCTCACCTGGTTTCCGCCACACACGCTTGACACCATCTGAACCAAATAAGTTTATTTTAGTCTGCTTGTCTTCAGCAAACTGTTTGCGGGCTTTCTTGGGCATCATCTTTAGAAGAGACTTCCTTCTGGGACAACAGCCATGCAGACCAATTTGATGCAGTGTGCGGCGTATGGTCTGAGCACTGACAGGCTGGCCCCCCCCACCCCTTCAACCTCTGCAGCAATGCTGGCAGCACTCATACGTCTATTTCCCAAAGACAACCTCTGGATATGACGCTGAGCACGTGCACTTAACTTCTTTGCAAGGCCTGTTCTGAGTGGAACCTGTCCTGTTAAATCGCTGTATGGTCTTGGCCACCATGCTGCAGCTCAGTGTCAGGGTCTTGGCAGTCTTCTTATAGACTAGGCTATTTTTATGTGGAGCAACAATTCTTTTTTCAGATCCTCAGAGTTCTTTGCCATGAGGTGCCATGTTGGACTTCCAGTGACCAGTTTGAGGGAGTGTGAGAGCGATGACACCAAATTTAACACACCTGCTCCCCATTCACACCTGAGACCTTGTAACACTAACGAGTCACATGCCATCGGGGAGGGAAAATAGCTAATTGGGCCCAATTTGGAGAGTGGGTGTACTCACTTTTGTTGCCAGCAGTTTAGACATTAATGGCTGGGTGTTTAGTTATTTTGAGGGGACAGCAAATTTACACTGTTACGCTCACTACTTTACATTGTAGCAAAGTGTCATTTCTTCAGTGTTGTCACAAGAAAAGATATAATCAAATATTTACAAAAATGTGATGGGTGTACTCACTTTTTTGAGTTACTGTGTGTGTGTGTGTGTGTGTGTGTGTGTGTGTGTGTGTGTGTGTGTGTGTGTGTGTATATATATACAGTGCATACGGAAAGTATTCACAGTGCTTCACTTTTTCCACATTTTGTTATGTTTCAGCCTTATTCCAAAATTTATTAAATTCATTATTTTCCTCAAAATTCTACAAACAATTGAAATCTTTTCAAATGTATTAAAAATAAAAAACGAAAATCACATGTACATAAGTAATCACAGCCTTTGCTCAATACTTTGTTGAAGCATCTTTGGCACCAATTACAGCCTCAAGTCTTTTTGTGTATGATGCTACAAGCTTGGCACACCTATTTTTGGGCCGTTTCTCCCATTCTTCTTTGCAGGACCTCTCAAGCTCCATCAGGTTGGATGGGGAGCGTCAGTGCACACCCATTTTCAGATCTCTCCAGAGAGGTTCAATCGGGTTCAAATCTGGGCTCTGGCTGGGCCACTCAAGGACATTCACAGAGTTGTCCCGTAGCCACTCCTTTGTTATCTTGGCTGTGTGCTTGGGGTCGTTGTCCTGTTGGAAGATGAACCTTCGCCCCAGTCTGAGGTCCAGAGCGCTCTGGAGTAGGTTTTCATCAAGGATGTCTCTCTACATTGTTGCATTCATCTTTCCCTCGATCCTGACTAGTCTCCCAGTTGCTGCCGCTGAAAAACACCCCCACTGTAGGGATGGTATTGGCCAGGTGATGAGCAGTGCCTGGTTTCCTCCAGACATGACGCTTGCCATTCAGGCCAAATAGTTCAATCTTTGTTTCATCAGACCAGATCATTTGTTTTCTCATGGTCTGAGAGTCCTTCAGGTGCCTTTTGGCAAACTCCAGGTCGGCTGTCATGTGCCTTTTACTGAGTGGCAGCTTCCGTCTGGCCACTCTACCATACAGGCCTGATTGGTGCAGAGATGGTTGTTCTTCTGGAAGGTTCTCCTCTCTCCACAGAGAAATGCTGGAGCTCTGTCAGAGTGACCATCGGGTTCTTGGTCACCTCCCTGACTAAGGCCCTTCTCCCCCGATTGCTCAGTTTGGCCAGGCGGCCAGCTCTAGGAAGAGTGCTGGTGCTTCCAAACTTCCATTTACTGATGGAGGCCACTGTGCTAATTGGGATCTTCAATGCTGCAGACATATTTTTGTACCCTTCCCCAGATCTCTGCCTCGATACAATCCTACAGACAATTCCTTGGACTTCATGGCTTGGTTTGTGCTCTGACATGCACTGTTAACTGTGGGACCTTATATAGACAGGTGTGTGTGCCTTTCCAAATCATGTCCAATCAACTGAATTTACCACAGGTGGACTCCAATCAAGTTGTAAAAACATCTCAAGGATGATCAGTGGAAACAGGATGCACCTGAGCTCAATTTTGAGTGTTATGGCCAAGGCTGTGAATACTTATGTACATGTGATATTTTTTATTTTATTTACACTTCTCACACACCTTATATTCTAGTTGATCCCACAAAAGCTCAATGGGGTTAAGATCCATAACAGTCTTTTCTAATTATCTGTTGTCCAATGTCTATGTTTATTTGCCCACTCCAACCTTTTCTTTTTGTTCTTCTGTTTCAAAAGTGGCTTTTTCTTTGCAATTCTTCCCATAAGGCCTGAACTCCTGAGTCTTCTCTTTACTGTTGTTCATGAAACTGGTGTTAAGCGGGTAGAATTCAATGAAGCTGTCAGCTGAGGACATGTGAGATGTCTATTTCTCAAACTAGAGACTCTGATGTATTTATCCTCTTGTTTAGTTGTACATCTGACATTCCACATCTCTTTCTGTCCTTGTTAGAGCCAGTTGTCCTTTGACTTTGAAGATTGTAGTGTACACCTTTGTATGAAATCTTCGATTTCAAGCATTGTATAGCCTTAATTCTTCAAAACAATGATTGACTGATGAGTTTCTAGAGAAAGCGGTTTCTTTTTTTTTTTTGCTGTTTTTGTCCTAATATTGGCCATGAGACATGCCAGTCTATTGTATACTGTGGCAACTCAAAAACAAACACAAAGACAATGTTAAGCTTTATTTAAAATAATATAAAACTTTTTTTCAAATAGTGATGGTGCTGTCTTTTACATCAGTAATGTCCTGAATATACTTTGTGATCAGTTGAATGCCACTTTGGTGAATTAAAGTACCAATTTCCTTCCGAAACCGCTAAATCTGTACATTATTCCAAACTTTTGGCTGCCAGCGAGCTTCTTTGATATATATTGTCTGAAAAGTTTCTCATGATCTTAAAAACCTTTTGATTTGGTATGTTTGAAATTAGTTTTGTAGACAAAAATATAATTGTGCCACCATATTAGTTTATTTCATTACAAAATTAACATTTTATTAAAAACAAAATACGTTTTTGAAATTGATGACTTGGACCAAATAATAAAGAAAAGAAGCTAATAAGTGCCCAACATAGATGGGATCTCCTTCAATACTGTTTAAAAAGCATCCCAGGGTTATACCTCAAGAAGTTGGTTGAGAAAATGTCAAGCGTATGTTTCTGCAAATTCTATGCAAAGGGTGATTACTTTGAAGATGCTAAAATATAACATAGTTTTGATATATTTTGGATTTTTTTGTCACAACATAATTCCAATAGGTCAATTTCTGTTCTTCCATAGTTTTGATGACTTTATTATTATCCTTAAATGTGAAAAATAATAAAGAATAAGTGACCCTAAACTTTTGACCGGTAGTGTATATATTCTTTGTTTTATGGTTTAATCCAGTTTTCATCATAAAGTGTCTAATCAGATTAATTCAAAAACATTTTCCATTACTGAACAGCTGCTGTTCTGAGTCATTCTGATTTCATTTAGTCGTTAGTTCTGAATTTCAGAGTTATTTTAGCTGACTTGTTTGTCTCACGTGGCCTTTTCAACATGTTTGTTTCTCTTCTCAAAATCCAAAACATTTTTTAAATAATATAGCCCCATGCATGTGTCCCGCTGACACATATAACTCTCCAATCCAAAATGCATCTGCTCATTATTTTATTAGAAAGTTAATTATGCCACAGCATGAACTAACATTTGCAATCATTTATGATGGCTTTTGATTCATTTAATCCAAAATGTTCATCAAATTCTGTGAAATGCCAAGTTTTTGGTTGATTGCGTTATTATGACCGCTGATTTTGTCTGAATTTGTCCTGCCCTGCGTTCGCCTTCTTCCCTGGCACACTGGACTCAAGTATTTTTTCTGATGTAATGTAACAGACATTGGTAAAAGATATTAGTCAATTCAAAACATTATCACACCATTTCCATTTATGATGGTTTGTGAAGTCGACTATCACCCAAGAATGCTTTTGCATTCTTAGAACCCTCAATGCAAGGTAGGTATTGGCCATGAGACTTTAATGATGCTACCTTGTTATTTATGTATTTCAGCACTGGGGAGGCAAAAGCTATTTTTGCTACTTCGTGAATCCAAATCACATGCACACTTCAGCTGCCCGATGCAGCTTGACTCCTTCATGTTCATAAAATATAGTACACACTTCACGCAGAAAGCACACTTAAGAGCCTGAGACAGTCTTGGGAAATGATTTACATTTATTGCAGATTTACAGAAATGCACAGGCTTCCATAATTCTCCCTGAAATCTAAATCCCCCTTTCTTGAACACCATGTTCATATTGCGACCATGCATCTCCATGCTTTTAGCTCAATTACATTATCCATTTGATCCATTCTGGCATAGATGAGTGATTCTTCAACTCTGGCTTTTGAAACATGCTGTTACTCCGAGGAATGTCTTTCATCTAAGAGACTTATGGATGTAGTCAACTGAAAGTTTGTTTCCTGTTTTTGTTGAATGAAGGTTGTAAATTAAATGTTTAAGCTCATCTTCTGTGGATACAGATGTATTTGTCACTTTAAACTTAAGTCATAGGTGTGTTTTGTTGGAAGGCCACAGGCCTTCACCTACAGCGATGACATGCATTGTCTGTTTTGTGTGCTGGGCTAGTAGGAAACAAAGTTGAAAATGACTTCCATATACAGTGTTTCCTGCCATCCAAAACTGCAAATCTCATCTCCTCCAATGCACAATTTGTGGATGTAGGTTTAGTTTATATTAAAAAGGTGTTACATTCTGATTACAAAACAAAAACATTCATTCTATGGTCGCGATTTAGAGAGTAGGAAATCCACTGGTTCCCATTTTTGCTAGCTATGGCAAAAATAGTTAATATTGTGATATAACATTCCAGAAAAACTGGATGTACTCTCATTGAAGGAGGGACCTGAGCCATATCTAGGGAACAGAACATCATAGAGATTTAGGCCACATCTACAATAAATTGTTTCGGTTGATTTTGCTACACAATTTTCCTGCACCGAAAACACAAGCTCTTTATACATGGGAAGAGGATGAATTTGGCAAAAAAAAAAAAAAAAAAACAGTTTTCAACTGAAAACATAGTGTGGACGTGGCCTTAGGGTGGCCAGTAAACACCCACCAAGCAACTGAATAGCATTGTCATGGCAAGTAATCACAACACCCCAGCATTATGGCGGAAGATACATTGTTAAAAATGTGAAAATCCAGTTGAAGTCAGAAGTTTACATACACCTTAGCCAAACTCAATATATTAAACTCAGTTTTTCACAATTCCTGACATTTAATCGTAGAAAACTTTCCCTGTCTTAGGACAGTTAGGATCACTATTTTAAGAATGTGAAATGTCAGAATAATAGTTGAGAATGATTTATTTCAGCTTTAATATCTTTCAGCTTTAATATCTTTCATCACATCCCCAGTGTGTCAGAAGTTTACATACACTTTGATGGTATTTGGTAGAATTGCCTTTAAATTGTTTAACTTGGGTTAAACGTAAGGCGGCTCGGTATCATTAAAAAATGTTCGATACCGATATCTTTAATTCAATACCGATTCCTAAACGATACTTTTTTCTATACCAATTTTATGAAATCTGTTTTAACATGATTACAAACATTACTTATTACCTCCAAAAAAAAACGTTGGTTTTAGTTTTTACAGACTACTCCTGAGCCACTGCAGCTCCAACAAAGGAACAAAAAAGCACAAAGGAACGAAGCGTAACCAACACAATAATTCAGTGCAAAGAGTTTAATGAAGTTAATATATTTTTCAGTGCAAAATGAACTGTTTCAAGTCAGTATTTGAGGCTCACTACTACATACATAAGATCTTTAAATCACTCAGCAGTTCTTCTTCAAAAAATTAGCATGTCTGCTTTTTCAGGAGACAGCCAAGCCCATGAAAACATAAAAATTGCATTGTTTTATCATTGTTGCTTACTATAAAAAGGTAAAAAAGACATTATCTAGGTTAAGAGATTACATAGACACCAGGCCAACAACCTTAACGGTAAAGTTACAACAACATCACACAGCTTACTTACCTCCACTGTAGAAAAAGGCAGCAAACCTTTACCAATGAAGTTTGTTACTGCCCTGTGGCACTCATCTTGCCTTTCCTTCATCATTTTTCCTTTTTCTGCCAGTGTGAATGGATTGACACTTGATGGTCTCCTCATGCAAGGGTCGGCAGGGGCAGAGGTTATAACATTAATGTGAAGAGGAAGAAAAAAAACAAGAGAGCTAAACTGTTAATTCAGCCAACCCTAAGGATAAACACAGTTTAACAAGATAACTAGTTTAATGTGAGTTAAACTTGATCAGTTACTGTCAACATTTAGCATCGATTTAGCTAGCTATCTATCCAAAAAATATCTAACGTTAAGTAGGTCCCATTTTATAGGACTATGTCACCATGCACAGAAACGTTAATTTAACAAGTACACAAGCATGTACCCCTACTAGATTGTGTACTTGTGTTTGCTGATTTTGTTTGTTTGCTAAACGTTAACCTTACCTGTCGGAGTCCCAGTCATAGCACCGCTGCATTCGTCATTAGTTCTTTTACATCTAAGGGGGTTGGGACGCATACACACTACTGCCTCACGTGTGAGCCGCATCTCTGGGCGTAACCGGCATAAACTAGTGATTTTGGTTGATGCCTAACCACAGCCAATCACCAGCACTTTTAGATTTGCGCACAACTAGCATGCTACATGCTTATCACTGAAGTTGATGAGATTAACCCCTTAGGTATCGAAATTTGGTACTGAAGGACAAGACATTTGATGGACATCGATTGTATAGAGGCAATTCGGTCGGTGCCTAAAATCGAACTCTATACCCAGCCCTAGTCAAACTTTTTGGGTAGACTTCCACAAGCTTCTCAAAATAAGTTGCTGGGATTTTGGCCCATTCCTCCAGACAGAACTGGTGTAAATGAGTCAGGTTTGTAGGGCTTCTTGCTTGCACATGCTTTTTTAATTCTGCCCACAAATGTTCTATCGGATTGAGGTCAGGGCTTTGTGATGGCAACTCCAATACCTTGACTTTGTTGTCCTTAAGCCATTTTTCCACAACTTTGGAGGTATGCTTGGGGTCATTGTCCATTTGGAAGTCCCATTTGCGACCAAGCTTTAACTTCCTGGCTGATGTCTTGAGAAGATGCTTCAATATATATCCACCTAATTTTCCTTCCTCTATTTTGTGAAGTGCATCAGTCCCTCCTACAGCATAGCACCCCCACAACATGATGCTTCATGGTTTATGTTCTTCAGCTTGCAATCCTCACCCTTTGTCCTCCAAACATAATGATGGTCATTATGGCCAAAATGTTATTATGGCCAGAGCAGTGGATTCTTCCTTGCTGAGCAGCCTTTCAGGTTATTTCGATATAGTACTCGTTTTACTGTGGATATAGATACTTGTCTACCTGTTTTCTCAAGCATCTTCACAAGGTCCTTTGCTGTTGTTTTGAGATTGATTTGCACTTTTTGCACCAAATTATTTTCATCTCTAGGAGACATCTCATTCCTGAGCAATATGACGGCTGTGTGGTCCCACAGTGTTTGAACTTGCGTTTGTTTGTACAGATGAACGTGGTACCTTAAGGCATTTGGAAATTGCTCCCAAGGATGAATCAGACTTGTGGAGGTCCACTAATATAAATATATATATATATATATATATATATATATATATATATATATATATATATATATATATATATATATATATATATATTTGTCTGATTTCTTTTGATTTTCCCATGGTATCAAGCAAGGCACTGAGTTTGAAGGTAGGCCTTAAAATATATCAACAGGTACACCACCAATTGACTCCAATTAGCCTATCAGAATCTAATTTACATCATTTCTGGAATTATCCAATGTGGTTAAAGGCACAGTTAACTTGGTGAATATAAACTTCTGACCCACTGGAATTGTGATTATAGTCAATTAAAAGTGAAGCAACCTGTCTGTAAATGATTGTTAGAAAAATTACTTGTGTTGTGCCAAAACTATAGTTTGCTAATATGAAATCTGTGGATTGGTTAAAAATGAGTTTTAATGACTCAACCCAAGTGTTTGTAAACTTCTGATTTCAACTGTAAATAATCTAGTTCATTCTGTCTTATTTTACATTTTGAAATGACTGCCATACTGCAGTTTCGTTAGGATCTCGAAAGAGCTCCGAAATAGGATAATTTCGGCTCTGACTCAGAATCTTTCTGAAACTCCTACATGTTCCAGAAATGTTAATGAGGCTCCAGATTACTTTTAGGCCCAAATCATGGTTCTGTTGCCTCACTGGCATTGCAGACCACTGCATGCATGCTACAAAGTATCTACAAATCATGCATGCCAAAATAGGTCACCTATCGTCAAGGGAAGAGATGAGAGGGATGGTAATGCGTGTGATCCAAGTACATAGCTTTTAAAGTGTGAGTTGAGCAGCACAGATGGGCTTGACAGCTTTCAGAGAGGAGCCTTTCATTGTGTTTGATCATTCTTTCTTTTTCTATCTTTCTTATACAGGAAGGACCAGAATCTCTTGTCCCCAGTGAACTGCTGGTACCTGTTGTTGAACCAGGTCCGAAGGGAGAGCAAAGATCATGCGACTCTGAGCGATATTTATTTGAACAACGTTATCATGCGCTTCATGCAGATTAGTGAAGACTCTACACGCCTTCTGAAAAAGGTCAGAACTGTTTTCCTTTTACTTTATTACTACTAATTTGTCCTGTCATGCAAATCGTAAAGCTACAGCTGCCACAGTTGTGACTACTACTACTTAGTACGTAATATGATGTATAACTCCTTAAATATATATTTGGCTATTTAATCGCAATAAAGCATTTCCTTGAGCTAGAGTTCACTTCATTTTTTATCTGATCTTGTTGGATAGGCCCTAGATATTCCTCGTTTTTTTTTTTTTTCAGATTTGTTTCAGGTAGTTTCTATTATACTACTCAAAGAGTGGAATCTTCTAGAAACATTGAGTATTGATTGTATAGATGTAGCAGAAATAGTGAACAATTTTAGAAATAAATAGTAAAATTGTTATGCTCAAGAGACAAAGACAATGTTCTCCTCATTCAAAGTATACCTGTTTGCACTTAGTTCTTGTTAAAGCCAGATGTGGGGCATAAGATGTTTTTTGTGGTATGCGGTTGTTTGGGTGCCTGTATTTGCTTGTCAGATTTACAGTGTGGGTCCTGCTTCTAGGCTGTGGTTCTGTTCTGAAAAGTTCCTTTGGCCCGAGCTCTAATCATGGCCTCCTGCCTCTCGTTTGATGTCTGTGGCCCCATGACTGAGACGACGTGGCAGTCCCTGCGACACAGGCCACAGATGAGGGGACAACTCCCAAACAGATTATGTGCTGCCATGCATGCAATTCCTATGATTTGACCACAACAGCAAATTAAAAGGCTTGAATTTAGGAGATAAACAGGGGTCTTCTGTTACCCCTTTTCCACTGACACTGCCACTGCTTTTGGCCAGTCTGGCCCTTTTCCGGACCTTACCGCCAAAGACAATGTGGTTCTGGGCTGAAAGTAATCAGCTCTGCAATGACCCCTAGGAATATTTTGGATTTAATAGAAGTTAAGTTCAATCTACAGCATTTGTGGCATAGTGTTGATTACCACAAAAAAGTTATTTTGGCTTATCCCTTTTTTCTTTAAAAAGAAAAATCAAAAATTGGGGTTACAGTGAAGTATTTACAATGGAAGTGAATGGAGGCCAACTTGTAAACATTAAAATATTTTGTTTTAGAAGTATATCTACCAGACTTAAACAAGATGCATGTTAGCATGATATTATTGTGATGAAATCACTTATTAACATTTCTGATTAAAGTTATCCAATTTTACAGCTTCTTTGCCATGACGACGTAATGGTATAAACCCTAAAATGACCGTAAAAACAAAAACTATGGTTTGAACAACTTTGCAGCTCAAATAATACACAAAGTTTAACAGAATTAATGTAAGTGCTTTTATAATATTATAAGCTTCACATTTATGCTTTTTAAACCCTCCAAAAATTGTCCCCATTTACTTCTATTGTACCTCAATTTTTATTTTTATGAAAGAAAAGGAGGTACAATTTGAAAAAATGTTTGCGGTAATCAACATTATTCTACGAATATTGTAGATTGAGCTTAACTTGTTTTGAACCTGGTATATTGCTTGTAATCTGTTTGTTTAAAACCAGGTACCAGTAATATTGGAGAATGAGAGATGTCCTCCCCAAGTTGTTTTTGAAACCACATCTTTTCAAAGGTGTCTGCGCTTCAAGTCACTATGCACATTCAGTTGACAGACTCCACGTTCTCTGATGCACTGCACAGTCACTCCAGCCACTTTATGTCCCCTGCCCATTGCCCAATGATATTATTTACAAATGTCCTAATGTATGCATGAATTGATCACTATGAATTGAATTCATTTTCTGTTTATATAGCTTATATCGAAGCATTTGACATAATAATACCAAACAAAGTTACTTTGGATATTAAATTGCTTTCTCACAACTAAAAAAAATTAATCCATCTTGGTTTGGCTTACATGTCAGTGGAAACATGGGTTGGTTTGCAGGTGTCCTGACCAAGCATTGGTTCTGGTACCAGCATCGGTTCTGGTACCAGCATTGGTTCTGGTACCCTTCTCTCATTATTGCTTGCTAACACAAGGGGAAGGTGCCCATTACAGTAAGCAGGGTTAAAGACTCCATTGTGACAAAGAACCAGATGTCCTCCGTGCTCCTCAGAGCTGTATTCAGAAGAATGAGGGCCTTGCATTCAAGGGTAATAAATACATCTACATCACAGTGGAGGAGGTGCCCTGGGCTTTAGAGTTTAAACTTAAATGGTAACACTATGAGTAATGACACCAACTTTGCTATGAAAGAAACCTGGTGGGTCAGTCAGCATATAAGCAAGTTGTCCATAAACGCATCTTGTAAGCTGTATATATAAATATGTAAATGACCATTTGACATCCCCAAATGAGCATGTCTCCCTCTATAGCCCCTGTTTACATAAACCCCTATTGGTATGCAGCTCTTATGTGACTAGTTATATAACAAGACCACTTCTTCCACTTAACGTCTTGCTTTCTGCTTTCTCAATGTGTTGACACAAGAGTGGCAGAAGAGAGCAGTGGGTTGTTTCTCTTAAGAGCGCTATATGTTGTTTGTGGGGGACAGTCAGTCACCCATGGTGTTATAACTGCTCTTCCCTGTAATCATGCACCCTGCTTCCTTTGATCACAACATAATTTCAGTAATGAGCCCCGCACACAGAAGATTGAAGCCTTTGCTGTTTCCCCAACCCTTCGAGGCACAGCTGCAAGTGTCACACTGAGACACTCACTGCTTCTAAGAGACTGACCTTGAGGATGTTTCTTTGACAAGAGTCTTAGAAGTCAAACATCACTATTACTGTTGCTTATTCTTGAGGAAAGGGATTTGATCTAACCCATAATAACCCTAAGTATTAAACTTGGGCATGCAACTTTGTCCCACACTGTTTGTAAGAAGTCGCAAGGAGTTAGTTGATAGTTAACAATATGTCTGATAACTAATAACATTTTTGCAAAGACAGATCTATGACAGAGAGAATGTGGTTATAGATCAGCTTTGTCCTGCATACGTACAACTTAATCAGACCACAATCAGCCACTGTGTTGATGCATGTTTTTGAGCATGTGTTGGTTGGCAGTAGTGATGCAGGGTGTATTTAACACTTATTTAGCTGATTTAGCTTTCTTCAAATATTACATTTGATCTCTAGAAATGAAGGTTTTGTTAAAAGCAAGAAAGTCTAAAGGGTAAAGGATCTGTAGAGGTATGTTGTAATATACATTAACCATTCAGCATTCAAGCATCTCACCACTGATGGAGCTCAGCATCACTGGAGCTCATGCTTCCAGGATGCATTTACAATGAGGAATTCTATCATGGACGTACCGATTACATCACACGCATTTTGTTTTCATTATTTATACAACTTTTGCTTTCACACAGTTGGAGTGTATTTATAAAATACAAGGTAAATTTAGAATTCTTGGAACGCACTCTATTTCTCAGGCCAAAGGTGGTGATTGGCCTGTAATGGATGCCACTCATTTTCCTATCAATGCTCACCTTATTTATCTAGTTGATAAACCCCAGAGCCTTTCTCTGAGCAAGGTTAATTTCCTCCAAGATTAAATGCCCTTTTATTTAGCTAGTGATATAAGTACTAAATAATACTGAAGCATGAATTGAAACACAATACTGGCATAAATATAAATTCCACTGTGGGTGACCTGATCATAATATGTGATGCTGTAAAGCTATTGTAGGCATGACATTTGTTAGATTTCTGTAAGCACTTTTATTTAGTTCCAGCACAACTGGTAGAACATGGCACTAGCAAAGAAAACCTAGATGTATACTTGGATCTAAAATGCACTGTAAGTTGCTTCAAATAAAAATGTCTGCCAAATGAATAAATGTAAATGTAAAGTCTACTACCACTGTGACCCCAACTGTTTGACATGGATTGTTTTTGACTGGCTTCAGCATGGGCTCTGCTTCTGTCAACCCTCTCATGTTCGTGCCTTGGAGGTTGCCAGTGTTTTAAAGCTTGATTAATTTTAATGCAGTACTGTAATGCTGTATACCCAGAGGCTTGTTATGGTTATTTATGGAGTCCTTAATGTTACTCCCATATGTTGTTCCACTATGACTCAACTTCTTACTTGACATGTACAAGCCCAGCATCCAAGTTGCAAAGTCAGGAACATCCATATGCAAGCCTGAGTTCTCACGTAATGCATTTACAGGAAAATAATGGGTTCTTTGAAATGGTGTGCTTTAATTAAGCAAATCTGTGAGTAGACCTCAGTAGACACTTATCCAAATCATCTGTTGTAGTGCATCCCAAAGATTTCCAGATATCTGTTGTTGGAAATGCCAAGATTTATATATATATATATATATATATATATATATATATATATATATATATATATATATATATATATATATATATATACACTCACCTAAAGGATTATTAGGAACACCATACTAATACTGTGTTTGACCCCTTTCGTCTTCAGAACTGCCTTAATTCTATGTGGCATTGATTCAACAAGGTGCTGAAAGCATTCTTTAGAAATGTTGGCCCATATTGATAGGATAGCATCTTGCAGTTGATGGAGATTTGTGGGATGCACATCCAGGGCACGAAGCTCCCGTTCCACCACATCCCAAAGATGCTCTATTGGGTTGAGATCTGGTGACTGTGGGGGCCATTTTAGTACAGTGAACTCATTGTCATGTTCAAGAAACCAATTTGAAATGATTCGAGCTTTGTGACATGGTGCATTATCCTGCTGGAAGTAGCCATCAGAGGATGGGTACATGGTGGCCATAAAGGGATGGACATGGTCAGAAACAATGCTCAGGTAGGCCGTGGCATTTAAACGATGCCCAATTGGCACTAAGGGGCCTAAAGTGTGCCAAGAAAACATCCCCCACACCATTACACCACCACCACCAGCCTGCACAGTGGTAACAAGGCATGATGGATCCATGTTCTCATTCTGTTTACTCCAAATTCTGACTCTACCATCTGAATGTCTCAACAGAAATCGAGACTCATCAGGCCAGGCAACATTTTTCCAGTCTTCAACTGTCCAATTTTGGTGAGCTCTTGCAAATTGTAGTCTCTTTTTCCTATTTGTAGTGGAGATGAGTGGTACCCGGTGGGGTCTTCTGCTGTTGTAGCCCATCCGCCTCAAGGTTGTGGGTGTTGTGGCTTCACAAATGCTTTGCTGCATACTTCGGTTGTAACGAGTGGTTATTTCAGGCAAAGTTGCTCTTCTATAAGCTTGAATCAGTCGGCCCATTCTCCTCTGACCTCTAGCATCAACAAGGCATTTTCGCCCACAGGACTGCCGCATACTGGATGTTTTTCCCTTTTCACACCATTCTTTGTAAACCCTAGAAATGGTTGTGCGTGAAAATCCCAGTAACTGACCATATTTTGAAATACTCAGGCCGGCCCGTCTGGCACCAACAACCATGCCACGCTCAAAATTGCTTAAATCACCTTTCTTTCCCATTCTGACATTCAGTTTGGAGTTGAGGAGATTGTCTTGACCAGGACCACACCCCTAAATGCATTGAAGCAACTGCCATGTGATTGGTTGATTAGATAATTGCATTAATGAGAAATTGAACAGGTGTTCCTAATAATCCTTTAGGTGAGTGTATGTATGTATATATATATTTATTTGTCGGACATCCCAAAGATTTCCAGATATCTGTTGTAGGTCATCCGGAGTTGTCCAAAAATATGTTGTAGAACACCCCAAGATTTCCATCTGTCTTTTGTAGGACATTTAGAGATTTCTGTAAATCTGTTGTGGGACATCCCATAGATTTCCAGATATGTGTAGTAGGACATCCCAAGTTTTCCATATATCTGTTGTTGGACATTAAGATTTCCAGAAAACTGTTGTAGAACATCTTGACATTTCCAGATATCAGTTGTAAAATATCCAGAGATTTCCAGATATCTGTTGTAGGACATCCAGAGATTTCCAGATATCTGTTGTTGGACAGCCCATTCAGTTAAATTCTATTACTTCAAGGCTCTTCCTAACCGTGTAACCACGTTCCCATCAGTCTGGTTTTGACTGCACCTGTATAAGCCTACATCAAACCACTCCCTTTCCACAATCATGTACACTATTCCTTACTATTCTCCTTACCTTACATTACTCGACTGCCTGTACTGTACAATGAGTCAAGAACAATTACTTAGCATGTGTGTGTGTGTGTGTGTGTGTGTGTGTGTGTGTGTGTGTGTTGACATGAACACATTTACAAACACACAGCTGTTGGCTCTTGTGTTTGTCTTTCAGAGGTAATGTAGAAGAGCGCAATGTGAGTATTTGAAGACATTAACTGGATTAGTTTAACTCTTGACCTCCACACAACACATGTGACCTGTGTTACACTTGCATTCCAGATGCAATTCGAGTCAAATCAGAGTGCTTGCACAGTTGAGAATGTTTGACAGGGTGTTTTTGATTGATAGAAATGCATAAAATTTGTTTTTAGCAAGAGCATAGCAACCTTTATAACCATAGGGGCCCTCCCCACATTCGATGTTGGCCCTTGCCCAAGTTTGAACATTGTTTCCTAATTAATGTTCATGACATTAATTCATTAATATCCAAATGGCATATAATGTGACCTCCCACTTTTCAGATCGTTTTGGTTGTGTGGAAAGATTGAGTAAAATAATCGAGGAAATTGAGGAAATAGAGTAGAAATGCAACGATTGGATTTCCAAATAAATGTTTTCCTTATGCATACATTGAGAAAATAGTTTTGTTTAAAGAAGTTGTGGCCTCTGGTTTATCCAGATTGACTCCAGTCTATGCTCAAGCTGTAGTAGCAGGATTTGCTCATAGACCCCTTGAATATTGACTGATTGTTAGGAATGGCACGTGGAATCAGATTAGTAGAGATATAATTGGGTTAGTGAGAGTCTAGAGTGCCCTGCGAGATGGAAAGATCAGCTGCACGCAGGTAATCCACACAAGCTAAAAGTTGAAGTGAATGTTACAACTGCAACATGCAAACCATCAGTGTTAACAGTTGGTTCCATGATGTAAATACAGTACTGTGTCATTGAGTTAGAAATAACTCATATAGCTCATTGTATAGTAAGACAATTAATTTATTTATTATGGATTGCAATTTTGGTTTGTTTCTTTGTCTGAAGTTATTTATTTATAAATAAAAATGTGTGTGTGTGTGTGTGTATATATGTATGTATGCATGTGTGTGTGTGTGTGTGTGTGTGTGTGTGTATATGTATATATGTATGTATATATATATATATATATATATATATATATATTATACACTCACCTAAAGGATTATTAGGAACACCATACTAATACTGTGTTTGACCCCCTTTCGCCTTCAGAACTGCCTTAATTCTACGTGGCATTGATTCAACAAGGTGCTGAAAGCATTCTTTAGAAATGTTGGCCCATATTGATAGGATAGCATCTTGCAGTTGATGGAGATTTGTGGGATACACATCCAGGGCACGAAGCTCCCGTTCCACCACATCCCAAAGATGCTCTATTGGGTTGAGATCTGGTGACTGTGGGGGCCATTTTAGTACAGTGAACTCATTGTCATGTTCAAGAAACCAATTTGAAATGATTCGAGCTTTGTGACATGGTGCGTTATCCTGCTGGAAGTAGCCATCAGAGGATGGGTACATGGTGGCCATAAAGGGATGGACATGGTCAGAAACAATGCTCAGGTAGGCCGTGGCATTTAAACGATGCCCAATTGGCACTAAGGGGCCTAAAGTGTGCCAAGAAAACATCCACCACACCATTACATCACCAGCCTGCACAGTGGTAACAAGGCATGATGGATCCATGTTCTCATTCTGTTTACGCCAAATTCTGACTCTACCATCTGAATGTCTCAACAGAAATCGAGACTCATCAGACCAGGCAGTCTTCCAGTCTTCAACTGTCCAATTTTGGTGAGCTTTTGCAAATTGTAGCCTCTTTTTCCTATTTGTAGTGGAGATGAGTGGTACCCAGTGGGGTCTTCTGCTGTTGTAGCTCATCCGCCTCAAGGTTGTGGGTGTTGTGGCTTCAGAAATGCTTTGCTGCATACCTCGGTTGTAACGAGTGGTTATTTCAGGCAAAGTTGCTCTTCTGTCAGCTTGAATCAGTCGGCCCATTCTCCTCTGACCTCTAGCATCAACAAGGCATTTTCGCCCACAGGACTGCCGCATACTGGATGTTTTTCCCTTTTCACACCATTCTTTGTAAACTCTAGAAATGGTTGTGCGTGAAAATCCCAGTAACTGAGCAGATTGTGAAATACTCAGACCGGCCCGTCTGGCACCAACAACCATGCCACGCTCAAAATTGCTTAAATCACCTTTCTTTCCCATTCTGACTAAAATGGCCCCCACAGTCACCAGATCTCAATCCAATAGAGCATCTTTGGGATGTGGTGGAACGGGAGCTTCGTGCCCTGGATGTGCATCCCATAAATCTCCATCAACTAACTAAGATGCTATCCTATCAATATGGGCCAACATTTCTAAAGAATGCTTTCAGCACCTTGTTGAATCAATGCCACGTAGAATTAAGGCAGTTCTGAAGGCGAAAGGGGGTCAAACACAGTATTAGTATGGTGTTCCTAATAATCCTTTAGGTGAGTGTGTATATTGTTTGTTTGATGTAGTATGCTTGTACATTTTAAATTGGCATCAAGGCCAGGGAGTCATGTTTACATGCATATTTTGACTGCTTTGTTCTGTGCACTGTAATTTGTTGGGAGTTTGCATATCATTCAATGTTCAAAGCACACCATTGGAGTTTACAGTGTGAACAACATGCTTACAGCTTTATTTTTGTCACATATGTTGTTATTTAAAGTATTGCAGCCTGATTGTTGATGCCTCTTCATCTAGTTTTTGCATCTCTCTCTCTCTCTCTCTCTTCAGAGTAAAGAAATCACCTTTCAGTTGCAAGAGGATTTAATGAAAGTCCTCAACGAGCTCTATACGGTAAGTACCATATTGATAACTCCTCTCTCTGTGACAGAATCTTCTAATTTCATGTCAATACATATTTATAAAAAATTTTAAAAAAGCAGGACGGTTGGCATTTGAGAAGCTACAGGCTGTATAGGACCAGTTAAACTGTAGTTGAACCATCTGCTATGATCTCTTGTGAGCTCCTCAAAGCAGAAAACATTCAAGCTTGTATAATATTGGAAACTATAGCTTTAGGCTACAGTGGATCTTGTCTTAGCCTCAGACGATACGCCCACAGACTGCCTACAGTTTGTTCCACTGCTTGTCTGAGCATATTGCACACACATGCTAAACACTTACAAAAATTGCAAGCTCCATTCTGATTGGCCAGCTTAGTGCAACTTCTGGATAGAATCATAGTTTTAAATGTTTAGTTAAAATTTTGTTTTGTCTTCAGTTTAGTATAGTTTTCGTTTGATTTTCATGCTAAGGCTGTTTGTTTTGGTTTAATTTTAGGCCGCATCCACGCTTTAGTTTTAGTTTGAAAACGCATATTTTTCTCTCTTATTTAGCCTTCCGTCCACACTGAGATGGCGTTATTGACTCTCTCCCAAGTGGATACATTTGAAAACACCATCGCATTGTAGTGTGGACTGGAAAAACTAGATATGTGAAAACGATGACATATTTGTTTTCATGTGATGCAGTCATGTAATCCTTTCAACCCAAAACAATCAAGATGGCTGCCCATGTTGTAGTCCTGTTGTTGCGCCTGCTATTTACTCTAATAGGATTGTTAAGGGTAAATGTTACTTTGTACAACCTTCATATTGCATTCCTTCAAAAGCGATGGGAAATTTACTCAGAATTGCTGTCCGGCGGCTGAACACCAGGATTGTTACATTTTAGACCATACATGGAACAGCAATTTCCGCGTGTGTAGTAAGAGGATTTTAGCATTTTCATATGTTTCAGTGTGGATGAGCAACTTTTGGAAAATGTTTGAAAACGGCAGTCTAGACGGAGAACATTTCGAAAATGAAAAGTTTTTTTTTTTTCAATGTATCTGGATTAATGTGGATGTACCCTTAGTTTTTTCAATGTTTTAATGGTTTTACTTTTCTCAGAGCTGTCTAGAGTTATCACTATAATAACATTTTTAAAGGGGACCTATTGTACAAAATTCACTTTTAAGTGGTGTTTGAACATAAATGTGTGTACACAACCACCCTACAATGATAAAAATCCACCCAGTCCTTTTTTTTAATCCCCATTAATCATAAGCACTGTATCAGAACAAGCCGTTCGCAGATTCCCACGACTGTTGACGGACACTGCCGACATTCATGTTTGTTTGTGTGTGCTGTTCCATTATAGTGCATAGCGAACATTGTAACAGTATTTGTGTGTGTGTTGTTCCATTATAGCGCATAGCGAACATGGTAACAGTATTTGTGTGTGTGTTGTTCCATTATAGTGCATAGCGAACATTGTAACAGTATTTGTGTGTGTGTTGTTCCATTATAGCGCATAGCGAACATGGTAACAGTATTTGTTTGTGTGTTGTTCCGTTATAGCGCATAGCGAACGTTGTAACAGCATTTGTGTGTGTGTGTGTCTGTGTGTGTCTGTGTGTGTCTGTGTGTGTGTGTGTGTGTGTGTGTGTGTGTGTGTGTGTGTGTGTGTGTGTGTGTGCTGCTCATCCATCGTTGCAAAAAAAAGTATTTATTTAAAAAAAAAAAAAAAAACTTTTATCAAATAACCAGTCTCTCCCTCATCAGTGTCTGACTCCGGTTCAAACATATAGGGCTGAAGACCACTATTTTGACTGTCAGTCATATTGCTTATGATGTCTAGTTATCCAAAGCAGAGATGTCAAAACTCCGCCCTTTTCTGGATATGGGGTGGGGAGCACCAGCTCATTTGCATTTAAAGACACACCCAAAATTGGTATTTTCAACATGTAATTATAAATGATCTGTAGGGTACTTTGAGCTGAAACGTCACAGACACATTCTGGGGATGCCAAAGATTTAAATTACATCTTGTGAAAAGGGGCATAGTAGGTGCCCTTTAAATGTAATGAAGTTTAAGTAAATTTCAACTTCTATAATATACTGTGTATCAAAAAGTTAAATTCATAGTTTTTTTACTTTTATTTTGTTAATAAAATTTGTCTTAATGCATTTTAATTTAGTTTGTTTTTCCAAACGTAAACGTTTAAAATTTAACTTCTGTATAGTCGTTAGTTGAACGGCTCAACTGTGCCATTATTTGAATGAGGTTTTTTTCTTGCTAGTCTATTATTGTGGTATCATCGATTTCAGGTAACACATGAAAATGTACATCTCGGTCAAACAATTGCTTCCTGTCTAAGGGTTCGTTTTCTGCTATGTTTTTTAATTGTCTTTCTATGCAACCATATTTTACAATTGTTCCACGTATTGCTGTTTTTCAGCATTACATGCAGAACATCTAGTTTTTGAGGACATAAACTTTTAAAAATGTGGCTAAAAACACCTGCGTTCTGTTCTATTCATTGCACTGCATCTAGCTTTTTTAGCGCAAGAACACTTTTGGTCTGAACAGCGAGTGTTGCAAAGTAGGCTAAACTTAACGTCAGTTAGTCAAAAGTCTGCTTTGCGAGTCTCCCCAACCAAACAGGACATAAAACTGCCTATACTTTCCTCATACTTTTCACAACTCTGACCTTTTGTAGATTACAATGCTTCCACCAATAATCAATAGTTAATTCCCTACTTTAATTGTAGCTGTCAGGCCTAGCGCAATTGCTCAGAATCATGGGTCCGTTGCTTCCCCTGTTGTCTTAAAAAGATTCTAATGTATTCTCAGGTTTTCTAGAACGCCTGCTGACTGAGAACTTGTTCTGCGTATTTGTGTTTGTGTACATCATGTCTTGTTTTTTCTTAATCTTTGTTAGTTTTTTTCTTTAACAGTGTATACTAACTAAGGGCAAGTCAATAAAGTGTTTATTTACATACCTTCAATGCTTTTTGGTCCTTTGGCATAGCATTTCAGTGAATACATCTGTGTTTTCCCCATCATGGGGACCCAGTGAGCAACCTCAGCCCAGATTATTTTATTTAAATCATTGAAGATCACACACCACGGCTTCCTTTGATCTGTTAAGAAGTGTATCATCCCTTATGAACTGAATTAGCCTTCTGGAGGGAAACATTCCTTTGGGGCCGTTGCATCAGAAACCTTCCATGCAAACTACAGCCAGTAAAATAACAGGTCTGGTGCTACTCTAAAATTTGTCCATCTAAAACAAGCAGAAATGTAAACAGAGTTCCAGCCCAGTAAGTGGCCCATACTACCCCATGTGTCTTATTATACATCCATGGACAACAGTGGACTGTGCTGCTCAGACTGTACATATTTCTGTACAGTATTTAGTTTGGTTGGCGTTTTATAGTCAAGCTGCCTTTTGAGGTTTTACTGTACCATAAATTATAATGCTGCTTGACTGCCACAGTGATTGTGGCCTGGACTGCCCTCCTTTCAGGGGTCTAATCGTCAATGACTCCTTGTAATCAGCTTCTCAGTGGTTCTCAGTCACCTTTGATTGAGGAGAAGGCAGATGGATTTTTTCCTAGAGAGTTCAAGCTGATGAGCAGAGCTTAATGTTTGAGTGTTGCAGTTAGGTTTCGAACAAGGCTTATAAGACACACACACACACACACACACACACACACACACACACACACACACACACACACACACACACACACACAAAAACAACATTAAAATAATTTTCATGCAAAATTGCATACTGTTGGTGGTTTCATTTCTTGCCATCTAACAGCTGTCCTCTCACCTTTTCCCCTTCGTCTTCTTAGTTGTGGCTGCTAAGGAAAGCATCACTATTACTATAGATTAAAATCAAATCATTCATTCATATCAAGGGAATTGATTTTTAACAGTGACTTCTAAACCCGTAAAAACAGGCCTACTTGTGAGCACCAAGGTTGTTAATCTATGGTTAATGCTTCTGTTGAAGCCATCAGTCTGCATTATTTCAAAAATCCTGTTTAATAAGCATTTATGATAAATGACTACACTACCTATGATCTTGCAGAGAATAATCCACCAATCAGAGAATTTGCATTTATCTGAATATTTTGTAATAATCTTAATATATATATATATATATATATATATATATATATATATATATATATATATATATATATATATATATATATATATATATATATATATTGTTTGTTTACTTAAAATCAACTATTTTAAAGCAGAAGTTTATTTATTTATTTTTTCAATTTTAGTTATGCTATTCACAATGCTTTATGGGATTGTAGTTCATTCCCGCAAGTACAGTCTTGTACCTTTTATTGTTGTTGTGTGATTTTCAAATATTTTCCCCCTTTATATGAAAGTTTTTATGATTCACTTCTAATCTGGTTGGTTTGGTTCATGGCTTAGAACTCTTTTATTAAGGTTTGTTGTTTTTTTTTATTCCCAAGGAAGAAATAAATGGGAAAATACTTGCAGAAACAAAGATGGATAAAAAACTCTTTTGTTTTACATTTACATTTATTCATTTAGCAGTCCCTTTTATCCAAAGCGACTTACAAATAAGGAGAACTACAGAAGCAAATCAACCAAGGGAGGAAGTAGTTACACAAGTGCTGTAATACAAGTTTCAAAATTATTTAGAGAAGTACGCCTAGCGAGGAGGATGAGATTTATTTATTATATATTTATTAATTTTAATAAGACTAAGACTTTTTTAAATAAAGAATTTTAAGTGCACTAAAGGGATTGGGTCAAGTCTTCACAAAGAGCTGTATCTTTAGATGCTTTATGAAGGATGTTAGAGAACTAGCTGCTCAGGTGGAGCTTGGCAGGTCATTCCACCAGTGAGAAACCGTTGAAGTGAAAGTCCTGGACAGTGATATATTTGCTTCTTTGAGATGGCACTACGAGGCGTTGTTCACCCTCAGAACGCAATCCCCTGGTGGACACATAGATCCATATTATACCCATACCGTAATTTGATGAAGACAGGCAAGACGTGCGCTCTTGGACTCATTGAAGACCAACCGTGCTGCCGCATTCTGGATCAATTGCTGAGGATTTACTGTACATGCAGGAAGGCCTGCCAGGAGACCATTGCAGTAGTCCAGCCTGGATAGCACAAGCACCTGGACGAGGAGTTGTGTGGCATGCTCATATAGGAAGGGCCTGATTTTCCTGATGTTGTACAGAGCAATTCTGCACAATCGGGCAGTCCTTGCGATGTGGTCTGTGAACATTTAAGACATTTAGATAATGTCAGATATCTCTGCTAGTTCGCCCTTAAATAAAAGTTCTGTTGTTGTTCCAAACCCTTATGACTTTCTTCGGTTGAACCCAAACAGCAGAATGTTTGGGACTCACAGTCTCAGTCACCATTCAATTCCATTGCATCCTTTTCCATACAATTAAAGTGAATGGTGATTCACATTAATTGTATGGAACATTTCATTTTGTGTTTTTCATTGGCAAACACCACTTCAGAAATTTTCTTAAGGAAATGTATGCCATCCACTTCAAACTCAACTCTTTCTTTCTTTATCAAATACTGGCTGTATATAATTTCACAAGAATAGAAGAGAAGAAAGTCCTATACTGTCATTGCTGGAATATTGGTTGGTTATGATGCTCAATCACAAAGTGCCACTGTTACATCTATTACATTGTGTCAAAGCTTTTAGTGTCATTTAAGTACTCCCTCTTCATGAAGAGTATGACATTTAAGGCATAATTAGCTTATTAGGACGGTCTCATGCACTCAGAGTCATATCCTAATGCTTGTTATACAATTCATCTGAATGAGTAATAGCCATCTAACCAAAACAATGACTCAAAGCCGTCTGAACAATGTTTACTATTGTTACACACCTTCACATCACTTTAATTGCATTTCTATATTGGAGTCTCTTACTCTATACATTGTATTTTATCTATAAGGCTCAGAGTTTGATAAAAGAAGTTGGTGAGGTCCTTAATTGTTGAGGTAAAAAAAAAAGTGAAAACGTTACTGCATCTGGTTGATTGTTTAAAGTTATTGTGTGCATTTTTTGGGGTGGGTGTTAAACTACTTTATCTTATCCCAACTTCAAATGCTGAGACCACAATAAGTATGCCATTTGTAACTGCAATTGCCAACATACTTTAAACAGTTCTTCCCAGTGTAATTGTTTTTATCGCTCTGTCAGTACCAGTAGAATTGAGGGAATTTTTTTGTGAAAGTATGAGCTCCACCATGGCCCATTAAGAGTCTAGCATTTCCATAATGGTCAGAAAAATAAATGAGAGGAGAACTTAAAGTGGTTCCTCTTTAAAGGCCTACCTAAAGGGATAGTAAAAATTCTCACTCATGCTTTTCCAAACCTTTATGATTTATTTTCTTTTATGAAACCTCAGTCACCATTCATTTTCATAACATCTATGTTTCCATACAATGAATGGTGACTAAGGCTAACATTCTGCCTAACATCTCCTTTTGTGTTCCACTGAAGAAAGTAAGTCATACAGGTTTGCAACAACAGGAGTAAATATGATTTTTTCTTTTGATTGTAGTCTAGATGCAAATCAGGGTATCTCAGGGATAGAAATGATGTAATTATATTCTGTCTAAAACAGTTTCAACATGGTACTTTTTTGCACACAAAGGAATACAAAAAGCTGTTTCTCTTGAGAATAGAATTAATTTATGTCAATCAATTCATGCATCTCTTTAGAGCTCAGCTGACTGTTATTGAACTTTGACCTCTGACCTTTGGGTCCCACAGGTGATGAAAACCTACCATATGTATCACACGGAGAGCATCAGTGCTGAGAGTAAGCTGAAAGAGGCAGAGAAGCAGGAGGAGAAACAGATTGGACGCACTGGTGATCCGGTCTTTCACATCCGGCTAGAGGACAGACCCCAGAGACGGAGCTCTGTCAAGAAGATTGAGAAGATGAAGGAGAAGGTAAATGACTAAGAAAAAGACTTAGATTAGAATCTTTAGTTCATAACAACTAAACCATGAAACCCTTGAAAGTTGATGAGGACTCGAAAGCAACTATCGAAAAGAACTCAAACATCATGTTGTGTTGTTTTCCATAAATATGAATATAAAATGTATATAGCATGATGTGATTGAAAATGCCCTTCTCGGTAAATTGCATGACAACTCAAAATATGTCTGGATCATATTTTAAAATATAAAAAATATATTTAGCATAAAGAAAATGAAGCAAATTTCTGAAGAATATACATCAGTGAATCTCACAAAGAAATGTGAAGAAATATAATTTGCCTAATGGAATTGAAGCCTATTTTAGGACCTTTTTTTAAGATGTCTATGGGAAATCTTAGACAATAGGCAATAAAGTATGACCCAGACATTTCTAAATGAGATTCACCCATCTTCATGTTCTTAATTGATGTGAGAAATGGTCTTTTACAAATATTTCATATATTTTGTTTTATAATTGTGATTTAATATGAATAAAGTTCATTCCACTAGTTGTGGAGCTGTGCTTTAATGCATTAGATCTTTTTTTTTATGGAATCCATCCCTGAGCCCTGTTTTCCCAGAGTATAGGCCATGCTGTATGCTCATATTTGATCTGTTTTCTGTTAAAGCCCATGACAAATGATTTAACAGATGTGGAATTGTTTTCTCCATTGATGCTTTCTAGAATGAGGCATTGAGGAATGGTTAAAATATGGAAGTTCAAATGAGTCACTGTCTGTGGTTCAGTTACTCTAGTTAGATGACCAACATGGATCTGTATGTTAGTACTAAGAAACAGGAAATGAGCTAAACTTGATCTGTAAGCCTATTTTAAACAGTGGGGTAAGAGATTAGAGATTCATTACATTTAAACTTAAAGTTTTTGTATAAAAAAAAAAAAAAGAAAGAAATGTCATGATGTATAATGAATGAGAATTACGTTTGTACAAAAGTTCAGATTTCCTTGTTTCCATTGAAACGCACAAGATCCTCAATTAAACATTCCCAGATCAGGCTGGAATAACATGGATCATCAGGTTTTGCATAAACTTGTGGAGTCCATGACAGCTTTAATGCATGATGTCATTAAAGCAGAGGGAAACATACCAAATACCAAGAAATTCATGTTAATTTTTCAGTTCAGCTTTTCACTGAATTTGTTATGCTGATACTATAATTTGTAAAATTAGAATAATGCAAAATAAAAGCATTTTCACTTGGGGTCTCAGACTTTTGAACCCCACTGTAGTTGTGCCCTGTAGTTTAGTGCCATCTTTATACAGTACTTCCCGTTCTTTGCCATTTAAATGCTTGTATGATTTCACAAGAGATCTTCAAAGAACAGACTTTGTGATAATGGCATGCTTGTGTGCTCAAAGTGTTTTGCTAGTTATATTTCAACCAGTTTTCTTATATTGTTTGTTCCATTTCTGCACTCTCTTTCTCTCATCAGAGACAAGCCAAGCACTCGGAGAACAAGCTGAAGTCGATCAAATCTCGGAACGAATACCTGCTGACGCTCGAAGCTACTAATGCTACAATCTTCAAATATTACATTCACGACTTGTCAGACTTAATAGACGTAAGTACCAGAGGAAAAAAAGTAGGTGCAGGGATTCTTCATTAGACGAAGAAACTTTGTGTGACAAGTAGGACAGATATAAATAGAATTTCAAACTGACCTCAAGTCTGCTGGGAAGGCTAAATATGACAAAGACGTCTGCCGTTTTCACGGATTTGTTGGAGGAAGCCCGGCTGAATGTGCTTCTTTGTCTACTTGCCTGCTTTGATCGAAGGGAATGTATAGACTCCAACCGAGAGCTCTGTCAACACTGCATTCAAGTTTAAGGTCTTAAGAATCCAAATGCAGGTGTGTCTGACAGGAATGAGAAGTTTTTAAAAGTATACTGGAGTTTCTTTATTGCACTTTTTCTCCAAACAACCATTCAAACCTGTTATAGGATGACACTCTATGATGTTATTGTTGAATAGATTGGTCTGAGATAGAATGATGAGTTTACAATGGGCAGCTGCCTTCTAAGGGAGCAGCCTAACTAAGATATAACCTCATAAGTGACAGATCAGGAAGGCTTTAAATAGGCAGCTCATTAAGTTTTGGAGTAGAGCTGTAGTCCCTGTGAAACTGGGCACAGTATGTGGAATGGATCGGCTTTCGTATAGAAGAAGCAAAGGTAATAGTGGTGGTTTAGACATGTGGGTAGAGATATACAGCACCACACCACTGACCCCATATTGAGCTGTGCCAGGTTTTCTACTGTGCGTTGAAATCATGCCCCTTTTTAAAATGTTTTCTATCATTCCAGCTGGCCCAAAGTGATGAAATTTAAGACATTTAAAAAAGAAAGTTGGTGTTTTAATGCCATGTACTGTCAGAGAAGTATATACTGTATTTTTCTTAGAGTGGACTCTTGTCCTACTTCCATACTTTTTATATAAGTGTCTATACCTTGACATAGCGAAAACCTTGTATTTAGCATGAAAGGAGAGGACATTACACTTGGCCTAAACACCCACTTTTCTGTGAATCACACTGCTTGAAAAACACTTAGATTATCCAGTGTCTGTTATAATGTACTTACTTTTACATTTCACTCAGTGCTGCTGCTTGATCAGTATCGTACATCCGAGCCTGAATTTTGTCTTAGCCTGTCAGCATCATTTATTTATAATGGTGAGCATCCAGCAATATTATTTTCATCTACGAAACTAAAGCTTCTCTGCAGGGGGTTGAGAGGAGTGTTTGAGCGATGTGCTTGCGTAGTCAGTTTTTTTAAATGTTGCATTGAAGGTGAAAGAATTTGATATGGTCTAATTGTTATCTCATCCCGAGTCCTTTTTCCACTGTGTCCAATTGCTGCTATCAAATGGATACCTCCACATGTCTAGGGATCAAAAATTAAAAGGAATTGAATGATACTGGCTCTGATTCCATTTCCACTTAAAAAAAATCTAAATTAGAGTTAGTTATATTAGTTTCCTTCCATGTCTATTAGCTTTGAGGCCATCTATACTTTTTCTAGTGTAATCCTAAAAGTTGACTAAATCTAACTTTTTGCCAATTTTCCCTGTATATTTTGCAGGTACACATTTGAAATTGACAATCTTTCACTTCCAGGAAACAGACCAAACATATTGATGACTCGTCTTGCACTACACAGATTTTGTCCAATCAGATGCTCTCTAGAATGAGAATGTTCCACCCATTAAAGTCACCCATATCCTACTAGCAATTAGCAAATAATGGTTCATCATAACTAAACCGAGTGGTTATTATAAAAAGGTACACACCCTTCAATATGTCTTGATTAAATAGGAAATACATTACACAGGAAAGAAACTGAGCTTGTCAGATGATTCTGGTTCCTTTAATGATTATTTTAGTACTTTTGTGCTAGAGAAAGTATGACTGAATAAGAAACGGTGTTTGCTCTCTGCTGTGTGCTGTGTCACCAAGAGAGAGAGAGATGTAGGCAGAGAGACAGTCAGACAGACAGAGATGAGCTGGAACAGCTGTTTACTTCACTGTCTACCCCGTTTTGTGCTGTCTCACCAGAATTGGAGAAACCTACATTGATGGAGAGACTGAAAGTGTGCCCAAGAGAGAGCCAAAGACACTGCAAAAAATAATTTTCTTAATTAGCATTTTTGTTTACATTTTTGTATTTGTTTACTACTAGTTTATTACTTATAAGTTTATTAGGTGCTCTAGTTACAAATCAAATAGGGAAATGGAAAATGCACACAGCAGTTACACTTGGTCTCAGGAGGTTAAGAGAGCAAGAAATATGAACACATCACATTGAAGTTTTTCTTTATTCTTCACTCAGACCCAAAAAGAAGTTTGAAATGACTGAGCAACGACATACTGTTTCAAACATTTAGACACACTATGGGAGGTGTTTAGAGTTCATATTAACATTTATATGAGGGGTGGCTGTGGCTCAGTTGGTAGAGCGGGTCGGCCACTAATCACAGGAGTGGTGGTTTGAATTCCGGCCCACATGACTCCACATGCCGAAGTGTCCTTGGGCAAGACACTGAACCCCAAGTTGCTCCCAATGGCAGGCTAGTGCCTTGCATGGCAGCTCTGCCGCCATTGTTGTATGAATGGGTGAATGTGTCACAGTGTAAAGTGCTTTGAATACCGTTAAGGTTAAAAAGGCGCTATATAAGTGCAGACCATTTACCATTTTACCATTTACATTTAAATATGAGGGCACTCAAGACTACACATCAACTAATATGACAATAACTGTGTTATCAATGACTTCATGCTTCATTCTATGATTAGAATTCACAGAAGATCAGAAAAAGAAGCTGTTTAACTACTCGATGATTTAACGTAATAAAACGTGCACTAGACTAGATAATGTGTCATTTGTAATGTTTACCTTTTGCATTCATTCATGTGCTAGTACGTTGTATTTTATGATGACACTGGCACTTAAGGGTGTAGATTTGGCTTGAAAGGGCAGCATGAATCATTTACACGTTTCCATTGATCATGGTATATAAATATTGGTGGGGGGGGGGTTGAACTTGCTTGTTTTGATTATTGGGGGGTTACCTCCCCATCCTACCTTTTTATACACCCACCAAAGATGGGTGTATAAAAGAGTGTTAATGAGAACAAAACAGACAAAAGAATGATTGTAGGCCATATCTTTCTTGGGCAGATGTGTGAATGGCTTTCGCTGCAGACACCACATGAAGTAGCATATAAAACAAAAAAGTGACTGGGCACTTGGAGTATTTGAGTAGGTTTGATTCCTATTGTAGATTAATTAAACAAAAATAAATCACATGACATGTTCTTTGAATATGTCTTTAAACAAACGATCATACAGATGTAGGTACATTTGCATCAGCTTGCTAATTACTCTGCACGCCGGTGTGTTCATGTTGACTGATCGTAACTGACTGAAAGGGAATTAGCTGTCACCTCAAAGTAGGTGGAGCTCCAGGCCACACCTATTAATAATGTGAACTAACAGAAGGTGTTTAGCAGCTGGTTCAAAGTTTTCCTGAAAGTTCATACTGATGATGAGCTACCACCAAAATTAACTAAAAAACACCATATTTTCATTTAATTGACTTCACACCCATTCGTACTTCGATTTATTATGAATTATGCTGGGGCCTCAAGTAGGAACGTTTTAGAAGGAACTGAAGGCAGCATATGTAATAGAGAGATTATAAAATATCTTTTATTTTATTAGGGTACAGTAAGTAACTAATAGGTGACACTTTTCTTTGCCTCTCTGCCCATATAGTGCTGTGATCTAGGGTACCATGCCTCTCTGAACCGGGCTTTGCGCACCTACCTCTCGGCCGAATATAACCTGGAGACATCCCGTCATGAAGGCCTGGACATCATTGAGAACGCCGTGGACAGTCTGGACCCCCGTAGTGACCGGCAGCGTTTCATGGAAATGTACCCTACTGCATTCTGCCCACCTGTGAAATTTGAGTTCCAACCACATATGGGAGATGAGGTCAGATTTAAACAAAGCCATACCACCACGCCCACGTACCTGTACATATGTGTACACACACATATACAGTACAGTTGAATCCAAAAGTCTGAGTAGTGAAAATACTTCTGTTTTGTATTTTAATATACATTTAATACACGTTATGAGCTTAGCAATTTTTTGTTTTAGATTTTTCAAAATTGTGTAAAAATGTACTCTGTTAAAATTAATCCCAGATTTTACAGTGTGGTCTCAGACTTTTAAACCCCACTGTATACACACGCACACATGCGACTCACAAAATAGCAACCACGTTGACACCTAGTGCGTTGGTTCTGCTGCATCTTAATACTGAGAGGAGGGTCTGCAGGTAGATTTATTTCCTTAAACATTGTCACCTCACATTCCATACCTAAAAGCAGACAAAACAATGATATGCAAGTGCACCTCCCATGCTGCTGGCCCATCCATTAACCTGAACATTAATCTTGTTTTAGCCCGTGCTGAAGTGTATGAGGTCATACAGGATACAGAGTGGAAAAAAGCATGTTAATGAAATTCTGAATTAGATGTGGTCATGATTGCTTCATATCCCTATTTTATTATGACTCAGCTGCCAGCCTGCTGTTTACGAGTTTTGGAGCATATCATATTGCATTTCTCACCCTTGTGTCATTTTTTTAGAGAGTGCTTATTGGATTAATGCTCCCTAATTAGCCATTTTGTCACTGATATCACGTCTGCGCGTGCTTTACAACCTGTTTTTGTGGTTGTGCCTGCACTCTCGGTCAGTAAAAACCAATGGGGTTTTGCTTTGTAAGGGCCGATTATAATGTGCAAACCAGGTGTTGTTGAAGTTATTTGTTTCAATCTGGGGTGAGATTCCTCCTTTTGGAAACTCTGTTCTATTATAGTAGATTCTTGAATGTTGCAGTCATCTTTCTCTTACCTAATTGGATGTTGTTAAAAATGACCTTATCTACTTTCTAAATGCACATTCCTGATATTATTTTTCACAGTTCATCAGTGCAAATTATTCCAGTGTTTGTCTTCGTAATCTTTTATCAAAATGTAATAACTTGCTCTGCCTTTGAAACAAACCCCTCCCTTCTAACCACTTTGCTCCACTTTTCATGATCCTATCAATTTGTAATACTGTATGTAACCCCCCCCCCCCACCACCACCCCTTCTGTGTTGTAATATCCCTTTTGTTCATAATATGTCAGAGTTAAATCGGTTGGAATGATGTTTCATGTTGATTTCCACTCTCAAATGTATTGACCGATCTGCAGAGACTGAGTATTAGAGTGGAGCTCTCTTGTAATTTGAGGTCTTGTTTTTTAGGTGTGTCAGATCACGGCCCAACCTCCCATACAGGCCGAACTCCTGCTGAGATTCCAGCAGCTGCAGTCCCGGCTGGCCACTCTCAAGATTGAAAACGAGGAGGTAAGGGACCTTTTTGGTCAAGCGTAGCCAGACTTTTGACTTGCGTCATTAGGTATGATCCACATTGCAGCTTACTCTGGGCCAGAACTGCCTACTTAGAATGGAAGAGACTGTGTAACCGACATATAAAGAGACCAACCACATTTTGCTTTGTTTTTACTTGTTATTTTGGGTAGTTCTAATAATGGCACTGCTATTCTAATAATGGTGCAAGACATCCCAGGTGTCCTTGAATGCAAAAGTTTTCCCAAAGACTTTTCAGGATAGTCAGCATGCAGCTTTGGGTAAAAAGAGTCTGCTAAATAACAATTCTATCAGATGATGACCACGGCTGAAGAGCATAATTGAATTTGAGTTAGACAAAGTCCAGGAACACACTTCCCATATCTTCTTATTGCATTTGAGTGAGACAGCTTTGCAGTGTTTGCTTAACTGAGTTGGCAAGAGCTGATCGTGAAAGAGGCTTTGAGAGACTTACAAGAAATAATTTTTCTCTCCCTGCAGAGTTTTCACTGTCCTCTAGATAACCCAAGTGACGCACAGGCTTCTCTCAATATCAACATCTCTTTTATTCTTCTCTTAGACATTGGGTGTCTTTTTTACGTTTTATTATCTGTGCCTCTTCCAAGGCTGCAACATTTGAATCAGTAGTTAAAGCACTCACTCGGTCAGGAGGATTGGGGAGTCTTTCATAGTTTCTCGCCATTTTCATGTCCATCATAGATGAACGAGAGTCTTAAATCTGCCCTAATCTTATCTGGTTCCAGTTATTTTACTGCCCTGTGCGGATTCTTTTCCACTTTTAACAGAGGGTTGTGAGCAGAGAGAGAGAGAGAGAGAGAGATTATTTGATACACAGACACAATCAGAATATTTTACTGCCAATGCCCTCAAGTTCACATGATGTGGACCATTTATTATCTCTACAGCACAGATTTAGCTTGTGTTGTCATATAGGTTAGAACGAAGCCTCAAAGCGATGTGCAGTATTTTGATACAGCATTGAAAATATTCAATCTACAGCGCATGTTGTTGGGTGAATCTTATGACAACATATGGAGGTTACATTTCACTCCAGGATCAAAACAAAATGCTGCTTGTTATATTTTATTTTATTATATATTTATTATTCACATTATTCTCAATTGTGATTCTTATTACAGAATACATTTCTTAAAGGGATAGTGCACCTAAAAATGAAAATTCTCTCATCATTTACTCATCCTCATACCATCCCAGATGTGTATAACTTTCTTCTGCAGAACACAAATTAAGATTTTTAGAAGAATATTTCAGTATTGTTGGCCAAATTGCTGGCCAAAATTGTAACACTCCATAAAGCACATAAAGGCAGCATAAAAGTAATCCATATGACTTCAGTGTTTAAATCCATATCTTTTGAAGTGATATGATGGGTGTAGGTGATAAATAGACCAATATATTTGTACTATTTTGCTAGAAATTTTTCTCCATTCCCAGTAGGGGGGTGGTATGCATGAAGAATGTAAATGACCAAAAACACAAGAATAATGTGTATGTGAAAGTTAAAGTGGAGATTGAGCAGGGAGGAGAATTTATAGTAAAAATAGGACTTAAATATTGATCTGCTTCTCACCCACACCTATCACATCACTTCTAAAGATATGGATTTAAACAATGTAGTCTTATGTATTACTTAAATTCTGACGCATGTGATTTTTGGAGCTTTAAAATTTTGGCACCCATTCACTTGCATTGTATGGACCAAAAGAGCTGAGAAATTCTTCTAGCAATCTTAATTTGAGTTCAGCAGACGAAAGAAAGTCATACACATCTGGGATTGCATGAGAGTGAGTAAATGATTAGAGAATTTTTATTTTGGGGTGAACTATTCCTTTGAATAGTTTTTTACTACGCTAATGAGAGTTAGATGGGGAAATTTTCATGAAAATAATGTCACAATGCAGTAATTTGTTCTAATTAAATAGTCCAAGAAAGAAGATTAATTAATTAATTTCCTCCCCACTTTGGAATGCCCGATTCCCAAAGCGCTCTAGGTCCTCATGGTGGTGTAGTGACTTGCCTCAATCCGGGTGGTGGAGGACGAATCTCAGTTGCCTCTGCGTCTGAGACCTTCAAGCCTCGTATCTTATCACGTGGCTTGTTGATATTGCGGAAATGTAGTATGTGTGGAGGCCCACGATATTCTCCGCGGCATCCACGCACAACTCGCCACGCGCCCCACTGAGAGCGAACTACACTATAGCGACCACAAGGAGATTACCCCATGTGACTCTACCCTCCCTAGCAACCGAGCCAATTTGGTTGCTTAGGAGAACTGGCTGGAGTCACTCAGCACACCTTGGATTCGAACTCGCGACTCCAGGGGTGGTAGTCAGCGTCAACACTCTCTAAGCTACCCAGGCCCCAAGATTCATTTTCTTTATGCAAAAGCTAATTTTTTATTTGAATAAAATATACACAAAAGGCTAAAAACCTTTATCTTACACAATATATTTACTCTAATTTCACATAAAAATCTATGAAGACCATGTGCATTATCCATTGACAAGGCTTCGGGAGCTAGATTTAGGAACTGACATAAGAAGGAAGTATCCTTGAGTATCAGCCAAACAGCATGGTTGTATGCCAATACTGATAATCTCCAAATATCGCCCGATTAATAGCACTGATTGAGATATTGGTTTATGACTAGTACAGTCCATTGTTACTTAGAATACAAAGCCTATGAATGATGAGTTTTTATATTGACTGGACTACTAACCAGGATGAAAGGAAGGGAAAGTTAAGTGGATATGAGGTCAGGGCACTTCCTGGTTCAAACATGTGATATCAACCTCAAGGTCTGTTTAAGAGCCTCACAGGATACAGAATACAGTGTTGATACACACCAAAGTCAAGTTTTTTTGTGCAGCTGTTTCCTTGAACCTTCACTGCTTTAGAGGACAAAAGAAATGAACTGTTAAATACTTTATGCTTTATACTAATACAGCTATAAAGCACTCATCCTCCTGATAGGCTTTGCCACACACACGGGAAGAAAAAGTATATTTTTGCAATCTCATGCATTAATTTCTCTTCAGAAATTATCCAGCTGTCATCCCCTCCATTTTCCATTTCTCCTCTAGAGCTCATAATTGAATAATGTAAATAGAGATTAGGATGAGATTGGAGTTGTTGGAGGAATATTGGCAGTGTTACCTCTTGTTCTCCCTTATCTTTCTCCTATTCTCCCTACCTCCTCTCTCTCTTCAATGAAAATTCAGTTTTCATCAGACATTAAACCCTACTGCATTGCACAGTTCACTGTAGGAAGTGTCTGTTTGTGCAGAAAAACCTTTGGGAGGCACATCAAAAAGCTTTTGTGAAAGCCTTGTGAATCACTGATTGTATGATTGCGGCCTTCTCGGCTGCCTTTGTACTGATTATTGGGCCCTTCTTTTAGTGCTAACACTTGATTGGCACAGCACTGCAAATGTGCTAAAACATATTTTTGCAGTGCCTTTAATTACCCTGAGTAGCTAGTTCATCTTCTGAATTTGAGTTTACAATTATTACATTTATGGATTTGGTGGACACGTTTATCCATAGTAAATCATAGTGCATTCAATATACTTTTTTAATATACTATGTGTGTTGTTTGGAAATCTCACCCTAGACCTAGGCGTTGCTAGCTTGCCATGCTCAACCAGTTCAGCTATGGAAACACCGATCAGCTGGCCCAGAATCTGCTCACTGAATAATAATTTAATTGGTTTCATTAATAAGTCATGAACAATCATTATGTAACGCTTAGCAGATTAGTAGCTAATGTACATATACAGTATATGGAAACATAGGAAAGAATTAAAGACATTTCATTAAAGCATTATTTTTCTCCGCAAGTTCATGAAGAATAAAGTCATTGTGGCACCATGGATGGCAGCCTCTGTGTGGAGCTCTCCAATTATTTAGTAGTTTTTGTTTGTTTGTCCTGTGTTTAGTAATTTTTTCCAATCAGTTTTACCAGAGATGAACTGCTCAACATTTAGCAGCACATACCAGACAATCTTTTCCAGGTTTTGGACTATTCTGACATTTTGCTGGACATTTTAGTCAGGGACACAGCTTTGTTGTTTAAGCACGCTACGAGACGCAAGTGAGAGAAGCGAGCCGGCGCGCAGGTCAAGTTCCAACAGCGTGGTTTTCAAACAGCGCTGTAGAGTATTCATCTAGGGAATCTCCGCTCTCTTACTAACAAATCGGACGAACTACATCTCACCCATACAAACAAAGGACTTTTCAAACTCTGCTGCCTTGTGCAAACCTGGCTGAGTGAAGCCATTTGGAACAGTGCATTGCCTCTGTTGGGCTTTCAGCTGTTCTGAGTGGATCACATCGCACAGTTATCAGGGAATTCATAAGGCTGTGGAACATCAGTGAAAGTTGGTGTACAGATGTAACAAGGTATAGATGTAACATTAAAGAAGATGTGCTGTCCTAATTTGGAAGCACTCTTTATCAACTGTAAACCTTTTTACTCACCACATGAGTTGTCCTTGTTTATTCTGGTGAGTGTTCATATTCCTCCACAAGTGTGTGCGAGCATAGCGCTACAACAGCTCGCTGATAAGATCACAGACACGGAACACCAACAACATGGACTCACTTAATATTGTTCTGGGAGATTTTAATAAAGCTATTCTCACCCGTGAACTGCCAAAGTACAGACAACACATTACATGCCCCACCAATGACAGAAATACATTGGATCATCATTGTTACACAACAATAAAGATCACTTCAATAGATCACTGGAGCAGTGTGAGTTTCCACATCTATCTGTCAGTGGCTCACCAGCTTTCTGATGGATAGGCAGCATCTACTGCAATAGGGGAAATTCACTTCCAGCACATGTACGATAAGCACTGGTGCCCCCCAGGGATGTTTGCTCTCCCTACTACTCTTCTCCCTGTATACCAATGACTGCACCGCTAAGGACCCCTCTGTCAAGCTCCTGAAGTTTGCAGACGACACTACTGTTGTCTGCCTCATCCAATATGATGATGAGTCTGTATACAGAAGGGAGGTTGAATGGCTGGCTCACTGGTGCAGTCAAAACAACCTGGAGCTGAACACGCTCAAAACTGTGGAGATGATAGTGGACTTTAGGAGGAACACCCCAACATTGACCGCTCTTTCCATTTTAAACAGCACAGTGGCAGCACTGGAGTCATTCAGGTTCATGGGCTCTACCATCTCACAGGACCTGAAGTTGGAGACACACATTGACTCTGCAGAGGTTGTACTTCCTTCACCAGCTGAGAAAGTTCAACCTACCAAAGAAGCTGCTGATACAGTTCTACTCAGCAGTCATTGAGTCTGTCCTCTGCACTTACTCTCTGGTTTTGGTTCAGCTACGAAATTGGACATCAGAAGACTTCAGTGGTTATTTTGGACTACTGAGAGGATTATTGGTTGCTCCCTGCCCTCCCTTCAAGAACTGTACTCTTCCAGAGTGAGTAAAAGGGCTGTAAAAATTACTCTGGGCCCCACTCACCCAGCCCACTACCTTTTTGAACAGTTGACTTCTGGATGGCACTACAGAGCACTGAGCACCAGAACCGACAGTTCCGTTTTTTTCCCTCAGGCTATCCATCTCATGAACATTTAAAACTGCCCCATTGAGCAATAATTACATGCAATACACAGTTTAGTCTATTTATATTCATCCAACATACCCTACCTCTTCTGCCATTTAAATAGCTGTTTTTAGTTGAGTTTTAGGGTTTACGGCATTACATCATAGCAACACATTTTTTAAATTGGACAGAACTTTAAATGGAAAATATTAAGCGATTTTTATCACACTAAACTCATGTTAATACGCATAATGTTTATGTCTTGTGGCTATACTTTTGAAATATGGAGTATTTTAATGTTTATTGATTGGCCCCATTCACTTCCATTGTAAGTGCCTCACTGATTTTTTTATTAAACTTTTTAACGAAAAGGAGGGATGAGTCTAAATAATTTTTTGTTGTTGTTATCAATATGCTCTCAACTGAGCTTAACATGTAATGAGCCCAGTATATTCATTTAACAAAAGTTGAGGTATTGCCAGAATTGTATTTACAGAATTTGAAAAGTATATGACAATCATTTTGATTAATGCCATTAGCATTTTGATTGTTTCACATTTTATGTTTCAAACAATGCACTTTGAAGGTAGAACTGGAATTTGATGTATTTGTTCAGCTGAAGAATGTTAGTTACAAAAAATAAAATGGTTCTAATTTACAAAAATGTCTCAAATGAAATGAATATTTTACTAAATATATTATTTATAAAAAATATGCATTATCCTTCTTGTTATATTTTTTAGCAACTTTGTCTTTAGTATCTTTATTTTTGGCCTGCTTATCTCTAGTATTTGTGTCTTTGCCCAACTGCAGTTTAAAAAAAAATCACTGGAGGGTCTGGGCTCTTCAAGCAGTATTAGTGTTATTAAAAAAAATCCCTCTTGTTTTCACAAAGTCATTTCATTTGACTACTTTGATGCCTTTAAAACCGAGCAATTTCCCTTCCCCCTCTTCCCACCTGCTTTTGTTATGGCTCAACTGAGGTTCACTTTCCCATTACGGTGCAGCACATCATCTACAAAAACCACATCACGTCACCAAAACCAAACCAGTGATATTAAAGGCAGGAGACAATCTTAAACCTGTGATCAGCTCTTAAATGGCTTAAATTGACTTAAATGTCATGCACCATTGATTTGAGGGATGATTCAGTCCGACCCAACAGGACAATGAGAGATACAAGCTCACTGTGTATGATGAAACTGCCAAGGTTTTATGTGGCATGATACTTCATGATGGTAGTCACTGGTAGTCACTGAGTCTATGTTAGTGTTATTTTAGCCAGAGGGCAAGAAGATTGCAGTGTTCTTGCAAACCGAAACGATGTGTGTGTGTTAGAGTGAGAGCGAGAGAGACAGTGGGAAGATGTTAGTGTGAGAAAAAATTGCTCTTGCACACTGAGCATGTTCTTTCAGCTGGTGAACAAATACATCCACTAAGCAATTGCACAAGCTTTCAGCATTGTTTCCCCATCGTTTTTCTCCTCACCATTTTGTGCGTTTTTATAAATTATTATATGCCGTTTAATATGTTTTAATTAGGGCTCTCAATTGATTCAAAATGGTAATCCCAATTAAATATTCATTAATATAATTAATTTATCAGATTTATTACAGATTTATTTTCAGCATGTTATGCTGAAAAACAAGTTACATTGACAACTCTAATAAGAGTAATTTTTCATAAGGGTACTCCAGATCTTCAGGTAACCCATAGAGTTGTGTCATTGCTGAACTCCAAAGCTCATAGTGCTGGGATAAAGCGCCACAGTCCCAGACATTTATAATTTTAAGATAATGTTGCATGTCCGACACTGAAAAGCTCCAGAAATGAACCCTCAATGCCTTTAAATGAATGACGTTCCCCTTTGGCCATCCTCTCCACTCAATATAAATTGATTTCTTTGGTCTGGTGTTTTGCTCAAGACTATAGTGCACATGTCAGGTATGGATGGTCAGGGTGAAATGTTTCTCCCTGTGTGCTTAATGTGTTTTTCTAAAAAATTATACTTATACTGAAAGCCCAGTATTCCTGAAATATTCTGAAATTAAGTTGCATGGCATTATACAAAGTTATATATGTGAATCCCTACAAATGTGAAACTTGATATATGGTTTTATGTACCAGATTTCCCTTCTTTGAGTGCTGTCTGTAATCTTAATGTAAAACATGCAGAACTCCTACTGAACCAGGGCCTTGTTCCATTTCAGATCAAGAAGACCTCAGAAGCCACTCTCACTACCATTCAGGACATGGTTACCATCGAGGACTACGATGTGTCAGAATGCTTCCATCATAGCCGTTCAAATGAATCAGTCAAGTCCATAGTGTCAGAAACCTACCTCAGCAAGCCGAGCATCGCCAAGAGACGCGCCAACCAGCAGGAGACGGAACAGTTCTATTTTATGGTCTGTTTATGTATCATGAAAGTGTATTTCGATCTGGTGCTATATTCAAAGGAATAGGCTTGATATAAATAAAGTTAGGTTTTCAACTTCTGTTTTGTTTGTGATAGAAAATCCCTCGGCTGTGTGCTTAAAGTTGCTGTAAGTGATTTTAATGTTCTGAAGCTTTCACGTGACTGAGCCTTTGAATTTGCCACGCCCCCATTCCAATACCCCACCCTCTATAGGTTATTTTGAGACCAAAACGGAGCAAAAGTGCAGCATTGTTTGTTCCCGTGGCTGTCAAATTCAACAGTGGCACAATAGCAGCAAACAACTGACTAACATTATGAATCATAGCCTCAATGATCTGCTTCAAACAGGAGAACGAGAGAACTCTCAAAAATGATTGACAGGTGAAAAGCGTCAATGTTCATGGTCCGTGGACACACATTTGTTTGCTGTTTACAAAGTCTACGGCTGTCACGGAGACCAATGAAATATCTCAGGACATTTATTTAATTGATATCTTTTAGGGAATAGGAAAATATTTGCATACTTTTCCATGAAAAAAATGTTTATAGCACCTTAAGGTCGGCCTGCTGTCACATTCCTCTGGACTCATCCAGGTCTCAATCATGTCTCTTCACAGAAATTCCAAGAGTATCTGGAGGGCAGCAATCTCATTACTAAACTCCAGGCAAAGCATGATCTACTGAAGAGGACCCTCGGTGATGGTACCATTTGCCTTTGTACTGCATGGATAGAATAATTATTTTAAGAGTATATGTACTTTATGAATTATATAGTGTTTATATGTATCATAACAAATTTGGATCCAAATCCTCATGGCCAATAACTAGGAAATTATTTCATTTTGAAGAAAATTAGATTGTTGGAGCCATGGCACATTGGTTAGTGCACATGCTCCTGACACGTTGAGCCAATATTGTCCTAATATTTTCCTGTCACAGTCTTCTATATCTGTCTAAAAACAGGGAAAACAAGAACATTTACATGTTTTCTTTATTTGTGTTGTCTTGTTAACATCATTGGAGCTCTTTACTGTATAATCCCTCTTCATCATCCCATAAGCTCAGCACCCTCTGAACCCAGTGCCTCTCCATATTTTGGAGCCTGGGGCATTTCAGACTTCTATTGTGAACATTGTAGACTGAATTTTCAGGGGCCGCTGAGCTGAGTGCTGTGTGGGTGGGCTTGACAAAGCTGTCAGAAACCGTGTTCCATTCCATTAAAATCAACCATAGCCTGTTTCTTTTCAAATATTGTAGGCATTAGTCTGTTTGCTGGATTCTGACAATTAGATATTTTATTGTTTCTATCCATAAACAAGGTACTTGTTGATAAAATTCGACAGCTACAGTACCATTGCAGCAGTTTGGAAATGTAGAATTACTCTATAAAACCTAACAATGTCCTAAAGGTGTGAATGTGTGGATTTTCAGTTCTAGACAGATGGCTAACTGCATGCGCTTTACCGAGCATAAATAACACCTTCCCCAAGGACTCTAAAGAACCTGTCCTTCATCTCTCTCTCTCTCTCTCTCTCTTTCAGGTTACCGGCCTGAGTACGCAACCACAAGGTAAAATCTTTCGTTTTTTTTTTCAAAAACGCATTACATTGTCAAATAATATTCCATTATGGCAAGCTTTTTTCCAAAGATTACAAGGCGGGGGCCATACTACAGTACCTTTGCTTGAATTTTGCTATACTTATTACATATGATGATCAATTCCACGCTTCTTTTGGTTTTGACATAAGGAAAATAATTATGAGAATAAAAAGTATAATTTAATCAATATGAATCTCTTTCCTTTAACACTGGTCAAACAATTAACTGATGCACTGGAACCCAGATCACACATAATATACAGTATATCATATCATAGCCTTTGTTTTATCCATGTTGTAGGTCTGTTTAATGGTGAGGTCTATCATAATTAAGTTCACCCAAAAATGAAAAATCTCTCATTATTTACTCACCCTTATGCCATTCCAGATGTGCATGACTTTATTTCTTCTGCAGAACACAAATTAAGTTCTAACAAATTTTTAGAAGAATATTTCAGCTCTGTAGGTCCATACAAAGCATGTGAATGGTGGCCAGACCTCTGCAGGTCCAAAAAGCACATAAAGCATCATAAAAGTAATCCATATGACTCCAGTGTGAATGTTTTCTGAAGCAATCCAGTCAGTTCTCGGTGAGAAGTTACCAAAATCTAACTCTAGATTTCTAGTCTATAGGCGCAATCATGATTTCAAGCTCGATTACACTTCCTAGTGCTTGACACATGTGCAGAGCACCAGATGGAGCTAATAAATTGTAATTGAGCTTGAAATCATGATTGACAAGAAGATTGCTGATGTCAAGATTTTTAGTGAAGAAGGGGTTACATTTACACCCAAAACCAATTAGATTGCTCTTGAAGACATGGATTAAACCACTGGAGTCTTATGGATTACCTTTATGCTGCCTTTGTGCTTTTTGGACCTGCAGAGGTCTGGTCACCACTCACTTGCATTGTGAGGACCTACAGAGCTGAAATATTCTTCTAAAAATCTTAATTTCTGTTCAGTAGAACAAATAAAGTCATACACATCTGGGATGGCATGAGGGTGAGTAAATGATGAGAGAATTTACATTTTTGGGTGAACTTTCCCTTTAAAGCTTATTTATTTAGCCTCTTTATTTTAGCAATCATATATCACAAAGAAACACATATGTAACTTTTACTTTAGTGTTTATCTGATACAGATTTGAATGTTGAAGAGGTAAGAGAGATTCATGAGAGATAGAAACAGAAGAACAGATGCTTGTCTTCAATGCCATAATTCACCATATGTTCCCCAGGGTTACTCTCCACAATGCTTTGCACCAATAGCTCTCTTTAGATTTGACTTCGCTCAAAGCCTACTGGGCACAATTTGTAAGCAAATGAATAGGCACATCCCTACTGAGGAAGGAACAAGTTTGCAGTATTGTTTTACTTTTCTTTTTTTGAACACTAAAACATTAAGTTTCGGAATTGACCGTATGAATCAAACTCAGTGAAATTTACCTAAGAATATTGGAACTTGAAGGGTTGTAGAAGCTAGCAGAGCTCACGTCTGCAAGCAAATGTTTCAAGAGCTGTTGGGAACATTGCATTATGTCTGTCTGGAAAAGAAATGAATATTAACATGTATATAGGTACAACCCTATATAATCTCCCTACTATAATACCAGCAGCCAACCAACCCATCCCGAAGCCAAAAGATCTTGGACCTGGCGTTTCCATGGCCTTTGATGTGTGGTGGAAGTGAAGTTTATGAACAGGACATTGGCATGTGCAGATCACTGAGCTTAGCACGACAGGAGATCACCACTTATCCAGAATAACCTGAAATCACATGTTCACCACTCTATCTAATCTTTCTAAAAGTGTATACACTTTTCCTATAGACCGTGTATGAGATATAAGCACATTAGTGGTGCTCGCTAAGACAAGAATCACTATTACTAATGCTCGTTCTTGAGGTAAGGGGATTTCAACAAACACCTAAATCTAAACATATGCACCATTACTTTTCTTAGCAATCAAACATATGATTTTTCCTGCCAGATGATAATCTAGATACCAGAAATCATAGAGACTTGCCAATGGTCTCTTTTGATGTACAGTATTGCCTTGAAACCACCTACTGTAGTAATGAGTCATAACACCTTAGCAAATGCATGGCAACCCCCCAGAACACCCCTAGCTCCATGGCAAGTTTTGCAAGCACACTTTTTATTCAGAAAATGAAAGACTGGTTTGTTCTGTCAATTGAATGCAACCTGTAGACTTCACTTGCAGAGCTTTTGAATCTATTATAGAGTAGTAAAATCAGCCATTAGAAAATCACATGCTCAGTTTTACAGGGAATAAGGTATGTCTTTGAAGGATCTCAGGTAAGTTGTGTCATTAAAGAATAACTAGTAGACTTTTAAAGGGAGTTACAGAGTGTTTGATATTCCAGATTAAACTTGTAAACATGTCTTTATAGGCCTCCCAGTCTTCCTCCTAAACCGTTTGGCACTCACAGGTCCAGGCCACGCTCTGTATTTAACGTTAAGCTTTTTAATGGCAATTTGGAGTCATTTGTTAAGGTACTTAGAGCTATGGGTGCTGTATTACCTGCACTGAACACCGCCGCTTAAGACCATAATGATCCATAGCTACTTGCTTCTACTTGACTGATCATTATTGCTGGGGGACATCTTCAAACAGAGCAGAAACATGGGGGAGTGTGTGTGTGTTTGCGCGTGTGCGTGCATGCACATGACGTGAGATGATGGAGATAAAGTGCGCTTCAGGCATCAACATTCACACAGTTGCTTCTGGGCATCTTGAACGCTTCTTAAAGGAGTACTACCCCAAAAATAAAAATCCTGTTTCATTTAATCACCCTCTTGTCTTTTTTGTTATATGACAAAAATAAGATTGAAAAGTAGAATATACATTAATAGAATAATTGTTGGTAACACTGAAGTACAATTAGGTTCTATTCGTTAACATTAGTAAATGCAATAGGTATCATGAACTTGCAATGAACAGTCATTTTTCTATAGCATTTATTAATCTTGGTTAATGTTACTTTATGAAAATACTATTTATAATTTTTTGTTCATGTGTATACATTAATGTTAACGTGCACAACTTTTCATTTAAAAACTGCATTGGCATATGTTGAAATTAACATTAACAAAGATAAATAAGTGCCTGTTAAAGGATTGTCCATTGTAAGTTCATGTTAACTATTGTGTTAATGATGTTAACAAATCAACCTCATTGTAAAGTGTTACCAAATTGTTTTGCAGCTTTTGTCATACAACTGCAGTTCATTGTGTCTAGGGGCTGTTAAGCCCAAAAATGGATTCTGGACTCGAACACGGGCTGGGTGCAAGTGTAAGGGGACTGCAAAATTATCAGTGAACATAAACATGGCAACATAAAACTGATTGTTAAAAAGTTCCTCTTTTTGTGTTCCACGGAATATATATGGGTTTGGAAAAACATGAGGGTGAAAAAAATATTTTGAGGTAAACTATAGAACGTATTCACAGCAGCGCCATCTTTAATTTTCAATGGGAATGACACCAATGCTGAGAGGAATAGACATACAGTCTCTTCAATGGGCTGCACTGTTTTTGCGTCATTCCACAGTCAAAACATTGAAAAAAATCTTTCCAAGAAACTTCAGTAGATGAAAACTCCAAGTTGTGGTATATCAAATGTGATCTAGGAGTCTTTATACCATGCATGCCATGGAAGAGATGGTAAGTCTCCATCAAAGCCTCGTTTTCATTCCCATCAAAAATCAAAGATGGCACTTCTGTGACAAAAGTCTATTGCTTTAAAAACCTATTCTCAAATTTTGTATCCAGGGACTTAAAATGCACAGTGCATGTGTGTGAAAGTAATGGGATGAGAGGATACAACGCTGTGTCAGCACTCCCCTCTCTTTCTCTCTGAGGCTGGAGCTAATGGTGTCTTTGGAAGTCTAATAATGATGTTGTAGGCTGTTGTTGGTGGCTTTATTTGTGGGACCAAATAACCTGGGGATCGCCTCTGTCTTGCTTCTGTTTTTCCCTGCACTCTTGCCATCTCTGTCCTCTTCTCATAGTCGCGGTCGACGGAACTCTCACACAAGGCATCAGGTACAGAAACATTCGGCTGGTTCTGATTGGCTCATTGCTGCATGTTTGTCAAAGCTTCTTGTCGACCTCCAATCACCCTTGCTTAGGAGTTCTAAACCATGTATAGTGGTGTCCCAAAGACTGAGACCACATTGAAAATCTGTTTATTTATTTATTTTGTATTTTTTAGACCTGGAAATAAACAGTATAAGTGGGACATACCAAATACTAAGAAATTCTGAAATTAATTTCACTCATTGCTATGCTGGTAATGTAGTTTGTAATTAAATATTTTGTATCAGAAACATGCAAAATAGAAGCATTTTCATTAGTGAAATCTCAGGCTTTAAAACCTCACTGTATAAACGCATGTATGTGTCATAGATGAGAGCATGTCCTTCTTGGACATCCCAGACCAAGATACCCACTGTAGAATTCCACAAAATTAGAATGGAGCCCAAACATTTTTTGTTAACTTGACAAATACTTTTACAATTAGTTTTAAACAAACATAAATAAGTTTTATTCTGAGTATGTAACTATAGTGTAAGACAAGCCACAATTATGTATATAGTGCATTTCATACACTGTGGCAGGGTCAGAAATTAATTGGGACTTGGAACAAAAATGTCACCAAAAATGAGAAAAAATGCCCCCCAAAATTCTACTTTTTGGGCCAAAAGAATATGGCAAATATTGCCCCAAATGTGAAAGTTAATTTTTGACCCTGCACTGTTGTAAGTGCTTTACACTGGCATCAGAAAAAAAGAAAATGTAAAAATCGAATTAAAATATTACAATTTTTTATTTTAAAATGGTTTGTTATTATTTTATTAAATAATTGTAAAATTAGCTACAAATGATTAAAATAATTGAGAAATTAAGAAGAAAAAAACTTTTTGTATGGATTTATGAATGGGTAAAAATAACTGAAAGATAATGTACAATATAATGACATAAATGGAACTCAAATAATGCAGATAAAGTAAAGCTAAAATGCAGCACAGTCCCTTTTATTATGCATTCTCCTCAAAATGTGTACACGTAATTTTTTGATTCAAGCATAGACCTGAGTTGTATTAGCCTGTACATATTATTTAAGAATTTATTGCAGGCGTATCAATATTTAAACACTTTAAGGGCAGCAAATTTTATATGGGCCATATTGCACGGAGCATAGCTGGGAAATATAGCCCCTGTGAGGTGTGCCTATGTTCCTGGCACTGGCAGGGCGCTCATGCTTGGCACATTCCCCAGGTTAAAAGCAGATAACAGCGTTTTTAAAGGCATGTAAGATAGCGTGCTGCCAAACACACTACAAAAAGCTCTGACAACAGGAAGCTTGAGTGCTGGATTCACATAGCTGGATTAACAGAATCAGCGTACAGCCGCAGCTAACATTTTGTTTTTCCACATTGGCATTCGGTCCATTTGTAGTCAAGAACCTTATTGACACAGATTTAAGTTAATTTCCTGTCTTCAAGAACTTTGACTGAATCAGGATAGGGTAGAAGGTCTTTTGAATTATTTGCTTTTTAAAATCTTAGGCATGCACATTTAGATGGCACTTTAAAAAGGTTTAAAAACTAAAAAGAAAAGGGCTTGTAAGGATTTGCCAAGAAGGATTACTCTATAATATCTGACACTGATGATATGTGCAGGGTTCCCACGGTAATGGAAAATCTGGATGTCTGACAAAGTCATGAGAAATGTAATAAAAATGTAAAAAGTCAAGGAAATATCTACAGTAAATAAACATATTTCTAGTTGTCCTCATTATTAAAGCAGAGAAACTGGTCTTAGTCAGTGCAATCTCCATAAAATGATTTTGAAAATCATATTCCAGTGATCATAAACATCTGGAAAAGTCATGTAGATTTATTTGTCAAAAGTGGGTGTGGGAACCTTGCACATGGTTTAATTGTGTGGTATATTTTCAGTGATTGTATAATTGTCCTTTAGACATTTATATAGTTTTTTTTAGTCCATGTCCTAATGTTATGTCCATGTTTGTCTCATTTTAAGGACTCTGGACAAGCAATACCACGAATTGTTGACAGTTGCATTCGATTCATTAATCTATATGGTAAGTTACATCACCAATAATAGCTATAACTCCATAAAATAGTCCACCAGAAAAGGCCAAAGATGAAGCTTATTAATGCATTTGTCATGAAATTCTTCTCTTAAACATCTCCAAGTTGCCTGAGCTATCATTGTGCTATCATTGTCCTCTTCCAGTTATCTGCAATTTGGGGCTGATACAACAAGTTGTCAGTCTTTTGGAATCAGAGCAGGTCATGTTTTGTGTGCCCCTGCCAATTCCGCCCCATCCCGGCCTAAGCCATGCAGACTTGCTTTAGGTCTATTTTGAGTTCAGTGTGCTTCCCAGCCAATGCCAGAGGACATTTAGTCTGAAGAGGTCTTTATCATATTCAGCTCCTGTGTAAACTGTACAAAGATGATCATAGATTTTGCGTGTCTATTTTAAGCGCTGAATGTTCTCTGTGTGTGGCCGTCTTACTGGAACTGTAGAGGAGTTTTTAATTAATCCGTTTTGACCCATAGCCAGGCTTTCCATTAAAAGCTAATCCAGTCTGACGGATGTTTTGTAGAAGTTGATTGCAGTCTCTCTTCTTCATTCATTATCTTTAATTAGAAAAGAAACGTTTTCTAAAGCTAAGCTTTTGAGTTGAGGAACTGAAAGTAGTTACTACTGTATGGAATAGCCTTTATTTGCGGTGGATTCAAATGTGAAGAAGACTCCGCACATCTTATTTAAAAGCTTCACAATCTCTTTCTCTTTAGGTCTTCAACATCAAGGGATATTCAGAGTTTCTGGATCTCAAGTTGAAGTCAACGATATCAAGAACTCGTTTGAGAGAGGTGTGTGTGTGTAAATGTGGTAATGCAGAGTTCAGGTTTCTGAAATAGCACAGCTCTTTAAGTGCTGTCAGTTCTGAATAATAATGAGGTTATGTCATTAGAGTGAGTCATATCAGCCACAAACTTAAATTTCACTTAACTTAAGGACACTAACTTGACTTGTGCTTTGGTAAAACATTTGCTTGGGTGAAAATATTCTTGACATTTGTCCTTAACATTCGCATGCAAAGTACAGCAAAAACTTTATCTGGATGGTAGAATTTACAACAAATGTACATTTTTAAGGTTCTGGTGTTTTGATATTGTAGTACCATTTTGTATCTGATTTATTATGGTTACAATTCATATGTGTACACAATAATCCTTATTTAAAGCTGACGTGTGTGATTGTTTTCCTATATTAATGCACATTCTCCTCCGAGTTTACAGGTATAGTTCACTCAAAATTTTAAATTCTCTCATTCTCAAAATACCTCAGATTTTTAGAAAAAGATGTCTGCAATGTAGAGCCATACAAGTGAATGGTGACCAAATATTTTATGCTGCTTTATGTGCTTTTTGGAGTGTCAGAGTAATCCAGACTCCAGTGGTTAAATCTATATCTTCATAAGTGATATGATAGGTGTGGGTGAGACACAGACCAGCATTCAAGTCCTTTTTTACTATAAATTATTCTCCTTGCCTAGAAGGTGTAATTATGCACAAATAATTTGAATCACCAAAAACAAAAGAAGAACTTTTATGTTGCGTTCACATACAACGCAAAGTGAGCATTTCGCATGGAGCGATTACATACAAAGTCAATGCAAATATATTTTTCAACTCGAGCGAGAATGACGCGTTGTCGCCAAAGCCTATCAGCATTGAGATTGTCTGGATATCACTGACGTACAGACATAGTAGCAGAAGAAATCTGGAAAAATTAATTAAAAAATTTTTGTAGCGGTGTGTGGGCACCCAGAATTGTATGACACAACATCATACATGTACAGAGACCGGATGAAAAACCACATCGCTTGGAGGAAATTAAGCGAGGAAGTTGGACTACCTGGTAAGTTCTGAAAAGATGCGCGTCTACTTGATTCCAGCTATTGGTTGTACTTTACTATGAACTAAGTTGTAGAAGCCCGTCCTCCTGTCCTTTTCCGGAAGAGAAGGGGGAATACCCGTGGAGTTTAAACAAAAAATTTAAATCCAGCAGTCAAACTTGCGCGAGCAATGCGAGGCGAAAATTTTCATCGCGTTGTATGGTAAAGCACCATTAGGAGAGAAGAGAGCTGTTTGAAGAGCTGGTGAAAGTGGAGATCTATAGTAAAAAATTACTTAAATATTGATCTGTTTCTCACCCACACCTATCACTGACATGGATTAAACCACTGGAGTCAAATGGATTACCTTCATGCTGCCTTAATGAAATTTTGGAGCTTCAAAGTACTGGTCACCATTCACTTAGATTGAACGGACCTACATAGCTGAAATATTCTTCTAAATATCTTCATTTTTGTTCAGCAGAGGAAAAAGGTCATGCATATCTGGGATGGCATGAGGGTGAGTAAATGCTGAGAGTACTTATATTTTTGGGTGAACTATTCCTTAATGTGTAGAGATAACAACAAGTAAGCCATTTGTGGGTCGACCTCCAAAAAACCTGTTTGGAAATGATAATCATTGTTTGGTGAAACTAGTGGCACAGAAAATGCACGTTTAAATATGTAGATGACTTACGAGATACTGTTATCATTGTAGGTTTTTTCAGGGTTATTCAGGTAATTTTGTTTTCTATCAGGTTCTAAACATTTGATATTGCCGTGTTGAAAAAAGTGTTGGCTCGTTTATGAAAAATTACTTGTGTCTGTTAAATGAATAAATATTCATCTAAACAATCCAACTGAGTGGTGACACTTAAAGACACATGAAATGTCTCATAGGTAACGATCCCCTGACAGACGAAGAGAATAACCATGATATTAACTCTGTGGCTGGGGTTTTGAAACTCTACTTTCGTGGTCTGGAAAATCCGCTATTTCCAAAGGAAAGATTCAATGATCTCATCTCCTGTATCAGTAAGTTGCTTCTTTTTTTTGCTTTGGACTGAACAATACAAATGTGTGTTTGTGCCTGTAAGTGTACAGGACCATGAATGCATGTGTGCTATGATTGAATGTATTGACATGCAGCTGTAAATCTATCACTGATTGTCAGTGTAAATTAACAGTGCCTTGAACTGTGATCATTTGCTATCAGATAAAGAGTGCTCAGTCTTTTGCCTTCAACAGTGGCACAGTGACTTTCCTCTCTGTAGGATGAGACATTCACCGCCTTAGGCTAAAGCCAACAGCCTCACACTCACTCTGTTACAGTAGTGTGTGTTCAACCACGATATGACATATTAGCGCATCAGTTGGTCCTTTAACAGCCATGAATGTAACTTTGTGTGAGAGTTCAGAAATTATGCATTATCACGATCACAGTGATGGTACAATGCTCCGAATGAATGCAGTTTGACACTATGAAGCTCCATCTTTTCAGCTGAATTTCAGGGGCGTTGTTTGTCATCCACAGCTGGGATCAAGCAGGAAAAGAGTTGGGGGAGAGCAACCCCACTTTTTAACAAGTTAGCACTCAAGAAAAAAGACAGAGAAAGAAGTAAATCTAATAAAAGTGACGTGAAAGATCCATATCCCAGGCAGCTGTATATAATGGGCACTGTCTAAATATATTATCTCATATAGTTTGCTAGATTAAGGGATGACATGTGTTGCCCCACTATCTCTTACTAAGAAATCATATGTACATGTAGGTTTGGAGGGGTTTGTTTATCTATACATTAAGCGTAATATGAAGGCATATGCATACTCCACCAACGTGTGACCATATGCCTCAGTGTTGGATAACTGACACTCGTTAGTTTGTGACTAATGGGAGTTCCCTGCTGTTTATATTTACGTACGCCTCACCCCATTCACGGCATACCACACTCGCATTCTTTTTCTCTTTAAATTGCACACACTGGGGCTAATTATAAGAGCAATACAAAGTATATAAAAGCAAAAATGTGGCACCAACCATGCACTATCTGTGCTGGTGTAGCACTGCGTCATCTGTAATAAAACCTTCATTCAATAGTCATTGTCATTCAAAAAAATGTGTGCTTTATTCACAAAAGTCAGAGCTATTCACTTGCCGCAATAAACGTTGTGCTATTACAGCCTACGGAGAGCAGCTGGTATACAGAATTGTATTAAAGGAGACGTTGTGTTAATTTTTCTTGATTATAGCTGTAGCAGTTCATCAAATAATGGAGAAGAGTGTTAATACCAGGCATATATGAAGTATCCGCACACTTTCTGCACATTTAAGAGACAGTATTTACATCATTGCTCTAGTGAACCAGCTGGTAAAACAACACAATGCAGACAGTGTAGTCAACACTACCAACAGCCGCAAAACAACACCACCTTAGTGAATACCATCACAATCTGTCCATATCACTTTCCAAGCTCTCTATTCCCTGCAGCTCTGTATGCAGGCTGTCAGAGTAGATCGTACACTGCTCTGTTATTGAGAAGTTTGTGTTGTGTTGCTGGAGACATGTGTCTCCTCGTGGTGAGTCTTGGCACTGTCTTTAAATGGCTTCTTTTGCTCAGGATCCATGTTGGAAACCAAGTCTTGTGCCCATGTAGGAGGAATAACACAGCATATTCCCAAAAAAACCCTATGCCAGATATTTTCTTTTGATAGTGACATGACATGTCTGTTTTAAGCTGCTATCAGAGGATGAAACCAGGGATCTGGATGCACTTAAGCAGCTATGGATGAGAGCAGATCATCATGTTTTTTTAGTTGTTTTACAGAGGCTGCTTTGCCTTATGAAAGTGCCACTTGTGTCACGTGACCTACGTATGGATTCCAGAGAGGTCAATACAACGGTGTTAATCTTGGGTAATATTTGGAATTCGATACTAGCGTACTTCTTACTGCAGAGTATACAGTGCTTACTGCCTACTATTAATGCAGGCAGTATGCATCAATTAAACTCCTCAAAGGGATAGTTCACCCAAAAATGATCTTATCATTTACTCACCCTCATGCCATTCCAGATGTGTCATTCTGACATACTTTATAATATATTAGACATTCTTTATAATATATTAGAAATATTTTAGAAAAATAACTTGGCTCTGTAGGTCCATACAATTCAAATTAATGGTGATCAGACATTTGTAGCTCCAAAAATCATATAAAGCAAACATAAATGTAATCCATCAGACTACGGTGTCAAATCCATATCTTCAGAAGTGATATAATATGTGTTAAAGGGGTTAGGGTTAACCATAACTTTCAGATGTGAAGATGAAACTAAATGGGCACCGCATGTGACTTTCAGGTGTAAAAGCGAGAAATAAGTGGAGATTTAAATTAAGTACTTCGAATTTGTATTGGTTTCTTACCCACACCTATTATATCACTTCTGAAGACATGGATTAAACACTGGAGTCTTATGGATTACTTGTATGTTTGCTTTGTGATTTTTGGAGCTTTAAATGTCTGGTCTCTATTCACTTTCATTGTATGGACCTACAGAGCCGAGATATTCCTCTAATAACTTTTGTTTGTGTTCTGCTGAAGAAAGAAAGTCATCTGGGATGGCATGAGGGCAAGTAAATTGTGAATTTTCATTTTTGGGTTAAATATCCCTTTAAGCAAAAGTGTTATTTTTGTGTTGCGACAATACAGTGTATATTTAATTCTACAAGTGGTGTCCAGTTATTATAGTGGAAATAAAAACTGCTGTTGTCTGTTATCAATTGTTGTGTAAAAATGTCATGATTTTCTGCAGTTGGATCAGAAAATGAATCAAGTTGATATTACTTTTGATTCATTCATCATGCCAGAAATGGATGATCAAGTTGAGTGCATTGCACTTGCATTGCGAGAAGTATTCTGTGTTATTTGTTGTATACTAAATATTTTGGCAACTGTTCCCTGGGTGTTCCATCCATACACACATTTGGCATACTGCAAACAGTATATACACAAACAGTGTAGGTGCAGCAGAAATAGTAAAAGCAGTGTGGTCGTATGCTATTTTGAGCATAGCCTGACAACACATTACTAACGAGAGATGGAGACCGCACAAATGTGTGTTGGCATTCCAGAGGGGACAGAAAGTAAGTTGCAAGAGCATGGGAAAGAAAGCCCACTGTATATTGTGGACATTTGCAGGCGAGGAGCTAAAGGAATGCTTGCACAGATGTCTGGGATTCCAGTCTTCTGGATTAAGCTTTGAGCTGCTTTAAAAACGAGTTGATTAGTTTTGAGACTTTACCTCATTTAATGCTCTGTTAATCAGCATCATTAAGTCCTGGGTGAGGGTGGGCACACCCACTGATTTATTTAAATGAATACAAGTGAATCGCTTCATTTTGTAATCACTGTCCCTTGAAAGAACTCTTGTTTAATGCAGTCTTCTCTACCTGGTTGTAAACACACTAATGAATTTGCAACAGATACACCCATACCTTTATATAGTGTGTTTGCTGTTATGGGCCTTTTACTGTCAAGTGCATGTGTGCATTTATACCTACTGTACATATGATTTACAGGGCATTCACACTAGACACATTTCAGTGGCGCTGCTGGTCTTTCAAAGAGGGGAAGCTCATTTTCGGCCTACATTATAAATTTATTTACCCTATTTTTTGCACTTAAAGAAAAGAAGTCATAGTAAGGAAAGACTAAAAACATTTTTATCATTCTATAAAGCATTAAAACAAATCAGCTAATTCATTGGTTATCTGCCTTTTCCACTACCTTAGTTATCGGTATCTGCAATATCCACAATCCACACCTCAAATTTACACTGTCAACAATGTTTCTTTTTTTTTCATTATTATTATTTCCCACTCACCAATATCTAGCAAAGATCTGTTCTCGTTGCATGCTTGAAAACAGCTTAAACAAATTTGAGATCGGATACAATATGATTTCAAATTGTGGTTCTACTGTAAATTCAATGCATATCCGATATCTGGTCATCTGACCTTCATCTATCGATCCTGATCCAATCCCATGTGTCAAAATATTGGAACTGTGATTTCAGCAGCATTTGTGGAATCATTTTGATTACCATAAAAATTCATTTTGACTTGCCCCTCCTTTTCTTTAAAAAAAGAACAAATATGTTACAGTGAGGCGTTACAGTGGAAGTGAATGGGGCCAATCCATAAACATTAAAATAGTATTTCAAAATTATTGCCACAAGACGTAAACAATACAGGTACATCTCCAAAAATTTGAATGTCCTGGAAAAGTTTTTTCTTTCTTTCTTTTTTTTCCGTAAGTTGATTCAAAAAGTGGAACTTTCCTATATTCTAGATTAATTACACATAAAGTGAAATATTTCAATGATTACAGCTTACAGCTCATGAAATCAAAAATCTAGTATCTCAAAATATTAGAATAAAGAATTTATAATACAGAAATTTCGACCTTCTGAATAGTATGTCAATACTTGGTCGGAGCTCCTTTTGCACGAATTACTGCAAATAATTATTGCTCAGTGGTCCAAAGTCCTCTTTTCAGATGAAAGTAAATTTGGCATTTCATTTGGAAATCAAGGTCCCAGAGTCTGGAGGATGAGTGGAGAGGCACACAATCCAAGATGCTTGAAGTCCAGTGTGAAGTTTCCACAGTCTGTGATGTTGGGGTTGGTCCACTGATTTTTCTCAAGTCCAGAGTCAATGCAGCCATCTACCAGGAGATTTTAGAGCACTTCATGCTTCCATCTGCTGACAAGCTTTATGGAGATGCTGATTTCCTTTTCCAGCAGGACTTGGCACCTGCCCACATTGCCAAAACTACTAGTAACTGGTTTGCTGACCATGGTATTACTGTGCTTGATTGGCCAGCCAACTTGCCTGACCTGAACCCCAAAGATAATCTACTGTATGGGGTATTGTCAAGAGGAAAATGAGAGACACCAGACCCAACAATACAGACGAAGGCTGCTATCAAAGCAACCTGGGCTTCCATAACAACTCAGCAGTATCACAGGCTGATTGCCTCCATGCCATGATGCATTGATGCAGTAATTCATGCAAAAGGGCCCTGACCAAGTATTGAGTGCATAAATTAACATGCTTTTCAGAAGGTCAACATTTCTGTATTATAAATCATTCAGATTATTATATATTCTAATAATTTGAGACACTGGATCTTTGATTTCCATGAGCTGTAAAACGTAATCTTCAAGATTACAACAAAGGAAGGCTTGAAATATTTCTCTTGATGTATAATGAATCTAGAATATAACTTTTAACTTGTATACAACTTGTATGTGTAAACATGATTGTAGTGTGATAAAAACAATTACTTGCCTTTTCTTTATAATGTTATGGCCAGTTTTACAACGTCGTTACCATGACGACAAACCCTGAAACTCTAAAATGATTGTACCTAATAATGATGATTTTAATGTTAGATTATAGCTTGCATAAACACACTTAACACATCACATATACTCTTCATGCTATGTTCAACAGATCTGACCCTAGACACTCTGTTGCAATGTTTTTGTCCTCCCGTATAATAAGCTCAGCCTTGTAAATCAGTGAATAGCGTGCTGTTGTGTGGTTATCTGTGAATTAGCACATTCATATGAAGGCATGTCATTAGATACTCAGGGCTTTTAAATTGCCTGGATGAAAACAGTGGCCATTAAAAATCATTGCTGAATGTCTTGACAGAACATGAGGAGTATGTTCCACATCTAACCCCATCACTCTCTCACATGCATAAATGTTAGTGTCATCATAAATCTATGACTTTCATGTTTGTGGCCAGGGTTGCATTAAACCTAATGAGGCATGTGATAATTAAAGAAACTAAAGATCACAGGCTCTGTGTGGAACTCCTATCCCATATTATGTCTCATTAGTAGAAGACCAATAAGGCTTAATCAATGCCATTTCTGTATCTGAATATGTGTATTTAAATTATACCCACAATTTAATGATGGCAAATTTGAATGCAAAATTACAGAAAATATGTGCAAACTGCATAGCTAATCATGATTAAAAAAAAATCTTGATAAAAACAGAAATTATTTTATCTTGAGAGATATTAACTTAAAATGCAATAATCATATTTGTAAACCAAAAAATGTGAACCCCAAATGTACAACTTCTGTTAATCAATCAAGTGACGAGGGTTATCCACCGATGCAAATAAACGTAACCAGTTTGGCCGAGATAAATGAGAGATTTCTCTCTGGTTGTACTTGATCCATTGTACTATATTTTAATTTAAAAAATTACAGTATATTGACATGCTCATTGTTTTGTTTTTTCTTGCTCTCTCTCGCTCTCTTTCAGGAGTTGAAAATCTGTATGAGAGAGCTCTGTATATTCGTAAGATTCTCTTGACTGTACCCAGATCAGTGCTTGTGGTCATGCGTTATCTGTTCGCCTTCCTCAACCAGTAAGTATTGAATGTTCTCAAACATTCAAAGCTATAAAAAGGGTTTGAAATTATTTATGTGGTGTATTATTCATAAATTATATGCTGCCTTCCGTTAAAAAGCCAATAGAACTCAAGCATTTCTAAAACTTGCATGATTATTTCTGTATTTATAGACATTGCTAGTCATGTAAGCATTAAATCCAAGACAGCGTTTCTAGATACAAGAATCTGAAGCACTTACAAATCTAATATGCACATTGTCATTGTGTTTATAAAGACTTCTTTCTCTGTTCTGTAGAAACAAAAACCCTACTTTGAGATTAATGGGATTGTTCACCCAAAAATTTAAAATTCTCTCATCCTTTTCTCACCCTCATGCCATCTCAGATGTGAATGACTTTCTTTCTTCTGCAGAAAACAAAGATTTTTAGAAGAATATCTCAGCTCTTTTGGTCCTCTCAATGCAAGCAAATGGTGACCAAAACTTTGATGGTCCAAAAAGCACATAAAAGAATCATAAAAGTAATCCATACTACTCCAGTGGTTTAATCCATGTCCTCTGAAGTGATATAATAGTTTTTTGTTGAGAATATACCAAAATGTAACTTTTTTCACTGTACATCTTGCCATTACAGTCACGAGGCAAGATCATGATTTCAAGCTCGATTACATTTCCTAACACTTGACGCATGACTCATCCAAGGGAAACTAGTAACATTTATAAACTGAATGCACTGGAAGTCGCTTTGGATTAAAGCATCTGCCAAATTTGTAAATGTATAATATCAGTAAAATTGGAACCATTTTGACTGACTGTTGTCCACAAATCTTAAACAGGAAATCTCAGTCAGAGGAACCGAGAGTGCTCACATTCAGTAGGATATGTTTGGTTCGTTAACCAGTCTTTAGAAACCATCACTGTCAAACAGAACGGAGGAGTAGTGCCCATTCTCTCCACATGACTGAATCTCACTCATAATTAAATCACTTGTTCACACAGTTCAGTTAGTGCAAGCCAATGCCTTTTTGTTTGTTCAGCTACATCTCTTCGAGCTAATGGAGCATCGTACTGGTTCACTCTGAAGGAGAATTCCAATTTGGCATCCAATTACAAAAATGTCTCAAAACAATCTAATTTTAAAGAACCCATAAAATCAGAACTGGAGTTTGTGGCTTTTAGTCCATGTCTGTTAGCTTTGAAATCATTTATATGCTAGTGTACTTCTAAAAAATGACAAATAAGCTTTTAAAATTGACAGTCCAAACAGACCAATGTATTGATGACTCATCTTGCACTACACAGTTTGTCCAGTAAAACGCTCCCTAGAATACTACCTGCAACTGATCAGGAATTAGCAATTTATGGTAATGACTTGCATATCTAAAGCCTTTTGGCTATTTAAAACTAAATGGGACAAGCCCTTCGATATGTCCCACCAAAACTTCCCATTTCAATAGTAGAATAGTAAAGAATTGACATGTCTTTAAATGCGTCCCTCTAAGGCTCTTGCTTTTTTGCTGGTTGTCCTCCAGCATGTAATTCTTGTGTAATACAATTATTTTGCCAAATGTCCTGATTGCTTGCTCCTGTTTCCTTCAGCCTGTCCCAATACAGTGATGAGAATATGATGGATGCCTATAATTTGGCCATCTGCTTTGGGCCCACCCTCATGCCCACCCCAGACACGCAGGACCAGGTCTCCTGCCAGGCCCATGTCAATGAGGTCATCAAAACCATCATCATCCACAACGAGACCATATTTCCTGACACAAAGGAGCTTGATGGCCCCTTGTATGAGAAGTGTATGGCAGGTGGTGACTATTGGTGAGTGCTGTGATGGAAGAAATTTGTTTAGTGCGTTCATTTATTATTTATTAATTATTGTCTGGAAAGCTCTGTCTGGGTAAGTGAGGGAGGGGTGGTATGGGGCCTGGTGGTTAAAGATATGGTCTGGTATTTTTGCAACTATCCAGAACACCCTAGTAATGATACAGCAACACCTTGGTGACTGGCAACAACACACTAGCATCCTGGATGTGAATTTTGCACTAACTTTGCATGTAAAAATCTAGTCAGGAAGACCTACAGTGAAACACAGATTTTGTTGGTACAGTTTTGGGATGTGACATTTCTAGTTGTTTGGCATTAGAGACAGGATAAGTACCTACCTACAATTAAGGTTTGAAAGGGAAAACATTTAGCTTAAAACAACTTATAGCAACTGAGTGTGGATTCTGGTGATCATAGCAAATAATTTTCTTCCAAACTGTAAAAAGTAGCTGATATTGGTGTTTAAAAATGGCTTAACTGACCATATGTTCAGTGTTGGTATTTTCATTCTTTCTTTGTGAGGATATGGCAGGCTCAAGGCCAAAGGTTCGTGATTAAGTCAAACTGGTTATCACAGGTTTGTGCTCCAAGATGTAGCGGCCGACAGGCCCAGATATGTCTGAGCTGTGTTTGGACTGTGTCTGTAATTATGTAAAATGATGAGGTGCCATCAGGGAACTCATTAGATCAGGTAGGAACTGTTTTAGAGGCTAAAGGGTTCAGTAACTAGGAGAACCATACTGAAACCATCTCTGTAATTGCCATCATTAAGGTATGGAAAGATCGCCAGCCAATCCAGCGTATATTTTATTTTTTTCAAAATATACGGTGGGGTTTAAAAGTCCACATCGAAAATTAAAAATCCCAGATAATTACAAGAAAGTTTTAGGATTTTAACTAAAATAAAGCAACATCAGCTGAATTAGAAACATTTAAGAATGTAGGCCACCATGTTAATAACTGGGTCTACAATAATCTTTTGATTTACAAGAGGTCAGATGACCTTTCTTTCATTAAAACACACAAGATGCTCTTTGAAACGTTCTCAAAACATGCTGTTTAACATGGATCTTCAGGTTTTGACAAACTTGTGGAGTCAATACCAGCTCGAGTGCATGCTTTCAGTTAAGCAATAGGTTGGACAAACCAAATACTAAGAAATTTTGAAATTCTGTACATTTTACAATTCAACTTCTAACTCAAATTGTTACGCTGATAATGTAATTTGTAGTGGGGAAAAACAGTATTAATAAAAAAAAACATTTTAATTAGTCAACTCAGACTTTTGCACCCAACTGTACATGGAGGATAAGAGGAAAGAGGAATTTCCTCTTATGTGTGTGTATCCGTGCATATATGTGTTGCCATACGATTTAGTTGTCCTAAAAAAGAGTGGCTCAACTCAGCCTCCCCACAAACTGAAGCAATACACCTGCCACTGCAAGCATCTGTTCTTAACCACTTCATATGGTACCATCTCTTTAAAGTAATAGTTCACCCAACAATACAAAATAATTGTCTCATGTTCCAAACCTGTATAACTGCCATATAGGCTGACAGCCTCAGTCACCATTCACTTTCATTGTATGGAAAGATGCATTGAAAGTCAATGGTGGCTATACTGCCTCCTTTTCATAAAGTGTCATAAAGGTGTGTAATTGAAAACAGAACAGTTTTATTTAGGGGGTTAAATATCCATTTAAACTCGGCGAAGTGAGTAGTTATATTTTCTCCTTTGGTGGCATGGCATGTGGGAGTGGCAGTGCTTAGTTTGAAATGGCTTTACTGTGTGTCACAGGTAATCTGTGAAGGGCATTAGTGCCAGTCTCAGTAACCATGCTGTGCCACTGCCAGAATCTCAATCACCCTCCACAACTCCTCCTGCATACTAATGACAGCCTATGTACTTTTTGCATGACAGAGGGTTTTACTCTGGCTGTTACTTTACCCACTCGTTTTTCCCCCTGTGCAAAGTAGCTTCAAACCATTGAAATGCTAAAGAACCCTTTCACTTGGTGGGAGAATTATTTATTGTGATTATCATTAATGCATTTGATTATTTATTGAACATTTGTTTCTTTTATGATGTTGCTGTTGCTGAGATTTTAAAAGCAATAAGCCACTTGAGGCTGTCCATTATCATTTTATTGCAATTAAGAGGGTTTTAGGTAGCCTGCTTCACATTGTACGTAATTGCAAACATTAACCATGGTGACAGCATTGTTTGATTGTCTCGTCTTTTCTTGTTTTCTCTTGCAGTGAGAGTCCGTACAGTGAACATGGAGCTCTAGAAGAAGTTGACCAGGATGGAGGAACGGAGACCCACACCAGTGAAGATGGTATGTCTATTTTATTACACCCACTGTGGTGGGATATGTCCTAAATGACATCCCTTGCCAGTTTAAATGTAACACTTTTAACGTGCTGTGATGAGGTCAATGGGTTAGGTTATCTTTTCCTGTCTAATCAGTGACCTTGCATTCTTTTCTTTGGCTCAGCTGGACTTCAGCCTATGAGCATTGACCCTCTAGATTGGTTATACTTCAATTGACGTATTCTGACATGGGTAGCCAAAGGTTAATTCCCGCATGCCCTGACCTCTGGGAAATATCTTTCACAGCTCTTAGTGAAATGATCGTTAAGAGCTAAGAACTGGGTCCAACTATTTGCTTCTTTATTTTGTGTTATAATTCCTTGGGAGGAGAGACACATACCTAAACACAGAAAGGGGTTTTTAATCAAGCTGCTAAATGTGCTCGCCAGCGTTAGGTGCTTGCCAATACCATAGGATCGATATACATCTGTAATGCAATATAAATAATCCATTTGAATGATAACAAATCAGATGCACAAAGTTGATTCATTAAATGTAAACTCATTTTACTCAGTGTTTATTGGAAAACAGAAAATATGCGCTCTCTATTGCTAGGGCTAATGGTAGATTTTCGAGCTGATGCTAATCGGCCAGTCGGCACATTTATCAACCAATGTCAAAAATCTTAAGGGCCAAATATCATCCGATTAATCAGCCTAAGCAAAATATCACTTGCCACATGTGAAATATCAATTTCTATGACTCAAACTGAAGCTTTTATGTAATTTTACTAAAAACAAAACAAACAAATAAAGTTCTTTAAAGACTTTAAACTCACTGTCACAAACAAACATAAACCAAATGCTTGTCTCATCTATGACTTATGGACCAATTCCCAAGTCTAATATGAGAAATAAACTGTGCTGTTTCAGTCTGTGAAGACTATATACTTTTGTGTATTTCAAAAGAACCGAGAGGACAATTTTGACGCTGACCTGCATGCTACCCTTCTGAAAATAGACACATTTCCTGTCTCCTTCTGTAAATGAACAATGCCTGTTTTCTTCTGCTTGATTTAAAATGAGCAATAGGAAGTCTGCTTTTGCCATAGCTATGATTTCTATGACCGACAAAACCGACTGTTTAATCCTATTTTTCAGGAATGAACGTTTATGCAGAAAGTTCAATCTTTATTCTCAGACTTGAATAATTGTCGCAAAAATATAGTAAAAAAATTAACTTTGAGATAGTAACCCTTCTGTTGCTCCAAACCTGTATGAGATTCTTTCTTCTTTTAAATACAAAAGGAGATGTTAAAAGAATGTTCCGGTTTCAATACAAGTTAAGCTCAATCGACAGCATTTGTGGCATCATTTTGATTACCACTATATTTTATTTTGACTCGTCCCTCCTTTAAAAAAAGCAACAATCTGGGTTAAAGTGGTGCAGTTACTATGGAGGTGAATGGGGGCCATTTTTTGAACATTAAAATACTCATTGTATTTATTTTTGTCACAAAACATAAACAATATGCATGTAAACATGATTTTAGTATGATAAAATCACTTACTAACCTTTTCTGTGTAAAGTTACAGCCAATTTTACAACTTTGTTCCCATGACGATGTAATGTCAACAAACCTTAAAACCATAAAATTACAATTTATACAACATTACAGCTCAAATAATACACAAGTTTTAACAGAAGAATAAATTTAAGTGCTTTTATACTATACTATACTATAGCTTCACATTTCTGTTTTAACCCTCCAAAAATTGGCAGCATTCACTTCCATTGGAAATGCCTCACAGTAACCTTCATTTTATTTATTTGTTTTTTTTTTTTGTAAGGTGGGACAAATTGAAATAATGTTTTGTGGTAATCAACATTATGCAACAAATGCTGTCAATTGAGCTTAACTTGTAATGACCTCAAATTGTATTGAATATTCCTTTAAGCAGAATGTTAGGCTCAGTCACCATTCACTTTCATTGTATGGAAAAAAGATGCAATGAAAGTGAATGGTGACTGAGGCTAGCATTCTGCTTAACATCTGCTTTTGTGTTCCAAAAAGGCAAGAGTCATACAGGTTTTGAACAAAAAGAGGGTGGGTAAATCATGAAACAAATTACATTTTTGGTGAACTAGGCTTTTAATACTGGACCTGTGCTTAAACAGCTCGAGACTTCTGTCCAACCCTGACATCATATCATCATCAATCATCCAATCGCTGCTTCTCTAAACATTGCCAAACAGACAGATCTCATATCTGCAGTAATATAAACAGAACCCAAAAGCTGTGCCATTCTATTCATTCATAGGTTATTGCACACAAGAGTGTCATTTATGTCAGTAAATCACCATCAGACCTCCAGATCTGCATCTCTGCATGATGAAAATTAGTTTTGACGGTTCCCATCTCTGTTTAAAACTCATGAATCTGTCATATTTATTCAGTCCCGTGCACTGAGAAGCTTGATACTGCAAGTACTGTAAGTCATGGTTTCCATTAACTAACACAGATGTGCTGATACATAACTGACCTGCGAGATTGTTCAATTAAATTAACTATTAATTAAATTGCTCTCAACGTCCATGGTTTTGCTCCAGATATATTCCTCATGGAGGTAATGACGTTCTTACACAGACTCTTTAAGGAATGCTTATTCTTTTCCTTGCAGGCTCTGTAAAAAAAAGTGTGCAGCACTGTGTTGACATTCCTCAAAAATTCTGGTTAGGGTTTTTTATAATCCAATTAACCAATTTCAACTTCCGCATTTTTTTAGTTTTGTTGACCGTTTCAGTCATAGGAGGCCTATATATTTTTGAAAGCTGTATATTTGTGAAATGTAAGATTTAACTTTAAAAATCACCCTTTGAAAATATAACTGACCGCGATTGCAATATTTGCATAATAAATTATGATTTACCCACTGATCTATAAGATTATATATTCTAATAATATATTATATATAAATACATGTATAGTAATTATAATATCATATTAGCTATATAGATATATATTATTATATACAATCTATATTATAGATCAGTGGATTGACCCCGTCTGTTTTGTCAAATTTTGTCCATTTATAAAAAAAAAAATAACACTGCTCTTTTGTTACCTTTTGTTAAAATCTATTTTTCTATTGCATTGCTGCAAATGGCCAGATATCTCAATTATGGGTATGTCCCTAACAATGTATTTTGTCTCAGTTTCATATAAAAAAAACTTGCATACGATTCCTAAATCCTCTCTGAAAAGAGCCCTCTTTAGAGTTTTACATTTGTTTATCAGCTGCCATTATTATGGAGAAACATTACCCCATGGGCCTGTTAACCCTGCCAAGGAACTGGTGCTTGGATAAACATAGCTACTGTTCAAGCCAGTGGCCATTGCTGCATCTGTCCTCAATCACTAATTCTGAAAGAGGGGATCATCTAGTCTCATTCTGGAAAATCTACTTTGCTGAGTGATGGGACCCCTGCTATGCAATCAGAATAATTTACTCTTTTAAGTGGACTGAATGAGCAGATTGAATACACGCATGGGATGAAAACAGCTGCGGCCAGATTTACGAAACATTTTTAAGAATGACATTTTCCTTAATTACTATTTTCTTCTTATTTTCTAACTTAAAAGAAATAGTTAAAAAAAATATTGTATTTGCAAAAAGACGACTTAAAAATGTTCTTTCTTTTTGAATGAATAATGTATTGTACTTAAGACATTCTTGCAAACTTTCAAACAGAACATTCAAACAAGAAAACTGTAGGGCAGGACATTTTATTAGCAATAGTTTTGATTGTGAAAAGTAGGTGCTACGTACCAGAATTGACCCAGGTGGGTGGAGGGGCGGGCCTGAAAATAAGAGGGTTTTGTGAGGTCAGCAGTGAGTTGTTTCAGACAAGGAGCAAGTTATTACATTTCGATAAGGTTACCCTTTTCTCTTTTGAATAAAATTACCAATGGCTTGTTCACAGCAAGACCAGGAATTTGTATTAAGAAAGTAAATGAGGCTGATTTTTATTTCATGTTGATTTCAAGAAAGCGGAGTGGAAAGTCTCTGTTCAACAACAGAGGAAACAATTTAAACTGTTACAACATGTGGTTTTGCTACAAGACAACACATTTTTAACGGCCCCCTGATGTTGCAAAGAGCTAATTTTCTCCTCTAAATGGTAGTACCCCTGGAGTCTCCACACATATCTCCATCAAAAGCATGTTAAAAACAGGAAATGCAGCTTACAAACAGTTTTTACTCTGTCAGATTCTTTTTCTCCTTGGTCTGCTTGCAATCAGGGGTGCTGGTGGGTAAATCACTGCTACAGCAGTATAAATTTAGCTGGAAAAAAACAGCACGGGTTGTTGGCTCTCCTCTGTGGCAACAATACTTCCATATGGTACAATGTGCAATGAACCAGGACAGGTTAGCAGATGCAGGAACAACACTTTAATGTCTGCGAGTAAAAATAGCACCATAATAATAAAGTTACAGCCTCTTTAGAACTCCTGAATTAATTAAGAGTGCATTAATTAAGTGTCTTTATATAATTTAGCAAGCAGGATTTGGGACCAAACTGACTGTAATTGAATGTCAGTAGAATGTACAGTATGACATTTGACAGTATGATATGTCTAGTTGTTAAATTGTTACAAATAGGGAAGAAATATCAGGCTCGGATCATGTTTTTATATCTTTAGCAATGGTTATGTTATGACGTATCTAAACGTCTAGGCAGTGTTAACGTAAACAAAAACTAAATACTTTTTTTTTTTTTTAAATAAAACTGAAATGATTGGAAAAATCTGAAACTAAACAAAAATAATTTTTCACAAACCCAAAACCACCTTAAACTTATATATATATATATATATATATACACACATTGGACAACAGATAATTGGAAAAATAAGTATATATATATATATATATATATATATATATATATATATATATATATATATACATACATATATACATATATATTCTTATACAACTCCCATCATAAATCACCATTGGCAGAATGTTAGCCTTCAACAACTTCTACTTTGTCACCTTAAGAAAAAACTGGCCTCAAATTTAAAATTACATTTACGATCTACCTTATACACGAAAATGCCACTTGATAGATGTAACAAGACTACCCTGAGAAATTGAATGATGTTAGATATTTTAATTGATACCAAGATTTATCTTTGGCAGCAAAAAAATATTTAAACACTAAAAATGAAATAGTGTGATAACTTAGAAAAATAACCTAAATAACTTGAATATAAAATAGAAATAAAAAATCAAAAACTATAATAACCCTGCTTCTAGGAAGCGTTTTTGCTTGTCTGTAGTGCTTTCATACTCTCATTTTTGTACTTCTCTTCCTTTTTATGATTGCTTCTCAAGATAAGCCCACACATAGCCTGGTAACTTCTCCCTAACTCAATCTGTCTGCCACTCTTGTTCACAAGTGCCATCCTGGCAGCACAATGATACATTAACAGTTTTGCAAGGACACTGAGTAAATAAGAGTGTCTGACAGACAGAGACTGAGGAGAGACACGGACACGTGGACAGCTGATGGTCATATTGATCTCCAACCAGTCCTCTTTATTAATCAGGTGCCTGGTCTCAGAGCAGCCCTATTTATTCACACAATAAACTCATGCCAGTCACGTCTCATTGACTCATTGTCATTTACAGATGGTAGAGAATGAAAAAGCATTTCCAATTATGTTTTGGGTCTCTAATTTGTTATAGGAGGCTTTTAGTGTCTTGCCTATGGAAGAACAATCTTGCTTATTTACAGTCTATGTCTGGAACTGTGGGGAAAGTCAGGTGTTCAGAAAAGTACTGCTTTGATTTTTTTTTTTGTGTGGACATTACCATGATATCTTTTAAATACTTTGGAGTGCCATGTAAATAAAACATTATATAAATATGGTATGTACAAGAGTGTCAAATTATAAACTGCTAGTTTCATTCCTGGATGCTGATTGGTAAATAAAGCGTTCCAGCCATGCTATAATACACTATATTAACTGTTATGCAGCGAAACACCTGTGCATCTAGCTATTTTATACTGTATGTATGCACTTTAGTTTACACCTTGCTGTATGTGAGGGACTATATCTCCTATTGGAAGGTTACATTAGTTAAGGAATTTTCTTACCAATTAAATTAAAGTGTGTATGTGTGGTGAGCAGGGTGAGGCCGAATGGTGTCTGGGCAGAGCGAGGCTGTGAAGATAATTTGTGAATGACTACGTAATGTGCCGTGCTGCTTAAGGTGGAGCTGATACATTACGTAGTCATTCACCACTTATCTTCCCGCATCGCTCTGTCCAGACACCACTCTGCCTCACCCTGCTAGCCACATTATATAAATATATATATACCGCCGGCCAAATGTTTGGAATATTATACATATTTTGATGTTTCAGAAGGAAATTGATACTTTAATTCACCAAAGTGGCAATCAACTGATCACAAAGTATATTCAGGACATTACCGATGTAAAAAAACAGCACCATCACTATTTGAAAAAAGTCATTTTTTATGAAATCTAGACAGGCCCCATTTCCAGCAGACATTACTCCAACACCTTATCCTTGAGTAATCATGCTCAATTGCTAATTTGGTACTAGAAAATCACTTGCCATTATATCAAACACAGTTGAAAGATATTTGGTTCATTAAATGAATCTTAACATTGTGTTTGTTGCATTATGTGGCAACTCAAAAACAAACACAGACTGGCATGTCTTAAGATCAACATTAGGTCAAAAATAAAAAATAAAAGAAACCGCTTTCTCTAGAAACTCATCAGTCAATCATTGTTTTGAGGAATGTATGCTTTAAATTGCCAAAAAACTGAAGATTTCATACAAAGGTGTACACTAGATTCTTCAAAGACAGGACAACTGGCTCTAACAAGGACAGAAAGAGATGTGGAAGGCCAGATGTACAACTAAACAAGAGGATAAATACATCAGGGTCTCTAGTTTGAGAAATAAACACCTCACATGTCCTCAGCTGACAGCTTCATTTAATTCTACCCGTTCAACACCAGTTTCATGAACAACAGTAAAGAGAAGACTCAGGAGTTCAGGCCTTATGGGAAGAATTGCAAAGAAAAAGCCACTTTTGAAATAGAAAAGAAAAGATGAATTGTTAGAGTGGGCAAAGAAACACAGACATTGGACAACAGATAATTGGAAAAGAGTGTTCTGGATCTTAACCCCATTGAGCTTTTGTGGGATCAGCTAGACTGTAAGGTGTGTGAAAAGTGCCTGACAAGACCGCCACATCTATGGCAAGTGTTAAAGGAAGTGTGGGGTGAAATGTCACCTGAGTATCCGGACAAACTGACAGCTAGAATGACAAAAATCCGCAAAGCTGTCATTGCTGCACGTGGAGGATGTTTCTTATGAGAACTCTGAAGTAGTTTAAGAACTTCCATTTTGCCACAAATTTGGAGGTATACTTGGGGGTCATTGTCCATTTGGATGACCCATTTGTGACCAAGGTTTTACCTCCTGGCTGAGATGTTGCTTCAATATGTCCACATAATTTTCCTTCCTCATGATCCCATCTATTTTGTGAAGGGCACCAGTCCCTCCTGCAGCAAAGTACCCCCACAACATGATGCTGCACAGGAAATTTTTCCAAAAAGTAAGATCTGTACCATGTGCACTTGCAAACTGTAGTTGGGCTTTTTTTATGTCGGTTTTGGAGCAGTGGGTTCTTTCTTGCTGAGCAGCCTTTCAGGTTATGTCGATATAGGACACGTTTTACTGTGGATATAGATACTTATCTGCCTGTTTCCTCCAGCATCTTCACAAGGTCCTTTGCTGTTGTTCTGGGATTGATTTGCACTTGTCACACCAAAATACGTTCATCTCTAGGAGACAGAATGCGTCTCCTTCCTGAGGCTTCGTGGTCCCATGGTGTTTATACTTGCGTACAATTTTTTTGTACAGATGAATGTGGTGCCTTCAGGCATTTGGAAATTGCTCTCAAGGATAAACCAGACTTGTGAAGGGCCACAATTTCTTTCTGAGTTCTTGGCTGAACCAAGAACCTAACCCTAACCCTAACCCTAACCCTAACCCTAACCCTAACCCTAACCCTAACCCTACTTGCGTACAATTTTTTTGTACAGATGAATGTGGTGCCTTCAGGCATTTGGAAATTGCTCTCAAGGATAAACCAGACTTGTGAAGGGCCACAATTTCTTTCTGAGTTCTTGGCTGTTTTCTTTTGATTTTCCCATGATGTCAGTCAAAGATGCACTGAGTTTGAAGGTAGGCCTTAAAATACATCCACAGGTACCCCTCCAATTGACTCCAATTAGCTAATTAGTCTATCAGAATCTGTCTAAAGGCTTGACATTATTTTCTGGAATTTTTTATTCTGCTTAAATGCACAGTTAACTTAGTGTATGTAAACTTCTGACCCACTGGAATTGTGATATAGTCAATTAAAAGTGAAACAAACTGTCTGTAAACAATTGTTGGAACAATTACTTGTGTCATGTCTTGCACAAAGTAAATGTCCTAAAATTACTTCAACCTAAGTGTATGTGAACTTCTGACTTGGTTGGTTGGTGCCAGATTGGCTGGTTTGAGTATTTCTGTAACTGCTGATCTTCTGAGATTTTAACACACAACAGTCTCTAGAGCAGGGGTATCAAACTCCGTTCCTGGAGGGCCACAGCCCTGCAGAGTTTAGTTCCAGCCCTGCTCCAAAATGCCACCTTGTAATCTTCAAGCACTCCTGAAGACCTTGATTAGCTGCTTCAGGTGTGTTTAATTAGGGTTGAAGCTAAACTCTGCTGGACTGTGGCCTTCCAGGAACTGAGTTTGACAACCCTGCTCTAGAGCATATAGAGAGTGGTGCGAAAAACAAAAAACAACCAATGAGCAGCAGTTCTGTGGACGAAAAGGCCTTGTTGATGACGGAGGTCTACTGAGAATGGCCATACTGGTTCGATATATTATAAAATACAATATAGCATTATACCTTAAGAAACATGGTTCTACCATCTGATACCATTACTGTACCATGCTACTGCATTTTTTGTAAGAGTTATTCCACTGGGCCAGTCAGTTGGCAGTGATGTTGGGTTTGGTTTACAAGAGCTCCACATTGCTTGATTGTTCAGGGGATGAGAACAGCCTTTTCTGCCAGAGCTGCAGCTACTTTGCATGCATTGAAGTCTGCTCTCTGCTCTGTAATGAGTCCTTGCATAAAGGGGGTCATGGCAGCAAAGGTGCATACAGCAGCCAATCAGAGAATCTCATAACAGGATGCATTCAAATGCGCCCATTCACATGCCAATTGATTCAACTTGGTACCATAAATAGCACCAACCAGTGCATAAATGGTGCTCTATTCTTCCCCTTTAGGTGTTTTATGTAGCATATGTCAACAGTGTAGAAATCAGTAGCGGCACCATGTGTAAAAACAAATTGATCAGTTATGATCGGAAATTCTCCAATGGAAATATGGTGGCAATGATGATGTGTATGATGAATTGTTCTTAAAGGGATAGTTCACCCAAAAAAAGCAGATTCAATTCTGTCATAAGTTCCTGTGATGACAGAATTTGGGTGAAGGTGTCATGTGTCACCATTCACTTTCATTGTACAGAAAAAAGATGAATGGTGACTTAGGCTAACATTCTTGTCGAGAAAATAATACAATTTCCATTTCTGGGTGAACTATCCCTTTAAATCCTCTCTACTGTGTATTTTTTCCCATATAGAGGGTGAGCCCATTGAAGCAATCGCAAAGTTTGACTATGTGGGGCGCTCTGCACGGGAGCTGTCCTTCAAAAAGGGTGCGTCCCTGCTGCTGTACCAGAGAGCGTCGGATGACTGGTGGGAGGGCAGGCATAATGGCATAGACGGCCTAGTGCCTCACCAGTACATTGTTGTCCAGGACATGTGAGTATCTCACACATACATGTATATTGTTCTAGATACTAAAGTGATAAAGTATCTCTGCTGACTTTAATGCTCCATTATTATCATATTTCAAGGATGCTTGGAAATATAATCAGGGCTCAGTTGATCTTATATGGCATAAATAAATCAAGGTCAACAATATTTTTAATAAGTTGAATACAAGTTCAGTGCATGCTCTAAGAGAGTTGAACTTGAACTTACTTTACAGAATAAAGTAAGAATAATTTATTTAACAAAAATACAAGCTTCACTTTTCTGCTTCTAAACTCATGAAGTGCTATGCCCCATAGACTTCTAATAAAGGACTAGGTCACACATAAAGGAAAATTCTGTCAAAATTGACTCACCCTCATGTTGTTCCAAATGTACAGTATATAATTTTTTTCCTTATGCGAAACACAAAAGGGTCACTTTTTAATAAACATCCCGGTCTGTCTTTTCAGTATAGTGGCAGTTGATAGTGAGTCATTTTTAAGCTTAAAGGACCAAAAATCATAAAGTTAAGCCATGTGGCTTGTGCATCATATTCCTAAGGTGTGTCCCAAATCGCATATTTCTGCACTATCCAACATAATTTTTTAATGCGAGTAGTACAGGATGTTAACTCTTAAAAAAAAAAAAAAAAAATGTTTTTTAAATAAGTGTACTACAAATACACAGATGATTTACTTCTTCAGAACAATTGTGTGTGAAATGTTGGACACTTCATGCACTTAACGGACGTGGGTTGCCATACGTAGAAAAAGGGGTGGAGTTACCTGGCCACAATGCTGTTCTGACTAAACAGTTGTAATTAATGGTGAATGTGGCAGTTAGCAAAACTTCTGTAGAGACAACACCTTATAAATATTAGTCGAGTGCTTTACCATAACCCCACTCTGTTTGAATGTACATTATTTGAGAGAAATAAGTGTTGACCTGAGTTTAGCTAACGCGTTAAAGCTAGCGGCAACACATCGCATACATTTGAAACGTCACTTTCGTCAACTAAACAAAACTGAATATTTCCCTGTAGGAACAAAATGTAAGCATTTCATTTGGGATGGTATTTCACTTAGAAAATGTATTTAATTCATGACTGAGTGCATAGTGTTTAATGTAAGTGTATAGTGCATTATTTGGGACTTAGCTGAAGTTTGATGAGAAATAACCCAAAATGTAAGTAATAAAAACAAGAATAAGAACTAGAAAGAAAGTCATACTGGTTTGGAACAAAATGAGGATGAGTAAATGATGACAGAATAAAACTTTTTGGAATGGGGGAGGGGGGGGGTGAACTATTCCTTTTAAGTGTTTTACATTTTTCACTTTCTATTGATGTTGTTACTATAAAGTTTTTTGAAGGATGAGTTAAAATTAAGCCAGAAATAAAAATTTTAGCTTAACTTTTATTGAACCTGGAACATTCCTTTTAAAATGCCATTTTATTTCATTACTTCATACATTAAACTAAAAGCTCATTGCCCATTCTGTTCTGTTAATCTTCTTTCCAGAAATGGGCATCATTTGAGTTTGGTTGCAATGCTATACTGTGCACCATCTTCCTCTGGTAAACCCCTTGATTGTCATGACAACTTGTTCCTTCCGGGCAATTATTGGCGCCTAGTTGAACAGATTATGCCGCATAAAAGGGGCAAATCTAATGGATCAGGCACAGTGCTGAGTGACTCCAACAACAGTGCCCATACCAGCCCACTCACTACTGTGTGTGTGTGTGTGTGTGTGTGTGTGTGTGTGTGTGTGTGTGTGTGTGTGTGTGTGTGTGAGTGAGTGTGTGAGTGTGTGTGTGTGTGTGTATAATTCACATCGTGACCCTCTGTTGATGTGTGTTCTTGGCTCGTGGCACTGGTACTGAGAGAATTTACAGCCCAGCATAGAGAAGGAATTTAAGAGCCCCTAGCCCAGCAGTGTCAGACCCTCTGTCTTCTAAAAGAGCTGCGTTTACAGTGAGAAATTGAAAGGATGGCAGAAGGACCACTCACATAATGTACAGATAGGATATCTTTTGTCAGCAAACAAAAAAAAGAGTGTTTGAATTCTATTTGGTGCAATAAATGCACACATGCGACCTTATGAACTGTCCAATAAACATAAAACTACCATTTTCAAGATGCAGTCAGTGATTAAAAAAATCAAGAATTCTCTTTTGAAGTGTGAACAATGTGACAGTGTATTTTTGTGGGATTTGGATCTCTTCTGTTATCTCTGTTGCCAAGTGTTGTTGCACTTAAAAAGGATCCACATGGGTTTATGTCTGTTTGTATGTGGTTTATGGCAGGGATGACACATTCTCAGACTCTCTGAGTCAGAAAGCAGACAGTGAGGCCAGCAGTGGACATGGAGGAGAGGAGAAATGCTCCAGCAGGGACATGGGATCTCCAACAGACAGCCGACAACCTGATCCATACATCAGTAGGTGAGTGAACCAATTAGATCCTAAAATCAGCCTTGCTTAAAACAGAGACTACATACAGTTTACTAGTGTAATCCCTGCTGACTTTTTGACCATTTGAACACAGTAAAATGTTATTCTCAAGGATTAGATTGTTGGTCTATGTACACGTGTGCTGGATAGACGTCTTTAGTAGCCATGTTTTTAAAATACACTTTGCATTCAGAAACGGCACAATGTAGCATAGCTCCTTTTCACTTTACATGGCATCTTAAATACGCTGAAAATCAGTCAAAAACGTCCAGCTAGCGCAGGGGTCGCTAACCTGTGGCTCTTTGTTAAAAATCAAGTGGCTCGTCGGGTCTCTCATCATTCACCAACACATGATCGTTTACAACTTTCTAGAGATACTTTTCCAACAGAAAGTGTGGGTGTGATTGCAAAGCTTGAAGACAATGACAATGTTTTGGTTTCCTTTCTCCCGAATTTTACAGCCTTCTTCTGGTGAACAAGGTTTGAAATGAACACCCGCCAAATGCAGATTTTTCATGCCAAGTGCTACTGTGGAAGGCAACCTGAAAGACTTGTCGGAGAGATATATAACAAGAAATTAGACACAAAGACGTGCATTTGATGAAACGTGATTAGATTTTGAAGAACAAACGAAAGAAAAGCCACCGATGCGCGTCTGATTTGATGTGTGCGCGCAGTGAGCTCTGAGTGCAATGAAAGCTTCTCCAACACACGAACATTCATAGAGTTCTGGGACTTGATCTTAGCGGTTAAGAACATTTTCTATGAGCGATTTTGTGAATGTTTGTTATTTTTTATGCGCAACCAGGGTGTGATATAGCACCCGCAAAATGCGATGAGCCTTAATCCAGTTCACAAGCTCCTCATCCAAATACATTTCATGTAGGAGTAATTTTGCTCATCTATCTGCAAAAGGTGTCTCGGAGTGACACATGACAAGAAATGCTGACGTGTTTGAAGAAACACACTTTATTATATTTTTAAGAACAGACAAAAGTTTGTTCAGAGGCGTGCAACGGGACCCTGTCTTGTGAAACAAGCGCATGTAAAGAGTTATCACTCCTTTTATTTCATTCAACTGAAAACTGTTATGCTAGTATAATGAGAATGCTGCAATCTCCGATCATCTCGTGAGGTACTGCGAGTTTAGTTCGCTCTTACACATTGTGAACGTAATCTGCAGGTTCAGTAATATATACATGTATCTTTGTATTAAAGAAACAAAGACGAAAGTGATTAAATCATAAGGCAATACAAGACACGTTCACCTTGAAGTTAAAATTGAGTTCTATTTTTTTCTTCTTAAAGCATCATAAATATGACCAAAATGGAATACAAACACATTTGGCATCTTTTTTTGTGAACACAATAAAAATAATAATCTTAAGTTTTATGCTAGTAATTTTCAACTGTTGCTGCATACTGATACTTGCGTGATTGCAAATGGGGCCGTTGGAGACAGTAAATGTTTGGATTTGGGGAGGTGGTTATATATAAGATTTATATATCACTTTGTTATTTGTATTGCTTTTTCGTTTCGTTTAAAGTGCAATTTGAATTTAGAAATGTCTTTTTGTTCAAGTTTTTCGTGTTTCAGTAAATGTATTACATTTTTAAAGCAAAATCAATCAAGCAAAAATATTCACTTTATAATCGAATATTGTGATCATTTAAATGCGATTATAATTAAAATGTTTTTGACATATCGCCCAGCCCAAAAGGGAAGTAACATTTTTCATGAAGTAAAATGAAGTAATTTTATGGAGATCTGCACAAACACCTGCACTCAATTCCATATTGCAACATGTTACCTATTCGTGTTTGCATATTTGTTTGTTTTTGAGGAGTCTATGGGCAATATAAACATTGTATTTTATTGAAAACCGTTTATAGTAAAGTAGTGAATTATTTGTTTGAGGTATGGCTCTTTCGAAAAAATGCATCAACCAAAAATTACAAAAAAGGTTCCCGACCCCTGATCTAGCGAATGTTTACATAGAAAACAATTAAGTGACTGCAGAAGGATACAAGAACATCTAAATGTTTTTAACCCTTAACCAAAACTTCTTATGAGGGTGCATACAGTAGGTGTGGGATATGCCCTATTCCTGTAGCTTGTAGCTCATGATGGTTTTGTGCATACACTCATTTTGAACCTGTATTGTTTTAGGCCTCTTTTAAACGTTCTTTATACTGTGTTACTTAACAATGTGTTTGTTCTGTTCTACTGTATATTTAATTCTGTTGATTTATCTTGTATTCATTTTCTCCCTGGATCGCTCTATCCCTCTCTGACGTACATCTATGTTTCCTGCCTCTTAAATCTTTCATTGCATTTGGCTTTATTTAGATGTTCTCCTCCCTCCATAAGCGCATTCACCCAACATACATCCTCAAGGAAGAGGATAGCATCCTCTGCGAATATAAACTGAATTAAATCATAAATTGGAGGTCTCCAAAAGTCAAATATGCCCTTTGATATGTCAGCACTATTCCTAGAAGGGGAGGTGGGGCACTCAAACACATGAAATCGGTATTTTTACATTCAGTTAGCCAGAAATCTGGATAAGCAGTGACATTGTGAGGATTGCAGAACGAAAACAGACTCCATGCAGCACCTTTTAAATAAAATTACACTAAGAAAGGGACCGTTCACCCAAAATTGTACTTATGTTATCTCCTCCTTATTGTTCCAAACCTGTATTACTTTCTGTCTTCCATAGAACACAAAAGGGGATGTTAGGCGCGGAATGTTACGGACTGACAGCACCTCAGTCACCCAGTAACAACATCTTTTGTGTTCCACTTTAGTGTTTTTAACTATATGAGTATGAGTAAATGATGACACAATTTGCATGTCCTCCTTGCATATCTAAATATAAACAATGTCGTCCATGCAGCAGTGTATCATTGCATTGCTGCATTGTTTTATTTCAGTGCAGCACGCCCCCTGCTGGACAAACATCTGCTTTACTGCTACGTTGGATAAAATTGCACTCCAGTTTAAGCGAGTTCTTCTTACTTTAATCATTGCAAGCAAAACATTATACCTAGTATTAGCCTAACAGCAATAAGCAAATTAATTTATTTCCCCTGTTGTATGATATAGTTGCATAACTTATGAACGCACGTATTAGCATCTCATTAATAATTACCATTCATCAAGGACTGTCAAAATGATTATGAGCACATTACGAGAGCTCATTACGTACAAATTAAGCAGAGACTCACGGCTGAACAGCTATGATAGATCTTGCTAACTGAGCTAATGTAGGCTACGTGTTATGTGGCAACCCGCCGATATTGGAGACCACGTGATATAGCAATTTAGCTGTTAGCTTGAAAATGAACACATCCTGTGATCTGTAGCCTATGTCATCTGTGCTTTTAAAGGAATAGTTCATTCAAAAGTGACAATTCTGCAACCCCAACTGTTTACACCCACTCATGACATTTTAAACCCATATGACTATATTTTTCTGTGGAACACAAGGAGAATTTACACAGTAAACTTTCCTTACAATAACAGTTCATCTTGAAAATGCGTGTGTCAAGCTCCAAAAAAACTAAACAAACGCCAATAAAAGTAGCCTATATTAAAAGTAGTCAACACAACTTGTTCACTACATTTCCAGTCTTCTCTCATCATTTACTCATCCTAATGGCATCCCAGATGTGTATGACTGTCTGTCTTCTGCAGAACACAAATTAAGATTTTTAGAAACATATCTCTGCTCTGGTCCATTTAATACAAGTGAATGGTGTCCAGAACTTTGAATCTCTAAAAAAGCACATAAAGGCAGCATATAAGTAATCAATACGACTCCAGTGGTTTAATCTGTGTCTTTAGAAGCAATGTTTCCAAGTGTGGGTGAGAAACCGATCATTATCACACATAAAGTCCTTTTTTGCTATAAATTCTCCTCCCTGCACAGGTGGCAAAATGCACGAAAAATGTGAATCGCCAAAAACAAAAGAAGAATGTGAATGTGTTGATTTATTGTAAAATAAATATTAAAAAAAGGACTTCAAAATTGATTTGTTTCTCACCCACACCCATCATATCACTTCTGAAGTTATAGATTAAACCACTAGATTCCTTTTGGATTTCTTTTTTGAGATTCAAATTTCTGCCCACCACTCATTTGCATTGAACACACAAACAGAGTGGAGATATTCTAAAAATATTCAATTGTGTTCTACAGAAGAAAGACATACCCATCTGGGATGGCATAAGGGTGAGTACTGTAAATTATGGAAGTTAAATTTTGGGTTGAACAATTCCTTTATTTATTTTAGAAAATGTCTACTTTCACAGAAGTAGTTCCACAGTTAACAAGGTTATTAAATATGTAGGTTAAGAGTAAATAATGTCAGCAAATTCATCATTGGGTGAACTATTTCTTTAAGCATTGAATCTTAAATGGTCCGTAATTGTTTAAAGAGAGATAAAATATCAACCAGTGTTGTAGATATCTTGGTATTTTAGCTTTATACAAACTCTTTGGTTCTCAAATGTCAATTTTAATCCTGACCACAGGCGTCTTTTCTGTGCAGCTCTTTTGGTTTGGCTAATACTGTGATATCTGCAGTCATAATACAACATTTTGGCTCATGCTAAGCTGTTTTCTGGCAGGCATCATGTCATGAATATGCAGAGTAGATCTTACAAAGACACTCTGGAGATGCTTCTGACTCTCATGCTAATTATGCGTTAGCGCTGAAGGTTAGTGTTAAAAGCACACACGCTTGATGTTGCCAAATGCAGCATGTGATGGCTAGCAGCATGTGCTCATACGAGTTTAAACCGTGTCCATGTAGCATTGAGCTAACATTATTTGAAACAGTGAGTGCTGTAGGGGCGGACAGATCTCTAAACACCTTTTGCAACAGCTGATTGTTTAGCCATGGAGTGTAAATAGACTTATTGTACACTTTAACGTGTTGTAAGGCCAAATCTTTCTCTTCTTTTTCTTCATTTTACTCTCCACAATTTCTGCATTTAGCTTAGACTGCATAAATATTCTATTCAAGTGTATATGTTGTTTCTAATATTGTAATTTAATCTGTGCTTTTTGTTTTTATAAGATTCATACTTTAAATCATTTAAGATGAAACTTTGAAAATCTACCATTGACACTTAATGTTTGTCACTGAAAAGCTAACCAACTACAATGATATTATTGAGATATACAATATATCTGCATACTGAATATACACACACATATATATATATATATATATATATATATATATATATATATATATATATATATATATATATATATTTAACCATCTTTTTATTCAGAAAAGTGTAATGATAAATGCAAAGTATAGGCAAACCATATAATTTTTGCAACACTGTGTCATTAAATAGAATTGCACAAATGGTGATTGTTTGAGTGTTTCTTGGTTTCAAACATGAAAACACCTCATATGTCTGCCATTGGTAAAACAAACAGATAGCCCCACCCCAAACCCAGACCATTGGTTGAGCAAAGCTGCGGTGTGGGGCTGTTTGGGATGCTCAAACAAACAGAGCAATGTTTTGAAAGCACCGTAAAAGGCAAAGTGTTTAAACTTTTAATAGAAGTCATCTCACAAATGGCTTACTAATTGATGTCTCTGCATATTAAGTCAGGATAGGAGAAAATAATTTTAACATTGAAAATCTCTAGTGCAGCATTTCATTTACACTGAATCACAACCTTAAAACCTGAGCTTAAACTTTAAATAAACAGTTCATTTTTCTTCCTGTCTTTCCCCTGTTTAGCCGGCACAGGAAGAGAAGTGACCCCCCAACCCGCCGGCCTCCAGCCCGGCCCACTGACGCCCACTGCATGGTCCACCACTCTCAGGGCCACCATAATAACCACAGCAGCCACAGTAGTCATGGCACACCAGATTTGGGCTCCCCAGTGATGGGTCACTATAGCCCCCGGGACCTGATGCGAGGAAGAGGACACATGCCCATGGACAGTCCCGAGAGATGCAGACGGATGGGCCACGGCAGCCTGACCAACATCAGCCGCCACGAGTCCATGAATAAGATGGAAAGCCCACCCATCCGCAGGTCCACCTCCTCAGGCCAATACACAAGCTTCACCGATCCTCATGGCAAGAATCTGGATCCAGAGAGCATCGCACAGGTCAGCGGGAGGCGAGCGACGGCGCCCCTCACACCACGCGCAGCAGGCCCAGCCCTGTAACATAGTCAGTTACTGTCTCCTGATACTAATGACTAATGCGTGTCTGTACACAACACACACACACACACACACTCAGATTTAAAAAAAGGCCTATTTCTGGAACAAAGACGATATCAGTGATAGTTGTACCAAACATTGCATTAACTATCCACTCACTAAGTAGTTTAAAAAGTCACCAGTGGTTTCACAACATTTATTGCATCCCCTTAATACATATTTCATACATTGTGCGACTTATCCTCCTGAGACCCAGTAAAAAACTAATATTTTCATTAATGTGTTTTAGTTTTTATTGTTTACAGATCATTTTTGTCAAGTTGGAAAAAATTGTATATTCCCAATCTCATTAACATTTATACAGTATTTTTTTTATTTATATTTTATATTAATACTTCATATTTCTTTGTAATTATGTTGGCAACTTGCACTAGAGCTTGGCAAAATTTAATTGCAAAAAGTTAGATTCCAGTTTGTAGTGTTATTTTCTTTAAGTGATTCTCACCAAAAAACTTTTCAATAAATTTTGCCATCCAATTTTACAAAACAAAAAAAAAAAAGATTTAAAATTATTTTTTGCATGTGCAAACTAAAGCCTACTTATAGAGCTTTTTACATTGTGATTTTATTTTCAGTGACCTTAAATCATAAAAGAATATTTATTATTGAAATTGTAAAGTATTTGTCAGGATGGTTAGGAGAGAGAGGACGAGGACTCATAAAGTGGAGTAGAAGTAGAATGGGGTTTGTTAAACTCAAAAACAAACATAAACAACACCGAAGGGGGAAAACTCCAAGGTCCAGGGCAGCGCAGAGCAAAACGATTGAGCTTGATGCAACAGGCTGGAACCGACGAGACCAGACACCAACAAGGCCGACACCTAACAGGATGAACAACCACAACGAACTGGCGCAGAACAGAAAACAGAGAGATTAAATAGGGAAGGAAACTTAGAAAGGGAGGGTAACGAGGGAAGGCAGGTGAGGCATTTGAACTAATAACAACGTAACAAGGAGGCGGGGCCAAGACATGAGACAGAAGAGCATGTGGCAAATGAACACAATCAGAAGCCATGTGCTCAAACAAATAACACAGCACAAAAGACAGACATAAGAGCGCATTGCAAAAGAGCCAAACCTGAAGCCATGCACTCACAAAGACGAGATATGGAACATGAGCGTCCGGATCCCGACACCAGAACTAAAACCGAACTAGACAGAAGAGTCGGGATCCAGACACCATGCTTCGAACATGAAACATAACATAGAAGAGTGCACGGCAAGGAAATCTAACCCAAAACTGTGCGCTCACACAGAGACACAAAGACAGACAGAGCTCATGGCCAGGAAATAAACACTGAGCCATTTGCTCAACACAAAACACTGACATGAATTTCAGGATCCCATAACCAACCAATAAACATGACTGACCTAAGTTTCAGGATCCTGCCAATATTTATACATCATTTCGCCTTGGTACTCCCATTCATTTTCACAGATTTTATTTTAAAAAATCATTGTGTACTGTAATACACATGTACACTTGTACATTGGAAAACATACAGTAAAAAATACTGTTACAGTAATGAAAGTCATCATTGAAATTGATTTGGGGTTAAAAATTGGTTTTATGAGAATCAACTCCTTACCCTATTCTCTGACAGGTGAAAACATATCTAAATTCTGATGTCCCCCTACATGGTGCACATATGATCTTGATGTCTCTATTCTTTAAAAGAAAAAGAAAAACAAAACACACTCTATATTCAAGTTAATAATAGTGTACACTTACTGTTCATCTTTCATAAATAAATAATGTCAGACATTTTTGAAAACAGTGGAGGAAGTTTCCATGAACAAATCCTCAAATATTTGGGATCTTGGAAAAGTCCAGGAAGTCATTTTTAAGATACTGTGGCATGAATGATCTCAGAACAGTTCACTTAAACAACTAAATTGTTGCTGGGTCCTAGAAGGTTAAATATCTGCTTTGTTTGTTAGTAACAATCTACCAGGGCGTGCTGAGTGACTCCAGACAGGTCTCCTAAGAAAACAAATTGGCCGGGTTGCTATTGAGGGTAGAGTCACATGGATGGAGTAACCTCTTCATGGTCATGATTAGTGGTTCTCGCTCTCAATTGGGCATGTGGTAAGTTGTGCGTGTATCTCGGAGAGTAGCATGAGCCTCCACAAAGATGCGTGGATTGGCGGTCTCAGAAGTGGAGGCAACTGGGACTTGTCCTCTGCCACTCGGATTGAGGTGAGTAAACGTGCGACCACGAGGAATTGTGCATTCTGAAATTGGGAGAAAAAAAATTGGCCCCACAGGCTGATGATTTCAAATTTTTCGAAATCCTGCCCTCCCAGCACAGTTTAACAATCTAAAATATTACAGTTCTCGTTGGTTAAAATTACATAAAAGGATAATTATAGCAAAGTTTAGCAGAGCACGCCTTTAAGGGACCAACCCTCGCATAGCATCACATGTCTCGGACTTACTAAATGAATCTAGCGTGTCAGGCACCTAGGGAAGATGAATATTATTATTATCTCTTCTCAATCTGTACAGTTGTAATGGCTTCAATGGCTTTGTAGGAGCGGGTTAGTTTAAGTAGTTAAGAAGTAGTGTCTGCGAATAAGGTTAACTTGTGGAAGTCTAACAGTAGTATTTACACTGAGTTATCGCTGAGCTCAGTTCAAATAAGGTTTCACTCAAACTTCTACTTTATGCCAGAGCCGTGGCTCAGCAGTTAACATATGATCCATACATGGTGGGTCTTGGTGCTCATACAGGAGACACAAGTTTGAATCCATTCAGTTTCATGACATCCATTCATTTCTGTCATATTTCTACTGTCAAACATACCATACTTTCTATTCCTCATTCCATTTTTCCATTCCCCATCCCTTGTCTCTCTCTGATTCTCTCTCTGTCTCCTGTAGGACATCGAGGAAACGATGAACACTGCTCTGAATGAGCTAAAGGAACTAGAAAGGCAGAGTTCTGCCAAACACGCCCCTGATGTGGTGCTGGACACCCTGGAGCAGATGAAGAATGCTCCCACTCAGACCAGCTCCAACGAGTCCCTCAGCCAACTCCACGGTCTCCTGCTGCGGGCTGCCGTCACCGAGCCGCCCATGCGCCGTAGCACAAGCTCATCCAGTGATACCATGAGCACCTTTAAGCCTGCTGTAGCTCCACGTATGGGAGTACAGCTCAAGCCCCCCGCTCTGCGACCCAAGCCCATGGTGACGATACCAAAGTCAGGAGCGGCACAGTATCCGGCGCCCCCTCCACAGGATCCACTGGATAAATCCTGCACACAGAGAGGACACAACAGTTGAAGGACAACAAAAGATAATGATCACTGCAATAGAAGCCAGATTTATTGTTGATTTTAATGTGTTCTCCAACATTTCATTCGCTTTAGAGAGGAATGGGCTAAAATGAATAAACTGCTGGTTAAATACAGAAACTTTAATACATGTAGTCTCTTGATTCTTTGTTACTGTGGTCGGCATGGAATTAATAAACTAAAAATAACAGTGGTCACTAAGCATAGTTCAGAGGACGAGTAGATTTGTTAAAGGGATAGTTCACCCAAAAATGAAAATTCTGTCATCATTTATTCACCCTCGTTTTTCCAAACCTGTATGACTTTCTGTCGAACATAAAAGGAGATCTTAGGCAGCATGTCTTAGTCAACATCTAGTTTTGTGTCCTATAGTAGAAGGGAAGTCATACGGGTTTGTGAAAACAAGGGTGAATAAATGATACCAGAATTTCCATTTCTAGGTGAATTATCCTTTTAAACTGGTGTTTAATATTTTAGAGGGTTATACTTTCTCTAACATGCCCTCTTTTGTCACTTTAATTAAACAAAGGGACATTCTTGTAGAGCAAGACACCTGTGACTAATGGAAAGCAATTAATGTGTATCCAAAAAACTGTTTGCTTGCATGTACAACACCTTATTTTCCCATGTGTTACTCAGTGTGAATAGATTAAGGAATTCTGACAATGATACTAAAGAAAGCAACAAATCACTTTGGCTTCCTGTGTTGTTAAGTGATGTTTTATAGTAGTAGTTTACATCCCGACTGCTAAATGTGAATAATACAGAAACTAAGCGGGATCTTTGTTTTCTTTGTGTGTTTACAGTTTATGGGAAATCAGTGTTTTTGTCTAGTTAAACCTGCCTGGTTAGCACAGTGGAATGTTGACTTTGGAAACTCTGCCACATATGATGATCGTTCTGATTGGCTGTTTGAGGCAGTTGGATGTTGTCGACACCTTATATGTTGCATCAGCAAAGCTTTACTTTGAATATTATATTTTTGATAATAATATTATTTTGCGTAGAGTGAGTTTGCGTGCACCACATCTGCATTGAAGATGTTGAACAACCATTTTCATAGTGACTTTGTTCATTTTTTTTTAAGTTCTTCACTTATTTTCTTACTTGGAAAGATATATATTGTATACATGTATATAAATGTACATCCACTAAACCTTATTTCTTTCTCATTTACATAACGTTGTCCCAGATCAAACAGTGGCTCACTAGAGACTATTTTTTTTAGGGTCTGTGTGCTTGGTAAAATGCAATCTGTGAATATTTAAGTCTAGTTGAAAAAAAAAAACATGATGTGCTGCTTAGATTTTGATATGGATAGGCTACAAAAAGCTTTCCTGGTCGGCTTAGCTGTCTAAATGCTCGGCTTGGCTCTATGCTATAAAGCATGAATCATAATCATTTTAGTTGCAATATGCAAGTACTTCTAGAAACCTTTCTGCAAGATTTAAGGCAATAGTTCTTGTTTCACCAAACAAGGCGATAGTGCCGATTGATAGCCATGGACTCATAGACTGTTACTGCAGTACTTTCATAGGATAGTACTGGTTTTATGTGCGCTAGAGTCCTATTAACCTTTTGTAAGGCGTCATATACAGCACCGCGCCCAAAATTAAAGGGATAGGTCACCTAAAAAAATTCTAAATTGTTTACTTGCCTTCATGATGTTCCAAACCTGTATGATTTTCTCTTTTCTGTGAAATTAGTGAGTAGATGTGAGGAAGAATTCATTGTATGGAAAAAAAATCCTGTTGTACCCTACTATATGATGTTTTTTCCTTGTTTTTAGCTTTGTAGTTACAAATAATAAAAAAACAGCAGAACCATCATAATTTATATTAATAACAACAATAATTATTATAATGATTTAAAGTTTATTTTATAATTATTATTAATTGTTTAATTAAAAACATGTAACATAGAAATAATATTATTGTTATTAATATTATTATTATCATTATAAATGACATTGACTGGTAAACTTCAGGGTTAATTGTTTTATTTAAATACTCTTTATATGATATGATGTTAAGATAATGTCTAACCAACTGAATCACTCTCAAATTATAATGCTTCACACAAGGAGGACTGTTGTAAATTTCATTTTTAGAATAAATAATTGAAGGCAGGTCTTTAGATTGTATCAGATGAACCAATATACTGTATCATTCAGTGAAAAATGTATTTGAATTGCAATTCTGTCTTTAAAGGTTCACTCAGTATTTTGTTTTAAGTATGTCGAAGTATGGCTTACACTGACACCTAGTGGCCCGGATGAGGCATCTTTCAAACGCAGTCGTTTTCAGTTACCAATCCCATTGTAGAAATTCACAATGCACAGTAAACCAGGATTAATTTAATCCATGAGTGAAAGTCTCCAGAAACAGGGCAGTTACCGAGATTAAGTAAGTAGTATTCAGCTGGTCATGTGATGCTAAAATGGCTGCCCCCATGAGTGGACCTTCTCCATGTAAAATAAAAGAGCTTTTATAAAGTTATTGATATGACTGAACTCTTCATCTCACATGAGTGGTCACGATTTCATACATATGTACTTGGCATATCATTCTTGAACCAGTTAAAGATATTTTATACAGCCTTTACAGGTTGGTTGGTTACTATAAGTGTGGTAACTTCAAAAAGATTGTAAAGTGGCTTGGAGGGAGATCTCATATATATATTTTTTTTTATAGATGTAACAGTAACTGATATTCTGTACGAAATGATGGTTACAATGTTGAGATATGTAGTAAGAGAGCGTTAGTAGCAAACCGCAAACGCCAGGTAACGCTCGAGAGCAGCACCAGTTTCGGTTTCGTTTCTGTTTAAATGCCTCAAATCATTAGCTAGACGCAGGGAATTGATCATCTTCGAAAATGGCATCTTTCGTATCTAAAAACATATATAATTTTCTCTGTATAAACGAGGGCTGTTCGGATTTTGGTAAAGTGGAGAGTAATTTACGGCAGAGTTTTACGGTGGCGGATCAGGTGTTGTCTCTGGTGCTCGATGACCAGGAGAAGTTTGTTGTAAAAGAGGATGAAGAATCGAAAGACACCAAATCCATAATGGGTGCTGACAGTCTGATCATTGCCAAAACCTCCTTGCGAGTGTGCAAAAATGACAAATGTGTCAGCTGTGAAGAACTGCACCTATGTAGGTACTTTGTGTGTGGAAACTGCAGATTTGGGTAAGTAAAGATTCATCCTAGGCCTGTTGTTAGAGTGAATACGTTGAAACGGTACATTAATGAATATTAAGGCACTTAACTCCAGGTTGTTCCGGGGGGGGATTGTCCCTGTAATAATTGCACTGTAAGTCGCTTTGGATAAAAGCGTCTGCCAAATGCATAAATGTAAATGTAAATATGTTTGGAACACTCTCGGGAGGATGTTTACAGTCATGAAAGTACAGCTCGTATCTACTTGAATGGAGAAAAACCAAAATCTAAAAAATGGTTGGTCAAGATTACGATCTTGCAATAAAATATTATTTTATATTACAATACTGGTATAAAAAATCGGGTTCCTTTATCTCATTTTGCGCAAATAAATAAATAAACACTGGCTTGTATAGCTAATGCGCATGCGCGTTCTAAAATTGATTGGCAGGCGATGAATCTAAAAGACGATTGTCTCTTTTAACTGTAAGGCGGGACTTTGTACATTTGTTTACCGTTGGGCGCTCAGAGCTGATTGGTTGAGCGTTAAAATGTCTCCCATTCATTTTAATAGAAGTGGCCCATCTCTGTTGAATAATCTCTGCCCTTTCTAAAATTCACCATGGTAACCAATTATTATTATTATTATTTATGTATTTTTTTTAATTATACCATTACTTAAGATATTATTTGTACAAAATATATGAATATAGGATTTCTTAAAAACATGAATCTCACAGCAGAGTAGCTTCATTCCTGAAAGGGATAGTTCACCCAAAAAATTATCTCCTCACTTACTCACCCTCATGCCATCCCAGATGTGTATGACTTTCTTTCTTCTGCTAAACACAAGCAAAGATTTTTAAAAGAATATCTCAGCTCTGTTGTTCCTCACAATGTAAGTGAATGGTGGCCAAAACATTCAAGTTCGTGTAACTCTTGCTAGGTGTTGAGAGGAAATATTATTATTGGAATGTGTAATACTGTATGTTTCTATGTTCACATGACCGTAAACAACAAAATTATTTCATAAGTTCTACATTTGCAATATATTGCAAAATATTAATTTGCTCTTTCAATATATTTCTGTTTATGACAATTTCAGAACAAAGTGCAAAAATTCCCATGACTTGTCCTCAGCACATAATGTTGATCTTTTGAGGAAGCGAGATCTTCAAGGGCTTGCAGGTGGACAGTTGTTTCAACTTCTTCTTCAGAATGATCCCTTTTTACTACCAGAGGTCAGTGTCTATTAATTCAAATATGTGTACACATTATGTCAGGCTGACATACGAAATTGATGTAAGGAAAACTGGGAACACTTCATGAAAAGTTTCCTTTCATCAACATTAGTTAATGCATTAGGTGCCATGAACAAACAATGAAAATATATTTTTAACAGCAGTTAGGCTATTAATCTAGGTTAATTTTAGTTAATAAAAACACAATTGTTCATTGTTTTTTCATGTTAGTTCATGGTGCATTAACTAATGTTAACAAATACAACTTTTGATTTAAAAAATGTATTAGTATTTGTTGAAATTAACATTAACCATTTTATTGCAGGCATAATTGTTTTCATAAATTATATAGTTTCACTCCACCACTACTGAATACAGCTGAAAAGAAATTGTATTTTACCCGAGTTATGAGTTGGCAGTCTGTATTAAACCCTAAAATTAATATGTGGGTTAAATATTGCTTCTGGCGACTTGCATTAAAAGTGTATTCCTGTTAAGGAAAAAATGCAGATGTCTGATCAGGTTGTGAAAGTGTTAACAAGGGTACTCTTCTCCTGCTGTAGCATGCAGGGAGAAGAGATCTTCTCACCTCTCAAAATGTATTTAAATAACATTTGTGGCCTTTCAAAAATATTCAGTGACCAATATAGCCACCCTTCTTTTCAATAACTGCCACAAGCCTTCCATCTACGGAGTCTGTCAGTTTCTTGATGTTCACAATCAACTTTCGCTGAAGCAGCAACCACAGCCTCCCAAATGCTGTTCAAAGAGGTTTATTGTCTTCCCTCACTCAGTAGGATTTAAGTCAGGTGAGGAAGGGGGCCAAGTCATTATTTGGGCATCTTTGAGGCCCTTGCTGGCTAGCCAAGCAGTGGAGTACTTGGATGCATGTGATGGATAAAGATCATGGACTTCTTGAATGCTGAGGACATCTTCCTGTACCACTGCTTGAAGAAAGTACTTTCCAGTAACTGGCAGTAGGTTTAGGAGTTGAGTTTCAGTCCATCTTCAACTCGAAAAGGTTCGACTACCTCATCCTTAATGATAGCAGCCCATACCAGTACTCCACCTTGCTGGCACCAGACTTGAAGTGGTGCTCTGTGTCCATTAGTGATCCAGCCACAGGCCCCATCCATCTGGTCCATCAAGAGTCACTCTCATTTCATCTGTCCATTAAAACTTAATGTATTTCTTTGCCCAATCTTGACACTTCAGCATGTGAATATATTCAGTGCTGGTCATGTTTCAGCCTTCTTGACCTTGGCCATGTCTCTGAGCACTTGGCACCTTGTATTTCTGGACACGCCAGGTAGGTTGCAGTTCTGGAATATGGTAGCATTGGAGGATAATTGGTTCTTGGTAGTTTAACATTTAATGCTGAGTTTACACTACAAGATTTTAGGCCCGATTTTCACTTGTTGACAGTTTAGTGGAGATCACAGACAAAAGGCCAAAATCATATGCAAATTGGAGCTCACTCGACTAACGCAATGTATGAATTATCAAAGACATGATCTGAGAGAAGCTCTGACATGTCACCAATTTCAGCGAGATATCTAGTGTGTTATCTGGACCTGTCTGCGATTCCAAATTGCGCAATGTGAAATATGTTTTGACTGAATACAACTGCAGCGTTGACCTACAGCCAATGATAGAGCAAGAAACGGGGCACGAGAAGTTTCAGTGGAAGGAGTCCTGATGTACCTGCAACAGAACATCAACTAGCATGGCTGCAGTATCAAGAAAGTCTCATTTTACTAAAGAAATGGAGGAACAAGACAGACAGATCTGTAAACTGAACGGTACCACAATCCGATGTCTTTGAAAGTCGTGTAGTGTGTAGGAGGCATAATTGATCTCAAGTCTTTTGCAGTTAATTTGCACCTTTTCTTCTTCATGCGTTTTTTTCTGCCTCAGTTGACTATTCGCAACAAAACGTTTGATTGTCCGGTGGTCACGCCTCAATAGTTTAGCTATTTCAAGAGTGTTGCATCCGTCTGAAAGGCATTTTACAATATTTGACTTTTCAGTGTCAGTTAAATCTCTTCTTTGGCCCATTTTACCTGAGGTAATGAAGTTGCCTAATAATTATGCACACCTTGAAATAAGATGTTAGTCACTTTCACCACACCCTTCCTCATTACACAAATAAATACCTGAAAAATGATTGAATCCAATAAACATTCAAGTTTATATGGTTTGGAGTTGGAAAATGTGCATGGAAATAATGATTAGATCAGAATACTCACTTGCCTAATAACTGGGTATCCGGTGTAAATATTTGTTTTTTGTCTTATTTTGTATTTCTATATATACTTATATTTTCTATTCACCTTTTATTTTTATTCAATTTTTGTATTATTATTATTATCTCTGTCTTGTTGTTGTATTGTTTGTGCACTGGAAGCTTCTGTTACCAAGACAAATTCCTTGTATGTGTAAACATACTTGGCAATAAAACTCATTCTGATTCTGAGCTTCGTAAACTATTTCTCTATTAATGTAGTCTAAGTATAAGGTAACACCATAGTTAATGTTTGCTACATAAAATAAACATGTTGTTGAAAAGACTGTTTTAAAAGGATAGTTCACCAAAAATAAAAATCCTCTCATCATTTACTCACCCTCATGCCATCCCAGATGTGTCTGACTTTCATCTGCAGAACACAAATAATTTTTAGAAGAATATTTCAGCTCTGTTGGTCCATACAATGCAAGTGAATGGTGATTAGACCTTTGTAGCTCTAAAAAACACATAAAAGAAATATAAAAGTAAAGTAATTTAGTTCCATGGGTTAAATCCATATCTTCAGAAGTAATATAATAGGTCTGGGTGAGAAAGATCTCTTACTCTTAAATCTTCACTTTGACTTTTACATCTGAAAGTTACATGTGATGCCTGTTTAGTTTCAAAGTTAAAGTGGAGATTTTGGGTAAAAATAGGACTTAAATATTGTTCTGTTTCTCACCCACACATATTATATCGCTTCTGAAGATAAGGATTTCAACACTGGAGTCTTTTGGATTACTTTTATGTTTCCTTTATGTGATTTGTGCTACAAATGGTGGATCACCATTCACTTGCATTGTATGGACCTACAGAGCTGAAATATGTGTTCTGTGTTCTGCAGAAGAAAGAAAGTCAGACACATCTGGGATATCATGAGGGTGAGTAAATGATGAGAGAATTTTCATTTTTGTGTGAACTATCCCTTAAGGCAGTGGCTTGTGTGAAATGTGAATATAATGACAAGCGTATAGTGATATCCCTCTGCCCTATTCCCTTCAAAGACTTTATCATCCACTGTGAGAGCTTTGGAGGGCTGAATGTTGTAGGGCTCAAAAAATAAGAGTCATTTAGAGCTCACTGTTTAAGTCATTTTTATTGTAAATTCTGAAGCGATCTTACAACATGATTGTCGTGATTGTTCTCCCTTCGTTGTGCCCTTCGTAGGGTGATTTATCCCATTTGGAATGCAGGACCAGTCTCTCTCTGTCCCGTCACTGAAGTAGATTTGAATGTCTTTAGTTTGATTACGTCAACATTCGAACTGTGGAAGTTTTTGACAAAACTTTATGTAGATAAATAACAAGTCAGTCACCGTGACTTTGAATATCTTGGAAGCTGGTCTGGTCTAAATTGGGTGTACAACACAATCTGCATATTGACTGTGGAATTTTGTTGTGATGACTCACAACCCACAACCAATCAGATTGCCTCACCCCCCCCCACACACACACACACACATAAAAACTGGTTCTGGCACCAGTGACTCAAAAATTAATGAAACTTCAACCAGTCAATTTGTAATAAATTATATATTATTAAAAATACATATAAGCAGAAAATTGTAGGTAACACTGAAGTGCTATTTGATACGATATATGCCTCTCGTCTCTCTATAATGTTTGTAGGTTTGCTACTATTACAACAAGGGAAATGGAGAACATGGCAGTTGTAAATATAAAACATCATGCACCAACCTGCACCTGTGCCAGCACTTCCTGCAGGATGACTGTAAATTTGGAGCTGCATGCAAAAGAGCCCACATATTTGATGCACAGGCACAGAAAATCCTCAAAGGCAGAGGGATCAGTCCAGATAACATGCGCAAACTCCATAAGATTTACAAGAACAAGATTCTGATCACTTCTGCCCATGTAAATCCTGTCAAGAAGAGTGCACAAACAGGTGAATAAAACTAGCTAACTGTCTTTGTTCTGCTGTTTAAAGTTAGCACAGATGTTTATTCCTCATTGAACAAAACAGGCGATCTCTAGAAGAGTAGTTATCATATACAATAGAAACTGGTATGTCGAGTAGGTCCATTCTATGGGAGTCACAGAAAAATCCAAATAATAATAAAATAATAGAATGCAACTATATAGAATGTAATTATAATATGATGTAATCCATTATGATAGCAAGCTAAATCAACTAAATCAAGCTATAAACTTTTTATGAGAAAATGCTTTCTTATTTTACTGTTGATGTCAAAAATTGTTTTTACCCAATTCAATATTTGAACTGATAAATCATACAGTAATTCTGCTGTTTATACAAAATTGTCAGTTTTCTTAATCAGCCTATGTCATCTTAATAATATTGCATATTGTTTAGCCTATGGTAAGAGTGATACACTGGTTACTTTTGTACCTAAAGCAGTTTTGGTACTTTCACTTGATGTCTAATGCAAAAATCTGGGTCCTCCAAAAGCTGATGATAATCACTGTTCTAGAATATTACACTGTTTGTTCTTCTCCTTTTCTCCTCAGTGTCTCTGTCCATTCTGGCTACAACTCCAGCAGCTCTACCAGCAGTGAGAGAGCGCACTAGACACAAATCCAGCCATTCTGTCAGTGAGGCTGATCAAAGTGAGATCTGTCTCTTTTTCTTGCGCTCTGGATGTAGTTTCAAAGGTAATGTCATTATACAGGTGCATTCCCTAACAGTAAACTTTCTGGGTAAAGGAATAGTTGACCCAAAAGGAATATTCTGTCATAATTTACTCACCCTCATGTAGTTTCAAACCCTTATTGACTTTCTTTCGCAGAATGCAAAACAAGATGTTTTAGTGAATCTCGGTCCGTCTTGCCAGTACAATAGTGTCTCAATTTAAATGTAAAAAAGAACAGAAAAGTATAATAATATTAGTTAAGGGTGCTAGGCAAAGTACTGGAATGGGGCCCTCTTCATTGTTATTATTTTTTATTATGATTATTTTATTATTTATTGTGGTAAGACATGAAAAAAAGTAGTAGCTCATTCAAATAATCACGTAATCACACAATTTGCCTCAACAACAATATAAAAATTGTTCAATGCCATAAAGTTTGCAAGCTTTGGCACATCTAATAACAAAGTTTTAGACTTGTTCTTTCTCAGTGGTGCTCATTGTAGCAGCCTGGAAATTTTGAAACAAAACTTTGTTACCAGATGAACCGAACTACAAGATGAGTCTGTCTCTGTCTTTCAAGAGCAGCCTATAGCAGCCAGCCAATCAGAATGGATTTTCGGCCAACTTTTACAGAAGAGCATAATAAATAAATAATCACATTTTAATTAAACCCTATCCATAACAAATTTTGATAAAATAATTTTTTAGAACTATTAATATTAACATTAATATTGCAATTTCTAAAACTCCGACACACCACAGAATATGTAGGCCTAGTTTCTTATTCCCTGATTTGTAATTAAAACACTAATACTTTGTTTTGATAAATACATGTTTTTATTAACATATTCATTGTGGTGCTTTATGAGTAGACCACTAATCTGAATAGGCTAAAGGAACTCATCCCACTCGAGAAACATGATGATGGCATTTGGTGGAAGGTGTAGATGTGCTTGCCGGTATATGTTGGAGCACCAGTATTTGTCACAGGCAATGTTCACTCGATCTCCGGACGTCATCGCACTATCAGGGGTGTTGATCTATCTCTCTTGGGCCCCTCTCAGTGGCTGGACCCCACTTTTCCCCCCTTATGGGCTTACCTGTTGAAAATAACAGTAATATTAATAATATCGGTGTTATAACAGCGATATTTCAAGTTATGTTATTTTGCATTTAATAATTATAAAAAACATAGTTTGTATTTTTAGGAGGCCCTCAGCTTTTAGGGTCCGTAGGCGGATGCACACCTTTGCCTAGTGCTAAGTCTACCGCTGCCAGTAGTCCATGCGACTCATGCGTCCTATGCCAAGTCTTCTGAATGCATGTGATAGGCTTTGTTGAGAAACAGCTCGAAAGTTTGGTAATTTTTCAGTGAACAATTTGACGTTCATTGCACATTAATGAGCAATTTGAGAGAAGCTTGTTCACAGTGGCATGCGTATTCACACGAGAACATTTAGCTCAAAAACTACTCAAGTTCTCATTTAATATATGTTTATTAATATTTCTCCTATTGTGTTTCACATAAGACAGAATGTCATAAGAGTTTGCAAAAACATTATGGTGAGTAAATTCTGACAGAATTTTCATTTTTGGGTGAACTATTCCTTTAAGAAAGAAACTTTTAAAATGTGTTTTCTTCTCATGATGAAACCGTCATTGTTTGTGTCTTTAGACAAGTGTGTCCGTGTTCACCATCATCTACCGTATAAATGGCAGATTTCACACTCGAATGAAAGTACGTGGACTGACCTGCCAAATGAAGAGGAGATTGAGGAGGCGTTCTGTTGTCCATGTAATGATTCAAGGTCTAACTCTATAGTGTTTTGTTATACTAATATGCATATGTGATTCAATTTGGGTGATTTCTTTTAATCTCTCATCTATTCTCCACAGTATTACTAAGATCAACAGAGAATATCTGAATATTGACTTTATCACAATGACACGTGGACAATCAAAAATCCATCGCCTATCTACAGTATCATCTGTTACTAAACCCCCTCACTTTATTCTGACTACTGAATGGCTGTGGTATTGGAAGAATGACAGTGGGGGTTGGACAGAGTATGGCAAAGGGGTCAGTGGTGTCATTGAGACATATTATTATATCTTATTTTAATATCAGCCTAAATCAAGCTATTCTAAACATCATGTTTAATATATTATTGAAATAATCAGTTAGCATATTACTGAAATTCATAGCAGGTACTGTTTGAATCTTACAGGAGGATGCAAAACTTGTGGCCTCGGTCACTTCAGAAGACCTTGAGAAGCATTACCTGGCTGACAGTGAGAAGGAAATTACATTCAGCTCAAAAAACCATCAATACACTCTCAAATTTAAAGGTACTTAAAGGGAAGGAAAATTCAGTCATCATTTGCTCACTCTCTTATTGTTCCGAACCCTAATGACTTAATTTACTTTGTGGAAAACAAAAGAAGATATTTAGATTAATGTTAGTCTCATTAGTCTCAAAGTCTTCACTTTCATTGCATTTTTCCCAAACATTGACTGTGAATGGTGACTCAGGCTGTAAGTCCCAAGCATTCTGCCTTAAAGGGATAGTTCTCCCAAAAATGAAAATTCATTCATCATTTACTCACACTTTCTAAAGATTTTTAGAAGAATATTTCAGCTCTGTAGGTCCATATAATGGAGGTAAATGGTGGCCAGAATTTTGAATCTCCAAAAATCACATTAAGGCAACATAAAAGACTCCAGTGGTTTAATCAATGTAATCTGAAGCAATCCTTTTGTTTTGGGGTGAGAACCGACCAAAATATATATATATATATTTTTTGCAATGTACATCTTGCCATTGCAAGCTCGATTACACTTCCTAGCTCTTGAAAACCGGATTAAACCACTGGAGTCTTATGGATAACTTTTATGCTGCTTTTATGTGATTTTTGGAGCTTCAAAGTTCTGGCCACCATTCGCTTGCATTGTTTGGACCTACAGAGCTGAAATATTCTTCTAAAAATCTTAATTTGCATTCTGCAGATGAAAGAAAGTCATGCACATCTGGAATGGCACGAGGGTGAGTAAATTATGAGAGAATTTTCATTTTTGGGTGAACTTTCCCTTTAAAGCTTTGTGTTTCATGGAAGAAAGAAAGTTTGGAATGACATGGGGTAAATGACAGAATTACAATTTTGTGGGTGAACCAATTCTTTAATCATGCAATTTTGGTTAGCTTTTTATATGGCAGTTAACTTTATATGATTTTTTGGCAAATCATTTTCAGACATGTGTCAGCAAAATCTGCAGTACAAAACTGTTAGAGAGATTCGAAGGAGACCACGTTTTGTGTCTGCCCAAGAAATCAAGAGCAAAATAAAGAGGTAAGATATACCATTCATCCAATCCATTCTCACACACTGTATTAAACTGTTGTTTATTGTACAATGTTTTGATTTGAAGTGAGTCTCCAGAGAGCTCAACCTCTTCTGTGGAAGTTCCTTCTTACTGGGACAAAGGAGCTCTCCCTAGCTTCACCTACAAGGTACACCGTCCAATCACTCTACAGCAAGGCAAAGTACAATATGTCTTCTGTCGTTATACATTTAGGGAATCAATTCTATTTAGTTTTGCACCTCTCTTAAAATTGTTATCCGTGGTTAAAGTTGAGGACCATTCCAAGTTGCTAAGTTGTAATTGGTTTTCACTTGTGAATAAAATAGCTGTTTGTTGAGTTTGTTGAAGTATTGTTTATCAACAGACATCTAATAATACTGAATATTTGAATCAATTTAATGTATTTCCATAGATTGTTCCTCTGCAAAACTCTTCCAAGGAATACAAAATGATGTGCACATTGTTTAGTAAAACGATGCCCAATAGCATCATTCACAAGATTGAGACAGTGCAGAACCAGTCTCTTTGGAGGGTCTTTCAATGGTAGGTTTTGTCATGTAAACATTTGAACACTGCTCGGTACAGGAAGTTGAGTCATTTACACAGCACCATACTGTCACCACAGACCAATTATAATGTTGTGATATTGAGAATTGAGTAAAATAAAAATTTGAAGTTGAAAAAAATATACAACATGAATTTACTGGAGTGAACTTCATTTGCATATTTTATATATGTACTGTACATTGCCCCTATCAAACATTTGAACACTTATAGATATATGAATTTCATTACAAATAACAACAATATATCAAACTGGTCAGTTCACATGCTGTCATTACAGAGTGACCACAGGTGTAGTTCATCACATTAAAGGAACATTCCAGGTTCAAGTTCGGGTTCCGAATTCTAAGCTTCACATTTCTGTCTTTAAACCCTCCAAAAATTGTCCCATTCACTTCCATTGCAAGTGTCTCACTGTAACCTCAATTTTTGCTTTTTTTAAAGAAAAGGAGGAACGAGTCGAGATACATTTTTGTGGTAATCAACATTATGCCACAAATAATGTCGATTGAGCATAACTTGTACTGAACCCGGAACATTCCTTTATCTGTGGACATGTTCCACTAACTGCCAGAAAGTGCCACATAATAATTTATGCCTTTATCTTGAACAATATATCTGTTGTTCTTTTCTTGAACTTTCTGCATGAAAATCATTTGTGCTATATTTCTCTAAAACGAATGCCACTTGGCTTGATATTTTGTTATATAATGTGAAGAGTTCACACATTTTTAAGTGTGGTTAAAGTGTCCAAATCATTTTTGAGGCACTATGTATATATGTATGTACTGGACATAATAATCTGAATATGGACATGATTTAAGCTCCATTTATCAATCAAATGTATTAACATAAACATACAATGTTTGTTTGGTTTTTTTTCTAGGCAAAAAGAACAAATGATTGAGAAGAATGGAGGGAAGGTAGTAGACCAGCGTTACCTTTTCCATGGTACAAATGAGTCTCTGATAGAAGCCATCTGTGAGCAGAACTTTGACTGGAGGATCTGTGGCAGTCACGGGACACATTATGGGAAAGGTACTTTGACATTTATCTCATACTTTCAGCATGAAGCAGCTTTTGTTCCATGCTTCATAGTGCTGTAGTAGCTGTGAAATCTTACATAAAATGTAGATTTCTTAAACATTTCTCATATTTAACAGGCAGCTATTTTGCCAGAGATGCTTCATACTCTGACAGATATGCAAAATCCAGAACCAAGACCAAGAAGATGTTTGTGGCGCTGGTGCTTGTTGGAGAGTTCACAAAGGGTAAAAGTAGTTTAGTCCGACCTCCACAGAAGAACAGCAGTCTCAAACTTTATGACAGCTGTGTTGACAATGAAACCAATCCAGCCATTTTTGTAGTTTTTGAGAAGTACCAGGTCTATCCTGAGTATATCATTGAATACTCCTAATTTGTAGTACGGTTTCAAAACACGTTTGACTATAAAACATGATGATACTGTAAGCAACGCTCACTTGAAATTTTGGCATTTATTTTATCTTACGATCTTACATTTGAAAGTCTGTTGCACAAATAATTTAGGCTTAGGTTTACATTACTGAAAAATAACCTGATCTCTTAAGGCATTGTTTTCTGTTGAGTAAATTTTTTTATAATATATATATTTTTTTAATGTAATTAACTTTAGTATACCCTCTATGACAGACTCTGTGGTGAAAATGGCAAATTGTTTAGTAGAATATATCAGAATTTGATGCAGATTGCTTAATGCATTAAGTGCAATAGAGACAGCCAGTTAAAACCAACCTGATACCGTCTTTATCAAAGTGCCAATGATTATAAATCAGTAGTCAAAATTTGTATTGCATTATATTTTAAAGCACTGATTTTTTAGCACAATTAAAAAAAAACAAGATTTTGTCGAGAGCTGGCAAAATATGGCACATTAATCATGCCTATTTTAATCATTTAATTTTCATGTTAGTTTTGGCTGTTGACATTGTATTGATTTATGTACATACTGTACAAGACAGGCAAGGGGAAGTAGGACATATACTAGGTACCAGTAAATCATTAGGAGACACAAGAAGCAGGCGTGTCGTTGACTATGGAGACCTTTGCCACTGTGACCTGATGTTAAACTTGAGAAATGAAGGTTGTGATTGTGACAGTCTATAAATAATAACACAGCATGTAAAGCTGAACCAGCCTTAAAGTCTCGGCCCACTTTTCATCTTATGGTGGTCAAGAATCACCTGGTTAGAAAGGAAGTTGCTGTCTGACTGATAAGTAAAATGACCATCCACAGTTGACTTGTTTTGTGAGGTGTGCTTCTGTTAAGCTCCAGAAATCATCACTGTTCATTAAGTTTCCTTCTTGCATTTGGGTGTTTGTTATCAAAATAATGCAACATTGATTTTAAAAACAATAAAAAAATAAACCCATTTATCAAGTCAAGTCATTTTTATTTGTATAGCGCTTTTCACAACACACATTGTTACAAAGCAGCTTTACAGGAAATCATGCATTAAAAAAAATTAAACTGTAATATCTATAATGGCTTACAGTGATCATTGTGTAGTTTGATTAAATATGATTGTAAAATGTGTATAAAAATTAAATAATTAAATAATAATTACATTTAGAACCCCAGTGAGGGAGCTGAAATATGCTCACAAAGGAACATTTTTATTGTTTAGTCATTTAAATTCACTTTTTTATCATTTGAGTAAATCAAAGTTTATCTTCCCTTTCTAATGTTCATAAGTTGGGTAAAATAAAAAATCACATTCACACTCTGTACAACTTGAACCTCGACAATCATATTATGGTGCTGCATTGCAGCTTAATGTCAAATAAAAGGATATAATAATATAAGATACAAAATCACTCAAATCATTTCTAGAGTGGAAATACATGCCTCTCCTTTTAATTTTTAATTTTATCCTTATCATTTTTTATCCCCAATTTTGGAATGCCCAATTCCCACTACTTAGTAGATCCTCATGGTGGTGTGGTTACTCAACTCAATCCGGGTGGCAGAGGACAAGTCTCAGTTGCCTCCACTGCGGAGACCAGTCAATCCACACATCTTATAACGTGGCTCATTGTGCATGACATTGCAGAGACTCACAGCATGTGGAGGCTCATGCTACTCTCCACGATCCACACACAACTTACCACGCACCCCATTGAGAGTGAGAACCACTAATCATGACCACAAGGAGGTTACCCCATGTGACTCTACCCTCCCTAGCAACCGGGCCAATTTGGTTGCTTAGGAGACCTGTCTGGAGTCACTCAGCACACCCTGGATTCTAACTCATGACTCCAGATGTGGTAGTCAGCATCAATATTCGTTGAGTTACCCAGGCCCCCAAAAAAGCAGTTATGATTAAATTAGATCTAGTTAATCATATTTACATCATAATTAAGGAAAATGATCATTAGCTTCAGTAACAAACTGAGTCCATCTTCCTCTTACACCACTGAACTGGTCATTTAAGTCTCTTAAAGATGCCTGGACTAGTACCGACACATGAAATTGATTCCAGAATTAGAGTTTAGATATTTAGATATTGGTTTATTTTAAGTGATATGATTAGAAAAGAATCAGATTGTAAAATCTTGGAATGGAAACTCATCAGGACTCATCCTCAAAATTCTCTCTTTTGGTGATTTTGACAAGAATTCCATTCTTGGGTCCAAGTGTTGTGCTTGACTTTAACTCCAGAGGAACCTGTGTGACACAAAATAGAAGAACATATATACATATATATAGGAAATCTCCCATTTATCTGGCTGCAAATTTGTGAGACACAGTATCTTCATACATCTTCCTCAACTGTACAAGCACAAAAATACAAATACAGGCCTAAAAGCTCAGTAAAGCTGTAGAGATCTGCGACCCGACCAGAGTCTGATGGGACCCGACAAATCGTTGGCTTTAGGGCCTGGTTTGGGTCGTTTTTGCCATGCAGAGTTTCAGTTTCAGGTTGGGTTATAATAAATAATTATATTTGTAAATAATATTTTTGTATTATTTCTATGTAAATAGAAATATGAGCTGGACGTATTTGAACGTTGCGGCACATTTAAAAAAAAATGTCCGCATCTCACGCTGGACCGCCACATTTTTTTAGAATTTCTGTCAAGTTATAAAGAACTTCAATTTTGAAAAGCTTGAGACACCCGAGTTTCATTCGTCTAGCCTTTTTAATGCAGCTGTCACAAAGATTTGACGTTCTAAAGAAGTTCAGGTTGCAAAGAGGACTTTATGTGACTGTTACACATGATTCTAGATTGTTCTTCCCCCTGCAAATGTTCAGCCATTGTCTTTTTCCCTTTTGCGCTGGTGTGCAGAGGGGCCACAAGCCTTGTTTATGTTTAATGTCAGTAAAGTGTTACGGATGTTCTCTAAGATGCTTAAATAAAATACAGTCTATTGCAATACATTGACTTGCTTGCAGAAGAAATTTTAAAGAGCGTGAGCAATTTCAGGTAGGGTTCGGGGCTTCAGGCTTTACCGGTCAGACAATCTCAAGCAGGGGCCTTTAATGTGCAGATTTCTACAAAAGTTTCTCTTTCCCAGTCCAACATCTAATAACAAACCTCAGTGTCCTCGCAGGCCATAACGTTGAACCTTCTCAATATGTGCACCAGAGCCACTTTTATCTCCAGCTGAGCCAGTCTCATGCCCACACAGCTGCGTGGCCCTGCTCCAAACGGCAGATATACAAACGGGTGCCGGTTGGCCTTGGCTTCTGGAGTGAATCTGAGACAAATCCAGAGTTCAATGTTAGCAAATCACACGGCAGACTCACAAACAACATTGGAGACGTTTTGTGTGTGGCTCATTCTAAATATCGGTAGAATATCCATAGATAAAACAAGTAGTTGCTTATAAGCTTGAGGGTTTGTTTAAATCTGTTATAGTGATAGTTATGCTTGTCTTAGCAAAGCACCACTAATGAGAAAATATGTATATTTTGAATATGAAAATCCATAAACATAGTCTAGTTTGAGAAACTTGCAGCCTAAAATGCTGTAGAATTGTTCTTTGTTTAGCAAGGTCATACATGTCATGCAGAATTCTCTTCTTTATTTCATCTTTAATGTTAAGTATGATGGCTGTGCCATTCTGATAATTCAGATTCTCTACCAATGCAGATGATTTGGATTTCAGGCCTTGTCACTTCAGTAATATGGTACACTGTAAACCCTAATGTTGTCATTACTGGAAAAATCAAGTTGTCTTAATTAAACATTTCTTGAAATGTCAAGTTATAACATAATAATATGTTCCTTGAACTTTTTTATCCTAAAAATCTATAGATTTAATATTTTAAGTGTTAATAACTCAAACAATTGAGTACAAAATTGAGGTTATGTAGAATACCCATAATCCCTTGCACTTGAATTATTTATATTTTTGATCAATAGGAACTTAATGTGGCATTTAAACAGATGTTATTAAGAATTTACAGGTTTTAGCTCTTGTAGTATTAATTATTTTGTTTAACTGCAAACAGATGTTTCATGTGATGTCACCATTATGGTGATCTGTGTCCCCTTTTGACCCCGTTGACTCATGTGGAACTGAAGAAGAGGTATATACAGTATGCATTTCAGTGGAGAATTAAGTTTGCTTAATGATTGGCCTAGAATCGGATATACTCGTCTTTATTTGAGCTAGCAAAACTGAGTTAAGTCTACTTGCATCTAGTTAGCTTAACTTAAATAGTTAAGTTCATTCTATATGAACACCACAGGTTTTGGAGACACCATTACTTGATTCAATTGAGGGATCGAGTTTACTCATTCAATTGAGTGAAGTGAACTTATGAAAGTCCTATCAGCTTTGAAAGAACAGACTGTAAAATAGTTCACCTCTCTGGTATGAATTTTTCCGGTTCGGGCCAGTGCTCTGGGTCACGGTGAAGGAAACCTGCAGGGATGTCCAGAGACACCCCTTTTGGCAAAAACTGGCCATTTACCACACAGTCTTGCTCTATTTCTCGTGCAAACCTGTGACGAAATACACAAGACCAACATAAACAGTCTCTTAGATTCAGTCTTCATTGCATGTAGTTCAACTCCCAAAACATAAACATTTTAATTAGAAGTGGCTATGTTATTCATAATAATTTGAGTCTAAAAATTATGCTTTTGGTTCTGTGCATGCGCAACAATTGAGATATGAAATCGCTTGACGTACCTGAACGCAGGTGGGTAGAGTCTGAGCGCCTCACAGATGACCATGTCTAAATATTTGAGCTCTTGGACATTAGTGTAATTGACTGTCTCCTAGAAGGAAAAATGAAAAACATTTAGTGTGATAACACCGAGGCCTGTTTGGAATTATTTCTGTCACTACGTATATATGACCAGTAGGGGGAAGCACTGCAACAATAATCACAGCCACACTGAAGATGGGGGTAATTTCAGTTTTACAACATGCCATTGACTCAATCCATTTCACAGAACATAAAACATTTTTTCTTCAGCAAATACAATGGAAAATGAAAGACTGACAAACTCTTCTCAGATCAGCTTCTATTTATTATTCTTGTCTGTTTCTTGCTGGGGCATTAATTCCTGATTTTTGTTATGTCTTTGAGTTAACTGAAACACGGAAAGCCACAGCAGAGAAGGCAGTGCAAAGCAGTCTATTACTGCATGTCTCTGCGAAAATAGGGGTCAGACACTAAGCACGCTCCCTTGCCATTCTGCCCAAACCCCCTTCCACTTGATCCCCCAGACATGCAATGTGGGCATTATAAATGACTGGGTGCTCTAAAGTCACTCAGTTCCATCAGTAAAAGCATCTGTTATAGGGAAGAGAGGATGCAGCAGGGCGAGAAAGGGGCAGATTTAGCCATGATGGATACAGTTGTCTGCCCCTTTATTGTCTGGCTGCATTGTCACTTTTCATTAGGTGTCATTCTGGGGCAGAATTACATAACTGTGATGAAATGTTGTGAGAGAGGCAGCTTTTAAGTGGATGAGCTGGTAACTAAGGACAGTATTTAGTATGTGTGTAGCATGCTTGAACTACAATTACATTAAGGACTGAGAGGTGCTCTTGAATTTTAAAGACTTCAAGGTGTAATAAGTCTCAGGCAGAGATCAATTACGTAAATGTCCATTATATAAAAATAAAATGTTAATTCAGTGTAAAAAAAGAGAGATTAAAAAGACAAAAAGATGACTCCAACCAGGTCTCCTAAGCAATCAAATTGGCCTAGTTGCTAGGGAGGGTAGAGTCACATTGGGTAATCTCCACGTGGTCGCTATAATATGGTTCTCGCTCTCGGTGGGGCACGCGGCGAGTTGTGCGTGGATGCCGCAGAGAATAGCGTGAAGTCTCCACATGCACTATGTCTCCACGGTAACGCACCCAACAAGCCACGTGATAAGATGTGTGTATTGATGGTCTTAGACGCGGCGGAGGCAACTGAGATTCATCCTCCGCCACCCGGATTGAGGCGAGTCACTACACCACCATGAGGACATAGAGCGCATTGGGATTTGGGCATTCCAAATTGGGAGAAAATATAAATAAATCAAAGTTACAGTTAGGCACTCAAAATGGAAGAAAATGTGGCAAGCCCAAAAATTTCAAAAGAATAGCCACAAGACTTAAACATAATACATGTTAACATCATTTTAGTGTGGAAAAATGTGGGATTTACCGGTGTGTTAATCCCACATAAGACGGTTTACTTGCGGTACCTCATCATGACAACAAAGTTACAATACTGGATATAACTTCAAACAAATCTTTTATATATATATATATATATTTACTGTTGATGCTGTTTTCTTATGTAAATGTTTGAGAATGTGGGATACAACAAATTTTGTTGCTTTGCACAGCAGTACAATGACAAAGTCTTTAACTCAAATACTGTTACAGTGATTATTGTTTTTTATATTATTTTTTTGTGGTAAACAACATTATGCCACAAATGCAGTCTATTCAGCTTAACTTTTATTGAACACAGAACATTCCTTTAATACTGAGGGTTAGGGGTTTTGAATAAATATTTAACTGAAGTATGCACAATAATTAGCATAGCATAATTAGCATAGCCACTGTAGTATTTTGCCAGAAACTGTGGTTACCATGATGAATATTTGTATAAGGTAAATACAAATACTGCATACGATATCTAACATATTTTTACTTCATCTCTCTCCCTAAAACTAAAATCCTTGCCAATTTACTCTGTATGACATTCGTTTCCATGTGAAAGAGGCATATTTGTTTCAGTTGGCACAGCTCTGTTATTTTTTTGAATAATTCCTTTCAATGAATGTGAAGTATTCACCAAATCTCAGCTGAAAAGAAAGACCCTTGTCTGTTTATTCCTTGACTCACAGCCTGAAGTATGACTAAATTTAACTCCACTGAATGCACATCGATGGCTCAAAAATCACAAAGCAAGGTCAAACAGCCCTGCAGACAGGCTTACCAATTTTCTTGTCTTTGTTGACTTCCTTTTTTTTTCATTCAATTCATGCTGTCATCAAACAACCAACCAACCAAAAAAAATCCCAGTGCAAAGATTATGTATAATATCTATAATAGACCTTACACAATGTTCCCATAATGCATTCATAATACCTTCCTGTATGCATCACAAGGGATATGTTTTGCTTGAATGCTGCAATAATTAATGACCGTGATCAGGGACTGCAGGCAATTTTGGCCCAAAGTAGCTTTTCTGAGAGTATGCTTCACAGAGCTCAGTAGGATACAATAAAAGCAAAACAGATGAGAGACAGGGTGACATGTCGCTGCTTTCATACCGTGTGCAAATAGAGGAGACTATTTCCAGTTTAATAAATATGCTAGACCCCGTGTTGGATTATAACCATGGTACAGAGTAGAGAAGTTTGTGGAACTGACACTACAGCTGGTAGTCTGGTAGACGACTTGACTCCTCCAGTCTAAAGGTCTGTCTCAAGTATGTTTCTAGTCACCTCACCCTCAAACATGTTGATTATTGGCAAGTTTATTCCTGTGTTTCAGATGTAAGTGTGTTTCTAAACTCATGATGGGCTCTCTCTGAATATAACTGCACATTTGCTTGTTCTCATTCTGCAACAACAAACACTCTGCTACGCAAGTACTCTAATGTATTCTCATCAAGTCAAAATAAATTAACTTAAAAAGTAACAGAACATGTCATTAAAATCCAAAAGCCCGTACAGTTTGAATTAATAAAACAAGAAATACAGTCTCTATGGAAATGCTTTGGACTAAAAATAACGTTTCCTTCACATTCATTTCTAGAGAGACAAAAAAGCCTCGCCGTGTTCAAGGAGCACCCTGCTAAAACAACTCATTTCCCTGCATATTTCTGTGCCCCTTGGTATTAATATCAGCCTCTTTTCAGAAAATGAGATTCATTTTTCCTGCGAGAGTGTGTGAAGTGTTCACAGGCCTTGGAGCATAGGCGGCCTGCCTTCTCACGTCTACCTTATTTATGTTTCTTGCTTCATTCCAGTCAAGGAAGAAACAGATGATCAGTTAATTCCATGAATTTAAGACATTTAACCTACTGTTTATGGCTAGCTGAACATGATATGTGTGCATGTGTATGTGACATCCATGTAAAGACTTTCTGCAAAACTGGATGATCACGTACTTTACAAATACAAGAGAGGATGCAGCGTTTTTGACATCAAAATATCTGGCTACTTCAAGTGTTTTTTTCCACCTCTTTAAAGATAATCTATTTCTATGTATTTAATTTACATTTCGCGTTGTTGTTTCCATGGTGTCCTAGACCATATCAGAACAGACCTGCGGCCCATTTTTGAGTTGTGACCCACCAGTTGCTTTACATTAAACCTTGTTTTCCCATTTTCAGGCCTCTTTTGTTTTTCTTCAGATAATCATTTCCCCCCCTTTTGTAAATGTAATTCCCAAAGTAATATGGGAAAGTGCATGTTGGCTGGTGTCTATGGGATGGAAACAGCTAATAGGGCTCCTTATTTCGCCCGTCCCTTTAGGGTTTCCACAGAAATGGTTATTTATTGTTATTGACAGTGATGGAGGCATGCATGTTCAAACAGGAGATGGCTCAAAGGGGCTGCTAGTGCATCAACAAACTGAGTGTCATTTTCCATTGTCTTCTGATAGCTTGGAACAGGGGCAGATAGGCTAGAAGACTGTTTCTGATGCTAATAATGCACCCCCATATGTTCGCTATCATATCTTTTAATGTGATATCAAGTAGGTAGAACAGCAGGAACATTTAAAACCAAACAAACACAAGCGGCATAGTTCTGACTCTTAATTCTGATTGGATGAGCCATCTTCAAAGCCATAGTAAAACGCAGATAAACACACACAGAACATACTATATTAATGTGCCAGGTTGCCACATTGCTTGGCAACCATAAGCAGTCTATATTTAGGCCGAGGAACTAGATTACATGGCTTAATATTCATAAATTAAACTATTTATGGAACATGTCTGTTTAGGGTGTCTTTTATTGTATTGCCATTGCCGGCATTATATAATACAATAAGCCACTAGAGGCTATGCATTACAGTGATTTTACCATGGTTAAACAGTTACCAAAGGTATGGGGTGTTTTTATCCCATGGTAACTCCCTAAAACCAGGTAAAATCCTGAGCCTCAAGTGGATTATTTCTTTACTTTGGAATTGTGAGTTTCGAAAATTGTGAGCCATTTCAAAAACATTCCGTCAAGCCTTGCAATCAGCCCCAGTGGTGATTATTTCCTTGGCCAAATGGTTAATTAGGGAAACTAATTGCAGGGAGTGTCAGAGACATTGATTTTGCTCTTATCAACTGGAGACAGCCTATGCCAGACGATTGTGGGCTGGCTGTACAAATGATACAGTGCTGGCCAATGCCTGAACCAGAGAAGGAGGGACAAACAATGGGCAAACTAATTAAAATCACCTGAGCAGAAAATCAACACTTTGTCATGGTCTGAATAGTTGGAGGAGATTTTGTGCCATTGCCAGTCACAAGGCCTCTATAGGTATGGAAGAGTCTGTTGGAGTAGACCATTTTAGCTCCAGACACATTTAAGAGTTGCTAACTACTTTTCTTTTGAGAAAATACTGTATAGAACGGGCATTCACACTGGGAGACCTGTCAAATTTTTATACAGCTAGCCTGCTAGGTATTTTAAGAAGCAGTTGTATGCCAGATGCAAGTTGAATGCAAACAGAATTTGTGATTTAAAAACACTGCCACATAATTTATAAGGCTTAAAAATTGGCCTCTGAGATTCTTGGTGCGGTTGGGAAAAAAGAGCTACCTTAGAGCTTCTGAAATGCAATAGTGGGGAAAACAAACAATAACAAAGCCACACCAGATGGACCCAAATCAACACAAAACCAAAGCCCATATTAAACACATTTTTGTAAAAACACTGGCATTCTCGTCTGGGATTCTCAGAATTGACTGTTCAGATGTAGAGAATGAGGTTTCCATATATATATATATATACACATCTTTTATATACATGTATACATTATTAATTCAACAGTTGCAATGGTTTGATCTGTTCCAGCCCAATATTTATAGAAATTTCAGGAGAATATGTGAAAATATCCAATCTAAAGAGGTGGTGTGTGTGCTGGGTAGTGCACTGAAACTTTAATGGAAGATGGGTATTTTTATTCTAATTGGTGGTAGTTTAGTTTTAGTTTATCTAATTATGTAAATATTTACTTATATTTAAGTTAATGAACATGTTTTCATCTTAGTTTCGTTAAGGATAATAACATTGAGTTGGTCTCCAGCAAGACTGCGCATTAATCTCTGGCCCCATTACGCTTCCGTTCCCTGCTGTACATTCGGCTAGGCCTTGAACTCACCGTGAGTCCCCTCCATGTGCCTGATGCTCATTATGTTCTTCACATGGTCCTGCCGTGTGTCTTTGATAGAGCTATTACAGCCCAGCATTGCCTTTGGGATTTAACGCCCCCACCCTCCTGCAGACCTGGACACCTTTTATTCAATTTGACTCAATGTGCAGGAAAATACAACTGTAATGGACAATCAAATGGAAGGTCACGAGGCTCCCTGCTGCAAAAGCAATTATGAGGGGGTTTTCACCAACATGATTCTGCCAAAGACTGCAGCTAAAATTATCATTACTGTGGATGTAGCTCCACGTGGTTTGGCTCACCTTTGCTTCTGCCAGGCAGGTGTGCTTACTTTCACTTATTATGCAAGCTATACTGTGTAAATTATTCAGAGTTTCTTGGAAGTACACATTATATGTTCATTGAGGATGCTATGAGGGATTAGCCTCAATGGTCAAAAGGGCATCCAACAACTGACTAGTCGATTAATGAGGTTGACTAGTTTATGTATATCATTTATGTATGCGGTGCTACTTTTATTAATGTGCAAACAGCATGCTGTTCTTTAGCTGTTAGATAATGCACTGTAAAACCCTTTCAGAAAACCTTTTCATAGATATCCAGATTGTTCTCTTTGGCCATCGTGTTGCGTCTTGCACAGTTTTTTTTTGCGTTTCGCTTTCAGTGTTGTGTTAAAGAACAGTCGGGTTCCGGAAGTAAAAGTCCCATAAATATTTTTCATAGACTAATACATTTTTACCAATAACTTACAAACCCTTTAAAGATAGACATATCATGAGCTCAAAGATTGTTAATTAAATCTGCACAACCAAATTGGCCCGGTTGCTAGATCCACTAGATCTAGTGTAATCTCCACATGCGCTATATCTCCGCGGTAACGCACTCAACAAGTAACATGTTAAGATGCGTGGGTTGACGGTCTCAGACGCGAAGGCAGCTGAGATTCGTTCTCCACCACCCGGATTGAGGCAAGTCACTACGCCACCGCAAGGACTTGGAACGCATTGGGAATTGGGCATTCCAAATTGGGAGAAAAATTGGAACACCCACCTGCTGTTGATTCCAATCAGAAGATGGAGACACAATTCATATCTTTTGGGGGTGTGTTAAGATTCAAGATTTTTGGGTGAGGGTTCAGAGTTATTTGGGTGACGTTTTGGGCACTCAAGTTTTACTTTGCCCCAGACTTTGTATTTTGGGCGATGGGGCGGTCATAAATTTGGAGGAGAAATACAAATAAAATGGGTTCTGACTAGTTTTACGATTGGCAGACAAGTTATTTTAAGGGGTTGGAAGTCGGACGGAGCGCCATCATTTCCAGAGTGGTGTGCAGAGATGGGGAGGGTGGTAGCTTTTGAAGAAGGTGTATCTAGAGGATTGGGAAATTTGGACTTGTTTGTGGGAAATTGGGACAAATATCTGGCTGTTTTGGAGGGCTCTCGGGGAGGGACAGTGGAGAGAGAGGTGTAGTTGTTATGTGTGTGATTATTATATTTTATTTATTTAAAAAAAAAAATCTTCTTTTTGGTGTGTGTGTCTATAATCATTTGGGACCACTGAGGTGTTCTTGTGGTTGGGGATTGGGGGGAGGTAATAGAGGGGGTCAAGTATTGATTCTGTTTGTATATGTTTTTGCTTTTATTTGTTTTATATATGAATGAATCAATAAAAAATAAAAAAAAGTGTAATGTTGTGATTCACCTCTGGTTGGTTTATTTCGTGGCTTAGAACTATTTAATGGAGGATTTTCAAAAAACGTTTATGGAAGAAATAAATGGGAAAAATAATTCAGAACTATAATAATTCTTGCACTCTATTAAGATGCTGTGTTAAGTTAAATATAGTCCTTTTTATAAACATGTTTCAAAATAAACCCATTCAGATGGAGTTCTTTAGCTGTTGTGCGAAATCTTGCACAGTTTTTTGTGCATGTCGCCATGAGCATTGTGTAAGATGGCGTGTCAAGTTAAAAAAAGTCAAAATAATAATGTTTTCAGTTGGGCTGTCAATCGACTGATTTTTTTAATAACATTAATTAATTACATAAGATGCCGATTAATAGGCTAATTGAATGAATTGCATACAGTATGTCAGTATTAGCTGAGAAACACCCCTAAACACAGACATTTTAATATATAATTATAAAAATATTCAATATATAACATAAATATATCCACTAATATTATAAATATATCTGTTCGAGGTAGACCGGGCTGTTCTCACAAACATCTGTATTCTGTTCCATTTTGTTGCACTCCTTGTAGCTGTTTTTAAACTCAAGAACATGTCTAAGGTAAACACCCCCTAAGAAACATGTCCTATTAGGGGACCATTTTGTCAACCAGTCATTCAGACAACCCTTGTCGATTTTGAAAATTTGTAGTTTTTGTGCATCCCTAGATGCTCACAGCTCTCATATATAATATATACCCACCTTGTTTGAATAAAGCCTAACAATGGCAGGTAAATAATAGAACACATTTTCATTGCCACTGTGGCTGCATCATTTGCATACCCCCCAGGATTCACAGCAACAGTGGTTCGCAAACAATGGCAGGCAGCCGCTGTTGACATTTGATGCACACGTGTCAGGTTGAGGTGCAGCTGACTGGCAGAGGATCTGTTTGTTTAAATATGGTGCATTACATGCCTCCTTCCTTCCTGTCTCAAGGGTCCTTACATATTGGAGCCCTTCTACAGTGGCAGCAGAGGTTTGATGACTCCATCTGCACCGTTCCATTACACATGCGGAGGAGATCGAAACGGCAGAAGCACAAAGACTAAATAGCAAACAGGGGAGTCGTATCGTGCTTTTCACAGTATCAACTTCATAATGACACAGTAGTGGCATCTGTTCTAAGGGTGTGCAGAAATACAGTTCTTTTCATATTTCCCTTTTTTGTTGTGTTATTATTGTTGTAATGTTGTATGCTACCATTTTGGTCAGGTCTCTCTCGAAAAAGAGACTTTAATCTCAAGAGACTAACCTGGTAAAATAAAAGGGTTAATATATAATAATAATAATAATACATATTCTCAAAATCGACAAGTTGGTGGGTTGACTAAATGTCTAGTTAAAAAATCATTCAGCGATTTTGTATTCACCTGACCTCGATTGGGCCCTTTACGTAGGGGACGTTTACAAAAGAGGTATTCTTGCATTCAAAAACAGCTAGATGGAACAGAATGCAGGGGTCTCGAGACACTTTTTTTAAAAAGTTGGACACACTGTATTCAAAACACAAGGTGTGTGAATGTGTTTGGCTGTTGTGGTGGTGTTTTAAAAAGTATGAATTTATAGATTGAACTCTTTTCTAAAGGATTTTATCTTGAAAACTTTCTAACAGCTAAAGCACAGCACACTGAGCATGCTTATTAATGCACCACTGCTAAAAATATCAAAATATACAAGAAAAATTTTAATAAACCAGTCAAACTTACTAATTGACCAGTTGGTTGTTGGACGTCTAGTTGACCATTGTGACCCATCTGTTCGGAGGAAACTATGAAAGTGCCTCATTTTAACAGTCATGCTTGATACAAAAACCCTGTTAGGTAACATTGCAAAGAGTCTTGTGCAGTAGACCAAGACTGTGTGCATGAATGCACATGACTTATGCATGTTTCTGTATATGTGTATCTGCTTGAGAGGCCATTTGGGACATGTAGAGAGCTTGAAAAAGTACAGATGACCTGCTGCCTGTAGGTGGGACTGAAATATCTCAGTATTAGATCTCACTGACATATGCAGCCCATGCTGCTCTACTTACACAGCCCTGGGCAGAGAAGATAGGGGAATAGAAAGAGTGAAAGAGAAAAAAGTGAAAAAGAAGAAATCTTGAAGTTCTCCTCCAATGTTGCTGCCTTCTAAGGCAGTATCCTATCCATCCTGGAACCTCTTAAGTGACCGCATTTGAATGCTCAATAGACAGCAACTCTGCGTGCCATAGAAATACCAAACAAAGACCTACAATTGATTCAAATTGAGTTTGGTTTTAGCATGTTGCTAAGCTAATTTTGCTAACAAAAATTAAGCAGCGGCAATATTTATAATGCCTCCGGGCAGCTATTTCCTAGTCACACAAGTGCAGCTACTATCTAATTTAATATTACGGGAAAATAACATAATGCAAACCAGCAATAAAAATCTAACTACAATTGTAAATTGTGCAACTTTATCTCATATCAAACAATGACATTTTTATTTTTCATGCTGGTCTAGCTAATATGCACATTTTCAAGCAAACTGACTGGTGACACCTCAATCAAAATGTATATGTTAAGGAATGAACCAGCCAGTCCTTATATGTCTCTGTCAATACTCCAATAAGCATAAAAATACATATTACACACAAATATTGGGTAGTTAGTCCATTTTTGATGATACCCCAGAGCTCAAGACCAGTCCTGTGCTTGAGCCTCTCCTTATGGACAGCATAACAAACACGTTTACAAGGACTATATGAACCAGTGAAATCCTGAAATGCAGTATAGGTAGGCAGCTCACTAGGTTTTCAAACAGCACTATGGTGTCCAAATACCTCAAGGCCTATTTTAGCACCACATTAACTCTCTCTCTCTCTCTCTCTCTCTCTCTCCATTGTTCTTTTCATCACTGCTCACACAAAGCATTAAAATGAAAAGATAGAAGATGAAAAGAAGACAGCGTAAACTGCTAGAAAACACATGCAAGCTATTTGCATTCACTTAGGTAAGCAGCATATACATAATTTCCTAAGTTGTGTGTTTGAAATCTGATTGGCAAGGCTGTTGTATTAAGAATGAGTGCAAGGATGGATTAAGAACAGGCCCTCCATGATGTGTCACGTGACTTCATTCACTTTTATGCGCTATATGACGATTGCCAGATTTTGTTGGATTTTTCAAATTGGCAGAAGAAAAGTCTGGAGCAATGTCTTACATGGCCAGTTATCACTTTTACTTTTTAACTATGAACCGATCCAAAATCATGCGTTATTAATAGGGATGTGCAAATCACAATTCAGTTATTCTACACAAGTTTAGAGCTCTTCAACCTGATCTGAGTCCAACGGTACCCAACAAACCTATAGGTCATTTTTTCAAGCAGGCTACAGGGCGAGTTACGGCTGTTCCCACATGCGTCGAGGCCATGTAAACACACACTGAACGAACGTCTTTGATCGTTGTGCCACAACTCACTTTTTTCAGCATACCAAACAGTTGCATTTTTTTAGACACTAATAAATTTAAAAGAACTTAAATATATATAAATGCATCTCAAGACATCTGCGTTCTGTTTTACAATTCATTGTGCAGGACTGTTGCATTTTTTTTAGACACTGTTAACTTAAAAAGAACTTCAATATTTATTAACGCATCTCGAGACACCTGTGTTCTGTTTCACCTTTTGTTACGCTGCATCAAGGTTTTTCAGAGCTGGTGTCACAAATCAACCTTCAAAAGAAGTTCAGATTGCAAAGAGAACATAATGTGACAGTTACACATGATTTCAGATTGTTTCTCACCTGGCAAAGTTTCAGCGCTTGATAAATGGTGAGCCAATGTTTTCCCCCCCATTTTGCTCTGGTGTGCAGACAATAATTATAGAAGTTAAATGCTGAATCATTTAAAAATCAAAGCATCTCGAAGAAGTCCTTTAAACTGCAGCATTCGTGGCCTCATGGAAAGTGAACCTGCCTGGGCAGAATTACGAATTTTCCATCGGTTAAGAATAGGCCTACTATGTTACAGGCAGTGACAGACATTATTTTTGTTCGACTTAAATGTGATTTTATAATTTGAAGATTATGTATTGTGCTATTTACACTCATAGCTCACTGTGCACTTTATTCCCTGCTATCTGAGATTGTGTTTGACACATCCATGGCACTAAATGTTCTTTATTCCTGAGTCCCGACAAATAACACAATAACTGTTCATGAACTCTCACGGTTAACCAAATATTACAAAAGGTTACTGCTCACATATCATCTTTATCATTAAACATTAAATGCATGTAGGACTTAAACATTTGAAAGTCCTTCATACTGTTGCACGAATTCTGTTGCTTATATAAATTTAAACCCTCAGTTTAGTACACGGCCAGGGTAAAATGCACCTTATCTTTGTGTTTGGAAGCGTTTTATAAATCAGACACTGTTCTCTGCAGTCCTCCAAATAAAGGCTCTGCATCTGGGAGATGCAGATTCCTTAAATGCACACTCGAGACCCTGTGCTTGCACTGCTATCGTCCAGCACGCATTCGGCCGAACAAATGGTATTTCATAGAAGGCTGACATTTACGTGGATTTATAATAGATATCTCAAAATAAATAAATAATTGATTTAGAGCTTGGGGCCCTTTGGGTTTAGAGGCCCCTGGGCAACTGTCCCGGTGGTTAATCCGTCCCTGAATGAGAGAGGCAACAGCCACATCAATGGGAACCGAAAGATACAAAGCTGCGGTTCCAGAAGCATCAAAGGCTGTGTTATTAAACTTAGCGGGGGAGAGGCAAGCTCTTTATTCAGGTTTGAGCATTTTCAGGGAGGGGAGAGAAGCCCATCACTGTTCTGAGTGAGCAAAAGAGCCCCCTGGAGGCGAAGCCTCAATGGCATGTCACCAAATCATTATTCACAGTTAGGAAAGGCTGGCTACCAACTACTCTCTCACTCTCCATCCCTCTGTTTCCTTCTTTTGCCATCTTGTGCTTACCTCTTGCACACACAAAAAAACTGATTCAACCAGCTACCAAAGATGGTTTGCTGGTCTTGGGATGGTTTAGCTGGCCTAACCAGCTTAACCAGGCAGAAAAAAACAGAGACCCTACCTTCGAAATCTGAAAACAATCGGTCAAAGGAGACACTTTGAGACGCATATAAATATCTGGAGAGGCTCAGCCTGTCAGTCAGACCACATCAATGACAATGCTCGAACCATTTCAGCTATGAACTGAATTGTCTGTCTTCTAATATTTATATGTTTGTTCATCTTTTATGTCCTCAAATAAACAGTCAAACAATTTGACACACTTCAGTGGATTTATGCTTATGATCTTTTTGATTAAAAAAAAAAAAAGCTTAAAAAAGCTCACAACTTTTTGTTTAAAAGATGTTTTTTTTAATGGATGAGTTGGACTGGACAGTGCAGGAAAAAAGCCAACAAGTGCCCAGCATATAGACAAAGGGTGGCTAATACAAGATAGTTCTGATTTGTTGAAAATATTTTGGTCACTACATAACTCCCATATTTCCATTTGTTACTTCATAGTTTTGATTACTTTTCTATTATTCTAAATTTGTCTGATGAGGAGGAGGGCATGCCTGGTGCTGAATTGCCCCAATCGGTGGGAGAGAGAGGAGGAGCCAGAGATGCCAGAGAGAAAGAGAGAGACGCACGCAGCCGCTGTGTGTGTGTGTGTGTGTGGGCGTCAATGTCGTTATGCTGAAAAGCAGTTTTACGTTGTGTTGTGTTTAATTAAATGTCTTTTTAGTTGATAACCCTGTTCCCGCTTCCTCCTTTCCAATGAAAAATAGGTTAACTTTGTGTCTGCCACAGTGGTAAATATTAGTAATATAGAATGTGTAAGAGTGTCCAGACTTTTGACTGGCAGTGAATCTGTCAAGGCTGCTGTTGAAGACATGATACTGTCTCACAGGATATTCCTGTCAGTGCAATTGATTGCAATTAATAGTTTGGCTGTTAGACACATGTTAGAAGCTTGTTGTGGTTTGAGACAAATGTTCGAAAGCTCACATTTTTAGTAAAACTCACCCGAAGAGACTGTATCAATCAGAGATTCTATTAAGAAGTACATCTGCATTTATACGCCTCAGGTCCACCCAGTCAGAGCTTGTTAATGTGGCTCGGGATAGGGAAGTTTGGGGCCCCCTGCTGGAGCTGCTGCCCCCACAACCCAACTTCGGATAAACTGTTTAAAATGGATGAATGGATGGATCTGCATTAATACACTATGGCTATGAGTTTTGTTTTCCCATCATGTTAAAAACACTCATAGAATCAATACAAGCAATCTAATCTGTATTAGGACCCACCGTAACAAAGAACTTTAATCCCTGATATTGAATGTGAATCTTATGAAAATTTGTCCAGGTCACATTTCACCCTAAAATCGAAAGAAACAAATGTATAAATTATAATTTGCCAGACTATGAAGGACCATTAAGAATTCAGACACTAAAATAGGGTTTCTTTTCTTTAAGCAAAAAAAATAAAATAAAAAATTCTAATTTCTTTCTTCTGATTTTAAGGTCAAATTTGAGCCAGACATTTCCTTGGTGGGTTTCGTGAGATTCATCCTAGCGCATACAATGGATGAGGAGGCGGAGCGAAGACCATTGAAGACATTAAGAATAAAGCCAGGGATTATCCCCTGGAGACAATCAGCCTCCCTTGAGATTGGTCAGTAGGCTCATACAATTATTATTGAATTACTTATTTTTAATCACAATTCACAATCTTATTTTATCAGACTACATCAATGATGACTCTAAGACATTATAGATATTACAGTTTCATTTTCTGTTAATGCATGATTTTCTGTAAAGCTGCTTTGAAATTAAATAAAACTGACTTGACTAGGCTGATTGTATCTAGTATAAAAAATAAATAAATAAATAAATATAAATATATATATATATATATATTTGTTGTTCTCCTTTCTCAGCCAACCAAACTCTCTCTCTCTTTCTACCTTTAGGAGTCTTAGCTGGAAATGTATAATTTAGCTCAGTTTCTGGCCCCCCCTTGCCCCTATCTCCCACCTCTGGATGACTCATTAGGTAGAGCTCCACTTTAGCTTCCTGTTGTTTATGCAGATAAAAAAGGCAAATTAATGACGGGCACCCGGGGATGCAACATCCAGCCCTGGAAGAGAAAATTAAAGGCTAGAGCAGCAGACACACTGTGTGCAGCCGGTAGCACATTCACCAAGTGAGTCGTGTTTGCCACTTAAACTGTCCCAGTGGTAAAAATCAAACTGGAATATTCATGTCAGTAATTCAAGAATTCACCCTTGATATGGCATATAGTTTGCTTAGGGCATGGGTATGTAAGTGAGAACGGGTAATTTATTGCAGTCAGCTCAATGGTTCAACCAAAAATGAAAATTCTGTCTTTACTTTCTCTTCCTTGTGCTGTTCCAAACTTGTACGATTTTCTTTTTGATGTGGAACACAAATGAGAAATTTTACAGAATGTCTAAGCTACTCTTTTCCGACAATGAAAGCAGGCAGTGACCACGGTCAGTCCAAGCTTCAAAATTAGCCCATATGAATTGTGTGCTATATTCCAAGCCTTCTGAAGACATTCAGTAGCTTTATGTAAATCCCAGTCCAAAATTAATTAGTTTTTCACTGGAAATCTTCCTCTCCACCATGTTTCTCACCCACACATTTACATATTCAATCTATTTATGTGTCTGTTTCTCACACAAAGCTATCCTATGGTTTCAGAAAACTTGGAATATACTGTAGCACACAAGTTCTATGGACTTCTTTTACAGTGCTTTTTTGTCCTATTTGAAGCTTGACAGCCCCTGGAAATTGTCAGCTGTTAATGCATGAAAAAGAGAAGAAATAATATCTTAATTTTCATCTTTTTTGGGTTCCATAGAAGAAACTAGTCTCATGGGTTTTGAACAGCATAACATTAAGTAAACAATGGCAGAACCCTTTAATTATCCTATTTTGCATATTAAAACTAAAATAACTTTTTTTAATAGTTAAATTATTTCCCACCATAAGAGTTTGTGGTGCTCAGGTACCCCTCAGAACTTCAGCAGTTACATGCAACACTAAAAAAGTGCCATCCTGCAGGGTGTTTTGAGGAGGAGAGTGACATTTGAGGAGATTTTAGAGGCAAAACTGTGAGCAGCAAGCACATGGTGAGGGGTGTTTAGAGAATAAAACTGCTCTGAAGGAGGAGCTAAAGTCACCTTCTCCCAGAGCTGAACTCAAGGGCACTGATAGACATTATAGCAGCAGGATAGATGAGACTGACCTTCAATATGCACTAGGGCCACATGTCTTTGTGGATAGATCTCCAGCAGCTCAATATAAAGAAAGTATTAATTTATTGCTGGCTATAGAGTCAACATAAAGAAATGGTTTCCTCATTAATGAAAGTTCTGTCATCATTTACTCAACCTCAGGTTGTGGCTCAGGTTGTTACATTTACATTTACATTTATGCATTTGGCAGATGCTTTTATCCAAAGCGACTTACAGTGCACTTATTACAGGGACAATCCCCCCAGAGCAACTTGGAGTTAAGTGCCTTGCTCAAGGACACAATGGTGGTGGCTGTGGGGCTCGAACCAGCATCCTTCTGATTACCAGATTACCAGTTATGTGCTTAGACCACAACACCATCACAACCAGGTTGTAGAGCGGGTCGGCCACTAATCACGGGTTTGGCGGTTTGATTCCCGGCACACATGACTCCACATGCCGAAGTGTCCTTGGGCAAGACACTGAACCCAAAGTTGTTCCCAATGGCAGGTTAGTGCCTTGCATGGCAGCTCTGCTGTCATTGGTGTATGAGTGTGAGTGTGTGTGTGTGTGAATGGGTGAATGAGACACAGTGTAAAGTGCTTTGGTGACTGCTAAGTTTAAAAAAGGCTATATAAGTGCAGACCATTTACAATTTAAAAACCTATATGACTTTCTTCCATGGAATACAAAAGGAGATGTTAGGCAGAATATTAATCTCAGTCACTATTCACTTTAATGGCATCTTTTTCCATGAACTGAGAGTGAGTGAGACTTAATTACAAACTAAATAACATCTCCTTGTTAGATGCATTTTGTGGGTGAAATGTCCCTTTAAGACACACGGCTTCATGAGACAAGGCCAAGGCTGGGCTTGAGTTTTATTGCACTGCTTGTAATGCTTACTGCTTTTATAACTTTGGCCATAAGCTGTTTTATTTGGAAATTTCATTGCAAGCAGGTTTATAAACATCTATTCGGTTTATGTTCTATCCAGAAGATCCTGTCAGCTAACCTCAATGCAAGGGCATAAAATGTAAAGCATGATGGGTTAGCGTGATGTGTAGACGGCTCTTTTCCAGCTGTTTTACACAAGTGACAGATGCGTGATGCATTACTGTGAGAGACTGCTCAGGCCACAATCTTAGGCTAACACCAGAAACATAATTAATTACACAAATGCTGACGTGAATGCTTAGAATTGGGCTTTCACCACAGGTGTACAAAGTACAAATACTTAGTTACTGTATTTAAGAACAATTTATCCTGCCTTTCACAGAAGTGGGGCAACAGGGGCGCACGCCTCTGCCCCTTTCGTTCATAAATCTAAAGGTGCCCTTCACAAATTTAAATGTTCACTTTTAAGTGGAGGTGCCTTTAAGAGCATCACAGAGATTTAAGCAAAGGTGGTTTTTACTACAGCAGAGCACCCCAAGTCAATTGTGCCAATATTTTGAAGCTCAAAAAAGCACATAAAGTCTATTCATATGACTTCTGAGGTTAAATTTATATATTTAGAAGAGATATGTAGGTGAGGGTGAGAAAACTATCAATCTTTCAGTGTTTTTTTCCCTATAAATTCTCCTCCCTGTCCAGAAGGTGGCGATATGCACCAAAAATGTGAAGAATGTGAAAGTGGAGATTGATAGTTTAAAAAAAGGACTTTTAATATTGATCATTTTCTCACCCAGACTTATATCACTTCTGAAGACATGGATTTAACTACTGGAGTCATATGTATTACTTTTATGCCGCCTTTATGTGTTATTGGAGCTTTTAAGTTCTTTCCACCATTCACTTGCATTTTGAGGACCTAAAGAGCTCCGATATTCTTCTAAAAATCTTCATTGGTGTTCTGCAGAAGAAATAAAGTATACACATCTGTTGTGGCATGAGGGAAATGATGAGAGAATTAGAATTTTTGGGGTTAACTATGATACTTAAGTACATTTAATATCAGTTACTTTAATACTTTTACTTAAGTAAATGTAAAGATACCTTTAAGTAAAAGTAAACAGTTCTGAGCAAGCATTAAAATAAAGTAAAGACAAATAATATTTTCTAATTTCCAAGAAATTGGAGAATACTTTTGGCCCTCATTATATTCTGGCACACATGATATCTATACAATGTACCAAAGATAAATGATCTCCTTAAAAGCCCCACAGAACATCTCTTTCTGTTAAAATTAAACAGACCCTGACTTCCAGTCAGATGAAATGAGAGGTGAAAGGGAGTGCTAAAATTGAGAGAGTGGGGGGGCAGTAGAAGAACGAATGAATGAGATGAAAGGGTAGACAGAGGGACACAGAGCTGAACTAATGCAGCGTTTGATCCCTTCCTCCTGTGGGTGTCTGCCAAGTCCTGGCTGCAGGTTTTAGGATTCAACAGATGCAGGTGTGGGTTTATGAAGTGTGAGCCATTAACATTCACAGCCATTCACATGTTAATAAGCAACACTGATGGATATGATGACAGACACCGAAATGAAACTAGATTTTTACAGTTTGTGAAGAAAATGTGAGTGCTGCTTACTGATGCAAAACTCACTGCCAAAATGGTAGGGAAGCAAAAGTCTGATTGCTTTGAAATGTGACAAGCTGCATGGTTTGAGATGTCATCCATGTCCAGAGCACAAACAATGCAGGACAATTTAGACTCTGAAGGTAATTCTTAGGGTTAGGCATTTGTTCAACTCCACAATCCAAAGTATGATCAATAATAATAGTGATGCTTGGTTTAGCTAAGAGAAAAAGACAGTGGACAGAGTAATTGGGCTACGTTTTAAAGATTCAGAAAATAAGCCACCTGTGTTTGGTTGATTTCATACAGCATTGTGAAAGCTATGGGTGGCTTGTACAAATGTTTGATTTGCAGTTTATCTCCTTAGATCATTTACTCGTTTGTAAAAATAGCACATGTTTGCAATGATGCTGGTGCTTCTGCTGATTTGATGTCTTATGTGTGCATAATGTGTATACTCGTGAGAGAGATTGGTGATTGATTGTCAGTTGAAACCTGTAATCTGTGCCACAGAGGGCCAGAGAGGGTGCATAGTGAGAAGGAGGAGGGTAAGTTGCAGAAAGAAGAGCCTCTACATCAGTGTGAATTATTAGAAGGGGAAGGGATGACTCGGGCTGTTGGATGTTCCTTTTCATGTTTGTTTCTACTCATTGTCTTATGTACAGTTGATTTAATCCCTCCAAACATTGCCCCATTCACTTCCATTGTAAGTCCCTCACAGAAACCTCGATATTTGCTATTTTTTTATTTTTTAAATGGAGGGATGAGTCTAAATAATTTGTTGTGCTGAACAACATTATGCCACAAATGCTGTCGATTTAACTTGAAACCAGAATATTTCTTTCTAATAAACTGCTAAAGGAGCGAATAAGGGAATGGATAGAATATGCTCACTATGTAGTGCCAAACATAACAATTACTATTTTTCATAAAGTACTAATGGTTAGGGATTTAAACAAAGAGTTACACTTCCAACGTATACTGTATGAGCTACGGTCAGGAATGATCATTCAAATTGTGCAACTTGTTGAGGAGACATGTGCTGTTACTTTTCTATGCAATCATATTTACTATTTTCTGGCGGATGAAAAAATAGCTAAAAAATTCCCACAGATTTACATTGAATTAGGGACTTGTGGGTGTACACTTCTGACTCCAAAACACACTTTCAACCACCTAACAGTGCCCTAGCAACCAACCAGAACACCAAAGCAACCACATAGCATCGCCCTGACAACCACCCTCAACACTTTCAATTTTCATCGAAAAATATATAAAATGTTCTACAAATTATTCTCAGCAAATAATTGTTGTAGCAAATAATAACTGATTTACATGTATTAATGGCATACTAATCTTTCACTCACATGTGTGGTGAAGAATTCATCCACTTCCTGTTGGACTTTGGCCTGGCAGTCTGTGTTGATTGCTAACAGGTAGCACGTGAACGCTAGTGTGTTGCTACTCGTCTCATAGCCGGCTAACAGGAAGATGAATGACTGGCCCACAATCTCATCTTCTGTCATCATTCTCTTCTGCTGGGTGCGCCTGCTGGATTCATGGCCAGGACTGTTTTCCTGTCCATTGGCTGTTCCCTGCTCTGTGCAAGCCTGTTCATCAGCATGGTTTACCACATCGAAATGCTCCAGAGACAAACACTCACTGTTGCTCCTCACATCCAGCATCAGTTGCAGGAAATCTCGTCGTCGCTGTAGACAACAGAAAACACAGATCACAATAACTGTGCAGTGTAAACAATCCTATGGTGGTTATAGTTGGGCTTTCCAGTTGACCAAACCGGTTGGGCTGGACAGTTTTCAGATGGTCAGTTCAGCATAAAAAGCTAAACACTAAGGATGTGCAATACTACATATTTTCATAATCAACTAGTCAGTGGCCCACCTCTTCTAAACACCAGCTTTGCCAGGCTGGAAGACCAGCTTTAAACAGCTAAAACCAGCAATCTACTTTAGGCTGGTTTAAGCTGTTGCTTTTTCTGCAGGGATGTGCATTGCAGTACCTGTTCTGGGGGCAGATCATCCCTCTGTTTAATGATCTTCTGGATACAGCTGATAAAAAATACGTTCATTTCATCTCTTGATTTATTTGGGAGTAGACCAGCGAGGGGCGCGAGGAGGAATGGAAATGCAACTGCAGCAAAACCCAAAATGGAAAAAAGTCATTAAAACATTCTTTGATGGAACATCAAGAACAAAGGACCTTGTAAAGTGCATCCTTTTTCCACTTACTCGTATCATAAATATGCTAATCACAAAATCATCATAATAAAAATGTATTTCATATTATCGTCTGACGGTAGCACTTTCCAAAATGTGATATCCATTGTTAAATAATTCAGGCTAATTCAGTAATGAATTGTTATATTGAAAGCACACAGGTTGCATGAATTGAAGTCTGTTTTGTTATGATGGTTGGACGTACGGAAGAAAATCATGAGGGGTCGGAAGAAGGTGAAAGCGAAGAACTTGGAGGCGTGGTGCACGAACGGGTCATTTGGATTGTTCTGAGAGTCCAACTGCGTACCAAACGCCACACTGGCAATCACATCCATTGTGAAGCAGCCAAAACACCTACAAAACAGATGTAGCATTTCATAATTATTCAATAGTACACTTTTAAAGAATAGTTCACCCAAAACTGAACTTTACTCCCTATTATCCCATCCCAGATGTGTATGACTTTCTTTCATCTGCTGAACTGAAATGAAGATTGTTAGAAGAATTTCTCAGCTCTTTTGGTCCATACAATACAAGTGAAGCTCCAAAAATCACACAAGTCAGAATAAAAGTAATCCAGACGACTCCGGTGGTTAAATCAATATCTTCAAAAGCGATATGATAGGTGTGGGTGAGAAACAGATCACTTTCACATTCTTCTTCTTGTGTTATTTGTGATTCACATTCTTCATGCATATCGGGAGAAGAATTACAAGTGAAAAAGGACTTAAATATTGATCTGTTTCTCACCCACAAAATATCACTTCTGAAGACATAGATTTAACTGGAGTTGTATGGATTACTTTTATGATGCCTTTATGTCCTTTTTGAAGTGTCAAAATTTGACACCCATTCATTCACCTACAGAGCTGAAATATTCTTCTAAAAATCATAATTTGTGTTCAGCAGAAGGAAGAAAGTCATGCACATCTGGTATGGCATGTGGGTGAGTAAATGATGAGCGAATATTCATTTTTTGGTGAACTGTCCCTTTAACATTGGATCACAATCTCAAAGTGGCATCTGCAAACAAATGAGGCTCGACCTTTACCCAAAACTAACTCTGAGCCATTTTTTGCAATTTCTTTTAACCAACTGGTACCAAGAGGATGTATGAAGTCAGTTACATTTAAGTTCACACATGTTCCACTAACAATTAACAACCAGAAATTGTCCAAATATCTTTTATTTCAATTTTGAACAAAATTTCAATTATTATTTTCTATATCATTCACTGTATTTCAGGAAAAGAAATCCATACTTATGGATGTCAAAGCTGTCACCAGACGTGGCATGGGTCTTCAGGTTTCTCAGTAACGTCTCTGTTGCTGTGTTGATGAGAGGAACCATCTGCAAAACGAGTAATGTGCCCACACAGACATCAACATCAGTAAACACAACAAACCAATGTAGAGTTAGATTACAGCAAATTACCACAAAGCAAATAACAGAAAATTACTGATGTCCTGTCTAAAGTTCATACTTTCCACAATCACACAGAACAAGTAATTAAAATAGTTTGTGTGTGCAGATTTGGTTGGATACAAAGATGTAAAAAAATGTCCTCGCAACCGTCCTGAAGATCACATGTGAGACAGCCGTAAGGAAAGCCCATTCACACCTGTTTGTTCCCAGATACCATGATCAACAGGATAAGAGCTTGATATTATTACTAATCAATTGATATATATAAAAACACATTTTTTTTAAAACACGAATGAAATAAAAACACTGTTTGGTGTAGCTTGTCACAGAGCAAATACTGTTAAGTGTACTCTTTCAAAAAAGTACAATGGTACAGTGATAGTATCATATATTTAATACTACTTTACTTATATACCATATAATGGAATTATTACCATATTACAATACTACTTTGGGCTGGTAACTGCCCCAAATCATACATAGATGTTTTGTTTGTTCGTTTGTTTGCTTTTTTGCTAGTGTAGCAATTGCATGAAATTGGACACAATTAAGTCACAGAGGTAAATTTTATATTGACACAAAACATGTTCCTTTTCAGTTAAATACTTATTTATTACAAAACACTCCACAGCTCGGCCTGTGTTCACTTGGTCCATTCATTCGGGAGGAGCGGACCAGAGATGACACAAAGGGCTTGAGATAGATTAAGCTCCTCTAGACACAAGATTCTGGGAACTGTCCTGTTTCACACCTGCCATCTCTTTTCACTTCCTCTCTATCTCAGGGAGATGAGAGATTTTCCAGGCTCTGTGTTCAGGGCTCTGGCTCTACTCTCTGGCACCCTTGACTGCAGCCGTGATAAGCCAGCTGCTCTTATGAGACCTATTGATCCCGTCGGCTCAAGAGCAGAGAGCCAGCAAAACAAAGAGATATAGTCTGCTTTAGAGCATGGAGCCACAGAGAAAGAGGTATATATGAAGGAATAGTAGAAAGAAAAGGAAAAGAAGCAATGTACAGAGTGTTCTGTCCAGGGCAGGCTACTTTCTGCTGAGAAGCCAATGAGATCAATTCAGCTATTAATTAGGAAACCAATCAACTTCACATCTTCAAATATGTAATTTAGTTACCCTGGTGAAAAGACTGGCTTCCACTACTACACAGTTCAGTGCTGGTCCAGGCTTTAGACTGAAGTGTGTAACTTCTTCCGATATTAAAATACTTTCTCCTATCCCTGCTTAATATGCAGAAAGAACTGGAGTGGTTGTGGCGTAGTGGGCTAAAGCACTAAACTGTTAAGCAGAAGGTTGTCATTTCGATCCCCACAGCCACCACCATTGTGTCCTTGAGCAAGGCACTTAACTCCAGGTTGCTCCGGGGGGATTGTCCCTGTAATAAGGGCTCTGTAAGTCGCTTTGGATAAAAGCGTCTGCCAAATGCATAAATGTAAATGTAACTATAAGTAAGTCATTCATAGGTTATTAGGTCACATGAAGTGCTCTGGAGATTCAACTTAAAGGGATGGTTAAACTCCAGTGGTTAAATCCATGTCTTCAGAAGCAATATGATAGGTGTGGGTGAGAAACAGATAAATATTTAAGTCCATATTATTATTACTATAAATCTCCACTTTCACTTTTATTCTTATATTGTTTTTGGTGATTCACATTCTTCGTGCATATCGCCACCTACTGGGCAGTGAGGAAATACATGTTAAAAAAGGACTTAAATATTGATGTTTCTCACCAACACCTATCATATCACTCCTGAAGATACAGATTTAACAACTAGATATTTATGGATTACATTTATGCGGCCTTTATGTGCATTCTGGAGCTGAAATATTCTTCTAAGTCTTTGTTTGTGTTCAGCAGATGAAAGAAAATCATACAAATCTGGGATGGTATGAGGATGAGTAAATGCTGAGAGAATAAAAATGTTGGGGGGAACTATATCTTTAAATGATTTCTAGTGAATGATGTTAGCATGTTGCTTAGCTAATGATGCAATTCTCCAGTAAGGATTGAAATAATAATATATAATCTAGTTTAACATTTTGAATATAATATTATTCACTATTTGTGATTTATTATTTATCAGAATAAGAAGCCCTAACATGTGGCATTGTGTCCTGTCCATTGTGCTGTCTGAAATAATTTTGAATGCTCTAAAATCTGGTGTGACCACAGATTGAAGCGATGCTGCGGCACATTTAGCGAATTGTGTTTTTTTTTATTTTACTAAATTAACAGATATTCTCTGAAATACCTAAAGTCAAACACAAGACAGACAATCTGATTTGGCTGAACAACCAATCAGCATTTTTCCAAACAATCATATTTTCTGTTTCAGGAAGAAGGGGGGACATTTCAGTAATTTATAGTGAATGATTGATTTAAGAGTCCTAATTAAATATATAATGATTTATTCATAAGTAAACATATGTGTGGTGATGTGGGCGTGGCCGAGGGATGTCTGTGGAGAATTCTAACAGCTGTTTTGTGTTGCAGTGAGAGCTGAAGGGGGTTAAAAGGGCAGTCCAGACCGCCGGAGGAGAGAGAGAGACACACAAAGTGTCGACCAAGCCCTACAGCAGGTTCCAGGCACTCTTCCAGGCTCAAGTGGAGGACCGGCAGATGCTACGGAGCATGGCACATCAGGAAGAGTCATTCGCTGCGACCCCGGACCCACCTACGGCCATACCGCACGTTACACTGACAAAGATGGGACCTCAAGACGACCCGGAGGAGTTCCTTGAGCTCTTTGAGTGGACGCCGGGAGTATGGAACTGGCCCAGCACTCAGAGGGTGGCCCGACTTGTGCTGCTATTGTCCGGGGAAGCGCAACTCATGGCCCACCAACTAACTGCATCCAACCTCCTGGTGTACAAAGATCTGAAGAAAGCCATCCTGCAATGGATCGGCTGAAGCCCAGAGCAACAATGCCAACACTGATGCTCGGCAACCTTGGCCGCCCATTCACTTGACAGCTCCATGACTCATGCCGAAAGTGGCTGCTGGCTGAAGATTGTGACGCTGAGGAGAATACTTAGAATAATACTACAGGGCACTATGTTTATGTAACGTACACTATGCAAACTGTACAAATTATTGGGGATTAAATCGATTCGGACCAGTGTTTGGACCCAAAACGGATGGCTTGGTCGAACGATTTAATCAGACCTTAAAGAATATAATTTTTAAGTTTGTGCATAAAGACACTTGAAATTGGGACAAGTGACTCGAGCCCCTATTATTTGCAGTGTGAGAGGTCCCATAAGCCTCCACGGGGTTCTCCCCAATTGAATTATTGTATGGGCGTGCTCTACATCCTAAGGGAAAATTGGGAGGAGGGATCTTCAAAAGGCAAACATGACGTTCAAAACATTCTTGACCAAATAGCAGAAGCCCACACACTGGGGCAATTAGCACAAGAGAATTTGCTCCAGGCTCAAGTATGCTAAAGCCGGATGTATAATAGTGGTACTCGGATACGGGAATTTACACCAGGTGATAAAGTCCTTGTATTGCTCCCCACATCAAGCTCTAAATTACCGGCAAGTGGCAAGGACCCTTTGAGGTCACACGGCGATTTCCACATTGGGGAAATCAATTATGAGGTGAAACGAACGGATAAAGGCGGAGTATGTCAGATTTACCACTTCAACCTCTTAACATGACTTTGTCGATGGTGGTTCCGGAGAGGGAGGAGCTTGGAACGGAGGTGAACTTAAAAGTCACCGATCGAGTGACCCCAGTCATTAGAATCATGGCAAACCAAAAGAAGTGCACAACTGTACGGGTGGAATTATGGTGGTATCTGGGCTTCCACTTGGGTCATGGGCAGGTGCACAATGAGTAAATGTGTTACACTGAAAAGTGCTTGAATAAAGAGACTTACATTGGACATTACACCTGGCTGTCACATCCTCCTTCAGTAAAGAGCTATTGATCTGTCACAATATGTTCTTGACTCTTGGTAGTTATACTGGGAACCATTAATACTTACTGTTTGTATAGTTATAAGATATAACTAAACATGACCTTTAGCCCACTACACATTATCATATTATACAATGCTTAACAGATTATTATGCATTTCTTTATGTATGTAACAGTTTAGTATATTAAACTTCCAGATAAACTTGAGCTTTTCAGCATTTTAGATGTTTTTTTAGACCACAAAGTGTTCAGTTTCTGGAAGACCCATACTAAATTGCTCAACTACATAGTATACGGAAAAGTTTTTTTTTATACAACATTATGTTCATCATTCTGTATTCACCAGTGGGTCAAGTGATTTCTAAGTTTTACTGGAAAAAAAAAATCTCTGTGAGGCTTTCCTTTGTAGTAAAATAAGATGAACAGGTGTGTGTGTGCATATGTTTGTTGAGGCATATTGACTACGCACAGGCAGACAGATGAAGATGACTGGAGAGGCTGATGGAGGACGACAGGAGCAGTGTCCTCTGTCTCTTTCTGCCGCTACACTGTAGCTAATGAAAATCAATACAGGCAGCAAGTGCATGCCTACACATTTGCACACACATTTATATACGTACACAACTTGGGGATTGGTCATACATTAAACATTCAAGCAAGCAAAATGATTAACACGATTTGATTTCACAAAAAATCCTTGGCCAGAGGCAGCTAATATTTAATATGGAATGCATCGCGTGTTTGAAAAGAGTCAGGCAATTCTGCGGGTATAAATGTGCAAGCACAACAGTTCTGTTTACTGTAATTAAATTAATGGACATGCTTTAAGAAGCAGCTCAGAGGCTTGGATTATTGTGCACTGTAAAGATGTTTACGAGCTCATTAGAAGTTTGTGTCTTTGCCACTGTGCAGATTTTCTCCCCAGTACTGTGTTCATAAACAAAGGATAGAGTGTGTGTGTGGATAGCTCCTGCATGATGTCACACATGCCGAATTTAGCTTGGGTGAATGTCACTCCAGAGTTATGGGTATTCTGTGTTGTGTGTGTGTGAGTGATTTTTTTTTACAGCACACACTCTGAGATTCAGGATGGACATGTTTACCATCCCAGCTGTAGAAGAGAAATGAAATGTTTAATGCATGCTGTTTCACTGGCACAGGGCTGTGGCCAATAATGGCAGCACCCTTACGTTTTTATTTTTTCAAATGCAATATTTCTGTAACAACATTGCACTAGAGATGCAATATTTGCATCTAGAATGCAATATTGTTGAAATTAAAAAAAAATTGGTATCCACATGCACTATCATTAAAAAATGTGAACACACTTGTCTGAAGTTATGATTCTCATAATGTTTTTACATTTTGCTTTCAAGGTTTATGCTTAAATCCTTGAAATTAGTTTTGAAACTGTATATTTTAGTTAATCCTTTTTTTTTTTTTTTTAACATAAATGTGTTGGACCAGAGAGTAAAGGAAAAGCAGCCAACAAATGCCCAGCAGCATACATGAGAACTAATTAAACATGGTTTATTAAAAAGCATCCCATGGACCGTGCTTTGATTTGACCAAGCTGTAATCCAGGCTAGGGCTGGCTACTTTGAAGAAGCTAAAATATTAATAATAAAGTTAACTTATAATATCTACATAATGCCCATACTTTCAAATGTATTTGTAATAGTTTTGAGGACTTTACTTTTATTCATGCAGAAAATTGTAATAATAAAGAATAAGTATGTGTGTTCAAAGTTTTAACTAATACTGTACGTATTTGATACTCTATGTAAGATTGAAGAACAGTTCAACACCTCCGACTCTAGAAGCATGTGGCAGGGAATTAATATCATCACAGACTTCAAAGTTAATAAAAACTCCACCGTGAACACCGCTGCCTCTCTGCCGGATGAGCAAAACATGTTTTATGCTTGTTCCGAGGGAAATAACACTGCCCTTGCAGAGAGAGCTCCCGTGGCTGAAGCTACAGAGGTAAGTTCACTCTCCGTCTCCGTAGCGGACGTAACTCGACTGCCTGCCTCACTGGACTCACTGCAGTTTGCTTATCGCAACAACCGCTCCACTGATGATGCCATTGTATCTACACTGCACACTGCTCTTTCCCACCTGGAAAAAGGAACTTATATGTGAGAATGCTGTTTGTAGACAACAGCTATGCATTCAAAGCCATAGTGCCCTCCAAGCTTGATGATAAACTCCGGGCTCTGGGATTAAACAGCTCGCTGTGAAGCTGGATCCTGGCCTTCCTGTCAAGCAGACACCAGGTGGTTAGAATGGGCAGCAACATCTCCTCATCACTGACCCTCAACACAGGAGCCCTGCAGGGCTGTGTTCTCAGCCCACTCCTGTATTCCCTGTACACACATGACTGTGTGGCAACACATAGCTCCAATGCCATCAAGTTTGCTGATGGTGCATTCCAAAATTCGGTCCCACTATATATTAGGTGTCTTTAAATATTATGTAGCCATCCCCCTTCTGCGCCCAGTGCGGCAAGGACTGCCACTCTAGAATTGGTCTGTACAGCCATTCCCGGCGGTGCAGATAGACGCACCGAGCTACACCATCGTCTCCCGAGACGGACGGTTGCCGACGACGACTAACATTAAAATACATACAGTTCAATGTATTTATTGTGCAACTGCATGTTATGCAAAATTATTACAAGATTCACATTTGCTGCTACTGTCGTTTGAGATACAGGTAGGTTTAGGAGTAGCGTTAGGGGTTAGGTTTACGGGTTGGGGTAAGGCTAGGTTTAGGGTTTGGAGTAAGGTTAACAGTGCAACTATTACAGATGTAATTAAATGTATGTACTTTAAATGCAAGTACAATGCAAGAACACATATGTACACAATAAGTACTTTGTATTAAATGCATATGCATGTATATATTAAAGTATGTAGTAGTTAAAGACACCTAATATAATATGGGTCAATATAATAATATATTTTGGACGATTCACATATACCAAATGTTGATTCTTTATTTTTTAGGAGATGAAATCATCTTCTATTCTTGGCAACGCTAAAAGGAGGACACAATCTCATAAAGGCTTCCAGACACAGATTATGCTCAAATCTAAAATATATTTTCAATGGAAAAATCAACATCGACAACATAATTTAAACAAGGACTCATTTAACATGATTTACTGTATTTATTCCTATTCAATCATTCAGCATTGACAATAACACCGCCCTCGCGGAGAGAGCACTCGCGGCTGACGCTACAGAGGTCGGTTCACTCTTCATCTCTGTTGTGGATGTAACCCGATCATTCTGACGGGTGAACATCCGTAAAGCCGCGGGTCTAGACGGCATTCCAGGCCGCGTCACCAGAGCGTGCGCGAATCAACTGGCTGGTGTTTTTACGGACATTTTCAATCTGTCCCTCTCCCTGTCTGTAGTCCCCACATGCTTTAAAACATCAACCATTGTGCCTGTACTGAAGCAAGCTATAATCACTTGCTTAAATGACTGGCGTCCTGTTGCTCTGACCCCCATCATCAGCAAATGCTTCGAGAGGTTAATCAGAGATTACATCTGCTCTGTGCTGCCCCCCTCTTTGGACCCATTGCAGTTTGCCTACCGCAACAACCGCTCCACTGATGATGCCATTGCATCTACAATACACACTGCTCTCTCCCATCTGGAAAAAAGGAGCACATATGTGAGAATGCTGTTTGTAGACTACAGCTCAGCATTCAACACCATAGTGCCCTCCAAGCTTGATGAGAAACTCCGGGCTCTGGGCTTAAACAGCTCGCTGTGAAGCTGGATCCTGGATTTCCTGTCAGGCAGACGTCAGGTGGTTAGAATGGGCAGCAACACCTCCTCATCACTGACCCTCAACACTGGAGCCCCACAGGGCTGTGTTCTCAGCCCACTCCTGTATTCCCTATACACACATGACTGTGTGGCAACACATAGCTCCAATACCATCATTAAGTTTGCTGACGATACGACGGTTGTAGGTCTGATCACTGACAATGATGAAAGAGCCCACAGAGAGGAGGTGCACACTCTGACACGCTGGTGTCAGGAGCACAACCTCTCCCTCAACGTCAGTAAAACCAAGGAGCTTGTAGTGGACATCAGGAAGAAAGACGGAGAACACAGCCCCATCACCATTAACGGAGCACCGGTAGAGAGAGTCAGCAGTTTCAAGTTCCTCTGTGTCCACATTACTGAGGAACTCACATGGTCCGTCCACACTGAGGCCATTGTGAAGAAGGCTCACCAGCGCCTCTTCTTCCTGAGACGGCTGAGGAAGTTTGGAATGAACCAACACATCCTCACACGGTTCTACACTAGTACTGTAGAGAGCATCCTGACTGGCTGCATCACCGCCTGGTACGGCAATAGCACCGCCCACAACTGCAAAGCCCTGCAAAGGGTGGTGCGAACTGCCAGAAACATCATCGGAGGTGAGCTTCCCTCCCTCCAGGACATATACACTAGGCAGTGTGTGAAAAAAAGCTCGGAGGATCATCAGAGACTCCAGCTACCTGAGTCATGGTCTGTTCTCACTGCTATCATCAGGCAGGCGGTATCGCAGCATCAGGACCCGCACCAGCCGACTACATGATAGCTTCAAACTGTTGAACACTTGATCTATCAGGATCAATAATTAGCACTGCACTTTATTAATCTATAATCTCACACTGGACTGTCAACATATTCTCCTCAATACAACTACTTATATATATTTCATATACTCTTACTTATTGTATAATGCGTATTCTATATTGTGTGTATTGTCTACTGTACATTGTATATAATTATTGTGTTGTGTAAGTATGTGTACATTTGATATGTAAATTGTGTTGTGTAAGTATGTTGTTTACTGTAATTGGTATATGTCTCGTCACTGTCATGACTGCTATGTTGCTCGGAACTGCACACAAGAATTTCACCTACTGTTGCACTTGTGTACATGGTAGTGTGACAATAAAGTGATTTGATTTGATTTGATTTGAAAAGCAGTCACATGAGACATGGTAAACTTAGAATAAAAATCGATCCTGCTCTATGATGTAAGATCTGATGAGTGGTACTTCAAAACCCATTACCCAAGAGAACGAACAGCAATTAACTGCTGTCATCAAAGATCACCCAATCACAACTCAACAATCCCATTCTGGCCAGTCATACATTTTCAGCAGAGAGATTCATCTCTGTCTGTCTATCTTTTGTCATCAGTGATGTAATTTGAAGAGTCGACCGCACTTCTCTTCTCTTTTTTCATAGTTTGCCACAGACAGAGATTGCAACCTCATCTCTCTCTCCTCAGTATGTCTGACTACAGCACCTCTTTAATGCCCTCTCTTTTCCATTCACTTTCTGATTTATTTCTTTGTTTTAGGGGCTTACTTTTAATCACTTCTCTCTGATTGTATTGGTAGTGTTATAAGGGTTAGGGTAATAGGGTAACTGCTTAATAAACATAATAGTTAAATGTCTAATACAACCCCAATTCCAAAAAAGTTGGGACAGTATAAAAATGCTAATATAAACTAAAATTAGTGATTTGTAAATTATTATATTGAAAGCTCTACAACTACACATTATATGATGTTTTACCCTGTGAATGTAATTTTGGTTTTCTTTTAAATATACAGTCATTTCAAATCAAAGGATTGCAACACGCTCCCAAAAAATTGGCACAGTCGATTGATTACCACTTTGAAACACCATTTCTTCTAATAAAACTTTGTAAGCATTTCGGCACTAAAGACACAAATGTTTAGAAAGTGGAATTTTCCCCCATTCATCTATTATGTAGGTCTTTCGCTGCACAATTGTTCAGGGTCTTCGTTGCCGGATGGTGTGCTTCATAATGCACCACACATTCTCAATTGGAGACAGGTCAGGACTGCAAGCAGGCCAATCTAGCACCCACACTTGTAATCTTATAATCCGGGCAGGATGTGGTTTGAAGTTGTCCAGCTGAAAATTCCTGGACGTCCCTGGAAAAGGTGGTGCTGAATGGCAGTATATGTTGCTCCAAAATATTTACATATCTGTATATTTTACACCACAGATATGCGAGTTACCCATGCCATGGGCACTGACACACCCCTATCCCATATAGACACTCACATTGGGACCTGAAGCTATTAACAGCTTGTATGGCGCTTTTTCTCTTTGGCCCGAATAACATGACGGCTGTGTTTTTCAAAAACTTTTTTTTTTTTTATGTGGACTCATCAGACCAAAACAACACGGTTCCACTGTTCTACTTTCCATCTAAGATGAGAACGAGCCCAGAGAATTCGGCAGTGCTTATGGACAGTGTTGATGTAGGGCTTCTGCTTTCCATAGCAAAGTCTTAACTTGCATCTGTGGATGTATGGGTGAGTGGTGTAGACTAACAAAGGTTTACTAAAGTTACCCCAAGCCCATGTTCATGATATGCATTACAGATGAATGACACTTTTAAGACAGTGATGTCTGAGTGGCGCCATGGCACCATGCAGGGGTAGGACGTGTGAACGACGAGCTCTTTGTTAGATTTTCATACTTTTTGTGTCATAAACCGGTGAGATTTGATACACCCTGGTACATAACTGTTCAATGAAGTCAACATGTCAAAGAATTCAGAATCCTTGGGAGGGAATTAGCTGCTAATCCGCTAGCGACCAAAGTAGATTTGAATTCTCAAGGAAGACCTTGAGAATAGTAATCGGGAAAACTACCTCCAAATTGTTGGAATTCCTGAGCATGAGGAAGGCTGAGATATGGTAAAATGTAGAATATACACTCACCTAAAGGATTATTAGGAACACCATACTAATACTGTGTTTGACCCCCTTTCGCCTTCAGAACTGCCTTAATTCTACATGGCATTGATTCAACAAGGTGCTGAAAGCATTCTTTAGAAATGTTGGCCCATATTGATAGGATAGCATCTTGCAGTTGATGGAGATTTATGGGATGCACATCCCAAAGATGCTCTATTGGGTTGAGATCTGGTGACTGTGGGGGCCATTTAAGTACAGTGAACTCATTGTCATGTTCAAGAAACCAATTTGAAATGATTCGAGCTTTGTGACATGGTGCATTATCCTGCTGGAAGTAGCCATCAGAGGATGGGTACATGGTGGCCATAAAGGGATGGAGATGGTCAGAAACAATGCTCAGGTAGGCTGTGGCATTTAAACGATGCCCAATTGGCACTAAGGGGCCTAAAGTGTGCCAAGAACACATCCCCCACACCATTACACCACCACCACCAGCCTGCACAGTGGTAACAAGGCATGATGGATCCATGTTCTCATTCTGTTTACACCAAATTCTGACTCTACCATCTAAATGTCTCAACAGAAATCGAGACTCATCAGACCAGGCAACATTTTTCCAGTCTTCAACTGTCCAATTTTGGTGAGCTCTTGCAAATTGTAGCCTCTTTTTCCTATTTGTAGTGGAGATGAGTGGTACCCGGTGGGGTCTTCTGCTGTTGTAGCCCATCTGCCTCAAGGTTGTGCGTGTTGTGGCTTCACCAATGCTTTGCTGCATACCTCGGTTGTAACGAGTGGTTATTTCAGGCAAAGTTGCTCTTCTATCAGCTTGAATCAGTCGGCCCATTCTCCTCTGACCTCTAGCATCAACAAGGCATTTTCAGCCCACAGGACTGCCGCATACTGGATGTTTTTCCCTTTTCACACCATTCTTTGTAAACCCTAGAAATGGTTGTGCGTGAAAATCCCAGTAACTGAGCAGATTGTGAAATACTCAGACCGGCCCGTCTGGCACCAACAACCATGCCACGCTCAAAATTGCTTAAATCACCTTTCTTTCCCATTCTGACATTCAGTTTGGAGTTCAGGAGATTGTCTTGACCAGGACCACACCCCTAAATGCATTGAAGCAACTACCATGTGATTGGTTGATTAGATAATTGCATTAATGAGAAATTGAACAGGTGTTCCTAATAATCCTTTAGGTGAGTGTATACTAAGGATGGCTTGCAAAATATTTACATGCCCACAACAAGCATTGTCCTTCATAGAGACAATGATGTGAGTAAGCCAACTGGTGATCTTCATGTTGCTGCCTATTGGGCCTGACTCACTGAACATTAACTTGACTCTCTGAGGAAACTGGGTGCCTTTTTGTTTCTTTTTGTGTTGGTTCTGCCTAGTGGTTGGAGTTTGTTTTGTGGAATAACACTCTAAGAAATGTATGCATCGACGGAATGCAAGAAACTCTTACATCAACGGAAGGTCACTTTTACACTGATATTCCCGGCCAAATTTAGAATATATCCTAAGGATGGCCGCAAAATATTTACATGCCCACAACAAGTGATGACTTTCTTTAAATCAATGGACTGAGGAAATCATGGTGTGTTTCTCACGTTGAAGCCAAGTGAGCTTGACTCACTGAACATTCACTTGACCGTCCGAGGAAGCTAGACACCTTTTCAGGTTTAATTTTGTGCTGGTTCCACCTAGCAGCTGGAGTCTGTTTTGTGGAGTAATACCCTTCAAGAAACTTTTGCATTGACGGAGGATCACTTTGCACTGAAGGTCCCAGCCAGGTTGAGAATAGATGCTAAGGATAGCTGTAGAGTGTTTACTTGTACTCAATATACGATATACTTCATAAAGCCTCTGGAATGAGTGAGTCATTGTGTGGCACTAGCTTTGCAGCCTTGTGGACCTGACTCACTGAACATTCACTTGACCATCCGAGGAAACTGGGCACCTGTTTTGTTACTTTTGTGCTGTTTCGCCTAGCATCTGGAGTTTGTTTTGTGGAATAACACTCAACCAAATAACAGTTGAGGATGAATCTGCACGTTCCTTGTGTTTATGCCTCCTATTAGCTGGAGTTTGTTTTGTGGAGTATTTTTTAAAGAACAATGGAAGGTTTAGGTCATCTGCTGCACTCATGAACCTGCCGGCTCACTGAACATTCGTTTGACTGTCCGAGGAAACTGAAAGTAATTTTTTTTGTGCTGGTTCTGCTAGCGATTGGAGCTTGTTTTGTGAATGTAAATGTAGTTAATGTTATAAAATGTACTACACAAAATACTTACTACAGTCTCTCCCCATTGAAGTTCCCCTCATTTATTTGAAACAATTTGATAGTATAGGCAAATCCTTTATTTGGAATGTTAAATGTCCTCAGATGCATTTTAATCAATGGTTAAATTTAATCAAAGTTACACAGGCCAGTTGACAAAGGTGGGTTAGGTCACCCAAAGATTTTATGTTACTATTAAGCTTTTGGTTAACAGACATTGGTCGCTCCCACCAGAGAGGGCCCCTGCCTGGTTTTGCATTGACCAAGAGGCCCTTGCCTCTATCTCACATTACAAAGTCTTTCTACCAAATTGCCCAGAAAGGTAAAATCTCATCTGTCATTTTGCACTTGCAATCAGTGTGGTCAAAGATTTCCTGCATGTTCAATTCAGATATTTATCTGAATGTTGCCTCAAACATTTGGTTGAACCCCAAATTACGCATTGATACATCCTTCTTCTGCTGGATGGAGTGGATTGAGAGGGGTGTTGCTACGCTTGGAGACATTTACAAAAAAGGAGTATTAAGACCTTTTTATAATACTATACAGCAATTGGGGATTCCGAGGTCTCAATTCTTCAGATATTTACAGTTGCACCATTTATATTTACTGTCTTTGGAAGTAGTATAAGGCTCCCTGAAGTGGCGGACACCCTTAGTGTGGTGATTGCTACTTTTGGGAAGGGTCATGAAGCATCAGTGTACTATTCTTTGCTGATTCAGAGTCTTGTCGATGGAGTTTTATCATCTCTCAAGGGGTTATGGGAAAAGGATTTGAACGTGGCACTGGAGGATGGGGAGTGGGACAGGATTCTAAAAAGTATCAAGGCTATGTCCAGAGATGCTAAGATCCATCTGATGCAATTTAAGATCATACATTGTTTATATTGGACCCCCTCTTGGTTGTATAGACTTGGTTAAATAGATACACCTACCTGTTGAAGATGCTAGTTGAAAGATGGGAACATAGCCCATGCCTTTTGGCTCTGTGGGATGATTCAGGAGTTCTGGTCGGAAGTCCAGAACTTCATCAGTGAGGTCTTGGATGCTGAGGTTACTCTATGGCTGAGACTGGGTATTTTGGGGGATGGGACAGTCATTGATATAAATGACAAATATATTAAAAAGTAGGTTCTATTCAGTGTGATGATTAGCAGGCAAATAATTCTTAGGGGTTGGAAGGCAGCTGGTTCTCCCTCCTTTCAGGAATGGTGCACTGAATTGGGCAAAGTAGCGGCTTTCGAGGAGATGACATATAGACGGCTGGGTAACATGGAGGCATACAGGAAGAAATGGGGCATGTGTGGCCTTCCTAGAGGGTTTCAATAATGTGTAGGGGAGAGGGCAGGTTTTTGGCTTGCCCTTTACGCACAGAGATTTCACCAGATTCCTTGAATCTTTTAACTATATTGTGCAGTGTAGAGGGTGGAATGCCCAAAATCCTTTCAATTTGTCTTTGGGGAAACATAGTTCTCAAAGTGCTGGATTATTTGCTGAAGCATCTGTTGGCAAACTGATAAGTCTTGAATGATCCTTGCTCTTGAAGGACTAGGTAGTTTGGAGGACACCGCCTTGTTATTTAAACTCAAATTGTTATTAGTCTTAAATTGCCCATCTCTATGAGCATGTAGCAATCGTCTGATTTAAAATTACAGTACATTTTAAAAAAATAAAAAATAAATAAAAAATATAAAATTCACAACTGTACCAACTTTTTTGGAATTGGGGTTGTACATAAAAATAAAAAAATGCAAAAAGGTTTGTGTGAGGTTTTGGTTAAGGTGTAGCTTTAGGGGATATAAAACATCATTACATTGTAGCTCAGTATAAAAACAACTGATGTCAATGGAAGTCCCCCACCATGATAGAAAAACAAGCATATATGTGTGCTTGTGAGAAATAAGGGTAGGGACTAGGGATATAATCATCCTTGTGAGAATTTCATGCTTATCTGGACATCTGATATGGAATCTCATGGCCTATGCAGAACTGATATCTTATGCAAAAATTTTTTTAAAGCATTTTTAATGGCAGGAAAATTGAGAGCCTCTATGGTTCCAAGTTTTTGTTCAAGCTGGTTTTAAAAGTGCTACACTTGATTTATTTACTCAAGAACATAACATGTGATTATATAAGTATATATAATCACATATCTTCTCAGAAAAGCTTTATGTTTTGTGCACACATTTAGATTACGAGAAAGCAAAACTCACCTCTTTCATCTTGGCCGCACTGAAGGATGGTGTGAGGATGCTGCGGACACGTTTCCAGCGTTCGTCCTTTAACATAATAAGACTCTCGCTCATGGGTTTAGTGCTGCCTCTTATTGTCTGCATAGAGAACACATCTGGGGTTTTACACACTTCAAAAGTTTCACAAGGAGTAGTCAACAAGATAAGCCTAACACCATGTCAATACCAGACGACGACTGTGAGTGGGGGGAGGGCCAGGCTTCAATCATAACCAATCAGAAAACTTGTGCGGACTGTAGCGCGATGAATTCAATGTAGTACTGGATTAGTAGTCGACTTCAATGACATACTGGATGTTTTTAATGTACATGCGCACAGCTGCATATTAAATTAGATTCTATTTATTATATTATTTAGTGTTGTCAGTGTGGCATATAGCCTATATAGCAATTTTGTTTGACAGGCTATATTAGCCTACTGGCTACTAAAAGTTAGTAGTTTAACTATGCCAGTAGACATCTGTGTCTGTATAAGCTTTAATGTTTAAATTCATCCACACAACAAATGTTATTTTCTCAATGGCAGATTCAAAGTTTGATGTTTATTTGAAATACTGGATATATGCATTATATGTATGTGGCCAAACACATGCAGAATTTTTTTTAATACAAATATTTAATATATATACAGGTACATACATATAATAAAAAATAAATACACAAAAATTATATTAATAAACAAACATATAAAATGTTTAAAACTGAACCCCCCCTCCCGAGAGCCCTCCAAAAAGTCCAGATAGCTGCCCCACTTTTTATCGAACAACTCCGGTTGCCTAGCCTTCTATACAACACTTCCTCAAATGCTGCCACTCTGCCCAACTCTGTGCACCACTCCTGAAATGAGGACGGAAGGATAATCTGTCTGCTGATCAAAACACTGGCTAGCACCCATTTTCTGATGTACTTATACCATATATATATAATGACCGCCCAAATGCCTAAAATACAGAAAAATGGGGAAAAATGAAATTTGAGTGCCAGTATGTCACATAAAACTCTGAACCCTCAACCAACATTCTTGGATCTTAACACACAACCAAAAAAACATGGGTTTTTCAGCATCTTCTGATTGCATCGCCAGCAGGTGGGTGTGCACCTCTAGATATAGACTTTATGTTTTTTTTAGAATCCTAGCCCACTCTCCCTCCTACAATACCAAGTTTAAATCTTTCTCCCATAATCTCTTGGGTAGTTGAAGTTCCATCCCCCAGACTCTGAATTAGCAGGGAATAACAATAAGTTAAAGTTTTAATTAGATTTGTTCCTTACACCAACCTATTGATTTGCTTCAGAATACATTAATTGATTGACTGGAGTCACGTGTATTACATTTATGCTGCCTAAATGTGACTTTCAGGCCATCAAATAGCCAGCAGCCTGATGGCTTTACATTTACTTACATTATAAGCACCTACAGAGCTTTAAAGTTTTTCTAAAAATCGTAATTTGTGTTCTGCTCAAGAAAGATATACACAATTGGGATAGCATCTGGATAAGTGAATAATGAGAGAATTTTCATTTTTATGTGAATTATTCCTTTAATGGCACAGGTATTTAGGGAAAGTGTTTGTGTCTGAAAGTGTTAAAAAATAAAGAAAGAATGGATCCATCTTGGCAATGTAACTTGAATAAAAGTTTCGGGTTCATTGTACTGCACAATGAGCTGGCCTTGAACAGAATGTTAGGCTGTTGGATTGACTTTGATGATTAAAATTTGCGTGTGTAGAAATCTATTCATTTGTGCTAACAGGAGCCAAAACATCCTATTTGTCTGTTTTTTGGTGCCATGGAAATCTAGTTTATGAGTTCTCTCCCACAGTTGGTTAGACATGGTGTTTGGTTTGTAACTTTTCTTGTACGGTACATACATCCATGCACACCAGCACACACAGGTCAAGAGGTAGCTGATAAGCCCCATTGGTTCACATGGCCCTCATATTGATCTGGCACTGCCATAACTGTTTATTTTAAGCATCACCCAGCAGGCTCTGCTCTGGAATCAAGGTCATCTAATGACCTTTGACTCTGCTTCCATACATAAGTCATGTGTTCATTAGTTTTTGACCTCTCTGGTCTAATGGAGTTCAAAGCTCTGGAGCCTTGCGACAATGCCTTACCGTTCAGATTGTATGTGCTCTCAGCACTGATTCATATATATTCAGTTCATACACACCTACATACTGTATGTAATACATCAAATCAGTCCTTGTCACTGATTTAGTTAATTTTATGATTTAGAGAGCAGGTGTGATCATATATGCTGTGCAATGCAATGACATCAAACAGGAATTTGATGATGTCATAGTGGCTCAGGCCAGAAATATACACTCCACAAGTACACAAGACGCAGACGTGAATGCTTGTCTAACGCATTGCAAGTTTTTGGTTCCATTCTACAAACTAAACATGTTTTTCGTTACTGTGGCTATAAGAAACTCAAGTACTCAAGGGGCCAACTGAGGTCCTTAAAATGTATGTTGCATTAAATAAAACATGCTGTTATCCATTTATATAGCATTGCATATTCTGAATAGCGCCCTTAGAGGCAATGCAGTCTTTGCATTGCCTCTAAGGGCGCTGTTCAGAATATGCAATGCTATATAAATGGATAACAGCATGTCTTATTTAATGCAACATACATTTTAAGGACCTCGATTGGCCCCTTGAGTACTTGAGTAATGTACTTCTGTTTTGCATTCTAAATCGTGCTCCTACACATTCGGAACGCAACAATGCATGAAATCAAATGAGATTGCATTTACGTTCTTATGCAGAGTATGTTTCTGGCCTAATAATGCCATTTGAGATGCATTGCTCAGTGTGTGTGTGTGTGTGTGTGTGTGTGTGTGTGTGTGTGATATATTAGCTTGTGTAAATGTCGAACTTACCATCCTGTTGGGGAATTTACTGAACTCCTTCACCATCACATGTCTGAGCATATCGGGGTCTGCTACTATCACAACAGGCCTCCGTGCTAAATAATAACTGACACACACACACAGCAAACAAAAAAGATTAAATGAATAAATAACACTGCACCAGCCATATTGCATGGGAATAGCAGTAGACAAAAGAACAAAGGACAAACACACACACACACACACACACACACAACATAACAGCATATATGTGGCTGAAAAACCTGCAGTCACCGTCTCCCATCATATCTGTGACAGGGGTATAGATACACATCTGTCTGAACACACACACACACACACACACACACACACACACCACACCATGTGTGTGTATGTCAAGGTGAGCTCGATATAAAGAAGTTTGATGAGGCTGCTTGGTAGTTCCTTTTTTATGGTCACGCGTGGCAGCTTTCACTGCTGAGATGGCGAGGTCATATCATCTACAATGTGAAATGGAGAATTGAGAGCATGTGTGTGTGTGTGTGTGTGTGTGTGCCTGTGCACTTGCATGTGCCAGCATGAGGGACAGTCTTTCTACCGAATGCAACTTCTTTTTGACTGCAATCTCCTTCTTGAGAATCAATTTCACAGGAAATAACAGGAACAAGTAGATAATTAAACACCTTTATTAAGCATGGATATGGAATCTTTTAGGCAAATAACTGGAGCCATTAATCTAGTCCATATTATCTTTGGAAGCTTTACTTTCCAACAGAAGGTGATCTTAAGGTTGATTACAGTGTCCAGTGGCTGTAAAAGCACATTAAAAGGGACATTTTACCCCAAAATAAAAACCCTGCTGTCATTTACTTACCTTATGTTGTACCAAACCCACATGACTTTCTTTTTTCCATGGAACACAAAAGGAGAGGACAGCCTCGGTCACCTTTCACATTCATAGCATCTTTTTTGCAGCTATCTTTCCGCCTAACATCTCCTTTTGTGTTCTATGTCATAGAGAAAGTAATTTGTAGTCAGAAAGAAAGTCAGAATTGTTATTTTTGAGTGAACTCTTCCTTTATGGTTCATTACCGTGCCTAGTGGCTGTAAAGCGCAGTTGATCCCAGCTGGGACTCAGCCAATGGGAATCGAGATCACACTTATCATTCATGTATTGTGTCCTTATGGTACTTTAAACTTAGAATAGGGCACATGGGTTCTTCATATCATCTTACTAATGAAGTTGACATTGACAGTTCAGGGTGAGTTGAATTAAGCTTGCAGCTGAGTGGTCTAAAACTATGATCTCATTAGTATGTTTTGGTTTATCTATGCATCTGCTCTGGCGGTCTGTTCGAAAACTGATTGTGTCATTTATTGATCCCTAGAGCTATGGTGAAGAAGTCTCTTAGGTGCAATGTCGAATATAGCAAATTAGTAATATGCCATTATATCGACCTGCCAATTAAATGCCTGATATTTGGTGTTATTAAATTATTAGCATCACCTTATAATCGTGCCTGCTTGGACAATTGATTCTCTTTTTTAAGTGTAAGTTATTTTGAGTAAATGTTTTGTAAAATAATTTGGTGTCCAATATTATACTTATTAAATTTTTTAATTTTTTGTTTGCAAACGCTGTGTAATATCTAAGGAATATTTGACAATGGAACATTTAATTATTGGATTATTACACCAAAGTGTCACACTGGCTGTTACACGCTGGGTTTGCATTAATTATCAATTGCTAGATAGTACCCAAAATACATGCATTTTTCTCAAGACATCTCTTTTGGCCCAAAAACACTGTAGAACTACTTCCTGACACCATAATTAAGATTCTTACTATGATACAGACCAATCTATCTTTCCTACTTAAAAAAAAAAATTGGAAAGGGCAATTTTAATGTGGTCAGCTATGGAAAATTATTCATCATCCTAGGAGATATTTAGGGGAGACAGGTCCTAGTTGTCACCCTTTTTAGTCTAGTGAATATTTCTCTGGGTAGGATTATTTTTGAAAGTCAATTTCTGCATAACCACATACCTGTCCAATTAAGATTTTCATCATTATTGCCCAAGAGAAAGATTGAGTTCACACAGTGACCTTTTGCCCCAATAGTGGGGCATGCTGCCTCACTATTTGGGGTAAGTAGAAACAATGGAACCTGCAACCTGTTTCTTGTTAACATTCAGAGGGCACTATCTACTGTCACCCCCAATCACTACTACTGAAACAAAATCTACATCTGACATCCCTTTTTAAATCTACACCTGCACTTAACCAGCATGATCACACGAGTCGTACACTTCTGGTACCCTAGGATCAGCCACATTATGCAAACTTACTGACAAGCGGCGTCTCCTTTCAGACATGTTTGTATCAGCTTCAGTGTATTTACATTCCCCTGTGGGGCAACCGGATGCGCATCACGACAGCAGCGAAGGGTTTTTCCCCTTTCCATAAAATTTTACTCCACTGATTGTTAGGTTAAGGTTTGGGGGTTGGGTTGGCGGGTTCAGTTTATAAAACCTGCATTCCTGCTGCCTTTATTGCAGCCTGCAGGGCAGCATTAAGGTGGTCCTGGGCCCGAGAGGCCCCTGCCAGTCACCAGAATTGAGGTATGGATGTGAAACTACCACTCGATGATCATACGCTACACAGATGGGCTTAGCAGTTACGCACACGCTCACCCCTCTGGGAGTTTGGGCCCCCCCTGCAGCCTTAAGCCTCGGTAAGTATGTGCGTTAATACGGCCCTGACAGTTGAAAACAACTCGCTTCACAACTTGCTTTTGCCGCTCCTCCGTGGATATTACAAATGCCAAAATGGAGCTCACACATGCCCATACGCCCACAGCATTTACCGCTTTGGCCACTGGGGGCAGTGTTTTGAATTTCAGTAAGCACAGACTGATTTTAGCAAAAGAAAAGTCAACCTATACTGTTTCAGGTTTCACTGTAAGATCAGTCTGCATTAAACAGCGTATTATAGGCTTTTTAGCTAAATGAAAAAAGGAAAACAATTATGAGGCACTAAACAATTAATGGAACAACAAAAATGGAAAAGGTAGCATACAAAAATATTAAAACATGGCATTGGCCAACAAATCTTGTAATGTATAAGTATACAAATGTATGATATTTAAAACAAATGTGACAACCTGTCCCAATGTTCATTCATGAAAAATACCTTTGTACTAAAAACACATTAAAATAGTTCTTTAAAAATATGACTTCATAATATAGATGACCCGTGCCTTAGTGTATGTTAGTGTGGTTTGATTATGTTTGCTTGTTTACTGAGGAGCTATGACAAAAATATGATGATAGTGAAAATTTACTTTGGAGGGTAGAATTCCCAAAAATGATTGTACATTTTTGAACTAGGTGATTGAAACAAACATACAAAACCTCTGCTAGAAAAAAATACACATTTGTGTAGTTGGATTTTTAAGTATAAATCTTATTGTTACTGGATATAGCCCATCTGAAAACTTCCCGAGTGACAACTAGCCCCGTTCCTCCATATGTAGGCAAAACAGCAGTATATCTGCCACATTTCTCTGTAAAAATCAGTCACTGAAAAAACACATATAGTTCAACCACAATTGCAAATAGTGTCTTTCAGTAAGGAATGAAATCTCTCTCATGGCTTCTGGTTAAATGCCATTTCAAGAAGTTCTCAAATCATATCTGAAAGATATTGTGGGGTAGTGCAAAAAAATAAATCCCACCTTCATAAGGAAAAAAAGAGAGGAAAAGCACCCTTTCAGCTCGTTTTAAGCTGAGAGCTCCTGCAATGCACTGCAACTTTTCAACTTAGATGACTGATGCCTTGTGCACTAGGAGCCGACAAGGGTTTTAAGGAGAGTGCAGAGCACTGATATGTATTTCAAAGCCCTTTGATTCTGGCGAGGAGCTCAGGCTCTTGGATTACTCTAACTGAAAGATGCCGTAATGTCTTCTGACATTTATCCACATGACTCCGAATTAGATTCTCTTTTCCGGTCCCTACATTCAAACTAGCCCCTCAGATACCTAGCCCAGTGAGCAAATAAACACACACGAGCAGACAAACCACCATCATTCTGATGCTTTGCCCCTTCCTTGACCTCAACACAGGAAACCCGGTGGCACCCTGTGCTTTGATCTCCCCGAGGAGAAGTCAGCCTCTTAGAAGCAGGTGTATTAAAACACAATGTCTGGCCACTGACTGACTAAATTAGAGAGGACACTGGGTGCTCTGTGAGAGAATGATGCTGTCTGAATATGAATGACAGGACAAGGGCTTCATGTGTGCTGGGAGAATATCATGTTGATTGAACCTGTTATGCTCAGACTGCTTTGTGTTAAAGTAATTCTATAAATGTGAAAATAACTAAAGCAATCATGTCACCTACTTACATTTCCTCAAAGAAATATAATCAGAAAAATCATTTTCTATTACAGAGAGGGTAATGAGAGGTCTTTTATGTTTCACTTGACAAAACAAATAGGGATCTTATATTTATATTTCTTAATGTCTTTGAATAGAGCTTTCTGGGGTAAAAAGAAAGTCACAGGTTTAGTAATTACAGCATTATTTAAGAAACAAACAATACCCCGCTGGAAAATCCCGCTTAAGCTGGTAGATGTGTTTTGGAACATGGTAGCTGGTTTCTTGCTGGTCCAAGTTTAGACCACCTACTAGCTTTTCATACAAGCTCAAGGTGGTTTTTGGAACATGGTAGCTGCTCAACCAGTTAAGGACCAGATTGGACCAGCTCATAACCAATTTGGTCCAGATAAAGACCAGCTTGGATCAGCTCATGACCAACTTGAACAAAAAACACAGCTACCAGCTAGAGTTGGATTTTCCAGCATAAAACAAATGCAAAACTTCAATACATTTTAATTTACATTTATTAATTTGTCTTTCAACCAAGTGAGTAAACTGGAGGAAGACTTACCCACAAACTCGTCCATATTTGTTTATAAGGTCTCTATGTGCTTCAAAAAATCCCTGAGTGAAAGCAGAAAAGAATTATAATGTTAAAACATAAAACAGCACTTGCAAATATTTGTAAGTCACACATGTTGATCAATTTATTTTAGAGTGACAATTCATTATCTAAAATAATCTGAATCAATCAAAAGATGGAAATTCTCCCCTGCTGTGATATGTCTTATAAAGCGGGTGTGACAAATGACAATCCCTGTAATACTCGTGAATGTGTGGTTGTGTATGTGTGTGTGTTGCTAGGTGTTGTTCTTTTGTTTTTAATTCCATTGTGAAAACATTATCCTTTCTGGTTTAAAACCAGCAGGTCTGGTACAGAGCCAAATTTTGCAGATCAGAACCATATTTTCTTTGGCAGAAATTTGCAGGGCCATGTTGGAAAAATGGGAAGAAATGCAAAATGACTGAAAATTGGTCCCCTCTATTACATTTAAAGGAATAGTTCACCCAAAAATTAAAATTCTGTCATCATTTACTCACACTCATGTCATTTCTAGATGTGTATGACTTTCTTTCTTCTGCAGAACACAAACAAAGATTTTTAGAAGAACATTTCAGCTCTGCAGGTCCATAAAATGCAAGTGAATGGTGACCAAAATTTGAACACACATAAAAGCAGCATTAATGTAATTCTTACGATTCCAGTCAGTCATACACATCTGAGATGGCATGAGGGTGAGTAAATGATGAGAGAATTTTCATTTTGGGGTGAACTATCCTTTTAATTGTCATAGTGATATATCAGATTTATATCTTCAGTGCTGCTCTATATAACTAAATATCTACAGTATATAAATATCTCTTATATCTATCTGCACACAAATCTAAAATCACCACACAGTGACGAAAAACAAGGGGTAGTTATTCTTTTTTAGGGGAAACCCCAAATTTAGCCTTGTTATTTTCACATCGCAGTTTAAAAGAAAACCACTACTGTGTACAACAGTACAAAGAAAGAGAGGTTGGGGTAACACTTGCAATAAGGTTCCATATGTTAACTTAATAACATTAGCTAAATGAGCAATATGCAATAAATATACTGTACTAAAGCATAACATTTTCTAAATATGTTATCAGAGATTTAGGAAAGTTGAAATACTGGCTTCTCCGAAAACAATGCTACAGCCAGTATTTTCTACTATGAAATGTCCGTTCCAGGACGGAATTTCTGTTTGTGTTTTGGCCTGTGTGATTCCGCCCACTGCCCATTACCAAGTTGTATTTCTACACCCCCGATTGCCAGATTGTAAACAAGTTAGCGGGCAAACAGAGCGCAAACCATGGAAGCTAGCAATACATCTAGCTAACACTGACCAGAGTAATAACAAAAATCCACATGAGCTGGTTTATAATTTGCAAAAATATAAAACATTGCAAACATATACATTAGCTGATCAACTAACAATGCAAGGCTCGTCGCTTGCTATTGTCAGTTTGCTCGTTCCTGTTGCGTATCCTCAACCTGGCAACACTCGTGAGCTTAAAGTCTGGGGAAGAGTAGGCGGGGGAGACAATTCTCTCCAATATTTGAATTTGGACCGCAGTACGCAGTTTAAACACTTGATGTCAATGTTACATATTGCTCTTTTAACATGAACTAACGATGAACAACGTGCTTACAGCCTTTGTTAATCTTATTTAATGTTAATTTCAACATATACCAATAAATGTTTTTTAATCAACCATTGCATTTTTTAACATTAGTTAATGCTCTTTAAGCTTACATGAACAAACAATTAAAAAACTTTTTTTTTTTACTTTAACAAAGATGAATCAATTCTGTAAAAAAATTATATTGTTAATTGTTTGTTAATGATACTTAATGCATTAACTAATGTTAACAAATGGAACCTTATTATTGTTACCGAGATTTTTACAGCTTTTTGTTCTCAGTGTGAGGGCACTTTCCCCATGATTAGGGTTTTCACAAACATTTGTGCAGATACATGCATCTGTCACTCAGACTAGTGGTGTAAGAGCCTCTAATACAGTCTGTTGTTCCACCAGAATAATTGGGGAAATGCTCTTTTCTACCAGTAGGGGTCAATACAGAGCATAAACACGACTGAGCTTGGCTCTCTCAAGGTTCAGTGGCTCTCAAAGTTTATCAAGGTCTACTGAGAATATAACCCTAAAATATCCGTAGCAGTTTAACTCAATAACTGGAATACTATTTTATCCCTATTTAGATTTTGAAAACATCATACTTTTTATTAATTAGTACATAGGCTACTTATTGCTATCACTGTGCATATTATTTGAACTGGAATACGTATTTAAAATACAAAATATAAGTAACTGTATTCCACAACAGTTACAATTTAAATCATTTGCATTTAGAATACAGTTATATTCAAAAAGTATTTTGATTACTGAAGAGATTACTTTGCATTTTATTGTCATTTGTTTCATTTAATATTTAGTCCTTTCAGATGGAAAACATGTATACATATATATGATGCGATCCAAAGTGCATTTGAACTGCGGTGAAACACTTTCTTATGATGTGTTACATTCATACGAGCAGACAGAGAAGTCTGAAGTAAGTTTGGAGCAGAAGAAATAGAAATAAAACATGTGTAAATTGTCAGCTTTACGCTATGCTAAAATGCTATTTCAGACCAACCACATGTTACCAGACAAGATCATATTTTTTTATCAAGAAAATTCACGTTGCATCACAATTTATTTTTTTTCTAGTAAGACCTTTGAAATTAGGGCAAAAACCATATTCTTGATGATAATTTGTGTATTGTTTTCCTGTAAAAATATCTAAACCTTAAAACAAGATCAATTTGTTTTAGAAACAACACTGCATAAGATAATTAGGTTTTTCAGAGAAAGTATTTTTAACATGTGAATTTTGTCTCACTAGTTTTTATAGTCAAAACCAGTAAAACATCTCCCAGTGCTGAAGAAGTAATCCAAAGTAATTAGAATACATTACTGACCTTGAGTAATTAACGAAATATGTTAAAAATTACATTTTACAGCATGTATTCTGTAATCTGTAGTGGAACACATTTCAAAAGTAACCCTCGCAATCCTGGATATAAATGTCATAAATATATGTCTGTCTGTCTATGGCTGCTAAAATGACTTTATAGTGCTTATATGGCTAGTAGGATATGCGTAGTTGACCATCAAGCGCAGTCTGAGATCACACACAAACACACACAGATAAAGAGTGCTGGTTTGTATGCATGGCAGCCGGTTGCTCTGCTCTCTTCTAATGAAGGAGTCAACAGCACTGGCACCACCCCGCCTGCCCTCCCCTCTTCAACCCACTGTTCCTGCAGTCTCCCGGTGGGCATTAGGCAGAGACGCATGTGTGTGTGTGTGTGTGTGTTTGTTCCTCAGTGAACATTAAGCAGTGGGATGTGCCCTTCCATCCTGATGTCCTCTCCTTCAGCCTTTTATTACTGTTCTGTCATATGGAAGAGACGTGTTTGTGTGTGTGAGATTGTGGGTGTGTGTGTGTGCCTATGTGCTGTAGTGAATTTAAAGGAATAGTTCAACCAAAAATTAAAATTATGTAATAATTTACTCACCCTCAGGTTGTACCAAACTCATATGACTTTATTTGTGTTGAGAACAAAAAGTGAATTTATGAAAAATATCCTGGCCACTTTTTTTTTCATAGAATCGAAGTGAATGAGAACTGAGTCTATCTAGCAATATAATTAGAAGAACTTGTATACTGGCGTCCAAAAGTTTGGAATAATGTACAGATTTAGCTCTTATGGAAAGAAATTGGTACTTATATTCACCAAAGTGGCATTGATCACAAGTGATCACAATGTATTGTTAGTATATTAAAAATTTGAAAAATTACTATTATAAGTTGAAAATAATTAATGCTTCCTGCAACACTTGTCATAGATGTGGATGTCTTGTAGGGCACTTTTCACACACCTTACAGTCTAGCTGATCCCACAAAAGCTCAATGGGGTTAAGATCCATAACAGTCTTTTCCCATTATCTGTGTTTCTTTGCCCACTCTAACCTTTACTTTCTGTTTTTCTGTTTCAAAAGTGGATTTTTAGTTGCTATTCTTCCCATAAGGGCTGCACCTCTGAGTCTTCTTTTTACTGTTTCCATAGCAGCAAATAGTGATGTATGTAATGTCCTGACTATACTTTGTGATCAGCTGAATGTCACTTTGGTGAATTAAAGTACCAATTTCCTTCCGAAACAGCAAAATCTGTACATTATTCCAAACTTTTGGCCGCCAGTGTACAAGTATCTTACAAAAGGTCCACACGACTTGTGAGCTACATTCCAATTCTTCTAAGTACTGTGGTATATTTGTGTGAGGTAAAGAATGAATTTGAAAAGTTATTCACTGATAATCTTCCCTTCCAGTAAGCTGGTAAATGTTGGGTCATGACTTTGAGTTTAACTTGAGAACCAGATCAGACCGATTCATGAACAAATCATTCAAATACATAATTAATTTATTAATCAGACATGGCTACTTCTCTTGTGAACTCATCAAAGAGAGTTTGTGCAAATTTTAAGATTTTAAGTGAACTGAATAATTACTTAAATTTCAAGTTGGAATATGACACTTCTATGTGTTTGATTTATTTATTTTTTCAGCTTCATAGCATCAGTTCTCTTTCAATATCATTATACAGAGAAGAGTTACCAGGATATTCTTCAGAAATTCACCTATTATGTTCCATGGAAGAGAGCAAGTCAATGAGTTTGAAACAAAATGAGGGTGAATAAATACAAAAAGATGACAGAATTTTTATTTTTGGATGAACTATCCCTTTAACAGGAGACCCGTGCCTTACACCACAGCATAATTCAAACAAATGAGCTGCCCCAACTTCATTGGGGATTCATCTCAGATGGATATGATCAATAAACCCAGATCTGACTGAAGCGGACAGTCAGCAATCTCCAGTGTGTTCTTCTAGAATTCTTTAAAAAGATTAGCCACTTCCAGTTATTTTCTTGCACATATTTGACCTTGACATCAAGGTGGATTTGAACACTGCATTGCCTCTTTTTGTCTCAGCACAAATAATATTTCATGTCACTCAGAGTCATGTAGGCAGACCTTCAGTAAGTATCAAAGAGGGTGTGAATGTATATGCTTTTTGAAGGATAGACTCGTGAATGAGAGACTATTACAGAGGCTATTTTGTAGGCATTTTATAATTTGCATCCCCTGATGAGTGCTTATAATCATATCCAAGGTTTCTTAGCCTTTCTTTAGTCCAGACTTTTGACTATCAGCATGAAGTCTGGTCCACTTTGCAGTTTATAATGGCCAAGAACCACCAAATAGTGTAACAATGCTCATCTACTTTTATTTTTTATTGTCATCTTGGTTCCATTAATATTTTTTCCATTGATTTTTGCTATAGGGTTTTCATAGAATTTTTCATAGCAGAGTTTTAAGCCATGAACCAAGCCAACCAGCTCTGAGCTGATTACAAATCACAACATTACACATTTAGCTCTGAAGCAAGAAAGTATTTGAAAATGAACAACAAGACAAAGGTACAAGACGTGTACTTTACCGCTTTCATGAGCGAATGAACTACAATCCCATGAATCATTGCAAATTATGTAATCGAATAAAAAAAAATATATACAATTTGAAGTTGTTGATTTTAAGTATAGAAACAATATATTTTAAGTATATTGCAATATATTCAGATTTAATCAAATATATTATTAGTTTGAGAGTGTAGGGAGACCAACTCGTTTACTCATGAGAGTGGGCGGTCATGCGGAGCTCATTTGGCCACGATTCACTTATTGGTGGATCTTTCTTTGCAGGATTCATCAGTAGTGTAGTTCTCCATCAGCTAATAAACCTTATGTTGTGTTCCAGTCATTTTTACCCTTTTTTGTTTACAATTTTATTCCAAATTGGAACTGTATGTTGTTTACATACAGTATCTGAAAACACAAACAAAATTTGGACCATTTTCTTTAAATGTTTATTTTATTTTATTTCACTTTGTTACACTCGTCGTGTTCCCGGTTAAAAATTACTGACCATTGGATATGAATGGATTAGACTACTAAACTAATAACAGAAATATAAAGTTTTTAAGAGCATCCCAATCCTTTAGATGAGTAAATACGTTGAGACATTTCCAACGATATATAACACCTGTTTTGTTCAGATCAAGCAAGTGGTTCTTAATTTAATATGTAATTATTATTTATTTATTCATCTTTTAAATTCCACTAGGGGTGCCATCCACTGGCCTGGTATAAGCGCAGTGCAATTGATCCTTCTATCAATAATAATAATTTAAAAAAAATTATATATATAAAATATGTAAAAAAAATAAATAATCATAATTACTAAAAAAAGAAGTTGACAAAAAGGTCTAATTCCATAGCTTGTGATAATATATGCAATATGAGAGATTTATAAACAATCTTAGGCCCACTAAGTCATTTTTGACTGGGAACACATAAATGTGTTAGCACAAAACAAACACAACACAAAGGTTAAATGTGAAGATAAAAGTTAAAGTAACACTGACAGATGGCTTCTATATAACCAATACCAATAATAAAAAGCTTGGAGCTCACTGTAGGTCTGCTTTTAAAGGTGTACGTTACTGTTAAAAAAATCTATTACCCAATGAAGAAATCAAATGGTATTACTACTTCTGCACCGACTGTTATGCTCATCTAGATAAGAAGGGTCTGTCTGACTGACATGTAAAGCAACCAATAACAGTTTGTTTTATTTTAATGTGTCATTTAGAGACTGAAATAGTTGATATCACAATAATAGATTGGACAAAATTGTGATGGTGCAGCAGTAAATGGTTGTACAGAAACACAGTAGAAATAAGCGGAAAATATATGTAGATTTTGTAATCAGAATTTATGTCCACCTAAAAGTAAAAAGTACCAATTATTCAACAGAAAAAACGTATGAAACAAAGCACAATATACAGTACTGCTCATGAATCGCTATAGTGTACTTGCTTCTAGTGCGGTGTTTCCCAACCACTGTTCCGTGACACATTAGTGTGCCGTGGAAAACAAATAAATGCATGAAAATATACAAAATAATTTCAGGGATCCAAACTCCTCACCTTTTGGAGGAACTGTCCACATTTGTGAAGAGACATTGAATGTCTCATATTTTCTTTTAATTGAATATTACCTAATCCTTTTCGATTATCAGAGACCCCAGTTATTGAACTAATTTAAATTCACCAAGAAAATGCTTCGACCTAAACATAAACGAGCTACAAATTAGAAAAGAAGCAAATTTGCTGTTTTTCATTACCCATTTAGCACTCTTGCCACCTGTGACCTCACACGGCATAGCCTTCATACGTGACTTGTTTTTTTGCATAGCCAAATTTCAAACATTAGAAGTAAAGACACTACTAAGATGGACAGAAAACATGGACAAGTCCTTGAAAAGGATAAATATTGACAATGGTTAGCCAATGTGGGATAGTGGTGTGCCGTATAATGTTTTTAGTCGTAAAAAGTGTGTTGGTTGGGAAACAATGTTCTAGTGACTCAAACAAAAGCCTAAATATCATTTAAAGATTCAATACCATTAACCTTGCAAACTTTGTAAAATCCAGTGATTACTTCTTCCAAAAACTGCTAATTGTAAAAGCCCAGAACCCAAAAACAGTGTATGAATCAAGCAATCTGATTGGATCTTAAAATGGAAAAGGAGTCTGAAATCAAACTCTTATTTCAAAAGAGCAAGGACTGGTTTTCCATGATATAGCCCCTGTGGACGAAGAGCAAGAGAGACCTCTGTTTGTGTGTGTGTTTGCAATAGGTAGAACACACTGGGGATAAACTGCTGCTAGGTTGTTTAGGATGGTAAATGGAGCAAATCTCATGTCTGTAAGTGTTGTGTTTGGTAATGGAGTGTGGCACGATAATGTACTATTGTGGGTTGTGAGAAACTCTGTTGTCTAGTCTTGAAATGTGACTCTATCTGCCCCTCATCCACAACCCTTTTCCATCTCTGAACATTAATTCCAGTTACCCATGAGCCTCACACATACTCCTGTTTCTCTTTCACATTTTATCCAAGAAACCTTTCAAAATACATCATTATTGTTTGCTCTACTTCCATGTCTCAAACCTCATTATATAGAATGAAATACTAGCTTACTACATGTGCAATATACACTGTATACTGCCTACTATTCTTTAAAAATACTGAAGTACGTACATGAAACTATAGGCATTATTTAACAATAAATGTTTCACACAATAGTACGGTACATTGTTGTTACATGACCTCGTCATGGCATCGAATTATCATCTTGAAAATAAAGCATCGCTTGGCCTTTCAATTTTGTGTAAAAATAGTAAAATAAATAATAATAAAAAGTATGTAAAAAATCATGGTTGCAATTGCCTACTGTGCATAAAACAATGAAATTATGTCAGGCCAATAATTTTGACGATTTTGTTTTTTCAGAAACAATAAAACAAGGGATTTATGCTGCCTAACATTTCCTATACTGTTCTGTGAAAGAGAGGAACAATACAGATTTGGAGCAGGGGGAAAGAGTGAATGATGACACAACTTTTTCATTTTAGGATTAACTATTCCTACAACTGTTATGGAGGGGCAGTTTAACTGGGGAGGTTCATTTAGCCATGCAGTGATTATGCAAGATGAAGCCACATACATATTCATGCCTCTCTCACTTCCTTTAAATAACATTTAATTAAAATGAGGAAGAATTGAATTGAGATGAAAAGTACAGTTAAAGGGAAAGGGACAGACAGACCGACCAAGAGAGAGCAATGGAAGAAGCGGTATTGTCATAACCAGGTGATGGAAAGATCAAATGAAATGAGTGCTGCGGATGACAGGCTGTCCAGCCCACCATGACTGTATGACAGTAACATATTGATCTGGGAATCTATTCAGGACCAGTAGAGCATCAGAATTGGGTTATTTAAAGCATGCGAGTGTGCCGATGGAATAAAAAAACTTGCTGCCCGGATGCTTCCACATGCTTTAGGATGTAAATTTCAAGAAAACATGTCTGGGTTTTTACAATTTCAGACCAAAGCTGATAAAAAAAAAACACGAAATGACATTTTTAATAAATCAAATGATGCTTGTTTTAGTACCATAAGGAATATTTGCATTGTGACATTATTTTAATAATCCTCAATAATCCAGATCCTCATTACCGTAATGCATCCAGGCATTTTAATCCTCATAATGAGATAATTCTCATTAGATTATCATAGTATTTTTTACTCAACAAATGGTGTGAGTTTGGGGTGGGCCAACATTTATTAGATTTGTTTTGGCTGACCAATGAAAGGTGCAGGGCGTGTTCGGGAAACCAGTTAGTAGAAATGGCATACTTTAGTTTGCCATTTCTACACCAAACTTAACTTTAATAAATATATTATTTAAATTATAAATATATTCATTTTCTTTAAGCAACATATAATTTCCTATTTTTTCCCCTTTTGAATGTGGGGTGAAATACCACTCTGATATGTTCTTGACAGGTTTCATGTGCTTCACCATCATTGGGTGGATGAATTCAGCCAGATCAAGTCCATATATGAAGGTTCCTTGTAAAACTCTCATTGGGATCAAACATCCCTACGTCATTAAAATCTCATCCTCTATCTCCTCTAATAGACATCCAATCATTATTATTAAACTAAAGACAGCAGAAAATGTGTCCTGAAGGAAACTCATGATTTGCTACATCACACTGTGGGACACAGATTAAACAAAAAAAAGAGGAATTAAAAGTATAAATTCCGCAATATTAAACCAACCCACTGCTCGCCCCTTCCTTTTTATTTCCATTGTAAAAGTACATCATTCTGCACAGAGGGTAATCTGTTTGGGAATCACACGGTATTAGATGTCATTAGTGGTGAGTCATCTTTAATGAACAAATCTAATGAAGTGCAGCTCAATGAGAGAAACATAATTTTTCCAGCTTTCGTGGGCGGTACAAGGTGTATGTGTGTGTGATTGTGTGTGTGTGTGTGTGTGAGAGAGAGAGAGAGAGAGAGAGAGCGAGTGAATGCATTTAGTTTTCCTTTATAAAATGAACAAAAGATCTTACGTTTCGAAACAGCATGAGGTTACCAAAAAATGGTGATGGCTTTGGATGTTTGATTCCACAGCGTTCCAAGACAGAGAAGGGGTAGACGGAATACCTATTAAAACAGAAAGACAGGGATGTTTAGTGAGAACCTCTTTAGTTTGGGGTCAGTATTTGTGAGCATTATGAGAAAACTGCCTCGAAAGAACCTGAACACAATAAACAGATATTTTAAACCGAGAATAAAACAAAAATCAATAAAAAGGAGGGGATTAAATTATGCAAAATCACAGGCATATGCTGTATAGCACTATGACAACACATGTAGACAGCTTTGTTGATTATAACGGGAATATTCTAGCTTTGTCTTGTCACGTCGCTCGCTCTTAGTCTGGACCTTTACTTGAAGACTCCATACAACTAAAACATTTTGTTTTGTGGCTTATAGTCCATGTCTGTTAGCTGCAACCTGTTCTCACAGAAACGCATTACTACGAATCAACATATTTGCTAAATGGTTTTACATGGCTCGTTGTACGTATCGCATCAGTTCCTTGTGAAATAAACACTAGGAGGTGCTACAACGATAATTACTTTTATTCACTTCCATACAAATCACAAGTAAAACAGCAGATAACCCATTCATAAACACTTTTCGCTCACACAATGCTATCTTATCACATAAAAACACTAACTATACTGCATTTTAACACTTACATTTTATTCAAGTTTATTCAACTGTGATCAAGTTGCGTGAAAGCTCAACTGATAGAGCGTTGCACTCACAATGCAACGAGTGCAATGAGTCCAGCAGAGCATGTGAGATGAAAATGTGAGCTAAAAGTTTCATATAAGCACAAAATCATGTGGTTGCATCAGAATTTAGCAGTGGCACTCATTGCGCACAGCCACCACTTCAGAATTGCAGCGAGACGTGCAAAGAACCGCATGATGTAATTTTGCAAAAATGTCTCCATAGTTACATTTTCATGATATCATGCTGGTTAGCTTTCAGGCCATCTATATGCTAGTGTACCCCTACAAGTTCACAACATTAACTTTTAGCAGAAATTGTTCTAATTTTTATAAGTCAAATCTTTGTCCAAGTCAATGCTTTCTTGAATGAGAACATGCCCTCCTTAGAATCACCTGCATCTGACAAGTAATGTCACGTTGCAAATCATGGTTCATGGCTGTAACAAAAAGAAATGGACATACCCCACTCAAACTTCCTGTTTCAACAGGAAGTATGTCAACACAGGAAAGAAAACTGCTCTTGTCAAGCATTTTCATGGGGATCTTTAAATTCTCCGGCCTGGAACAAAAGTCTATGTGTGGACCACTTCTCACTTGGGTCCAATATGTTCGCTATACCACAGAGGACAACTGGGGACACCCCTTGTCACAGGGCCCAGGACAATGTTCCCAGTTGTCCTCCCATATGATGGCCCTACTCTTAGTGGGATGTAAGTGATGGCTTCTGCAAACACAAGATGACACAAGATGTATCAGAGAGCACTGGGAAGTGCAGCATTTCCTCGGAGTATAGGTGAAGGCACCTGCATTATGCATGAGGTTTGCATCTGCTGACACACAAGTCCTTGAATTCAACCACTTTTAGCGCACAACACTGAAGTGTGCTGTGGGAGATGACGAGACGTCAAAGAATGCATTATTTGTTCCCTAAAATTTAAAGGAATAGTTCAACAAAAATTTAATTGTGTCACCAATTCCTCAATGTTGTTCCAAAGTTGTATGACTTTCTTTTTTATGTGGAACATAATAGGAAATGTTAAGAAGAATACTTATGCTGATTTTTTACATTACCCTGAATTACACTGAATAAGGACTGACATTTGTCATTTCTGGAGCTCAACAACATCAGTTTAACATCTGCAAATTATAGAATTGTTTTATCTTTGGAAAGTATTAAGACAAAGTCTTAATTCACTGGAGGAAGAGAGCAGCGACACAAATTTGTGCCTATAATAAGCACTGGAGCACAGAAAACCATTTGCAAGTTAAAATACACATTTATATGAATAACTAATCATGTTTGGCTGCAAACATCAGACTCAGAACTTTACTATTGTGGCGGGAAGCAATTGCCACCCATCTCTCTCCAAAAAAAAAATAAAAAATTATTGTAACCAAAAGATTATGACATCCATCTCTTTCTTAATCTCCAGCTCAGCAGGAGTTAATTACCATATTAATTGTCAGATTAGAGAGTGGGTCTTAACACGTGCTGTAAAAAAAGCCAGAATGATAACTCATTTTATGACACTCTCTTAATTACACAGAGGGATGTTGCATCCTTATGCTCGCCCCAGTGGTGAATGAGAATGAGTCATGGGTCCAATCTGTCCATGTCAACTATTTCTCACTCCAGCCACAAATACATTCACCCCAGCCATCAAACACTACAGACAGGCATACCCTCATAATTCAACTCATTATAGGTTTTAATAGAACGCCAAACTACTGTGAAAGACATCTACAGAAGATCAGGGTCCCCTTCTGTCACTCTCTCCACGTTGAGTCGGAGAAGCGACACTAGGGGACTCTCTTGAGCGCCGATATCCACCTCTGATCTATGAAAAAAGGCCAATGAGAGTTGGCAGCCAGTATTTGCATGTCCCGCCCCGGACATACGGGTATTTAAGTGGCGCAAATACGGGAGTTCATTCAGAAAATTTCTTCGGAGCCGATGGTCTGTCTGCAGTTTGCTGCGAGTTACACACCACTAACGTTCCCGTTTCCTCTGACGATCTGCATGCTGTTGGATCTTGACGGCGCACAACAGCGGCTTTCTCCTTCGCATTGCATGGCGTGCATTGTTGCCCCTGAGCGCTTCGACAGCGCAGACACACACATATACTGTGTATTAAAAGAGTTATTTTCCTTAAAAGAGTGAATTTCTCTAAAAGAGCAAAACACATCGGCGTTGAACGTCCTTTTCAGGACGCGTCTTTTTCAAGATGCCCTTCCGCCCCTGTGTTGTTCCTGGATGCGGTAGAGTGCTCTCCGCTTCAGACGGCCACAGGCGCTGTCTCGTGTGTCTGTGCCGCGATCACACCGAGGCGGCATTTGTGGATGGCTCATGTTCTCACTGCGAGAACATGACCATGACCACGTTGCGGTCGCGGCTTGCTTTCAACAGAGAGCAAGCCACCCCAGCTGCACCCCGCATTGCTCCTTCTTCCCACGGGATTGAGGGCGATGCGGTTGGCGCTGGAGGCGATTTGAGGCGGCAGCGGGTGCAGTTTCGCCGGGTAGCTCCCGTGAACCTCCCGTTCCCGACACGCTCGCTGGTCCCGTCTACGCTCCACGGCAATAGCGGCTCGCCTCACGGCCCGGCTGTCTATCCTCCCGAGCCCGAAGCAGATGAGCTCGCCGCTGCATCGGAGAGTGTGATGTCTGATGCCGAGGACTCCCCTGGACTGCCGCCTCGGGCCAGCAGGCCCAGGCTGAGGCCGGCAGCTCAGATGTCTGACATGCTTTCCGGGCGCCCGTGAGCGTGGGGTTGGATTGGAACCCTCCATCCTCCCCACAGCCTTCACAGTTGGATGACTGGTTCCTGGAGGCAGCGCGCCGTTCGCGGCCACGCATCCCCCTGGTCCCGTTTTTTCCCGGAGGTGCATGACGAGCTGACGTCTACGTGGAGAGCCCTGCTCTCCGCTCGTCTAGGTGCCACCCGCTCCACTCTCACCACCCTCGATGGCGGAGAGCGCCACGGATACGGGGCGATTCCCCAGGTCGATAGGGCAGTTGCGTACCATCTATGCCCGGTAGCCCTACCTCCTGGCGTGGCCACCCGTACTCCCATCCAAGCCCTGTAGGACAACATCCTCGCTAACGCGAAGGCCTACAGTTGCGGCTGGACGCGCTGCCTCCGCCCTGCATGCGATGGCCCTCCTGCAAGTCCACCAGGCCAAAGCACTCAGAAACATGCACGGGGGTGGACCTGATCCTGATGTGCTGCAGGAACTGCGCTCAGCGACCGACCTCGCCCTGAGAGCGATGAAGGCCACAGCGCAGGCACTCGGACAGGCGATGGCCACCCTAGTGGTCCAGGAACGCCATCTATGGCTCAATCTGGTCGAGATGCGTGAGGCCGACAAGAACCGCTTCCTAGACGCACCTGTCTCCCAGATTGGCCTTTTCGGCGACACCGTCGAGGACTTCGTTGATGCATATGAGACCACTCCAGCACTGGCTCCAGACTCGAGTCCCGAGACAAGCATGGCACCATGGCACGCATCGGGTAAGGATCACCCCTGCCTGCCTCAAAATACTCCGACCCTGGACAGACCTCTGCTTTTTACGGGCAGGAGAGCCCCTGCAGCAGGTGTCCCAATGCGTTCTGGTCACAACCGACGCCTCCCGGTCCGGGTGGGGTGCCGTGTGCAGCCCCTTTCCCGTTGGAAAGGGGCCCCGCTGCGTTGGCACATCAACTGCCTGGAGTTGCTGACCGTCCTTCTCGCCCTCAGGAAGTTCCTCCCATTAGTTCGGGACACACACGTCCTCGTGAGATCGGACAGCACCACGGTGGTGGCGTACATAAATCGCCAAGGCAGCATACGCTCCCGCCACATGTCACAACTCGCCCGCCGTCTCCTCCTATGGAGCCAGCAGCGACTCAGCCACTCACATCCCCGGCAAGCTCAACGTCGTAGCGGGCGCGATATCACGACAATGCCTGCCCGGCGGGGAATGGAGGCTTCACCTCCAGTCGGTCCAGCTGATTTGGGAACAGTTTGGCAAGGCCCAGGTAGACCTGTTTGCCTCCCAGGAAACCTCCCACTGCCCGCTCTGGTACGCCCTAACAGAGGCTCCCCTTGGGACAGACGCGCTGGCACACAGCTGGCCCTCGGGGCTGCGCAAGTACACATTTCCCCCAGTGAGCCTTCTTGCACCGGTGCTGTGCAAGGTCAGGGAGGACGAGGAGCGAGTCACGTTAGTGGCCCCCTACTGGCCCACTCGGACTTGGTTCTCGGAACTCAGACTTCTCGCGACAGCTCCTCCCTGGCGAATTCCCCTGAGAAAGGACCTCCTCTCTCAGGGACAGGGCACGCTCTGGCACCCACGCCCAGACCTCTGGAACCTCCACGTCTGGTCCCTGGACGGGATGCGGAAGAGCTAGCCGGCTTACCGGCGACCGTTGTGAATACAATTAACCAAGCCAGAGCCCCCTCTACCAGGCACCTTTACGCCCTAAAGTGGCGCTTGTTCGCAGATTGGTGTTCTTCCCGAACTGAAGACCCGCAGAGATGCGCGATTAGGTCAGTGCTCCTGTTCCTACAGGAGAGGCTGGACAGGAGGCTGTCCCCGTCCACCCTCAAGGTGTATGTTGCCGCCATTGCCGCCCACCATGATCCTGTAGACGGCAAGTCTTTGGGTAAGCACGACCTGATCCTCAGGTTCCTGAGAGGCGCCCGGAGGTTGAATCCCTCCCGGCCAGGCCTAGTTCCCTCCTGGGATCTCTCGGTAGTCTTGGCAGGACTCCAGAGACCCCCCTTCGAGCCGCTTGAATCAATTGGACTCAGGGCCCTCTCTCTTAAGACGGCCCTGCTGATCGCGCTCGCCTCTATCAAAAAGGTTGGGACCTGCAAGCGTTCTCTGTCAACGACACTTGCCTGGAGTTCGGTCCGGCAGATACGTCTGTGATCCTAAGACCGCGACCGGGCTATGTGCCCAAGGTTCCTACCACACCATTCTGAGATCAGGTAGTGAACCTGCAAGCGCTGCCCCGGGAGGAGGCAGACCCAGCCCTTTCGTTGCTATGTCCAGTGCGCGCCCTGCGCATTTACCTGGACCGCACACAGAGCACCAGACGCTCTGAGCAGCTCTTTGTCTGCTTTGGGGGACGGCAGAAAGGGAATGCCGTCTCCAAACAGAGGCTCGCCCACTGGGTTGTCGACGCCATCACACTGGCTTATCACACCCAGGCCGTGCCCCTACCCTTGCGGGTCCGAGCTCACTCAACAAGGGGTGTTGCGTCCTCGTGGGCACTGGCCAAGGGCACCTCCCTAGCAGACATCTGTAGAGCCGCGGGTTGGGCAACACCCAACACCTTCGCGAGGTTTTACAACCTCCGCGTTGAGTCGGTTGCGTCTAGTGTTTTGTCAGGTCCGAGCCCGTAGAACTCTTTAACACGTAGACCGACCGGCCGGATGGATCGCTTGCGCCCAGCGCCATTTTCCTGATGTCAAGGTTAAGTAGTGCGCCTTTTTTCCCAGGGCGCCCCACTCCGAGTCGGGACCCTGGTCAATTCCTCCCCAGCCCTCCGGGCCTGCGGTTCAGCGGAGGAACTCGCCGACCCAAGCCACTGCGGGTACCCTGATGGCTACCCTGTACTGGTATAGGTGCTCCACAGGTAAGGCCTCCTGCTCGGACTCCCCCTGTGTGTATTTCCACGGTTCTGTCCCCTTACGAGCGGACCCCCGTGTATCCCTTAGGCAGTTACAGCTTCCCCGGTCGCCGTGCTGTAGCAACTCCCCCTTTCGAGGCTGGATCTACCACCGCACCATACTTTCCACACGAGCCCTAAGACGGCCGTGTGACGTGTCTACCACTTTTCCTCCCCAAGAAAAAGGGCAGGTGGGGTCTCCGCAGGGTCTGGGTAAGACCCCTTCCCTATATGCGTGTAAGGGCCCCGGCCGTGATTGCTCTATCGCGAGAAACATAGAGAGAAAGAGGCCCAGCCAGGCTGGCCCGTTCCCATGTTGGCAAACATCGCCTTGTTCCCCTCTCAGGGTAACTAGAAGGATCCCGATGTTCGTATGGGGCATTGGGGAAGGGTACGTGCAGCTGGGTACAGACGATGCGTGGCACTGGATGAATCCCTGCCCGCCTCTGTATCGGCAGTTCACGTACACGGTTCAGCACATGGCAAGATTGGAATGGGTCCCCTAGTGTCGCTTCTCCGACACAACGTGGAGAGGTTTTTGGTTACGTATGTAACCTCCGTTCCCCGAGGGAGGGAACGACACGTTGTGTCTTTCCTCCGCCATGTCGCTGAACCGAGCCACTGTTGTGGCCGGACCATTTCCGGCTCCTCAGAAAAATCCTGAATGAACTCCCGTATTTGCGCCGCTTAAATACCCGTATGACCGGGGGCGGGACATGCAAATACTGGCAACTCTCATTGGCCTTTTTTCATAGATCAGGCAGGCGTGACTGAAGTGTGACATCGCACATTTGAAGCAGAATGCACCATTTTTCCATATTGCGAGATATTTGTTTGGTTCCGAAAAAGGAGATCTAAAATACCTGAAGAAAGCTACTGTATTTGTTTCATACAGGCATAGTTTACAATGTTGGTCATTAGCAATCTTATGTAGAGTAAATATGTGTGGAGTGTTCATGTCATGTAGGAATTTGCGTAATAACGAACACCTGAAGTGTTTTTTTTCATAAACATTCAGGAAGAACATATAGGTCTCTAATTTCATGGCTGTGCAAAGCACATGAGAGCGTGGGTGGGAGTGTTCGCACTATTGTGGGTGTATTGAATGTTAATGAAGTTCCGCAAAGTGTCATTTCCTATTTTCCTGAGAAATAGGTCATTGCGCTAAAAGACATTTCAGAAGTCTGTCTCCAGCGCAAAGTCTAAACTCAGTTCCAGCATTTACAGTTTGGAAATTCCACCAGCAGGTTGTAATAAAGTTCATGTCCAAACTCTGAAAATATAGTGGAACATCAAATTAAGTCCCCAACAATCACAGTTGTAGCTGTTTTATGAAACCAAACATTATAAGATTTGTGTTAAACTTTCTAAAGGTCATGGTTTCTTTTTCCATATTTTGTTGTAGTGTGATTTTTAAGTCACTGCAAAAGGGGCCGGTGAAGAAGTTGTAGAGGGTTCCATTTTTAGATTTAGATTTGGGGAGGATTTTTTTGACCACTTTGTTATTTTGATAATTTTTTCATTTTGTTTGAAGTGTCATTTGAATTTACAATTTATGTATTTTTTGTTGAAATTTTTCATGTTTCAAAAAATTTGATCAGTAGAAGTGTTTGTGCAAAAAACAACAACAATCCCTTGATCCACAGCCTAACCCGGAAGGCTGATGCAATCACTGTTAATTCTGGCCAGGGCTGGACTGGGAAGAGAAATCGGCCCGGGATTTTACATGGCAACTGGCCCAATTGTTGAGCGGGGAGGTGGGGGGGGGGTCCTTTTCTGCATATCGCGGCGCCGTTTTGTGGTCCGTTCTGTATAACGCGGTGGCTCATTGCTCATGTTTTGCGGCCGAACCACCAGCCCGCTCAGTTCTCCCGATGGCCATTATGCACTTGATCAGCCCAAAAATGTGTCTGCCCACTGGGAAAATGCCCGGTATGCCAGATTACCAGTCAAGCCCTGATTCTGCCGATAATTTGTGTCACTTGATCAATATGATTACTAATACTTATACTCTCTATCATTTAGATATCCTGATGGGAAATGACATTTTCCATACTTATAAAAGGAACTGTCACAGAAATATGCCTGATATTAAACAAGGACGCAGTTAATGCACAAAAGTAGGTCACATAAGTCAATATTTATATCGCTGGTGCTTGACAAGGAATGGACAAAATACTAGTACGCAGGCAGTACAGCAACCGAAGATGACCCCCCAGGCACCAAACAAGCTAGAACCGCCACTGGTCTAGATAAACAGATGTTGATGTGCCACAGGCTAAACACACTGGGAAAAGGCCAGATTGGAAGAATTGGCACTTAAAATACCATTAAAAAACATAGCCAGGCTTAATGTTAAATATTTACCTGAACTTCAGCCTCTGTCCTTTGCAAATTCAAATTTGAAGGTCTTTGTGTTTTGTGAGGCAAGAAAGGAGCAATATATAGGTCTCATTTCCATACACCAACACAAACACTCACACTTGTCAACTGGAAGGCTCCTCCAAGGTTTCTATAGTAGTTTACTGAGTTTTCTTTTAAACTTGCCCATCCTGATAAAAATATATGACTTTAGGGTGAGTTCTAACTTTCGAGTGAACAAACAGGATTCTGAGTCCATGTAAGAGAAGAAGAGATTGAGATGGTGATCTTTGACTGACAGCAGGTGACTCCCAATGTTATTTTCAGAAAGAGGCTGTAGGGAACAGGCTAGCCAGTGTTCTCATTAGGGACAAAATATCAAGTGCCAGAATAGAGGAGATATATCGAATGGGTGAACAAGAGGTGAAAAATGAAAAACGTGCAGTTGAGATTCAGAAAGGAAGAAAAGAGTTTGTCTTTTTCTTCTTGTGATGCATCAGTCAGAGTAAGCTGTCTATGTAGGCAGCATTTTAAGGGCTCATAGGTGCACTTCCGTTGTGAAGGCTGACAAAAGATAAAAGTTAAGTAATTATGGTTCTAAGATAGCTTGTTTTGGCCATATTCTGTCAATTCACGTGTCCTTTATGGAGGAGGCAATTCCAGAATGCATTTCAACAAATTCAGTGCAAAAATCCATCCAAGATGATGGACGAAGCAAGAGAAATGTTGATTATAAATGTTAATATAATTCCTTTAGCTCCATATATATATATATATTCAATATAAAGTTCAATCTAATTAAAAATTGACTGTTTTACCCAACATTTGTGTGTGTTGTTATTTTTTGCTTATTACAGTATAGCATCATTAGCTGAAGCAACATGATAATGTCAAACTCCATCGAGTCCCTTGTGAGATTCATGAAAGGGAGCATTCCAAATCAGGCACTTTTGTGGTTCTATTAAATTTAGGATGCTGTCTTAGTAGGCAGCTGCGTATGCGGGCAACAATGTTGGGTTGAAACTGTAGTTTCCCAAGATACAAGCTATTCATTACTTATAGTTAATCTACACTCAAGCTAAACTTTAAAAAAAAAGAAAAAAAGATTATTTAATTAAATTGTCACCTGATAGTTATAGATTTAATTAGGGTGACAGAACACAATTAAGGTGACAACTTTAAATTAAACATGAATATATACCAATTATAAACTAATAAAACTAGGAATCAAAATCAAAAATATAAACAGCAGCAGTTAACTAAGGCAGACGCTATTTGCAATACATGCTATGTAGAATAAATGGCAACAAAAAGCATCTTTGCACTCAGAGAAAAAAAAATTAAATGCACTCCTATTTAAATAGTAGTGTTTTATTTTGTTTGTTGTGTTTTTTTAGAGTCCCAAAGACACCCCACAACAACCCCTAATCTTAACCTTCCCTTACAACATTTTTTTGGTAAAATAACCATATTGTTTTAATCCAATAACCATGGTATTTTGTAGAAAAATTTTAATAACCACAAAATTAAACATGGTTATTATATTACTGTAGTAATACACCATATTACTGTAGTAACACCATAGTTAATTGCATTAAAACTATTGCTTCTGCCAAAAACATTTTTGTGTTTCCACCATACAGCTGCACTGTGTGGCAGGTGCTATTTACACCTAGTGCACATAACCACTCCGATTAACTAAATATTTTGCTTAAAAAAAGAAGACGATTGGAAAAGTCCCTTTAAGGCTCTGCAGCCTATGCTTAATACAAGGGGAACATTTTGGTTACGTATTCAGAATACAAAAATGAAGAAACTGTATTCAGCCCCCATTACATTTTGAAGCACCTGTATACAAGAAGTTATTTATACAAATTGTGTTAGAAAACTTTTTAAATACTTTTCTTATAATGATCAAAAATAAGGCATATAGAACAAAAAATCTTATCAATGTTTTTCTGAACAGTGCAGGTGCGTGCTGCAAACGCGTCTTCTGCAGCTGCAGCGCGTGAGCAGTGTTGCCAAGGTTTCATGCAATATTGGACTAAATTGAAAACACAATCACGGGTTAAAATCAAAGAATCATGGGTTGTTTGTTTGGGATACTTTAAAAATAGACCGTGGTCACCAAAAGGTCTGATGGTAGGCACTAAAGAATAGAAATGCAACGTCTTATTCATGTATAATGATTCCCGGATTGAATATCTGGCAACTGCATCGGCACATCTTAACAATAAGCATGCTGTCAGCTGTGCAACAGTATCAATACAGATGTTATTTCCACAAATATAACATTTGCATGCATGATACATTGTTTCCCGCGATTGTTGCTGTGTAAATACACTTATGCAGCCGCTGCAGATGCAGCTTCTCTGTAAAGGCAGTAATGGCAGACGGCTCAAGATAAGCATTTTGGTGAGTCACATCCACATCAGGAACTTGCAGAACAGATGAGAAAAAGCAGTTATTAATGACAATAATACACTAGATAAAAATAAAATAGGTACAAAAAAAATATAGAGAGAAATAGGCCTACTGCAAAGACTGAAAGAGGGAAATCCAAATGAGACAGGAAAACCTAAATTAAATAACTACTGTAAATATTGTGGCTTATAGATGTATGGGGGTAGTTCAGAGTGACACAAATTGTAACATACTAATATTATACAATACTGTGCAAAGGTTTTAGGCACTTGTGAAAAATTTTACATAGTGAGGATGTCTTCAAAAATAATGGTATAAATAGTTTTCATTGATCAATTAACATCATACGAAGTCCAGTAAACATAAAAAAAAAGCTAAATCAATATTTGATGTGGCCACCTTTGCCTATAAAACAGCACCAATTCTCCTAGATACTCCTGGATACAGTTTTTCTTGGTTGTTGGCAGATGGGATGTTCCAAACTTCTTACAGAATTCACCACAGTTCTTCAATTTATTTTGGTTGTCTCAATTGCATCTGTCTCTTTATGTAATCGCAGACTGACACGATGTTCAGTGGGGGCCATGACATCTGTTGCAGGGCTCCCTGTTCTTCTATTCTATTCCATTCCATTCTATTCACAAAAGCACTGTTTGAGAGATTAACATTTATATTTCCTTTTGACACACTAAAGCTGAAGATTTAAATAACCATCTCAAGACAAATGCTTTTGTTAAACATCTTATGTGCTTTTGACTTAAGACTTTTGCACAGTACTGTATGTTTCAGTATTACATACATCAGTATTATGTATTTGTATTATGTTACTGATTATGTAACATATTAATATTATTTCCCACTTAAAAAAACATCTCTTAGGTAGTGATTCACAAAAAAATATAAACAATAAGAAAAATCAAAGCAAAGGATGAGTAAAAGAATCAAAAGCAAAATAAAAGTGTTGGTAATAAAAGATATAGAAAGAGATAGAAAACAAAATTAATATATTGCCTTAAATATGTAAGCAAGCCTAATGAATTAATTACTAATAATAATACATTAATATACTACACTGTTGTCACATGATCTCAATGGCATCCGGTTATCATTTAACACACTTAATTCCTCCAATTGTGTCTTGCCTTTATACATCTGTATTCTAAAACTATTATTTTTATTTGATGTATTCGAATCCCTTACTGAACACATTTAATAGAGAGTATTCAGTATTCAGCCCAGAATACTTTCTTGAAGTAATCCGCCCAACCCTGTTTATTTTAATCAGTTCATATAACTGTGCGAAACAACAGATTCGCTTAAATTATTTGGATTTTCAGTGGTACAGATGAGAGAAAGAGTGAGGACACTTTATGTGAGTGTGTTTATCCCTCGGCTGCATCACTGCGTTCACAATACAATGTCACAAATGTACTCTGTGTGTGACGCTACAGTAATAGTTGGAATATACTGCAAATACTATTGTGGAAATAGCGAAGAAGGCGGCTTATAAAGACTGAGACAACAAAGAGAAAAAGAGATAAAGAGATTGTGCTGGTGACGCACACACATATCCAGTGTCGTAGTGGATCTCAGGATAGCTCTTATAAGAGGCAGGACACTGTGTACATGTGATGGAAGCATCCAAAACCTTTCACACACACTGAATTTGCACAGACATCACACACTGTGAGTAACAACTGGAGTCTTGCAAGGGATGTTACCACTTTTATACAAAAATAAATAAAAAAATGAATAATAAAATAAACAATAAAGCATATGAGCTAGGGTTGATACTTTATATGTTTGTCACACTCTCTTTCTGTCTTTTTAGACCACAATAAGCTGTAAAGTGGACCAGACTTTGTGCCAATAGTCATAAGTTTGGCTTCTCCTTCTTTACCAAACTATTGCATCCCTCAACTACACTACAAAAGAAACATACTTTTAAGCCCTGCTTAATGAAATCCCCATAAAGCTACATTTCAAACTAAATATTGAATGTTACGAAGTGGATGGTTATGTTTCAAAGGACTAAAGTGAGTATTTGCACTCAGACCCACACATTGATCCTGCTGGGAATACAAGCACTGGCTATAATTGCTCCGAACTGCTTCTAGTGTCTCTCTTGATCATCCATGACACATTTGATTTCTTTTCTGTTGTTAAAAGCGTAATAAAAATGGGTACCAATAAAAGTGCATTAATTCATACAGGATTAGCCTGCCGGAAAGTGGTTTTATGGTCACAAAATCACAAACCATCCTCTCTCCTTTTCTCTCTCGTACACACACACACACACACCAACAGCCTCAGTCACATGGACTTCAATATGCCAGCTCTCCACTGAATAGTCCGCTGATGGTTCTCTGGGCCTGGGTGGGCTACAGAGTGGGTGAGTGCACTAAAGGGATGCCCAGAAATGCTTAGGCGGTCTGGTAGTGGGCAGAGGATGAGGTCCTCTGTGGAGCGTGTGCAGTACCCAGACCCGGATCAGATGCTTGGCGGTCATGCTGCAGTAGTGAGCTCAGACCACATGTTTATCTCAGAGAACAGAGAGCTGTGGCGTTTGATCAGCTGTGGAAGAACAGGCAATATGGTCCAACAAAACAACACCAAACAACCTGCAACAGAGAGGCAAGCAACACACAGCTAATGACAAACAGAAAACTGTGGGCCAAAAATACACATTCTAAATCTATCAAAATTACAGGGGGATTTTTGTCACTTTCAGTGGGATGTCTGCCCCAAGCACTGGTTACATTTCTTACCCTGGATCAAATGTGGTTTAAAATTGATTCACTGCTCATTTGCATAAATGTAAACTCTGCTCAACTATGCATTGCTAATAGTCTCTGTCGCTCATGTCGTCTCAAATTGCCAAATCTCAAAGAAAACGTCTTGTCGCTTTGTCATTGCAAATCACTGTCATTATGAACATACCATCACCACACACAGACATAAACTTACTGTACAAAATGTTGGGTCTATAAGCTTCTTTCTCATAGACACTATTTTGTAGCTATATTCTTGCATACTGTATTATCAAATAAATGCTGAGTAGCTTATTGAATGATTTAGCGCTTTACATATTTACATATGATTTTTGCGCTGTTCGAGATGTATTGAGGTAGATGTCAATTTGAACAAAGCTGTGTGCCGTTACTGTAGACAAAGGGATTGTTGAGAGCTGTCTGTGGAAGAGATAACCAACTTACACATCTGATGATGTAAGATATTTTTGTTCAAAAATCCATGCCTTCTTGCTATGCAGTCTAATGTTAGATAAGTGCACTCACTCAAAAATGAAAATTCTCTCATCAAGATTATTTGTAGAACATCTGCTGTAAGTCCATACAATGCAAGTGAATGGTGGACAGAAATTAGAAGCCCCAAAAATCACATAAAGGCATCATAAAAGTAATCCTTATGACTCCAGTGTTTAAATCCATATCTTCAGAAATTATATAGGTGTGGGTGAGAAACGGATAAAAATCTAAGTACTTTTTGATAGAAATTATTCTCCCAGCCCAGTAGGTGTGATGAAGAATGCAAATTGCCCCCCAAAAAAAGAAGAATGTGAAAGTGGAGATTTACATAACAAACATTTAAATTAAATATTGATCTGTTTCTCACCCACACCTTTAAATGAATAGTTCAGCCAAAAATGAAAATTATGACATAATTTACTTTATTTAACCATTTTTGCATACCGTTTTTCCATACCCATAAAATTTCATAAAAGTGCTCCATACAACTTGTTCATCATATTACAAATCTTCTGAATACAGTTAACCTCCTGAGACTCAAGCATGACTGCTGTGTGCATTTTCCATTTCCCTTTTTTATTTGTAACTATTAGCCCCAAGTAAACATGCAAAAAATAATAATAATTAAAAACAATTCACAGCAAAAAGTTTTCCTATAAATTGTTGTCCTCATATGTGGGACTGTCCACATAAGTTGTTTTTATAATATGATATAATACCAAGATATAGAAATTCAGTTTTTTTTTTTTTTTTATCAAATTGTTTATTGCTTCCAGGAGTGTTGGTTGTTCATGTTTTACAAATCAGACATTACAGCTGATTTTCTGTACAGCTGCTTTGTATTGGGAAAAGCACAAATAAAAAACTATATAGAAATAAAAACGATTTGACTTGATTTGACTATTATGTTAAAAAAAAAAAAAATCTAAAAAAAAAATCAACTTTGGCAACAAAATCTCAGTGTTCTATTTTTGCACTGTCAAACAAACAAACAAGTGATAGCCAGTGCAGAAGCATTTTACCAATCAGAAATTAGCATAAATAATTCGGTTTCAAAGTAATGGCCAGCATCGTCCAATCACTGCCAACTATGTTAAATAAAAATGATACATTATAAATACTGAATCTATGCACTGATTACTATTATCTGATCTCTGCCAACCATGTTAAGTGCTCCAAACATCATCTGCAACCTGAAACTGAACTTTTAGTCAGATGTTATGAATGAATGCACTTGGCTGCATAGGAAAGCTATAGAATGCTCCCTTGCTCCCTATTTAGTGAATGACTTAAACTTCAGTTGTGCTGTCTGTCTGCACTGGTCTCAGAACAGTTCAAAAAGCACCTTATTTTCATCCTAACTTCTTACAGTATAATTTTTCAGCTTTTGGATGAACCCATTCATTCTAAATGTGGTAAATATAGGATTTCTAAAGGGAAAAATAGCATCATTGTGTTTAACAGCATGCCGTTTCATGATAAATCACTCAAATGTTTTAAATGGCATATTGAATGAAACTAGAGACTCTAATCTTTTGACTCAAACAGGTTTCAGTGTAAAAACGTAATTAGGTTTCTTACCAGATGTAGTTTTGTTGGCGTTTATCCCAAAGACAATCTTCACTGAGATCTATGGCAAGTTTTTTTGTCACATGACTCGATGTGTCATAAGTTTAACCCTTTACTTACAGGCCAGAGTGTCCTGAACTGATTCAGTCAGTTTAAATTAAATGATACATATAGTATAGAGAAGACAAAACACTGGACTGTGTGCCCATGCAGAAAGACGAAGGGTTCAACAAGGTTAAGATAGCTTTGTGTGTGAACAGACGTTATTCACTGAAAATATTGACATCCACTCAAACTTTCTATTGAATGTTCATGAGACAATTAGCAATGTCCAATTTGTGAACTTATCATTCTTTTCAGTTGCATATTTTTTAAATGAATCAGTTGATCCAGTACAACAGACCACTGAAGGGGAAGATTATCAGTGTAAAACAGCTTAAAATATAATCCGTTCCTCACACGATAGCTATCCTGTAGCTTCAGAAGACTTGGAAAATATAATATGATACAGTTCTTTTATTGTTTTTGAGCTTGGTCCTCACTCACATTAGTTAAATGAAGAAAGTGGCCAGAATATTCTTCAAAAATGCAAAAAAATAAAAATAAAATATCAGCAGAAGAAATAAAGTCATACAGGATTAGAACAACATGAGGGTGAATACATTTTATTTATTTTTTTACACACAAACACACATACACAAGAAGTCCTTTCACATCATGTTTTCAGTCCGTGCTACCTCAATCCCATCTAAACAAAGCATGTAAGCTGCAGAATGAGTTAACGTGTCATCTTTGTGCCAAACCATGGTCAAACATTCATCAACGTGTCCCTTCAAATCGTAGAAAGTAGTTAGAAAGAAAAAACAAAACAGAATATAGACAGATAGGAGGCAGATCTGAAAAGAAGTATATCTTGTCACCTCCTCAACACTGAAGTGTATTGTGTGTGCAGGTGCACATGTGTAGCCAGCTGTGAGACAACAATAACCAAAAATAGACTGAAAATGGCGCTAAAACAGACGTGTGAACGGGCCTGCTGTGACATTTCTCTTGTCTGCATTAGTCATGTGAATCCCTCCGGTTCTAGAACACCTCCCCAGGACCCAATACTGTTCTTCCGAGCCTTTCCACACAAAACACAGTGCTATTTACGGCCCTCAGCAGGGACTATGCCACGTCTCTGCAGATTAACTTGTTAAAAACGGCAAAGAGAAACTGCATCAATCTGAGGCCCTCACAAAAAGTGTGTAAATGGGCATTGAATAGGCCAACCCAGATGTGTATGACTATCTTTATTATGCAGAATACAAAAAAACAACATTTTTTTTGAAGAATATATCAGCTCTGTAGGTCACAATGCAAGTGAATGGGTACCAACATTTTGAAGTCTCAATCACATAAACCACTGGAGTTGTATGATTATTTTTATGCTGCCTTTATCTGCTTTTTTGAGCTTCAAAGTTCAGGTCTGCATTGTACAGGCCTTAAGAGCTGGAATATTCTTAAAAAATTATTTGTTTGTGTTCAGCTGAAGAAAGAAATTCATGATGACAGAATTTTCTTTTTTTGGGTGAACTATCCCTTTAAAATGAAGTATGCAATTGCACTTTTAAGGATGCAACGGACAAGATTTTCACCCAAAAATTACCTAAATATTAATGTTGTTCCAATCGCATGCCATTGGAGGATTGAAATATGATGCATGAGTTGCACTGACTACTTTATGATCATTTTGGCCACTTTTTTAGGCTTTGAAGTGAATCACTATCAACTCATTGTATTGAAAAGAGGGACCAAGATATTCATAACCAGCTATTCCAGGCTGGGACACCAGTGAACTACCTTAGGCTGATTGAAGGTGGGGGTTTATCTTCAGCAGGGACGAACTATTGCACATAGCAATATGTCAAGAAACAACATGGAGGAAAGGATTGTGGGTCATTTTGTGCACTAATTTGCACAGAATAGGCTAAAGAGTCTAAAAAATAAGCATGAGACATTGGCAACAGTAGCTTCTGCAGCAGAATTGAGGGTAACGTGATAAAAGTAACATGTGTTCTGTAATCAGATTACTTTTCAAGTAACGAGTAAAGTAATGCAATATTTTTTATTTGATATTTTCATAATATCCCAGTTATTTTTTTAAATAAGTACACCTCTACTTACCCCGTATTGTTATAAATCAGGAGTAAAAGTGTGCAAACTTCGAGGACGGGCATGATGGGCATTGCAGTTCAAGAGAGCGGGAGGCTTACTAGAGATGTTCAATGAGGTTGTAGTCTGTGTGTGTGTGTGTGTGTGTGCATGATGGGCATTGTAGTTCTAGAGAGCGGGAGGCTTACTAGAGATGTTCAATGAGGTTGTAGTCTGTGTGTGTGTGTGTGTGTGTGTGTGTGTGTGTGTGTGTGTGCATGATGGGCATTGTAGTTCTAGAGAGCGGGAGGCTTACTAGAGATGTTCAATGAGGTTGTAGTCTGTGTGTGTGTGTGTGTGCATGATGGGCATTGTAGTTCTAGAGAGCGGGAGGCTTACTAGAGATGTTCAATGAGGTTGTAGTCTGTGTGTGTGTGTGTGTGTGTGTGTGTGTGTGTGTGCATGATGGGCATTGTAGTTCTAGAGAGCGGGAGGCTTACTAGAGATGTTCAATGAGGTTGTAGTCTGTGTGTGTGTGTGTGTGTGTGTGTGCATGATGGGCATTGTAGTTCTAGAGAGCGGGAGGCTTACTAGAGATGTTCAATGAGGTTGTAGTCTGTGTGTGCATGATGGGCATTGTAGTTCTAGAGAGCGGGAGGCTTACTAGAGATGTTCAATGAGGCTGTTGTCTGTGTGTGTGTGTGTGTGTGTGTGTGTGTGCATGATGGGCATTGTAGTTCTAGAGAGCGGGAGGCTTACTAGAGATGTTCAATGAGGTTGTTGTCTGTGTGTGCATGATGGGCATTGTAGTTCTAGAGAGCGGGAGGTTTACTAGAGATGTTCAGTGAGGTTGTTGTCTGTGTGTGTGTGCATGATGGGCATTGTAGTTCTAGAGAGCGGGAGGTTTACTAGAGATGTTCAGTGAGGTTGTTGTCTGTGTGTGTGTGCATGATGGGCATTGTAGTTCTAGAGAGCGGGAGGTTTACTAGAGATGTTCAATGAGGTTGTAGTCTGTGTGTGCATGATGGGCATTGTAGTTCTAGAGAGCGGGAGGCTTACTAGAGATGTTCAATGAGGTTGTAGTCTGTGTGTGTGTGTGTGTGTGTGTGTGCATGATGGGCATTGTAGTTCTAGAGAGCGGGAGGCTTACTAGAGATGTTCAATGAGGTTGTAGTCTGTGTGTGTGTGTGTGTGTGTGTGTGTGTGTGTGTGTGTGTGTGTGTGTGTGTGTGCATGATGGGCATTGTAGTTCTAGAGAGCGGGAGGCTTACTAGAGATGTTCAATGAGGTTGTAGTCTGTGTGTGTGTGGGTGTGTGTGTGTGTGTGTGTGCATGATGGGCATTGTAGTTCTAGAGAGCGGGAGGCTTACTAGAGATGTTCAATGAGGCTGTTGTCTGTGTGTGTGTGTGTGTGTGTGCATGATGGGCATTGTAGTTCTAGAGAGCGGGAGGCTTACTAGAGATGTTCAATGAGGTTGTTGTCTGCGTGTGCATGATGGGCATTGTAGTTCTAGAGAGCGGGAGGTTTACTAGAGATGTTCAATGAGGTTGTAGTCTGTGTGTGTGTGTGTGTGTGTGTGTGTGTGTGTGTGTGTGCATGATGGGCATTGCAGTTCAAGAGAGCGGGAGGTTTACTAGAGATGTTCAATGAGGTTGTAGTCTGTGTGTGCATGATGGGCATTGTAGTTCTAGAGAGCGGGAGGCTTACTAGAGATGTTCAATGAGGTTGTAGTCTGTGTGTGTGTGTGTGTGTGTGTGTGTGTGTGTGTGTGCATGATGGGCATTGTAGTTCTAGAGAGCGGGAGGCTTACTAGAGATGTTCAATGAGGTTGTAGTCTGTGTGTGTGTGTGTGTGTGTGTGCATGATGGGCATTGTAGTTCTAGAGAGCGGGAGGCTTACTAGAGATGTTCAATGAGGTTGTAGTCTGTGTGTGTGTGTGTGTGTGTGTGTGTGTGTGTGTGTGCATGATGGGCATTGTAGTTCTAGAGAGCGGGAGGCTTACTAGAGATGTTCAATGAGGTTGTAGTCTGTGTGTGCATGATGGGCATTGTAGTTCTAGAGAGCGGGAGGCTTACTAGACATGTTCAATGAGGCTGTTGTCTGTGTGTGTGTGTGTGTGTGTGCATGATGGGCATTGTAGTTCTAGAGAGCGGGAGGCTTACTAGAGATGTTCAATGAGGTTGTTGTCTGTGTGTGCATGATGGGCATTGTAGTTCTAGAGAGCGGGAGGTTTACTAGAGATGTTCAGTGAGGTTGTTGTCTGTGTGTGTGTGTGCATGATGGGCATTGTAGTTCTAGAGAGCGGGAGGCTTACTAGAGATGTTCAATGAGGTTGTTGTCTGTGTGTGCATGATGGGCATTGTAGTTCTAGAGAGCGGGAGGCTTACTAGAGATGTTCAATGAGGTTGTAGTCTGTGTGTGTGTGTGTGTGTGTGTGTGTGCATGATGGGCATTGTAGTTCTAGAGAGCGGGAGGCTTACTAGAGATGTTCAATGAGGTTGTAGTCTGTGTGTGCATGATGGGCATTGTAGTTCTAGAGAGCGGGAGGCTTACTAGAGATGTTCAATGAGGTTGTTGTCTGCGTGTGCATGATGGGCATTGTAGTTCTAGAGAGCGGGAGGTTTACTAGAGATGTTCAATGAGGTTGTAGTCTGTGTGTGTGTGTGTGTGTGTGTGTGTGTGTGTGTGTGCATGATGGGCATTGCAGTTCAAGAGAGCGGGAGGTTTACTAGAGATGTTCAATGAGGTTGTAGTCTGTGTGTGCATGATGGGCATTGTAGTTCTAGAGAGCGGGAGGCTTACTAGAGATGTTCAATGAGGTTGTAGTCTGTGTGTGTGTGTGTGTGTGTGTGTGTGTGTGTGTGTGTGTGTGCATGATGGGCATTGTAGTTCTAGAGAGCGGGAGGCTTACTAGAGATGTTCAATGAGGTTGTAGTCTGTGTGTGTGTGTGTGTGTGTGTGTGTGTGTGCATGATGGGCATTGTAGTTCTAGAGAGCGGGAGGCTTACTAGAGATGTTCAATGAGGTTGTAGTCTGTGTGTGTGTGTGTGTGTGTGTGTGTGTGTGTGCATGATGGGCATTGTAGTTCTAGACAGCGGGAGGCTTACTAGAGATGTTCAATGAGGTTGTAGTCTGTGTGTGCATGATGGGCATTGTAGTTCTAGAGAGCGGGAGGCTTACTAGACATGTTCAATGAGGCTGTTGTCTGTGTGTGTGTGTGTGTGTGTGCATGATGGGCATTGTAGTTCTAGAGAGCGGGAGGCTTACTAGAGATGTTCAATGAGGTTGTTGTCTGTGTGTGCATGATGGGCATTGTAGTTCTAGAGAGCGGGAGGTTTACTAGAGATGTTCAGTGAGGTTGTTGTCTGTGTGTGTGTGTGCATGATGGGCATTGTAGTTCTAGAGAGCGGGAGGCTTACTAGAGATGTTCAATGAGGTTGTTGTCTGTGTGTGCATGATGGGCATTGTAGTTCTAGAGAGCGGGAGGTTTACTAGAGATGTTCAGTGAGGTTGTTGTCTGTGTGTGTGTGTGTGCATGATGGGCATTGTAGTTCTAGAGAGCGGGAGGTTTACTAGAGATGTTCAGTGAGGTTGTTGTCTGTGTGTGTGTGTGCATGATGGGCATTGTAGTTCTAGAGAGCGGGAGGCTTACTAGAGATGTTCAATGAGGTTGTAGTCTGTGTGTGTGTGTGTGTGTGTGTGTGTGTGTGTGTGTGTGCATGATGGGCATTGTAGTTCTAGAGAGCGGGAGGCTTACTAGAGATGTTCAATGAGGTTGTAGTCTGTGTGTGTGTGTGTGTGTGTGTGTGTGTGCATGATGGGCATTGTAGTTCTAGAGAGCGGGAGGCTTACTAGAGATGTTCAATGAGGTTGTAGTCTGTGTGTGTGTGTGTGTGTGTGTGTGTGTGTGCATGATGGGCATTGTAGTTCTAGAGAGCGGGAGGCTTACTAGAGATGTTCAATGAGGTTGTAGTCTGTGTGTGCATGATGGGCATTGTAGTTCTAGAGAGCGGGAGGCTTACTAGACATGTTCAATGAGGCTGTTGTCTGTGTGTGTGTGTGTGTGTGTGCATGATGGGCATTGTAGTTCTAGAGAGCGGGAGGCTTACTAGAGATGTTCAATGAGGTTGTTGTCTGTGTGTGCATGATGGGCATTGTAGTTCTAGAGAGCGGGAGGTTTACTAGAGATGTTCAGTGAGGTTGTTGTCTGTGTGTGTGTGTGCATGATGGGCATTGTAGTTCTAGAGAGCGGGAGGCTTACTAGAGATGTTCAATGAGGTTGTTGTCTGTGTGTGCATGATGGGCATTGTAGTTCTAGAGAGCGGGAGGCTTACTAGAGATGTTCAATGAGGTTGTAGTCTGTGTGTGTGTGTGTGTGTGTGTGTGTGCATGATGGGCATTGTAGTTCTAGAGAGCGGGAGGCTTACTAGAGATGTTCAATGAGGTTGTAGTCTGTGTGTGCATGATGGGCATTGTAGTTCTAGAGAGCGGGAGGCTTACTAGAGATGTTCAATGAGGTTGTTGTCTGCGTGTGCATGATGGGCATTGTAGTTCTAGAGAGCGGGAGGTTTACTAGAGATGTTCAATGAGGTTGTAGTCTGTGTGTGTGTGTGTGTGTGTGTGTGTGTGTGTGTGTGTGTGCATGATGGGCATTGCAGTTCAAGAGAGCGGGAGGTTTACTAGAGATGTTCAATGAGGTTGTAGTCTGTGTGTGCATGATGGGCATTGTAGTTCTAGAGAGCGGGAGGCTTACTAGAGATGTTCAATGAGGTTGTAGTCTGTGTGTGTGTGTGTGTGTGTGTGTGTGTGTGTGTGTGTGTGTGCATGATGGGCATTGTAGTTCTAGAGAGCGGGAGGCTTACTAGAGATGTTCAATGAGGTTGTAGTCTGTGTGTGTGTGTGTGTGTGTGTGTGTGTGCATGATGGGCATTGTAGTTCTAGAGAGCGGGAGGCTTACTAGAGATGTTCAATGAGGTTGTAGTCTGTGTGTGTGTGTGTGTGTGTGTGTGTGTGTGTGCATGATGGGCATTGTAGTTCTAGAGAGCGGGAGGCTTACTAGAGATGTTCAATGAGGTTGTAGTCTGTGTGTGCATGATGGGCATTGTAGTTCTAGAGAGCGGGAGGCTTACTAGACATGTTCAATGAGGCTGTTGTCTGTGTGTGTGTGTGTGTGTGTGCATGATGGGCATTGTAGTTCTAGAGAGCGGGAGGCTTACTAGAGATGTTCAATGAGGTTGTTGTCTGTGTGTGCATGATGGGCATTGTAGTTCTAGAGAGCGGGAGGTTTACTAGAGATGTTCAGTGAGGTTGTTGTCTGTGTGTGTGTGTGCATGATGGGCATTGTAGTTCTAGAGAGCGGGAGGCTTACTAGAGATGTTCAATGAGGTTGTTGTCTGTGTGTGCATGATGGGCATTGTAGTTCTAGAGAGCGGGAGGTTTACTAGAGATGTTCAGTGAGGTTGTTGTCTGTGTGTGTGTGTGTGCATGATGGGCATTGTAGTTCTAGAGAGCGGGAGGTTTACTAGAGATGTTCAGTGAGGTTGTTGTCTGTGTGTGTGTGTGCATGATGGGCATTGTAGTTCTAGAGAGCGGGAGGTTTACTAGAGATGTTCAATGAGGTTGTAGTCTGTGTGTGCATGATGGGCATTGTAGTTCTAGAGAGCGGGAGGCTTACTAGAGATGTTCAATGAGGTTGTAGTCTGTGTGTGTGTGTGTGTGTGTGTGTGTGTGTGTGTGTGTGTGTGTGTGTGCATGATGGGCATTGTAGTTCTAGAGAGCGGGAGGCTTACTAGAGATGTTCAATGAGGTTGTAGTCTGTGTGTGTGTGTGTGTGTGTGTGTGTGTGCATGATGGGCATTGTAGTTCTAGAGAGCGGGAGGCTTACTAGAGATGTTCAATGAGGTTGTAGTCTGTGTGTGCATGATGGGCATTGTAGTTCTAGAGAGCGGGAGGCTTACTAGAGATGTTCAATGAGGCTGTTGTCTGTGTGTGTGTGTGTGTGCATGATGGGCATTGTAGTTCTAGAGAGCGGGAGGCTTACTAGAGATGTTCAATGAGGTTGTTGTCTGTGTGTGCATGATGGGCATTGTAGTTCTAGAGAGCGGGAGGTTTACTAGAGATGTTCAGTGAGGTTGTTGTCTGTGTGTGTGTGTGTGTGTGCATGATGGGCATTGTAGTTCTAGAGAACGGGAGGTTTACTAGAGATGTTCAATGAGGTTGTAGTCTGTGTGTGCATGATGGGCATTGTAGTTCTAGAGAGCGGGAGGTTTACTAGAGATGTTCAGTGAGGTTGTAGTCCGTGTACATGATGGACATTGTAGTTCTAGAGAGCGGGAGGCTTACTTGAGATGGTCAATGAGGTTGTAGTCTGTGTATGCATGATGAACATTGTAGTTCTAGAGAGCGGGAGGCTTACTAGAGATGTTCAATGAGGTTGTAGTCTGTGTGTGCATGATGGACATTGTAGTTCTAGAGAGCGGGAGGCTTACTAGAGATGTTCAATGAGGTTGTAGTCTGTGTGTGCATGATGGACATTGTAGTTCTAGAGAGCGGGAGGCTTACTAGAGATGTTCAACGAGGTTGTAGTCTGTGTGTGCATGATGGACATTGTAGTTCTAGAGAGCGGGAGGCTTACTAGAGACGTTCAATGAGGCTGTTGTCTGTGTGTGTGTGTGTGTGTGTGTGCATGATGGGCATTGTAGTTCTAGAGAGCGGGAGGCTTACTAGAGATGTTCAATGAGGTTGTTGTCTGTGTGTGCATGATGGGCATTGTAGTTCTAGAGAGCGGGAGGTTTACTAGAGATGTTCAGTGAGGTTGTTGTCTGTGTGTGTGTGTGCATGATGGGCAATGTAGTTCTAGAGAGCGGGAGGTTTACTAGAGATGTTCAGTGAGGTTGTTGTCTGTGTGTGTGTGTGCATGATGGGCATTGTAGTTCTAGAGAACGGGAGGTTTACTAGAGATGTTCAATGAGGTTGTAGTCTGTGTGTGCATGATGGGCATTGTAGTTCTAGAGAGCGGGAGGTTTACTAGAGATGTTCAGTGAGGTTGTAGTCCGTGTGCATGATGGACATTGTAGTTCTAGAGAGCGGGAGGCTTACTAGAGATGTTCAATGAGGTTGTAGTCTGTGTGTGCATGATGGACATTGTAGTTCTAGAGAGTGGGAGGCTTACTAGAGATGTTCAACGAGGTTGTAGTCTGTGTGTGCATGATGGACATTGTAGTTCTAGAGAGCGGGAGGCTAACTAGAGATGTTCAGTGAGGTTGTAGTCTGTGTGTGCATGATGGACATTGTAGTTCTAGAGAGCGGGAGGCTTACTAGAGATGTTCAATGAGGTTGTAGTCTGTGTGTGCATGATGGACATTGTAGTTCTAGAGAGCGGGAGGCTTACTAGAGATGTTCAATGAGGTTGTAGTCTGTGTGTGCATGATGGGCATTATAGTGTGTGCCTGATGGGTATTGTAGTTCCAGAGAGTCGTGCTTATCAGCAATGGGCAGAGCACAAGTCTTCTTTTGCACACCCTGATATTTATGTTTTAAAAATATATTGCTGGTAAAGGAATGTAAATCTGAATGCTTCAGTGGAATCCAGCTGTGCTCATAATTTGCAACGGTGGATTTTTTTTTGTGTACTGGAGCTTAAATGAGCAGACATCATAAACTTTGCCATTGTCATGACAATCACAGCAAGAGTTAAGAAATGTGTTCTCATAAGGTAACATTTTTAAAAAAATTTAACATTCGGGTTAGTGATACTTTGATACTCGTGATTGATTCATGTAGGCTGCATTTAAAAGTGTGTAAACATTCATTTTCGTGGTACAATATAGCACAGGTATAAGGGGGGAAGTCTTCCCATGGCCACAGAATGATTATAGAGATACATACAACATGGAATTATCCCTGACTGTTTGTGCATCCAAATGGCTTTGTTTTAAAGCATTTAACATTCGGATGAGTGAAACATGATTCTTTCATGTGTTAATGCACACTGCATTAAAAAAAAAAGCAGTAAACACGGCTATGCAGAGGGATTATATGACTAGTCTTCCATTGTCCACGGCATGATACTCATTCAATTCACTGACTTATGCAGCCGAACTGCTCAGTGATACAGCTCACCTTAACTGGGAGAATGAGATGAGAAAAGCTGACTCTGGATTGGCAGCTGTGTGGATTGGCAGCTGTGAGCAACATACTACATGGTTTGTGTACGCAGAAAACATTTCTTAATTTCTTAAAATATTCAAAATTTTTAAGTAATTTGATTCGTGAAAAAGTTTTGAAGACAATTTAGTAGCATTAAAAATTATTCCATTTAATTTGTATCAACATGCGCCTTTGAAGTTGTATGCGATCAACCAGTGGCATTTGTACACACCAGGGATCAACGCAAAACAAGCATGCACTAAGATGACTTAAATGAAAAATATTCATTTATTCATCAGACTTATTCCTTGAACATGTTAGGTTGGCATTTCCCAATGAATTTTATCTGGATTCTGAAAAACATTTCAAGTTGACTCTGGCATTGTCGATGAGCACAGCACATGATGACATACGTACATGACGCAAGTTCAAGTGTTGGACTTTGCTGCTTTAGGTAAGACAGTGTTTATTCTTCATTATTCATGTTGGCTGCCATGTTGATGGAAAAACAAATCATGCATATTCCTGTTATTGAGTCTTTATTATAAATATGATGTAAAGACCTACTGATTGTAGACTTTCTAAATATAAGTTATTTTGACATGTATTGTACAGAAGCTAGCATGACCTGTAATGTCTCTACATATCTCTTGTATTTGTATTGTATGCAGTGCAGAAGAGAGAGTGGCGGTGAGAAAAAAGTAAAGCAAAAGTAATGTAACGCTTTACTTCCATAAAAATTAACGTTTTAATTAATTTAGTTACTTTTTTTAAAGGAGTAACGCAATATTCTTACGAGTTACTATTAAAAGGTACGTTACCCAACACTGTTCAGCAGCTAGATTTCAAACAATTTGGCTACAATCTGGGGCTTCTGAGTTTCAGTCTTGTAGCTTGTGCTTATCTTAAGAAAATGGTGCTGGATAGAAATTTAGCAGCTATGGAAAGATGATCTAATGTGAAATCATATCATAATAAAAGTTAATGCAAGCTGCAGGAGGGCTCATAAGTATCTTTTTAGTGTTTTGAAAGCCATCTAACAGCACTGCCAACCACACCAAAGGCCTTATGGTAGAGACAACTGACTGGCATCACCTTATACCTTTATAATTATATAACTATTGTGTAATTTGAGATTTAATCCTCCTATAACTCTCCCACGGCACATCTGCAGTACGAGGTGTCAAGACAATTTGGTTACAGGCTTTAATGGTGTGTGCTAGGGTACTCTATTTCCATATTAGCGGGCCTATCTACCGCAGCAGTCTCGCGCAAGGAGCGAGAAGCTCATTTACAACAGAGGGTGGATCTGGGTGAAATTAGAGTAGATTACCATATTTAGATTTATTAGATGCCCATCACCGTGGAAACAGAGGAGCATAGCAGCTTCTCAAGGAGGTGTGAATGTTTAATATGATTAACATCTGTGATGGATGAGCTGTCTAACGGCCCTCAATTAAACAATAACTATTTCACAGGCTGGCCAATGACAAAGAAAGTCAAACAGCGTATGCCAATGCATGACTGCCAAGTCAACTGTCCACAGCTTGATGCGATCAGCATTGAATGGTCTGTGCTGAGGCTCTGCATGCACTTTGGAGGGCAAATATAGTCACTTATATTGGGCCACTGGGGCCCCAAAGGGTGCAGACCATTAAGCACTGTGGGGTTTCACTGCAATGAAGGTAAAAAAGAGAGACTGACTGAAGCTAAAATGCAGGAATGAGGAGTATTTTAGTATATTACTATATTACTTTAAGTAATAGTTCACACAAAATGGAAATTCTGTCATTCATATCTCATTCTTATGTTGTTCCAGACATGTATGAATTTCTTTCCTCAGTTGAACAAAAGTAACGGTTTCAAAAATGTTCACGTCTGGGGCCTGGGTAGCTCAGCAAGTAAAGAGGCTGACTACCACTGCGTCTACAGTCAGGAGTTCAAATCCAGGGCATGCTGACTGACTCCAGCCAGGTCTCCTAAGCAACCAAATTTGCCCAGTTGCTTGGGAGGCTAGAGTCACATGGGGTAATCTCCACGTGGTCACTATAATGTGGTTCGCTCTCGGTAGGGCGTGTGGTGAGTTGTGTGTAGATGCCGCGGAGAATAGTGTGAAGCGTCCACATATGCTCAACAAGCCACATGATAAGATAAGCGGATTGACAGTCTCAGACACAGAGGCAACTGAGATTCGTCCTCCGCCACCCAGATTGAGGCGTGGCACTACGACGCCACGAGGACTTAGAGTGCATTGGGAATTCCAAATTGGGTAGAAAAGGGGAGAAAATAAATAAATCTTCACGTCTTTTTGCCATATAAAGAAATTGAATAGTGACTTTGTGCTGTCAAGCTCCATAAAGGACAAAAAACCCATAAAACCCAGTTCTAGTAGTTGATATGGCTTTTTGATATGTCAATTTTCACTGTTAAAGGGGTCATTATATACTGAATCAAATTTTACTTGATCTTTTGGCATATAAAATGTCTTTGAGCTATAAAATCTAACTAAGTTTGAGACCTGAAAACTTCCTCCTTAATAGAAAAATAGCATTTATTTAAACCAGGCTCCAGAAATGGGCCATTTTTAATCTAGGGAGGTGTTTCAGGCACGTCCAGCTGGGAGGAGGCCTCAGGGAAGACCCAGGATTAGGTGGAGAGATTACATCTCCACACTGGCCTGGGAACGCCTCGGAGTCCCCCAGTCAGAGCTGGTTAATGTGGATGGGGAAGTTTGGGGCCCCCTGCTGGAGCAGCTGCCCTCGCGACCCGACTTCGGATAAGCGGTTGAAGATGGATGGATGGATGTTTTGGTGCAGAAAAAAGTTATAAACATTATATGTAAAACTCAGGGAAGATAATACAATTATAAATAAGAGTATGTCATGACCCCTTTAAGTCTTCTGAAGCCATATAATCACTTTGTGTGATGACAGAATGAAATTGAATTCATTATTCACTCTAAAAATACATTTTAATCATTGATCAACTCCTGCATACAGTGCCCTAACCAAGGGTGTTTGGGGGACTGGACAAAACGTCAAACCTTATTAATTTGTGTATCATGGTGCTGTAGGTAATGTTGTAGTAAGATGTTGTACTTTAAGAAAGCTCATTTCAAACCTATGAACCCACTGTCCATGATTGAATCAAGTTCAGCCAGAGTTATTTGTGCTCCACAACCAACTGTAAACTCAAATTCTGGTATACAAGGCTCACTTTTCACACTTCAATCAATTACACATTTTTAAAAATCAAGTACGGGACCTAGATTTTTTTCTCATTGAGTATTCTGGTTCACTAAGAAATTAAATATATTACGGAAGTAAAATGAGTTGTAAAAAAACTATTAATGTTGACCTTAAGTGCCTTCTTTTAAGGGAACAATGTTGACGGCACATGGCTCTAGTCTTGTGGGGATTGAACCAGCAACCTTTCAGTTTCCAGTAGTGCTTTAACCACTAAACACTCTCTAGGATCTCAAGCCTTACAAAATAGTTTGAGGTGAAACACAGATCACATGGGGTGACTTTTAATTCTATGTGAATCATAACCTAACATCTCTGACTAATTATAAAAGCAATGTTTTAATAATGTTATGCATGAGAATTAAGAGTTTTAATAACCTCCTGCACTGAATCCAAAGAATTCAGTTTATGGATGAGAAATAAAGAGAGTGAGAAGGTGAAAGTGAGAGAGAGTGCTTATGATATCAGAGCAGATGTAAAATATCTTAAGTGCATGACCTTTCTGAAACGGTGCCCGTTGTTTATGCAGTCAGTCCAGAGGGCGACAGATGGGTTCGCACTTGACTCGGTCTCTAAAATTTTATGAGAAAATCTATTAGAATATGTCATCCTCTCCAGTCAGCCTTGCCAGTGGAGAGATTCGGTCATGGTCACAATGCCCAAATCCACAGTGTTTAGTGAGAGAGATTAGCACGTTTTCACTGTGAGAGAAAAACAAACTTCTCTGGTTTCAAGGAAGGGAAACTTCACAGTCTTTATGTGAGGAATGAGACGTAAATGTAATGGAGACAGAGGAACAACAGAAGAATCTACATGTTTAAGTTCTCTGAAGGAAATGTGAGTGGTGTACGGTCGTGCACATGTATCCGCCACAATGCTATAGGGTGTTGTGGGTGGTTGCCAGGGCATTGCAATGCAGTTGCTAATGTGTTCTGGGTTGTTGTAGGGCATTTCTAGGTGATTAGTAGGGTGTGCTAGGTGGTTGCTTACTGGACCAAATGGAATAAAAAAAAGTCCACCCCCAATTGTCTATGATATCATGGTTTTTATATGATTGCTATATACATGTCAAACAATATACTGTAAGTCTATGGGGTCATTTTGTTTTAAATTAGGGGGATGTTAAGTTGCTCAGGTTGTCATTCCAAGGTTGGGCCAAAATACACATTTTCTTTCAATGTCCACATGTAAATTTGAAATTCAGAGGGCTGAACCGAACAGGTTTAGTTGCCAGTAGGTGAAGCCAGGACTGTCTATAGTACCCTCTTATTATGCATAAAGAAGCAGAAGGGGACAGAGTTCAAAAGAAGTTCGGATCACTTCTAATCATGCTTCGCTCACATTCTGATGACAGCATACACTTCTATGGACCTCCCTTCATAAAACATTACAATCTACTGGTCCAAACTGGCCTTTTAATATGGTATAACCAGAGTCCAAAATCAACACTCACCGGGCGCCAAATGCAAGTAAAAGTTTGTTTTGACAAGTAAATAAAACAGTTACTTCCCTAATGTAAGTGATGTGAGTGAATCAAATGAAATTAAACAATCTGCTAAAGAACACATGGACATTTCAAACAACTTTTACCAGAGAACTAAACAAGTTTATATACGTTTTTTAATTATTAATCTTTTTTCAGATCTCTATGTGGCGACACGTAAAATATTCTTTGCATTCAGCCACCAAAATGAAAACATGAGAGGGAAAAAATTACAACGGGTCTTGTAACGGTTTCAAAGAGATGAAGACTAGCTTGTTTATGATGCTGTGAGTCACATTATGAACTAAACACTTTGCCACTAATGAATAACTGCTAAATAACCCCATTGACATAACGAAAAAAATATACTTCTAATAAAAATAATATAATAATACAGTTTAATGGCCATTAAATATTTAAAGCTGGTACGTCCTTGGTTCACTTCCCTTTGGCAACTGTTACAAAAAGTACATTTTGGACCCTAGATTTAACCTATAGGATTGAAGTTAAAATCTTTACATGACTGATCTTTGAATCTGAAATCAAAAGAGATTTGGGTACATTTTTGTTCAGAAGGTTCTTTTGTAAAAATGTCACGTTTTGTGGAAAACGATTTGCTGTACTGATGCAAATTCACCAAATTAATTGCAAGTTTTGCAATAAGATGACCTCAGAGGAGAGACTTGGCTCATCTATCCATTTGTTTTTGTTATACATTTTTATTGATTCCAGTCACAGATTAAATAAACCTGACAGAAAATATTTATTAAAATGATATTGATTTATAAACCCTTCCCCCCAATACATCACACATAATATTCTGAACCCTCAACCAAAATTCTTGGATCTTAACACAACACAAAAAAACATGGGTTGTGTCTCCATCTTCTGATTAGTATCACCAGCAGGTGGGTGTGTGTTTGAGACCAAGTCTATACAATTTAGAAGGAGTCCAATAGAATCGACGTAAAATCTTAAATTGCATCAGACGCACCCTTGGATGTAGATGTAGACTTGACATGTTTTAGAATCCTTGCCCACTCTCCCTCCTCCAATACCAAGTTTTAATCTTTCTTCCATAATCTCCTGGTAGAAGTTAAAGCTCCATCCCCAGACTCTGAATTAACAGAGAGTAATACACTGATGCCTCATGTCCTTTTCCAAAATCAGTAATCACCACTCCCAATGTATCTGCCACTTTAGAGGGGGGGTATGCTACTCCCAAAAATATTACAAAGCAGGTCGCGCAGATGTAAATACCTAAAGAACTGAGATCTGGGAATCCTAAAATGTTTAACTTAGGGCTGTCAATTTAACGCATTAATTCAGTGCGATTAATTTTACAAAAATAACGTGTTCAAAAAATTTACGCGTTTAATCGCAATGCCCCCCCGGACCATAGTAAGGAAGAGTCCTGAGAAATGCAAGCTTGTAGTACCACCTGTTTACTCCAGAGGGCAGTAAGTGAAATTTCAGCTGTATGAGCAACGTGCAGTTTATAGAGTGAAGAAAACACTTCAATAGGCAGAACAACACAAACATGCGTAACGTTCTTGCGTTCAAAACACTTAATTGAGCACAAATGCGATCAAAGGGATCTCAAGATGTGTTTAAAGATTGAGTAGTAAACTATATTTAACTTGAAACAGTGACCAAAACATTTTATGTTTATGATGCAACACACCCGAGACGCTACACAAGCATGTCTGGTGCTGGATTGTGACAAATTCACTTGTGAAATGGATTGCTCGAACTGTGTGCCAATAATTGACTTATGATCAATAATATGGTAGTAAACAATACATTGTATTCTAAAGCCGCTTTTTGTATTGTCTTATCAATGATTAAGAATGTAATGCATTTTAATTAACTGAATATATATATATATATATATATATATATACATATATATATATATATATATATATATATATATATATATATATATATATATATATTGTTCTAACATACACCTTCTGGTGCTACTTGGACACGTCATCAGTGATGAACCCGGGGTCAAAAGGTGTTTCGGTCTTTAATCAACAGACACCCTCGCCGGGCGACCCAGCCGGGGGTGATCAGTCCCCGGCCTGTGTCCAAGTGGAGTGCTACTCCACGGTTCCCCCTCCTGATCCACAACCATCGTGGAGGCTTTTTCGGCAGCCTCAGAGATGTTCTTTATGGCTCGCCTGCACAGTTGTCCTTTAACTCCAAGGAGTTTGAGTGTTCGGGGTAACGACTGTCCTGCAAAGCCCCGGCAACCGACCTCCACTGGCTCATTGCGTGTTTTCCAGCCGCCGCTCCTGCACTCCTCCACCAGCTCTGCATATTTGGCTCTCTTACGCTCATTTGCCTCCTCCAATCTGTCTTCCCAGGGGACAGTAAGCTCCACTATGACCACGTGCCTGGTCGACTCCAATGTAATCACCACGTCTGGGCGGAGTGAAGTGGCCGTGATGTGATTCGGGAACTTGAGCTGCCTTCCAAGGTCCACTTGAAGGTGCCAGTCTCTTGCATTGGCCAGGAGCCTGCCTGGGGAGCGTGGCTGCTGATGTGCCTTCTCTCCAGCTCTGACAAAGGATATGGTTTGCTTGGAGGGCTGCTGACTCTTACTGCTCTGAATTGCTGTGGTGATAATATCCGCAAGAGCCCTGAGGACCTGGTCATGTCGCCAGCGATACCGCCCATCCCCCAAAGCCTTTGGACAGCAGCTGAGGATGTGCTCCAGTGTGCCACTCCTTTGGCACAGTTGGCATGTTGGTAAGTCTACCAGGCCCCAGCAGTGTAGGTTGGATGGGCTAGGTAGAAGATCGTACACTGAACGGATCTGGAACTTGATGCGCTGTGGTTCAGAGCTCCACAGCTCTGCCCAGGTGATCTTGCGCTGCTCGGCGTTCTCCCACCTAGTCCAGGCACCTTGCTGTTTCATACCGACCATCTTGGTCATGCGGTCCTCCTCCACCTCTGCCCGCACCTCGTCCAGCACCAACTGACGCTTCTCCCTCCCTCTTGATTTGTCATAGCGTGGCTTAGGGAAACTGCCCAGGCCTGCACGTCCCACTGCCACGTTGCCAACCAAGACACCATGCCTCAGCCGAGCCTCCGCTCTGTCCACCGCTTCCTGTGCCTTCCACTTCCTTCCCGTCTTAACACAGATTCCAGCTGAGGAGACTTTGGCATCGGAGGAATCTTGGTACATGATGACCTCCCGGGCACGTGTGACCTTGAATTCCTCAGACAAGCTGCTGATGGGAAGGTATATCTATATATATACCTATGTTTTCAAAAGATCTCAACACTCCACTCTCATATAGGTCACCTCCCTCACAATCCACTCTGACCAGCAGGAAGGGGACTTATTAATATGTAATTTTGGGTTCATCCATATGCTCGAGGCAATATTTAAATAAATGTTAATTAAATTAATTAAAAACTCTGGACACTTTTGTACTTACCACTTGATAAATGCAAATGCATGATAACAGGTGTGACTTAACTTCTACGGTTAGTTTAATAGAAAGGCTTTGCAATGGCAAAATATGGGCAAGAACTACTTGTTCAATACAAAACCAGGGAAGGGCTCTCTCAGGAGGAAGCGACCAATGAGCCAAATGTCTGAGACCGAACCCATAATAATAAAACAAAATCTTGGTAGGCCTAGCCCACCTTTGTCAATCAACCATTGTAACTTATTGAAATGTAATCTGGGACGTTTACCATTCCAAATGAAGGACGCTATGCTATTAAATTGCTTGAACTAAGAGAGGGGAACATATCTAGGGAGAGACTGTAGCAGGTAGTTGAATTTTGTAATATAATTAATTCTAATAACATTAACTTTCCCAATCATGGATAAATTTAATGAAGCCCACCAGCCCACATCACTCGAAAACCTTTTTATTGAGGGGTCAAAATGAACTATAACTAAATCACACAGATTTGCTGGGAATAAAATACGCAAATACTTAATGCCCTGTTTGAGCCACAGGAAGGCACCTGTCTGAAAAGCTGTTACTGGGCAGTATACTGTCAGAGCCAAAGCTTCGGATTTAGACCAATTAACTCTGTATCCAGAGAACTTAGAAAAGGAATGAATAATTCTGTGCAGGCAAGGCAAAGATCTAGTAAGGTAGGGGATGAAAAATAAAATGTAATCTGCGTACAGCAAAAGCTTATGCACCACACGTCCCGTCACCACCCCTGGAAAATCTTCCTTTCTTATTGTGTCTGCTAATGGTTCCAGGGCAAAATAATCTGAAATGAATCAATTTGTTTGTACCGTCGCTACTGGGTGTCTATAAAGTAACTTAATCCATTCAATAAAAGCATTCCCGAACCATATATTTCCAAAATCTTAAAAAGATAATCCCATTCTACAATATCAAATGCTTTTCAACATCAAGTGAGATGGCAACGACTGGAGTCTGATCATTTGCCACTGACCACATGATATTGATGAGACGCCTGATGTTATCAGAGGAGCTGCTGCCCGAATAAACTCCACCTGATCTACATGTATAAGAGATGTCATAACTTTATCAGTTAGCCAAAATGTTGGACAATATTTTCATGTCTAGCTGGATCAGGGAAATTGTAGGATAACTCTTACAATCGCTTGGATCTTTGTCTTTTTTAAGAATCAGATTGATCCGGGCTTGTGTCATGACTGGCAGAAGCTTTCCATTCTTTCACGATTCTATTAAAACTTATAACAAAAGTGGAGCCAGTTCTATAGCATAAGATCTAAAAAATTCAGCTGCAAAGCCATCTGGCTCTGGAGACTTACCTGAAGGCAAGGCCTTAATTACCTCACCAAGCTCCTTCAAATTTATCTCAGAATCAAGAGAAATGTTTTTCTCAGTCATCAGTTTAGGGAGATCTAATGGTTCCACAGAGTTTCTAATATCTTCATCAGTAAACAAAGATGTGGAACTATAGAGATCAAGACTGAATTCTTTAAAAGCATTATTAATATCAGTGGCTGAGGTAAATAATTCACCACCAGCAGATTTCACTGAGGGAACGGTAGAAAAGACTCTCTCTGCTATATATATATGTATAGAACCAAAAGCTTCCCGGCCTTGTCCCCCGATTCAAAGTACGACTGTCTTGCACTAAATAGCCAAAACTCCTGCTTCCGTGACAAAATAGTCCATCAGATGACATTCTGTGCTTCAGCTCTGCCTCTGCATCTTTAATATTCCCTTCCAGTTTCACGAGTTCTCGTGCTTTGGATATTTTTGTGAATGAGGCACACTGTATGATCCGAGCCCTAAGAACTACCTTAAAGGGGTCATGACATGAGAAACCAAATTTGCCTTGATCTTTTGGTATATAAGAGGTCTTTGTATCATTAAAACGTCCTGCAAGTTTAATATTTTAAGACGTCCTCCCCATTCTAAACGAATCATTTATTTAATCAAGCTCAAAATACAGCTGGTTCTGGATTCATGGTTAGAAGTGACGTGTCGGTTAGAAGTGACGTAACAGCGTTTGCATATGACCGCCTCCAGCACAACATAACTACGCTATAAGCGCAAGACAACTACGCTCATTTCGTATCGCCGTGCGCCTCTCAAGTGTTCAGTCGATGGACAGCGAGCTCTGACAGAGACTACTTGTGCACAGGAAAATTACAATGCCACACAGATGTGCTGTTCCTGGCTGTGGTCAAACAAAACCTCTGAATAAGCTGCCGAAAGATCCAGACGTCAGGGAAAAATGGATGCAGTTTATTTTTTGCGGACGACCCAGTCACGGCAGTGTTAACTTAAGCGTTTGTTCTGTACATTTTAAGGATGACTGTTTTGAGAACAAATCTCAATATGATGCTGGCTTTGCCAGAAAACTGTTGCTCAAAGATAAGTCCGTGCCGACTATTCTGGGAACAACGACGACGCAAACTGTAAGTAATCTATTTTAAACTTTAAACTACTTTTTAAAGCGCAATTCCATTCATTATGAATAATCACAGTGTTTTTACTTAGTTTACTTGCATATTGTTCTGGCTGGAGGCGTCAATAATTGATACATAGGCACTGGCGTTAGCCAATCATAACAGTGGGCGTTAACACTGAAGTCTTAAATGGAAAACGCCCCCAAAACAGACTGTTTGAATCAGAGGATGAGAAACAGGGTGGGAAAAGGTCATAAATCACTAGATTTTAAAAGTTTTTCTTAAAAAAAAATATATTAATACTATAATTGCACCTAAGGGAACATAATAATACAATAAAAAAAACCATGTCATGACCCCTTTAAGTGCTTCCAAAGCTATGCCCACAAAAGGATACTGAGGACCAATTGGTTTCCATAACAAACATTGATTTCAGCCTTTAACATTTTTTGGAATTCAGGATTTTGCAAAAGGGATTCATTAAAGCGCCAACTATATGATTTCTTTTTCTGTGTGGCAACACCTCTAAACTCACAAGGGCATGATCCGAGACTAAGTTGTTTCCAGCCATCCACAACAGATGAATTGAGGGGCTTAGATATAAAAAAAATCTATTCTACAATAAATCTTATGGACTGATGAAAAATAATTATAGTCCCTACCAGATGGGTTCAAAAGTCTCCAAATATCTGTAAGACCAAGGTTTTTACACATCATGTGAAGCATTGATGTTGCTCTCAGAGATTGTGTGTCAAAAATACAATTATAAAGACCACCTTCCAACATTAGTAAAACAATCAAATCCCGAACCAAACAAACAGAAAGAAGAAAAACATGCATAATAATCCCACGCACGACAGCGCTACTGGCGTCCATCCCTCTAAACTTATGCTGTTTATGTACGCCTACGAGAGCCCCAATAACAATTTTGCTATCAGATTGCTCAAGTCCGGTGCTTCTATACAAATTTTGTGAGACAGAATTACAAAACAGAAAATAATCTATAAAACAAATTCCAGCCAATAGGCGGGATAAACACAAGAACATGTAGATTCCTCCACATATCTGTTCTGAAGGTGAGTTCCTCCATAAAACAAACTCAAGCTTGGATTTCCAGCTTGTGGCCTGTTATGTTGAGAAGAGCCGTCTAGGAATTTCACCATATCTCTGCCTTCTTCGTCTTCAGGAATGCCAACAATTCAGACATTGTTTCATCAGTTATGATTCTCAAGGTCTTCCAACTTTTCCCAAATGCGCTCCAAGTCCGTCTTGGTCGCTAGCGGATTAGCAGCCAATTCCCTCTCCGATGACTCCAGATAATCTATCAGTTTCTCAACATCTGACACTCTTGTAACACCTCAGTGATCGATCAATGTATTATAGCAAGCTCCTCCATGTAAACAACGACCTTCGTTACATTGCGTCATGTTCAACAGTTGATGGTGAATCTCTTTCACCACACTGGCCAAACTGAGTCCCGGGCTTCCGAACTGTTGCTCAAGGGCTTCAGCTTGAGCACGTAAGTGTCTTTTAATGTCTCCAGAGCCTGAAGTTTTTGAGTTCTTTGACATATTGTCTTCTTAGAACAGTTAAATATCAGAGTGTATTGAATCTCAGCGGTTTATGACAGAAAAGTATAAAAACTAGCAAAGTTTGCATAGCTCGCCATTCACACGTCCGACCCTCGCATGCTGTCACGCAACTCTCATCCATCTATTTGTAACATTTCTTTCATAATGCTGTCTTTTGTGTTTTTAAGAGGTTATGGCATGAATAACATGTTTGACAAGCAGCGGCTCAAGGACACAAGGCTTATATTTTACAGTGTGGTGAAGTCTCAAATCAGTGGACTAATCCTCAAATATGGCTTATTCTGCTTGGGGACATGCCCAAAAATGCTTTTATGGATAGTACATCCAAAAATGAAAATTCTGAGGCTAACATTCTGCTGAACATCCCCTTTTGTGTTCCACGGAAGAAATTCCATTGTGCTGGCAACAACTTTGGGGTGAGTAAATGCTGATAAACTTTTCATTTTGGGATTAACTATTCCTTTATTGATACAGCCTCTTCGAAATCTTAAATCGTTACACTCTTTGTCATAAATACCTTGTACAGAATGTTTCATCCCTTGATTTAATCTCCATTTGCACTGTGTCAGAATGACAGGGCCCTTACATAACTAACCTCTTAAAGTCCACTGTGAATGACAGTTGCTCCTTTGCCAATAGAAAGGAATTTACTTGTTTTTAAAAAACGAAGTGTGTGTGTATAAGACTGCTATAAGTCAAATAACAAGGAGAGCAGTTGTACCCCATGAGAGAAAGCAGTTGATCGCAATCGGATCTTTTAAGTTCATTAATAAAATGTGCTGTAAACCGCTTTAGTATGTCACTCTTACATTTTCTGGATTATTTATTAAATAACCTCAGATGACCTATAATTGAATTTCATAGGTAACCTTGATGAAATAACTTGAGCACAGAAAGGCTATAAGTGATTTACCTTAAATGACTCAGTTGAGTTAAATGTATGAACCTATTTTTTTTCCCAGTGTGCATGTTATTTTAGTTCTCTTACGAGAGGTTCTCTCGTATTGCGTAAGCTAGCTTACGCTACGGGAAAGATTCATCTTTTCTGAGATATTGAAGCCAAAAAATTATCCTTAATTTTGTATCCATTGTCAACGCAGTCGCGGCAGCTGCAGACCTTGAGCCGGGCTAGCTAGCGAGCTCATTGGTTGCTCTGCGGCAACTGCTGCAGCCTATAGACGAGCTTGGGCGAACTCGCATCCAATGAGAGGCGTCCGGCGCTCACTGCATCAAAGCCCGCCAAAAGGGCGTGACTAGAGTGCATATAAGCGTAGTTCGTAGGCTGGAACCCTGATTTTCATCTCTTCAGCGAAGCTCTTCGCATCACTGAACCGGAAGCCGCGTCGCCGTTCGAGGGGCATCAAGCAAGCGTGGACAGCGCTCGAAGAAGCCGGCCGTCTTCGCCACCTTCAGCCGTCCTGCGAGCTACGCCATCCGGCGACATATCCTTTTTAAAAGCAAGCTAGTTCTTAAAGAACTTCACAAAAGAGTACGAGCGTCTTTTTTAAGATGCCTCGCACCACTTGCGCCTCATACCGCGCTCCTCTCAGCACCGGAGACTGCCACATCATCTGCGCTCTCTGCCTGGGACTGGGGCATGCAGAGCTCGCCCTCGCCGAAGGCGGATGCGATCTCTGCGAGGAGCTGCCGATGTCGACCCTGCGGGCTCGACTCGAAGCGCTCAGGACCGAAGCCGCCGCGCCGCCTTCCGTTCAGCCGCGCAGAAAAAAGCGGCGCTCTCAAAGGCGGCCAGAAACAGTGGTAGAAGCGATTGCCTCGCCGGAGCCCATCCCTCGAGCATCGCCTTCACCCTCCCCGCCCACCCGGGACGCGCAGTTGCCACCGAGCGTGGAGGAAGAAGCGGAGGATAAGGGCTGTTCCATCATGGCTTCGGACAGCGAGGAGTGGTCAGGCTCACACGCCTCCTCCTCGGCCCAGGAATCCAGCAGGACCCGCGCCGGAGTCGAAGGGGAACTAACACGCCTCCTCACACAGGCCGTCGACCGCCTCGGGCTCGAGTGGTCACCGCCCCTTGAGCAGGCACCCAACAGACTTGACGGCTGCTTTCTACAGAGCCGCCGCCACGCAGCACCCACTACCCGGGCCGCTCCCTTCCTGCCGGAACTCCACGCTGAGCTTTCCAAATCATGGAGCAGCGCTTTCTCGGCCAGGGTCCGATCCCACGTCTCCACCTCTCTTGCTTCGGTGGGCGGCGCCACTGAAAAGGGCTACGCTTCCATCCCTCCGGTCGAGGATGCGGTAGCAGCACACCTTTGCCCGCCCTCCGCGAGATGGCGGTCTAAACCAGTGCTCCCGTCTAAGGCCTGCAGAACAACTTCCGCCTGTGTTGGCCGCGCCTATTCCGCCGCCGGCCAAGCTGCATCTGCTCTGCACTCTATGGCCGTCCTACAGATCCTCCAAGCGGACCTTCTGCGGGAGTGGGATGAGGAAAGCAGGCATCCAGAGGCGGTTGCAGACATACGGAGTGCTACTGGACCTCGCCCTCCACGCTACCAAAGCTGCAGCCCAAGCTATAGGGAAGTGCATGGCCGCGCTGACTGTGACCGAGAGACATCTGTGGCTAACGCTAGCCGACATGGGAGAAGCAGAGCGCTCTACGTTCCTCAACGCACCGCTCTCTCCATCCGGTCTCTTCGGCTCCACGGTGAGTGGTATCATTGACCGGTTTTCAGAGGTCCAAAAAGCCACACAAGCCATGAATCTCTTTCTGCCTCGTCGCGCTAGCTCCTCTGCAGGCCGCCCACGTGACCTCCTGCACGAGCCTCTTCACAGCGCCCAGCTCAACAAAGCCAGACTTCTCAGCGTCGACAGGGCGGCCGCCCTCGATCGCGCTCAGACAGTCGCCGCAGACCGCCGCCCCCCCGCGGGCCTCGGACTAGAATTGCACTGAAACCTGAACAACCGAAGTCCTCCTAGCTTTGTTGACAAAACGACGGATCAGTCCCGCTGCGGCGGACCACCGTCAAAGCTTCGCCCCTGTCAGTCCCCTTCCTTCAGGCTACTACAGTGGTAGATTCAGCAGCCAACAAGCCGGTGTTAGCGCCCGCTTGCCTGCGCTCAAACGCCGTTTTCACGGCGACCCAAATAAATCTGGTAAAGAGCAAGCATGCCATATGTGTAGAAAATGTGCCCACAACCCAGTGTTCACCTCTACACACAAGCATTACACATCCCGTGTCCATACCAGAGAGCAAACATGTCTTATGTGTAGAAAATGTGCCCACAATCCAGTGTTCACCCCTACACACAAGCATTACACATCCCGTGGCCCTATCACGGCACACTCACATAAAGCGGTTACGAACCGCTCGAGTGTTAGGGTTAATAAACGCACCCACGAATCCGTGCGCGCGCCCATTCTCTGGCCGCTCTGTCACACGACCAGCCTTATGTGTAGAAAATGTGCCCACAATCCAGTGTTCACCTCTACACACAAGCATTACACGTTCCGTGTCCCCATCAGAGCACACTCAAAAGCGGTTACGAACCACTCGAGTGTTAGAGTCAATAAATGCGCTCACGAATACGTGCATGGCCCATTCTCTGCCCGCTCTGTCACACGGCCAGCAAACACTTCTCTGTATGTAAGTCCCGTGCCCGTAACTATGCTTGCGTATCACTTAACAGACGTGACTCTTTCCCCATTCACCTCAATCGGGAAGTCACTCACAGAACAGCCTGTCCATGCTGTCTGCGAGCAGTCCAGCATAACACAGTAAGCGCGTTCACACATTCTGTTCAGCGCGCTGTGTGCGGCAATCAGAGCGATTTGGCCACTCACCCTCTAACATTACGCTTCAAAGCGTGGGAAGATATTCCAGGGATATCCGAATGGGTGTTAAGCACAATAAAACAGGGCTATTTGCTACAGTTCGATCGCCGTCCTCCTCGCTTCAGAGCGCGGCTCGAAACTACTGTGAACACGGAAGCAGCGTGCATGCTTCGTTCAGAAATAGCAAACCTTCTGTGCAAAAGGGCCATAGAGAGAGTGCCGCCTCCCTGAGCGAGTCGGGGTTTTACAGCCGTTATTTTCTTGTCCCCAAGAAAGACGGCGGCCTCAGACCAATATTAGATCTCAGGGTTTTGAATGAAGCGCTTGCAAAAGACCGTTCAAAATGCTTACAACCAGCAAACTCCTCGCGCATGATGCGCCAGGGGACTGGTTTATTTCTCTCGATCTGAAAGATGCATACTTTCAGATTCAGATAAATCCCGTCACAGGCCATTCTTGAGATTCGCCGACGGCCAGGTTTATCAATACACTGTCCTTCCGTTCGGCCTGTCCTTAGCACCCCGTACTTTCACGAAGTGCATGGATGCGGCGCTTCGCACCCCTCGTGAGTCAGGGTTTGCGAATTCTGAACTATTTGGACGATTGGCTGATTTTGGCACAATCACATACGGAGCTTCTGTCTCACAGGACAGTTCTCCTCAGTCATCTGAACAGTTTGGGCCTTGCAGTCAATTGGACCAAGAGCTCACTACAGCCCAGTCAGACAATTTCCTTCCTTGGAATAGAACTAGACTCAGTGGCAATGACGGTTCAGCTTATCTACACAGCGCGCGCCGTGTGCAGCGACTAGCCGCGTCATTTCAGATGAACAGCCTCACACCTCTGAAGAAGTTTCAGAGAGTGCTAGGCTACATGGCCTCAGCCGCAGCAGTACTTCAACTGGGTTTACTGCGCATGCGCCCGCTTCAGCATTGGCTAAACACCCGCGCGTCTCGCCGGGCTTGGGCCACAGGCCGCCAGCCAATCAGAGTGACTCAGACCTGTATTTCAGCTCTGCAGCCCTGGACAGTGGCCGAGTGGTATCAGCGGGGAGTGATGATGGGAGCTGTATCTCGCCGAAAAGTCATCTCGACAGGCAGCGTCCAACACGGGTTGGGGCGCGGTCTCGCGAGGGCTCTCCGGTTTTTGGCCTATGGTCAGTTCAGGAAAAGCTCCTTCACATAAATTGTCTGGAAATGATACCGGTCGAGTGCGGCTCGTGCGCTTCCTCCCGATCATTCAGGGTCACCACGTCCTGGTCCGCTCGGACAACAGGTCTGTGGTATCCTATCTAAACCGTCAGGGCGGTGTCAGATCCAGGAACCTCTTCCATCTGACGAAACGCATACTGAGTTGGTCCCAGCGCCACCTGCGCTCGCTGAGGGCGACGCGCGTGCCAGGCCACCTGAACGACGGCCCAGACAGACTGTCCAGAGACAATATTCCCCCAGGGGAATGGTCCCTGCACGCTCAAACAGTCCAGGCGTTATGGCGCATATTCGGCAGAGCAGAGATAGACCTCTTTGCGTCAGAAGAGAACTCTCACTGCCCAATATTTTTCTCGAAGCGAGGGCAGCTGGCCCAGGACTGGCCCAACCGCCCGCTTTACGCCTTCCCTCCCGTCTCGCTATTGCCACAGGTAAAGCAGAGGATCAGGGAAGCGCGCCACTCGGTGCTCCTCATAGCCCAGCTGGGAGAATCAAACATGGTTCCCGGAGCTTACGCAGCTGTCACTGACAGCGGCGTGGCCCATCCCAGTGAGAGCAGATCTCCTCTCGCAAGCTCGCGGAACGATCTGGCATCCCCACCCAGAGCGCTGGGCGCTACAGCGTGGGTGATCAACGACTACCCGTCGCTTTGCCAGAAGGAGTAATAAACACCATCATACACGCTAGAGCCCCCTCCACGAGAAGACTCTATGCGTCAAAATGGTCTGTGTTTTCAAAATGGTGCACCGACAGAGACCTGGACCCACGGACATGTGGGGTGTCGCCGCTGCTCGTGTTTTTACAAGAGCTGCTGGATAAGGGCAGATCCCCATCCACGCTCAAAGTGTGCGTGGCGGCCGTCGCGGCATTCGCTGAACCCTGCACGGCCAGTCACAGGGTAAAAGCGAGCTGGTCATCCGCTTCCTCAGGGGAGCTAGAAGGATGAACCCTCCGCGCCCCATCGGTTCCTATCTGGGACCTTTCTATAGTTCTCGAAGCTATGAAAGCCCCCTTTCGAACCGCTTCAATCCGTGGATGTGAAACACCTCTCACTTAAAACGGTTTTCTAACTGCCCTATCATCAGTTAAGCGGGTGGGAGACCTTCACGCGCTATCTGTCAGCGCTGCGTGTCTTGAGTTTGGACCAAGTGACTCCAAGGTCATTTTAAAGCCTAGACACGGCTACGTCCCCAAGGTGGTCGGTACTCCTTTCAGAGCACAGATCATTTCCTTGTCGGCGCTACCAGCATCTGATAGCGACGCGGCGCCAATCTCCTTTGCCCAGTCAGAGCACTGAGATTGTATACTGCGCGCTCCGCATCTTTCAGAAGCTCCGAGCAGCTTTTCGTTTAGTTCGAGGGCGCACCAAAGGTCTCGCCGCCTCGAAACAGACACTGTCCAGATGGATAGTGGACGCTATTGCTGCCGCGTATGCATCAAAAGACCTACCATGCCCGCTAGGCATTAAGGCTCACTCCACTAGAGGCATGGCCTCCTCGTGGGCATGGTCCAGCGGGATTTCCATTCACGACATATGTGTGGCAGCGGGCTGGGCTTCCCCTCCACCTTTGTCAGATTTTACAATCTGGAAGTACCCGCTCTGCAGGCTAAACTGCTAGCGGTTTAATACGCTACAGCTCCCTGGTGAGCTGCATTAATGGGACACAGTCCACACAGACCGGCACCGCCGCTCTGTCTATGTGCTTATGTACTACACACACACTGGCCCGCACTCTTGCCGGCCAAATATTAATTCCCCACTCACAAGGGCTCCCCGGGTCCCCTTAATTCCCTGGGGGTCATGCAGTGGATGCTTGGCGCGCACGGCGTTGACAAAGGGTTCCCGTAGCGTAAGCTAGCTTACGCATATACTGAGAGAACCTCTCGTAAGAGAACGAATCGGTTACTAACGTAACCTCGGTTCTCTCTAGATGAGGGAACGAGTATTGCATAACCGGCCGTGCTTCGCGCCACGAGCGATTTTTCGCTTCATTCAATGAAAACCAGGGTTCCAGCCTACGAACTACGCTTATATGCACTCTAGTCACGCCCTTTTGGCGGGCTTTGATGCAGTGAGCGCGCGGACGCCTCTCATTGGATGCGAGTTCGCCCAAGCTCGTCTATAGGCTGCAGCAGTTGCCGCAGAGCAACCAATGAGCTCGCTAGCTAGCCCGCTCAAGGTCTGCAGCTGCTGCACTGCGTTGACAATGGATACAAAATTAAGGATAATTTTTTGGCTTCAATATCTCAGAAAAGATGAATCTTTCCAGTAGCGTAAGCTAGCTTACACAATACTCATTCCCTCATCTAGAGAGAACCGAGGTTACGTTAGTAACCGATTCATTTTTTCTCCACTCACTGTCAGTTAAAGGCAGCACTATAAACTGTGCAAGAAGTTAAAGACTGAATAGGTCAGGGGTGCCCAATACGTTGATCGCGATCTACCAGTCGATCGCAAAGGCAATGCTGGTAGATCGCACAAAATTTAAATGTATTTCGTAAAATTTTAATACAAATAAATATAATGTTTTTCCATATATTTGTTTCTGTCTGACTTGCACTTGATGAGTACATTTTGACCAGGCAAGATTTTTGTTTATTCAGTTGCCATGACAATTAGGTTCGCGCCTTCCAAGGGCTTCTTTTTCCAAGCGTGAAATTGCGAAGCTAGCAGTTTTTGAGGCTAGCTACCAGCAGCTAGTGCCCGGATTACACAAAACTGTGTGGACACCCCTGAAATAGGCTCTAAAAAGATGTGGTTGGAACTCAGTTTGCTAATTGTACATGGAAATAAAGAGTTCTGATATGAAAAACTAACTGAGACCTGCAACTCTAAGGTTCTGACATGCATATAACTGCATTGTTAAAATAAAACTTCTTCGTTGGAGTAAGCGATTCCTGAGAAAGACTGTTGATATTTGAACTCAACAGCTAAACAAACACACTCCTCCCTTCAGTGCTCCTTCAGAAGCTCCACCCCCAAATTCATGCTCGCACAATTGTGTTGTGTGGATCGGTCTGATCCACTTTGCTTATTTTCCCAGTTACAGAGCCAGGGCTGTGTACAAACAACTGATTTTATTTCAGCGCACACAGAGAACAGACAGCTAGCAGACCGTGAAGACATATTTGTGGAATTTGACAAAACGTGTACTGGATTAAAATGATTTACTCCACCTTTAAATGCTGGGAACTTTACAGTTCCACTTTTCACTCTTCTGCTGTCTTAACAAAGCAACTTACAACTGCTAAAATACAAAACATGTCACTCAATTTATAATGCTGCAGACCGGAAAATACTACTACTTATGTCTAGTGCAGTATACAGTGGATATAAAAAGTCTACACACCCCTGTTAAAATGCCAGGTTTTTGTGATGTAAAAGAATGAGACAAAGACAAATCATGCCAGAACTTTTTCCACTTTTAATGTGACCTATAATGTCAACAATTCAATTGAAAAACAAACTGAAATCTTTGTGGGGAAAAAAGAAAAACCTTACAATAAACTGTTTGCATAATTGTGCACACACCCTCTTATAACTGGGGATGTGGCTGTGTTCAGAATTAACCAATCACATTCAAATTCATGTTAAATAGAAGTCACTACACACCTGCCATCATTTAAAGTGACAAATCACTTTAAGTTCATAAATATATTTCAGCTGTTCTAGTTGGATTTTCCTGACATTTTCTTAGTTGCATCTCAGAGCAAAAGCCATGGTCCGCAGAGAGCTTCCAAAGCATCAGAGGGATCTCATTGTTGAAGGAGAAGGGTACAAAAGAATTTCCAAAGCATTAGATATACCATGGAACACAGTGAAGACAGTCATCATCAAGTGGAGAAAATATGGCACAACAGAGACATTACCAGGAACTGGACGTCCCTCCTAAATTTATGAAAAGATGAGAAGAAAACTGGTCATGGAGGCTTCCAAGAGGCCTACAGGAACATTAAAGGAACTGCAGGAATTCCTGGCAAGTACTGGCTGTGTGCTACATGTGACATCAATCTCCCATATTCTTCATATTAATGGGCTATGGGGTAGGGTGGCAAGACGTAAGCCTTTTCTTACAAAGAAAAACATCCAAGCCCGGCTGAAGTTTGCAAAAACAAACATCAAGTCTCCCAAAATCATGTGGGAAAATGTGTTATGGTCTGATGAAACCAAGGTTGAAATTTTTGGCCATAATTCCAAAAGGTATGTTTGGCACAAAAACAACACTGCACATCACCCAAAGAACACCATACCCACAGTGAAGTATGGTGGTGGCAGCATCGTGCTTTGGGGCTGTTTTTCTTCAGCTGGAATCAGGGCCTTAGTCAGGGTGGAGGGAATTATGCACAGTTCCAAATACCAGGCAATTTTAGCACAAAACCTTCAGGCATCCATTAGAAAGCTGAAGATGGAGAGGAAGTTCCCCTTTCAGCACGACAACGACCCACAGCACACATCCAAATCCACAAAAGCATGGCTTCACCAGAAGGCAAGGCAAGGCAAGGCAAGTTTATTTATATAGCACATTTCATACACAATGGTAATTCAAAGTGGAAGATTAACGTTTTGGAATGGCCCAGCCAGAGCCCAGACCTGAATCCACATCTGTGGGGTGATCTGAAGAGGGCTGCGCACAGGAGATGTCTTCGCAATCTGACAGATTTGGAGCGCTTTTGCAAAGAAGAGTGGGCAAATATTGCCACGTCAAGATGTGCCATGCTAATAGACTCCTACCCAAAAAGACTGAGTGCTGTAATAAAATCAAAAGGTGCTTCAACAAAGTATTAGTTTAAGGGTGTGCACACTTATACAACCAGGTTATTTTTTTTATTAAATTTTTTTCCTCAAAGATTTCAGTTTGTTTTTCAATTGAATTGTTCACGTTATAGGTCACATTAAAGATGGAAAAATTTCTGCCATGATTTATCTTGGTCTCATTCTTTTACATCATAAGAACCTGTCATTTTAACAGGGGTGTGTAGACATTTTATATCCACTGTATATTGGGTGGCCAGAGTTTCCAATTTTCCTTACACAGACCTGTATTTGTTTATCTTCTGAAATAGAGTGAATGAATTTCAATAAAAGTTAGAAAACAGAAAAATGTGATGTCTGGTTATGGCATGTCTTTGCATACTGCATAAATCTTTGGACTTTGCACATACCTCCACTTACCAATGTGACAAAATCATTATTTTATAGATCTACTATACATACTGTAACTAAGATATTGTACATATCTTTTATCGTGTGATATATATTATTTTCTCATATCATGCACTGTGATGCCAGCTAAATCTATCCAGAAAAATTTGGAGGAGGACGAAAAGGAGGAGGACTTTGAATCAAGCTTTGAGATTAATTTATTTTAAGATCAGGTCTTAAGGATTACCCTGTTGACTCTAGCCACAGTGGTATTCCTCAGGCATTTGTCCTGGATGTGAAAGTTTTCCTTCAACCCTGTCCTTGAATGACATTAAAATGGATCCACAATCTGGACACTGTCTCATTCAAACAGGATGACATTTAAAAGATAAGTGCACAGGCCCGTGTGATTGAAATTTGATCAGATCACTCCGTTCTCCTCCTGAAGAAAACAAGACTGAATTGTTTAGATCTCACTGTGCTGAGAACATCTCATATCGGTCATGAGAAATTATAATTGCATCGTAATCTGCAAAGGACAAAGTGTTTGTGATACAATAGGAAAGCTCATGATGGGGGTGTAGACCGAATCTTTCTACTCACCAGTAAAGGAGGCAGAGGAACAGCAGAAAGAGGCACACAGTCACAGAGAGTCCACTTGCCTCGACTCCAAACAATTTCAGAAAGCCACCGAAGAGCTCCATGATGAGACCTGTCACTCACACCAGTGGCTTCCTACACACAAAGGAGATAGTGCCATGAATGTGTTGGCAGGTGTTGCAGTAGATCAGATTCAATTCAGTGGCAAGCAGCATTCCCATTTGCTTCAGAAAAATAAAACAATCGAGCTCACTGAAAATACAGATGAAATACAACAACTATCAACATTATAAATTCCACAATATGGAATATAATTTGTGTCCAATTTGGTTTCATAAACATAAAAAACATTGCATCTTCTACAACAAAAAAAACTATATTTCTAAACTAAATATTAAATGAAAATACTTTCCTTGCACTGTGAATACATGATAGTGTACACAACTTATTCATTAATAAAAGAATATGCATTAATATTTTGGACTATAGTTTTGGCTACCATTCGCTTACACAGTATGGACCAAAATAGCTGAAATATTCTTGTAAAAATCTTCTTGGATGGCATGAGGTCAGAGTTGGGAGGGTTATACTAAAATTATTATCAAGAATATGATTTTTACCCTAATATCAAAGGTCTTACTAGAAAAAAGAAATTATGATCTAACGTGAATTTTCTTGATAAAAAAATATGATCGTGTCTGGTAACATGTGCATGTAAAATAGCTAGAAATAGCATTTTAGCTTAGCGTAAAGCTGACAATTTACACAAGCTTTATTTATATTTCTTCTGCTCCAAACTTACTTCAGACTTCTCTGTCTGCTTGTATGAATGTAACACATCATAAGAAAGTGTTTCACCGCTGTTCAAATGCACTTTGGATCACATCATTTATATGTATAAATGTTTTCCATCTGAAACGACTAAATATTAAATGAAACAAATGACAATAAAAAATAAGTAATCTCTTCAGTAATCAAAATACTTTTTGAATGTAACTGTATTCTAAATATCAATGATTTAAATTGTAACTGTAGTGGAATACAGTTACTTATATTTTGTATTTTAAATTCATAATCCCAATACATGTATTCCATTACTCCCCAACTCTGCATGAGGGTGAGTAAATGATGAGAGAATTTTAGTAATTTAGTAATTTTTGGGTGAACTATCGCTTTAAGGACTAACACGATTCTGATAGACCGACTTAAATATGACGTTGGCATTAATGGTACAGCTTTAGATTGGTTCACGTCTTACCTCTCAGACAGAATTCTGAGTATTAAGGCCCAGGAATACTTCATTTTTGTGAGTTCCGTATCAGATCGCGCCAGGCCGACCTCGTATGAACGAATAGGAATGTGTTCGATGCATGCGCATTACAACTGCTTTGTGACACACTTTTAGTACAGTCGAAGGCCAAACTTTTTATTTGTGGAGTACATCAAGGTTCTATACTGGGCCCAATATTATTTTCTCTATATATGTTACTTCTGGGTTTTATTTAAAAAAATATTTAATATTTAATATCACTGTTATGCTAATGATTCTCAGCTGTATGTCCCTCTTAGTTCTAATGTAAATTCTTATCTTTCTATTAATTGTCTTCAAATATTGTCTTTTGGCATCACTAGCAACCTAGCGACTCTATCTTCAAATATGTACCCCTTTGTTAAAAACCTGTGTGTGATTTTTGACTCAGACTTAAATTTTTAAAAACAAATTAATGCTGTGGTGAAAAGCTGCTTTTACCAACATAGATTACATAGAAAAATTTGCTCTCATTTAAAGACTTGGACTTTCATCTCATCCCGGCTTGAGTATTGTAATGTTTTGTATACGGGTCTTGTCAATCATCTTTACATCGCCTACAGTTAGTTCAGAATGCAGCCATGAAGATACTGACTGGAACTAGGAAGAAAGAAAGTATTACACCTGTTTTAGTCTCTCTTTACTAATTGCCAGTAAAATACAGGATTGATTTTGAGGTATTATTGTATGTTTTTAAAGCCATAAATGGCTTGGCACCACTTTGTCTCTTGGACCTCCTTATCCATCATTACTCCTCCAGGAGTCTCATATCTTATTGACAAACTTCTCCTACATATACCACGCTCTTGACTGAAGTCCAGAGGTGATCATGCTTTCCCTGTATTCGGCCCCAGATTATGGAATAATTTACCTTTGGACATTAGGTCAGCTCCATCTATTGAGATTTCTAAATCACTTCTTAAGACTTCACAGTATTCCTTGGCTTTTGAGTGATAGCGATTTGTTTTATTACTTGTCCATTTATCTTGTTTAATTTAATGTATATGTTCTTTGTTTTAATCATTTATGTACAGCACTTTGGTATACACGTGTTGTTTTTAAATGTGCTTTATAAATAAATTGACCTTGACCTTAAGGCACAGTTAAAAAAATGTATGAATGTCATTGCATAAGATAACAAAATATTAAGCCATGTAGCATTATTTTAAAGATAGCTCAAGCACACTTTTCACAAAAGATGTTTGTTTAAAATGATAGATAGATGTTACAAAAAGTCACAAGGTATGGAAATATGTTTTAGGGCCACCGTTAATTAAATTTTACGTCATATAGTGATATAAAATGTCCTATGGTCAGCTGTAAGTATGGCAGACATTATTTTTCTGATTTGTTAAACAGGCAATTTGAGAGGTTAGTGTTTCTGCTCTTTAGAGCACATCCCTCTCTAGACATGACATAATCTGTGGCTTTACAGTATGTCACAGAATATGAACAGCACCAGAGACGGCTGACCAAGACTAGATGTTTCAGGACATGGACCTGTGTTTAAGCAATGTAATATAAACATTTAACAGATATAGCTTATTCTCTGTAGGTAAAATGTGAGTTTAGACAAATACAACATGCTTATTTGCAAAACACTACTGTAAAAAGCTATAAAAATAGAGGAATTAAGACACATAAATGTCAACGACACTGATATGCATTAATAATTTTAACATAAATAAGAAAATGGAAAGTTAACTGTTATTCTTATGAACAACCATTGTGATTCCATTCAACTGGTGAATTTGTACATACTATGTGATTGTAAAGAAATTCATGTTCATGTTAAAATCCCGTGTAGCAATGTTGCACTGTTCAATTCAATACAATAGTACTGAGAAGAATCACTTCAATTGATATGGGAAGGTCTCAGTTATGTTACGGACAAGGAAATAAACTGGCAGAAAAAAAGACTGTCATCGGCTAAGAGTAATTTTATGGTTATGGTTGGTTATTGTCCAAAAGGCATGTTTTCTTCAGCCAGTACCTTTGACCTATTGTTTTGTAACAGACACCATTCAAGAATGTACGTCCGTAATAAAATGGTCATGACCATTTACACAAGTAATAATGTCTACGCTTATTTACGCGAAACTGTGTTGTTATATTATAATGACAGAAGGATTACTTGATCTTGATAGTAAACAGTATAAACAGTGTGCTTACCTTGTTCGTAAACAGAAGCTCACGCGTTGACGCTGAGGTGTTTTCGGGACATGTAGTTTTTATGCGTCTGAAAAAACTACAATTACTCACGAAATGGTCTGTGGTACTTGTAGTTTGCACAGATCGGAACTTCAACGTTACCTTCAAGGTTAAGGACTACACACATATATAACACGCACATTTATAGTATATAACATATAAGGACTTTTTTAATTTAAAGATTATTTGATACTACTAATAACTGTACAAATAATAATGATAATACTTATTGTTAATATTATATTAGCAGCAGTAGAAGTAGTAATAGTAGAAGTAGTAGTATTAAAACGATTAGTAATATAAAAATGTAGGCCTAGATTAAAAAAATTATAAATCATGGACAAAAGAAAGAAATAAAGAAATATTATTTACTAAATAAAACCAAATAGACAGTCATAAATACTGTATATCCCCCTATGTTATTGTCCTATTTTAATTTATTAAATTTGATTCATATAGCAGTTCTGATCGATAATTTTGTCATTATATTTTAAACATTGTTTTAAGGATTACATGTTTGCCTGACTCCATGACGAGCACTGTTTTAATTTGTTTGGCACTAGATGACAGATTATTAGTCACATCTGAAAATCTGTAATCCGATTCTGATGGATTTCATTCTGTGCAAATCCAGTGACATCACTGGACAGTCTCACATAGACACGATTCGTAGCACGCAGAATCATCCAACCTGTGACGAAATTGATGTCAATTTACATTTTAAATGGAATAATCAAATCTCACTGTTATTTTGTGCAATAATAGGCCTACAGTATATAACTCACACTGAACACATGATGCACAAAGGTTAAAGCAAACAGATTTCTTAGGGGAAAATTAAAATATTAAGAGATATTAGGCCTAATCAATATTGCATTGCATTTTTGTATATTCATACAGTTTGAAACAGGATCAGATTACAGTATAGCCTAAACGAGTTATTGTTGATAGTAAGTCCCATTCAATTCAATAACCTTTATTATAGTATAAATAGTACATTGATCTTCAGACTTAAGTTTATAAATGAATTGCTCCCATGTTAAACACAACGAAAACAATATCATAAAGAATACCATTACGAAACACAATAGCAGTACATTCTTGCACGATAAACATAAAACAATCCTATTTTAGAATAATGTTGCCCAATACATTTGGTTAAAGTGCAAAGTTACTATAGATAGTTTTACTACCTACAATACATTAAGCAGTTTAAACAAAATGGAGAAAGATTATGAAAGCCTCTTACATTGTTTGATACCCAATATCAATTTATATAATTTTTACAGCAGCAAACTTGTAAAATTAATGGACATTTATAGTTGCTATTCTTTAAAGTGCCTTGTAAATAATACCCTTCCCAAGTACTGGTAGGATATTCAAATCTGAAGACACCACGGCACCTTTTGTAAGGGAAAAATGTATGTACTATAAAAAAAAAATAAAAAGTAGGCCTACATTAATATATATATATATATATATATATATATATATATATATATATATATATATATATATATATATATATATATATATATATATATAATGTAGGCCTACTATATGAATTAGGTATATTTAACGTGATCGATTAGATCGGTGTTTGATTAGGCGGCCCCGTTCAGCACAATTGATAATCTCGTCGTTCGATTACCACGCAAAGTCTCTCCGCTCGCTCGCTCATTTCTCCCCATTGCAACTTTTGCAGTCACTCACTCACTCACTCACTCCACAGACATGAACACCACCAGCTGAAGACAACACCTGCAATCTGGCTCTGTTGGAGCCAAAACAGCCATCCAAACCCGTGGAGTTAAATTGCAGACAGCCTCTTTCATCACACCCTTTGGACCGATCATCAAACTGAAATTCTGGATGTAATGGTTTATAATTTTACCATTTCCTCTGCCCGCTGAACTGGGTTAGTAATGCAGGAGACAGCAGCGAATCTGTCCGCGGCTCAAGATGGCAGATTTTTATTGAGTTCTGAACAGTGCTGTCGCTTCATTTTTTGCCATGTATAACAGGAATCCTTGCACCGATGGCCCCTGTATACGAAGGTAAGATCTACAGCCCTCACGGGTGTGAAATTAATGTCAAACCTGCGCATATTTTACTGTCATTATTCACTCTTTCCGCAGTGAGACCGTCTGGTCCAGAGGTTTATTACCAATCTATTACTATTTAAGAGGATGCAATTGTTGCATTATTGTTATTTATGCAATATTGGGTCGATCAACTATTAGTTAGTTGTTGAATTCGTGCATCTTTATTGTGAATAAAAATGATAATGCGTTTTAAACAGCGAACCTCCCTCTGCTTCATCTCATATGCTGTCTCTCTCCAAATGTTTGTCCTTATAGACAGTCATTAAAAATATCACATTGTACACCCCATTGTTTTGTGTATATATGATCTTTCTTCGTATATAATAGTTTACACAACCTGACAAAGAGAAAAGTGATAATGAAGCCAACAGGCAAGATTGTAACATTACTAGTTACTTTTTGTATTTGCGCTCTCTACTATTTTATTGTTGTGCAATATTAATCTTATATAGATAGATAGACATTTTCTTTATGTTTGTATATAGTACTGCAGATAAAATTGACCTGTTTAGCCAATAGATAAAAAAGAAAAGTGGACATGAAGCAGACAGACATTGATGTCTGTCTGTAGATAAAACCTTATAATTGATACGTTAGTTGCTTTTTGCATTTGCAGTCACTATTGAAAAGTACAATATTAATGTTACACAGTGTATGCTATAATGGTTTGGTATATTTCATCAGACTAAATTAATACCGGTGGGTTTCATGTGGATACACTGCAGTATTATGGTGAATAATATTAGTGCATAAATAGACGAGGAAGAGCTATACATTAGTGCATCTATATCAGAGATTGAACTTTCTTAGCAGCATGGAATTTTTTACTCCGTAAGCTGTGAAATCGATTCATCAACACTGTTCTCTTGAGAGTGTCCTGGGGTCAAACACTTGAGGACGTGTCTCAGAACATCGTGAGCTGCCTTCCTAGACAGCATTTGTGGGGCAGTGTAGGCGGGTGCAGCGTCTCTGGTCATAATACTGTATATGCGTTGTCAAAAATATCGTCTATGTAGGCAGCTTACTAAGTTTTGAGATGCAGGCTTAGTCAGTTTCAGACTGTGAATGAATCATATTCAAAATGGTTTTAATTGAAAATTTGGATACATAACGTTGTGTACAAACATTCTGGTCCTTTGTACTCCCTAAAATGCCATGCTTGGACAGGTGTAGGAATTGAGTCGTCTACAAATTCAAATATTTATTACATGTACAGAAAATGACTGCTGTTGTGTGCATAGAATGATTGTGTTCAGCTTTTCCTGTCAATTCAGGATCATATCCTCGATTGATTACCCATGCTCCCTCTGCTGGTGACTGTGCAAAGACCCCAAACAAAGAGTGATAGATAGATAGATAGATAGATAGATAGATAGATAGATAGATAGATAGATAGATAGATAGATAGATAGATAGATAGAAAAGACAGAAGGATTGATAGATGATAGATAGATAGACAGACAGACAGATAGATACATAAGACAGACAGACAGACAAACAGACAGACAGACAGACAGACAGACAGACAGACAGATAGATAGATAGATAGATAGATAGATAGAAAAGACAGAAAGATTGATAGATAGATAGATAGATAGATAGATAGATAGATAGATAGATAGATAGATAGATAGATAGATAGATAGATAGATAGAAAAGACAGACAGACAGATAGATAGATAGATAGATAGATAGATAGATAGATAGATAGATAGATAGAAAAGACAGACAGATAGATAGATAGATAGATAGATAGATAGATAGATAGATAGATAGATAGAAAAGACAGAAAGAGTGATATAGAGATAGATGAGACAGACAGACAGACAGACAGACAGACAGACAGACAGACAGACAGATAGATAGATAGATAGATAGATAGATAGATAGATAGATAGATAGATGATAGAAAAGACAAAGATAGATAGATAGATAGATAGATAGATAGATAGATAGATAGATAGATAGATAGATAGATAGAAAAGACAGAAAGATAGATAGATAGATAGATAGATAGATAGATAGATAGATAGATAGATAGATAGATAGATAGATAGATAGATAGAAAAGACAGAAAGATTTATAGATGATAGACAGATAGATAGGTACATAGATAGATAGATAAATAGAAAAGACAGAAAGACTGATAGATGATAGATAGATAGATTGATAGACAGACAGACAGACAGACAGACAGACAGACAGACAGACAGATAGATAGATAGATAGATAGATAGATAGATAGATAGATAGATAGATAGAAAAGACAGAAAGTTTGATTGATAGATAGATAGATAGATAGATAGATAGATAGATAGATAGATAGACAGACAGATAGATAGATAGATAGATAGATAGATAGATAGATAGATAGATAGATGATAGAAAAGTCAGAAAGAGTGATAGATAGATTGATAGATAGAAAAGACAGAAAGATTGATAGATGATAGATAGATAGATTGATAGATAGATAGATAGACAGACAGACAGACAGACAGACAGACAGACAGACAGACAGATAGATAGATAGATAGATAGATAGATAGATAGATAGATAGATAGATAGATAGACAGATAGCTAGATAGAAAAGACAGAAAGATAGATAGATAGATAGATAGATAGATAGATAGATAGATAGATAGATAGATAGATAGATAGATAGATAGATAGATAGATAGATAGATGATAGAAAAGACAGAAATATTGATAGATAGATAGATAGACAGACAGACAGACAGACAGATAGATACATAGATATAGATAGATAGATAGATAGATAGATAGATAGATAGATAGATAGATAGATAGATAGATAGATAGATAGATAGATAGATAGATAGAAAAGACAGAAAGATTGATAGATGATAGATAGATAGACAGACAGAGAGACAGACAGATAGATACATAAGACAGACAGACAGACAGACAGACAGACAGACAGACAGACAGACAGACAGACAGACAGATAGATAGATAGATAGATAGATAGATAGATAGATAGATAGATAGATAGATAGATAGATAGATAGATGAGACAGACAGACAGACAAATAGATAGATAGATAGATAGATAGATAGATAGATAGATAGATAGATAGATAGATAGATAGATAGATAGATAGATAGAAAAGACAGACAGATAGATAGACAGACAGACAGACAGACAGACAGACAGACAGACAGACAGACAGACAGATAGATAGATAGATAGATAGATAGATAGATAGATAGATAGATAGATAGATAGATAGATAGATAGATAGATAGATAGATAAGACAGACAGACAGACAGACCGACAGATAGATAGATGGATCTGTGCAAACTGCATCTCCTGACCTAAGGAGACATTCACAGTGCCATGATCACAAACACAAAACCAACTAAGCTCATTTTAGAAACAATCTGGAGGACATGAACCCCATTATTTAGTCACATGTTGACACTCATTAGGTGTAAAAAGAAGCCAAAATTATACATGCCCTTTGGAGGTAGAAATTACAGTGTGCTGGTGGTTTCTCTTTCTCTAAGATTGGAATGGGAATGTGGGGCACGTCACACATTATTCTGTATTGTCCATATGTCTTGTGTGATTTTATGACGGTAATTGCATCGTTTTTACATATCAGATGGCTGGTAATACATAAATGTGTTTTTTAACTGTTTATCACTTTCACTACTTGACTCACTCTCAGTTTTGTTTCATTATTGATTCTCAAAATGTGAAAAATCGCCTGCATTCATTGTTACTTCACCTGTCTATCTCCTTTAAAGTGGTGATATTGACCTCGCTAACAATGAATAATTGTTTTTATTTGTTTCTTTTTGTGGTTTTCTTGGTCTGTTTGATCTACAGTACTCATCCTCCAATTGAACACACATTAAAACTTTCGATTTGAGTGGGTTTTATGATTATTGGTCATGCTTGTTTAGCATTTATTTATGGACTTCTTTGCTCATCTCATGCCTGTCAGATGTGTATTGTGTGTTGTTATAGGGATTGTTCTGTCATCATTCACTTCATGTTGTTCCAAACCCAAATTCGTTTCTTTCTTCTGTGAAACACAAAAGGAGATGCTAAGAATGTAAATGTTTGGGTGAACTATTTATTTAAGGCTCTTGCACTCTTTTCAAAACCAGGAGTAAAAGACCTTTCAGGTTTTGAATAAATATCTCTTTTAGTTCTCCAGTTTAGGGTACAAACTGTCCACAGAGACATTTGTATTGCCAGTCCATAGTTAGAGCTCTTTTTTGTTGCCTTTTCCCAAGCACTGATGTGTCTTTGTGGAGTGCTGTAGTGCAGGCCCAGCAGTCTGAATAATCTGGGGCCAGAGGAGTCTTGGCACCTGGCCCCGTAACCGACACTGAGATGCTGAGAAATGTCTGATATGAGGACCAGGACAACCTGTCTCTACAGCAGAAGGAAGCACATTTTTTGAAAAGCTGGAGCCGTAGAGACATCTTGAATCATACTTTGGTATTCTTGCTATTGGGATTTATTGTTTATTCTCTTTATATTTAGTGGTCATTAATTGTGTATGATAATTAAATGTTACTACAAGATTACTTAGATAAACTTTTTTCTTTCAAATAATGTGCACTGATAAATATTTCACAACAACACCAGGAACATGTATTAAGAATATCAAAAGGATATATTTACTTAAAATGTATGTAGCTGATTATCTTTTTTTCTACTAATTGCAGTTCACAGTGTGAGTTTGTACACTTAAACATATTGTGCTGGTTTTACTCAAATTGAGTAAACTGAGTATTTTAGACTTGACATGTAATGCCAACTCAAATATATCAATTGACAGGCATTTGTTTTACTTATAAAGGAAATCTTTATCTTGTTGGGGACTACCATTATCAAGTAATATTTACTGATTTTATCTGATAGGCTACACAGATTTTTTAAGTTAGTTAGACTTGATTTTCAAATGCATTTAATTTATATGCTAAGTTTACTAATATAACCTATTTATTATAAAAAGTGTAGTCAATAAGTGTTTCAAAAGAAATTCTAAAGATTTATTCATATTACAATGTTACAAATTCATTAAACATTTCAACAGCAAAACTTTGAAAATTATCCATGAAAAATAGAAAAACACAAAAACACACCTAGTGTGTATCAATTGAAAAGGTAGAAATGTATTGTCTGTTTGGGGTAATTCGTATTTAAGATGTAGAACGCTACATCCACTGCACTAAAAAAAAAAGGATTTTGCTGGTTGTTTAGCTTAATTAACTAAAATGAACTAAAGCAACACGATTCTAGAACATTTTGTCTGTTCTTGATTTCATTACAATTCTTTCCAATTAATTTGGTAAAAATGAAGTTTACTTAATCAATTTGAGTTAGGACTACATGAATATTATTTGTAGCATTGATGAAACTAGGCATGAGATTTCCATTTCCCAGCATGCTTTGCAGGTGACTGGATGGGTTGAGCAAATGTTGAAACTAAGTGTCATTTTATGCATTTTTGAGTAAGATAAGAATAGGAAGAGATTTGTTCATGTTTAATGTTGTGTTATATTGGCATTTAAAAGGATTGTTTGTTAGGCTTTTTGGAGTTACCATTGAGGTGAAGATTGGCATTTGTTCTTAGGATGTTTATGGACTCTCGCTCTCAGTGAAGTTTGATTTGAGTGCTGTTAAAGCAATTGCTATCAAACTAACAGGGCAACAGTTGCACTGTTGATACACATGCTCACCTGTTATATACACTAATAAAGTATATACATACATACATATATATAGATAGTTAATAAAATGAATTTAGTTGGACCAACAAAAGACAATTAATTAGATCTTATCTAGTTGGTCTAACTAAATGAATTTTAGTTTGTACAACTAGAATAAGTCAGTTCAAACCCAAATTTTTGTTTGGGAAAATATACATTTAATTGCATGGAAAAGTTTTCATCAATTTAATTAATGTAATAGTTTTTTTTTTTTTTTAGTGTGAGCCCCGCAGTGTATTTTGTTGAAGCGCTTCTCAGTGAATGACAACAAATACTTGAAAGCACTGATAGTTTTCTCCAAGGTGTGTATGGAAAAATGGCATCTTTTACACAGTGCAGGAAATCAGCCTCTGGTACCAACCTGTAAATCAGAAATGACTGTGTATCAATGCATTATCAATGTAACTAAGTTTAAAAACTTTAAGTACACATCTTTAGAAGCAGTAAAATCATTATAAATCTGACACAGTATTTATGACTTACTAGTGCTTCTAAAGTATTTAATATTTTCATGTATTTGTTAAAATTAGTTAACTATATTAAAGTAACAATTAACACTATTTTGGGTTAATGTACATTTATGAAATGCATTAATGTTAACCGTGGTTAAAATCGTTCACCCAAAATATTATAATTTATACAGCATGTGTACATGAGTCGTGGACATGTACAGAGCTCAGCAGATGGGTCAAGGGCAAGAAATGCATTTACTAATGTTAATAAATAGGCCTAGAACCTTATTGTAGTGTTACTGCATTTCCTTCTGAAGGCTTCCCTAAACGTCCTGGCATACTCACTGAGAAGTTCTTTTTTAATCTTCGCTCTGAGCCAAAAAGAATTTAGAAACAGCTGAGCAAAGGCGTACTGTTTGCGAACATACAACACATTTTTCAGGATATTGTTAGATCAAATGGCAGATTTGATGGTGGGGCATCATGCAACTGAGCGTGGGTATGTGTAAGTGCAAATGTGTATGTGTATTTAATCCTATGATTTTAGAAATGTCCTTGTTAACTTACGGGCTAAATGTCAGTGAAGCCTTTCCTTGTTCCTGTGAAGCTTGATCTGAAAATGTTCCTTCCAATCGTGTATCAAAGTTGAGTGCACAATATGGACCAGAAAAGCTATGTCAACTTGTTTGTCTAAAATAAAATGAGAACGTACAATTGTTCAATGTAAACTAAAAAAGTTTTTGTCTTGTTAAGAAAATTTGACTGCTATGACATTTAGATGTGTGATGTGAAATTATTTTATGTAAAGTTTCTTAAAGGAACAGTTCACCCCAAAATACAATTTTTAATTGAATCACTTACTTTTAGTATGAATCTTGATTAGTTATTATTTACGTTAACCTCATGCCATACTGAACTCATATGCTGTTATTTTTTCAACGAAACAAAACATGTTAATGTTCTTTAAATTACTTCTCTCCATACGATGTCAGGACATATTGGCCAGTCTGTCAACCACCAAAATTGGATTTCGCTGATATGATGATGTGTTGAAATGAAATCTGCCAATATGTTTTTGTAATTGTTAGCCTATATTGGATGTTCTTAGTTTTTTCTTCATGTGATGGGGCGGGCCAGACAGAGGCTTCAAGAGTCCAAATTTCTTTAAATTCCAGATGCATTCCAGGAGGGTTGCAGATTTGATTTGTAGCATGGAACTTTTAACTTTAAAGGCACTTTAACTTTGAGATACATCAGGGACTCTTATTTTGAAATATTTGCGCTACACTGCTTCCAGCTGCTCATTCAAACGAATAAGGGAAATCAAATGTGCACTCTTACAATAATATATGTTTTACAATAAACAATTAAAAGTAAACATTGTCATATTTCATCAACACTATATCATCATCATCAACATTTGATCTTTAGTGATCGCTTATCATACATTTCTGAAATGTCTTAATGATTGTGAACTGCTCTGCAACAGCTGAAAACACTCACAAGCCCCTCATGCTTGGAGAAAATACAACAGTGATGTGTTTTAACTTTGAAGGACGCAGTGCGTGCATTTATTTAATCACATCATATTTTATTTAACCTTTATTTAACCAGAAAAAACTCTTGAGATTACAAATCTCTTTTTCAAGAGCGTCCTGGCCAAGATATTATATTAACAAGTAATTTTACAGTTACAAACAGACAACATAAAACAATTAAAAAGTAAAAAAATACAATGAAAAAAAGAACAACTCTAGTTAAAAACATTGACAGGACAAAGTCTCAATCAGTCTCAAAAGCTTTCATCAATGACTTAAAACCCCTTAGTGAGATACATTTCTGTCATTTTTAGGCTACCTTGTAAGGCATTCCAAGCCGATGGAGCAGAGTACATAAAAGCCCATTTGCCAAGATTAGTTTTAGCATTAGGGACATTTAGTAAAATAAGGTCCTGTGACCGAAGTGAATAACGGTTACTCTTTACAAAAATGCACAAATAAGATGGGAGAAACCCCAAAATGGTTTTATAGATAAAAACATGCCAGTGACTGAGCCTATGGGTGTCTAAAGAAGGCCAGCCAACCCTTTCATATAAAGTGCAATGACGAGTAACAATTTTGCAGTTTAGAATCAATTTCAATGCTCCATGGTTAAGATCATAATCCTTTGAAGTTTGATAATCACATTAGGTCATATTATGATTCCTGTCTTTCTGCTTCCAAATTTAAGACCTCTCTAAATGATAATTAAGACTTGTTTGTTTATCATTTAAGATAATTTTGGATAACTGAATTTAAGACTTTATAAGTATCCACGGAAACCCTGGTAACGGCTTACATGATTTCTTTCATGTCTGCATTTCTAAACCATTGACACAAACACACACGAACATATTGAACATATTATTAATCCAAATGACAGAGAAACAAACAGCTATATCAATGAGTTCACAACTAAAGCTCCTTGGCTGAATTCATATAAAATTCAAGCAAAATGATATTGCTTACAACTCAAGTGGCAGGTAATCAGACTAGCATTAACAAATATACTTACAATACATGGCTCATAAATTTATGAATCTGCTCATTTAACAAGCATTTTTCCTCAACATACCTTGACATAAGAAATGTAACCGAGCGTTCGTCTAAAAACACTTGTAATAAAATAAGAAACGGAGACAAGTTAAAGTTTGAATAGATCTTCTCCAGCATTTATTTGATGCAGCACGTTGCAACTCTCGACTGAACTGCCTGCTAGGGATGGGTGATACCACTTATTTTCTTTTCGATCCGATACCAATAATTTAAAATGCAATATTGTCGATACCAATATGGTACTTCTATTAAATTGATTTCTTGGGATAAACTGGGTAATTTAAAATTTTATTTGATTATTTATATATGATATAATATTGAAGTGTTTTTTGTTTTGTTTTGTTTTTTACATTTGTGAGCCTTAACAGAAAATTATTAGACTTCTGTTTTGTTTACTCTTACAAAAAACTATAGTTTAATCATGAAATTTAGTTAAACCATGGTTACCACACAATTAACCAACAATATTACTGTAGTAAAACCATGTTTTCAGTGTTAGAATTTGTATTTTTGATTGATCTTTCTGATAAAAAGTCTGATAAAAATACTTTAGGATCCATCCACCCATCCCTAGTGCCTGCCGCATATTTGGCGTGGATGCATTTCCAACCTGTCTACGGCAAGCCTCGATGGAAACACACACACACACACACTGGACGAATTCCAATCAAAAGTGAGCATCCCTATGCCCTACTCACTACAAAGGACAAAGCTCTTGATGTGGGCTCTCTAAAGAGAGCATGACATTACAGTTTGAATGCACCCTTCACTAAAAGTCCTGTAAAAGGTCCCTTTGTGAAAAAATTAACTTTCTTTCTTTTGTTAGAATGACTCTTCAAGTGGTATCCCCTTCCCGAAGTGCCCTTCAAGGGTACAAAAATGCCGCTTGGAAAACGCCCACTGTGCCAATCACTTAGCGTTACAGCAATAAACTCTTTTACAGTAATAAATGCAGCTTCATATGTTAAAACTTTCAGATGTCTTTAGAATCATACATATCTCATGGCGTAGTCTACCGTAGAGATGTGTTTCCAGCTGTTTAAACCAAAATGCATAATTCAAAATCAACAGTCAAATCTTTTAAGTAAATGTAACTTAAATACTATATCGAAAATCCACATGCCTATAAAGCCTTGTAGTGATTGCTTGAGATAATACATACAATATTTAACCATAAAAAGTATGTTTGCAACTAATGATATTAAGTAGGTTGTTTAACGTATCAAAGTAAATTAACAAATATAGATACATTTGTTGAAAATATTCTCTTTTTTTTGTTACAATTATAACTCAACTGATTCGTTTTTCCCAGTGCATTGTTGGCCCCTTGATTGAGAGGAAATGCTGCTTTTTCGAGGACACAAACCATTGACACTCCACTCTTCATTTGGCAGACACACAAAAGCTTATTCTCATCTACATTTGAAAACCACAATGGCTGTGCATGTCACTGCTCACTCTCAGAAATGCACATTTCCAGTGCATTATCCTCACTAAAGTCCTAAAGGAAATGTTGCTTGACTGTGGGTCAATGAATGGAGCACAGACTTGCAGAATGTGACTATGCTGTCCACATCTTATGCTCCTTTGAAGCCTGAGGGACATTTGAGCTCTCAGAACTTCAGTGGGGAAATGGCTCACATGGTGCTCTTGTACCGAAGGGAGCAGAATTGTGGGATATGGGGGTTGGTTAGTAAAAGGGGTCTTTACTGACTGAAACCAAAAGTGTAGAGGAAAGACTGGGTCCTGTATTCCTGATGTAGACTTTTCTCTTTGAAATCAAAAACAGTTCTCTGTTATATTTCCTATTGGATCTAGAAGTTTTGGTGGGACACATCGAAGGACTCATTCCATTTGTATAATTGCTAATAGGCTTCAATTATGTCACAGTCATGAACCTACTTGATAGTTAGTTGGCGGTGGTTAGGGTTGCAGTGGTATACCTGTTTCACGGTATACCACTGTATGAAAATTGATGGTTTTCATACCATGTACATTTGTCATCCATGGTGTTGAGAAATAAATTACCAGCTCGCGATCATGATCTGCTCTTCTCTATGGCGCGCGCATGCAACAACCGAACTTCACTTGAGCGCCGACCTCAAAACTGATGTGACCAATTTAAATTCTAGTGAGACCTTTCTAGTTTAATGCGTTACGGAGGAAGTCAAGTCGAACCTCTCAAACAGTAGGTAGACCTGACATGCTGAACAGCACTGAGGCGGAAAAGAGCAACACTGTGCTATGCAAAAATGTATTGCATATAATCACCTTTACAAATTTGTAACTGTTATATTTTGACAAAATGTTATAGTTTCATATGAAATAATCTAAAGGTAGAATCTATTAGAACTAATTTTATATCAACAGTGGCAGTTGTAGTTAAGTTTCAAGATGTGTTTCAGCTAATATTTATTTTTCATAAATACATTAATTTATTTTTATTATTACTATTATTTAAGACTAGCACACTGACCTAACCATGGTAATGAGGAGCCTTTCCTTCTGTGTAATATGTGTATTCTGTTTGAAATTAGGAAACAGACAGGATAATAATGGGCTCATATAATAAATATGCTCTTCAGTTTTTAAAAGGGGGAGAGAAAACTTCCTGTCGCTTTTGTTGTTGACGTCAACAACAAAAATAATGATACTTGATGCATGTCCTTGTAATTGAAAACCATGAACAAAACCATGCAACATAAAAGGAAATGCGACCCAGGATATATTAAATACAGGTTACGTTTTTACTATTGTGGGTCGACACTTGATTTCCAATGTAAAATCTGTCCTGAAGCAAAACCAGTTGAGAACCACTGAGATAAAGCTACAGACAGGAGCAGTATATGTTAACTGTTAATAATCATGGGACATTACTTTAAAAGCGCACACAGGTGATGTTATTTTTTATTTAGTAGTTCATTTAACATGTAAACTAACATGATTTAGTTATATAACATGTTTTATTTACATGCTTTTTTTATCATGTCAATAATTTGGTTTATTATTATAATTCTGTTAGCTTTCTTATTTATTTTCAAAAGGTTGACTTTTTTAAACCCTCTGTTATCACTCCTTTAAGGGTCATTGTAACTGATAATAATAATTGTGTAATACCGTATACCATGATACCGTGAAACCGTGATATTTTCTGAGACAGTTATCGTACCATGAAAATCTCATACCGTTGCAACTCTAGCGGTGGTATTAGAGGGAGAGGCATTCTATTTTTAAGAGAGCATTTTATAGAACAAAAATCTGTCTATTGCAAGATGTCAACAATGTTTTGGTGCTCAATGGAAGAGAAAGTCTCTACTTTTAAAATTTCAATGCATTTATTTGTTAAAAGTACAAAAAAAAATTACATTTGAGAGTACACTAGCACACTGTAAAGATGGTTCTAATTTAATAGGCATGGGGTTAAAGCCACAATTTGTTTTTCAACAAACACGTTTGTTTTGTTATTTCATTTCTGCTATGTACCTCCCCTTTTTGGGCATGACCTAGGAATGATAAAATTATGGGATATTATTATTTTGTAATACATTTGTAATTTGCCTGCATATAATACTCAGAACTTGTGTTGACTTATGTAATAATTTGTTATGTAACTTTATTTCCTAGTTTCTATGACTAATTTGCATTTTTCTATTTGTGAACATCTTGGCTTGAAACTATTTGGCCCCTATAAGGTTGCAAGGAGACAGTTGCCAATGATGTTTGCCCAAGAGTACTCGCCACACGCACTCTGCCGGGGTAGGTGAGTTCAGCATTGATTCACAGCCATGTGGAAAGAGGCATCCAGCTGCAAGCCTCTCCATTTATTTCATGGTGTGGCGTTCGGCCTATGCAGCACCAAGGGCATTTTTAGACAATGCAGAGTTTCATACCTTTCTATTATCCAGCAGCACTGATGCATTCTTGGATATGTGGTGTGTTTACTTCATAAACAAAAGGTTTGCATTTAGTTGCCAGGCTATGCCAACATACTGTCATTGAAAATTCTTGTTTCTAAACAAACAAGTGATTTGTTTTGTGATTTTCTCCCTTTTTCTCCCCAATTTGGTATGCCCAATTCCCAATGTGCTCTAAGTCCTCATGGTGGCCTAGTGACTCGCCTCAATCAGGGTGGTGGAGGACAAATCTCAGTTGCCTCCGTGTCTGAGACCGTCAATCCCTGCATCTTATCACGTGGCTTTTGAGTGCGTTACCACGGAGACGTAGCGCGGGTGGAGGCTTCACGCTATTGTCAGCGGCATCCATGCACAACTCACCACGCGCACCACCAACAGACCTTTTTTGACTCATTTCCCCCCTGTCTTGTGGATTTGCTTTTTTTTTCTTAAGGGCTGCGGGTCCAACTGGCATGTTTCCTTTGATCAGATATGAGAGGATCAGTTCACGCTAGGGTTTCTCCTGGCTGCATTCTTCCACCAACAATGAGAACAGAAAGGTGGGCTTTTTCACAGCCACTGAATTTAAGGCACTGTAATCACATGGCAATTACTCTTTCATGAAGGGCTCCATTCATTTCGCCTTCACACCTATGGTTACCGGCACCAGGGTTCATATCAGCAGCCACTGACTGATGGAGTTCAGCTGTTATTGTGCAATGCTATCCTGCTAATTCATATACCTCAGGGCTACAGTTATTATAGAAATAGCTTACCCAAAAATAAAGATTCTGTCATCATTTTCTCCCTTACTGGGAAAGTAAGTGATGACATTCTTTTTTCCCTGTGGATTCAAAACAAGATGTTAGACAAAATGTGAGCCTCGGTCACCATTCATTTTATTTGCATCGTTTTTCCATACAATGAAAGTATATGGTGACTCATGAGGCTAATATTCTGCCTTACATCAACTTTTGCGTTCCTCAGAAGACAGAAGGTCATACAGATTTGGAACAAAATGATAGCGAGTAAGTGGTAACACAAGTTTCAGTTATCCCTTAAATTCTTCTTAAACTATCCCTTAAATTCTTGTCAAACAGAGATTAATTGGTAGGTGGCATAGGGATATTTTTTTAAACATATTTAGCTACTGCATGTAAATGCAAGGTGATGTTGTTTCTTTGCAGTCCCCATCTGCCTGTTTTTGTGTGTACATGTACAGATTTTCCATCTAAAGATGTGTTTTTTTTTTTGGTAAGGTGGGTGACTGAGCATGAGCACACATGGATGAAACTGGGAGTTAAATTGGCTCAATGCATTTAGTCTTTCAGCAAGCTCTCCCCCAGCCCCGCTCCTCATTCTGCCCATGTTATGCCAGTTTGTTGGAAGCACATTGTATATGCTCTACATAATCCTGTTGTTGTTGAGAAATCCTCATGATTTAAACCATTTGGCATGCCAAGGCCCAGCTCAGTCTGGCTGCTTTATTAGGATATAATGTACAATCCAAACTTGATGTGATGGATTAGCTTTGTCACTACCCTGAAATACCTCACGGACAGAACCCAAATGTTATAGCATGAAGAAGCCCAAGTTCAAGGTTGAAATAGATCATTTGTAGATTTAATTGCTGTAAGTGGGGTGCCACCTCTGTTCTTTTGGCATTTTCAGAAAAATGTTACATGCTGGATTCAAACTTGTTTTGCCCATGTGAGCATGTACTCTATGTAATCAGTAGGCTCTGACTCAGACTTCCTTTTTAAGCATTGCTTGGAGCTGAAGTAGTCAGAATACTAGAGAAGGACCTGAGAGAGATCGAGATATTGTCAATAAAGCAGTCTCTACAGTTACTCAATGCAGGGCTCTTTAATGGTTGGTTGCTGCCCACCTTCTCATTCTCATGTTTTTGTGTTCCATATGTATTGAAAGCACTCTAGGGATGGGGAGGATTCTTGACCAGTCAACAACTGAGTAATTGATAAGTGAGTTTAACTAGTTTATATTAATTTATTTTTTAAGTGGTTGTGCAGCCTCTTTAAAGTGGACTGACAGTTTGCTAAACCTTCTCTGAGAATTAGCATCTTTAAGTACAACCCCTTTTAAAGCACGGCCGCTACAATCATCAGAGTGTACTATGATCATTTTTGCAATAAAGGGTTGATATTTAGCCTGTTTATTTGTTAAATATCTCCCAAAGGGCTGTTCGTTCTTGCTTTCAGTTTTAAAAATTTTAAATGTTCATCTATGCCCACATTCAGGTGGGTGTCTTTGGTCATTGTGTCATGTCTCAATGAGCAGGTTTACATGAACACCATTATGCTAATAACTATGAAACATTACATGAGATTTTAAATCATCTGGTTATTGTTTGCTTTTAACATTAAAATGTGAAAAGGCATGCACACAACACTTGCACACTTTGGGTAAGCTGGTAAGAATCCTGTTAAGGTTTATCCACGCAACACGAAATCAGGGTAATTAGGCAAAACTCTTGATTTTTACCGTTTATGACCTTACCCTGATAAATGAAAGCCATTTACATGACCACACAAATTGTCATCTTATTAAACACACTTACTGTTATTTCAGCATCGCATGCCATGAGCATAGTCTAGTTAGATGCTGTTTCAAGTTATAAATAGTAGCTTACGTTTTTTTTTTTTATTCGCTTTGGTACTAAGTGCTACATTTTCAAAACCCTTACTACAAAACTCCAAACTGATCACACTAGTTATTCTTTCAAAACCTGATCTTATGCTTTCATTACAGTTATACATATTTTCTTTCCACTTAATCATTGTTTCAAAACACAGGATTATTGTAACATGTAATGAGAACATTTGGTTTAATCAGTAAAACCCATAATAAAAACATATTTAAACAACAAGTAAAATATGATAAAAAAAAAAAAACACATCAGAAGTCATTCATGCTGAAACAAAACATTTTACAGTATTTTTCAAACAATATTATGGTTGCATTGTGAAACATTATAATTGTAAACACTTTACTGTAAATAGAGATAATCTCAAATACACTATACATTAATTAACATCACGGCTGTCTTCAACATTTGGCTATACATTTTCATCAACATCACAATGAGTATCCTCGTTGTTCATTTACCTTGGGAAAAAACTTCTGGCATGACTAATCCAGGATTGACATTACTCTGCAGTGATGTCATTGCAAGCCTCATCCATGGTGAGAAGGAGGGTGACATGCTCATGGGGATGGCGATTATACACCTTCCACCTCCATGTAGAGAAGAATTCCTCAATTGGGTTGAGGAAAAGGGAGTATGTTGATAGATATAGGGTCATGAACCAAGGATGAGCCTGAAACCATTCCCGATCCAGCTCTGCATGAAGGAAACTGACATTGTCCCACACAGTAACATAGCTGACATCTTCACCCTCACAGGCATGTTCAAGTTGATTTAGAAAAGCTATCAGGTGTTCAGTGTTGTATGACCCAAAAACTGGTCTACGGCCTACCACACCATCTTCACATATGCCCACTGTCAATAAGGTTACGTCCGCGGCGTCTGGTTTTTGCAAGACTGAAACCTGCCACATCAACAAAAATATACTTGTGATGATTCACAGCAGCATCCAGCACCATCCCCCTCTAAAAAGATAATTTGGTTAGCTCTTTTACAAAGAATAGTTGACATTGTTAGCCTGTAGTACAGTACTGTAAATAGCATGAGTATAACACACGTAAAAACTGAACATTCAGTACACCACATAGCGCTGTTCCTGAACATGCAGTCGTTTCACTGGGGTATGATTTCTCTCAAAAGGCACCAGGTAACTTTCATAGAAACCCGGTGCTTCTTCAAAAGGCAGGTGATAGTCGGAAGGCTGATTGATGCCACATTGGCAAAGGTGTCTTTGCTCTCCTCGATAAGCTGCTTTATGTCAGACAGCCGTATGTCATTCCTTGGCCTGACCGTTTCCACCACAGCCAACTCCTAGTGGTCAGTCAGTACACGTGTGTGATCTCCACCACGTTGTCTCCTGTCAATTCTGAGAGTAAAACAGAGTATGCTGTCAATATTTGACAGTACTATAAATGAAAAAAAAATTTGACAATTACATTTTGTTCACCAATCGATACAGTAATGCATTTACTTTACTGTAAACGTAAAGTGAATAGTTAGCAGACTTACCGGTTTTCTTGGCGAAATGTTCTGATGATGGAGCTGACTGTTGACCTTTGTAGGTTGACCTGTTGCACCTCTTTCTTGAGGCCCATGCCCACCTCTTTTTCGAGGCCCATGCCCACCTTTTTGTTGTGGCCCAGGCCCACCTCTTTCTTGAGGCATGGCCCATGTTCACCTTTTTTTTGATGCCCATGCTCACCTTTTTTTCGATGCCCATGCTCACCTTTTTGATGTGGCCCAGGCCCACCTCTTTCTTGAGGCCCATGCCCACCTCTTTGGTGGGATCCATGTCTACCTCTTTGATCCCTCTGCAGGTTTTCTCTCTCTTGCAGTCTATCCTGCTCTATGTTTGCACATTGCAAATGCTCACATACAGTTCTACTTATATGGTATCCAATTGTGATCACAAGGTGAAAGCATTTATGATCAATCCTGATTGAAAGCTCTTACAGCAATTACTGTAGTTTTACCTTACCGACACACAATGATCAGACCAGTTGAAAATCTATTGATATACAAATTGATTAATAGATTAACCAATAAAATCAGTTGGATTAAATGATAGACAAATGTATTAAACTTAATGAGAAGAGATGCAAATGAAACATTTGATAGATAGCATTATGAAAGACTGAATGAAAAGTTTGTAGATGAAACACTTATCATGTGTAGTGAAAAGGATACTTTGTGATTTTGAGTATTGCATTAACATAATTGAAAATATAATGAAATGTTTGAAAAAGTGAATTTTTGATGATCTGTTGTGAGATTAGTACAGAGAGTTTTGAAAATGTACCACTTCTTTGTGAAAATAGTACCAAAGCAATTAAAAAAAAAAACAAAACATTAAAAATACTCAATGTGACACAATGACTAGTCTGTTTTGAAAATATGCAGCTTTACACATTCCTAGTAGGTTCTAGTCAACCCAGCACAGCCCTGATATCAACAATGAACTTGTTTAAGCCTGTCTTAACTTATAAAGGATCTATTCTTGCTTCATTTTTCTTTTTTGATTTGTCATTCTCTTTGAATTTGAAGAATTTTTTGGTGTGCAGTGAAGGTTGCAACAGTTTTGGAGATAAGAGATAGGCTTTAGTTCACTGGTGTGTGAAGTAGGCTATGGATTTCAGTCTATACACACTCGTTTACCACCTTCTGAACTGACCGATCATTCAACACATACTCGAGAGAAAGGCAGACAGAGAAAGGGAGGGTGTTGAGAGAGTCAGTATCTTCCATCATTTCTATCCAATCCTCTGCTGGGGTGCATCTTGTAGGGCAGATAACTCGAAGGTTAATAATTGAAAGGGTGCTGGTGGGTTGTTGGCAGGGTGTAGTTGTGTGTAGTCTGTTACCTTTGTGTGTGTGAGAAGCTCTCCCCTCTATCAAGATCAGTGACACGTACAGGCCTGCCCTCCCCTCTGCATATCCCATGACTGGTCAGGGCAGCTGTACGCTCAAGTGGAGCCTAGAAATTCTCTCACTCCTCCCCTTCTCTGTCTCTCGCTTTGTTTCCAAGAAAGGCCAAGTACTGACCTTTTGCTATGAAAGCATGGCCTTTGCCGTTTCAGGGATTGTTGTTGTTACCGTGCAAAATTATGACCACGAACAGAAGACATAGCAAGCACAAGGGGGATGGAGGTCGAGGGTTCTACAGTAATGGATCAGTCCAGGCGACTGTAATATGCTCTGTTTGCTCTGTCCACCTTGGAAGCTCATACAACATGTAGAATTGGGTGGATACCAAGCATCAACACTGAGACTAGGGCTATGGAGTTAAATTTCATCTCTGATGTAGACTTCAGTAGCAAAATGTAGCGTTAGAGTTAAGTTCAATTCATTTCCTGAGGCAGTTAAAACATTTTATTGAATCAACCGATAACTCTGATTCAATTATTAATTTGCATCTGCATTAAAAAAATGTTCACTGAAGTCTATGAGTGGCATTTTTAAATCACAAAGAAATTAGAGCTGTCAAAATTTGCACGTTAAGCATACGATACATTTAATTAATTACAATTGAATGTTTAACGCATTAATTGATCTTAATCGCGATTATTGCATTTACCAATATTTCACATTAGATTCTGACATTTTATTCAGCTCCATGTGTGTGCTGAACACTGGTTGGAGGAAGGCGGAACCTTTGTGTTGTGTCCGTAGTCAATTACACTGACGCACACAGCATAACACACACTCAACAGCAATTCTGTGTCAATAATCAAGTAATAGAGAAAGAACCTCTTAACTGAATCGTTTTGTAAAAAAACCTAGATGAGACTATTAATGAGCTGCATTTACACGACACGCTGGAGTGAAGGACCATTATTTAACAGCATCATGTTCCAAACAATTCGGATGAAGTGTCATTACGTGAACAGTGCCAGCGCTAAAAGCAAAACAAGACATTATCTGCAAGCGCTTTTCATGTGGAGTTCAAAGCAGCAAATCATGTAAATGTGGCTGCATGATTGCTGTAGCAAAGTGGATAGCCACAATTAATATTGTGGAGGATGAGGCTTTAAAAGATTTGATGCCCATTGCAATGAAAATGTGAACTACAAGGACTAGATATTTCAACCTACCACTTAGACTTTTAAAAACATTTAATTGGTTGAGTTGGTGCTCTTTTAGTGCATTCCTACTGTGGAATGCTTTGTTTGGAAAATATTCATAAAACAGTATTTTTTTTTCATTTCTTTTGTAAGAAGGAACTAAATGCATTTTGACTGGAAAATACGTATATATTGAGTCCAATTTCATCCCTTTCAAAATCTGTGATTAATCGTGATTAACTATAAAAAAATCATCCGATTAATCACAATTAAATATTTTAATTGGTTCATATAAATTAAATTGATTAAAAATCATTCATCTTTGTTTACATTAAAAGCTGTGTAGAAAACATGCTTTGATAATTTATAGATTGATTTTTACTGTATTTTACCTTCTAAATGACTGCAGTGGCCATTTGGTGTTAAATGGTTTCTCTGTCCGTTTTAAGCCATTTCCGAGCAAATACATAATTATAGAGATTGAATGCTGATCCTGTTCTATAGCCCTGCTCTTCACAAGCCTGTGCTCATAATCAAACATGTTTTGGAAACAGTTCTGCATCTTGCTCATTGGCTGCTAGGAAGACTGATCGAGTCTAACTGGTTCCTTAACACTTTGTGTGATCTGATCCGGAGAGATCTGTTTTAATGTGTGTTTGTAAATGTGCCTGTCTGTCTATCTGAGAATATCAGGAAGGGTACTTCTCTGTGTGTTTGCCAGAGCATGAAATACATTACATAACCTGTCATTTGATATACATATTAGTGGTAATGGATTTCACAGTGGTACAGAGACACCCATATAACAAATGCAAAATGCCACACAAGAAAATTATACTGTATGAGACAGAACACATTATTTTCTTTGAATTCTATCTTGGCTGTCTGTGTCCTCTCAGACAGACAGACAGACAAACAGACAGACAGACAGTTAGTTAGTTAGTATATTAGGGGACACAACAGCTCACCACTATATGTATGTGTATGTATGTGTATTTTAGGTTAAGTTAATTAAACAAAACATGGCAAAACAGAATGGCTCTGGCTTTAATCATTTAATTTGTCTTTTATAAAGTTTAAGGGAATAGAAATGTGTGGCCCGTGTAAAAACTCATTCATCATTTTATAGCCAAAACCAATTAATCTACCTAGACAGACTCTGATTGCTTATTGTTCTGCTCTGTGTGAGTGTGTGTGTGCTGTATGTGTTTCAGTTTTGTTCTTTTGTTCTGTCCAGGCCTGTAATTTCATTCTTCCTCCACAGAAAATGTCAATTAAATTGAATTGAATACTTTATAAATTAATTTTTCATTTGATATAATTTTCTCTTTATTTTGAACTTGACCAACATAGTCAAAGTAAAAATAAATAAATAAAAAATGCCACATTTCAGTCTGATGATGTGCACCAATTTACTTATTTTTCTTTTTATTATTATTGTTGTTATTATTATGATTATTATAACTTTCCTCAAGAAACTTAAAATCTTCTCAAAGCAATAAGTAAAATAACATATAAATAAAAAAAAATACATAAATAAAACACTTAATTAGGCTCTTTTTTTATTTTATTAACATTTTTGTATTCCCTTTTCTCCCAATTTTGAATGCCCAATTCACTACTTAGTAGGTCCTACTGGTGGCATGGTTACTCAGTTGCCTCTGCTTCTGAGACAGTCAATCTGCACATTTTATCACATGGCTCATTGTGCATGACACCGCTGAGACTCACTGCATGTGGAGGCTCATGCTACTCTTCGCGATCCACACACAACTTACCACACGCCCCATTGAGAGCGAGAATCCCTAATTGTGACCACAAGGAGGTTACCCCATGTGACTCTACCCTCCCTTGCAACCGGGCCAATTTGGTTGCTTAGGAGTCCTGGCTGGAGTCACTCAGCACACCCTGGATTTGAACTCGCGACTTCAGGGTTGGTAGTCAGCATCAATACTCGCTGAGCTACCCAGACCCCCCTTAATTAGGTTCTTTCTGTTTTTTGTAATCTCTATAAAGAAAATATAAAATATCTGAAGGAAAATATGGCTGGTTTGTTTCCCGATATCAAACATTCTAACATAATTTTATAAAGCATTTTTATGTATATTTAAAAACCCACTTGACATCAAGAGAAACCCGAATGAGTAATGGGTGTGATCTGCACTTTTTCTGTCACAGGAGCACAAATGAAGGGACTGGGATGACTTCAATACCCGCCCGCAATTCAGACTGTGTGTGCAACACTCGCACAAAACACAGCTGTGCGTGTTTGGATGGGAGGCATGCTTGGATGAATGTCATTGAATTTCATTGTAATTTTTGTCACGATCTATATATAAAAAAATAAAAGCTTTTTATTTAGTGACACATGTAGCTGTCAGTGAAAAACTGTGTTTCATTATTTCTATCATTCCCATGTGAAGCCCTGACCACTGATATATACGTACATGATATATACATGGATGTATCGACATACACAATGTACAGACCTTGCAAATTGCTGTTTTCTGCTCGGTATCACGTTTTCTAAATCCAAACCAATTCCACACTTTTTCCTTCATAATCTCCTCTCGATGATTATTAAATGAATTTGAGGAACGAGCAGTCCCTCCACCTTCCTCCATTTATCCAAAAGAGTGCGTACATGTTAGGTGCTGTACATATTTCTCATGTGTTACCGCGATAGAGACGATAATCCAAAATATATACCAGTTTATCATGTCTACCGGTATATCGCCCACCCCTATTGAGCACAAGTTATTTGAACTACTTTTATGGTATTTTTATTTTATTTTTTTAAGCTTGACAGCCCTTGGTCACTATTTGCTTTTATTGAATGAAAAAAAGCTTATCAAAAACATCTTTTGTCTATGTTTACACTGGCAGAACGTTGTTTTTCATACATCCGTAGGTGGTTTGGAATTCGATTAAAATCAGATTTGATCCAATCCGAGATATTTCATGTGTTTTTTTTTTTTGTCATATGCTGTGCGAGGCGGTTGTTCTACGTCAGGTTTTGCGGTGAGAACCGCAAAAAGAGCAATAAGGTATTGAATTAATGCCTTTACAAGGCACTTTGAATGTAATACAATAATGATGGCCTTGCAGTAGGATCGTTACAAACAAAATTTTCAATAAAAATTAATTCATAAGTGAGTTCAGCCTGTTTTATTATACATTTCAGTACAACAAAACTCCCACAGTGGAAGGTAAACAGGCCATAGAGATCATCACTTCTGAATGAATCACATCCATATGTCATTTATATGTTACAGGGCATGCAAAGCATTGCAAACCTCTTATTATAACACTGACATTTGCTTAACTTACCCAAAGAGACGCGCTAAGGTGCAGTAACCCAAACTGTTGCGAGAACCCACAATGCGATAAAGTATTGTATGTCACGCAAATACGGGACGCTTGAGCATTTTGAACATTTCATCACAGGACACGTGTCCTCGTCTCACCCTTCGACCTCTTTGTGATTTAATACGGGATACAAAGCCTTCAATGTGGGATGTTTTGCTCACTGTATGGGACATCGTAATTTCTGCCAAAATACAGGACACCCCCGCTACAAACATTGCATATGCCACCTCTCCCATTTTCAAGCCGTTGTCTTTGAAAAATGTTCATATTTGGATACTGCCCTCAAGAAAAGCATAATCAATGGGAAAACATCCATCCCTAAAACCTCATGCATGGTGAATATACGAAAGTTTGATGCATTACCATGACAACTAATGTGGACATGATAGCAAATGTGACAGTAGTCAAACAGAAAAAATCTGATCTTGCCACATATAACTTGCAGTTCGAACAGTAATTTATTGTTACATCAGTTGTTGTGACAAGAAGACATATACAGCGTTCCAAATGGCTAAAATTATGCCTTCACAGTGCACTTCGAAGAGAAAACAAATAATGATGACCACGAGAATAAAAAAAAAGCTTGAAAAGTTGTTCAGAATTTATATTACACCTTTCAGCCCTCTGACGGTGGAAGGGAAAGTCTATGAGAGATATAGGGCAAGGGATGATCTCTTCTGCATGGAATGTAGCCATATGTCATTTATATGTTACAGGACAGTCAAAGCAGTACAAACCTCTTTTAGAATAATATAGACACTGGCTTTACCCACCCAAAGAGATGCACTAACACACAATGGCCACGAGCAATAAGGTATTGAACATGCCTGAGTGTGACGCTTGAGCATTTTGAGCTCTTAAATACAGGACAGGGGGTCCTCTTCAAGAATCTCGCTGTCTGAGCCATTTCTGTTTTAATACATAGCACAAAGCCTTCAATAAGAGACGTTCTACTGCCTGCTAATATACAGGACATCATAATTTCAGGTCTTAGTCACAGGTGGGACAGATGAGGACATCAAGGCTAGAATTATGAAAGCAAGACATGCTTTCATCACTTTGAAGGCGGTATGGACCTCGACAGCCCTGTCCACAAGTAATAAACTACGGATCTTCAAAAGCAATGCCAAGTCTGTCCTTCTTTATGGTTCGGAGACCTGAAGAGTCACCGACACTTTGACCAACAACCTCCAAACTAAATAAAATCTGATAAAATCAGAAAGGTTGACTTGTGGAGGCGAGCAAATCAAGACCCTATCAACCAACAGATCGCAAGGTGTAAATAGAGGTGGATTGGACATACTTTGAGAAAGCCTGAAAAAGACATCACACGACAAGCTATACAATGGAACCCACAGGGAAAGAGATGGGTTGGTCGTCCGAAGACCATGTGGAGATGATCCTGCGAGGAGGAAATGTAGAAATGCGGACTATCGTGGGGTGAACTGGAGAATGTCGCCCAGAACAGAGTGCGCTGGAGGACTGTTGCAGAGGCCATGAGGAACTTAAGGGAATAAGCAAACATAATTTCAACCAAAAGACAGGATGTCCCAGCTAAAACAGGACAACCCTAGTAAACCCTAGTAGCAACTAGCAACAATTCAAACATTGCATATGCCATCTCTTCTTTTTTTATGCTGTTATCTATTATGAATGTGTTAATATTTGGATACTGCCCTCATGAAAAATATATACAATGGCAAAACATCCATTGTCCAACACTGATGGTGAACATACACAAGTTCGGATCTGTCCACAATTAACCTGCAGTTTGAACAAAGCCTTTGTGTTTGAACAACATGAGTAAATGATAACACAGTTTGCCAATATAAGTGAAATATTCTTTAAATGGGACATATTCTACCAATTTCCCCCCCTCAAGCCTGAATTTATTAGTCAAGGTTTGTTGCAGCAAAAACATTATTTATATTTTTTTTTTGTCTCTTGAGACATCACTCATTAATTAGTTTTACATGACCATTTTTCAACCTCCTTTCTGACCCTCAGAAAGAAATAGACAGGTTTTTTTTTTTTTTTTGCTACTGCACCTTTAAGACTTCTAAACTATTTAGAAGAATATTTGGTTTGGTTGATTGTGACTTCATAACTGTGACTATTTCTGAATGTCTCTGTTTTTGCAACTTAAAAATATATAGTCTGGGTATACTCTGTCCTCATCACATTTTATGTCAACAGAGGAAGGAAAATCCCATTTTCCATGACGTGTCCCCTTTAAGAGTCTGAAGGCTTTTCATTCATTCCAAGTAACTTTTGGCCGTAGGGTTATAAAGGTCGGCCACACACACAAACACACACATTCACTGACATACACACAGCCTTAACTGTGATGTATGTGCAGGAAGAAGCAGTCATAATGTATCCTGAAGAGTTCCCCTGCGAGAACTTAGGCTTATTAGTTGTGTCTGTTTATCTCTGTGTGGTATTCTCCAGAACAGTAATTTGTGTAAAGATTACACTTCACGGAAAGAACAAACTGAACCAGCGACTGACAGATGTTCAGAATTCCTTAAGTTACACTAAGGAAACAGAAGGTTCATTAACTGGTGAATTTTAGAGCCTTTTGTTTAAGACACATACAGTTGGTTCAGTGGAACCATGCAAATGTATTTTTATTTGACTTTGATAAAACTTTATTTCATTGCAATTTAAAACTGATATATTACAATCTCTTACTTTCTCATTTATCTTTTTTGGACATTGGCTCTTTGTGCAACAAGTGCTAAACTTTCTGCATTACTTCATATTAGAGTCAAAGGGAATAGCATACCTTGGTTCAAATGTCTCAGTACAACTCAACAGTACAACAGTTGAGTTGTACTGAGGACACCACTGGCATACAAATAAAACAATTATTGACTTCTCTCCTTGGATCATTCTGAGTTTGCATTTTTATTAGCAAATATTAAACTAATGCTGCAGATTCTATCTTCTTGCATCCTTGCTCTTAGTGGTGGTCAGTCTCTTTTTCCCCCAAAAGTATTATTAAACAATAACATATACTGTAGATTCTTGGCAATGTGAGATACCACATGTAATAAAGAATAACTTTAGTAAATGGGGCACCTCTATATGCCACATTTATCCTGAGTGTCACAACTGCAGGATGTGCTCTGTGCGTATGTGTGTGTGTGTGTATGTTGGCTATTCATGCCATGTGTGTATGTGTGCACTCTTGGTGTCTGAATTTTGTTTCATCTGTGTCTGGCTTGGCTCTGTGGTTAAATTCTGGCATGTAGCTTAGGTCCTTTCCTTTGAAGTGCTAACAGCATAGCAAAAACCTGCAAAACATATCTTCGCAAGCACACAACACACATATACAGACAGATGAGCAAATAGCTCATGGTTTGCAAATATACCTCAGAGATTCCAACCAAGAGTGCCAAATAAAATAAAACAAACCTTTAATCAACTTAATTCATGTATAATAAATTCACCTTGTCACAATTGTTTTTATCGTCAGTTTAGTGGGTGGCTGTATGACTGTATAGATATGGTGTCGTCTCTTGCTGTAGTAGTGTGATAACAGGACTGTACAATTTCTTCTTATCGGGCGCTTGTCCCTGTATGGTACTCTTTTTAGCTTAAATTCTCTTGAAGTGTAGACAGAGTCTGCTGCTACAGAAGCATTGAAGTCGCTACTGTGAGGTCTTGAAGTGGCTTGGTCCCTGTACTCTTAAAGGGATAGATCACAGAAAATGGAAAATTCTGTAATTTACTCACACTCACGGACCACACCCGTTTGGACCAGTGTGTCAAGCTCCAAAAAGGACCTTGAACTCTGGTAAATTTCCATAAGCGTTCCCTTGTGATGCCCTTTAAACCGAATAAACATGTTAAACGCAGTTATCTCCCACCCTTCCATGATGTTTTTTCTCCATATGTCATCAATATCCCTTCCTAAACATATGGTTACCTCTCTTCTCTAACACACACCTCACACATGGCCTTGGTAAGCAGTCGGTAACAGGCTGTTTGGAGCAGTCATAAAACCTATGGGTGATATTGTGTGTGTTGTTTGTTTGTCTTTTTCTTTGGCCGTTCAAACATGTCAATGGCTTTAGCTTCTCCCACCTCACCTGCTCTGCCAGTTTGGTGCACTAACACTAAGAACGAGCTGTCTCCAAATACCACACAAGCACCACACTAATGGGTCAGGTTCAGAAAAAACATGCACGTGTACATCCATATTCCTATTCATTCTGCTCTATCTATATATTGTATCTGTGTATCCCAGAGAAAAATGTTATAGCCCAGAGGTTGATATGTTATAGCTCAGGAAACTTAGAGTTGAAGCGTGTAATTTCTGCTCCACTATTAAATTGGACTATTTTCAAACAGGTTTGCATGCACATATGTGTGTGATTCATGCCCAACAGTTATGGCAGTCATAGTTAAACATTAGCGCTAAGTGATAATGCTTTATTTATGTTGAGCCTGTGCGAGTATGGTCTTTGTAGCTGCCTCTGTGTTTCTTCCATAAATAGATTGGCATGTGATTCTAAATGAGAACTGGGTGGTCAATATCCTGCAGCATACACACACACAAACACGATCTCTCTCTTTCTATCTCCATCTCTCCCTCTTTTTCTAAAGATCTTTGGTTTGAGGAGTTGAGTAAGTCCGTAAGCTCAACATGCAAACTAGACGACACATCCAGGCAGAGAAATAAACAGCCTAAGTAATGCTCCTGCAAGCTATGTGTCTCGTTTCCTGCTGGCACTCTCCCTATCTTCACACACTGCACGAAGTGTGTGCTTCCAGCCGCTCCGAGCTCTCTGAAGTGCACTGAACCTGCTGTGTTCTGGAGGTGAGCGATACACTGTGTTATGAGTAGAGACAATAGCCAAAGGTTTCCTGCTCTCGCTCTCCCTGGAAATACTGGTTTTTATTAGACGAGACGGAGAGAGAGAGAGAGAACGGGGTGGATGATAGAAGAGGTTAGGGAGTAATGGTTTGAGGGGAGAGTTTTATTATTATTAAAAATATTTGTTGTTATGGTTCCACTGTAGCTCTCAAGTCTCACTCGCATCTATTGAAATGTAGCTCATTAAGATGCATAGCGACTAAAATTTAGAATCCAGAATGTTTCTAATCTTCAAAGAACCACATGGTCAACTCAATAACACTAAACAGCGAAACGTGGTTCTTGATTTGAAATGGGTTCTTTTATAAATCTAAGGTGCTGTGAAGAACCATTGAGTATATGGTATTTTGAAGTGATGGGGAGTCAACTCCAAAAAGTTGAGACAAGCTTTAGTGTCAGAGTCTACTTTATAATAGGAATCGGTTTGATTTTTGTTCTAATGATTCCGTTTCCCTTTAAACTGGACATCAAATTGTCTCAAACCAGTGAATTGCCATTCTTAAAAGGTATATTACGGGTTCAATACAAGCTAAGCTCAATTAGCAGCATTTGTGGGATACTGTTTATAACCACATTAATACATTTTTATCAAAAACAAATTGAAAGAAAAAAAATTGAGGTTTCAGTGAGGTACTTACAGTGAAAGCAAATGTGGCCAATTATTGGAGGGTTTAAAAGCAGGAATGTGAAGCATAGAATTTGATAAAAGCACATTCATTCTTCTATAAAACACATGTATTATTTTAGCTGTAAAGATGTTTAAAGGAATAGTCCACCCAAAAATGAAAATTTGCTGATAATTTACTCACCCTCAAGCCATCCAAGATGTCTAGACAAAAAACAGAAATAGTGAGTATTTGAACATTTACGGATTTTCCCCATTCTCTTCCATTTAGATTTTAAGGAGGGGCACATTTAAATAAATTTTTTGGTAATCAATATTATGCCACAAATACTGTCTATAAATTTTGACTTTTATTGAACCCGGAATATTAATTTAAGAACCAATCACATACCTTTTTAAGAATGGTTATTGTAGAATGTGCATGCTGAGAGATATTGTCTTTTGCATTATCTTTTTAGATAATCTCACTCCATTTATCTCATTTATATTTGATGATTAAATATGTTATTTTTGACCCTATATCTTGAATTATATTATAGAAAAATGTGCTGTTATAATAGCAGCAGTTTATGTCTTTGTGTCACACAAACTTTAAAAAGAGGAAAAAAAAAATGAAAAAAGTGTATGATAATAACTGTAAACACTATCCTGATTAATAATAAATGGAGACTGGAGTCTGAGTTGACTCAAAAACTTGAGCCAAATACTTTTGCAAAACGAATACACAATTATTTGTTATGTAAGTAAAACACATTAAAACTGAAAAGGAAAGGGGAAAAAAGGACAATACAGCAAGAAAAGAGTTGTTGTGCAAGGCGATGCCAGCAGAGTGATTGTTTGATTGCAAGAGTGTCAGGAGATGGTAGAAAGCAAAATTAAAGGAGGATGGGAGCTGGAAAAGATCATTCCAGATCAGGAGAAACAATACCCAGAGAGCTAACAAAAGAATAGGTCTCATAGAAAGGCAGGTAATGGGGATAGTTAAGTACAAAAAGCAATATTTTAAAGATATTTTTTGAGATAGGAGGTTAAAAGAGAAAACCTCATTGGTCTTCCGTGCTTCCTCCCCCCTGAGAGCATGCTACAGTGGGCATCGCACTGAGCCACAGGGGATAATGCTTTGTCTAGACAAGTGGAGGTCAATTCATTAACCACTGAATTCTTCCCTGGACCATTTTCCCAAATGCCTCTGTCCTGAATCAAACAGAGCAGAAAAAGCAAACCTCTGCAGGAAATGGCCCTTTGTTTGTGTTTAGCCCTTTATCCAGACAGCAGTCTCAATGTCAGAATTTTACGAGAATTATGATTAAATATAAATTCTATGATTTAAAAAAAAAAGAATTATATGTTAGAATTTTTCCTTAGAATTTAGTAGGATTTAGTTAGACTTGTTTTTACAATTTTTATTTAGTGGTGCTTGCTATGGCTTTCTTAAAAAAAAACGTAGTGGTAAGTATTACATTTTTGGCATGCCACTCATCCCGCACCGTTTGTACTACAAACATGAATGATTCCTGAAATCCCCCAAAATTATACCTCGGATTAATCAACCCTTGACAAAAGATAAATGGAGTAATAGTCCTTCCTGAAATAAACTGACCATTAGCATTTCAACACACTGCTTGTAAAGGGCAGATAAAAAGCCCTCTGGTAAGCTGGCTGGCGCTACCAGAGTCATTCCAGCATTGTAAATATAAAACAATGGCCCAGACTGGTTATATTCTCTTTGCAGAGATCAGAAATTCGTGTAAACTTCACCCATTGAGTTTCTACAGGGATTTTCTATGATATCAATGCTTAAACATCATTCCAGCAACAACAGAGATATGGTGGTAGTCAGCTAGGCAGTAAACACTTGCATTGGTCTCATTTAACAGCTAAAGCATTTGAAAGCACATGTTGTTTGGAGATAACATCCTGACCATTTGAACTCTCACTCTTTATTCTATAAAAGAAATACAGTAATTGCATTTTTTTGAAGAAGCATTCAATGAGACGTTCTAACATAAAAATGGCTTAAAAAAAAAAAAAAAAAAACTTGTGTTGGGTTCAGTAAAAATGTTGGCAGGGCAAGTACAACTAAATTACTGGCCCATTCAGTCCAGGAAAAAAAATCACTATTATTGAACTGTGAGCATGTCTGATCAAAGTCAGGTAAGGATATAGACTTCTAGTTTAGTTCCTCCCACAGGTACGTGACATGTTCATAGTATGACTTGGTGAGACATGGACTTGGAGGTACTTGCCAGTACCCTATTAAATAACCAAAAACAAGCATTATGGAGCCTTGATGAATCTGATAACAGTTTTGTTGCACAGTAGTAATCTGAACATGTCAGATGCCCCCAGGACTAGATTACCAGTCATGCCTGACGCAAAGAATTCCAGGGATGTTCCATCTGACCAGCCGTCGCCGTGGGAGATTTATTTGGAGGCTTCGTCTCCTTTTCTGACATTCACTCGTACTCAAAAGAGCCACTGACCATACTAATTATTTTTAGCGTAAAGACCTGGCAAAGAAATGCATAATCCAAGGAGTGACATCTGCCCTAGTAATTTATGGGATTAACATGGCCCTTGTTCCTAATAGCCCTAATGGATGTTCTTAATTATTTTCTCCATCAACATTTCGTGAAGGGCCTAAAATATTGAAAACTGCTTGGATCAACATATAATGTGTATCATATATCATCTTGTAAATGGGATACAAAGTACTATAAAAAGTAGTTAAGTAGTATATTTTGAATATTTGTTATATAAACTGAGGATTATAGTGGATGATCTACAGTGCAAGAGCTGGGTTTTATGTATGTGCATATGTAATATAGGTTACAGGGGATTGATGTTATTGTGTTTGCACTATATAAAGTGTGCATACAGCATAGACTGCATGGCCAACATCTAAATCAACCCTAAAATGAAAGGACATTAGAGCTTATACCAGATGACCTTTGAAATGATGAGCATTGTCAAAAATAAAAGGAAAGGAGATGGGGAGAGAGAGAGAGCGAGCGAGAGCACAAGATATTTAAAAGTAAAAGAAAAAAGAACAGAATCAGAAAGCTAATTTTGAAACTGTTACTATCAAGGCTGGTAATAATGATAAAGTGTTCAAGCTAAGTTTCCTCCCTCTGCTTCCTGTCTTGAGAATATTATTGCGTCAAGGAATTCCTCAAACCAAGTGAGATTCATTATCTTCTTGTAAGATGAGACCACAAAGGAAAGTCATTATTCTTATAGATGTTCATTTTGTATGGAAAACATCACATGAGATCCATTGTATATTTAAAGGGCCCTGTGGAAGAATAGAGACATTCAAGATGGCTCTGGTTGCGTTATCAAGATATTAAAGACCCCATGAAATCAGTTGATGTGCACAGTTTTCATTTTTGTTGATGTGTTTCCTATTGAAATCTAATGTTATACACCCATCATCCACAACATTAAAACCACCTGCCTAATATTGTGTAGGTTCCCCACCAAAACAACTCCAACCCGCATCTCAGAATGCATTCTGCATTCAGCATTCAGTTCTTCTTACCACAATTGTACGGAGTTATCTGAGCTACCGTAGACTTTGTGAGTTTGAACCAGTCAGGCCATTCTCTGTTGACCTCTCTCATCAACAAGGCATCTGCAGAACTGCCCCTCACTGGATGTTTTTTGTTTTTGGCACCATTCTGAGTAAATTCTAGAGACTGTTGTGTGGGAAAATCCCAGGGGATCAGCAGTTACAGAAATACTCATACCAGCCTGTCTGGTAACAACAATTATCCATGTGATTATCTAATCAGCCAATCGTGTGGCAGCAGTGTAGTGCATACAATCATGCAGATACGGGTCAGGAGCTTTAGTTAATGTTCACATCAACCATTAGAATGGGGAAAAAATGTGATCTCTGTGATTTGGACTGTGGCAGGATTGTTGGTGCCAGATGGGCTGGTTTGAGTATTTCTGTAACTGTTCTGATCTCCAGGAACACAATAAAAGTATTGTGCATTACAATAGCAGTTAGTGTGAAATGATGCATGTGGGTTAAAAAATGCACACCGGAGAAGCTTTTTTATTTCCTAGTGTGCTAATTCAGGCCACTTTGGAGATTCTGACAATAGTGCATTACTGCTTCCTCTGCATTTAATCCTCTTTGTACTGTAATCATTATTTTAACACTACAAACTGTGCTTTTTTGCAAGGGCTATTTCTGGGCTGTTGTTTGCGTCGCCTGTTCTGATGCAGAGAGAGTTCCCAGAAGCCCCAATCCTGCTCAGTTCTGCTTGTGTTGTTTTGTTTTGAGGATCTGAAGTTGAGATGTTATTCATGTGTTTCAGGCTCAAGCTCTTTTTTATACTTCTGGAAAATGATGTGCATCTCCCTAAGGTAAACGGTGCAGCGTGGATCGCATGCATGAGCTACATTTATTTTTTAGGAAATTGTAATCATTCCTTGAGACATGCAAAATTTGCTATGGCCTTGGATTTGATGTGTGCTTGGTAATGTCTTTTATTTTTTAATGTCCTTGGAGGTCATTAAAGGTTGCACATTGTTTTTACAGAAATCCCTGAGGAACTGTAAAGGATCAATAATTTCTCTGCATATATTATTATTGCATATTTAGCATTACACTTTTGATTTTTACTGTGTAAACAGTGGAAAGTAGGGGCAATGTTTTCACGAAGAAAACGCTCAATTGGTTTATCAATTGCTTGCTTTGTTTTATTTTTTACTTTACTATTTAATGACGCACACACATATTTTTCAAGCAATGTAAATGGAAATTCTATTGTTCTTAAATAAAGCTTATCACAATTACACAGACTAACCCTAAAAATGTTTTGTATTTTGCAAATAATAAAAGTATATGATTTAAGTTATTTATGAAGCATTTTACAATTTGAAGACATCCCCAAAATGAGGTTTTGGTATATTTAGCTAACTTCTGGGGACATATTTCATCAGATTGGCCTCGGTTAGAAACGTATGGCTAGGTTAGAAGCACACACACACAGGAGCTGTCAAGCCATGCACGTTAATGAAAAAGTATTTTGACATATTATATTATTTTTTTGCCACATCTATTCACTTAATGCAGCAATATTCATAAATATATGTGAAAAACCAGTCCAGGTGCTGCCCTGAAGCAGGCTTTGTCAACATTAGTTTCAAGTCTGAACACTGCTGAGCAATCAAAGTGCAAGTGTGTAGGATATTTGTAAAACGGCTATTTTATAAGTTAGCATCTGGACTCTGAGTCTATTAAACTGGCCTGCTGTGACCTGTAGGAGTTTTATTTAAAGCTTATACTCGAATTTCAGTCCAAGTCTTGCATTCCCTCCTCTCACTTTCTCTCTGTCTCTCTCCCCCCACCTCTCTTTCTTCAGGTATGGCCTCGCAAGTGCAAGTCTTCTCCCCTCACACTCTCCAGTCAAGTGCCTTCTTTAGCGTGAAGAAACTGAAGGTGGAGCAGAGTTGCAACTGGGATATGACAGGGTACGGCACGCACAGCAAGGTCTACAGTCAGAACAGCAAGCAGAGTGCCTCAGTGGGCATCAACGGCGCCAGTCTCCAGGTCTCCAACTCTTCCCTGTCCTACGAACAGGCCCTCCTCTTCCCGGTCGGCTCAGGGCACATAGTGGTGGCCTCGGCCAGCAGCACATCTGAGTTGCCTGGTCAACTGTTGGGCAGCACTGGCAGTAGTGGGAGCAGCAGCGGAGGCCACAACCTGACACGCCGCAGCACAGTCAGTCTGCTCGATACGTACCAGCGATGCGGGCTTAAGCGGAAAAGTGAGGAACTGGACAACAACAACGGCACTGGCAGTAGAAGTAGCGTGCACGTGGTTGAGGAGCAGCAGCCACCCGCACCCATGATCCAGAACAACGTGCAGAGCGGGGCCACCGCTGTGACGGCGACAGCATCCACTACAGCGACATCCAAGAATAGCGGCGCCAACAGCGAGGGTGACTACCAGCTCTTGCAGCATGAGGTGCTTTGCTCCATGACCAACACCTATGAGGTGCTGGAGTTCCTGGGTCGTGGTACCTTCGGACAGGTGGTGAAGTGCTGGAAACGTGGCACTAGTGAGATCGTGGCCATCAAGATCCTGAAGAACCACCCTTCTTACGCACGGCAAGGCCAGATTGAGGTGAGCATCTTGGCGCGACTGAGCACGGAGAGTGCGGACGACTACAACTTTGTTAGGGCATACGAGTGCTTCCAGCACAAGAATCACACGTGCCTGGTCTTCGAGATGTTGGAGCAAAACCTGTATGACTTCCTTAAGCAGAACAAGTTCAGCCCGTTGCCGCTCAAGTACATCCGACCGATTCTGCAGCAGGTGGCCACTGCCCTCATGAAGCTCAAAAGCCTCGGACTGATTCATGCTGACCTGAAGCCAGAGAACATCATGCTTGTAGACCCAGCTCGGCAACCCTACAGGGTCAAGGTCATTGACTTTGGTTCTGCAAGTCACGTCTCCAAAGCTGTGTGCTCTACCTACCTGCAGTCTAGATACTACAGGTAAGGCAGTTATACAAGTTGTTTTTATAAGAGAAGTAAATATTGCCCTGGCTTTCATCAAAATGACTTCTCATAAAATGTTCTCTGTGAAGGGGTATCTTTCGATTTGTCGGTAGTTACCCTTAGTCCTTTTTATCCTGGTGGTGTGTACTGTACATTAAAAACCCCAGAGCTTCCTCATTATGTGCTGTTAGGGGGAGTCATAAAATTCAAAGGCTTGCTGTGAAACTGCTTCCTTGTCTTGTTTAATGTGATAAAAACATCTTGTGCCCTGCTTTGAAGATTTAAATTGTCTTTTTAGTGTGTTTTACAACATGGTGCAGCTTCATGGTGGCGGCACCTGGGAGATAGTTGCAGCAGATCTTTTTTTTTTTCTATCTTGCTTCAAACCTTCCCTGCAGGAAAGAAAAAGTGGGTTGGGCTGTACTTCGTTTTCCCACCTGCCATGCCATTCCATTTTGTGCACGGTACAGAGCTCACCCTTTCAAAGTATACTCTTTTGATCGCAAGCCCAAATTGACTTGTTCAACAGATGTGCATGATGACTGCTTTGTGATACTCTTTTAGCACAGTCAACGGCAGCCGCATGTGGCAACTGTGCACATTTCAAGAAAAAATAGTACTGTGCTGATGACTAAATATCCATCAAACTACTATGAGCGAGACATGGAAATTTAAAGTATACTTTGGCTTGTTTATGCTGGTCTAGCTGATCTCCCATCCTAGCCAAGCTGGTGTTCAGCTGGTTTCCAAGCCTGAGCAGCTAACAAGTGCCCAAAACAGGCAAGGAGACCAGCAAAGCAGCTGTTTCTTTAGCAGGGAAAAATTTTTATGGAGTTCCCTGGAATAAGCAATACATTTTGAAAAGCAGCCCAAATAAATGCATCATGAAGGAGTCAACTGTAAACAAGGGGCTAGTTATATTTAGTCTCACTGCTCCCCCCACCAACCCAAATACTGCATGCTCATCACTACTAACCATCTCCCTATTGATGATGATATGGGGTCACACTCAGTTCCCCAGCAATATTTCCCTGTAATCCACACCAGAGCACCAACACTAGAAACAGATTCCTAACTTGAAAGCTGCTTATTTTTTTTACCAGTCAACTCTTTCCTTTACCTTTAGCCGTGTTTGGGTTTCACAGGCCAGATTGAGACATTTTGTGTAGACTTAGGCTTGGTTCACACAGAAGCTCGCTCTTTTGGGTTGTCGTGTTGCAGACTGAGAGTGGGTTAGGTAAGGTGTAAGACCACACAGCAGCCCAGAGAGAAACCCAGAGGAATGAGTCATTCCAGGGGCTGCCAGATGTGTTCTATATAGATGTAACTATTAGTATGCCACAGGCATTGTTACTAAATGAGAGCAGATATATTTTAAGCTTTGCAAATGCTTGTCTTGTTTTGGAAATTGCAGAAGAGTGTGGAAACTATCAACTAGTGTGTTGACTGCACAGTTTTTCTTTCAAATTGTTGCTGATGTAATTGGTTTAAATGTAGGAAAACATCTGAGATCAAACAGGCTAAATATAACAGAACAATATGCTTTGGGCTCAAGGTCACAGTAAATGAGCATTTAATTAATGTTCTATCCCAGTTTGTCGAAAAAGATTTGCAGAGGGATTTACAAGTAATCTGCTGCTGTCAAACATAATCATCTCTCCAAACTCAAAACTGAAACAAAACTGTCAGATTTGTTTTTTACAAATTGTACCTTTAGGGGTACAATGGCTTGTCACTGGGGCAGTACCCTTAAAGGTACACCTGTGTACCCTTTAACATGGGTACATAGTACCCTTACAGCTTGTACCTTTTAAGAGGCAAATATGTACCCTTGGTGACTAACTTGGACCTCAGTGTTATGGTACTTTTAATGTACCTTTGGAAAAGGCGCAGATTTTACCTTTTAAGGGTAATTAGTACCTTATGAAGGGCAAATTTGTACTCAACACAGCATATTAAAATCTGACAATATGATGTTTAATCACATTTATGAAATATCATGACACATTTAAAAATTTGACATTTCAATTTTTTTTTCACATTGTCACTGGATTGACACTTTAAAAATCTCAGAATCACAATTTGTCATCAAGTATAGCATAGTCATCAAATATATATACCTGTATATTTCTTAATCAATTTTGCTTAAAAACATAAAAAAAAAAAAAAAAATTGTATTACTTTTTAATACCAAAAATGAAAATTCTGTCATAATTTCCCTGTATCATATACCCTCATGATGTTTAAAGCCAGTATGATTTTCTTTCTTGCACTGATCATTGAAAGGTTTTAAAGAATATCACAGCCTGTCTTTTCAATACAATGGCAGTGGACATTGTCTCAATTTAAAGCTTAAAAATTAACAAAATAAACACATGAGCCACTGTGAATGAGCTTCTCTCATGCACTTATTAACACACAACAGACATAAAGATTCTGACTAAAATTTCAGGTTGTTTCTCACCAAAACATATAGTATGCCTTCAGGTGACTTGAAAAATGATGCACAAGTCACATGGACTACTTATGATACTTTTAGGTCCTTTAAGTTTAAAAGTGAGGCTCTAACAACTGGCACTGAAAGAACTGAATGTGATATACATTAAAAGATCTCCTTACTGTCCCCACATAAGAAGGTTTGAAATATCATGATGATGAGTAAAATTTTGCTTTTTGGGTGAACTATACCTTTTATAACATTTTAAGAATCACAATCAATTTATCAAAAGAGTGTTATAGGCCTGAAAGTACATTGACCTGGATAAATAATATTCCAATCAGGGTCAACTTTGTGTATGCAGGAAGTGTGGAACATAAGACATTGATGGTATTGATTCTTAAATTTAACCCTCCTTGTGAAAGCCTTTTTCCAATATCTACCAAGTGCATGGTTGGATAAGGTGTATCAGTGTCACACTGTAAGAGGAAAACAATGTCAGAACAGTATTAAAAACATAAAATGTCTGTCATAACTGCATTATGCTCTGTAAATCACAGTATCACAGGTTTTTATAGTATTACATCATTCTGACTTAAACAAAATATTTGTTTGATCATATAGACTATACATTATAAATATAATGTAAATATTATATAAAGCAGCTGTAATACCACAGTAAATACCAGGTAGACCTTCTGCATGGATCTGCTCTTTTGCTTCAGTGTAGGTTTTGGCCAAAAGTTCGGCCAAAAGCACCTCTGGCACAATACTGGTGAAGCCCTCCATGATGCACTGGCCTCATCTGACAGTTGAGAAATGGATTTGGTCAGTTTAATCACATAACTGCAAAAAGTTGATAGCAAGGGAAAGTTGATCATTCACATTAACTTTATTAAAAGGTTCATATCAGTCTTAAATGCATACTGTAGTTCACCCAGAAATTAAAATGATGTCCGAATTCACCCTTATGTCGCTCCAAACCCGTTTAAATTTTTCTTCAGTGAAACACAAAGGCTGAATGTTTGACGTCTTCATAGTTTTTATTGGACAGAATGTAATTGGAAAGTGACTCAGAAAAAAAGAGGGGAAAAGAAAAACACCATAAAACCACAGTAAAATTAATCAATGCTACTCACGCTATATTTCAAGTTTGGTCACAGGATGCAATGAAAACCAGTGAGGTTTTCAGCACTTTATTGCTTTAATTTGTCAGTGAATAATGACTTGGAATATAATGCACAATTTATTTAAAACACTTTACAACCCTTGAGTGTACAACACTGGTGTGGTGAGTGGTGTCCAGTGGATTTCTCCACGCCAGTGGACACGTACCGTTAGCGCGATGCTGAATACATGACGTGAGGCAGTTCTACGTAAAAAAAAAAAGAAAACATGAGAAAAAAAAACATCTTGAGGTGTAGTAACCGTGGTATAAGCAGAATGATTGTCCCGAATGTCGAATTATAGAAAATGTATGCAAACTTGAGGTGTAACGGCCGCAATGCAATTATCACTACGGGGTGTGCATTTATTCCCAATAAATTTATGGCTTAAATAGGAAAACAATATGCTGTATTTTGGCAGGATGGCAAATCTGGTTAGCACTCGAACATGTCAACGGCCCAGTCAACAACTGCCTAATGGTGAGCGTTACTGCCTACTACAAGAACATAAAAAAGTTGACAAATACACGAAATACCTGCAAATTTTATCAACTCATAAACGTACCTCTGAATGTCTGTGCTTCTTCAGTGATTTGTATTTCAGCTTCTTTTAACTTGAGGAAAAGATCCTCCATCAACAGTCAGAGATCCGTTGTGTCCTGAGTAGTGATGGGTCGTTCGCAAACGAGTTGGCTCGCTCTTGTAGGTGAACTTTGGGAGCTGGCTTGCATATCAGAAGAGCCGAATCTATTTATAAAAATATTTAAAAATGAAGATATAAATAATCAAAAGATTTCAATGAATAGAATTAACTAATTCAAAGAATGAAAAAAAAGAAATAAAATAATGCAGGCCTAAATGCTCAAGCGCACACATATTCTTTCTCTGCTCAGACTAGAGATGGGGCGGATCGAAGTATCGATACTGACGTGGTATCAAGAATATCGATCCTCACACAAACATTTGATTCTGAAGGGTATTTTTTTTAACTAGTGATCTTATTATTTAGATAACATGAATATGAATGCATCTCATAAGCTTCGAAGTGGAAAATAATTATTTTATGAGCAAATTGTTGCATGACACCGGAACAGGACACACAGACAGAAATATTGCCAGCAGCGACCCACCTGTAGAAGCCTCCCACTGAGTTATATAGTGCTGGGAGAGGATTGTACTGTTCTTGGAACTCTCTGACTGTTTAAAACAGGGGCTTATTTTTCATTTCTCATCAGGAAAGGACTTGAATTGTCAAAGGGAGAAAAAGACTGGTTTTCTAGGAGGATCAGCAGCATTTTCAACAGTAATACTTTGCTCAATGACTGCTACTGATGAAAATCTGCAGAGTTAAGCGAATATAGCATTGATTTCTCTTTCCACGTCATATAATGAGTTTATACTTTCAAAGATCCTCTCTGATGGGTTAAGGAGAGAGTTCACCCAAAAATGAAAATTCTGTTTTGTTATTTACTCACTCTCATGCTGTTCTAAACCTGTTTGACTTTTCTGCTTCAGTGGAACACAAAAGGAGATGTTAGGCAGAATGTTAACCTCAATCACTTTCATTGCCTTTTTTTCCCCATGCACTGGAAATGCTGGGGGATGGAATGATGACTGAGATTGACATTCTGCCTAACATCTCCTTTTGTGTTCCAACAGAATTCATAGAGGTTTTGAACACATGAGGGAGAGTAAATAATGATAGAATTTACATTTTCGGAGGAACTATCCCTTTAATGGCGCATAGAGAGAGGCCACAACCTAGAAATGCATCAAAACACTCTAGAAGACAGTAATCGCTCTCACTTCTCTTATTCTGTCTCAATTTGCTAAATCTGGACTGCTATTAAGAATGGCAATGCATCAGAGAAGTTTAAAACAGGCTTGTTCTGCCATTAAACTTTATGAAAAACTTTAGAATTAAGGCTAAGCTATTCACTAAGTTTATCAAACGTTTCTGTGGAAGGCAGCGGGTTTTAAGATAACAGTTACGTAAAGACATGCTTGCTCATGCATCTTCCATTCTGTTCCCCTGCAGTTATTTGTTTTGGCAGCACTTTTAAATCCAAGGGACAATTATCCACGACCTTCAATAGGACAGGATGCACCAAATGTTCCCTTTGCATACTTTTAACTAACCAGCCCTCCACTCCCAGTAGGACATTTTCAAAGTCTCAGTAGCTTGTTGTTGGCTTTCGTGTCATTTTCCCTCTGCAAACGCACTGTGAAAGCTTCCACAAGTGGATGTCAGCACTGGCAGTGTTGACCCTATAAGCTGTTCTTCATATCTTTACTGTTGCTGCTCAACGCAAACGCACAGTTTGTTCGAGTGGTATTTGATCCTTTGAACAGGAGCAGTTGTAGTGAATTGGATGGAAGAGTCATATTATGCAGATGTAGCTAGATTTATAGATTTCTCAAAGGGATAAATTGATACAAGCAAACAAAGCAATGTTATTATATGTAAACATTACCAAGGCAATTCACTGCTAGACACAGAAAAAAACAGGACCTCGTGACTCGTGTCGCATGTGTTGAATTAGGCATTTGCAACCATATTAAAGTAGTAATCGAAAGTTTACTACAGTTTAAAGGTGAAGTGTGCCATTTCAGCACCACTAGAGGCACCAAAAGGTATTGAAGGAATAATTACTATTTTCAAACAGGTTACTCAAACACTCCCCCGTCTGCTATTGTAATGTAGGTGGAGCACGATTTTATAGATTGGTTTGTAGAAATAAAATGATACAAGCAAACAAAGCTAATTAAGGTAAATATTAGCAAGGCAATTAAGATTATACATGTGTTAGCAATGGAAAAATAAAGTTAGGATTATTATTGAATATTATTGAATAATTGAATTTGTAATTTACAACTCTATTAAAGTTGGAAACAACTGTTTTTTACAGCTTAAAGTTGAAGTGTGTCATTTTGGCGCCACCAGATGCACCAAAAAGAATAGCAGAAATACTCTGGTTTCTCGAACACTCCCCACACTGCTCTTCTAAAGTATCTGTAGCTAGATTTATAGACTTTTTTTAACAGTATACACATGCTAGCCATAGAAAAATACAGTTAGGCCTCATAACTCAAACATTGTGTGTGTAGAATTAGCCATTTAATAATAATAATAATAATAATAATAATAATAATTCATTATATTTATATAGTGCTTTTCTAGGCACTCAAAGCGCTTTACATAGTATAGGGGGAATCTCCTCAACCACCACCAGTGTGCAGCATCCACCTGGATGATGCGACGGCAGCCATAGTGCGCCAGAACGCCCACCACACACCAGCTATTGGCAGAGAGGAGATGGTAGATTGATGTAGCCAATTCAGGGATGGAGATTAATACAAGGCCATGATAGATGGGGGCCAATGGGGGGAATTTGGCCAGGACACCGGGGTTACACCCCTACTCTTTACGAGAAGCAACCTGGGATTTTTAATGACCACAGAGAGTCAGGACCTCGGTTTAACGTCTCATCCGAAGGACGGTGCCTTTTTACAGTATAGTGTCTCCATCACTACAGCCATATTAAAGTAGAAAATGGAATTGCATGAATAATAACTATTTACAAATAGGTTTCCCAAACACAACACCCACCATTAGTTGGACAAAGAGCTAGTCCTGCTTCCAAATCCATTGGTTGATTCAATGGCTACATTCTAGATTATGTCCTGCCATACTACTATTTATATCATATATAGATATGGCAGAAATATTATATGTTGTATGTGATTCTGAATTTAGTCAATTGTTATACAGAGCAATATTTTTATAAAACCACAAAGGCAGTGTTTAGAGTTTTTGAGGGAAATTGTTTATTTATAGTTGTCTATGCATATTAGACTGGGATATGATAAAGTATTTTAACATAGAAAAAGTTATACACTTCAGCTTTAAACTGGTATATTAGAAAAATAAATCTAAATGTCAAAATAATTACACTATCACATTCAAGTGTACTGTCTTATGAAGTAGAAAATACCTTTTCTTTTCCTTTGTGCCTACTGGTACCTTTTACCTTCTAGCCTTGCCAAAACAACATCTTTGATATATTTGCACAAGGCTATCATTCCATTGGTCTTAGGTCATGAAACTGGCAGAGTTGTATGTTCCTAACACTCTGTTTATTCAGGTTACGTCAACGCAACTCCCTGTGCCCTAGCTGCAGTGTGGGCTAGCTAATGATGTAACAGGTAAATCTGACTAGCTTACCCCTGGACCAGATAAAGCAGCTTATAATCATGTCCCAGTTAGACCTTTTGCCTCTTTTATCCTAAAGAAATAGTGTGAAAATGACATATCATTTCCTTGTTTTGTTCCAAGCCTGTAGGACTTACTTTCTTCTGTGGAACACAAAAGATTTAGGCAGAATGTTTGTGACTGACAGTCTCCAGTTGATATGAGGGTGAATAAACGACAACATAATTTTTATTTTGGGTGAATGAACACTTTAAATGGAAGAAGATGGTATATTGCGAACAGAATGTTCTCAGTGAAGTTTGAGGTTTATGCAAAATTGCCGTTGTCAGCTGTGCATGTTGGAGTGTACGTTGACACGTTTGCGGTTGGAACGAGGGGATGCACGGCATATGCCATCATATGGACAGTCCATCTCTCTCTCTCTCTCTCTCTCTCTCTCTCTCTCTCTCTATCTCTCTCAAGAACCCCCCACCCCCATCCCTAGCTGTCGTCAGTTCTGTGCACATTTTGAAGGCCCTGCTGGGTTCGGCTGTGTGAGTCATACCGGGTAGAGGTCACTGAGGAAGAGACAGCATGGTCACTCAGTGTGTCAGTCAATACTCTCCAAACGTCAGAACTTTAATATAGGAGGGCTTGAGGGAGAAGATAGCATGCTTTGCACATTTTTCTTCGATAGGCTGAAATTCTGCCCAAAGCCGCATCGCAGCAGCTTAAAGCCAAACAGGATCTGCAGAGCATGACCTTGCTTTCTTTATAACGTCCAATGTGCTAATGGCTGAAGCTGTTAGCTGTTTCTAAATTAGCTCTTAACGGGAGGGATCTTGCACAGGAATCTATTTATTTGCACACATTGAGGATAACACTACGGCTTGAATATGCTATGAGGAATCAGCTTGTATACGTTTTACTGTCTGCTATAAATGCAATCCGGGACCTCATAGTTTCTCTTCTGATGTTGCAAATATTTTAGCTCTTCAAGGCATGCTGATCTCTGAGGTTCTTCATAACCTGATCTTGAATGCATTGTTCATCTATTATTAGTGATGCTTCCTAAGGCAATGCATTAGCTGGGTTTCCACTATCTATTTTTTTTTAAATTTGCACATAAGAAATCCTGAATGGTAATGCTTGATACAGTATGCCAATAAACGTTCTAAATTGGCTTAAAATGTAATGCGCTAGGAGGAGGGGGATTTTCTAGAGTTTCTCATTAGTTAAAAAACTCAATAAGGCGATGGAAACAGTATATTTGCTAAATAATGACGTGTTTTGACCATTTGTGCGTGTTATAAGCACGTAATGTGACAGGCCCAGTGAAAGGTCCAACCTTGGCACACAATTCTTTGAACATAGCCCTTGTCATTCTGAAGTGCTTAACCCACAGCTGCTCGTCAAAGTGGCTACTAACATTCCGCCAGAACAGTTTTGAGTGTGGACGCTCTAAGGTATGTGGAGACTCGCGGCGTGTGGACTTTGCAGCTTTCAGCCCCATTATATCAAATATTTCACTTATTCCGCAGTGTCTCGTGGATGCATTTAATACATTGAGATACTTGCTCCAATCTTGCAACTAATACTCTACACGAAGCAGGGAGGTCATTCAACTGCTCCGTCATGACAAGCTGGCTCCCTCATGATAATGCGCATTATGTTGTGGATGGAAACACTCAACAATTAATATTTTCTAAAGTCAAATGTTTTTAGAAATGCGCTTAAAAAATGCGTAATATTTAGATGGAAACCCAGCTACTGTAATCATACTTAGGGTTAGGAATTTGAACAAACCCTAACACAAGCATTAAACTTCAGTGCGTAACTCAAAGGTGTGCTATTAATTTACTAAGCAAACAGATCTGCAGTTTCAACTGGCAGATGATGATAAAACATGCATTAAATTCACATATATGTCTAGGGACAAAAATATTGTAGAGACTCAGCATGGACACTTTTTGACTTGGGCTAGTAAGCAATCACCAAGAACACCAATGCCCTATTATCATGGAGGCAAGCATATTCTTCAGACAATGTAACAATCAAATTGTTTCAGATGTTTTTTCTCTTCATAAACAGCACCAACAAGAAAGGATACAAACAAATATTATCAATCTGTTCATGTAAAGATAAAATGAACACAGGTAAAATGATCCCTTTCTGGCACAAAATCTTGTGTTTATAAATGAACCACCGTTCCAGGACATTTATTGTGGCTCCGTGGCAGGCATTAAGAAGCACTTTAATGAACGAGGTTGCCACTAGTTACTGTTCTCTCAAGCGTACGTAAGGCATCTTTTTATTCCAACGCGACAGTGGGATTAGCTAACACAGAACCAATCTTGAATACAAGTTGTTCCATAGCAACCAAGCTTTATTGGTCCATCCATAATGCAACACCAAACTTCAATTGGACCCTTTACACAAATTGTGAGGATGCATTTCCACCTTAATTGAGCAGGTTAAATTTAGCAAACTTTTAGAGCAAATGGGAATGCAAAAGTTATATTAGCTGTGGTCTTCCATTCACTTTTATAGAAGTTTCCCCACTATAGTTCACTTCTTTGCATTCCAAACCTGGAAATGTGAAGAATGGTACATAGACATCACTGGGGTCTCAGATATGCTTTTCACAAGAAAGAATATGAGTGTATTAGAAAGATAGCTTACTGATCTAATAATGCACTTTGCCGAATAGCTAGATCAGTTTTATGACACTGCTCTTTGTTATTAAGGATATTCTTTCCTTAAAGAAAATGGCACGATACACACAACTGAGGGACTTAGAGGTGCATTGATAAAAGAGTGTATTTTCCTACTCATGACCTCTGAAGAATTACTTTTATGAGACATTCAACCTTTTGTGAAGATGAGTGACAGAAATGTAATAACGGGGCCCACATTTCATTTGCCTGTGGCCTACTCGCTTCATAGCGTCTTACTTTCTCCCTAGCGGTGCTAAAGACAAGTAGCTAATTAACTCCTGTTACTCGAGCATCTTAACTCTGTGTCGATTGCTCAGTTATTTTACCACGCTATAAAATCACATCCTTACCCTGGCATATCAGATGGAAGGAGAACAGTGTGTGGGATCACACTTTTGACAGATATCGACAATGCAAATCCATTTTAAATCCAACATGAAAACAAAATGGACATTGTTACTTTCAGAATACACATTCCAGGTCTTTTTGTGCATGATTCATTCAGTGCATGTTATTCCAAAGAAAATGTTTATCTTCGTAATATTTAATAAAAAAGTAATAACTTGCTCCACTTCTGAAACAACTTTCCTTTTCAGCTGAGATCACCGCAGCTATTTGGGCTGTTGGTTTCTGTTAACCACAATAGCTATTTAGGCATCATTTTAGGCCACTTTTGTACTGTAATACAGCATTTCTAGAATTTTGCAATTGGTTTTCCAACCTTGTAATGCCAGTTAACGGTAACTTAAAAATGTTTCACTAATAATAACAAATAACGTTAGATTTAAAGTTACTATTGCCATACATCAAGAGAGGGTGAACTTGACCTTCAGCCTCACATGCCATTTAAATAACCTCTTCAAATATGGGTGCCAGTGACTCCATTCAGATATGGAATGCCCTCGTTTTTTAGTACCATTCAGTCAATTACCAGTTGATAAAATGAAGTCTTGCTCATACATTTTCTTTTTTCGTTGAATATTGTTTCACTCGTAAATACATATGTCACATTATGGAAGTAGAAAAGGTTGTGAATGCTGCTTCATGTTGACTTTAAGTGCTCTTTTACAGTTATTTTCAGCAGTTTTCCTTAATTTAAATTTTATGTTGTTCTGAAGGTAATTTAGCTGTATTGCTGTTTTGGATAGTGCTTCTTAAAAATTGCAAGCTGTGTTCTTGCCTGCCCATTTTTATGCCATTTTACCAAGGCATTTCCATCCACTGTCACTTAAGAGACTTTCAGCAGAGACCACCTCTGTATTCTCCATTGCTATTATAACTTCATATACAGCACTGTGCAAAAGTTTTAGACACATGTGAAAAATTTTGCATAGTGAGGATGTCTTCAACAATAATGCCATAAATAGTTTTAATTTATCATTTAACATCATACAAGTCCAGTAATCATAATAAAGCTAAATCAATCTTTGGTGATAAACCTGGACAGAGTTTTTCTTGCTTCTTGGCAGGTAGGATGTTACAAGCTTCTTAGAGAATTCACCACAGTTCTTCTCTTTAGCTGTCTTCTCTAAAGCTGTCTCTTTATGTAATCTCAGACTGACACGATGTTCAGTGGGGGCTTTGTTGGGACCATGGCATCTGTTGCAGGGCTCCCTGTTCTTCTACTCTTTTCTCTTTTCTATTTGCAAAAGTAATGTTTGGGAGTATAAATGAATATTTCCTGTTGACACACTAAAGCTGAAGATATAAATAACCATCTTAAGACAAATGTTTTCATCATATGTGCCTAAGACTTTTGCACTGTACTGTATGTATAGCATAGTTTTGGTGAGACATTGTCTAGTCTCCCCAGACTAAATAAACCATAATCCCTTCTGCAAGCCTGGATGCTGCACTCACATGTTTTGTAAACCTTTCCATTTTGTGGTTGCTTACACAAATGCATTTAAGCATAAAATCAATTTTAAGATGCAGAACTCCATGTCCTTTCCTGGTTTGTGTTGATTTCTGAGTTGATTGAATCAGTGGACTTTGTTATATGCATGAGGTTTTATTCCAGTACTCTGCTATGTTAACCCACTGCTCCAACGTAACTTTGTGTTCTCTAGCAATATCTGTAGTTGAAATGTAAAATTGCATCGTGTTTCGACACTACTGCTCTGGCGGATGAATCTCACGATTTTAAGTTACCTGGACATCGCCTGTGTGTGTGATCATGACTGGAAGATTTTCAGAGCCGGAGGCATAACGTGTTATTTTCATGTTCATATTATTATGTTATTTGATTAAACATTTACAAATTAAATATTACTTGCTTTGATAAAGATAAACAACACTCTTATTTACATATTTTCAATGAATGAATTGTACACTTTTCTGACACTAAACTCAAAGCGCTTTTACATAGAGAACAGGGGACTCTCCTGAATCACCACCAGTTACAAGTATATTTATTACGATTATTCAAGTGTTTTATCCACTATTAATGTTTGTATTCTATTGTATTATCAATTTAAGAGATGAAACGCGGTGATGCTGTTGATTTCAGTTTAAGAAATCACTGATGAAAACGTCAAGGATAACAAAGACGAGACAAAATGATTAAATTATTTTATTAAAGAATACTGTTGACAAAAATATGATGATAAAAATGCAGCTACATGCAATGTGTCATTTTACAAAAAATGATTAAATCTCTAAAGAATGAAGAATACAGGCTAACTTCTAACAAAAGCTAATAATTCAGTTTATTCATTATTATTTCTGGAGCTCAGTGTTTTCACAACAAGGACAGTAAGTCTATGTACATTGATACTGAATGTTTGATTTTTCTATGTATTTGAATATTTGATAAAAGGGTCTGTTACAGTTTTACACATCATCATCAAGTAAAATATATTATTTTTGTTGACTGAAAGTTTGTAATTTTCATCAGAGTAAAATGGACTAAAATTAATGAAACATGAAGAAAGATTTACAAATTTTAAGGCCATTTTAGTCAAAAGACTAAAACAAAAAAATGAACAGGGCAGGTGAAACTGTGGGCCTAATAACACTGTAAACTAAAAACATAAAATATGTTAGTAGTTATATAGGATATACTTTATTAAACATGAAAATAATATGTACAAGAAGTCAATTTCAGAAGTCATATGTGTTAGTAAACATGCACTGTAACTTCCCCTGACAATGTAGCTCGCGATCGGTGTGTCATTTTTTTGAGGTTTAAATACTTTCACCTATCACAGATTAATATGCAGAAAAAACAATAAATAAGTAATTTGTAGGGTGATTCCCTTGAAAAGTGTTTTGTTTGTTTGAGCATCCCGACCAGCTCACCCAATGATTTGAGTTTGGGGGCAGTGCTATCTGTTTGAACGACAAATGGAAAAAGGGCAGCAGTGTTTAGGAAACTTGTTTGAGAACAATTCATATTTTTGACATTCTTTGTTGTACGCTAGTGCCGCAGAAAACACATTATTTAGCTTCAATTCAGTAATGACAGTGCTACCTTATATTAGCATTTACAGTCGAGTGTTTCCGACACACTTTGCAGTGGGATTTCTACAGAAACAAATTACATTTGGATGGTCAATGTCCAGCTTTGCTGTGGTAGGGTTCTGGGCCAGGTCCCAGGGCAATTTATGGGCATTATGGGATTTGTGAACATAAGTGGCCTAATCTCTGTCTTTTTCTAGCAAATGTCTGGCTCTCAGGGAGGCATGCAGTTTCCAATGAACTCAACAGAATCAAACAGATGCATTGTTTTCTCAATTGGAAGAATTCGCTTATATGCATACAAGGGGAAATAGTGTGGCTAATTTACGCCAGGCTGGGTCAGGCTTGTTCTGCCAGCTGAGTTTTTTAAAGCTCACTGTGCTGCCTTGCACTCTTAGTGCTGTTTTATGCTGTTCCATTCAGTTCCATCACATTGTGTTCTAAACGGTGCTGCGAGTTTTAGATTGTTATAATCAAGGCTGTTATTCACTGCTCTATCCTGTTCTACTCTCTTCCCAATAGGGATTTTTCTTTTTTCAGTTAGGGCACTTGTGGCCATAAGGACTTTTACAAAATAACACCCTTTTAATAAACAAACTTTTTATACAATCACTATATTATTTAATTTGTCCTCTAACAATGTCCAACTGTGTCTTTACATGCATTACAGAATATTTTTTTTCAACCACATCTCAAGTTATGTGTTTGATAGCATTCTTTGGTGGAATTGTCATTTACAGATTTTTGGATTAGCATTTTATGTATCATAAATACACACAATTAAATTATATTTTCAGTTTTTGTAAAAGTACAGTACATTAATGTATTACTGATATACAGCGGAAAAAAAATTCTTGATAAATATTTACATTTGTTTATTTAACTTTTTGTTTAGATGATCAAATAATAAAAATAAAAAGTATGGTAAAAGTTAGCAACCAATTTCCCTGATCCAGTTAGATTAAAATGATTGTCTGAAATTTGGGCTAATTGATTAAACAGAGTAATTACATTGAGTATACATATAGATCATGTGGGGTTTATATGTGGTCGTAGTTCTTCTGATAATATTAGATGTTTTGTAAATATTATGATCAGACCCCAATCCCTGCAATCTCACTTGATTTTTGATTTTGGAAATTTACAGGTTTGGGAAATAATATTATTGGGTGGATTAAGTTACTTTATAAATGAATGAATGAATGAAAGTTACATTTATATAACGCTTTTCTCAGGGGTGGAAAGAGTACTGAAAAATAATACTCAAGATAAAGTACTGAGTACGAGATCATTTGAAAATATAACCCAGCAATTTTGGATTTCTAAAATGTTGAAATGTCTAAAATGTTCTAGGTCTCAATTTTACAGGTATTTACAGTTGAACAATCTACTTTGTACTATTTCTGGTGGTAGAACACAGCCCCTGAAGCTGTAAACATGCTCATAGCCTTTGGAAAGGGGCATGAAGCATCAGTGCATTATTCCTCATTGATTCAGAGCCTTGGTAGCCTTAACAGACATTAAGGTTATGGGAAAGAGATTTGAAATTGTTATTGGAGGATGGGGAGTGGGAAAGGATAAAAAAAAATTTAAACTTTGTCTAGGGATGCAAGGGTACACCTTTTTCAGTTTAAGATTTTGCATCGTTTGTACTGGACTCTCTAGTTTGTTTAGGCTTGGTCTAAAAGACACACCTACTTGCTGGCGATGTCAGTTAGAGGATGGAGACATGGCCCATGCTCTGTGGTTCTGCACTAAGAATCAAGAGTTCTGGGGAAGAGTCCAGAAATGTATCTGTGAGGTTCATTCTGCCCCAAACTATGTATATTCGATGATGGGGCGGTCATTAAAGCAGGTGACAAATATGCAGAAAGCTGGGTCCAAACTAGTTTAATGATTGGCAGACGGATAATTCTTAGAGAGGATGGAAGCCAATTGGCGCTCCCTCATTTCAAGAATAGTTCCTCGAATTGAGTAGGGTGGCGTGATTGGCGTCATTTGAAAAGATGTCATATAAACAGCTTGGCATGATGGACACACTTGGTAAGAAATGGGACAGGTATTTGACCTTTCTGGAGGGCTCTCAGTGTGGACCACGTGGAGAGAAACAGAATTGTGGTGGTAATTGTAAATTCGATTCTTTGTGGAATTTTTTATTTACTCTTTGTAATATTTTCTTTTGTTTGTTTGCTTTTATGTGTGCATGGTGTAATTTAGGCTTTGACCACAGGAATATTTGTTGAGGGGTAGGGTGGAGTTGTGGAGGGGGATATAATGGGAGTTACGTTGATTCTGTGTGTTCATGTTCTGTCTATTCCATATTTCATATAAGAATCAATATAATTGTTAATAGCAAATATTTTTATTATGGATATTCATATTTTAAGATTGAATGTCTGGGTCTGGGAAAAGGGTAAAGTCTACTGTATACAAAAAGGAATTTGAAAAGTAGCAAAAATAAATAAAGGCATGCTAAAGATTCCAAGTCCCTAATATCATTTTTTTCATATCTGTTAGTTTTAATAAAAATCAAACCCATGCACATAAATGTGCCCATATTTGAAGATTGATCCTTCTATTTATTTATTGCTAACAGCTTTGTCGTGAAGTTCTGTGTTGATACTATGTTGTATCAATATATTCATAGCGTCGTTTCCGAAGACCAAAGTGTTCGTTGCATTCCTTGAGATTTATGATCGAAAATAACATGCACAAGATTTACATGCTGTTGATATTGCAAAGCTCAAAACTGTTCAATCTTATTTCAGCCAGGTTAATAAATAATGCAAGATGATTAAAAGACTTTATGATGCTGAACTACAACAGTGTATTAAGTTGCAGCGGTTTGGGCTCGGAGCGTAATTAGTTTGGAAAAATAAATACTTATATATCGAATCCTTGTTAATTATTAAAGGAGGTTAGCATTCCAAATGTGTCGTTTGCAATGAGGTCATCTGGAATAGATTCTTATCTTTGGATGGATATGTTTTAGCCTAAAGCCTAGGGGAAAGTGTCACTTATTAAACAGAGCTCAGGATCTCTTATCTGCAAACTTTAAGGGAACACATTAAGTCTTCACACTTGCACTGTTTCTTTGCTCTATACAAAAGTTTAATGCATTGCCAAACAGTGCAAACTTTGTATTTATTTCTGAATTTAGAGCCACAGTGTGGGTTTAGGGCAGGTTCAAAACTTAAAAATGTTATGCATTTCTCATTTTAGATTTATTTGCAGGAAAGCAATTGCATTGAGTCATTCAGTGACAAAAATAGTACTGTGGTAATACCATATTTTATCTTTAAGTATCTTGAGTACCATGCATATTCCATGTTATTTGTCTAGGCTAATCATTAGGGCCTTTCCCACTGGCGGTACTAGAGCCTTTTTTGGTACTTTTTCTTGAGAGTAGTGCTTTTTTCGCTTTCACACCATTCCTCTAAGACGTTTTAGGAGACATACTCCGGAGTAGATACTTTTGGGGCGTTTAGGAACTGTGTGACTTTGGGAGATGCAGCAGCCTGTAATTGGTCAAAAACATGCATTGAGAAAGGAGAGGAGCTCGACAGCCACCGTTAGTAAACAAACTAGCTGCTTGCCTGCTACTCTGAGGATTGCGCAAATTTTTAACTAAATTTCTCTTAACGGCAACAACAAAGTATACAAAGAGAATCACAGACTTTCTTTTGTGTGTGTTTGTGACTTCATCGGGAGACACTATCTGAGTTTTTATTGCATCTGTACTGTGTGACTATACAGAAAATAAAGTGATTTCTGGGTTACTTCATCGACTTTTTCCTGGGGTGACCGATATAAATAATCATATGTTTATCGAGAGTGGGTAATTTAACTTTATTATACACTAAACCATCATTAAATCTAGTTTACATGAGAAAAGTGTTGTGTGCCTGATACTGCGTGGTTAACTTGTATCAAGACGTTTTTTTTAAGTCAGTGTGTATTTAGCAGGGATGGTATTCTTCCAGATTATTCCATTTTTTTCTGACTTAAAATGTGACACTCATGAATTGTGTAAATCCATAATAACAAAAGGAGGGGTGTGTGTTAATATTTAATCTGAGTAGTCTCGGAGAGAGATTCGTTCATTTTGTCATGGCACGTATACACAAAATCCGTGCTCATGTTTCATTTATTTGACACGGGACAGCTGCATAGGCTCTGTACAGGAAACAGAATTTATTAGTTCACGTCACGAGTCGGTCTTCAGGTATGACTCTTTTGTTCATTTTTCACGTGACAGCTGCATTGATCCTTACTTTAATACAATCGGTTAGTTTATATTTTTGCATTTACAGTTTTGCAAAGTGTCTCTGGTCTCAAATTTTTGCTTCTTTATTACTTTCAATGTATAACTTTTTCAATGTTTCTGTCATGGAGGTTATTTTCTTAAACATTGAATCTGGTAATAAAGTGTTAGTTGAAGCTTTAAACTTTCAGAATGATGGGGAAAATAACATAAAGCAAGATGCCTTAAATTCAAGCCCAGTCCCAACTTAACTTTTACAATATCATAGATTATAAAGCTATTAGAAACCCCATATCATTGACTTGACTACTGAATTCATTTTGAATAATCTGTAATTTATTTTTCCCTCATGATGCATCTCCTTGTTGTATGATTTATGTCCTTCGTCCTTATTGTGAACTATAGACACAAATCAAGTATACCTTAAAGAATTTCCCTTTGAATTTACTAATAGTCATTTTACCATTTTACTTTAATTTTACACTTGGCAGAAAATATATTGTTAACACTTCCTACATTAAATACATGAAAATAGTTCATCATTACAAGTCTTCTGATTTTTAAATGTATTTTATTGTCACGCTACATGTATTTATCACGATACAAACAACCGCAACGCAATGAACTGTAAGCTGTTAAGAGAAAAATTAACATTGTTTGTCTTCTATGCGGAGCCTAGTAGCAGTCACGTGTCAAATAAACGAAAGACTCAGATCTGAAGACCAACTCATGAGGTGAACTATTTAGTGGTCGACCGACATTTCGCAGAGGCCAATAAATTGGCCGATATTTTAACATTTTTAATTATCGCATTGGTCGAAACATTTTTCAGTTTGGCCGATTTGTTTCTTGAGGACGCCGAAAATTGCCTGCTTGCATGTAAAGCGACCGATACATGTACACAACCAGTCACAGATCATTTTGTTGTTACGTGCCATCATGTTACTACAATAATAGACCAATGTGCAACACAGTCTGGTTTAAACAGGCTGAAGATCAAGGTAGGGTTGAACCAGCTGTGCGTTAGTTCTCACTTAAGTACTTAGTAACTACTAGTTAGTTTGTAACTAAGTCAGTGCTTAATTTTGTTGCACCACCTGTTCTTAATACTTAACTAGTTGGTCGTAAACTCTCCGTAAAGTAATGCATAGTCGCATAATATTATGTTTACCTGTATTAATCCAATAAACAGCCTTCAATTTTGTACGTAGAAGTGTTAAAATGCCGTGAATTTCAATTTGATCTTGTTACTGTTGATGTTCAAACCTTGTCTGCTCACATTACTGTCAGCTGTAATAAATGATATCCCCCATTGAAATACTATACATAATAAAACAAGATTTCATTCATTATATATTTATAAGGGACAATACAGAAATAAATACTAATACAACAGGCTGGAAAAAATAGACATTTATTAATTTTAAGATCTATTTTGTATGTTGAAACTTGACACCGGGCAGCATAGACACGAAAGTGCACCGTTAGATCAGGTTCATGCAGAAGAGGTATGTTTTTTACATAATATTTTCTCCCATAAATGTAAACGAGTGTAAATGCAACATCATCATATATGTCAAAAGGACTGAAGCCTGTCACATAAAACATGAGCTCATTGATGTCATTAAGTGAGTCTGCGTTTTTATTTCATCCATTACTCCTGGTCGGAGTCTTCAGTAAATATTTAGTGTATTAGTAGGGTTACGTCCTACCTAAAAAATAATGGTACAGTGCTCAAAAATGTTGTAGTGCGTAAAATGTGACTTAGTGCCCATTTACGCCACAACTAGGCTAAGTTGTAACTTTCGTTTAGCTGGTGCAACATACGTGTATCTGAGCTCATAATGTTAAAGTGCTCGTCTGTTTCATTCTCCCTCTCTCTCCTCAACAGTTCCCTGTATCTTTTAACTGTCTTGTCTAATGATAAAAAGGCAAATATCAATAAAACTAATGCATATATTTGCAGATGGTATATGATATATCTCGTTAAACAGATGTAATAAACAAACCTCACATAACTTGTGCAGATCCAGCATCCTGTGGAGAGCTCATTTATTTACCTCTAAAGCAGGTATTCTATCAGCCTATCCTCAACAGTTCCCTGTAACTTTTCTAATTATAAAAGGCAAATATATGAAAAACTTCTATTATATACCATCTGCAAATATGCAGATATCTAGTATAAACAGATGTAATTCACGAACCTCTCGAAAATCCAGTGTTTTTTCCCATCAAGCGCACATCTAATATCTTCCCCTGAAGTGTGTATTCTATCAGCCAGAATCAAAACTTCAGGATAAGAAGGTCACTCCGTAATAATCCAATCAGGTGATCCAGGCCGTTTAAACTGTCAGGTGATTGCTGGATCCGCACAAGCGTGTGAGAGCAACTTCAAACTAAATGTGCTTCACGTGCACTATGAGTAAATGTCTTATTCACAATGCACTGTATGTACAATTGGTTTGATTCTGTATTGTTCACGTTTTCTAACGTGGACATGCCATCCATGGTTGCTAGACTACTGTGTGTACTGTTATTTCCTTCTTCCTAATGTATTCATAATTTCTTCATGTGCAAATAAAATACTAACATGTTATGACTAAACAGAAATCAGAAGAAGTTGCTATCTACCATTTAAAATACAATATTATTTTTTGTGCGAAATTGAGTAAATATAGTGCTAAATAAGAGTTTGCAGTTTTATGTTTATGTTATTTACTATATTAAATGTGTGATATATCGGCATTGTATCGACCACCCTGCTCTCTGGATATCTGTATCGACATTGGCCATTAAAAAAAACATATCGGACATCCACTAGAACTAATCAATTCTGTTTCCTGTAGCGACTATGCTGCTGTCACTTGACAAATGATCGAAATTACTTGAATAAAGATTTGTTCATTTTGCTGAATGTGATTCAAAGATCCAAGTCAGTGAAATTAACTGAAAATAACTACTTTGTTGAGAACACGCAAGATGGAGGCCCCTGATTTTTGCCATCAGGACTTCTTTCAAATAAGACTTTTATTTTAAATAAGGTTTATTTGAATTCATCAAGACAAATAAAATGGTTAGATATAAAATGGGTTTGAACTGTTGCCACAGTTGCTGACAGATTAAAAAATCACTAGCTGCAATTCCAGTGTTACTGACGTATGTTCAGTGGAATTTTGACATTTATCTTCAGATATAAAGTGCTCATTGCCACTATATCATATAATCATAAAACACTGCAGATACAGTGCAGACATTTGAAAATGTTCAGTAGACTAATTTTCTGCCATTAAGATTGGGAAATGAACTCGGGTTACGTATGTAATAAAAATTGACTTGAGTTTTTGGGAGACCACTCTCTGTATAATAATAAATAATACTAGCCACATGATGAAGAGAGTTCCATTCATCCAAAAACACTGTTGAAACCATTAACTGATGAGGCAGCTGCCTTCTTTTTTCTGATGCAGCCAAAGTTTGTATAAAACAGGCCAAACAAACAAAAGTGTAGCTCCGATCCTGGCGTCCTCCATCGTTGTTGTTGTTGTTGTTGCTATTGAAAAGAGTATGCAAATAACGTGCAAATTAAAATTGTTAATACTAGATGACGTCACTTCGATGGCACTTTATGAATGCAAATGCAACAGGGGAAAAGTCTCCTCGGGTGTTTCGTTCCTCGTAAGAGTTCTCATCTAGAAAGTTACTAAGGGAAAAGTACCAGGACTGTAGGTGGGGAAAAGGCTTATTCAGTACCATTGTATTGTCATCTTAACATAATTTAAGTCTGTGGCTTGTCTGAAAGTTTTTGCGAGAGATTATGTGTTTAATCTCATAAAAAAAAAGAGAAGGATCAATATAGAATGATGGAAGAGAGCTGCACTAGACTTTATTGTCTTATTTTAGCTCAGGTGGCTGTCCCCTGCATGCTGTGGAAACACAATTATTAACAGACATGCCAAGACTGGTTATCAATGAGGAACATCGTGTCCTTCTGTGATATCATCCAAGCTTCCCTCAACACAATATTACCCTCATTAGGCTTAGAGAAGGGTGGCAAAGGGACTGGAAGGACTTCACACACACAGACTTGTATAAACACTCTTTAATTAGCCTCTGTTTAAGTCTATCAGCAGACAGATGGCACTTGTTGAGTCATTACTCTGCAAGGCCAAAATGCCTGTAATGCCTTATTTCTGTTAACATAAATTCTGTTATTGAAATTGTAAAATTATATTAATTTCCCATATACGTATCTTCCCATAACAGGGTGGACATGTTATGTTTGACCACATATGACTAACACCGCAAAATAAAGGAAAACATATATAAAACAACTGAGTTACAAACTCAAATACATTTTGCAGAATGGCTAATGTCCACCTCCACTGCGTGTGATGTCATTTCATAACATATATCTTCAATGAAAGGTCATAGTATGACATAACAGCGCGGACAGAAGCAAAAACGCATTCAGTGCGAAGCCATCCGTGTTAAAACAGCTGATATCTCATACAACTCCTGCGAAAGGTGTGTGTGTGTGTTTCAGGTCAATTTCTCTCGATTTGTGAAACATTGACAGCAGTTTGGGTGTGTGATGCTAAAATACGGAACAAATGGCATCACATATGGATTTCATACGGAACGCAATTTCTTCCCTTAATTATGGGACGAATCCTTATTTCACGGGACGGCATATTTTGTTCAATAATTTGACCTGATACTACTGCTTCATTGTGAGGGTGACTCTCTTTCCACTCACTTTCATGCATTCCCTCAGTTGATGACGGTGGTGACAACTGTTGTCAGGGGCGGGATTGGTAGAATTCAAGTGATCATGCACCAATTACAACAAAGAATCGCCAGTTTCACAAAACAGCATCTAATACAGGTTCTGTATGAAAATGCAGCTGATCATGTGTAGGCCTAATATAAAATGTATTTTTTGTGTGTTTTATTTGGTTTTGAGAATGGCACACTCTCAAGTGAGAGTTCATCTTCAGAGAACAAAAGGATACATTTGCAGCATAACAAATGGTTTTACGGGTGAGTTTTTGTGAATGCCCTCATGTGGTGATTTGGTGATGTAGGCCTACCGCTAATTAAAGGAAAATTCTGATTTTCTTTCTTCTGCTGAACACAAATGAAGATTTTTGAAGACTATCTCAGCTCTGTAGGTCCATACAATGCAAGTCAAGGGGTCCAAAACTTTGAAGCTCCCAAAAGCATATAAAGGCAGCATAAAAGTAATCCACTCCAAAAAAGACTCATCTATGGCTTCAGAAGCTATATGATAGGTTTGGGTGAGAAACAGATCAATATATAAGTATAATATATAATATATAAATTTCCTCCCTACCCAGTAGATGGCAATATGCGCAAAGAACTTGATTCACCAAATACAAAAGTAGAAGAACTCTTAGGAGTGACGAGAACTTAGGGTTGATTGAAAGTGGAGATTTATAGTAAAAACAATTACTTCAATATTTATCTGTTTCTCCTACACATATATCACTTTTAAAAGATATGGATTAAACCACTGGAGTCATTAGAATTACTTAAATGCTGCCTTTATGTGCTTTTTGCACAGTTTTGGATCATGTTAACTTGCATTGTATGGACCTACAGTGCTGAAATATTCTTCTAAAAATCTTCATGTGTGTAGAAGAACAAGAAAGCCATACGTCTGGGATGGCATGAGGGTGAGAAAATTATAATTTTTTGGTGAACTATTCCTTTAACTAACTGCAGGTATGCACTTCCTCCTTTAGAATAATCCGCATTTATCAACATTAGAACGAGGGGAAGAAGAAATGTCATTGCATTCGCATCTGTTTTCAATCCTGTTGAAATGTTGTAAGAACTTTTTTGCACACTTAGAATCAATTAACGCAATTATTTGTGAATGAGACTGGACGTCTGTGTTGATCAATCTGAACGTTTTTTCAGAGCATATAAAATCCAGGCTATCTCTGTTCATACCGTGTTCGTCGCATCTCTTGTCAAACAAAATACATTTTTGCGGGTTCAGGAGATCTCCTAGTTAAAAGCAAACTGACATTGCTACAGCGAAACATGTTCACAATCTTTTATATTACATGATAATCCCCTTCTGTTTGCTTGGGTGTATTCTTGGCCCATTTGTGGAACATTCATATAGATAAGATGTGTAAATAATAAAATGCTTACATAAGCTGTCACAACCATAGTTTGTGTGCTTGCATAAGCAATCATGAACTTCATGCCTGTGGCATTTTCCTAAATCTACTGGCTTAAGGCCTCATATTAATTGCAAACCTCCAGTTACGCTCGTTACCTGTTTCTGGTTTTATAAATGTTATATTTCGACTCAGTAATGTAATGTTAATAGGAACGATGTCGACTCGCCCTCCTCTGTTCTCAGCTTTGGCCTTTCCCTGTTCTTATAACACTGAAAGAGTGGCCAACGAACCGCTCCTTCCCAGCATGCATTGCTCTTTTCATGCAAATCACCATCGGCCTCCACGGGCTGCCTGCTTAAGTACTTTAGATTCATTAATGTGTAAAAGACGTGGGGCAAATGAAATTGTAAATGAAATGAATGTATGCATCACTAAGTCTCTCTCTCTTTCACTAGCGCTCACTTTCTGCCACCCAGACACAGAGGGCATATTGATCAAGTGTCTTTTGTTTTCATGCTGGCAGGAGCCAATTCCATTGCCGTTGTGTAGGTGCTGCAAACGCTGAGCGTGGAATATAGGGTTCAACTCCCTTTTTCATTAAATAATAGTGCTTCCTTGCTATAGCAGGCATCACTATTACTTTTGCTTATACTTAAAGTTAAGGATTTAAACATACTTTGGTTAACCTTATAAATGTGGATTATTGAACATGTCCGGCACTACAGTATTTGTGCTACTTACAGTTAATGATGATCATACCAAAGAATTTTTTGCCTGTCGGATGATAAAACAGACATTTACATGTGAAACCTGAGTCATATTTAAGGATGTGAATATCATAGAGACTTGGTATTGGCTTTTTCTGCTTTTTGGGGGGGCCAGTATGAAACCGCCTAGCCACCACCAAAAATACTCAAGCACCACTCACTTCAAAATCCAGCTTCTTTTGATTAAGTTAAGGTTAATGGCTTATGGTCTCTTCTATTCTCCAGCTCCGCGCAAAGACTAATCAGTGGCATTATATTTCCTTTGTGCAGTCATACACATTGACAGTTCTGTTGATGTTTTTGATAATTGCCTGAAATCCTCTCTGTTTAATGGCTCTGTTGTAATGAGAATGGCCCATGGATAGACACATCTCTCAATTAGCTTATTGTTGCCAGTAATAATGAACAATTTGTACGTGATATTAAGTTTAGTGCATAAATTTGCATGCCCCTTTTGCCTCATAAATTAATATATACTATATATATATATATACAGTTTTTTTCACATTTTAGAATAATAGTAAAGTCATCAAAACTATGGAATAACATAAATTGAACTATGGGAATTATGTTGTGCCAAAAAATCCAAAATAAATAAAAACTGTGTTATATTTTAGCATCTTCAAAATAGTCACCCTTTGCCTAGAATTTGTAGACATGAACTCTTGACATTTTCTCAGCCAACTTCTCGAGGTATCACCCTGGGATGCTTTTTAACAGTATTGAAGGAGTTCCCAACATGTGTTGGGCACTTATTGGCTGCTTTTCTTTATTATTTGATCAAAGTCATCAATTTCAAAAACTTTTTGTTTTGTTTTATAATGAAATAAATTAATATGTTGGCACATATCATTTGAGTAAATTCAGTAATTTCATTTTTGAAGGTCGATACTAAGGATCTCGGTCTATCTCTATCTGTGCCAACATATACAGAGAGACACAAAACAGACACTGTAGGTTTAATGTTATAAATGAACTTAAAACAACATAAATCATAAGAAAAACACAGACACACATGCAGCGCAGCCGCATGCGTCTCTCTCTCTCCCGAACTGGTGTCTCCAGCTCCCCTTTATCTCGCCCTCCCACTGATCATCTGATTCAGCACCGGCCGTGCAGCCTCACGGCCTAACCACGCCCTCCTCCTCATCCAAGTGTGACCTCATAGTGTACGGCTTGAAAAGAAAACGTTGGATGCTCCTGCACCTCCTTCCTCTTCACTCTCAGGGGTTGTGGCAGTTAAAACTGGACACAAACCTCCCTCGACATCCTAAACGTTGTGCATAATTCAAGGGGTCTCCATGGCAACATAGACACAAAGGGATGGCCTGGAGAGGAGTAGCCAGAGTGTTGTGGAGGAGAGAGAGATTATTGTGATCAGGCCAGCAGTAGATTATGTTGGGTTGGTCCTGCCAGAAGCACTGGAATTAATGCCCTGCATCAGCCAAGTGTGTTTGCTCGAGTGCATGCTGTCATTAAAGCAAAAGTGGGACATACCAAATACTAAGAAATTCTGAAATTCATGCTTATATTCTTTAATTCAAATCTTCACTCAAATTGTTATTCTAACGATACATTTGTAAAGCTGTATTCAATTAGAAAAATTTAATATATAAGGATTTTTAACACCCCTCTATGCAAGTAAGGAGAGAAGTTTTGAGCAGTAGGTCTTGCTTTTAGATTATTATAACAGGCAGATCCTATTTCTCCCTTATGCAGTGCACAGCAGGTCCTGTCTTTGCTTTTATAACCTACTAGTCTAGTTTAGACATTCTGGTTTTTTAAATTAGCTACACTCAGTGGCCACGTGTGGGTGATTGATATTTCAACTTGTACTTAAAAGTAGTGTTTTCTTCCTCTTTTGTGAACAGTAAAGCTTTAATGTTGCTTATGTTGTGGGGAATTTAAAAAGCAGTTATGAGTTATGTTCAAACAGACGAACTGCCATTTAAGACGTCTTTAACCCTCAGCCCATCTGAACTGCATTTGCCTGCCTGTTTTTCTACATTTAAAAATTTGCATTTACTAACTATATTAAAAAGCTTTTTAAAGCAGCGCATTAGTTCATACTCTTCTGGAATGAGTCTATAAGAGCGCACAAGTCAATATGTTAGGCATATTGTGTCATAGAAGCACCACAAAATTACATGGTTGCTTCAGCAAATTCCATTTTTTTAATCTGAAATTTGCGGTTAGGTTCAAGTTAAAGGTGTAGGGAGGTAGGTAGGGTTTTGTATTTAAAACATGATAGACCATTGAAAACCTAATCTGTTTGGGAGAACATTAAACTCACTTTTAGAGCCACAAAGTGGACATTTCACCTCAGAACTGCCACAAAACGTGTAATGAACCACATAGTGTTATTTGGCAAAAATGTTGCCAGAGTCTCTAGATCACTAGATCAGAGTCACAATCAGGCTACATATACAAAATATGCTGCATTCCAAATAAGCTGCACTGCCATCTCATTTGCAATGCACCAGTATGGAAACTCCTTGGTGTTTCTTTACTCCATGTATTTGTTTATTGTGTGATTTATAGTGGGGATGGATGCTAATTGTGTTAGCCAGGTGTATGATGAATGGTGCATTGTGGGAAGCACCTAAAGCATTCCTCTAAGATGAATGGAGAAGCAGGAAGAAGAAAACTCTTCTAGGTGAATGGAAATTAAATGTGAAGGGGCGATATGGGATGAACCACTGTTCACAAAGCAAATAATAACAGTCTAAAGGGGGCTGGCGGCGTTAAGCGTGTTGACATTAAAGGATGACTCAAGAGCTTGGAACTTTGCCTAATAGTCAAACCTTGATAGACTTTGTATGGCGAAAACAAGCATCCTTGCAAGTGAGTTAGATGCTTGTCGATACAGTACATTGTGGTTCGAAAGCTGCAGGGTAGACCAAATCTAACTTTCTTCATTTCCAATTATGAGTTTAAAACTCTGGTTCCAAACCCACTTTTGCTGTGAGTTTGGAAAACTGCTTTCCCACCATCCCAAAAAAACAAACTCTGACATCAAACAGACTCGAGTCCAAACTGAAGGCTCTGGTGTGAAAGCATCCTTAAAATGAACTAAATTGCTTAAAAATATATGACACGAGATCTTCAGGGAGTTGACCATGACAGGTGAGAGAGACATGGTGTTTATTTTCACATGAGCTGGTAAAGCATAGCCCTGACTGTAATAACAGGGTAGGTTTTCACTAAGCGCTGCTTCCACTGTTGCCACTGCTCACAGGAAATACACTTATGAACCAGAAAAAGCCACATACCCCCCCACACTCTCATTTGCCTTGTGCAAAATGTGCAAGAACGTGCCATTCCTCTTTCTACTAATGTTTGACCAAATGGACCGTCTCGGAAATATTCTCTCTCACCTACGTGACTTTGAACGTGATATATCATTGGAGACATCTCTGCTGTTCTTGTAATATGATGCAATTAGGTCTGTAAATCTGTAAATGGCCAAGCTGATATAGGTTTCCAACATTATTATGATTTTAAAAAAATGGTTGGGGTTTTGTGCCACATTTATTTCTAAGGAGAGTGAAGAAAGGACAGCAATTGATGATGAGAAGAAGGGTGAATTGAATAGGGAAGTGTTGCAAGCCAGATTCGAACCATTGAGCCCAACATCTCCAATATAATTGCTTTTAATGTATTTTGTTTTCACTCCATTGGAATCAGAACTCTTTCCCATAGTTTGGAACTTTATGTAACATTCATATGGTGATGAATTAAATATTTATTTCTTAGCCATTGATCTTATGAGCGTGTAGATCATTTAAAACAAATTCAACAGTACCAATCATTGCTTTTGGTGTAAACTTTTAATAAGAGCAAAACATGCTTAGTGCCCCTGTAAACTGTCATTTGGGCAGGAAAACAAATAATAAGATGTACTGTATATCTATGACTTTGCTCAGCACAGCAATAAAGAGGCTTGTTGGTTTAACCTTGTTAGTTGTGTTAATGGATAAGTCAAAGAGGTCAGTGTGCTAATAAGACAGCTGGATTCTCATGCTGTTTTCACACTCGCACTTATGTACACACTGTAGTGGTGGGTAGAGTAGCCAAACATTTACTCAAGTAAAAGTACAATTACTTAACAAAAAAAATAAAAAATTACTCAAGCAGAAGTAAAAGTAATAATATTAACATTACTTGAGTAACAGTAAGAAAGTATCCAATAAAAAGAATACTCAAGTAGTGAGTAACTAGTTACTTTCACATATAACATAATGGATGTTTACTCTCCTTTATTCCAGTACATGATACACATTTAACATGCATAGCAGAATGATATATAATAATACTATTAATATTATTGTAAATAATGGAAATTGTCATCATTCACCATCATGTTGTTCCAAGCCCATATGACTTCATTCTTTCATGCATCAAATTAAAGGGATAGTTCACCAAAACAGTTAAATGCTCACATTTTCTCACCCTCATCCCATTCCAGATGTGTATGACTTTCTTTCTTCTGCAGAACACAAATTAAGATTTTTAGAAGAATATCTTAGCTCTGTTAGGCCATATAATGTAAGGAAATGGTGGCCAGAACTTTTAAGCTCCAAAAAGCACATAGAGGCAGCATAAAAGTAATTCTCCAGTGACCCCAGTGATCTTCAGAAGCAATATGATAAGTCTGGGTGAGCAACAGATAAATATCTATAGCTGTATAATATATAAAGTCCTTTTTTTACTATTATATCTCTTCCCTGCCCAGTAGGTGGCGATATACACAAATAATTGATTCACCAATAACACAAGAAGAAAGTGAAAGTGGAGATTTATTGATAAAACTATTATTTAAATATTGATCTGGTTCTCTTCTGAAGACAGATTGAACCAGTGTCTTTTGAATTCCTTTATGTGCTTTCTGAGCTTCAAAGTTTTGGTGCCCATTCACTTTCATTCTAGTATAAACTAACAGAGCTGAGATATTCTTCTAAAAATCTTAGTGTTCAGCAGAAGAAGAAGAAAACATATCTGGGATGGCATGAGTGTGAGTAAATGATGCAAGATTTTTCAATTTTGGAAAAAATTATTCCTATAAGTAGATGTTAGACAGATTGTTAGCCTTAATCATCATTAACTTTCACTGCATGTTTTTTTCCCCCTCCATATTTTGAAAGGGAATGGTGACTGAGACTGTCAGTCCCTAACATTCTGTCTAACATCTTTTGAGGTCCAGAGAATACAGAAAGTTTCATGGGTTGGAAGAACATGAGGGTGGGGAAATGATGATATAATATTAATTAAAGGCTGAACTATCACTTTAAGGATGCTTCTCAGATTTGGATGAATCTGTCAATTAGAAGAAATGTTTGGAAATTATTTTCTAGTAAATATTAGTGAAAAATGTGAACAATGTCACACAGTCCCGTTATATATAATGTTTAATTATACACTGAATTATACACTTCTGTTGTTATTTCACAACTTTTTACATCCTGAGTGAATTTAGTTCAGTGACGGTCCAGCATTGTCAGTGTGGAAAGTATTTTGATCATTAGTTCTGTACACTGAGGGTAAATTGCACCTTTTCTCTGTGTTTGGAAGTTTGTTGTCCATAACACAAAACCGCCCGCATCTGTCAAACACTGTTCACATGCCAACCGTGCATGTGCAGAAATGCTCACAATCGTGATAGGCACTTAACGTGGATGTTTACAAGGATTTATACAGTAGGCACTGATATGATGCAGCGCTGATATAAAAATGCAAACTTAGAAACTGAGGTCATAAGAGCCCACAGTTACATATAGAAAATGAATGAGTATCACCATTACACAGACAAGCCCACATTATCACAATCTCTAAAACTTACCTCACTGTGTATTCTTAAATTGGAGCTGCAGTTTTAATCTTGAAATATAATCTTGTCTTGGTGTAAAAGGAAGGCATTGTGTGGAGTGAAGAAATGTTTGTTTTGCACGCTTGCTGCTGTAGTGTTGAACGTGACTCGAGTGACAGCGTGCAGCTGTGAAGTTCCACTGTCTCAAACGTTAAAAATCTCAATAATTTACACATTTATTAACTCTTAGTAAATTAAAACCAGTAATGTAGGGACAGGAATGCTACCCATTGTAATGAAGTAAAAGTATATTTTTTCCACAACTTTACTCAAGTAAATGTAACTCTTTATTGCCCACCTCAGCGCACATGCATGCATGCACACCCACTCACAATAACCACACTGAAGATGGAACTTCCAGATTGTTGTTTTCCAGGCTCTGGCTGTTAAATTAAAATGTGCAAAGTGCTGATGTTTTCATTCTCTGTAATAGGAGCATCCCACCAGTTCCGAAGGAAAAAATCTAAACTAATGTTTAATTTGCCTCCTGCTCAAAGGCAGGCCTTTGTTACTGCCACAGCAATTAACTTTATGCAGAGGCCTAGGTCTTCCATGTGACTGATGCAATGTGCATAGAACAAATCAGAAAAAACTATTTGAACCCCCCCAACCCCAGCATGCACACAAACACACATATTTAAATGACACTTCCATCAGTGGCCTAGCAACAGTGACTGCCATTTTAGAATGGCATTGTGCAGGATTTAGTTTGTCACTGCCAGCCTCTTAGGAACCCTCTCCCCCGTGATTGCCCGTACAACCTCCTTCCCCTCTCACACTGTTACCACAGCGATGGGATTCCATAGTCAAATCTATTAATTGAACTGCTTGATTGTTAGGCACAAATGGCAAAAATAGACATTTATGCACATATGTAATTAGACACGTATCCTTCCCAAACAAACACTCACACTATGTTTTGGATGGTCACACTTTAAGCTGCTCGGTTTGGCCTTTGACAGATGCTCAGTAGAAATGTTCTACTAACTGAGTCTGATCTGGTATTAACCCTTCTCGAGTTACTGAGTGAGCCGCACTGTCCACTAAATTAAGCACACATGGTCAGGATGTCCTTAGTGGTTATGTTCAATGCAGTGCACACCAAGATACATCCTCAGCTTGCTGTAGACATTCCAGTGGTGGCATAGGAGCTTTTTGTGTTGCGTATGTGTGTATGTGTCTTACAGGTGTGCTTGTGGCTCCTAACAGGTGTGTTTGTGTTGGCTGGTCCCGGGGGGAAAGGAAGTATAGAAATGTGACTAGTCACTTGACTATCTTTGCCATTTATTTGGTTTATAGTGTAAACCAAAAAAACAAACAAAAAATTATTCCTGCAGTTCTGCTTTTGAAAAGCTGGCAAGGTTACAGAATTAATTTAAAGGTGACCTGTTGTGTGTTAATTTATTTAGGTTTTAACAAGAAAAGTGTGGGAGAGGTGGTCTGGAATTGGGTCATGTCACAGGTTTGATTCAAACCAGTACAGTATGCCCTCAATGAGGATGTGCAATTCTCCATGTTCCACAACTCTCATAAAGAAATTGGATTAACACAAATACATTCTATAACATTCGCTTTCTCTTTGCTAATGGTTCAGTGATAAGAACCCTGGGTGCCTCGCTGGTTTTCCCAGTTTTCCTTTTTTTTTCCTTTTGTAAATCTCACTCTTATCTTCCCTTCCTATATTTCAAAGTGTGAGGAAAGGAATTCTGTAATGAGTTCCCAATCTCCCCCCTAGCCGTGGAAGACCAGCATTGTGAGACTAATTGAAACTGGCATCTATGTCTGGGGGAAAGCTCTTTGGGGGTTGCTTGAATTTTTTTTGAGGGTCCAGCACAGGTTTGTACAGAATTCATTGTTTTCTAGGCAGTAAAGATTCTTTTGTCTGCCCAAATCTTCTTGAAATACCATTCAGGTCTGAATAAAGGGTGCTCATGAATGTTGTTCTGTTGAATGAAATCCCCCATTTCACACCTGTACTGACAAGATCAGAAATGTAAACTTGTTTCTTTCCCAGCAGACCTTGCTCAGACTTATAGATGACATAACTAAACACACAGACATTTCGCTATGTGAGTTACGTGTGCATGTAAAAATTGCCTTTGGTCAGTTAATAAAATGGTCTTACTGGTCTTAGCTCATTAACTTTTTGTGACAGTGACTGACCGGTAGCTCTATTTCGGAAGTGGCACCATAAAACTGGTACACAATTTAAATTGCAGTGTAATAATGATAATGACCCTCACTAGTTTTTTTTGTTGTTGTGTTTTCTGACATGAGCAAATTTCAGAGAGCTTTATCCAGTAAAGAAACTCAGTCAGTCACCGGCGTATGCAAAAAATTATGATTTACTTAATTTTGAAGTAATATCTTTCATTTAAACTTTAATTTTCATTTAAACTTAAGTTTTTGCACACAGTTTTTCTAAGTCAATTTTAATAGTATAACATAAGGTAAAGTCTACTTGAACATAATATTGAGTGAGTAGTGAGCGAGTAAATTTAACTCAAACATTTCAGTAACTTTTACTTAAAAATCTGATGTACATGGTATTTAAATAAACTTAGTAAATGAAAATTTCACTAGAACATTCCACATTTTTAACTTCCATTATTAACTTTTCCTCAGGAAAGCTTAATGCATGCGCTGTAGTCTATTAGACAACATCACCTTGCATTACTGGCAATGGGGTCTCAACATTGAGCTATGCACCGACCTCAACACTTCTAGACTACAGTTGGCAGCTGGGAGAGTGTTGCAGAGAGAAATAGAGCGAGACAGAGGGCAGAAGGGGGCAGAGAGGAAATGCAGCTGTGTGTGGCATCCTACTCTATCCTGGGGTACGAGACAGACCAGCTCATTTCCGTCTGAGGGCCAGAGCGTCCTCTTTCGGCACCCTGTTAGTTTCATCTATTCTGCTATCCATTTTCACATTCTCTCTATTCACTCATTTTCTTTACTCAGTTCCTCCTTTTCTCATCTCTCATTAGTGGGGGCTTATGTAACTGTCCAGATCAGAGATGACTAGAACACCACTATTCCCTCTGCTCTTTACAGAACAGCCGGAATCGCCCTTCCTCATCTTACCCAGAGTGTCACAGCTGTCTTAAGCTCTGCCTCGCTATTTCCATTCATTCCATTCACTCTCTCTGCTCTATTGCCTCTCTCCCTGTCTCACCTCTGTGTCTGCTCCACCTGCTGGTGTTCTATGGCAATTTTCCACTACACGATAAGACTCGACTCATTTTACTTTTCTTACTTTTCACTTGCTTTTCCACTGCCGTTTAGTGCCGCCTCAACGTGAGTGGGATTATAGGCTGATCATCATAGTTGCGCCACCTTTACTGCCGTGACATCATCTTAAACGCAACTATAAACTATAACACGACCGCTAGCTGTTAGCTACTAGCTCATTGTGCTGCATAAAGCAGTTGTTGCATGGTGATTTTACACAAGTGTAACAGTTAAATTGGCCTGGTTGTTTTAGAAGCAAGCTTTCCAGTAGCTGGTCAATGAAATAAAGTGAAGCTTTCAAGAAGAGTATAGAGTTAACATAACAAAACATACCATCCTCCATCATGGAGTCAAGCTGTGGCTGAGTCTAGATCGCGGCCATTTGGTCGAACCACTTCCACTTTTCCTTGATGGTTCTGTTGTAATTTTTATGGGGTTTTTTTTTGTTGTTTTTTTACTTTTCCCTACACTGTTGGTAGGTCCGGTGGTAGCCGTGTGCAGCCAACAGCTGAGACACTTCCTGAAAGACTTTTTCGTTTTGCGTCATTTCGTTCATTGCTAACGAGTGCACTGTCTACATCTCGTTTATTGACCACGGCGTGTTTTTGCGCACAGCCATTTCTTTTTACAATTCGAAAGTCGCGTGAACAAATTATACTACTATCACTGTAGCTAACTTTAAAAATAGCGGGTTGATGTCCTGTGTCGCAAATCCTGTGATGCTGGTAGTGACGATTCTCTCTGACCAATCAGTGATCTGCAGGGATTTGATGTAACATTTAGTATTGGCTCGGCTCGCATGGAACCTTGACAGAGGTGGTACTAAAAAAAGTACCAGGTACTATCAACAGTGCAAAACCCCCAAAAAGCAAGCAGAATTGAGTTGAGTCGAGTTGTACTGTGCAGTGGAAAAGCCCCATTAGTTCTCCTTGAATGTTTAGAATGTAGATCTGTTTGTCAGATATGCAGTATTGTGCTCTGTCTTGCAATAAAGCATTCAGGAATCTCCAGGGCTAGTTCAGAGTCAGTTAACTGTTATTAAAGTTGTCTTACTTTGTCATATCTCTATTATTTGCATGTGTGTGTTTGAGTTTGAGGTGTTGTCCTGACCTAGCTTGAGTAGCATTTGGCATGTTTAGAAAAGACGTTGCATTCCTGGAACAGCTGGAGTACAGCTATATGTACCACAATTCACCTCCGCTTTTGTTGTCCTCTCCAGCCCAATGCAGTCATCTGGTTGTCTGTGATAATCATATATAATTCTGAGCAATTCCAATAGAAGTACCAAAGCGTTGTGATACCACTTGTATGTTATAAAGATAAGAATTGTGACATCATACAAATATCAGTACAATAGAGTTGTTCTTGTTGTGCTATCTTTTTTGTCCTTAACTTTTTTGCATCCCCAGCTTGCATTGAAAATAAATTACTTTCGGCCGCTCTGTCACTGCACGTCACTGTCAGTGTGAACGTCCCTCTTTTGGTTGTAACACTGCCATGCTATTTAGTCATTTGACAGTCGTGCCAATAAAGCTGAACGATTTGTACACAAAGTAGTTGTTCGATGACATGACTGATGAAAAGCGAAATAAGCCACATTAAAAACTATTTCCGATTCAGTAATTAAACACCCTGTTTTTTTTTTTTTTAGGGTGATGGGTCTTGTAAACAAAGACCCATCTTCATGCAATGTATTTGAAAAAGACAGGTTACATTCACCACTGTGGACACAGCTGGTGCAATAGTTGCCTTCAACACACGGCAGTTGACTTCCACAGGATCCGTCTACATCGGGCTGCATTTCCAGAACAGTCTCTCGCCTGGAGAGGCCTCTCTCTCCTAGGCTGTGGATGTGTAACCGTATGGAAGTGACACCTGGTTTGTTCTCCCCACAAATCTCTAAATTAGAGCTGTCACATGCCTGCCTGTATCACGTCATAGCTATGAAATTGCCTACGTTGTTTAGAATGACAAGCGATTTGTCGATGACATTAATGACATTTCTTTATAGTTGTTGTTCCCAAAGTGGGCCAGCCTGTTTGGTTTGTCATTACTTGCTCAAGGACGCTTTGATGCCATTATCAGTACCATTACAGATATATTGTTCACTTTATTTTGTAGATTTTCTTCAGTGTTGTGCCTGACAAATAGGCTCTGTCCAGGTGTTTAGTGCCCCGGAGTGTGAGAGCAAAAGTCAGTCACGTTATATGTCTGCATGACACACACACACAAAGCAGAATAAGGGTGTGCCTGAGCACCTGAGCATTTAGAGTATGTGCTATCCAGACATCCTCGCTCGGTTCCAAAACCTACCTACAGAGGCAGCTTAAAGCATGGAAACCAGGAAATGCAATATGATACAACTAGCTTTTAGCGTTACTCTGTGGCCATTTCACCTGGAAACTGGAGCTCACACGTTCCCATACGTTCAACAAATTCAGTAGCAGAACTTTCAACCTGCCGTTACTGGAAATGTCATGGAAATTAGTAAATGCTTTAAAAGTCATGGAAATGTCTACAGTAACACAAAACTATATTGAAATTAAATGCAAGTTGAGTATGCCATGCAGCTGCCTATGTAGAGCGTTCCATTTCAATAGCTTATATGGTTTCATGACTGTTAGAATGCTGTCTTAGAAGACAGCAGGATGTGACGCAGCTCACTAGGTTTTCTTTATTGTAGCACTGCATTTTAAGTGTATACATTTTAGTATGTGTTCATACATACTAAAGTACATACTTTAGTATGTGTTCATACATCTGTGTTCTGCACAGATGTGCAGATGCAATGTGTGTTTACACATTAATTCTCTCTCTCTCTCTCTCTCTCGCTCTCTCTCTCTCTCTCTCTCTCTCTCTCTCTCTCTCTCTCTCTAGCAGCTGCATGTAATCATGTGCTGCATGTGTCAGGTGATTGCTGGATCCGCACAAGCGTGTGAGAGCAACTTCAAAGTAAATGTGCTTCACGTGCACTATGAGTAAATGTCTTATTCGCATTGCACTGTATGTATTGGTTTGATTCTGTATTTTTGGAGAAAATGCGTTTTCTAACGTGGACATGCCATCCATGTTTGCTGGACTACTGTGTGCTGTTATTTCCTTACTTCCTGATATATTAATAATTTCTTCATGTGCAAATAAATTACTAAAATTTGATGACTAAACAGAAATCAGAAGAAGCTGCTATCTACCATTTGAGTTGTACTGTGCAGTGGAAAAGCCCCATTAGTTCTCCTTGAATGTTTAGAATGTAGATCTGTTTGTCAGATATGCAGTATTGTGCTCTGTCTTGCAATAAAGCATTCAGGAATCTCCAGGGCTAGTTCAGAGTCAGTTAACTGTTATTAAAGTTGTCTTACTTTGTCATATCTCTATTATTTGCATGTGTGTGTTTGAGTTTGAGGTGTTGTCCTGACCTAGCTTGAGTAGCATTTGGCATGTTTAGAAAAGACGTTGCATTCCTGGAACAGCTGGAGTACAGCTATATGTACCACAATTCACCTCCGCTTTTGTTGTCCTCTCCAGCCCAATGCGGTCATCTGGTTGTCTGTGATAATCATATATAATTCTGAGCAATTCCAATAGAAGTACCAAAGCGTTGTGATACCACTTGTATGTTATAAAGATAAGAATTGTGACATCATACAAATATCAGTACAATAGAGTTGTTCTTGTTGCGCTATCTTTTTTGTCCTTAACTTTTTTGCATCCCCAGCTCGCATTGAAAATAAATTACTTTCGGCCGCTCTGTCACTGCACGTCACTGTCAGTGTGAACGTCCCTCTTTTGGTTGTAACACTGCCTTGCTATTTTGAATATTTTTAAGCATTTGTACATTACTAAATGTTGACACGTCTCTCTGAAACCCAAACACCCACCACTAAGTTAATTTGCTGGTTTTAGCTGTTTTATGTTGGTCAAGCTGGTGTCCCAATCTGGTTTTGCTGGTCCGCCAGCTGATCTTTCAGTTTGATTAGCCAAAAGTGTCCAAAACCTCTCGAAAACCAGCAAATCACCAGACCAATCTGCAAACTGTCTAAGGCTGGTTTAGGCTCTTTCAGAAAGGGCTAAAGTATCTAATTCACATACTAATCTCTTAAAGTATGTACTGTTTATGTTAAAATATGTACTTTTGAGTATATCATAAGCCAATATATGCCATAATGTGTAAATACAGTCATAAAATAGTGTCATGATACCACAGACACCTTGATGCATACATTTGTTTGCATGTTAGTGTTTGCATATAGCTAAAATGAATTGTTAGTTAACTTTAAATTCCTCACCATTTTCCTAAAGAAAGCTATCCCAAACTCCTCTTGCATAGTGCAAGCACATTGGGGTAATATTAGCCCAAAAATCTCAAAGCTCTGCCACAACCAAAGTGTCACCACACACCACAAGTGTCGTCACCCACTATCTGTTCTTCAGAAGCACAAGTTGGACACACACACTTTCTTTCCTCCACAATCTGATTAGAGCTGTGGAGGTATGACTGCTGGACTGTAGCGAGGGAACAGATCAGACAGAGAGAGAGATGGAGGTGTGATGGAGGGACATTACTGATTTGTCTGGTCAGTGTAGGTGAGCGTTTCTCCCTCCCTTTGCAGAGAAAGAAATAACAGCCTCATGTTTCCCAGAGGCAGTGGGCTGAGACTGAGTGTGGTGTGTGGGCTCAGAACTGAAGCCACCCACAGCCAACAGCATCTGAAACATGCGCTAGACCAGAGGTAATCAACACGCGGCCCGCGTTCGAACAATCTTTTTGCTTAATCCAGTTAGAGAGGATGTTACAAATAAATAAATAATCAGATAAAAAAATGATAATATCTGAGCATAGCTGATGTTATGAGAGCGGTGGTCGGTCTGCGCACGAATTGCCTTATTCATACACAGTAAATGTGAGTTCACTTGTCTGTCAATAAAATATGCATGCTCACAATTTCTCTTGAGAGTAAAGGCCGAAACATACTTCGTGCAAGTTCGCAAACGCAGACTCGTGCACTTGGCCAACTCATGGCCTACGCATGGTGCTGCTGTACATACTTTACGTGCGTTCTTGCATTGCTCTGGCGGTTACAAACCTCACACCACAAGGGGGCGATAGACTTTTTTTTAGGTGCCGTGAAACCGAATCTCAAAAATTTGACTGTTTGGTCCGGTGTTGAATTAAAAAAGCCTTCCCAACATGTCCAAAATTCCTCAAAAGCATTCTGATCCAATAACTTTTTTTTAATTATACATAAAGTCCACTCATTTATTGAAAGGAAAATGTTACACATAGAAACGAGACTGTGGCCACGAAGCGTTGCCTCACCAAAAGCCCCACAACTGTTTTCATCATCTTGTGAAAAGGAACAGGGAACACCATTTCTCGAGTATACTCTAAATTCTTTGGTCTTCTTGTACATCGCCGCCATATACTTTCCCAGTAAATAACTGGAATACACACTGCTTACAGGGTTAATATACATAAGTATTCCTTATGAGTAACATTGGATTGGTCTGCCACAAAAATATTCAAATTGCTTAAAAGAAAATGTAATGTTGTAAAAGTATACTGCTGTTATTCTGCATGAATGCCTTGTTTATTTATTGATAACTTTTAAAAAGAAGACAAAGATTGTAATGTTTTGTTGTCCTTAAAGTAACAGCTTCTTAAAATGAATCAAACAACACCATGAAACAGTGTCAGCTGTTTTGATCAGACAGTCAAGTCATTTTTATTTGTATAGCGCTTTTCACAACACACATCGTTTCAAAGCAGCTTTACAGAAATTCATTCTTTAACAGAAAATGAAACTGTAATATCTATAAAGTCTTAGAGTCATCATTGTGTAGTTTGATTAAATATGATTGTAAATTGTGTATAAAAATAAATGAATAAATAATTGTATTTAGAACCCCAGTGAGCAAGCTCAATGCGACTGTGCAGGTAATAATTTGTATTTTTATTCCCCATTTTCTCCCCAATTTGGCATGCCGATTCCCAATGCGCTATAAAAGTCCTCATGGTGGTGTAGTGACACGCCTCAATCTGGTTGGCAGAGGACGAATCTCAGTTGCCTCCGCGTCTGAGGCCATCAAGCCACACATCTCAGCACATGAGACATAGTGCGTGTGGAGGCTTCACGCTATTCTCCACGACATCAACACACAACTCAGCCCCACAGAGAACGAGAACCACATTATAGCAATCATGAGGAGATTAACCCAATATGACTCTACCCTCCCTAGCAACCAGGCCAATTGGTTGCTTAGCAAGCCTGACTGGAGTCACTCAGCATGCCCTGGATTAAAACTAAAATACTAGTTAAGGTGAAAATAGCAGACTGTAACATCAAACGACACATCCTAGTGATATTAGCTAAAAAGCTACATGTAGCACAAAAGCATTGTAACCAGGACCTTTACTTTAAAAATTAGCGATAAGTGATCTTGGTTAAAAATGAGTGAAAATGAGTCAAACCTTAAATCACAGTGACATTTTTCCTCTGACCACGTCCGCTTCTTAAGTTAGCGGTCCCATGGTGCATGTAAACTGCACATGCCTCTTGACCTCATGAATAAGCCATGCCCCTTGTGATGTTGCCATACTCTAACCCATGTCAAAACAGTGCATGGCTGTTAGTTTCCAAAAATTTGGGAATCGACTTTGATTCCAATTCCTGGTTTTGGAATCAATGGAATTGATTCCAGTGGTCGATTTTAGACTCTGAAAAAAACAAGAGGTAAAGTTACATTTCATCATAAACAGCTCACTACAAAGCATTATTTGCACAGTTTATAATAGCATGAATCACATTTACTATTAATAGGTCCATTCTAAAATTAAACCTAATTTTAAAGCAAAATGACTGTGTTTTAGAGTAGAGGCTGTTTGAACTATTGTTAGACTGGTATATCACCAAGGCTGATTAACTGGCCTATATACTGTTCTGTATTTTTGTCCAATTTTACTTTATTTTGCTCCACCAATTAAAATAGTTCCAACCAAAGCAGGAGCAAGCGTTCGAATTCTAAAGTGCAAATAGTTGTTCAATCAACTTAGAAGAATATAACTACAGTAACTGTGGCATAAATATAATTTTTCGACATTTTATTGGCCTAAATTATATTGTGGGCGACCACTAGTTTAAGCAACAAAAGTCTGTATTGCATGATTAATATTTTTACAGACTACACACTACAGGGACAACAAGTTGTTTATTCCACTTATGAAGCATCTGAGGCTTTTTTAACTTAGTGTCTGAGAAAGTTGTGGGACGAGAGTTCCACTTGTGGCACACTTCACTTGGGACTGGACTGCTAATGTGCAAGTGTCCGTTAGGAGTCTTGTTCAGTGGACATTTTCCTCAGGCAGAAAGCACTCAACGTGACCCACATACTTACAGAGGCTGCTTAAAAGAGTGCTGGAACGAGGGGCAACGAAAGGGAGGGAGAAAGTGGGTGGAAGAGAGAAGAAGAAGAAGAGGTGAAGGAGAGTGAGGCTAAGAGAGGCTCATGGCTGGGGTCACTCAAGTAGGACACGCTTTCTCTCTCTCTCTCTCTCTCTCTCTCTCTCTCTCTCGCTCTCTCTGTCTCTCTCTTCCTCTTCAATTGCATTTCAAAAGTGCTGTATTGGACTGATTGTTTTACACACAATATTGCTAACGCATCAATACAAGTATCAAGAGCAGTCACATCACAAATGGTGCCAGTAGAAATAAAATGAAATAAAACAATTCATAAGCAGTCTCTTGAGGGAAAATCAGGAGTAGACTAAGACGTGAGGCAATGGATAACAGCCATATGACGCCACATCGTACGGCTTTCCGCCCTCCTTTTGTTTTACAATGGGACACACAGACTATAGGACAACTATGGATCAGAATACTGCTCTTTGCTAGTTGCATCTTTTCTTTTACCTTAATTGTCGCTTTAGAAACAATAAAGACCTTCTTAATGTGTTAATTTACCCAAAATGAAATTCTTTCATCATTAACCCACAGCACAGGCCACAGCACACTTACGGAGAAATTCTTTATTTTTGTTCAGAGGTAAAAAGAATGGTAAATGGTCTGCACTTATATAGCGGCTTTTTAACATTAGCAGTATTCAAAGTGCTTTACACTGCGTCTCATTCACCCATTCACACACACATTCACACAACAATGACGGCAGACCTGCCATGCAAGGCGCTAGCCTGCCATTGGGAGCAACTTGGGGTTCAGTTCCCAAGGACACTTCGGCATGTGGGTTCGTGTGGGCCGGGAATTGAACCGCCAACCCTGCAATGGACAACCCGCTCTATCACCTGATACACAGCCGCCCCAAAAACTGTTTCGAGCTGTTCGAAACAGCTGAGCAATGGCATATTATTAGTAAACATTCAGACACCAGCCACGCTGATGGGGGAGGCATTTAGAGGAACATTTAAATATGAGGACACTCAAGACTACATATAAAACATCAACTTATATGACATTTCATATGACTCAATTATGATTCAAAGTAATGTATGCAGTAGATAATGTGACATTTGTATGTTTGTGGTTTATGATGACACTGATACAACTACAAATATGGGTAAAAGAGGGTTAATGGGTAGAGTATAGACAGAAGAATGATGATAAGCCATATCTTACTTTGGGCAGATGTGTGAATAGCTTTCTCTGCAGATGGCACATGAGTGAAACAGCATATAAAACTAAAAGGTGACTGGGCACAGAGTATTTGAGTAGGTTTTATTCCTTTTGTTGACTAATTAAACAAACAAACAAACATTTTTTATGAATTTTTTATCTTGCAAAATGCCTCTATGCGAATAACCTTCCTGAGAGTTCGCCCTGTTGAGATTTTACGAACCACCGAAACGAACTCAAAACTCTTTCTTTCTACCTGTTCATTCTTTGATTTCGTAATTATCTGAAAAAAGCATACACACACACACACACACACAAAAAAGTCTCAGGCAACAGTTACTTTCAATGTGTGGAAAAAAAGATGAAATGGAACTGAATTAACGAAAGTTGACTGTAACCTGAGTATTTTTTTTTTTTGGTATTTTAATTTTAGGACCACTTCTATGGATAATTTATGAATAATGAAAGAGAGAGAAGACATAGGAAGTGATTCGAACTGGGCTCAGACTAGCACTGGCCACATGAGCAGTTCAAAATATTTACATTTATGCATTTGGCAGACACTTTTATCCAAAGCGACTTACAGTGCACTTATTACTGGGACAATCCCCCCGTAGCAACCTGGAGTTAAGTGCCTTGCTCAAGAACACGATGGTGGTGGCTGTGGGGATTGAACCAGCAACCTTCTGATTTCCAGTTATGTGCTTTAGCCCACTACACCACCACCATGTAATGTCATAACATGCATGCTAACTGCTACACCACATCTCCAACACTGGCTTCTTTTAAACATACAACAACACTTTCCTTGTAATTGCCTATACAATTGTCTAAAGTTTCGTTCTCATCTCACAGTGCGTTCTGTTTTCGTGTCGAAGGAGTTTATAATGCCAAAATTTACAGAGAAGAGGTCATCAATTAGCTTTTTCTCTCCCCTTCTCTCACTCTCTCTATTTTCCCATCTTCTTCTCCATTTCTGTCCTGGGAATGCTAATGACAGAAAAAAGGGAGTTGAGCGAGTGACAGCGTCGTCAGCAATTTCCTCTGCATTTTGAAAAGAGAGAGGTTCACAGGGTCTTGAAATGAAAAAGCACTCCCACAATAAGAGCTCTATAACAGGGAGGACTATTTCCAAGGTTGTTTTAGTAAGTTGTTGAAGCACAGTGGAGAGATGACCCCACACCCAGACTCCGTGGAGATGGAAATCTAAACAGCTCCCCCTGACTCCCTCGCTCCCTTGTTCTCGTTCTCACACTCTTCTGTACTGTTTGTTTTGTCTTTGTCATTTACCTCCTCTCCCCTCCCCTCCTGTTCCAGTGAGTTTTCAACAGCACAATGGTGAGTGAATAGTGAATAATAACAGAATTATCATTTTGCTGACAATCTATCCCTTAAGATGCAGTCTACTGAGGCAGCTCACTAGGTTTTGGAACAGAGCCCATCTTTCGTTTTTCTGTCACGCAGATTCTTATTTTCCTTCTCCATCTTTCTCGCCCTCTCACTCCATTTCTCTGGCAGTCACAGGTGTGGAGGAGGCATGGATCTCCCCTCGCTGAGGCCACCACATGCAGTGTTTATTCAAATGGCATGCCGGGAACTTTCGGCCTCCGCTGCTTTAGCAGGCTGATGATCACATGAATATTAAAATTGGTCTCGGGGGAGTGCGGCCATCAGCGGGCTCTTTTCATGAGAAGGAGATGAAGGGGAAAGGAATGAGCTGAACATGGGAAAACCACAAGAATACCACACCATTCCACTTGTGGCCACTTCCCTAACAGCATTCAATAATATAACCACATTGCTTTTACTTTTGGATTCCAATTCAAACAACATACTATATTTTATGTTTCTAGATCACTAAACAGTTATATTTGTTACTGTAATGTAAAATATACTAGATTGGAGCTTAAATGTGAATATTTACAGTAGCAGACAAAACAGCAATTGATTTATAATGATATCGCTGACCATATTGGTATCGGCCAATATAAGATGATTTGTAAATTATCGGTGTCTGTCAGATAAGGCCGATATTGGAAGCAGACAATATAGGGTTTTTCATTTCCCCAATTCCAACAATATACTCTATGCCAAGTTTCAAAGTACTGAACAACAATTATACATGTTATTGTAATGTCAAACTTTTTATATTGGGGCTTAAATGTGAACATTATTTTCTTTTTGATAACAACAGATAAAACAGCATATTAATGAACATCGTTAATATGTCATAGCATAAAAAAACGTTCATTTTAAATGTAATGTTAGAAAAATGCAACCTCCGTATCATGCTCATCACTTATTATACAAATGCGATTACTAACTGGTTTCAATGCAGGATTCTGAACCCGAATCTCCTACGCTGGTCGCGCCACAGGGGAAGGTAAAGAGTTCTGATAGGAGATGCCGCTTATCGTTGAGTTTGCATAATTTGGCAGATCCTAGGGCACCGGAACCTTTGGAAACAACATGCCATTCCCATGTGATCATGTTGGGAAAAAAATAAAAATAATGTAATACCTGACAAACCAAAGCACAAGGGCACTGAGAGATAGAGAGGAGGAACTGTAAGGACAAGCAGGGGCATCATGCATGTCTGTGGGTTTGAGCGGTGGTCCTTATTGAAGGTCAGCTGTGATAGATGCATTTTGACATGCCCATGCAAAATGATGCCAGAGCCTCAAATAGCAACTGTGCGAGCATGTGAGTGTATATGAGTGGTAAGGGACTTCAGGATAATCCAGATGCTGTAGATACTAGTGACAGAAGCGAGCTGTCTTTCACTTTGTTTCTGTGAATGGGGGATCACTGACCCTAAACACATGTCAAAGTAGGGAGGATGTGCACGTCTCTCATACTGCACCATGTAGCCACTTCCTTACCCCAGTATTAACAAAATATTTACACCCAAGCAAGAGACCACCTATCCACCTGTGTGTGCTAACACTCCAAAATGACTATTTACACACTGCAGTGGCACTTATGTTGAGTGCAAAGATCTTCAGAAAGCAACACATGTTGCTCATGTGCTTGTTTGCACATGTTGATTTGTGGCATTGTGTGTACATACTTTGGGGACAGTTTTCTATTATGATTAGGGGTTAATCTAAAGTAATAATTTTTTACCTTTGGCTCAGATTAATGTACATATAATGTACATAATCAGTGCATCTAATTAAAATAATAATAATAAAATAAATTTTTCTAAATTTTCTCGGTTTCAGTGTTGCCGTTGCTACTGTGTTTTGTCTTTGCAGGGAAGTATGCCATTTCCCCCTTTAGATAGTTTAGTAAGTGTATGTGTGTGTTCTCAGCTTTAAATGTGTGCATATTCTGCATGTGGGCATGCCATGGAAATATCAGCACCAGGAGGATGTTTGCACTCGTATGCATTTTTTCACACATGCATACATGTCAGCTGCACAGCAACAACGTATGCAAACAAACACACACCTGCGTGCCACGAACTGACATTCCTAACCATCTCACACTTAGGTACGCAAACTGTGCCACAAATGAACTCAGACACGCTCTCCAAATCTCATCTGCCTGTACTGGATCTCATATTTCCATGTATGTGTTTACGTGGGTCTAGAACAGGGCTGTGAATTTCTCACCACAGATTTTTGCATTACGAGCAGAGGTTTTATATGCAAGAGAATGAGGACGGTGGTTAGTGCCATGTGTGTGTGTTTATCACACCCATTGAAAGTCCTGCATCAGCAGCTGCTGGTCTGTTTTGCATATGGCAATGGATGGAGAGACAGAGAAGATGGAAGTTGGATATGAATTTGCATACGTGGCAGCCATAATGTGTCCTCGGATTCATCAAAACACTTACAGCTGGTAAGAGTGAAAGAGAGATAGGGAGAGAGATGAATCTTGGGATGAAGCAGCAGGCACATGGGGAACATCATGGCAGTAATGTCATACACCCCACGCTTTATGTAAGGGTCGATTGGGAGATTCATGCTGGCCATGCTGGACCTGTATGGTTTATGCTGGTTTGATGCTGGTGTAGCTGGTTGACCAGTATATCAGCCCTGTTCACAATCATAATATAATACAGTATGTATATCTAATAATGCATTTGATAATGTAATCCTGGAAGAATTTGATGAGAAATGTTTCAGTTCATATTCAAATCTCTGATTTTGATTGCATACTTTGGAGAACCAAAAGCCTCATTGCTCTCTTGAAGAAACAGTTGAGATAATAAAGAAATCTTATTTGCAATTTTCTTTCCTATGGTTGTGACTTTTCCTGACAGACCATGTCCTTTTTTCTTCTTGGTACAGACTGTTCTTCCAATGTCCTTTGTTCTTTTTACAAATAATGTAACTGCTGCCCTGGCAACCCACAGTTTTCAGCCCATTATTTGTGTGTGTGTGTGTGTGTGTGTGTGTGTGTGTGTGTGTGTGTGTGTGTGTGTGTGTGTGTGTGTGTGTGTGTGAGCGTTTATTTGTCACTTTGTGGGGACCAAATGTCCTCATAAGGATAGTAAAACCTGAAATTTTTGACCTTGTGGGGACATTTTGTCAGTCCCCATGAGGAAAACAGCTTATAAATCATACTAAATTATGTTTTTTGAAAATGTAAAAATGCAGAAAGTTTTCTGTGAGGGTTAGGTTTAGGGGTAGGGTTAGGTTTAGGTTTAGGGGATAGAATATAAAGTTTGTACAGTATAAAAACCATTATGTCTATGGAAAGTCCCCATAAAACATGGAAACCAAACATGTGTGTGTGTATGTGTGTGTGTGTGTGTGTGTGTGTGTGTGTGTGTGTCTCGCTGTCTCTCACCTCCCACCCCCTCCTGATTTTTAGGAGAATATTTCAGCTATGTAGGTCCTCACAATTCAAGTCAACTGTGACCAGAAATTTGAAGCTCCAAAATGCTCATAAAGGCAGCATTAAAGTAATCCATACAACTCCAGTGGTTTAACCCATGTCTTTAGAAGTGATATAATAGGTGTGTGTGAGAAACAGATCAATATTTTGTTACTTATTATCAATAGTTATTGTCCTTATTCACTTTAAATCTCCACCATTGACCAGCCCTGACCAGTAGGTGGTGATATGCATGAAGAATTAAAATCGCCAAAAACCAAAAGAAGAATGTGGAAGTGAAAGTGGATATTAACAGTAAACATTTTCTTAAAAAAATAAAAAGCACAATTCAAGGTGAGGCACTTACATTGGAAGTGAATGGGGATAATGAAAGTGAATATGGCAAATCTTTGGAGGGTTTAAACAGAAATGTGAAGCTTATAATTTTATAAAAGCGCTTGCATTAATTCTTCTGTTAAAACTTGTGTATTATTTGAGCTGTAAAGTTGTTTAAATCAAAGTAATTTTTACAGTCATTTTAGGGTTTTAGGGTTTGATGACATTACGTCATGGTAACAGAGTTGTAAAATTGGCTGTAACTTTACACAGAAAAGGTTAATAATTGATTTTATCACACTAAAATCATGTTTACACGCATATCCTTTATGTCTCGTGGCTATACTTTTGAAATATTGAGTATTATAACATTTCAAATTGGCCCCATTCACTTCCATTGTAAGCGCCTTACAGGAACCAAGATTGTTGCTTTTTTTTTAAAAAGGAATGACGAGTCAAAATTTTTTTTGTGGTAATCAACATTATGCCACAAATGCTGTCGATTGAGCTTAACTTGTATTGAACCCAGAATATTCCTTTAAATTCTAATGATGCCTTATTACACATATCTCTAGAATATTTTATTCTCACTGGTTTGATTTGATGTCCCTCATATCACTCTGCTGTCCCTTTCTTCTCATATAATAAAATAATTTCCACTCAATTCAATATTTCATGTCCCTTTAAATGTTTATTTGGTAATTAGCCATGTAATAAACAGGATAATATACAGTCAGCCAGTCATTACCACAAAATATACCCCTTTAGGAACCCTGTCAAGTTTAATTTCTGATAATGACTGGCAGACTACTTTATCGCTTATTCAGGAGAATCTTTTTAGTTCCATGGTTCTTTAGAAAACCATCGATTACACTGTGCTTCAAAGAACTCAGAATGACTTCTCCTGATACCTAGAACAAATAAACTGATCTGAAGAACCTGTTATGTGACATCAATTTGGTTCTTGATAAGAAGAGGCTTCTTTGCTGAACATGTAACTTTATTTTTAAGAATGCATTGCTGTAGGGGTCCTGGGTAGCTGAGCGAATATTGATGCTGACTACCACCCCTGGAGTCACGAGTTCGAATCCAGAGTGTGCTGAGTGACTCCAGACAGGTCTCCTAAGCAACCAAATTGGCCCGGTTGCTAGGGAGGGTTGAGTCACATGGGGTAACCTCCTTGTGGTCATGATTAGTGGTTTTCGCTCTCAATGGGGCATGTGGTAAGTTGTGCATGGATCGTGGAGAGTTGCATGAGCCTCCACATGCTGTGAGTCTCTGCCGTGTCATGCACAACGAACCACATGATAAGATGTGGGAGGCAAATGAGACTTGTGCTCCACCACCCGGATTGAGGTGAGTAACCGCGCCACCATGAGGACCTACTAAGTAGTGGGAATGGGGTATTCCAAGATTATGAGAAAAGGGGATTAAAAATAAATAAATAAATAAATAAAGAATGCATTGCTGTACAGCTGAGTATTGTATTTATTCTGCTATGAATGTTCTTGAAGTTGATCTTTCATTTCTTTATGTGTTTCTGCAGAGCTCCAGAGATCATCCTTGGTTTGCCATTCTGTGAGGCCATAGACATGTGGTCACTGGGTTGTGTCATCTCTGAGCTGTTTCTGGGCTGGCCGCTTTACCCCGGAGCATCTGAGTATGACCAGGTAAGACATGTCTAATTGTTTAAAACATCATGATTGAAACAGAATAGAGATATGAGGTGAGGGTTGCCAAGGTTCCAGGCGTGTGATAATGGCTCACCTAGTCTTAAAGAAGTTCACCCAAAAATGAAAATTCTCTCATCATTTCGACTCCAGTGGTTTAATCCATGTCTTCAGAAGTGATATGATAGGTGTTTGTGAGAAACAGATCAATATTTAAGTCATTTTTTACTATAAATTCTCCTCCCTGCTCAGTCAATCTCCACTTCACTTTAACGTTCACTTTCACACATTCTTCTTCTTTTGTTTTTGGTTATTCACATTCTTCATGCATATCGCCCCCTACTGGGCAGGGAGGAGAATTTATGATAAAAAAATGACTTAATTTTGATCTGTTTCTCAACCACACCTTTCATATCATGTCTGAACACATGGATTAAACCACTGGAGTCAAATGGATTACTTTTATGTTGCCTTTATGTGGATTTTGGAGCTTTCACATTCACTTGCATTGTATGGACCTACAGAACTGAAATATTCTTTTAAAATCTTAATTTGTGTTCTGCTGAAGAAAGAAAGTCATACACATCTGAGATGCCAGGTGGGTGAGTAAATTATGAAAATGTTTCATTTTTGGTGAACTATACCTTCAAGTTTCCACCTAGTAAATTTTAAAGGAACAGTTCATCCAGAAATGAAAATTCTGTCATCTTTTCTCAACCTTATGATTTTTCTTCTTCTTCTGTGGAACACAAAAAAAAGTTTATCAGAATGTTGACGCTGATCTTTTACACTCATTAAAAGTGAATGGTGACCAAGGACTGTCAAGCTCCAAACTGACAAAAAGCATAAAGTCCATAAGACCATAAAGAAAATCATACAGGTTTGGAACAACATGAAGATGAGTAAATTATTACATTATATTTATTTTTGGATGAGCTATCACTTTAAGCTATTCGTTTTAATTAAGAATTCACATTTCCTGATTTTCCACATTTTTAGAGACAGACTGAAAGAAGGCAGATGACTTGTTTGCTTGCTTGCATGCATGTGTGTGTGTGTGTGTGTGTGTGTGTGTGTGTGTGTGTGTGTGTGTGTGTGTGTGTGTGTTTAACTATATTTGTGACTATATCAGCCAAATCATGGTTAGCTTTAAACCTACTGATGTGCACAGGTTTCTGGGAGGGTTAGGGGATAGAATATATATATTTTTAGTTTGCTATGAAGTCAGTTTGTCTATGAGATGTCCTCACTAATATAGTAAAACAAACCTGCGTGTTTGTGTGTGTGTGGTTTATGAGGAAAAATGTTTAGGTTACAAACTGGTTATTACAAGGTTATTATGCTATAATTTCTACATTTCTTGTGTCCCCATAATTCAAATCACTTTTTTTAAAAAATTGTTTTTGAAAATATGAAAATGTAAACATTTTGAAAGTTTTTGTAAGGGTTAGGTTTAGAGGTAGAGACTTGTCTGCTTTTTTCAGATAAATGGCTGCTAAAACATCCCTCAATTACTGTGTGTGCTTAAAAGAGAAAAAATAAATCTGACGGTTGGCTAGGTCCCTACACCCTCAGCTCTCCTCAAGTGCTGTGTGTTTTTGTGTGTGGCGTCTCTCAGACATTCAACTCTCTCTGGCCCCTCTGTAGTTCTGGACACATGCCACAAACTGCCCAATTAGCCCAGATCCGGAGCTCTACAGCGAGGCCTTCTCTTTAAAAACAGATCCAGGCATCATGGAACAGCCCAGGGCCAATGTTCTAGCTCTAAGCAAATCAAAACTTTAACAAGCTTTTAAACACAGCAACGAACTATGCAGATTTGTCCCCTATCTTCTCTGTGTACCACAAAGTAATAGGAATTTTTCACCCCCTCATTTGAAGCATTTAAGAGGTCTTGTTTGTCAAGGAGTTTGGGAGTCAATTAAACATTAAGCACTCGTGGCATTTTACCTCGGCTGCCCAGTTTATTCATTTCCGAGTGTTTCTTGAGCCCTTTTGGCTCTGTGGACTTCTCTAGTTTATTAATTTGTCTACTAACAATTTCCAACAGTGGACATACATGCATAATAAGAGAATTCTGTCTTCTTTTTACTTATGTTTCATTTTTCTGAACGAACAAATGTTGTTTCTGTCACATTTCAAATTATATATTTGTTTTTATATTTAATAATATTCTGTGGTGAAAATGAAGGTGATGGAAATTACATTAGAAACATTCATAGCTGGCATTTAATATATTCTAATATTTTTATGATTTGTATATAAAATACAGTATGCAATTACTTCATGATTAGAAATGACACAAATATTAATTCATATGTCATTTATTTTTACCTTGAACTGACTTTATTTTCCACACATCACATATCTTATATTTAATCTCAAGCATGCTCTTCAATGACACTGTTGACTCATTGGTAAACAAGTACACAAACATTTGAAAAAATATTAAATAATGCATTTATATTTATTGCACTCTTTCAATATAATTATAGTTTTAAAAATGTAACAATGTAAGGCTGTGTAATTACCATATTTCACAAGGGCATGGAATGAAGCATTGCAAATGATGTCATTGAATAAAAATGTAAATATATATAACTATTGATTTTAGGTTGTTGATTATAAGTATAGAAAAACTAATATTTTACAAGTAGTTTAAGTGCAAAGGGAGACCGACTAGGTTGCATCATTCACAGTGCATCATGGGAGTAGGCGGTCACTCTGAGGCACATTTCAAGGGCTTAGTTAGCTGTGGTTCTTTTATTGGTGAAGCTTTTTGTGCTGGATCATGGGTAATGTATTTGTTTACCATGAATTTCACTATCAAATCTTTAAACAGTAAAGTTGAAATAGTGCAGACGGATGGCTTCAGGGGAAGCATATATCATCTATGAACATACTTGTAGCTCACGGTAGGTCTGCCTCAAATGCTTTATAAGTTAACGTTGAAAATCAATTAGTCTGCGGAAGCCTGGGTAGCTCAGCTAGAATTGACGCTCTCAATGGGGTGCGTGGTAAATTGTGCGTGGATTGCTGAGAGTAGCATGAGCCTCCACACGCTTTGAGTCTCAGCGGTGTCATGCACAGTGAACCACGTGATAAAATGCACGGATTGACGGTCTCAGAAGCGGAGGCAACTGAGACTTGTCCTCTGCCACACGGATTGAGGTGAGTAACCATGCCACCATGAGGACCTAGTAAGTTTTGGGAATAGGGCATTCCAAAAAGAAAAGGGGATAAAAAAAAAAAATAAAAATCAATTTGTCTATGGTATAAAATAATGGGATTTTGACTTCCAAAGCCAGACTGTTGCGCTCCATTTTATTGGACATAAAGCGGTGTGGTGATCAATGTCTTTTGAGCAGCTATAAGCTCATTCTCAGAGTATGAGATTGGTTGATTGGCAGGGGCCGTTGATGAGATTAGGTGTGTGGATGTCATTCAGTGTTATTGCACACCTGGGCAGACCTGTTAAAAAATCTTTGGCAAGGGAAATGAGTTTCGTGGTGACTGTATTCATCTCAAATGCTGTTTACTCAGCTTCTAAAGCCAGAATGTTGAGGTTGTGGTAGCCGAGTGACTGATATGTTTTCATGCAGACAAAATTTCGTTAGCCTGTTTTAATGCAACTCACAGTTACGTTTTTTCCCTGAAGGCCATTTATAATGTTAGTCGTAATTTAGTTTTGTAGCATTTTTCACCTCTCTGACCATAAAAATTGTATGGACTTCTGTACCTTTAAGACTTTTATATGTGAATGACCTCTGTTTTGATTGGCTATCTCTTTGCCTGTGAAATGACCAACAACGACCCCTGCAAAGTTGCTGAATACTGAATAGGTGCAGATTTGTAAACGTGAGTGTTGTTCATGTGCTCATAGTTCTGGTGTTAAAGTCAACATTCACAACCCATTTTAGCCTACTTCCAATGTGATGTATAATGTGAAACAGGATAATCAACAGGAGAAAATTTTTGAATAGGACTTTATTTTATTTATCAGGAATTTATTGGATTGTGAAAAATGGTCTCTATAAGACAGGTGGTTGGAGTGGAGGGGGGAAAAATAAGAGGGTTTGACAAGAAAAGTTGTTTTTTCTTTGGGATAATGCACACCAATGAATCATGCACAATATGACAAGAAATGTGTATTAAAAAAGTAAATAGTGTCAAAGTAGATTTCATGTTTGTAAGTGTATCAAGGCAGCTGATTTTAATCACGGAACGGATGACATCAGTTGTACATCTCAAATCGCTTTTGTTCATGTCATCCACCAGATCCGGTACATCTCTCAAACGCAAGGTTTGCCAGCGGAGTATCTGTTGAGTGCAGGGACGAAAACTACCAGGTTTTTTAACAGAGATCCCGACTCCACCTATCCTCTATGGAGACTGAAGGTAAATTATCTTTTACACTTCCTTGCTCTGTTTCACTTATTTCACATATAATATGCAGCAACAATGCAGAATAGGTTCTGGGTGATAGGATGATGTAATCATAAATTGTCGATGTTTACGAAGATCCCGATTGGGAACAGATTATGATAGATAATATCGGGAATTGGCAAAACCATTATTTTGTGAAACAATAGGGAATTTATTAAGCTGCGTTACCACTGCCAGTGACACTCAGTGACAACACAACCTCATCTCATTCATTTTCAATGAGAGCTGGCGACTTCCGGTGATCGTTGGCGACCGAATGTGGAAAATGTTTAACTTTATGCAAATGAAGTGCAACTTTCGGGAGCAACAGCCAATACGAGAGAAGATGATAGAGCTCATGTGATCCTAATATTTTAATAATAATATTAATTGTAAAGCAACTGTTTGTGGGTGAGAAACAGCTCAATATTTATGTTATTTTTTACAATAAATCTCCAAATTCACTTTCACTTCCACATCTAAACTGCTGTTTAGACTCTCCATACACACCACTAGCGACCTAACCACCAGCCACTGGCGGCATGCAGCGACAATGTAGCTGGCAGTGTGAATGCAGCTTTAGGCTTCTTTATTTAGATTATTATTGTCTTTACATTTATAATTGTCTTTAGTTCTTAATCTGTAGGCTATTAGTATCAGTATTTTCCTTCTGTGTTGATGGATGCTTGCTTGATGGCAAATGGGGCCGTTGGAGATGGTAAATGTTTGGATTTGGGGAGGTGGATATATATAAGATTTTTTGATCACTTTGTTATTTTATTGCTTTTTTCGTTTAGTTTAAAGTGCAATTTGAATTTAGAAATGTCTTTTGTGTATGTTTTTCGTGTTTAAAAAAATTCACGACCCTCGGCAGGGGGATTGACAATGTTATCTGATATCGCAATATTTTTTAAGGCAGTTTTCGCCAAAATATATTTTACACATCACCCAGCCCTAATGCAGAATGCGAATACAATGAAAGTGAATGGTGACTAACAGTCTGCATAAGGGTGAGTAAATAATTCATTTTATGACAAATTTTCAGAGAACTATCGCTTTAAAGTTAAATCTTCTACAGCCTGTAAACAAACCAGTAGGCTAATGTGTACAGAAGGGATTTTGTGTGAGAGGACTTGGCAACTAAAAGGATGTGGGATAAATCCTGCTCAACGTCCCTCTCTCACTTTCTCCCTTTCATTCTCCCCTCTTTCTCTACACATTCCTCATATTACTGGGTCGGTGGCCGGTTGCCCATTGTCGATAAAGTGTTTTCTCTTCAGATTAACTTTGAAAGCTACACATGGTGAATCTTAAATGCAGAAGTTTGATATTAATTAGTCCTCCTTAGTCCCTAACCCTCCATACAGTATATACGATACAGATCCAATAAAACAAAAAAATTATGTAATTTTCGCCCTGCATAGTCGATACACCCTTGCACTCTTTGGCGTCAATACTTGTGTCTTGGAATGTTGAATTAGTGTATTCAATGTCAAGTAGGCCTACTGTACTTTCCAAAGGATATTTTTATTGCTCAAATGTTTATCTTTCATAGCTCTGGAAACTTATTGGAGTTCTTAGTTATGTTTTATGTAAGATCAACATTACATTAGATGTTTCTCTAACATACATAAAAATTATACTGCTATTAAATTAGTGTGGATAGCACAGCTCAGATCATTTGTTCTTGGAAGAAATTGATGAGAAATATTTGAGTTCATATTAAAATCTTTTTGAATGCAGACTTTGGTATCTTAGCAAGTCCGAGCACAGCTTGAGATATTATTGAGATCAAAAACTGGAGAGGAGGCACATGTGAGATTACAAATAAGCGAAGCAGGAGATGTCAACAAAAGGCTCCATTTGCACTCTATTTAATCTCATTGTTTTCTTGAAGAAAAAAACGAGATATTAAAGAAATCGATGTCAAAATCTCTCTTTGTCTCATAAGGGACCAGTTTCTTTTGCCCATAAAATGTGTATGTAATTTTGTACATTTTATAAATGTCATGATGCCATCTCTTCGAAAGCTATTCCTGATGTGAAAGTGCTTCTTCAGTCTTAATGACATTTTCAAGTGGAGGCCATCTTGAGAGATGAGTCAGACATGCCATGGTAGATCTAGATCGAGCACCTGCTGACTATATTCCTTTTTGTGTTTGCAGACACCTGAGGACCACGAGACAGAGACTGGGATCAAATCTAAAGAAGCTCGCAAGTACATCTTCAACTGCCTGGATGATATGGCACAGGTACCTTTGTTTCAAACCTGTCCAGCTTCAACAGAAAAAAACAATCTTGCTCACAGCTAATAATAACCTTCCTTTCACCCTGACAATCAAAGTGTTTTGTGTCCAAGCTGGTGTGGAGAGTTTCCAGAAATACACACACCTCTGTGAAAAGAAATCTTTGGTGTAATGTAACTAAAGACGTGACTCAAAAGCACAATGGTGAACTAAAACTGCACGGGAACCTCAATTCCCTGGGTGCTACTCAATAATAAAGTGCATGACTTTTGACCTTTACATGCTGTGAGTTATTGAAATCAGCATGCCTCATCACCGGCCAGTCATGTTGATGTCTGAATATGCCAGGTCACGCTTTTGCCAACCATGACGCAAACTTCAGTTTGGATTTTCCCATTGGAACCGACTCCATCCCACCTCATCAGATTAAAAAGTCTGATCAAATTTACAGCAAATTTGGATTCATTCATGGAAATATGCTTGTGCTCAGATATGCGTAATCTACAGTATATTTACAATGTCTTTTATAAATGGGTTTTCAAGAATTAGACCAAAGCTTTGCTTTCAGGTTAGGTGGTTATGATGTAATATATGACACAGAGTTGCTCTTTGAACTGAAGTAGTGCACCTAGGTTTATGTTGGAACCTAATGATAAGTACATCATTAGACAGGCAGAATACATTTAGACAGACCTTTTAATGTGGCACAAAGACACCCTGTATGTTTACATGCACTTTAAAAGTTCGATTTCAGTCGGGTTAAAACAATAAGTCGTACAATACATTTGTGCGAAGTCGGACTAATAGACCTTGGTAATGCAACTGTAGCTTGGCTTCGTCCAGCATGTACGGTATACATTTTAATGGGACCACAATTGGCCTCTGCATTGCACGCTTGCTCCAAAAGATAGAGATGACACGTGACATGTATTTAACCTGGCATAATTGATGTTCTTCATTGATATATTCAAATACATTGTGTCATGTACAGTATACTTAGTCAGTCAGATGAAGACTGTAGCTTGAAATACCAAAAGCTACTGTAGCTCGACTATAACTCTGCATGTAAACATACTGTATGTATTTGTATTAACACAAAAATAAATGTATTTTAATCGCAAAAAACAATCCAACACTGTGTCGTAACAGTGACCAGCAATTTGCAGCATTAATGAACACGATCATTTAACTACAGCTTCAAGACTCTGGGATTGTCATGACAACACAACATTTTAAATTGGCGCTGATGCAGCATTTAATTTACACATCCCTGCCTCATTAACGTGAAGGGGATGATAGAGTATAGTTTCACTAAAATACTCCCCCAGTGTGCCTTTGATAAGGTGGAAGGTATTAGACATATTCAAGAAAGCAAATAAATAAAATAAATAATAATTAATATTATTATAAGTATAATGATAATAGTTCATAATATTTATTATAATGATATTATTAATCATAATATAATAATAGTACGATTAATATATATTAAGGTAATAATGAGTAATAATAATAAACAACAATTTTTATATATTAATATATTATAATAATTATTTTATTAAAAATGATAATTTCAATCATATCAATAAGTTGAGAAGAACGATTGTCCTCGGTTTCATTATCTTCTAGAGACAGCTTACCAAATGTGTGTGCTATTTTGCAAGATTTTTGCACAGCAGCTATGCAGTCACTCCCCTCACGTATGTCTCTCAAAGCAGCTCACATTCTGCGCCCTGCTCTAGTCCAGCTGACCACGGGCTGATTATTTTCCCCTTGTGTCAAAGATTATTTCTTTATCGTGCAGCAGGCTGAGAGAAAACAGAGTAGAGAGAGAAAAAGAGAGGAAGAGAAAGAGATCCAGAAAGAGAGGACAGGCTTAGAATAGCTTGCATAAAAAGAAAAAGGACTCAGATTTGTGCACGTGACTGGCAGCTTATCTGATAGCTCGGGGAGGTTAGGCCACAGATAAACAGCATGGTGGTGTGAAAAATGTGCCAGCCATCTCTGAGCAAGATTCCCAATAAAACAGCTCTGCTGTACTGACCAAACATGCAGTCAGACAAAACACAAATGTTTTCCTACCTTTTTTAAGTGTTTCTCAGTGCATAAAATGTAACTAAGAGGCTTAGTGAATAGCTGTAAATTTGAAGGCAAATATTGTGTAATATCAAAGAGGTGGAATATTGTTACCGTCACATGCTGACTGACAGACCTGTATATATTAATAGATCTGTACATGCCAAGCACTATGGAACGTAGGAGTTATTCATACTCAAATGTGGACATGTATTATTTACAAATGCTGTACGATGTTAGTTGGCTTAGAATAGACTCTATGGTTGATAGATTCCATCATTTATGAACAGCCAGGCTTGGAATTCTTGCATTGAACACAATGACAGTGCTTAAGGATTATTCTTTCCACAATTATTACCATTAATTATCTCTACTCCTAAATTCAGGGATTAGCACTGTCCAACACACATTTAAGGCAGAATTTACAAATATTGTCTGAAAATGCAGCTTTTGTAATTTTGCATAATTCCACAGCATTGAACTATTTTTTGCCTGACCATGGGCTATGTAAAGGCCCTGATTTTGGGGGGAAAATCCACTGACAGTGTTCTAAGGGGCTGTTCGCACAGAACATGTCTTTCTGTTTCAAAAGGCTATAGGCGCAGCGCAACAAACAACAGACTGCAGGTGTCTACAGATGCATTTTTAAATAGAATTAATTTACATAGAAAAAATGACACAGATGGACTAGAAGGAGTAGTTCACCCAAAAATGGAAATTCTCTCAACATTTACTCACCCTCATGCCATCCCAGATGTGAATTACTTTCTTCTGCACAGCACAAATTAAGATTTTTAGAAGAGGTCCATACAACGCAAATAAATGAGACCAGAAATTTGAAGCTCCAAAACCACATCAGGGTAGCAAAAGTAATCCATAAGATTTCACTTGTTAAATCCATCTCTGCAGAAATTATATGATAGATGTGGGTGAGAAACAGATCAATATTTAATATCAATAATTGTTTTAGTATACATCTCCACCAGCATGACCAGTTGGTGGCAATATGCACGAAGAATGCGAATTGCCAAAAAACTAAAGATAAAGAATATGGAAGTGAAAGTGAATTTGGAGATTTATTGTAAAATAATAACATAAATATTGCTCTGTTTCTCACTCACACCTATCATATCACTTCTGAAGAAATGGATTAAACCACTGGAGTCTTATAGATTACTTTTTGTGGCAGCGGGGGCGTGGTCAAGCGCCCGTCCAGGAGAGAAAAGCGGTAAGGGCGCTTACACCTGAGCTAGATTATGTCTAACACCTGTCTCTAATTTCAGTGAGCACGGGGAGAGCGGCATAAAAGGCAGCCAGAGGGCCTCCATGAGAGGGAGAGAGGGACATAAGAATTACTGTGTTTGTGTTTGCACGTTGTGATTGAAAAGAATAAAGAACCTCACCTCTGAGCCGCTGTGTCAAGTGTCATCCCTCGGAGGAGGTCGTTACACTGGTGCCGAAACCCGGGATTTGTTCGTCCAAGTATGGAGATGGGTCGCCCCGTAGAGTCCTCCCAGCTGACGGAGGTCCTCCAGTCCCTCGCGATACTACACCAGAGCCACTAACAGTCCCTGCTTGAGCTCCGGCAGGACCAGGATCGCCGGTTTTTTGAGATCATGCGGGCTCAGGCAGAGGACCGGCACGCCATCCGGAGCCTCCTCAGCCAGGAGGCCGCGCCGGCCACAGCCGCGACCCCGGACCCCCGCTCCACACTGCCCCCGCCCACGTTACAGAAGATGGGGGCTGCAGATGATCCTGAGGCCTTCCTGCATTTGTTTGAGCGGACGGCAGAAATCTGGGGCTGGCCGCATGAACAATGGGCAGCCCGCCTAGTTCCACTCCTGTCCGGGGAAGCTCAGCTCGCGGCTCAACAACTGCCGGCAACTAACCTCCTGGCCTACACAGACCTAAAAAGAGCCATTTTGCAACGCGTTTGCCCAACGGCTCCGGGACGCCTGTCGGAGGTGGCTGCTCGCGGGGGACCGCGACCTCGAGGGAGTTATCGATCAGGTGGTACTGGAGCAATTTGGCCAACGGCTGCCCCGGAAAACGGCGGAGTGGGTCCAGTGCCACCGCCCGGCGTCGCTGGAGGAAGCCGTTCGCCTTGCGGAGGACCATCTGGCGGCGATCCCGAGGGTGGACGAGCCCTCCTTCTCTCCCTCTCATGGAGGCCCTCTGGCTGCCTTTTATGCCGCTCTCCCCGTGCTCACTGAAATTAGAGACAGGTGTTAGACATAATCTAGCTCAGGTGTAAGCGCCCTTACCGCTTTTCTCTCCCGGACGGGCGCTTGACCACGCCCCCGCTGCCACACTTTTATGCTGACTTTATGTGCTTTTTGGAGCTTCAAATTTCTGGTCATCATTCAATTGCATTGTGAGAACCAATAGAGCAGAGATATTCTTCAAAACACATTGTTTGTATTCTGCACAAGAAAGAACGTCGTATACATCTGGGATGGCACGATGGTGATTTTTGGATTAACTATCCAACTATCCTTTATTCAATATTACTTAAGATAAAGAAGACAAGAGATAGTAATCACTTCAATACTTGTTGATTTTTGTCTCTCCCTTTCTCACTCAATTTTGCTGTGTGCAGGTGAATATGACCACAGATTTGGAAGGCAGTGACATGTTGGCGGAGAAGGCAGACAGGAGAGAGTTTATCGACCTGCTGACCAAGATGCTGACCATCGATGCGGACAAGAGAATCACACCCATAGAGACACTCAACCACCCCTTCGTCACGATGACACATCTACTGGACTTTCCCCACAGCACACAGTCAGTTGAACTATACAGTATATTGATAGTGTTGAATAGTTTATGATATGGATTATAGTGAAACGTTGTATTCAGATCACTGACCCTGTCCTTTGTTCTTTGTTCTTGCAGCGTCAAATCCTGCTTCCAGAACATGGAGATTTGCAAGCGTCGGGTGAACATGTACGACACAGTCAATCAGAGCAAGACCCCCTTTATAACACATGTAGCCCCCAGCACTTCTACCAATCTCACCATGACCTTCAACAACCATCTTAACACTGTGCACAGCCAGGTCAGTATCACACACACACACACACACACACACACACGTTTACCTATCTATCTAAACTAGACTTTTTCTTTTATATAATATTAAGTTACTGTAAACTAATCCTTTTACTACTCCCCCCATTTGTCGACTATTATTAACCCCACTATTAATCGTCCAATTTAGGACATAACTGAATGTACCCAAAGGGTGGTTTTATCAGTTTTAGCTTACTCTTTGAGACAAAATTTCTTAAACTATATCTAAACAAACACGCACACATTCACCTAAATGGCAATTTCCCATTACCTTCTGTTGAACTTAAATAAAGCATAATAATATTAAGTATTATAATGATAGACAAAACCAAAACTCAACACAAATAAAAGTAAACAAAGAACTTGTTTACTCTCTGAATGATCCATATATTTCTTTTTAGGATGTCAGGGGGGTTGTTCAATTTTGCTGACTTCTGGGGATATTTTGCATCAATTTTGACCTGAAAAGTATAGTTTGAACAGAAACGTGCAGGCATTCACACTGACAAGCTGTATATGACTACATTTTCCCCCATATTACAATTGTCAGGTGCCATAGAAAAACTCAAATTTCCTTAAGTTTTCTTTTGTGTTCTCCTAAAGCTGCACATAATGAATTGCATTACACACAGATCCATTCGCAGTAAGACAGTCCAAAGAAATGAGTGTAGCATTGCACCATTGGCCACTGGCAGTATCGAATGACTTCCTTCTAGTGTCAAAACACCAGTCATATCATGGGCCGTTTCAGCCTTGCAGCCCTGTCACAGTGTGCTGATTAACAACTTGACAGCTTTTACTTCCTGCTTGGCTTGCATTTTACTACTTTACAGCCTTGAGGATTACACAACTTTGTTCCCTTCTCTCCTTTTGTTTCCTCCTGTTTTGCCTCAGTGCAGTTTAGCTTCACCAGGGATCGTTTGTCGAAACTGCTGACAGAGAGCCAGGCATGAATCCCGTAATGCCTTCATTTTGAGTTCTTAGATCCGCCCGAACTCGCCTCGAATAAACAAAGTCTGAAGTCAAAAAGTCATACAGCTGTAATGTTGTAGCATAGACCTCGGCCTCTCTCTAACATCAAAGCATGAACAATTGCAAACAAGTATGCCACTTATGCGAGCCAAATTTCAACACAAACTTGTCATTATATTCACCAGCCACAAGCAATCCTGTTTAATCAGTCGCAAATTGCGCTGAATTAGTGCTGCATTATGCATATTTAAATTAAGTCATTTTCATTCTGTTCAGCACAAACAGGCCTCCTTTCTATCAAAACTTTGCTTAATACAGATAGTGCCTTATCCGCAAAACTCAGCGCTATTTGTCTGTCACAATGTAGTCAAATTTACTTTCGGGGGTGCTAAAACAACACAGACAGTGCATAAAAATAAACAGCTCTATCAGAAGACGCAATTCATTTTTAGTACATCCACCACCACCCCACTCCATGCCTGGCCTATCTCTGATGTAAAAAGATGAACTTTGTGTATGGTCTGGTATGTGTAAGTCTAAGTTTGCATTGAGTGTGTGTGTAGTTGTGTGTAAGACTGAGGGAAAGCTCATGTGGCATAAGCCAGCTGCGAGGCTGAAGTGTTTATTTTGTGTGATGAATGCCATGACGGCATATTGATTAACTCTCTCCCCTGGTACTCGTCTGCCTTGCAAAATCAGGAAAATGAAAAATGAAAAGCGCTATACTGAATTTAAAAACCTTAATGAAAAGTCTATAATTACTAGCGGTGGCATGAGATGAAACAGTTTGCTTTGGTAACAGATGAAAGTAAATACCACTAGCCTCCATTAAACGAACAGGTTTTTAAAGGGGTGCCAGAGTTTATTAAAGACAAAGACGCATCACTTTTTTTCTTTTTCTTCAATTCTTCAGTATCAACCAGATCTTGGAACCAGGTTAGGGTTAGGTATAGGGTTGCAGCAGGACTCCAAATAAAAACAGATTTTTCATAGAACTAGGGTTACCAATTTGAGACAAGATGACCCATTCGGACTACTCTTTTAATTTTTTAGTGTTTTTTATATATATATATATAGAGAGAGAGAGAGAGAGAGAGAGAGAGAGAGAGAGTGTACAGGAAATCATGGGTAAAATTAAGGGTAATTAAATGGGAACAAAAAACATGCCAAACTCGAACCCATATTTCCCATTTGAGAACCACATATATTTATGTTGGATCATGTGGCTGAACACTTGTACTTGCTGTATCTCTGGCCATTCTTATAATTTATTTAATTATTTGTTTTATGTCTTCTATTTGGTTTATTTATAGAATTAGTAGAGAGAGGACAGGAAATCAAGGGTAAAGACAGGGGGAATTAGATGGGAACATGCCGAACTCGAACCCACGTTTCCCGTTTGAGCACTACAGCTCAACATATCGATGTTGGAGCATATGTGCCAATCGCTAAGCTATAGATCTGGCTATTTTTATGATTTATTTATTTAGTTGCTTTTTGTCTGTTTATTTATAAATTTGTAGATAGAGGACAGGAAATCACCGGCCATTTTTTTTTTCTTTGATTTTGTCACAGTATATTTATAGAAATAAGAGAGAGAGGAATGAAAATCATGGGTAAAGAGAGGGGGAATTAGATGGGAACATGATGTATGCCAAACTCGAACATACTTTTCCCATATAAGCACCATGGCTCAACATATCAATGTTGCAGCATGTGTGCTGACCGCTAAGCCATGTGTGCTGACCGCAAAGCCATTGCTCCATTCTTTTTATTTGTTTTCTTATTTGCATTTTGTTTCAGTTTATATATAGAAATAGTAGAGAGAGCACAGGAAATCATGGGTAAAGAGGGGGGAATTAGATTGTAACATGATGCTGGCCAGATTCAAATTCGCATTTCCCATATGAGCACCATGGCTCAACATATCGATATTGGAGCATGTGTACTGACCACTAAGCCAATACTCCAAACATTCTTTTTAGTTTTGGCAGATGTGACCGCTCAACAGGTTTTCATTAATGAATGTGTTCTATTTCCTCTCTCTGGCAATGTTATTGCACTCATACTTTTACATTAAGCTTTATTTTTGTCTTGTATGTTCATTATAGCGAGAAAGAGACTAAGATGGAAAGAACTGTACAGTTCTTTTGAATGAACATATTCTGTTCACTCTTCTAGATCGGTGAGAAGGAGTTTGCTTGTTCATCAAACCACCTCGATGGCACAAATTCCACATTCAGTCTGAATTAAAAATCAATTGAGGGGAATTCTAGTGTAGAGGCTTTGAAGAACAGATTGTCTCTCTTCTCACCAGTTAGATCTGTGTGTATATTTAATCATAGCTTTGCGCAAAGAGGGATCATTATCTGCTGCTAATGAGAATGAGCAAATACAATAAGTTGAAGAGTCCTAGCACTGATGGAGACTGTAACACAAGAGCATTGATTGAAGCTTTTTCACCTCCCCTTTCCCTCTTCACTCTCACTCAATAAGTTATTTTATAAAACATGCCTGAACCCAAATGCAGTCTGAGCACAATAACAGCATTTCTGTTGATGTTGCAGAACAGTGTTATGGTATTTGGACTGAGAAATGACTCGGAATTTGATGAGAAACATGCTTCTCATGCTTGCTGCCTGCAGTTGACTTTGTATGGTTGCCAGGTTGGTGTAAAAAAGACCCAATAACTGATCCAAACTAGTCCAAAAACGACCATATAACAAAGCTCAAAATATGCCACTCCCAAAACAAAAACACAGATTTTATATTATGCATTTTCATATTTCCTTTCATTTGGAGGTCTACTATGTGAAGCTGCAGAATTGTCAAAAAAATGACAAGTTTAACGACTGTCAAGTTCACAACCTTTGTGAAAAAAAACAAGCCTGACAAAGCCAACTTCATCACTGCCAGATGTATTGTACTGTAATAAGGAATTGAAGAACTGATGTAGTTTGGGTTATAAACCAAACACTTAACTATGTTTACCAATTCCACAAGAAATTAACATACCTGACAACTCTGTCTTTGAATTGCATTTTATTTCTACATCTATCTTCGTTTTGTTCTGAAGTGCTTATACAGGATCAACAGTTTATTTTCATTATTTGCTATTATTTGGAATTTTGCCCCATGTCCCTCATTGTGACTACACCCACTTCCCATTCACCACACCCACTACTTCATGCTTTTGTTTGTTTGTCTTTCTTTGTTTGTTTGTCAAATCCATCGATTCCTTTAGGCCACCAACCTGGCTCCCTCTTCCACAAGTGCCACCCTTTCCCTTGCCAATCCTGATGTCTCCATACTAAATTATCAATCTGCACTCTACCAGCCTTCTGCGGCCCCTATGGCCGCCGTGGCCCCCAGAACCATGCCCCTCCAGCCTGGTGCGCCCCAACTTTGCGCTGCCCGACCAGATCCCTTCCAGCAGGCTCTTATCGTCTGCCCATCTGGCTTCCAAGGTGGGTACCGTTGTAAACTTTGGTTATATACAGTAGCTACATTGCAGATTTAATTGACTCCTGATTACACTATAAATCTATATTTGTCCACATAATTTTTGCTATGTAGTGTATCTATATATTATAAATGTTTACATCTAATGGGATTTCCCTTGTTATTTTATTCCCAGGTTTGCAGGCGTCACCCTCTAAACACACTGGCTACTCGGTGCGGATGGAAAATGCAGTTCCTATAGTAACACAGGCCCCCGGAACCCAATCTCTGCAGATCCAGCCAGGCCTTCTGACACAGGTATAGCGAGACATTGCCCCCTTTGCCATAGCTATAAAAAACACATGTCCTTTACTAATTACAACCCTCAGACTTTCCCAAATTCACAATTACTTCCAAATTTGGCTCCAACGATGAGCAATTAGCATGACCTACTTTGTTGTAATGATATACGTATAATTCACTCCCCCTTCAACAAAGTCGAGAAGACACTCACATTTTGTGGCTAATAGATTAATTGAAGCCAGGTTGAATTTATCTCAGTATTCAATGCAAGTTAAAGGGATAGTTCACCAAAAAATAAAAGCTCTAACAAGAATGACTTTCTGATGAGCATGACAAAGGTTGGTTTAAATGACATCTATGGATGCTGAGTGATTTTTCTACCCAATGGTGCCATTTGAGACTGGGGGACTAGGTTCAGAGCCGCTTAGTTAATTGTAATTTATCAAAATGTCATAGCTGAGCTCCCATTGCTTTTCAAACCTCTATGTGCCAAGGACTTTAATGCTGTATATTTTAGGAATGGGTCACGATGGTCGTCTAGTTCTCCAACAATGGACTAATCGATTTAAGTTCAAGATATTTTTTTCTTTTTGTTCTGATAATTTATGGGACAATACTTTAATAAGCATGGTGACAGCATGCTGTACTTCAGCTCTTTGACAGTTTTTACTGAAAAACATTTTAAGGAGTTGCAGTTACACTTGCAGACTGATATCTTAGCCATTGCATCAGGACTCAGGACATTTTGAGCATCATATGCTACATTTTTAAGAAACGGTTTAAGTTAAAAAGTAGTTATACTTTAAAAAGAGCAAGACTTCTGCATTCTGTTCCATTTCATTGCACCCTGTCTAGGTGTTTTTGAATGCAAGATTGCGTCTTGTAAAAGCCCCTTAAGAAATGCGTCTGATCGAGGGATTCCTAAACACCGATCATTAGTCAACTAGATATTCAAGCAACCCACTGACTAGTAGATTTGAATAATATGTAGTTTTGCATGACCCTTGTCTTTTTTGTTTCTCACACTTAGGAGACAAAAATATTTGAATGCCAGTGCTGATTAACAGTGATTTTCCAGATTAAAATTGGAGATACATTTCCCTCTTTTCCTCTCTTAATTCTTTAATGCTTCAGGGCCTCAACTGCCCCCTCAACCCAATCATTCAAACCACATCACTCTTGGTGCCAGTGGAGTGGGTCTCTAGAAGGCCTCAGCTTTTATCTGGAACAGGAATGCAGAAAATGTGAAAACAATTGGCAAGGGAGCAGCAGTGCTTTCAGAGCCCTGGGGGTGACAAAAGGCTTTCACCCCTCGAGGGCAGAAAAGCTGTTAGAAGGGGTTAGTCACAGAGATACATGGAAAACTCTACTCTTATCTGGGTTACCATTCCAGGGCAGACGGTACAATTACACAACCCAGAGTGAAAAAGGAGGATGCAAAATATCAGGAATGTAGGCAAAGGGCTTTGGGGACAGAATGTTGATGGAAATATTCGTGTCACTGTTTGCATTGGTGGAAAAAGTATCTAAAGGAAGTAAATCAGATGCTAAATGCATGTTCATTTCCTTTGTCAAATGAATGAATTTTGCAAACAAAATGCCATTTTCTAGCATCCATTGCAACATTTGGTTCTAGTGCAGTGCTGAAAAGTAACAGAAATGTTTAAAAGCTGTGTAAAAGTCAAGTCAAATTGTTTTTGTTATGCTAAGATCCAGGGAATCTATCATCAGCTAGACATAGCTCTTTGTGAGTGCAGTCTCTATAACAATGTTTATTATACAATAATCCATTATCCAGTAATCGAGAACTACTAGAAAAGTCATGGAATTTCGTTTGTCAAAATATTTTTTTTCACCCATATTCCCCATCACACTACCCTCTGTGAGTGCTGTGGTCCATGCCAGTGGGCCAATAAATAGACGTGCAAAGGGTTTTAAAGAAACAATTCATTAATTGTACATTAAACTGCTAATCAGTAAAGCTGCATTAAACTATTAGAGCTGTACACAGTCTTCTTCAAGCTCACGTCTCTGGGAAAATTATGCCTGGCACTCCCCGCAATCCTCAGCACCCATACAAAGCAGCCCATCACATAGCCTCTGAATGGGGCCCCTGAATTAAGCTGATTCGGAAAATGTTTAACACTTAAGCACACTGCCTGGGAGATGCCACATCTCTTTAGGGTCAGTCGATCTCAAGTTGTCTAATAATTGTAAAGTTGGTTTCTTGACCATTTTTAATTTTCAATTTTTTTGAGTGATTAACTCTATGTATTGGTATTGCAAAACCACCAGTTTTTAATTTGTATTTTACTTTGTCGGCTTATCTCTGCTTAGGATGGTCCTAGCTCTTTGGAACAAAAACTGATCTCTAGAGCACATTACAAGGTACATGTACATATTCAAGCATTTTGCACATTCTTGTTCCTTAGACTTAGAACTTAAGTCCAATGTAATGCTCAGGATTGCTCAAAGTTCCACTTTTAGGGTCAATTTATAATGGAATGGGTTCGAGTCTCAGTCTTAATTTTTTTAGGGTACACCTAGGTAACTATAGTGTGTATGCAGAACATTTCAGGTTTGAGAATTCTCTTTTTCTTTTCTTTTTTTTTTTTTAAATTCCCATCACTTTCGGTTTGAATATGTCTGGTGGGGGACCAGATAGGAAACTGAACTTTTCACAGAAATAAGTCCTCTATAGTAGCATTCTGCTAAGTTTGAGATTGCACTGGTTACAGGTAGCTAGGGCTAAAAATCTGGGGGAAAGCCAACATTATTCATGCATTTTGAGAAATGAACAGATGTAATATAAGCATAACAAATATGTACATGTACTGTACATGTTTTATTAGAAGCTGTGATATTTCCTCTCTCACACTCTTTGAAATGTTGTAGGAGCGTCCGGTGACAGTAGTCAATTCAGCAGGTGTCAGTTTTCTGAGAACATTGTTCATGCCACACTTTGTCCTCAGAAGACATTTTGAATGATGTTCTTGGTCCAGATGGGTTGAAAACATCACAGTTTTCCAATCTGATGTCCTCAGCCAATGGTGTGTCTTGAACGCATTGAGTTTCTCAGCCAGAGAAGCAAAGAATTCATCCCTAGGGAGAACGACAGTGATCGTATCTGCTCTGTCAGTCAGAACCCACTGCTTAAAGGTGATCTTATCAGGAAGTGTGTCATCTTTGTCTGACTCTTCAAGCATCTGCAGTAAGGCCTCTATACCTGGACACTTGTCACACTTGTTGAGCATGTAGTTTATGTCACTGTTTATGTCACAGACTAGAAGTTCCAGCAGGTCTTTGTTGTCCAATGTTAGCTTTGCTGACTCAACCATCAGCTTGATGTTCTGATGAGTTCCAGATGCTCCTGCCAGCACACACCATTTTGGCCTCAGTTCACAAAAGTTTGACGTCCCTATCTTTAACTCTAGGTGCTGATTTTTAAACTCCACATACAGTTCTTTAAGGTTACTTAAAACGAAATGCTTTTGTTTATGAACTTTTTGAAGAACCTGTGATAGATCATGCTTCACTGTTGCCAATATCAAAAGTAGTAACATTTTAGACCTCACTGACATGCATTGTATTGTATGTCAATCATAAACATAATTACTGTAAAATACGGTTCATTTTTTGTATTTGTTATGCTTATATTACATCTGTTAATTTCTCAAAATGCATGAATAATGTAGGTTTTCCCCCAGATTTTTACAGCTACCTGTAACCAGTGCAATCTCAAACTCTGCAGAATGCTACTGTAGAGGACTTATTTCTGTGAAAATTTCAGGTGCTGTTTTGGCAGCATGTGGAGGAGCTGCACAATATTAGGCAGGTGGTTTTAATGTTGTGTCTGATGTATGTCTTCTGTGAATATTTCATTCATTGACGTTTCTTGTATCTAGGCCTTGAATGCTGACAGTAGTGTATCTTGAATAACTAAATAACCCCTTTGGTGTCTGTGTGGCACAGTTTAGTACTTACTAGCAGTCGTTTCTCCAAATAGCTGTATCCTTTTTCTCCTCTCTTAAAATACATGAATGCAGTACTGTGGCCTCTTTAGTTATGCAGTAGCCTGTGACTAGATATAGCTGGAAGAGCATTGTGCTAGCAATATCAAGTTCATGGGTTTTATTAGCTTTGGATGAAAGCATCTGCCAAATGCATAAATGTAAATGTAGATGTTCTAGGCTACGATGCATTCACACTGACAGCGAATAAATCGCTGGAGTTCGGTAAGTCTCACTGCTGAAGGGCCCTAGTAGGCAGGTTATTCTATATTTGCTGGCACATTTCATGTCCGTGGGATATATATTTAATCCATTGTCATCAATATATAGCACCTTATTTTCTAAGTATATATATTTTTTACTAAATCATCATTTGTTGGAAAAGCCATCTCTTTTGTTCAAATAGGAGTATATGACATGAAACCTTGGTATTCAGCTGTGTGAAATTGTAGAGTTGGTCATTCTACTTTGCAAATATGCATGAAAATGACCTCAAACTTAAATTATTTTGATACTACTGCCTTTATATAGATTAGATTATTAAAACATGTAACGCACTACAAAAAGTACTAAGTTATTATTGTAATATACCTAATAATGTCTGAAAAATCCTTGTCAACTTAGTCACCAATCTAAAGAAGAGGAAAAAACACTTCAAAAAAGGAACAGTTTGTCCCTTTATCACATGACTTGCACAACATGGTGTAATTTCCTCAGGAAACACAAGGATGAATGACTTAAAGATATGTCCATTCACATTTACCCAAATATTTGTTTAAAGTCTGGGTCATGAGTGGATTAATTGACTGTCAACAGTTTTACTCAAGTATTGTCACTTTAAAACTTTACAAGAAACAATGTCCAAAAAAATTTACAATTTTGGAAAATGCATTTCTAAAGATAGATGTGCTCAGTATGTTATGTTCCCTGTTGTCTTTTGCTTCTGTGCTTTTATGTTGAAATTTAGTTTAGTTCCTGTTTCCTGTTTGGTTTCTGTCATGTTCATTGGTGTCTTTTGTTGTTGTGCTCTTATGTTGAAGTTTAGTTTAGCCCCTGTTTCCTGGTTCCTGTTTGGTTTTTTTGTAGTCCTTTGTAGTTTGTTGTTATGATTGGTGTTCCCTTGATTGTTTCTTCCAGGTGTCCCTCATTCCCTTGTTTGTTCCTCTTGTATTTAAACCCTCGTTTCTTGTTCAGTCCTTGTCGATCGTTGTTTGATGTATGTGCATGAATGTTTGCTGCCCTAGTTCTCCGTTTAAGTTTATTTCCCCCTTGTGGGTTTTTCCTTTGTTTATTCATTTGTTCATTTAATAAAAGTCTAAACTGCATTTGGATCCGCGTCTGCCTCGCTGCTCAAACGTAACAGAACGATCGACCACACATGGATCCAGCAGCTATTCGGGCCAAATGTCGGCTGCTCAATCTGCAGCAAGAACACTACCCACTTGTAGACCACGCTCGCTACTTCCTCCTCCTGGCGAACGCTACTGACTTCCCGGACTCTGCACTGATGATCTTTTTCAGGAGCAGCTTGAACCCCTCGCTGAGGGAGCGGGTGCCACAGGCAGCGCCCGGCTGCACTTTCCGCGACTACCTGGGAGCGACCCTACTGGCATGCAGCTCGCCGCCCCCTGACACACCAGCCCATCCTGTCGGCAAACAGCCCCCCACGCCTATGGCTTCCCTTGGGCCCGCACGGCCCACTTCGTCCGCCCGGAGGAGGAGGAGAAGACAGGCGTCCGCCTCCCGGCCCGCGCCTGCCCCGGTCTGCGAGCCAGAGCCCGCGCCTGCCCCGGTCTGCGAGCCAGAGCCCGCGCCTGCCCCGGTCTGCGAGCCAGGGCCCGCGCCTGCCCCGGTCTGCGAGCCAGAGCCCGCGCCTGCCCCGGTCTGCGAGCCAGAGCCCGCGCCTGCCCCGGTCAACGAGCCTGAGCCCTCTTCAGCCACGGTCAACGAGCCTGAGCCCTTAGCCCCAGAAGTCAGTGAGCCAGCGCCTGTCGCCTCGACCGTCCAAGGGCCAGCGCCAGTGGTCACGCCCGTCCAAGAGTCCGAGCCTCCCGAGCTTTCCAGAGCTCCGCCTCCCGAGCTTTCCAGAGCTCCGCCTCCCGAGCTTCCTAGAGCTCCGCCTCCCGAGCTTTCCAGAGCTCCGCCTCCCGAGCTTTCCAGAGCTCCGCCTCCCGAGCTTTCCAGAGCTCCGCCTCCCGAGCTTTCCAGAGCTCCGCCTCCCTGAGCTTCCTAGGGCTCCTCCTCCCGAGCCTCCCAGGGCTCCGCCCCTCAAGTCTCTCGAGCCTCCCAAGGCTCCACCCCTCAAGTCACTTGAGTCTTCCAGGGCTCCGCCTCTCGAGCCTTCCAGGGCTCCGCCTCTCGAGCCTTCCAGGGCTCCGCCTCTCGAGCCTTCCAGGGCTCCGCCTCTCACGCCTCTCGAGCCACCCAGGGCTCCGCCACCCAAGTCTCTCGAGTCTTCTAGGGCTCCTCCTCCCAAGCTTCCCAGAGCTCCGCCTCCCGAGCTTTCCAGAGCTCCGCCCTCTGAGCCTCCCGAGCTTTCCAGAGCTCTTCCTCTCGAGCCTTCCAGGGCTCCGCCTCTCGAGCCTTCCAGGGCTCCGCCTCTCGAGCCTTCCAGGGCTCCGCCCCTCAAGCCTCTCGAGCCTACCAGGGCTCCACCCCCAGGCCTTTCGAGCCACCCAGGGCTCCGCCTCTCGAGCCTTCCAGGGTTCCGCCCCTCGAGCCTCCTACGGCTCTGCTCCCAGAGACCCCAGAGCCTTCTAGGGCTCCGCCTCTGAAACCTCTTACGGCGCCACCTTCCTTGGCCCCGCCTCCTGAGTCATCCTCAGCTCCGCCTTCCTCAGCCCCGTCTCCTAGATCTTCCAGGGCTCCGCCTACAGCATCTCCCGAGCCTCCCACGGCTCCGCCTCCAGAGCCTCCTTCAGCCCAGCCTCCTGCGACTCTTCTCCTCGAGCCTCCCTCGGCTCTACCTCCAGAGCCTCCTACGGCTCCACCTCCAGAGCCTCTTAAGCCTCCTACGCTCTGCCTCCAGAACCTCCCACGGCTCCGCCTTCCGAGCCTCCTTCAGCACAGCCTCCTGCGGCTCATCTCCTCGAGCCTCCCGCGGCTCCACCTCCAGGGCCTCTTAAGCCTCCTACGGCTCTGCCTCCAGAACCTCCTGCGGCTCCACCTCCAGAGGCTCCAGAGCCTTCCAGGTCCCTGCTCCTGGAGCCTCCTACGGCGCCGTCTACCTCGGCTCCACCCCCTGAGCCTTCCAAGCCATCACCCCCCTCGGCTTCGCCTCTCGAGCCTCCCTTGGCTCCGCCTCAGAGGTCCCCTTTGGCTCCGCCCCACGCGGCTCCACCGGCCTCCCCAGTGGCCACTCCTCCTCCCAGGCCCCCTGAACCAGTCCTTGCCCCACGGCCACCTCCTAGGCCACCTAAACCTGTCCTTGTCCTGTGGCCACCGCCCAGACCTCCTGAACCAGTCCTTGCCTTATGGCCACCTCCTTTGCCTCCTAAACCTGTTCCTACCCGGTGGAGGCTCCCCAGGCCACCTGACCCTGGCCCCGTCTCACACCCCCATAGACTGCCTGCCTGCCCTCTCTGCCCCCCTGGTCTACCTGTCGGCCCCTTGCGCCTTCGTGGACTGCCTGTCTGCCCTCTAGGCCCCCCTGGTCTGCCTGATTGCCCCTTGTGCCCCCCTGGTCTGCCTGATTGCCCCTTGTGCCCCCATGGACTGCCTGATTGCCCCTTGTGCCCCCGTGGACTACCTAATTGCCCCTTGTGCCCCCGTGGACTGCCTAATTACCCCTTGTGCCTCCTTGGACTGTCCCTGTACCCCCTTTGGTCTGTCTGTTTTCCCCCTGTTCCAATCCCTCACCCCTTGGACATTTATTTGTGTTTGTTGTTCTTGTTGTTTTCTTTAGGACCGTCTGGAATCCGGTCCTTTTGAGGGGGGGTTATGTTATGTTCCCTGTTGTCTTTTGTTTTTTGTACTGTTATTGTGAAGTTTTGTTTAGTTCCTGTTTTGGTCTTTGTAGTCCTTTTGTAGTTTCTCTTATGCTGTCATGTTCTCTGTTGTCTTTTGCTTCTGTGCTTTTATGTTGAAATTTAGTTTAGTTCCTGTTTCCTGTTTGGTTTCTGTCATGTTCATTGGTGTCTTTTGTTGTTGTGCTCTTATGTTGAAGTTTAGTTTAGCCCCTGTTTCCTGGTTCCTGTTTGGTTTTTTGTAGTCCTTTTTGTAGTATGTTATTATGATTGGTGTTCCCTTGATTGTTTCTTCCAGGTGTCCCTCATTCCCTTGTTTGTTCCTCTTGTATTTAAACCCTCGTTTCTTGTTCAGTCCTTGTCGATCGTTGTTTGATGTATGTGCATGAATGTTTGCTGCCCTAGTTCTCTGTTTATGTTTGCCCTGGTTCTCCGTTTAAGTTTATTTCCCCCTTGTGGGTTTTTCCTTTGTTTATTCATTTGTTTATTTAATAAAAGTCTAAACTGCATTTGGATCCGCATCTCCTCGTCTGCCTCGCTGCTCAAACGTAACACAGTAGTTCTAGGCCTCCTATGTTGAGTAAAGTCAACAATGTTACCCAGTAAAGGCAAAGTAGTGGACAATTGGTAACATATGTGATATTTTAAGCCCATTCTACTGACATTAAGAGTTTTTTTCATTTTCGATTAAAAAATAATACATTTGTAAATAAAATTTAAAGGAAAAATCATTAATTTCCATAACTTTAAAACAATGTTTTTATGAAATAATAAATAAAGAGCATTGTCATTGTAACATGTGAAATATTATCCCTCTCTCATTTTGCTACTGTACTTTCTCATGTCAACTGTTACCTGTTCCTGGTTGCTGCTCCAAAATTACTTGTCAGTAACACGATTGACAAATTAAGCCACTGACATCATGCTTTTTAAGAAAAATATCCAAAATGAGCCTACCCTGTTTGCCAAATAGCAAATATATAACATTTTAAGGGTTCATTATAAGATCATATTTGTGTTTTGGGGAAAACCTTTAAATTTTTCTTCTAGCTATCAAATACCTAATGAACCCCTAATTATATAATGACCCAGGTGTTTCTACTTGCCTGCAGCATTCAACTGCATCAGGAGGCAAATTACATTAGTGTCACTTATTAGATTTATGTTAGCTGTTATAATCAAGTTACAGCAGGTTTTTGCCTTGTCAAGCCAAAGACTTCATCTGTCTGTCCAAGTAGAGGTGACTCAATGGGTAATAGTATATTTGTAGAAAAGACAATAAATATGGTGAGTGAAAAACAGATCACAAATTCTTTTTCTTTCTGAGCATGCACTGACACAGAGGCCAATTTTGTTCTGAATAATGTGTATGCATATTAGATAATGCAGAGTTACAATCGCATTATCTAGGTCTGTTAGTCTGACTTTGCCAAAATCGAATGGATTTCAGACAGACTTAAGTGTTTACATGACAGTTTAAAAAGACCAATTACAGTTTTAGTCTGATATAAAATTTTCAAAGTGCATATAACATACTGACTCTCGGCACTCCCATTGGTTGTTGGCACATCACTTCGTATTTGAACTCTGCTTGCTCAACCTGTTGGATCACCAGTGATATAACTCAGTAATAACTCTTAGTGAAATTACTTTAAGGTACACTCAGTAACTTTTTTGTTTGTCTCATCTTTGACTTATTGTACATTGGCACTTAGTGGTGTGGATGTAGCATCTTTCAAACGCAATAGGTTTCAGTTGCAGGTGCCATTATAGAAATTCACAGTCAGCCATGATTAATTTAATCCAAGAGTGAAAGTGTCCTTTAAATGGGAGGTTACTGTGATTAATTCGGCTGGTCGGGGGATCTAATATGGCAGCCCCCATTTAATAAAACAGCTTTTATAAGGTTACTGAAATGACTAGAGTGTTTATCTCATGTGAGTGCTCATGATTTTATACATACACTCACCTAAAGGATTATTAGGAACACCATACTAATACTGTGTTTGACCCCCTTTCGCCTTCAGAACTGCCTTAATTCTACGTGGCATTGATTCAACAAGGTGCTGAATGCATTCTTTAGAAATGTTGGCCCATATTGATAGGATAGCATCTTGCAGTTGATGGAGATTTGTGGGATGCACATCCAGGTCACGAAGCTCCCGTTCCACCACATCCCAAAGATGCTCTATTGGGTTGAGATCTGGTGACTGTGGGAGCCATTTTAGTACAGTGAACTCATTGTCATGTTCAAGAAACCAATTTGAAATGATTCGAGCTTTGTGACATGGTGCATTATCCTGCTGGAAGTAGCCATCAGAGGATGGGTACATGGTGGCCATAAAGGGATGGACGTGGTCAGAAACAATGCTCAGGTAGGCCGTGCCATTTAAACAATGCCCAATTGGCACTAAGGGGCCTAAAGTGTGCCAAGAAAACATCCCCCACACCATTACACCACCACCACCAGCCTGCACAGTGGTAACAAGGCATGATGGATCCATGTTCTCATTCTGTTTATGCCAAATTCTGACTCTACCATCTGAATGTCTCAATAGAAATCGAGACACATCAGACCAGACAACATTTTTCCAGTCTTCAACTGTCCAATTTTGGTGAGCTTTGCAAATTGTAGCCTCTTTTTCCTATTTGTAGTGGAGATGAGTGGTACCCAGTGGGGTCTTCTGCTGTTGTAGCCCATCCGCCTCAAGGTTGTGCGTGTTGTGGCTTCACAAATGCTTTGCTGCATACCTCGGTTGTAACGAGTGGTTATTTCAGGCAAAGTTGCTCTTCTATCAGCTTGAATCAGTCGGCCCAATCTCGTCTGACCTCTAGCATCAACAAGGCATTTTCGCCCACAGGACTGCCGCATACTGGATGTTTTTCCCTTTTCACACCATTCTTTGTAAACCCTAGAAATGGTTGTGCGTGAAAATCCCAGTAACTGAGCAGATTGTGAAATACTCAGACCGGCCCGTCTGGCACCAACAACCATGCCACGCTCAAAATTGCTTAAATCACCTTTCTTTCCCATTCTGACATTTAGTTTGGTGTTGAGGAGATTGTCTTGACCAGGACCACACCCCTAAATGCATTGAAGCAACTGCCATGTGATTGGTTGATTAGATAATTGCATTAATGAGAAATTGAACAGGTGTTCCTAATAATCCTTTAGGTGAGTGTATGTTTCAAAATTACTATGGGAGTAACATTTTTTTAATGAAAAAATAGTCCACCTTTAATGGATGTCTAATGATTTCTGGTTGTTTTGTCATTACAAATGGTTGTCAGTGCAAAAGCCCATTAGTGGATCTCCATAAGAGCAGAAACAGATGACTTTGGTAGTAACCCATTCTTCATCTGTCTATCTTTTTCTCTCTTCTTAACCTCTTTCCCTCTACCCTTACTCCGCAGCAGGCCTGGCCGTCTGGCCCGCAACAGATCCTCCTACACCCGGCATGGCAGCAGCTCACACACACATCCGTGCAACATGCCACCGTCATTCCAGACTCCATGACCAGCTCGCAGCCTCTGGCCAACTGGAGGTGAGATGCCACCATACCCTCATTGCTAAAGAGGACAATTATGCAGTCATGAGTACAAGAACTTCCTACTGTACATAGGGCATCCTATTTCCTCTTAGACCTTTTGAGCAAAGGGAGACCCATTTTTTATTTTTTAGCTTATCTGGTTCAGTTTCAATGTGATTAATAGGGACTTAAACTCAATTATATCCTCACAAATGCCAACTAAAAAAAGGCATTCATCATTCACACATGCTTGCTGATTCTAAACAGGTCTTGTGGAACTTAAAAGATCTGTTTTAAAGATATCTTGACTGGTGATCCATATAGTTCATGGCAGTTTGGTAGCGCAAGAATGTGTTTTAATGCTATCCTAGATTATGGACTAAGGAGATTTAATTATCTAGGTTGCTTAGTCTGCAATTGCACATATAAAGCAAATGTGCCTTTGAATTATTCATTTAGAATGAAGTAAAAGAATATTTAAGTCTGATACTCTGGTTTAGCATATTGTATTTTTAAATTGATTTAGAATTCATGTTGAATTCTTGTATTCAAGGTATTCTTGTTTCAGATCAGTGTGTGCAGTAGCGCCTCTCAGGCTTGGGACAGGTTAATGGAGTCAGATCGTGCTGACCTGCACGGCTTGGGTGTATTACAGATAAATGTATGCTGATATCTGCACATAATCACTTCAGCGCCTTAAGCTCAGCCCGCAAGGCTCGGTAGTCCTGAGACAGTCCTGTTGGAAAAGTGGCGCACTTTGACTGCAGAGTGAGGAACTTCTCCTCTGAGATCCACTGCCACGCTTTATGCACTGTTTACTGCAGTCAGTGCTGCCTCCTCTGTCCAAATGTTGCATTGCATTTAATCTTCATTTTTAAACTGTTGTAACTGCTGATTGTAGAAGATGTAATACAGAACTAGATTCCATAATAAAATGAATAAGTTTAGACCTGCATCAAACAGGTTTTGAGCTTCTTCTTAGTGTTGGGGAGGCAACCTTAAAACTGTACCTACATGCTACTCATAATTTAAAGTAGTTTTACCATAGTCAACCTACTCTTTTTGAAAACTAGCTACACTACAAGCTACTAACAAAATTACCTGTATTACTATTATATTCTGTATTTCTTTGGCTCAAAAATGAGGTGTTTTGAATAAATGTCTCCAAAAGGACGTCGACATTAAACATTACATTATGTCAAAAACATTACAAACAGCAATATTTGGCTAGCAAAATATTTTATTTACAAGATATATATATAGTTTGCTCCTCAGGTGAATTTATCTTGTAATGATATTTAGATTATTTTACTGGACATCAAAAGATACTGATTAGGGGCCTGCTCAGTGGTAAAAGACGCTCGATACCACCCGTGGAGTTCGCTAGTTCGAATCCCAGGGCGTGCTGAGTGACTCCAGCTAGGTCTCCTAAGCAACCAAATTGGCCCGGTTGCTAGGGAGGGTAGAGTCACATGGGGTAACCTTCTCGTGGTCCCTATAATGTGGTTCACTCTCGGTGGGGCGCGTGGTAAGTTGAGCATGTATGCTGCGGTGGGTGGCGTGAAGCCTCCACATGTGCTATGTCTCTGTGGCAACACGCTCAACAAGCCATGTGATAAGATGCGTGGGTTGACGGTCTCAGATGTGGAGGCAACTGAGATTCGTCCTGCACCACCCAGATTGAGGCGAATCACTACGCGACCACGAGGACTTAAAAGCACATTGGGAATTGGGTATGCCAAATTGGGAGAAAAAGGGGAGAAAATCAACAACAAAAAAGATACTGATTAAGAACATGATTTTTGTTCTGTGTTTAAATAAACTATTTATAGGAGGCTTAATTTAATCTGTCTTGTTTCAGGAATTCACATCCCCATGGCAGCCACTACAACCCCATTATGCAACAGCCGGCTTTACTGGCAGGTCGTGTCACCCTGCCCTCTCAGCAACCTCTCAATGTGGGAGTGGCCCATGTCATGAGACAGCCATCAAACAATAACTCCAAAAAGAACAAGCAGCACCAGATGAACAATAGGTCAGCCAACACTAACAACAATGAACTTTGGAGGTACATGTACCATTGTACAGTGTTGGGATCAGATGGTAATATATATCAGGCATGGTATTTACAAGGTACTTCAATGAATACCATGGTATTACTACGGTACATGTAAAAAATTCATATAATATGGTATTCACATAGTACTTCAAAAAACTTTCTTAGAATACCATGGTATTACCTATTACATGTCCAAAAATATGTGGTATCAGATTGAAATATTCATATGGAATTTACATGGCATGTAAAGGTACCTTAAACAAATGCCATTGTATTACTATGGTACATGTTTATTAAATATGGTATCAAATGCAAATGTCTGTTGTTTAACAGCATAAGAATAAAAATAACTGATTTGAACTGATATTCTTTGCTCTATCATAGGAACCTGTCAGTGTACGACGTGTCCTCCACCCAAGCGGTGGCATCACCTCAACGATCCAAGCGAGTTAAGGAAAACACTCCTCCACGCTGCGCTGTTGTTCAGAACGGGCCATCCTCTACCTGCGCCACATCACAGACCTGTGGGGGTGGAGGAGGAGGGGGATGGGGTGGGGAGCAGGCATCTAGCACCACTCGAGATCACCACGGCCAGCACAACCTGCCGCGCCACACCATCATCATCCCAGACACCCCGAGCCCAGCCGTCAGTATCATCACCATCAGCAGTGACACAGATGAGGAGGATGACCACAAACAACCCACTAACACCAGGTCAGCACAATGGAAAACTTTACACCTTGAAGTAAACGTAATGTTGTCCCGGGCTCTTTGGCAAGTGGGGGACCACTAAGGTCCGTTTTGGTGTAGATTACTCATTGGCCACCACAGTAGTAAAAATGTTGTCCCAGTTCCCATGAATTTAAACAATGGCCCTTTGCAAGGACAACGTGAAACAATATTTGAACCATAATTACCTTCTGTAATGTGACATATTTGGAGAAAATATTGTTTCACGTTGTCCTTGCAAAGGGCCATTGTTTTTTTTTTTTTATTATTATTTTTTTTATGGAATAAAGTACACTGATGAATCATGAACAGTAAGACCAGGGATATTTATTAAGAAGGTAAACAGAGTCCATTTTGATTTCATGTTCTCTCTAAAATGCCTACTCAGCTCAGGGAAAATAAAGAATAATCCCTTAAAATTAACATCTGCTTGGGAAATTTAAGATTTTAGCTAAGAAATATTGCAGTATGAAATATGATTACCATATACCGTATTATCATATGCCCCAGATGGGCCAGATTCAAATACAATGAATCACACTACTACTATAAGCAGTAGTGACTCAACTGTTTCTTTTCTCAACAGCACGTCATCCAAACATAGGAAGAATGTGATCAGCTGCGTGACGGTCCATGATTCCCCTGACTCTGACTCCAGCAACACCAGCCCTTATGCTGTGGAGTCTCGGCTTAATGGCGCCAACGCCAGCGGCTATGACTCCAAAGGTGCAGTCTTGGACAACTACAGCAACGGAAACCCCCGCACCATCATCATCCCCCCTCTCAAGAGCCAGAATGGCGAGAACATGGGAGAGTGTGATAGACTGTTGCCTGGTGAGACACAAGAAGGGCTAATAAGATGATAGAGAAAGAGAGATATCTGGCAGAGCCTAAATCTAAAACCAATTTAATGTGACAGCACAATACTGACTTGACTAGATGTCTGTGCTATTGCCAAAGCTAAGACCAGTGTTGGGTAGTAATGGACTACATGTAATCTGTATTATGTAATCAAATAAAAATAAGGTACTTGTAATTAGATTACATTACATTTTGAAATCAGATAACAGTTACTTTAAGGATTACATGAATACATACTGATTACATTACAGCACAATAACTAGTGTGCAGTTCACTGACTGTCCTACGTACATTGAAGACAGTGCTGTCCCATTCCTTATTTGACTATTTACAAAAATAGCTTGACTTTCAAAGAGACTCAGGGAAAAAACTGCAATGCACTCTTTGCATACAAAAAGTAATGTCTTATATCCATTGAAAAATATTATCCAAAAGTAATCAGATTAGATTACCTAAAGCCTGTTATCCAAAATATGAAGTTACTGATTACTTTTCCGTAGTGTAATTTTAATCAGTACCAGATTGCTGTTCAGAAGTAATCTACCCAAAACTGGCTATGGCTAATAAATAAAATTTAGTGAGGTAATTTAAAGTACTGTTTAAATCTGTTAATGTTTGTCAAAGAGAACATTTTATGACAATGCATTTTTTTTGTTTGTATTATTGAGCTTCTTACGTAACTCTCTGGAATATCTTGGTCAAATGCAGCATTTTACTGTCAAATATTTGTTCATAATGATTGTATAATGACTGGTAAACTGTATAATTGAGAGGTCTCCCATGCAACCAATTTCCTACATAGACTAGAAAACTATCTTTGGAATCATACTGCAGTCTCTTTCTAAAGCAATATTTCTTGTCCATTTATCTATTTATTTGCAAAGTAATGTAACTTTAAAGTAACTACTTTATCTCTGTCTGATTTAGAATGGGCAGAACTCTAGATTTAATGACCCATAAGTAAAGTTAACTGTTATTTGTATTATTCTAGTTGAAATTTGCACTGTATAAATCAATGATAGCTTTAACTAATCAGTGCTGGCAAGTGACCATGGTATAAGTGGAATAATCCATGGTTAGGTGTGCATTAAACAATTTAAATGTACTTCACAGATTTTGCACACCTAGCCGTTGACTATTTCTTACTTAATGCCTGTATTGGTATGTTATTTATAAAAGAGGAAGTCTGTAATGTGTTTTATCAATTGCAACAGATACAGTGAACTCCACCTACAAGTTCAAGAGCTCCAATGTAGGTTTGTCAGGCAACAACCATTTGTCAGGGGGCGTGGCTGTCGGCGGGTCATACAGGCAGCAGCGTTCAGGGCCACATCCCTTTCAGCAGCAGCCTCTCAATCTAAGCCAGGTATTTCACAACAGTATTTTGTGTCTGCTTCCTTATTTTGTGTATTAATCTATAAAACCAACAATTAAATGGTAATATTATCTCGTTTAGGCCCAGCAGCATATGGCAGTCGAACGAAACGGAGGTCACCTGCGGCAACAAGCCTATATTACCCCCACTATGGCTACCCAGGCTCAGTACTCCTTCCACAACAGCCCCACCCACACAGCTAACGTCCACACCCATTTGGCCCCACCTCATCTGTCTGGGCAGCCTCACCTCTACACCTACACCGCTCCCACGGCCCTGGGCTCCACTGGCACAGTAGCCCACCTCATGGCTTCGCAAGGCTCAGCGCGCCACGCAGTCCAGCACGCCAACTACCCCCCAGGTATTGTCCACCAGGTGCCTGTAAGCATGGGCCATCGTGTACTGCCCTCGCCAACCCTGCACCATGGCCAGTACCAGGCCCAGTTTGCGCACCAGACCTTCATCAGTGCTTCACCTGCCTCTACTGTCTACACTGGATACCCGCTGAGCCCAACCAAGATGAACCAGTACCCTTACCTCTAAAGATGAATCACTGGAGCCCAGCCAATCGCTGCTTACCATTTGTCCCCTTAACCCTGCCCAGAGACAGAGACAAGCTTAACTTATATCAACCCACCCCTTTGTTCCTTTCATGCTTAAACTTGAAGACAATGAAGATGCTGATGGATTTAGGGAGTGTACTCTGAGAGGGAATGGAAGGGTACTAAGCAGATTTCGTTTAGATATGTTTTTTTTTTTTTGCCTTCTTCAGGAGCTAGATAACATTTATTTTTCAGAATTTGGGTTTTAGTTTCTTTCAAAATAGAAGTTGAAGAAAAATGTTTAGCTTTATTTCTTTTACAACAAGGTCTCATTAACAGGCCATTTGGGAGAGACAGAGTTTTGTCCAACCAAGGTTTTGTTTGGTTTTCCCATTCTTGAAATCATTCGCTGACTGTTGAGTCGAGATCCCTATGTGGCTGTTTGAATTCCTAAGACAATTTTTTTGGATAAGGTGAAATACGGATTTCTGCTGCTCTTCAAAGAAAAAAAACATAATGATGGCCTTGAACTGTCTTTAATGTTTCCAAATTTCATGCAGTGACTGGTATGCTGAATGGTATATTCCACTGAGCTCTCCAACAAACACCTGGGAGGTATCTTCTGGAAATATGATGAAAAGACAACAAAAAAAACATTCTGGTGTATTTACAGACTTTTCTTTGTTTGTGTTCACATTTAGAAAAGAACATACTGTTTGTCATACAGTACACCATTAGCCGGCCCCCTTTTTGTAGAATGTAGCAATCTGCATCCATTTATTTAATGAAGAACCTTTCTGATACCAATAGATTCTGTTTTCCTCTTTCAATGTGATTGCACAAAGTGGTTACAATAACATAGGCATGTTCCACATGATAGTCAGTCGTATGTTTTGCGTGCATGTGTGCACGTGTGCTGCAGTCCGCCACGTGTGGTACACCCTTTGCACATTTTTGCGACGTATTCCTCCACAGTCTTAGGTTTATCATTGTTACCTCGTAGTGCCTTACATATATTACGACAGTTTACTTGGCTGGAAACCCTGTAGAACCAAATGCTAGTCAGAGAGCTGGTTGAACATCTTATCCGAGCGATTTTTTAGTTCCAGGTGTAAGCGTTAGCCCTAAATGTTATTTATGTGCTATTTCATACAGTAACTTCACAAAAAAGGCACTTACAGCGTGCTTCTTGTTTTGCATGCATGAGGTTGTTTTTCTTTTTTAGATGAAGATACTTGCCTGGGGTAATGAACCAAAGTCGTCATTTAAAAGTATATATCATTTGTTCTGGGTAGTGGATATAATTATATATAGCTCATTTACTGTATATACCGTAGCTATACATGTTACTCACCTTGCAATCAATGCAACGTTACTGATTTAAGGCTGTAAATGTCATAAACGGGAAATTATATGTATATTTGATGGAAAAAGCCAAGTGTAACTCAATTTGAGATTGCCCTCCTGAAAGACTAACTTAGGCCAGTATGAATTTCAATGCTAGTTTATGCTGGTTTGGTGTTGATGGACCAGCACTGCTCTAGTGAAACTGGTTGACCTTGCTAGGCTTGCCAGTTAAGCTAGTTAAGAAGCATGGAGGGGACAACAACATCCAAAACAGAACATACAGTACACTGGTCTTTTCTGCTGGATAGGCTGCACAATTTGTCTATATTGGAAAACAATGGCTAAAATTCTGCAAGGTGTTCAAATAAAGCACACCAGGCCTGGAGAGGTTTTTAGAGAAGAGGAACTGTTTGTGGAAGACTGGACTTAACAATCTGTCTGAGCCTGGGGCCGAAAATGGATAAGAAACCGTAAACCTGTGAGGGTTTGAGAAAGAGAGAGAGTCTTGTTTGGGGTTGGAGAGACTATGGTTCTTGTGGATTTTGGTGGAAATTGGTGGAGAACAAGGGTAGAGGGCAAATTCCACATTTTTTATGAGAATAGCATGTTGGCTTTGAGCATGTTGGTTGAAGGGAGCTGTGCAGCAGTCACCACTTCATGACTGCACACCATATTCTGATTAAAATGTTCACTAGAGTTTCAGTGAAGATCTTTGGGTTGTTAATTCTCACATGTACTATAGCGGTTCAAAATGCCCCCTTGCATGAGCTACAACAACTTGTACCAGGACTACATCTAAATTGGCCTCATATTTTTTATCAATATTTGTACTTACCGTAGAAATCACATGTGATATAGGTGTCACGTAAGCAAAGAGATAATGAAAGTGTAACAAAAGCGAAAATTGTAGGCCAATGCTTGTGTTTTTGTTTTTGCTGCTTAATTTAACATTGACATACTAGCCAGTCACTTAATTTAAACTGTCTCCTAACCTGGCATAACACAATCAATTGACAAACAACAAAACCTTACACTAACCACGATTTGCAGTGATAAAGGGGTCGGAAGTCATTTATTTTCAATGAAAATTGGCTATGTGAAGCAGTAAAGAATGGCCATTAGCAATACGACAATGTTAAATAGACTTTAACTTTATGCAAAAACAGTGAAGCTCATGTGATTGACCTCATGATACAGTTGGATACAGTATTCGAGTAGGCATGCATACTAGCAGCCTACAGTACTGCTACTTGGCAACCTCCCATGATTTCATTACTGTCTGTGTTTCTAACCAGTCGTGACTGTGAGTGCATTTACATGCACAATCTTACACCTATTATGCTTAATAATCTGACAACATGTAAGGTTTACCCACTACTTCACTCTACATGTAAACATTTTTACCAGTGTTCTTACTGGCAATGTGAACAAGTGTTGTTCACAAACTTTATTCATAAGCAGAGAATAACCCCATGCAAATAAAAATTATGTACACACTGTTGTAGAAATTTTATGAATAAGCTGATTTTAAATAGTCTAGTTATAGTCTGATTTTTAATCATTATTAGTTTACGTATAAACACATTCATTGTGTTGTCGCTTTGTTTCGATTTCTTCTTCTTGGGGATAGTCCCTCCTACAATGAAACTGATTGGTCGAGAATCCAGCTCCACATAAAGTCACTGTAAATTAAATCTAAAATATCTTGCGGTTGATTGCAATTATGTGGTGTCATGTAGCATAGCAATCTTCTCGTTGCTGGAAACTTTACATATGTTCCTGTTGTGTTGTGCCTGGTTAGGACTCTATGTGATGGTTTTTCTTTTTATATCTTCAGATTGTGGGCACATGTTTTTGGAGTATTGAATATATTCCTTTTGCCCTCATGTCATGCCATAGAACTTGCATTTGAAGCAGTTTTGTTTTTACGTTGTTGAGATGTGTATTTTACTGTTTAATTTTGCTATGTATATTGTGTTCTTGTAGAGAGTGTTGCAATACTTTTTGTGGATGTTTATTAATGCAAGTCTTTTTTTTTTTTTTCAAGCATCATTTTCTGACTTCTAGTGGTTGATATGTAACCATGAGGTTATTGAATATTCATATTTGGACCCTTGTACGATATCATAGACTTGAGTCAATTTGCTCGGCCAAGGTCTGACACCAGTTAAATTCTACCCAGGCCTTCATTTTGAAATAGATGCTTTTGATAGCTTGTCAGTTTGATTCACGAAGCTACAGTATGTGTTATGTTGTAGCTGCCATTAGATTTTTTATTTTCTGTTAAATTTGAGTTTTGAAGGTTTGTATAGCTTCTTGGGTACTCATTCATGAACACAGTTAAAGAAAGACATGGCAAAAAAAACATTCCATTCCAGAAGGAGCCATTTCTGTCTTACTGCATCTATAGTCTCCAGTCCTGTCTCACCTCACAGGGACTAGTCTGTATGACCAAATCTGGTCTTCACTGGCATTTAAGGACTTTCTTTTTTCTTCCCACCAAAGATAAATCAACATGTAATGAATGCACAGACTGGCTGAAATGTAGAAGACTGTGTGACATTTGGACAACAAAAAGGTTAGATCAGGTCAGAGCCAGAAAGGAACATGTAAATGGATAGCGTAAACTAAATATTAGATACAGCACACATTCACATTTACTTAGATCACATTGCAGTTTTTACAGTGTTAGCACCGTATGCATTTTGAAAACCTGCTTGTGCAGTCCTGTTTGTTGCCATTAGTGGCACAGAAATTACACACTGCAACTTTAATTTCCGCATTTTGTAAGCTGTACTTTTTTTTCTAAATAAATATTTAAGAACCTGAGAGATAATTTATATAGAGTGGCCTATGAATTGAATCTGAGTGATTACATTTAATAAAATGGTCACTAGTGCAAAATGAATGTACATTTTAAAACTAAAATATCTGATTTACATGATCTTTGTTGTGTTATGGATTTCTGGTCATTCCTGGACTTTGTTACATCAGCAAGTAATTACTTGCCATGTAAGTTTCACTAGAACAACTTGATCTAGCATTAGTTTGATCAATACTACAATGTTTGGAAATTTCCATCAAATTACACATTTATTTAAATGCAAGTTACATCATAGTTCAAATCATAGAAAGCCCTGTTGACCCTACAAATGTAAATGTCTGTTTTATGGAATTCTGAAAACAGATCAAAGTCATAATGTTTCATGATGTAAAATTTTTGTGTTGTTTTTTCTTACTATATAAATTCAGTTAGATACATTTTAAATTGTGATGTCTTAGAAGGATGCATTCATACAATTTACAATTAATCTCTTATTGTTCAACTTAATTTCAGAGAGTAAACGTTACTATAACTACAGTTTTGCAAACTGAGTTTTTCGTGCAACGTTCTACGTTTCACTGCAGTTTCCTGGTGAAATTAACACTAGAGGGGCTTCAACAACTGCGTTTTGCTTTTAGGACACACTCTGTTAGGTTTAGGTGTTGGTTAAGGATAAGGATGTCTGTTTTTCTCATTAAAACCTCCATCTAACATTCACCTAAAAACCATCTGATTAAGTCACCATTTCACTCACTTTGGACATTTCACTGGGAAACTGCAGTCAAACGTGTAATGAGCATGTCATTTCGTTTTGCAAAAATGTTGCCACAGTCATGTAATTTTAATGAGATCAGGCTGAAATTGCCATATTATGTAAACCATCTTTTCACAAGTGATAGTAATGACAAAATACCTTCTCTATTAAGTGCACATGAAGCTTTAAAGAAACATGGACATGCTGTATTGGTCATATTTTTGTGAAGCCTGCCGTTTTCTTACCGATTTGGGTTTAAAACATATAACCAACAGTAAACACGTAAAATTCAGCGTTCCCAAAAGCAATGGATCCTGCCAAACTAAGGATTGAAAAACATTCCTAAAAACATTGCTGGTCAAGTCAGTGTGAACTCTTAAATGGAAACCGAATCACCACAGTCAGCTCAAGAATATTTCAAAGCAAATGATTATGAATTAACTCAAAGCTTGCAGTTATCAGAGAGGATTGTTATTTCTTGTCATTATGTTCTTCGATGTACCACAGTACTGACACATTTTGTTTAGCTTGTGTACTATATGTGTTTCAAAATGATTTGTTTTCAATGTGTGTGCAGAAAGAGAAACATTAGGGGTTTAAAGATGCCATTGAACTATCATGTATGAATGTGCTAAGAGGCCAAATATGACAATATGGCCATTCTCCATATATTGTTTTAGAACTAAAAAAGGTAAACAGTAATCTTAATTCCCATAAATACTCATCATTCAACTTTTGTATACATATCTACAGCCCTGTTAGGAAAATGTATTATGGAGTGAAGTGACATAAATGTAAGCATCTGTATGTATTAGTTATTACTGCAGTTTACAAGTGTAAAAACCATCTTTTCACGTTTGAACAACAAACACCAGTGAATGCAAGTGAACTTCTCTGTGAAAGTTGTAAAGCTGTCTGTTCCCACACTTACAGAAATGTGATTTATCCCACAAGTCGTCACGGTAACCAATTATGTAGCTATAATGCACTGTAGCCGTTTGTGCAGCCATTTACGACATGATCAATTTTCTACTTGCACAGCAGCAAACATTCACCGTAAAATGTAAAAACCAAGTATTTTTCTACAATGTCTCCAGACCTAAGAAATCATCTGACACCGAACCCTAATTTTGTCAATTGCTGTATGGTTTCTCAGTAGTGTGTACCACATTAGTTGTTGTCAAAGCTATTGTGTGCTGCAGTATTTCCAGGTATACTTCTTTGTTTATTGTCCTTTTTTTAATGTTATTATTATGATTTTGCTTTGTTTATTGGGGATTTGTAGATGTGTGATGTCTTATTATTTCAGTCTGTTAACGTAGCATTATATGTACCCTGTACCTTAGGCTAATATTAAGTATGCTATGAGAATGGATATTTTACTGGCTTTATAGGATGTTAAATTGAATATAATATTGACAATAATAAGAATGATTTAACTCCTAAAAACTGAGTACTTGCTACTAAGCACTTGTGTTACCATTACAAATGTTGTCTCTTAATACTTTTCGTTGTAGAAAAAATGAGTGAATTTTTTTAGGCTTCAACAACTAATGATAGCAGCAGTGTAAATTCATGGAGGATTTTTAACAAACACCGGGGGTTATAGAAGAATATAGTTATTTTAATCATTCTATTTACTAACTGTAGGGTGTGAAGGGGCTCGCGTCGTGGTGAACTATGTTATAGCTTGTTATTCACTGTTACTTTTGATCATTTTTCGGTCTCCAAGGTGAATCGAGTTATTAAAGGAAATTTGTATGCTCACATATGCATATTGTATATGTGTAGAAATGTAATCACACTTTGTCTTGGATTTACATTAAACTGTTAAGTCACTGCATCAGTCTCCACTGTTTGATTGTTTTTTTATGCAACTATTTAGAGTTTGCGACTCATTTTTTGGGTTTGACCAAAATCCATACTTATGGTTTCAATTTTGAATCTCCTTTACACAAGACAGTATAATATTTTAAAAGGGTCAGTTATAATAATAAGGATCTCTGTGGTAGGCTACACATTTACACACACTCACCATTCAATAACTAAAGTATTAAAGTATCAGGTTGATATGTCATGACTTTCCCTTATTTTATGAGAACTGATTTTATATGAAGTTGTTTTCTGACTTGAATTGTGATTCAGTACTGTGCAAAAGTTTTAAGCACTTTTTTAAAGCACAGTTTTAAACATATGTTGCATATAACTGAGGATGTGTAGTTTTCATTTAATAATTAATTTCCAAGAAAAAAAATGTATGAACATAAAAAAAGCTAAATCAATATTTGGTGTGACCAGATTTGCTTTTAAAACGATTCTCCTAGATACACCTGGACACATTTTTTCTTGGTTGTTGCAGATGGGATGTTCCAAGCTTCCTGGAGAATTCACCACAGATCTTCTATCAATTTAGTCTGTCTCAATTACTTGTGTCTCTTTGTGCAATCCAAGACTGACTCAATGATGTTGAGATCCAGGCTCTGAAATCTAAAATTGATTTCTCCTACTGACACACTAAAAGCAGTATATATATATATATAAAATAACCATTTTAAGGAAAAACATTTTGTGAAAAATATAATATATAGGCTATATACAGTATAAATGGTTTTACATCTTCCATCATAGACAGACAGACAGACAGACAGACAGATAGACAGATAGATAGATAGATAGATAGATAGACAGATAGACAGATAGACAGACAGACAGACAGATAGACAGATAGACAGACAGATAGACAGATAGACAGACAGATAGACAGATAGACAGATAGATAGATAGATAGATAGACAGATAGACAGATAGATAGATAGATAGATAGATAGATAGATAGATAGATAGATAGATAGATAGATAGATAGATAGACAGATAGATAGATAGAGATTCACCACTACCAGCTCTTTATTTTGTTCCATTTTATTGTTGTATTTTTCTACAGAGTGTTTTTCTGGGGTCAATTTCATTACAATGAACTAACATTAAAAAACATTCTAAAATTATCCATCGACCTAAAACTGAAATAATGTTAGTAGAATGAATACCAGTCTCATATCTGAAAAGTGCATGCATATTTGTGGTAAAACAGAAGGCTAAATCTGACTACTGGGATTTGATTAGTTGAGGAACAAACATATTAAAAGAACTTGATGGGAAAATAAAATATTATTTAAAATATTATACTATATCTATTTTTACAATCTGGGACCCCAAACATAAAAACACAAATCAAATAATCGTCTCAAGAAAGCATTACGTCATTCTATATGTCGTCATGCGAGTGTTGATGTTGCCCTCGATGTCCACTAGAGCGCGATGTGACATAAGAAAGAAAATATCCAATAAACTCCGGTACAATTTCATTATTTTCACTATCCCGTCGGTTATGAAGAATAAAGTAAATAAATATATAAAAATATCCATAAATGTTGTTTCAGACTTGATAATTGGTCAAACTTACAATCACAAACAATCGCACGAGGGTCAGAGAGGTGAAACTGGTCATATGGGGTGAGCTCTTTCGTTTCAACAATACACAAAGATATAAAAGTAACAGATAATGACAACATATAGCACATGCAGCACTTCTCGCCGGTGTAACGCACTGTTAACCCAATGCAATATTCTCCCACAAGATCCGGTATCTATCCGCGTTGCCGTGAAACCACAGACGCCGGTAGAGGTGTCAACCTAACCCAGATTACTGAAGGACGGCGCGGGGAGCCAATGACCACAGAGCCTATGCAAGAGACTCAATCTAGTCCTGCTGCGTGACAAGAGGAGGATTTAGTGCAAACCCGAAAAGAACAGAGCGGTTACATCTGAGAAGGTGAGTGATGCTCAGACGCGATCCAGACACTTATGAAAAATAACTCTTGCGTCATGCAATCATGGAAAACAGAAGGTTTAATCCTGATCTGGAAATAAATACGGACGCTATTGACTTCAGACCGCTGTAACAGTCGGTTCTGAAGGTAAGGACGTTATTTTCTATGTTATGCATGTGCTAAAAGTATGTCTTTGCTTCTAAATACACTGATAAAGACCAGAGTAAAAGTTGTTCAATATATATACTAGACGCGTGTTAAATTGCAAACGTAGTCGAGTTGGGTCCTCGTGTTAAATGCATCTTCAACCAACCATATTTTATGGACAGTGACTGATTGCAATCATTTGCCAAAAAGATACTGTTATTTTTCAACAATCTACTAAACCATAAAAGTTAGCCCTAACAACACACAAAAAATCTCAAGATTACTCAAGATTCATAACCATCACAGTAGATCATTGAAGTTATCAAGCACTGGAAAAACCGACTAGAAATCTAATCCGCGTGCAACACACCGGCGTAACCGGGGCACTAGCACACGCAAAGAAGTACATGAACCATTTGCCTTGATACCCGATGTTATGAATATGGACGTGGACGTTTTGTCCTTTAAAACGCTTTAGGAAACGGCGTTTACTTTAGCTCCTAAAGACTGAGCTCGTGCGACATGTACGTATTGAACAAAGGAACTCTGCACGAGCGCTTGTAGTCTCACTCAGTCAGCGCCAGTCAGCATGTCAAACATTTCGTGATGAAAATGTACAGCTATTGTTTTAATCCACATTTTAGAGTTTTATGCGAGATAGTATTTGTTTAATGTATGATTTAATCGTTTAACAGGAAACGAAAGTGTGAAAGTAGTGTCGGCTTCTGTAATGGGACTAAAATCTGACCTATATAACAGTGTACCTGTTTTCATCTACTGCAGTGCAAATACAAGTCAAAGGTGTGGACTGTGTCTCCTCGGATAAAGCATGAGTTTCTCTAAATGGAGGGACTAGCGATGGAGGGACGACGACGGGTCACCTTCCGCGTGCTGTTGGCCGGGTTGATGATGATGTTCGTCTCCATGGTGATCGCTGATTCACCTGCTGCAGGTAAGTGACATCATGGTCCGCTTCATTTGGGAAGAGAATCAGCTTACAGCCCGTGACTGGATGGGCCTCAGCACGCTTCCAAGGGGCCTCAAGATGACTTAAAATTAATTTAAAATAAGAAATATTAAAATAATACAAATAATCCTACTTAATTAAAATGCTAAAAAAACTAAAACTTTAAGATGTATGCCTGCAAATTATAAACAGACTCTTTCTAAAACTTCCAGAATAAAAAAAAAAACATGATTAATTAACCAGACACGTCTAGTTTCGGGCAAGGGGGCCTTCAAATATTGTCTTGGATAGTGGGGGGCCTTGGAATCAAAAAGGTTGAGAACCACTGTTTTAGATGACAGCAGGCTGTAAATAGGCTAAAACAGGTGCTTATGAGAAAAAACAAATTGCTAGATTTCCCAAAGTTTGTGAGGTTCATGGCATCTTGTCTTAATAAACAAGTTTAAAAAAAATAAATAATAATAATAAAATCTACCCTAAAAAAAGATGTCCTAGCTCATGAAATATGTCCTAGCTTAAAGTTTGCAAATTCATCGAGCACATTTGTACGTATATGTTACTTATTATTTTCAGGGATATATTTAAATATTTGGTACTTACTGCATCCAGATAGACCAACTTAACATGGTTTCTAATATCTCACCATTCAGACTCTATTGATACAACTGTAGTCGTAAGTCACGAGTCTCTTCTTGGATCCGTGCACATTTGCATGAGTGCTGTAAAGCAGCCGCCCAACAAGAGAGTGTGTGGGTACTGAATTGAGTACTGAATCGGTACTTTTTCTCCCCTGCTATCTGTGACCCTATCAGAACAGACCTGCGACCCAATTTCGGGTTGTGACTCACCAGTTGAGAACCACTATTGTTATATTCCATCATTGTTTACAAAATGCAAGCAAACTATTTAAGGCCTATGAGATTTCCAGATGTGTCCACTAAGAGCTTGCATCATTATAACTAGTGTTGCCAACCGTCCCGTATAATATAGAATCATCCCATATTTTTTAAATTAGTTAATATTTCCTGTATTGGCTAGTCAAAAAAAGGTTAATAATGTTAATATTATTAACAATTTTATACAGCAGACTATATAGTGAATGTGAACTCATTTAAGCAAAGTGAAGTCAGGTCCGTGAGTGGAGTAAATGAGCTTCAACAGGGAACAAAATTGCATTTCATATGAAATCCATATGGGACGCCATTTGTCCTGTATTTTAGTCTCACACCCAAACTGGAAAGAGTGTTTCGCAAACTGAGAGAAATGGACCTGAAACACACCTTTTGCATGGGTTGTGTGTGAAAGATCAATGACAATTAGCACCTGTTTTCTGTTGCGTTTTCTCTCAGAAGCAGGAGAATTTGGTCAATAAAGCATTTGAGTGTATGATAATTGTTTCATACCATTGTGATTCCAAAACACCTATTCAGGACATAGTGGGATGGAAAGAGTACTGAAAACTAATACTCAAGATAAATTATTTTAAAGTAGTTACATCTTAAAAAATGTAGTATGAGTAGAGTAAAAGTATCTGTCCTAAAATCTACTCAAGTAAGAGTAAAAGAGTAGCTCATTTAAAAGTACTCATGAGTAGTGAGTATTGAGTACTGAGTTGCAAAAGCTATGCCCCTTTAAAAACATACCCTAATTTTCATTCCCTTTTGCCAGAAAGAATAAAAAATATTGGCATTTTATAAGTGTTTGTAATTGACAACTTTTAAAATACATCACTTATCTATGATACTGTAAACGCTACATGAATCTGATTTTAAAAAATAAATAAAAGGGCAACATGATTACAGAAATGAAAAGATGAAATTTATTTTCAATATCATAATGTATGAAACAATTACATTAAAATCAGTTTATGTGTATGGTCTAAATTTCCCTTAATGCCGACTGAGAGAGTTACTGTTGCGCATAAAACATGTTCAAAACAGTGCACGAAATGCAAAAAAATTGAATTTAAATAAGCAGTTTATGCTCACCGTAGACCAAACTAACTGCGTCATCAAGACGGGCATTGGTTGAAATTATAAAGTGTATTTGATAATTTTTGTGCAAACCCGCAATTGCGCTCAAACATTAGCCGTCTGTCAATCAAACAGCACGCAGCTACAGATGTCAGGAAATAAAAAGTCAATCTTTTATATTATATCTAGATTAACCAGCCTGGGGTTGTCTTGCTATCATGATCGATATAATGAACACCCCTGGTCTAGATGTAGAACATAGGCTCAAAATTTTATCATCGATATCGATCTCTTTTTTTTTTTTTTTTTTTTAGATAAACATCAAGATTGTTTTATTGCCCAGCCTTTTTGATAACATTGCCTCAGTCTCTAACATCAGCCCAATAATCTCAGTGATAGAAAGCTAATTTAGAGGCTACATTATAGACACAGAATCTAGTAAGCACAAATATGAAATTTACCTCGATATGTTTCTTCAAATTTGCAGGATTAATGTTGATATCTGGCTTGAGCAAGTTAAACTCACATAACACAGTCATGCAATTGGCATTTTTCCTTGCGAAAATCTCTTTCAGGTTTTGAACTGTGAAAATACTTTGAGAAATACTCCACTGTTGGCACCAGATCTGTAGCTGCTGTTCAAGTTTTTTACGTGTGATTTGATTTGATGGGAGTCACACGGCTCTCCCTAGCCAATCATGTTGACAGATAAAAATAAAATCAGGACAGGGAAGAAGCGAACACAGACGGTGGGAAAATAGCACAGTAAAAGTAGTTACAGCACTTAAAATGTACTCAAGTAAAATTATAACATTTTTAAACTACTTAAAGTACAATTCCTGGGAAAAACTACTTAATTACAGTAATGTGAGTATTTGTAATTCGTTACTTTACACCCCTGAGGACATGACATTACATTGCATTGCATTTCCAGAGAGACACTCTGGACCTCTTTAACCATTGAGCACCATCTTTCACAGGAGACCCACAGAAAAAAAACAAGTCTCATATTTAGAGCTGGAATGTCACATATTTGGCTGGTAGAAAGATGGCAACCCTATTTATAACCTCATATCCTTATTTTATGTGAAATATAGAAAAACTGACATTAATGTGTTGTGTTATTTTAAAAAGCTGGCGGCATCGCTTAGACTTTGAAACTCTCAAAAGATTTGGGAGTTTCATAGTCTTCAGGTCTTTGAGGCTCTTCAAAACAGTATTTGCAATTCATCTTTACTTTTAAGTGAAATTTAAAAAGGTCAGATTCTCGTCTGCTTGTCAACGATTTTTCTTGCTTGTATGCAACTTTGTGTGTAATGGTCATAGATAACCTAGATAACCTAGTCCATGTCAGTGACTTGGATGATTATTTTCAAGAAACGCATTAATATTTGCAGATAAATGTACTAAGTTGATACCATTTTAAATAAAGTTAGGAAAGGCACAGATTGCAATTTATACGGACTGACAGATCTAGTTTATTTAAGTTATTCATGCAGACTCCTTTGTAGGCTTATGGATTAAAGAACTGTCTAATGAAAGAAAAAAGAAACTAGGCTACTGAAAGAAATTGTGCTGCTACTGTAGATGTTTTTTGGTTATAGATGAAATTTTTAGATGAAAGTTGATTCGTTTGCACATTGCAGTGTTGTCCCAAGTGCAAACTATAGAGCCATGGTAAAGTCTCTTATTCATTTTTAAAGATGTTAAAGTTTGTGGATAACATATTCAAGAAGGATTGCTTAGATCAGTTGCCAGATTAAACCCGACTGCTACTGTTTCATCCCATTACCCATTTATTCAAGATGAAAATCATTATATTAGGAGCTTATAATTTAGTCTGGTGTGCAGTATTGGACACTATTGAGCTGGTTATGCAAACCTATTTAGAACCAGATGCAAGAAATACTTTACCCAAAAAGAATATTCCATCATTTTCTCATCCTCTTGTTGTGTCAACCCCCTTTTGACTTTCTTTCTTCCATGGAACACAAGAGGAGGTGTTAGGCAGAATTTTAAACTTGGTCACCATTCACTTACTTTCATTAAATCTTTTCCAAGCAATGAAAGTGCATTTTTGGTGAACTATCAATTTATATCATAACTCTTCAGTATTTGAAAGTATTAGGGTAGTCCAAATTGCAAAACTCCTTTCTCAGGACAGGGCCACGTTCTCAAGATATTTAGTATTCACATCCATCAGATCTGAGTTGTCTTTCAAACACCAGTCTGCTGAAAATGTCTTGTCAGTTCTGTCTCATCTATTCTTGTTTGAAACCAAGACAGAATCCCTCATCTTCTTCTTCTTAGCACATTGACACCAGAGATGTTTGCATTTGCAGTCATTTACGGTTTTCCAAATTTGAGTAATTGGTGTGTCAGCTGATACATCAGGCATATTTATATGATGCAAAATAATTTCTAAAGCTTAGTGGCTTAAATGCTCGCATCATCTGGTAGCTCACAGCTGTTTTATTCAGACTTCATGCATTTTCAAATTGCGCTGCAATTTCAAGCTTTATTTGGTGCTGTGATTTTGGTCAGTCAGGTTTAAATTACCTGAAAATGATAGGAGGGGCTAGTTGTTCTTTACATTAAAGTCATTAAACAACTCTATAAAGAAGAGCCGAGACACATATTCAGCCATTTGTAAACATTCACTATTCTGAGCACATGTTGCTGTGTAGAGCAGATTGGGGGTGATGGGTGGAGTTATCAAAGCCCCACCCACCTCATTAGGGGGCAAGTGTGAGCGTCTATTTATCACTTTGTGGGGACCAAATGTCCCCATAAGGATAGTAAAACCCGAAAGTTTTGACCTTGTGGGGACATTTTGTCGGTCCCCATGAGGAAAACAGCTTATAAATCATACTAAATTATGTTTTTTGAAAATGTAAAAATGCAGAACGTTTTCTGTGAGGGTTAGGTTTAGGGGTAGGGTTAGGTTTAGGGGATAGAATATAGTTTGTACAGTATTAAAACCATTATGTCTATGGAAAGTCCCCATAAAACATGGAAACACAACAAGTGTGTGTGTGTGTGTGTGTGTGTGTGTGTGTGTGCGTGTGTGTGTGTGTGTGTTTATAAGTTCAGTCATTTCTTTTGGTCTTAGCCAAATGCCCAGCCCTCTCACCAGAACCTGTCTGCGTGTCAGTATGCTCCACATTGATGGCTTCCCTTGGCATATTGCTTAAGGTTTTAACTGGCATCTAGACATCAGCCTGCTTGTCTGCTCTGTGTTATGATGTGCATGTACAGAATTTAACCTTGAAAACAAGGTGTTTGTGACCAGAGTGAACAAAGCAACATTGACACAACCAAGAATATAAATGTGAATACAAATGTGGGTCACACCATGACCGTATTACTGTTTATGCACATAACTACTTAGTAAATGTAATTATTTTGAGTGGTGCTTGCCCATGCAGGAATCATTGCCAAGATGTTAGGCTGTTGTGGGTGATTGCCAAGGCTTTGCTATGCAGTTGCTAGGATTTTTCAAGGTGATTTTTAGGTGGTTGCTTACTGGTCCAATTAAAAAGAAAAAGCCCACCCCAGCTGACTATAATATTCAGATCCCTTTATATTGGACAGATCCCTCCTTCAAATTTCTTTTGATAATTTAATAATTCGCCAGACAAAAAACGTAATCTAATGACCTTGAAAACAAGGATATGATATAATGAAGAAATACAGAAACTCAAAAGTCTTTCTTCATGTGAAATAAGGGCTTGTGGATTTAATCGGAGAGCCTTAAAATAACATGTGAAAATGAAGAATTTTGGACAGCAATATATAATCAGGGCTGGGAAATTTAACATGTTAATTTCTGCAATAAATATTTTTGTTAATGTGCAAATCTTTCCGCAATTAATGCAGTATTCATTTTTTTTTTCTTCCTGAAACTTCATGCAATAGGAGAAAGGTGTCCCGAGGAATAGTTCCAGGCACTATTGTGTAATGGGCTTATTAATTGTGTGACGCATGCCACGGCCATAATAAACACGTCATCGGACTTACTGTACGGAGAATGATGATTTCACCCGTAAGCAGGCGAGTAATAAGGCAAGCTGCTCACTGACTTTCATCTGAACCCGTTGCAAAAAAGAAACCACCCGAGAGAGACCCAGCATATACACTATAGAGACTGAGAAGAACATGGCCGTTCAGCAAGCTGCAGATAGGTATACTTGAAGACACTGAACAAGAGCCAGAGAAATTAATAGTTTTGAGATTTTAAACTCCAGCAAATTGAACTTCAGCATTCAATATGTTTTATATCTGTATGTATAGTCTCTAATAATGCATTGGCAATGTACACCTTAGTTTCTCTTGCCAATAAAGTTTGATATGAATTGAGTGTCCATTTGATCCTATTATAAAAAATTTTTTTACTGGAAAACACCATAAGATTTTGCCCAAATTATAATTACAGCATGTCCACTGATTTTACAGCATGTATACTTCTACTTGTATCAAGGTTAATACCTATAAAAAATGTGTCTAATTAACTAGTTAATGAAAATTAATTGGTTTACATGTTTTAATCAATTCATCATCCTAAATGTAATATAATATAATATGAGATATAATATAATATAATATTTTAGCTAAATGCCTGAGCTGCTCTCATCCATACAATAACAGTGGATGGTGACCAGAGGTTATCAAACTTCAAAAAGAAAACTAGGCTACATGACTAGTAGACCTTTTTATTCCATGTTTTCCGAAGCTATAAAATAAATTTCAGTCTGTTCCTCGCACAAAGCTAAGTGGTCTGAAAATCTTGTCTTGAAAATCTTGCTAGACAACTGTAATTCTGTAATTGTATGGAGAGAAAAAAGCAGCATCAACATTTAAAAAAAATTCTCCTCTTGTGTTCCATGGAAGAAAGTCTTACAATTTTGGATTGATATAAGGTTAGTAAATGAGGATAGAATTAGATTTTTTTAGTGAACTATTCCTTAAATGTTCCAGCGATGAAAAAGCTTTCTCTCAGAATCTACACATGGTATCAGAGCTTTCAGGAGAGCATTGCTGAGTTCTTGGCATTGCATGCGGCTCAGATCAAAACTGGCTTATTACAAGTGTTGCCTCTTTAACAAGTGAAACCTGATCTGTTTGGGATGACAATGGGCACATTCATTATTCATGTCCTCTGCGGCTGGGGACGGATCAATACAACCTTGCCCATCAAAAGCCATAGGAGCTAGATACTGAGACTGACTGCTGGACAAGCAAACAAAGTCCCATTGAGGAGCTGTTGGAACTGGGACTGTTGGATTCTGGCCCCTTTGATGACCAAACTCTTGCATTTCTGAGGAGTTTGTGTAGGGATTCTGGTTTGTCTTTCACTGAGGTCAAGTCAAGTAATTTTTATTTGTATAGCGCTTTTCACAACACGCATCGTTTCAGAGCAGCTTTGCAGGAAATCATGCATCATTAAAAACAAAACAAAATCTTATTGTGATTATTGTGCAGTTTGATTAAATATGATTTGAAATTGTGTATAAAAATTAAACAATTAAATTATAACTAAATTTAGAACCCCAGTGAGCAAGCTGAAGGCGACTGTGGCAAGGAACACAAAACTCCATAAGATGTTGGTTAATGGACAAAAATAACCTTGGGAGAAACCAGACTCACTGTGGGGGCCAGTTCCCCTCTGGCTAACAGCATGAATATAATGCCAATATGTGTTATTTATGTGCATTGCAGGTTAGGGTTTTACATTTGTAAATTAAGCATTAAGGTCCTGTGTTTTAAAAATAAAAATAAAATATTTTTAATGAACTTTAAGATTAATGACTAATGTCTTTGAAGTCCATCCTGGATTAACTGCAGAAGTTCACATATATTGTCCTTTGTTTGTTGGCTGATGAAGACTTTTGTTGGCAATTAAATTATAGTCTATGTATTCCATTTCAAGAGTGTAATCCATTAATAGACAAAGGTGATGCAGGCAGAGATCAATGAGGTGCTTCGCAGTTCAACCGGCAGGTCATTTAGGTGAGGTTCAATGGGGTCCATTCTAAGTCCAAGATTCAAGTAGTGGCATATGACGTATTTGACTTACAGTTGGAGGTGGCATCAGTTCATCCTCTGAAGTCAAAAGACCGAAGTGATGTCTGGCTATCTCCTACTGTAGTTTGTCGTCATCACTCAGCGACACGTAGCAGTGGGGTCTGACACAAAGCAGAAACGGAGCTGGATCTGGCTGGCTCTGGCAACCTCGGGGTATGAATCCCGAGTCAAGACATGGAAACAAATGTAACAATATTAGCGTAGATGGCATTCAAATTTATGCAGAGTTATAGATCATGATAGATGTTTCTGGTTCCGGCAGACCCAACTAAAGCAGCCTAATTGTCAGTTGATGGATAAATTAGATGTATGCCTGGCTGAGTCTTTAGTCTAGACTTGTCTGCATCTCAAACAGTGTTAGGGAGACTTTTACATAGTTTAGGTGCCAAATATGAAAAGGATCTACCTCGTTTTGTGGATTTTGATATTCTTGGAATTATTAAAAAGCCAGAATTTTGGGATTGTAATGATCGTGATGGAATATAGCGTATCAGAAGGTCACTTAAGTAGGCTTACATGCTTTAAATGTACTGTATATTTCTGCTAAACTTATGTCTAAAAAAAATCTTTTTTTTTTAGGCTGGTCCAGCTAATGTACTTACTTGAGTTGACTGACAATGTCTGTATTTAAAAGGTAATTGGCTCTTTTACCTGTAAGGCGGGACTTCCTTTTCTACACTTACCATTTGGGGCTTGTTTTTTTTCTCCCATTCATTTTAATAAAAAGTGGTCAGTCTTTGAAACAGCTAAACAGTCTTTGTTAATATGCAGAGACAACTATAAGGATGCCATTTGTAGGTTCATTTAGCTGAAAAGTGTAAACACTGTGGAGCTATCATAATATTACTCTGTTTTTTTTTTTGAGCATTCAGACCAGTTAAAAATAGAAATATTCGCTCAATGGCGTGAGTTTGGACGGGACTATATTTTTGTCCAGCAGTGGCTGACAATGCAATGGTGCAAAAATGGCACATTTCACATTTAATATACAGTTGTGTGGAGCAGGATTTTTGACTAGTGAGATTTAATGTGGGCGGGCTACCCAGCATGACTTGGCAATTATAGAAACCGACCAATAAAAATGCAGTTGATTAGGACTAATACTCGGATTAACATAAAAGAGATTTGTTGTGTATTGCTGTACAGTGTCGTGCATGGTTACCACAAGGTGTAAAACGTTTGTGGAGGGTGTTTTAATTATTATTTATTTACATTATTAAAGCTTCTTTCATGTTCATTAAGTTTAATGAATACAATTTGTCCCCTCCAAAGAAAAAGTGTGCAATACTCTGTGTTGTTTCAACCCCATTGTTTCAGGACATCTGCTAGTAATCTGTTCATTTTTAGGGATAAAACCTCTTTAACAAGGTAGTTCTCTTACGAGAGGTTCTCTCGTATTGCGTAAGCTAGCTTACGCTATGGGAAAGATTCATCTTTTCTGAGATATTGAAGCCAAAAAATTATCCTTAATTTTTGTATCCATTGTCAACGCAGTGTGGCAGCTGCAGACCTTGAGCGGGCTAGCTAGCGAGCTCATAGGTTGCTCTGCGGCAACTGCTGCAGCCTATAGACGAGCTTGGGCGAACTCGCATCCAATGAGAGGCGTCCGCGCGCTCACTGCATCAAAGCCCGCCAAAATGGGCGTGACTAGAGTGCATATAAGCGTAGTTCGTAGGCTGGAACCCTGATTTTCATCTCTTCAGCGAAGCTCTTCGCATCGCTGACCTGGAAGCCGCGTCGTCGCTCGAGGGGCATCAAGCAAGCGTGGACAGTGCTAGAAGAAGCCGGCCGTCTCAGCCACCTTCAGCCATCCTGCGAAGCTACGCCATCCGACGACGTATCCTTTTAAAGCAAGCTAGTTCTCACGAACTATTCACAAAAGAGTACGAGCGTCTTTTTCAAGATGCCTCGCTCCACTTGCGCCTCATGTCGCGCCCTTCTCAGCACAGGAGACCGCCACATCATCTGGCGCTCTCTGCCTGGGACTGGGGCACGCAGAGCTCGCCCTCGCTGAGGGCGGATGCGATTTCTGTGAGGAGCTACCGATGTCGACCCTGCGGGCTCGACTCGAGCGCTCAAAGCAGAAACCGCCGCGCCGCTTTACCTTCAGCCGCGCAGGAAGAAGCGCCGCTCACAAAGGCTGCCGGAAACTGTGGTTGAAGCGACTGCCTCGCCGAGCCTCTCCCTCGAAGCATCGCTTTCACCCTCCCCGCCCCGGACGCCGCAGTTGCCGCCGAGCGGCCGCACTGCTGCCATCTCGGATGACGAGGCGGAGGATAAGGGCCGCTGTTCCATCATGGCTCGACAGCGAGGAGTGGTCAGGCTCCCAAGCCTCCTCCTCGGCCCAGGAATCCAGCAGGACCCGCGCCGAGTCGAGGGGAGTTAACACGCCTCCTCACACAGGCCGTCGACCGCCTCGGGCTCGAGTGGTCACCGCCCCTGAGCAGGCACCCAACAGACTCGACGGCTGCTTTCTTCAAAGCCATCGCCGCTCTACACCCGCGGCCGGGCTGCTCCCTTCCTGCCGGAATTACATACAGAGCTTGCAAAGTCGTGGAATGCTCCTTTTTCAGCCAGGACCCGTTCCCACGTCTCCACCTCTCTCGCGATCGGTGGACGGCGCCACTGAGAGAGGCTACTCATCCATTCCCCGGTCGAGGACTCGGTAGCAGCACACCTTTGTCCGCCCTCGCGAGATGGCGTTCCAAGCCTGTGCTCCCGTCTAAGGCCTGCAGAGCGACTTCCGCCTATGTTGGCCGCGCCTATTCCGCCGCCGGCCAAGCCGCATCTGCGCTGCACTCAATGGCCGCTTTACAGATCCTACAAGCAGACCTTCTTCGGAGTGGGATGAGAAAGGCAGGCACCCAGAGGCTGTTACTGATCTACGGCGCGACAGACCTCGCCCTTCGCGCTACCAAAGCTGCAGCCCAAGCTCTAGGGAAGTGCATGGCATCGCTGACTGTGACCGAGAGACACTTATGGCTAACACTAGCCGACATGGGAGAAGCAGAGCGCTCCACGTTCCTCAACGCACCGCTCTCTCCGACCGGTCTCTTCGGCTCCGCGGTGAGTGGCATTGTTGACCGCTTCTCAGAAGTCCAGAAAGCCACCCAAGCCATGAACCTCTTCCTGCCGCGTCGCGCTAAGCTCCTCTGCAGGCCGCTCACGTGACCAGCCTCCTGCACGAGCCTCTTCACAGCGCCCAGTTCAACAAACTCAGACTTCTCAGCGTCGACAGGGCGGCCGCCCTCGATCGCGTTCAGACAGCCGCCGCAGACCGCCGCCCCGCGGGCCTCGATTTAAGGTAACGCTGAAACCAGAGCAACCGAAGTCTTCCTAACTTTGTTGAACAAACGACGGCTCAGTCCCGCCGCGGCGGACCACCGTCAAAACTTTGCCCCTGTCAGTCCCCTTCTCTCAGGCTACTACAGTGGTGAATTTAGCAGCCAACAAGCCGGTGACACTGCCCGCTTGCTCTGCACTCAAACGCCGTTTTCACGGCGACCCAAATAAATCTTGTAAAGAGCAAACATGTCTTATGTGTAGAAAAAGTGCCCACAACCCAGTGTTCGCCCCTACACACAAGCATAACACATCCCGTGCCCCTATCAGAGCACGCTCTCATAAAGCGGTTACTGAACCGCTCGAGCGTCAGAGTCAATGAAGGCGCCCACAAATGCGTCGTGCGCCCATTCTCTGCCCGCTCTGTCACACGACCAGCCCTATGTGTAGAAAATGTGCCCACAATCCAGTGTTCACTTCTGCACACAAGCACTGCATGTCTCGTGTCCCCACCAGAGCACGCTCACATAAAGCGGTTACTGAACCGCTCGAGCGTCAGAATCAATGAAGGCGCCCACAAATGCGTGCGTGCGCCCATTCTCTGCCCGCTCTGTTACACGGCCAGCAAACATTCCTCTGTGTGTAAGTCCCGTGCCCATGACTATGCTTGCGCATCACGTAACAGATGTGACTCTTTCCCCATTCATTCCAATCGGAAGTCACTCACAAAACAGCCTGTTCATGCTGTCTGCGAGCAATCATGCATGAACACACTAAACGCGCTCACACATTTTGTTCAGCGCTCTGTGTGCGGCAATCAGAGCGAATTGGCCATTCACCCTCTAGCGTTACGCTTCAAAGCGTGGGAAGCTATTCCAGGGATATCCAAGTGGGTGTTAAGCACAATACAACAGGGCTATTTGCTACAGTTCGATCGCCGCCCTCCTCGCTTCAGAGCGCGGCTCGAAACCACTGTGAACACGGAAGCAGCGTGCATGCTTCGTTCAGAAATAGCAAGCCTTCTGTGCAAAAGGGCCATAGAAAAAGTGCCACCCTCTCTGAGCGAAGTCGGGGCTTTACAGCTGTTATTTTCTTGTTCCCAAGAAAGACGGCGGCCTCAGACCCATATTAGATCTCAGGGTTTTGAACAAGGTGCTTGCAAAAAGACCGCTCAAAATGCTTACAATCAGGAAACTCTTCGCGCATGTGCGCCAGGGGACTGGTTTATTTCTCTCGATCTGAAAGATGCATACTTTCAGATTCAGATAAATCCCGTCACAGGCCATTCTTGAGATTCGCCTCGACGGCCAGGTTTATCAATACACCGTCCTTCCGCTCGGCCTGTCCTTAGCACCCCGTACTTTCACGAAGTGCATAGATGCGGCGCTCGCACCCCTCGCGGAGTCAGGGTTTGCGAATTCTGAACTATTTGGACGACTGGCTGATTATGGCTCAGTCACATATGGAGCTTCTGTCTCACAGAGCAGTTCTCCTCAGCCATCTGAACAGTTTGGGTCTTGCAGTCAATTGGACCAAGAGCTCACTACAGCCCAGTCAGACCATTTCCTTCCTGGGAATAGAACTAGACTCCGTGGCAATGACGGCTCGCTTATCTACACAGCGCGACGCCGTGTTCAGCGACTAGCCGCATCTTTTCAGATGAACAGCCTCACGCCTCTGAAGAAATTCCAGAGAGTGCTAGGTTACATGGCCTCAGCCGCAGCAGTACTTCAGCTGGGTTTACTGCACATCGCTCGCTTCAGCATTGGCTAAACACCAGCGCCTCGCCGGGCTTGGGCCACAGGCCGCCAGCCCATCAAGGTGACTCAGACCTGTATATCAGCTCTGCAGCCCTGGACAGTGGCCGAATGGTATCAGCGGGGAGTGACAATGGGAGCTGTATCTCGCCGAAAAGTCATCTCGACAGACGCGTCCAACACGGGTTGGGGCGCGGTCCGCGAGGGCTCTCCGGTTTTCGGCCTATGGTCAGTTCAGGAAAAGCTCCTTCACATAAATTGTCTGGAAATGATAGCGGTCGAGTACGCGCCGCGCGCTTTCTCCCGGTCATTCAGGGTCACCACGTCCTGGTCCGTTCGGACAACAGATCTGTGGTATCCTACCTAAACCGTCAGGGCGGTGTCAGATCCAGGAACCTCTTCCATCTGACCAAACGCATACTGAGTTGGTCCCAGTGCCACCTGCGCTCGCTGAGGGCGACGCGCGTGCCAGGCCACCTGAACGACGGCCCGGACAGACTGTCCAGAGACAATATTCCCCAGGGGAATGGTCCCTGCACGCTCAAACAGTCCAGACGTTATGGCACGTATTCGGCAGAGCAGAGATAGACCTCTTTGCGTCCAAAGACAACTCTCACTGCCCTATATTTTTCTCGAAGCGAGGACGCGCTGGCCCAGGACTGGCCCAGACGCCCGCTTTACGCCTTCCCTCCCGCCTCGCTATTGCCACAGGTAATGCAGAGGATCAGGGAACGCGTCACTCGGTGCTCCTCATAGCCCCGCGTTGGGAGAATCAGACATGGTTCCCGGAGCTTACGCAGCTGTCACTGACAGCGCGTGGCCCATCCCAGTGAGAGCAGATCTCCTCTCTCAAGCTCGCGGCACAATCTGGCATCCCCACCCAGAGCGCTGGGCGCTGCATGCGTGGGTGATCAACGACTACCCGTCGCTCTGCCAGAAGGAGTAATAAACACCATCATACACGCTAGAGCCACTTCCACGAGAAGACTCTATGCGTCAAAATGGTCTGTGTTCTCAAAATGGTGCACCGACAGAGACCTGGACCCGCGGACATGTGGGGTGTCGTCGCTGCTCAGTATTTCTACAAGAGCTGCTGGATAAGGGCAGATCCCCATCCACGCTCAAAGTGTATGTGGCGGCCGTTGCGGCGTTCAGCTGAACCCCTGCACGGCCAGTCATGGGGTAAAACGAGCTGGTCATCCACTTCCTCAGGGAGCTAGAAGGATGAACCCCGCGCCCCCATCGGTTCCTATCTGGGATCTTTCTATAGTTCTCGAAACTATGAAAGCCCCCTTTCGAACCACTTCAATCCGTGGATTTGAAATACCTTTCACTCAAAACCGCTTTTCTGACTGCCCTGTCATCAGTCAAGCGTGTGGGAGACCTTCACGCGCTGTCTGTCAGCTGCGTGTCTTGAGTTTGGACCAAGTGACTCCAAGGTCATTTTAAAGCCTAGACATGGCTATGTTCCCAAGGTGATCGGTACTCCTTTCAGAGCACAGGTCATTTCCCTATCGGCGCTGCCAGCACCGATAGCGAACGCGACGCCAATCTCCTTTGCCCGGTCAGAGCACTGAGATTGTATACTGCGCGCTCCGCTGCTTTCAGACGCTCTGAGCAGCTTTTCGTTTCGTTCGGAGGGCGCACCAAAGGTCTCGCCGCCGAAACAGACACTATCTAGATGGATAGTGGACGCTATTGCTGCTGCATACGCGTCAAAAGACCTGCCATGCCCGTTGGGCATTAGGGCTCACTCCACTAGAGGCATGGCATCCTCGTGGGCATGGTCCAGCGGGATTTCCATTCACGACATATGTGTGGCAGCGGGATGGACTTCCCCTCCACCTTTGTCAGATTTTACAATATGGAAGTGCCCGCTCTGCAGGCAAAACTACTAGCGGTTTAATACGATACAGCTCCCTGGTGAGCTGCACTGATGGGACACATTCCACACAGACCGGCACCGCCGCTCTGTCGTTCCTTCCCACTATGTGCTTATGTATTACACAATCAATGACCCACATTCTTGCCGGCCAAATATTATTTCCCCACTCATAAGGGCTCCCCGGGTCCCCCTTAATTCCCTGGGGCTCATACAGTGGATGCTTGGCGCGACGGCGTTGACAATGGGTTCCCGTAGCGTAAGCTAGCTTACGCAATACGAGAGAACCTCTCGTAAGAGAACGTATCGGTTACCTAACGTAACCTCGGTTCTCTCTAGATGAGGGAACGAGTATTGCGTGGTCGGCCGTGCTCGCGCCACGCAGCGACTTTTCGCTTCAGTCAATGAAAACCAGGGTTCCAGCCTACGAACTACGCTTATATGCATTCTAGTCACGCCCATTTTGGCGGGCTTTGATGCAGTGAGCGCGCGGACGCCTCTCATTGGATCGCGAGTTCGCCCAAGCTCGTCTATAGGCTGCAGCAGTTGCCGCAGAGCAACCTATGAGCTCGCTAGCTAGCCCGCTCAAGGTCTGCAGCTGCCACACTGCGTTGACAATGGATACAAAAATTAAGGATAATTTTTTGGCTTCAATATCTCAGAAAAGATGAATCTTTCCCGTAGCGTAAGCTAGCTTACGCAATACTCGTTCCCTCATCTAGAGAGAACCGAGGTTACGTTAGGTAACCGATACGTTTTCCACAGTCTCAGATTTTACATTGATTGAGCATCATTCTCTTTTTACAGCCCACATTGACGTACACACAAATCTAAAAGCTCTGGTATGCTCTGATGCCTAGCGATAGGTTTTTAGTCCTTGTTTTTAGCATGTGATCTGGACAAGCTGCCCAGCTTCAGCCAACAAAATGTGAACAAAGTAAAGCTGATGTTTGTGTATTTGTCCATCATAAATAGAGGCAGGTGTCTTATTCTGTCTGTGTTACACTCAACATACAGCAGACAGCTGGTGTATTTTTCTTTTTGTTATAATTCATTGAGGAATAGCTGATCATAAAGTAAAAATAAAAAAAAAATGACTGTACTTCAAATTACAGATCAGGACTCTATGCTGAGTGCTGTAAAGTTGGTCCATAATACTTGTATGCTATACCCGCAGTCTATACTCTATACAGTATATCTACAGTATATTCTATATGTACTGTATTGTAAGTTTAAAGATATGATAGCTTTGCCTGGCTGAGTAACATCAGACAGACATTTTAAGTAAATATTCACAGAAAATATTTCCTTCCACAGTAGCTTGCAAATCTCATTCAAGCCTCAGATTTGCAGTGAAGCATGCAAGAATGAATGCCTAATGGCATCATTGACATCAAACATGGTGTGGTATGTATTGATGCTCCTAGATCGAATTTACACAAGAGCAAATGAGATTTCAGACTACTTTTCTAGCCCCGATTCTGCCGAGTGAGTGACAGACTTTGTTTTGTAGAGTAGTCACTTGAAGCGACACTATTTTAGTGTCGATTCCGCTTTTTTAGCTGAATCTATTTTAGTTATTAGTCAAAGGAACAGATTGAATGGAGGCCTGTGAGTCTGAGATAGCTCCCAACTCATGTCAGAGATATCACGCAATAGCAAGCAGCCTATTTTAAACTACCCATTTAACCATGACCTCCAAAAGAGATCTGTATACTGATATTTCATTCATCTCATTTCATTGTCTTTGTTTTAAGTGCAGAGTTTAGTCTTTTTTCTTATTTATATTTTCTTATAAATATTTGGTTGATTAATACTGATTCTAAGTTCAGTTACTCCATAAACAGGCAACATGTATGGTTCTGTGATTGACTATTGCAAGGTATTGTGAACTGTAGTTGAGGTAGCTGTGAAAGCCTGATAGAAGGTTGACATGGAGGCCCATATTGCACTGGGCTGATATCTCTGTACGGTTCAACTCACTCCTGGATTCTCACACTCAACAGATGGTTACATCTGAGCACAGCCAGGTTTATGGGGAATTAATGTACCAAGCTCTCACAAAATGTATAACATTAAAGAAAATAAATCATAGATTTGTGAGAAATCTTTTGGTAAGTCATCAGAATTGTTGACACTAATTTATACAATTGAAATCTCTTGCAATGTAATCAATACTTGACATTTTACAATCAGATATCATAAAATACCTATCCTCAACCAAATCTCAAGAGATCTCTTTAATATCTTGGTTGTTTCTCATATACAGGTATGAGATCAAATGGAGACACTAGCTGAAATCTCCTGCTTCATAGATACTTCTGGAGAGAAAAAAATCAGTAATCTCACTCGATTGTCCTATATAGTTTCAGAAGAAGTCTAAATGATCACAAGCAGTGGTCAGATTTGCCAGTCAGGGATTTCACGATGAACTCATATTTTTCATCAAAAGTTTCTCAAACCAAATTATCTGATCTATGCTGTCCCTGTTACTTTTATACTCTTAATATGATGGTATTTACACTTGTTCGCTTCATGCGTTTTTATAGATCGGATTTCTATTCGATTGAATGAGCACATTCCATTTGCACTTGGCTGTGCTCATTGTAAGTGTTTAGTTTCAGTTTAGTCAGTGATCTGCATCAAATAAATTAAGAAAAAAGTTCTGACTCTCCTACAACATGCATCCGTTTTGGAATTTGTATTATTTATTGCACGACGCAAGTCCTATGCAAATACTTGATAGCAGCTGTTATGTTTCACATTTTGCCTATGCTGTCGTAGCACTGTTTGGGCAGAATAAAATTTGCATAGCTTGAACAGCCAGATGCATTTACACTTGACCGAGTTTCTTCTGGAATGCGCCCCAAACCATCTCCATGTCTCGAATCCGCCTTGGAGGGCATTTACACGTGGTCTTTTCATGATCGAATAGCAATCTGATCTGTAAAAATGCATGAAATTACCAAGTGAAAATGCCCCCTATATATTAACAATATTATTATTTGTCCTTATATTTATTGTTCTAATAAATTTAAGAAGAAACATCTGAGACAGTTCTCAAATAATAAAATGAAACCACTGACAACTCAGTCTCAATTCACATGAGCAATGAAAGAGTAACCTCAGAGAAATAAATTGTTCCTCTGGGCTTTTATAATTGTTCAGTTATTTCTTGCTCTTGGGAAAACATCCCACCTGATCAAGTTTCATTGTTTAGAGGTGTTTCACTGAGCCATCTCTACAGGACTCTGGCGGTTGTGTTGCTAAAAGGTCCAGAAGTTTATACAGCGAGTTGAGTCCAGCCCTGAATATGAAGCCTGCAGTGACACAGTCTTAAGGGCCACTCCGGTTACAGGCCTGGACATCCTGTCTTCCGAAGAAGGCTGAGGGAGTGAGGGGGGAAACGTGCAGAGAACTTGAGCGTTCTCCAGTGAATTACACAATACACCAGCTATGGTAAAGTCTGCTCCTCTGGAGACTATCACAATGTTAGGATTTAAAGTGTGTCCCCACCTTCCTCATTACTTTCCCTCCCCTTTATCAGTCGCTCTGTCTCTCTCTCTCTCTCTCTCTCTCTCTATGACACAGTTGAATTGATCCTATGTTTTTAATCTTTCTCGTTGTTAGACTCCTTTTTTATTTTATTTTTAAAGGGAAAGCTTGCCCAAAAATAAAAATACTGTTATTTACTCACCCTCATTTTAGTCCATGCCCATACTAATTACTTTCTTCCTTCCATGGAACACAATGTTAGGCAGTATGTTAGTCTCAACCTATTCTATAATGAAAGTAACTGGTGACTGAGAACGTCATTCTGCCTAACATCTTTTTTGTTCCATATTAAGTCAAGCGCCAAGTGTTTTTCATCTTTGCCACATTACCTGATTTGCATAATTCCTTAAATGATTGGGGTGCTTAAACAATACCGATAGTACATGCTAATAAACAACACTATCAGTGAGTTTGGTTTGTTCATATTGAATTCCCCCTGGAGTGTTTATGGTGACCAGGGTAGGGTTGCCCCTGCTGTACGTAAATTCTCACGTAAGTTGGGACATAAAGCTCACACTAAGGGCTTAGTAACTACTAGTTAGTTTGTAACTAACTCAGTGTTAATTCGGTTGCACCACCTGTTCTTAAGGCAGAATTTAATTATTAGGTCGTAAGCTCTCCGTAAAGTGATGCGTTTTATTTGTAATCCAATCAGCAGCCTTCAAATTTGTAAACAGGAACCGCGCATCATTTCAAGCTGCTGCCTTGCATGAACTGTCAAAACAAAGACGTACAATCTAAAAAGTTATATAAACACATTACACATTTAATTTAAAATAATGTAACACAACACACACTTGGAGGCTTGGAGAGAGTGCGCCGTTTCGGTCTGTTTCATGTTGGATATCAGTCGATATCAAATCAGTTATCCGCATTATTCCCTCTCTTTTAAACCGCAAACGAGCATATATGTCGACATCATCAAAAATATCCAAAGGATGATGTCTGTCTCATAAAACTCGTAGACGAATTTGCGGTTCATTATCTTCATTATCAATGATAATCTCATCGATGTACTCTAATCTGGCTGCCATCTCATTCCATCCATTAATTTTTCATTTCGTTTATACTTAAGGTTACATCCTACGTACGTTAAATGGTGCAATGCTGAAATATTTAGTAGTGCGTAAATTGTGACTTAGTGCCCATTTACGCAAGAGCTAGGCTAAGTTTGAATTTACGCACAGCTGGTGCAACTGGCCCCAGGAGCAGACATGACCTCAGTCAGATCAGTGGCAACAGGCAGAGAAACACAGTTTGGCCTGACATGACTCTGCTCTGCTGTACCATGTTAGTTAACATGTTCCAGCCTGGTTTTACTCAAAACACAGTCAGACTTTGAACCCAAACCAACATCACCAGATGTTATTCTGTCAAATTCTGTCAATTCTTATGGATTTTGTGTCTGTGTTCGTAAAGTTGTCTCAGCCTTGTGCTTATAATATCCAGAGTGTTTGTGAAATGAGGGAAGCCACTAGTGTACTATCTTTACCCTGTTCTCAAACCCTTATTTTCTGTCAGTCCATACCGAGTGCTTTGTTTTTGTTTTTGTTCTTGGTTTTCTACTGTTTCAACTGCATGTATTTTAGCACTGCACCCGTTTCTCTCTTTTTTCTTTTCTTTTATTTGTGCTTTTATGAGACTGGACGTCTGAGTGGTGTCCGGAGAAGAGCATAGGATTTATAGACAATTGGAAGATTTTTTTCGGTATACCTGACCTCTTAAAGAGAGATGGACTCCATCCCTCCAGGGAAGGTGCCACTCTTCTCTCTAGTAATTTGGCTCATAGTCTTAATAGTGATAGTGTTTGACTAACTGGGGCCCAGGTCAGGAAGCAGACAAACTGTTTATTAGAACATCTGCTAGCTGCCTTGAGATGTTACACAGGTCACATAAACTACAACACATAGCGACTGTATCGCCTTGATATCATGTAGAGAGACTTTGTCTGTTCCCCGAACTACCAAACACAATACCCTCACTAAATAATTTTGAAAAATTTGTATTATGGTCAAACTTGAAAAGAAATTAAGATAAACATATAAAGGTAGGGCTACTAAACATTAGATCTCTTTCAACCAAAGCACTGTTTGTAAATGAAATTATTACAGATCATAGATTGGATGCGCTCTGTTTGACTGAAACCTGGCTTAAACCGGATGAATATATTAGTTTAAATGAATCAACTCACCCATGTTATTGTTATCAACATTAGCCTCATCTAAAGGGTTGAAGAGGAGGTGTTGCTGTTGGTGTTACTCAGAAGACAGTATCTAAGTTGAAATATTTTGAACTAATAATGCTTAATGTGACACGGTCAGATATAAATACAAAATCTCTGTCATCTTTTGCCCTTGCTACACTATATAGATCACCCGGGCCATATATCAGATCTAGTAATTACTGTAGATAGAGCTTTAATTGTTGGTGACTTCAACATTCACATAGATAATTAAAAATGACACATTGGGATGTGCATTAGCATTTATCAATATTCTCAACTCCCTTGGAGTCAGACAAAATGTGACATGACCAACTCATCGCCATAATCATACGCTAGATATAATTCTGTCATATGGAGTTGATGTTGATAATATAGAAATTCTACCACAGAGCGATGACATCTCAGATCATTACCTCATCTCTTGTTTGCTGCGATCAGCTAAAATCACTCAATCTACACCACGCTATCATTCAGGTAGAACTATTCTTTAGACCACTAAAGATAGCTTCACTAATAATCTTCCAGAATTCTCAGTAATCCAAAAAGTCTAGAAGAACTTGATGTAATAACAGAAAATATAAATACATATAGTCTTGTCTAGCACTCTTGATAGTCACCCACCTTTGATTAAAGAAAATTACCCCACACCATGGTACAATGATCACACTCATGCTCTCAAGAGAGGAGCTCGGAAAATGGAGTGCAAGTGGATATTTAATGTTATGTTAACATTATTCTATTTGTTTCCCTGTCAGAACCTCGGGATTCATATAATAAGTAATGCATTAGTTGTATTGACTACTTTTATGGTAATTTACCAGTTTTTTAAGTTTTTTTTTTTTGGAGCTTGACAGCCCCTGGGTCACTGTAGGCTTTAGATGTACTGAAAAAAACAAAAAACAGCCAGGACATTGCTCATAACATCTCATTTAGATTTCTCTGGAAAAACGAATGTCATACAGGTTTGAAATGCTTCTTTTAAAAGTAATTGGTTCATTGACCCCTTTGACTCTTTAATAATTTGAGATTTGTTAACATGAAAAATATGCAATAGTATAGAACAAAACAACTGTCTAGCTCAAATATGTACTACACTGTACTGCAGATTGTAAATGTAAGAGAAACCACAAAGAATAACAGAGTCTTCCCCCCATAAAAGCATTCTGAGATAAAACGAATGTCACAGACTCTGCCTTGATTGTTCGATTAGGCTGCGCACGGGGAGTGCCAGCATTAGCTAGAGGCAGTCACGCAATGGGATCTGCTTAAAACAGAAACATGTGTGGGCAAAGGAGTTTGAATTAATACCAAAGAACTTTCCTTTGCTTTTTTCTCTTTTTTCCCCCATTTTTTCTGCAATAGCGACAACCATCAAATGAGACGTTCCTTAGAATAAGCGTGGCAAATGAAAGGAAATGACATCATTGGAGGGGTTGGAATTGGTGGCCAGCCCAATGTTTGAAGCAGTAGGTCTTGGCTATAGACTTGTTTTTTTGTGTGTGTGTGTTTCACAACTGCAGCCTTCAAATTAAACTGTGCAAGCCAATCAAACCCTAACAATTAAAGGTAGGACATCTCATAAATTGCTCCATGAGTTGGTGCAGAGCAGTTAGCTGGATATAACAAATTAAGATAAAATGAAATAATCTGTATGGCTCGGAAAAAAGTACTAAAAAACAGCATGGCAGTAAAAAACACATTTTCTTTTAAATGTGCTATTGTATTTTTTAAAGTACATTTGGACTATATTATGTAATACAGATTGATGTAAATATGGTGATGCATGACCATTATGTATGGTAATTAGTGATAAACCATTATATCAGCCAGGGCGATTTATTTTTTATTTTACTTTGTGATTACCGCCATTGGCCAATCACATGTCCATTCAGCCGAATAGCAATAATGGTTATCTCCACACTTAAATTATACTGGGAGTCTTGTCAATGAATGATAATAAAAAAAAATATTTTATTTATTTATTTATTTTTAGCAATTTTGTTTTCATTTTATTTGCTGTCATTAAATTGTATTTTGTATATCTGCATTATATTGGCCACTCTGTTCTCTAGAAATTGATATCAGCATAAGCCAGTGAAAAACTTGTATCGGTCAACAACTTATGGCAATCATTTTAATATCCTGGTGGATATCAAAGTACCATCGTATTACCACCTGATACCATCACTTTACCACACATCACAGTACTGCTTTTTTTGTAAGGATTGGCTAAGACAAAACAAGTCTGTGTTATTTGTAACCCTTTCTATTAAACACTGTCAAAATAATTATTTGCAAAGCATTACAGAGCCATTGAGTTTTTGACAATTAGAGATTACATTTCAAACAGTCTTATTTTGGCTTCTACATAACAGGCTTTGTTCAGGACTGGTTTTCTGGTTTACTGTATAATCTTCTGCTTACAAATGGACAGGGGTTTAGGGAAGAGCAAGTTACATTTGGGTGTGCTAAACTGAATCATTTATTTTGTTTTGATCTCATTTTCGGCCTCCTTGTAGTTTCAGCCCAAGATGTCATCCTGTTCACATAGATGGAGATGGAAAAAGAGAGACATACTGACATTGTCCATAATCCTGTTTCTGTCATAGTTTTGTTTAATTTTATTTCCCTTTGTGGTTTATTTTGAATGCAGCATTCAATATACTTCCGTTGTTTAGTTAGAAAATCATCCATCAGTCGTAAGTGTTATTTTATTAACGATGCGGACATGGGAGACTATAAATAGACTGTTGCTTTGTTTCATTGTATGATCAATCATTGTATGCATTTATTTGCATGCAGAATTGTGATTGATTTTGTGTAAAACTTTAGTAAAGCCGTTCTGACGTAAATTTAAGACAGTTTGGAATTAACAAACATTAACACGTTTAACTAACAAATCTGGGGTGTACGACGTATTTGTGAATGTGGAGAAAAGTTATCTTGTAGGACCATTTTAAGTGCAAATCACTCTGAATTGACTCCTATATTTACGTAAGTTACATGAATGAGGCTCAATGTTTTAAAGTCTAATAAACCTTTATTCGTAGTTCTAAGTTTAAAGGCCAAAGGGCATTTAAGCTCACACTTTGTAATTACTTCCATGAATTAGAGAGCTTTCATGCAGGAACTGTTACATAACATGCATAAGGGAGTTTATGAATAAACATCCCTGTTTTTTGCGATGCACATGAGATTTGAACAGAGAAAAGAAAATAGTTTCCTTTGTTTGTAAAGGAAGTTGGTCATCATGACAAAGAATGTAAAGTGTTATGAAATCATTACAAGTTTCACAGCTTTTTTCTTATAATTCTGGCCAATATGAAGCTTGTGAAAGTTTCTCTTCTCTCACCCTTTATAGTTTTACTGAGGTATGCTTTATGCTTTTTATGATCTTTCTAATTTCAAGGGATTATTCATGACTAGTGTTCTGTGTTATGGGGTTGCTACATTAGACTGGTAAAAAAAATTACCGGTATATTTCAGGAATTGCTTTCAAATATGACTTCACGATTCGCATAAAGTTCACAACCAGTCATATGGTAATGTCATCAAAATTATTCAATGGAAGTATGGGAATTATGTAGTGACAAAATGTTAAACAAATCAAATATTTAATATTTTATTATTTTGAAAGTTTCCAACCTTCACTTAATGCCACCTGGGATGCTTTTGTATTTTGGGCACTTGTGTGCTGATTTTACTTCACTATTCAATACAATTTCAAGCATTTAAGCATAAACCTTTAGATCTATTTTTTTTTATACATCATGAAAAACATGAATTCAGTCAAGTGTCAACTGTTAGAGCATGGCACTTGCAATGCCAAGATAATGGGTTCTTATTGCAGGGAACACAAACTGTTAAAATGTATACCTCGAATCCACTGAGTTGATTTTTGATAAAATCATCTGCCAAATGCATAAATGTAAATGGTGCCTCAATGATAAAAAAAAGTTTCCAAACATTTTACTTGTAGTATAGATGTAGATCTCCCTGACTGGGAAAGCGATTGCTCTATCAATGCCACACTGTTCATGCGTTACACGATTGCATTATTGTAGCAGGTGGCAGAGGGAATTGTTGCCACTCTCTTCTGTGGAGTCATGGTATTTCCCCTGCTACCCATCTGCCTGCAGAGAGGCTGCCTGCCATTACTCAAGATAATCACTGTTCATTTAGGCTGAAGGTGACCCTCTGACAATTAATTATTGAACTCGTCCGTCGATCAGCATTAAGTCACTCCATCATTAATTACTTAAAGACATTAATTGTCTTTGCTTGAATGTTGTCTTAAGTTGGTGCCTATTGGTGCAATATTGGTGCCTTGATCCTGCTTGCACACAATGGCAACAACAAAATAATGTATTAGTAGAGTAATGGTTTCAAAGATGAAACTTCATGGGACACTTTTGGGGATAGCACATTGGAGAGCAACAAGATGGTATTAAAGGTGTAGTTCACCCAAAAAGGATAATTGTGTTAACTCACACTCATGTCATTCCAAACTATATATTTAAAGTTTATTGAGACAAAATGTTATTGTCAAAGCCTTGTCTGAAAGTTTTAAAAAGGAAATAAAAGTCATCTGAAGCAATACGATAGCTTTGTTTGAGGAAGTTGTTATTCTCTCAAAATGTTCCTCTCCATTTTCTTGTTTGGAATAACTGAACTCCACTAGAAAAAGCAGAGGATATAAATACTTGTGCAAAGGGACAAAGTCATCTTTGCATGTCAATCATAGATACGTCCTCGACTTGTCGTTTGTTGTTTCCGAAACTGGGTCAGCAATCTATTTTGAATGGCCTACCACAGAAAAGCTTTGGTGGTTGTGGATTTAATCTCGAATGCCTGTCTCCTGTTATTGAGTGGTGGGGATGTAAGAATAGAAACCTATATGTCCAAGCTATCACCAAATGAGGTCAGAGATCAGGCAGTAATCTGTGCCTCTTCTGTCCTGTTCATTAACTTCACTCTTGCTCAATGAGACCTGAGAAATCAACAATTGATGTTTGGCTGTGGTAGCATTCACCCGTGTGTCATTACCTCTGATTGCCATAGTAAGACTAATTAAATAGTCTGATTTCAGTTTCAAAGAGACTGATACATCAAACATAAGCTCTTGATTCCTGTAGAGATCAAAGCTTTATCAATCATGTAGATTAAATGCAATAATATTGTAGCACTACTAGGCTTGTGGTTTACTCAGAGCTGTACAATAACACTCATTCCCCTTCTGTCACTCACTCGATGTTGTGTCGATGTAGTGACACAAGGGCTCCCCTAGTGTCACTACATCGACACAACGTCTCATTCCCTCCATCAGGGAACAGACGTTACAACAGTAACCGAGATGTTTAGATTTAAGAAACTGTTGATTTGCTTTGCATTGAAAGACTGACATTCTGTATCCCAATTCACATACTATTAAAGGGATAGTTCACCCAAAAATGTAAATGCTCTCATCATTTACTCCCCCTCATGAAATCCCAGGTGTGTACTTCAGCAGAACACGTTTGAAGAAAAATGGAAAAATATCCTTAAAATGCAAGTAGATGGTGATCAGACATTTGAAGCTCCAAAAATCACAGACAGTCAGCATAAACATCATCTATACGAATCCAGTGGTTAAGTTAATCGCTTCTAAAGTGAATAAGTTGCTTTTTTTTAACTATAAATCATTGCTTCCGGTCAGCGTTCCTCCACAGTTGTAAACAGTGCTGCTCCTCCGGATGTATTGCACTTGCATCAGTTCTCGCATGAACCTGCCAACGCGATTATGTCACACGTGCAAACCGCTGCAGACCGCAAAGTGATTATTTCAAGTTAAAAAGTACTTCATTATTGATATTGTTGCACCAAAACAATTGTATCACTTTAGAAGACATTAATTGAACTGCCGGAGTCGTATCAATGATGTTTATATTATGCTTCAAAGGTCTGATCCCCATGCACTTGCATTTTAAGGACCTACTGAGCTAAGATTTATTTTTATTTTTTTCTTAAAATGTGTTCTGAACATCTGGGATGGCATGAGGGTGAGTAAATGATGAGAATTTTCATTTTTGAGTGAACTAACCCTTAAATAGTATGCAAGATAAGAAGTAGTGTGTCCCAATTCATAGTAAGCCAAAGGTGTCTGGATGAAATACTTTTCTCTGTTATTTAGTAATGATTGTCTGTTTTAATTGATCCTGTGCTTTACAGGGGCTTCAAACACTTGGCCCTGAGCATTGCAGTGAGTAATGCAGTATATAGTTTATCAAATAACTATTTATCCTCCAAAAATACAGAGCATGCTGGCCTGATTAATGTAGCATAGGATGTTGTTTCCTAAGTATTGCTTTTGTGTGACTATATAAGATAAAAGCAAGGTACACTTAGAAAATTAATTCCAGAAATCTGCTGCTTATTTGCTGTTTCACTGTTGTCACTGATTTTTTTGTATTGCTTTTCATCGCTTTTAAGTGGTCTTGGCTGATGGTATGGAATTTTCTCTAACACTGTTACTTTTGATAACAGAGCCAAGGTTTTATATCAAGAAGTTTTATCCCTTTTATCCATATCTTTTTTCACGTTTTGGGGGAATAGAAGTATAAATATAGCTTTTGGCTAGAAGCATGAATGGATGTGTCCATGTGTGTGAGATTCTTCAGAAGTTTGAGTTATGCTGAGTCACAAATCTTTCTGGTTTGCACTTTGAATCTGTGGTGTTATTGAATTATTACTGTGATTTCCATGAATCGTATTGAAGTTTATATATCATCATGTCTATATGTGTAATTTCATTCAAATCTTTAGTTGCATGTGAGTTGTTGCAGGCCTGTGCCTATTATTAGCATTTGAATATAAATGGCAAAGCACTATATGAAAAACTCTTTAGATTCAAAACTGATAATATTTTCATAACAATGTAAGTGATTTTACCAGACATTTTTATATGTTAATACCAGGTGTAAATGTGGTGTTTTTTTTATGTATCTGTATGGACTGATAAAACGGTTATTAAAATGTCTTCACTAAGCCCCCTTGTCGTAGTTTATCAGTCTCGCGACACTTCCAAGCTTCTCTACACACTTCCTAAGATGGCTTTGCCCTCTCATGCTTTATAAAGGAGCTCCTCACCTTTGCTTTTCATCCTCCATCTCAGAATGGGCCATTTCATTACTGTGCAGCTGCCCTTGAATGCCAAGCCAAACACTGCCAGCTTTTATACCAACCTCTGCACCCACCATTAAAGCCAATGCTAATGGAAAGTTAATAAAATGTGTAGTGGAATATAAACCAGACAGACCAATGCTTTTCTCAGGAATCCGTCTTAAAATTGGCACACTTAATTATTTAAATACTCTCCTGTTTCGTGTCCTTGGCACATTCCAAACCACCCGAACATGCTCAAGATTGTGACTTAGAAAATCGTGACCAGGCAACTTATGCAAGTGCAAACCTAGGAAGGTAAAACCTTGAAACATCTTGGCATGATGGCAAAATTAATGTCTTAACAATATTATACCAGGTGTTGAATAGAGATCTATATTTCTAGGGCTTCCAAATTAAAGGAATAGGCTATGCTGGGTTCAATACAAAATAAAATCTGTCAACAGCATTTGTGGCATAATGCTGATTACCACAAAAATGTATTTAGACTTGTCTCTTCCTTTTCTTTAAAAATAAAAATAAAAATAAGATAAGCTGTAATAAGAGTTACAGTGAAGCACATGCAATGGAAGTGAAAGTGGCCAATCCGTAAACATTAAAATACTCTCTGTTTGAAAAGTATAGGTACAAGACGTAAACAATGTTTTTGTTAACATGATTTTAGTGTGAGAAAATTACAGACAAACCTTTTCTTGTAAAGTTATACCCAATTTTACAACTTCATTGCCATGACACCATAACGCCATAAACCAATCCTGGTAAACAACAATATGAACAAATTTACAGCTTTAATTATACACAAGTTTTAACGGAAGAAGTAAGTGCTTTTATACAAAAATTGGCCCCATTCAGTTCCATTGTAAGTTCCATAGTTGTTCTGAACTACAACTTCTATGTCTGTTAAATTAGTGCTCTCATGTTGTCAGTGTTTCACCTTTTTTAGCAGCACAAATTTTGCAAACTTTTTAAAGTGTACATTTCTAACATTATTCTTTGTATGATATTACCCTGATGCATATCAGAGGCTGAGAGACTGATGGCATTTTTCTCTCTTGTAACCACTACTCTTTTTTTTCCTCTTTTGGAAAGTTTTGAAATTGCATGTTGATAAAATTTTTCCAAATAATCCAATTAGTTACATGCATTATAAAAACAATAACTTTCATAAGGCACATATTTGTGCTATGAAACCTTTGTTACAAAAGTTGTTGCTGCTCTTTCTTTAACTTGCATTGAATTATTGCATTTATTGGTTTTAACTGTCTTTTGTTTAACTTAGAATGGCCTTTGGAGGCTCCAAACATGCCAAAGGAGTCTTCAGTGAAAGTGCCACATAACGCAGCCTCCACCTTGTCTGGATCCTTCACCTTGTCTGGATTTTCTCGTTCACCGAGTTCAGTTCCACACAAAGTCACAGAGAATTACAATCACAATGTTAACACTGTGTTTGGATCAGTATTCACAAACTCCCTGAACTCTGTCCCAAGCCCAGAACATCTTAACATACCCCCTTTAAATTCCTTTAAGTCTGGAGATGGACTTGGATCTACCCCCAAAGTTTTCTCCAGACAGCGTCGAGAACTCAAGTCTCCAGTGCCTACGTCCCATAGTGTGCCCTCATCTTGGGCTGTTAACAATCTAGCTCCCCAGTTCTCACAGGCTACAGACAATTCATCTCTGCTGTCTTCTTTGCCTTCCAGTGTTCTTAATTCTCCTTGGAGAAATTCTGAGGAATCTCCTGTCCATTCTGCTGATATTCAAAATGGGACGGTGAGAGTCAATGACACGGAAGTTCCTGTAGGTAACAGAGTGGAACAATCCAGCAGAATTCAAGACCTTCAATTACAACCCAGCTATAACCCAAATGTCCAACTTGATGCAGGCTACCAGCAGTTAGAGCCAAGCCATGCTGTTTTTGTACACCATCAAATGTCATCGACCTCCGTTGAGCCAACTATGGGCCCACCTGAAGACTATTTCCCAACCAACACAATGGATGTGGAGTATGGTTCTGGAGATTACTTAGAAACAATGTCCTTCATGGGATCTGAAGGAGATGGCTACTCCTTGGTTACCAATGTACCCTCTGATGAGTATGACTTTGAGGACACAATCTCCGAGACCTATGACACCATGTTCCCTACAAGAGTAGTGATATCATTTTCCAGCAAACACTTGTATCCCTCCTCTAGTAGTGTTGCTAGTTCTTTCTCCAGTATACATGTTAAAAGTATTCCCAATCAGACATCCAGTTTGACCCGCAATTCAGTCTCAATTTTACCCACCTCTGATTGGACAACCTCTTTGAGTTTGACAACCACTATGCCCACCTTGTTTATGTCTCCAGTTATTACCAGTAAACCAAACATTTTGACCTCTGAGCTTGTCCCTACTTTTTCCCCATCCCTTCCAACCATCCAACCAACCATTCTCCCAACAACGTCAGATATCTTAAACCAGAATCAGTCAGTTAATGAGATCTCAGAGTTGGTGCCTGACTTGACAGGCACTGTTACCATCCAACCCACAGACGTTCTTTTACCAGACATGAACAGTTTGGAGTATTACACCATTCAGCTTACCAAGGACAATGGTAGCTTGCCAGATCACACTCCCAATCGAACAACATCTAGTCTTTTCTCCATTATTCCAATCAGCACCACACATATTTTGTCCACAAGAACGTACAATGTTGACCTAAGTTACATGCTTACAGCTATGTTTGACGATGAGCTACAGCCTGCAGATAATGGTTCATGGACTGAGGAATCCTCAACAGATATCTCTGGATTTGAGCCTTTTAACACAACAATCCTGGACCCTTCAGAATTGAGACCAAGTCTAACAAATACTAAAATGCAATATTTGGAATCATCGTTTATACTGACACCCTCAATACACCCTTCAACTTCATTGGGGGGACATATCTCTACCACTGATTGGTCCATCAAACCTTCTGTAGCTTACTACACATCCATTACGGTGACTAACCCACCTCCTTTAACCGAAGAACCAAATGTTCACCTGTTGTCTACCAATAATGACAGCCAGTGGATTATCATCTCAGTACTGACACCCTCTGAGACCCTCTTTCCTAGTACTGTACTTACCAGTGATGTTATCACCACCTCTATCAGTGTTTCTGCATACCCAACTGACTCAACCTTCAATGTCACCTCCACCCCTCCGACAGACGTGGCTGACGAAGAGTTCATGTCTGAAACGCCATCTGACACCCCAGTCACCTTGGTTACTGATAACGATAACGCCACACCGATTAGTAGCTTTACAACCACCTCACGTACAGAATTATATAATGACACCACTGTGACATCATTTACTATCACAAGCTCCAACATCACAACAGTGACTACAGTGCAAGACTCATCAGTTACAACCCTAAGCACAACCCCTCCTATGAAGACTGTCCGGAAGTATGTCTGCAACATTACCAAGCCTGACACCTACTTAATCAGAGTTGGTAAGATGTAAAAAAAAAGTATTTGCTCCAGAGTATCCACATTTTCATACAAATATTTTTGTAAATTTTAGAGAATTAATTTTCAACTTTATGCATAAATTATTGATATACCCTAGCAATAACTGGAGTACAATTTACTACTATTTGCTTTGTTTTAGGGTTTCCTCTTGGATCTACTGCTGGATATGCCAAATCCAAAGTCAGAGAGATTCTCAAAGCAGAGTACAACCGCTCTGTGGAGCTACAGGTACTCTAGACACCTGATAAACAGATCACATCGTTTTTCACGGTTCTGTTCATAATTTTCTAATTTTCATGGTTTTAAAGTGATACCATTCTCTGGTGGTCTGCACAATTTTTTATTAGTGTGATTTATTTCTTAGTGTTTGAGAGAAGGATACTCAAAAACACTTGTTGACTGGAAAACTTCAAAGTAAATTCTTTTTTTTCCAAATTTAAAATGAACCAATAAAGTTGTAAACATTGGCTGTAAAGTGTGGCATCTACTCATAAAAACTACAAAAGTGTGCCACTGTCATGCCCCTTGTTTGATGGTGAATTTGCAGTTGAATAACTACTTTAAGGCCTGTATTTTCATGAGTGTGCAACTTTTTCTTGCTTCAATAAATTAATTAAATTTTTCAAAATCAAAATTGACCGGTAGAAATAAGAGGTGTGCTGATACAATCACTGTTAATACTAGCCATGATTTATGTGTCAGTAGATTCAAAAAAAGTTCATTCTAAAAAATTATATAATATATAAAATATAACAGAACCTACATCCAAATTCTGATGAGAATCACATTTTATATGCGTATAAAAGTAGCATGTCACTGTCATAGAAATATGCAAGACATTCATCAAGGTTATCACCACTGGTGCTTGAAGTAATGGACAATTTAATAAGATGCAGATGGTGGAATAAACGGAGAAAAAAATCTGAATTAAATTGCACTTGATCCAGACCATTTGTGCTTTGCTCGCATGATTTTGCCAAACCCACTTGCTCCTAGACTTAGCGCATGCTTCCACGAAAATACCAGAACTTCATGGCCATGTCCACTGACTTTGACTTTGACTTTTTATCACGGAATCTTTCAAGGTGATGTGTAATGATTGAGCCCCAATCTTGTGTCAGATTTCACTGGAGCGTCAGGACAATCTTCCTTTCCTGTTTTATCTCTTGGGTCCTCATGAGTAAACAACACCTAATTTGGCTCAAAGGGAGCAAACTACTTTGTAGCACTAAATCAACCTCAACTGACATTTACAGTCTCATTGAAATGCGTTTCCTGTATTTGTTCATGTGTTTAGTTTGAAGTTGCTATTACAAGTATAATGTATCCCTGAGATATCCCCTTTGTTCATAATGACTGCTTTGTCTGTCATAGGTTGTGAAAGCCCCTCCAGACTTTGTGTTTCGTGCTGTATCTGGTGCTATGGTTTACACTGCCATATCAGTCATTAATGCTCTGAGACTCTCTGCTTGGACTACAAGTTCCTTTATCAGTGTGTCACCCATCAGTCCTGTACCAAGCCTGCAGTACCACATACATTCAGGTACAGCATAGTAGAACTAGAGTAACAGTCAGTGGGAGGTTGCACATTGCAATTCTTTAATAATTTTTCTGTATTTTGTAACTGATCACTACCTACGAAAGGGCCAGTGAACTGGTCATCATCGCAAAATACACACCAACAGGGTGTTCCGTCTTATTATCAATCTTATTTTGCGACAACAACCGGTTGGCAATATATTTTCCACTTATTACATAACTAATTATCAAATAAATAAATACATAAACTATTGCCTTGAGTGTAAGTTATTTTATTAGGTTACTTATACAGTTACAGTGTATAGAGTGGACAGTTGTAATTTTACAGAAATATTTGACTGTTGAATGATGCAATTGACCAATCAGAATTTACTATTTAAGAGATCCGTGTAGCAATGGAAATAATTACCTCAATATGTTGTCATGCATTTTACCAAGTGTGTTGAGGCAGCAATAATATTTTAGATGCTCATGATTTAAATACGTATGTGTTTTGTAAGTATTGACACCGCTTGTGTATGTATTTTGTCTGTCTTCAGTGCTTCAGTTTGTACCCAGCCATATAGATGTGCGTATGTGCACCTTCATTGAGCAGATAGAGAAGGGTTTGACCTCAACCTTAGCTGAAGTCCGCAGACGCTCACATGAATCCACAAACTTCACTGTGCACGTAAGTACAGTTTCCGCAATTGTCGCAATTACTATGTTTTTCTGTTTTAAATATGCTTTTATGTTAAAGCCAAGTCATTTGACATCTAGAAATCTGATGTAGATATGATTTAGAGACCATGTTTAGGTATAACATTTTGTTCCTATCGTTAATTCAGTTTATTACCCACAAGAATTAAATTTAATAACCGCTTTACTCAGCTGATGGTGTAAGGTGCTCAACTCTCAATACGAGTTTCAAAAATCAATCATAATGGGGTAATGAAATGGAAATAATTTTTCGTTGATATTACGACATATAAGAGGTAACTGTACTATATAAACATTCTGTAAATTTCAGAACTCAAAACTTCCTCCCCATTCTAAAAAGAGCATTTAAGTTCCCACCCAGCCAAAATGTCTCATTTTGAAAATGGTTTGTTTGCGACGTCATGACATTGCTCATAAAAAATGTTATTTACACGCCCCGCAACATGTCATCGCACCCTTAGCCCCACCCAATGCCACTAATTTCTTATCGTAAACAGAGAGGGAGAGAGATAGGCCTTGTGTGACCAACTATTCCTAAACATCAAAGGGGACCCATCTGGTCTATTTTGAAGTTTTCTGTGCATATAACATGCATTACACAAATGTCTTTGACCATTGTCATGTTTATCATGCTGCTTTTAAAAGATGCTGTGTCAGTTACAACTCAGAAAAGGAGACTCAGTTTGTCTTCATTCAGCTGCTCTGCATCCTGCTGTTCTTGTGCCCATCTGCACTATTCTTAATTTTAGTTGAATGTAAATAAGTGCTATGGACTTTGTATGTGCTGCTAATATCAGCATGGATTGCTTGTTAACCTGTCATAATATGCAAAGGAACTGTTATTGAAGAATGGGGCAGTTAAAAACACTTGGACTTGACAGCAAAACCATGAGTAAACCGTGAGTTTAATTCATGAATATTTAAAATGTCATGACTGTTTGATAGTTTATGAGGCTGATGTGCTTGAGTGTAGTTTAAAATATTCAGATTCAATGTGTTGGATGTGCGTTGTGTGTAAAACCTGAAATTTAGTTTTATAATGTTGTGATGAGCTTGTTTATTCTCTTCCTATTGAGTTTCAAATATGGCTGAATTTGAGGGCTGCACAATATTAGCCAATCAGAACAGTGGGCATTTACACTGAAGATTAAAGGAGACACTAAGGCCAAAACCAAGCATTTCAGTCAGAGGGCCAGAGATAGGGTGGAAAATGATAATTTATTACTAATCTATGACAGTTTTGTAGCAAAAAACTTTACTGACATTATTAGTGGACCTCAGGAAAGATAATACAAATAAAAACATATAGCATTTTATAACCCACTTTAAATTACTTGAAATTTGATTTAAATAGTTGAAATGACTTCTAGTAATATTATATATATAATAAATTAATTTTGAATGCGTCAAATCAGGATTAAATTAGTTTTTTGCACTCTGTAGGACGTTTTTGATCTAATATATATATATATATATATATATATATATATATATTTAATTAAAAATTAATCCATCTTGGTTTGTGAAGGAAATTCTAAACTTGTTCCACTGATTTGCCTTCAGTGAAGTTGGATGACATAATCTCCAGCTGTTTGATCTGATTGGATTGATGGAAAGAGCACGACTGTTCAATTCAGCTGTTGTCAAGGCAAAACAAATGGCTCTTATTCATTTAATTCACTAAGATTCATAAGCAGATTGTGCCATTTCAAATTGATCAGTGAGCATGAATAAAAAAAAAAGACTTTTGTGCCAAGCACGTATATGCAGTATCTAGGTTAATTTCTACTAATTAACCCATAATCTTTCTTTTTTTATTATTTGTATTTTATGCATTCTCATTTTATACTAGGTTTCTAATTTGACCCTAAACCCCGGATAAAAAATATGAATGAAAAAGATGTCCCTTTGATGTTGTTTTTGCCATCATCACCACATATTCAAAGGCATAAATCTCTAGTTATCATTTCTCCTACAGACGGTGAAAGTTGCTGTAGTTTCATTTACATTTATGCATTTGGCAGACGCTTTTATCCAAAGTGACTTACAGTGCAATTATTACAGGGACAATCCCCCCCAGAGCAACCTGGAGTTAAGTGCCTTGCTCAAGGACACAATGGTGGTGGCCATGGGGTTAGAACCTGTGACCTTCTGATTACCAGCCCTGTGCTTTAGCCACTACACCACCACCACTCACATTAAAGTAATAAAAGTCATATAAATGTAGCTTTGAAACTAAATTGTTTTGCAGATTTTAAACATCACATTGAGTCCCATGGTCACAGCGTCACAACAGCAGAAGATTCCCGTGGAGATCACGTTTGCGGTGCGTGATGTCCGTGGTTATGTGCCTGGGTCAGAGGTCAGTGCCCAGCTACGCTTCCTTAGTGTGGTTGAGTACAGCTACTACCTGGGCTACCCTGTACAGCAGATCGCAGAGCGTGAGTCCACATATACAAACACTAGTTTCTGTTTGATTACATGAATACACAATAATATTACAGCTTATCAACCATGTTGACAAGCTAATAACTATAAATGAACAACTGGTTATAACAGAAACTGGTTTAGCTGTACTGTACTGTACATTGTGTGCCAGTGAAAATGGTGTTATTTTTTCCTTCTCTTCAACATTAGCTTTCCACTACCCTGAGCTGAATACAACTCAACTGCTTCGTTCTTCATGGGTCAGGACAGGTACTGATCTGCTGATGTTCTTCCAGAATAGTTAAACACACTGGTAAACCAAAGTAATTTTGCTGTACCATTTGTCTTATTTGGACAGATGTAATGATTGAGTTCTGAGATAAACTCTTTTCTAATCATTTTTTATATATATATATACACACAACAGTTTGTTCTGGTCCTCGAATCTGACGAGTGATGTTCCATGAGTATTGATGGTCTCACACCACAGTAATCACTCCGCTTGTGTTCATTACGTTCTACACTAAAGTGTAAGAGCAGTTATGCTATATGGCCCTAAATCAGCACTGCTGTGATTACCTATGGCCATCTGCCTTCTTAAAACTTGATTTTTTTAAAACATTTACTTGAAAAACAAAATGAACAAGCTTTTTAGTTTCAATACATATCTTGAATTAATACATTTTCTTAATCCATTGTTTTTATTTATTTTTTTATTTTTTTAAGCATAAACCTCACTAAATTTTGTACAGTTTATGGGTGAAACGAGAAAAAAATTTAATTTGCCATTTGGGTAAAAAGGAAACTTAAAGATACTATGTTCTCTGAAAATAAGTCTTAAATTCTCTCATCATTTACTCACCCTCATGCTCTCCCAGATGTGAATGACTTTCTACTGCAGAACACAAATTATGATTTTTAGAAGAATATTTCAGCTTTGTAAGTCCATTCAATATAAGTGAATGGGTGCCAAAACTTTGAAGCTCCAAAAGCACATAAAGGCAGCATAAATGCAAACCATAAGACTCCTGTGTTTTAAACCATGTGTTTAGTAGTGATGTGATAGATGTGGATGAGAAACAAATAAATATTTATGTCCTTTTTTTGCTAGCCATTCTTCTCCTTGCCCAGTAGGGGGCACTATGCACAAATATTGTAAATCACCAAAACACAAGAAGAAGAAAGTTAAACTTAAAGTGGAGATTGACTGAGCATGGAAGATCATTTATTGACTTAATTGAGAATTTACATTTTTGGGAGAACTATTCCTTTAATAACTTGTGCTTTCTTGTGACCTTTATCTTGTTTTAATCATGTTTAGATCGTTTTTGTTTTTCTGGAAAACAATACAAAATGCTGAGTAAGATTAAGAAAAAAATCAGTGCAATACCATAGTGTGTGTGTGTGTGTGTGTTCAGTATTGTTGGGAGTATTAGACCAGCGTGTGAGCGACAGGGTCTTCCAAGCTACCATTGAGAGGAGACTGGCTCTGTTGCTGGGTGATGCGTTTGGGACGGGCCGTCGCTTTAAGAGAGCAACTAGTGTTGGAAACAACAGTGTGCAGGTTTGTCTAAATCTACTTCTGTTTGTAATTATTTTACCTTTTTGTTCTTTTCTTTAGCGAGTACTTAAAAGTGACCATAGACATTTGCTCTAAATCTACTCTTGCTCTCCACTGAAGATCACTGAATTCATTAAAAGAGCATTTCCTGTGTGTGCATCTGATGCCTCTTTGGCTTCTTAATCAGTCTGTGTCTTTGTGCCACAACCCACACCTGCTGTCCCTCTGCAAATTATCATTCAGGGGCAGAAGTATCCATGGCAACACCCTCCTATGCATCCCTGGCCCAGGGAGCCACTCAAAAAACAACCATTTTAGCTCTGCCGGACTGCTGACGCGCCATTCTCCAGATAAATCATTGAACACCGCTCGCAGACAGCTAGAGTGATTTTTAAAGCATGAATTGCTTGTTCTGCCCACAAAGGAGAGATTTTCTAGTTGCATGGAGATTATGGAGTGTGGGACTGACCGTGCATTAACCTTCCCCAATCACAGACTAGCTGGCCTTTTAGTGTCCAAATTACTTGCCTTCCTAATGATAAGTCATTACGCTCTTAACACTGTCATTAACAAACTAATTAGCTGGAAATGAATAGGGCTGTGTTAATGATGCTGTATATGGTGTCATTTCTAATTTTAGTGTGGTGACGAATTCTGGAATGTTATACAAGCAAATTGATTCTTAAAGTGAAGGTAAAAGACATCCTATTTCAAAAGTCTATCAAGTAGTTGGATAGCCAAGCATCACTATTGTCCATTCATAGGCATTTGAACAAACTCTTGACCCCAAGGATTAAAATTCAGTATGTAACTCATTGTGCATTTATGATACCTTAAGACTTGTGGCTTATTAAGGAGAGCTGTGTTACTACTTTTCTAAGTGATCAGACTTAAGATTTTGTATGTTAGATAATAAAGCAAAATAGGCAAAAATAGTAATATTGACCCGAGCCATATGTATATATGGATGAGAATGTCATTAGGGTTGGGCTCTGACTTGGGCCGGTAAGCAACCAACTAACAACCACTTAGCAACCACTTAGCAACACAATAGCAACCACTCTGAACACCTTAGCAACCACATAGCACTGCCCCAGCAACCATCCAGAACACCCTAACATCATGGTGGCGAGTTTTTCAGGAGCAAGCACCGCTTATAAATTTAAAAATCTAGTTGTGATATGGAGCAGACATCCTCTGTGCTACCTTTGATAATAAATCTTGTGGTAGCAGCACTCTCAAAATAAGTTTTTAATGTTTCTGATTAGTAAGGGTTCACCACTCTGAGATCTTATTGTGAGGTGAGTCCACACACTGCCACTCTCTTTCCACTCCAGTAACCCTGCGGACTAGAAACATGTTAGAGCCAACTCTTAGGAGGTTTTTACACTTGGTCACTGTGGCAGGGCGGAGGGTGGGCTAATCAGGCTAATCAAGCCTGCAGAGAGGGATAAAGGCCGACTGGAGACAGCAGTGGGACAGGGAGAGATTTACGGACAGCTGTCTGACACCTGTGTGTGTGTGTGTTTGTCTTTTTGGTTGAGTTATATATTATTTATATTATCAAGCCAGTTCTCGCCCCTCCTTTCCATTAATCCCTTTACAGTCACTTCATGCGTTTTACTGATCGGATAGCTATCCGATAAAAAAAAAAGGCCAGGTTTAAATGCCCTCCGAGACGGATTAGAGACGGATATAAATCTGATCGCTCAAACCACCTCCGCATTCCAGATGAAACTCGGTCAAGTGTAAATGCATCTTTCTGTTCAAGTCAAATATGCAAACTTTACTCCACTGAAACAGGGATATATCATCATAGGGAAAACGTGAAAAATAACAGCTGCTACTGAGTATTTGCATAGGGCTCGTGTTGTGTAATAAATTATAACAATGAAAGGAATGGATGCATGTTGTAGGAGAGACAAAACCTTTTTCTTTTTTCTTTAAAACCGATAGCTGATGAAACTAAAACTAAACTCTCACAATAAACGCAGCTGACGTGGATAATACATCTTACCTACGATAAGCCCTGAGGGGAAAATACACCATGCACAGACACACGCACTTGGCAAAGTCACTTGGAATCAAATAAATAATCACATCTTTTAAATATGTTGCCTGGCATTAGCCTACTCAATGAAGTAATCTCTCTGGCAGGAGGGTGAAGAGTTGACATACTGTATTTCCTGTTGAAAGAGTACATTTGGGCAATACATTTAGAAGAATCTGTTGTTATGTCACAGCCATAAACCATGATTTCTATTACTAGTCAGTTGCAATTTTCTTAGAAAGCTTGGCCAACTTTTAAATTGTTTGGATGCTTAATGATTAATTAAATGATCTGTAACTGTATCAGGGAATGACACAAATTTTACATTTGTGATAAAGGTGCTGTAAGCTATTTTTGCCGTTCTTGAACTTCCACCAGATTAGCCGTTGAATTAGCCTCTTTCCAAAACCCAGCACTCCAAAGACACAGACATACTAGAGAATGTTGTGTTGGAGCAGATGGAGGGCTATGATTCCCTGTGAGCATTTTGCCATCCGTTCCCGAGTATTTCGTGGGAGCAGGACACCTTACTGGCACTTACACAAGCATATATGTGCTTCCCAGTGAACTCGCCCAATGACTGACAGGCAAACATTCTTCTGATTGGCTGAATAAAAGATCTGACCAAGGCTCGCATACATCTTTTCCTTGCTTTTTCTGTACCTAGGGCTGTTACAAAGACAGGTGTGATGTTTCATGGCATCTATTTCAGTGATGTCTGACATTTTCTGCATGTCATTTCATTAAAAAAATCACTTGCAGCAGCTTTAGTTGGTGGGGTCCTCAAAATAGTTTGATTTAGCTGTTGTGTTGTTTAGTCTTAGTTAGAACAGGCCTATTGCTTGTATTTTGTTCAGATTGTGCAAACCATGCATCTGGTGGGCCCTGACAACCCCCTGGAGATGATCTACTTTGTAGAAGGAGTAAACGGACAGAGACTTCCCGCCACAACAACAGCGAACATGCTCAACAGTCTTGACATGCAACATGCAGCTATCATCATGGGATACCGTATCCAGGGAATATTAGCACAGCGTGAGTATTCAGAACTTTGAATTCTTTCAGTGGAAAAAAATCATAAGAGAGAAACTATATAACATATTGTAACATTAACTTTGCATAGCAAAAAAATTATAAATTGATCATTTAAAGGATTTCGATATTTCTGGTAGGTAGCATATCAGGAAATATTTTTTGGTGGTATACTTTATTTCTACTTTCTCTAAACATCAAAAGAGTTGAGTTCAGAGAGCAAGAAATCTAGAGAGATCTGCCTTTTTATGTAACATTTACATGACAGGCTTACAGCTGCATCACCCACAGCAAAAACAGTAGATTCATTAGACTAATTGTAGTAACTTCCTGTTGTATAACACCTTAGACCTGTTTAACAAGCTCAAAAACAGGACAAACCCAATTTATGGAATAAGTGCATCCAAAACTCCCTCTAAATGTATGAAATTGTACTTTCTTTGCATTTAATCTACTGTATTTGTGTAACTTTTGTTAATGCAAATCATAATTCTAATTGCCATATTCACATCTACATGACATTTACCTGTAGCTGAAATACACATTACAAAAACTCAACTGGCCACATTCTAAAGAGCCTTTCAGACAGAACTTGTTCTTGCGTTTAACAATAAAAAAAGCTAAATGCAGTGCAACGAATGGGGCAGAACAAAGGTGTCTCAAAAAAAAAAAAGGTTTTACATACCGCCCAGCCCTACTTGACATGGCATCTTAAAATGTGTCGCAGAAAAAACAGCGAGACGCGATCCAACAGTCACAGATGTCTGTCTAGTGCGGGTTTACATATACATAGTTTAAAAAAAAAGTGCAGATGGGCAAAAAAACATGTTCTATGTAAACGGCCCTTGAGGCAGTTCTGCATGTATCCTTCACAGAGGAGGTCATTAGCTTAGCAATGTCATATCTGTTGGAAACAATTGTTGGATGGGACTCCCATGCTATTTGTCTGGCACACAGAGCAACACAATCAGTCACTTTTTGGGGTTCCATGACCGGAAGGATGCAGCCTTAAAAGACCTACCTATAGGGTTTGGATCAAAGCTACGTGGTGAATAATTTAGAAATCATACTTGTAGTCTCAAATGTGAATGAGGTATAATTACTGTGCATGAGTGAATGTTACATACTGTACTGGCCTTAGTCTCTGACATGTATCCTTCTGCCCCCTCTGTATGTTCAGCTGTGGAGAAACAGGCCTCGTCTCCCTCAGACACGGAGAAAACCAACACATGGATAATCGTGGGGGTGGTGGTCCCCGTGCTGGTGGTGATCATTATTATAACCATCTTGTACTGGAAACTCTGCCGCACAGACAAACTGGAATTCCAGCCGGACACCATGAGCACCATTCAACAGAGACAGAAGGTAAGTGAGAGACAGAAAGACAGGAAAACTCTGTGGAATGATTCAGTAACTAAATGTATTTAAGTGCTCTTTCAGCCCTTGTTATAAAACTCTCCCAGAGATGTCATGACTTTCTTTCCTTCTGAATGGGTCAGCAGTAGGTCATTTGGGTCTTTTATGGGTTTTGTTTTGTGTCCAACATTTCTATTGAGTCGTGTCAGTGATATTGCTAATCAGTCTATGGGCTACTGTTTGTCTTAGCTGTTTAACTCATTTCTCACTGAGTGATTTAAATGACTCTGTGACAGGATGCTTGATAAATGCGTGCGTGCATGCGTGCGTGTGCATGCGTGCGTGCATGCGTGCGTGTGTGTGCGTGTGTGTGTGTGTGTGTGTGTGTTAATAACATCTGAATCTGTTACATGAGGAGGCTTTTTAGATGATTATCTGCTACTCTGCCTGTTTTTACACAGACACACACACACAAGAATACTTGCATTGGGAAGTGTGATTCATTCAAACGAATCATTGCATTGTTTATGAATCCAAAATGTCACCCACCTAACAGTTTTACCCAAAAACATCTCTCCAGTTAAGTAAATAAACAAATTCTTTGTGAATCTGTTTTTATGATTCAATTAAAATAACATATTCAAAGAATTATTTGTTAATGAATCAGGCATCATTAGTCATTCTGATTTACAAATGCTTTGACAATTGATTGGAATTAATCAATAAAAATATGGATTCATAAGAATTATTTGTTCATTTGTCATACTGATTCACAAATGTTTTGCTGTTGAAGGAATCATTTAAAAGCAGAGATTTAAAAGAATCTGTTCATTTTAATGATTCCTTCAAACCAGTTTGCAAAGCATTTGTGATAGAGTATGACTATCAATGATTGATTCATCCACAAATTAATCTTTTTGAATCTGTTCTTTTTAATGATACCTTCAACAACAAAATGCTTGTGAATCAGTTTGACAGATGATGTATAAGATCCTTGCCATTTTTGGGGATTTCCGCCTGGATTTGGCCTACCCAAATTAAAAAGCTTCCCATTCCCACATACTTTGGCCTAAATACACAGTTTTGGTGTCATTTTACAGGAAACCCTTTGAAGTTGCATAAAACACTGCTACAAATTAAAAAAAATTAAATATATGTTGTCTGAACAGTAATAACCCTCCTAAAAAAAGAGGCGCTTTTTGATTTTTTTTATATAAATTCATTTTTGAAAGTGTATAACTCAAGCCCTGTAAACCCTAGCAGCAAGCAGACAGTTTTGGCTGTTTCCACTAGATGTCAGCAAATACCTGAAAAGGAATTTTGTCTGTATCATGTTTTATTTAATATCTATTTCAATTTATTTGAAGGGAGGAATATTACCTTTTTTGGTGTACTTTCCACCTACCCAAATCTAAAGTCTCCCCATACCCATATACAGTGCTATAAATGCAAAATCCCAGTGTAATTTTACAGAAAACCCTTTGTCATTACATAAAACACTGTTGAAAGTGGTAAATATGCGCTCAGGTGTATGGTGAGACGCGTCTGTGTGTTTTGCGCACGTAACCTACCTAGTGATCACTTCACAGTCAGGATGCAATATCACAGCCCCTGATTGGTCTATTTGATCTTGAGAGACATTGCCGGAAAGCGGAGGGTCTAAGCTTTACGGCAATATATGCTTTACCCGGATCGGATGTTTACATATTTTCCTGGATTGTTGAATATCATATAACATTACTTTGTGGTGTTTCTGCACTCGTGTGACATATCGAGGGATTACTTGGGCACACAACCACAGAAAACACTGAAAAACGGCTCATTTTGCAGAGAATAACCTAAGGTAAAGGATTATGTAGCATTTGTGGCTAACTGTGCTGTCTAGTGCGAGTAGCACGGCAAATATTCAATAATTTCACTTGTACGTTTACAAATGTTGATTGTATACTTCATGATTCATTCGAAGTGTATTAGATATGTGATTATACCTCAATAAAAAGACTTATTGGAACTTCTTACTGGCAATGAGAGCTTTCATTTGATACATGGTTTGTACATGTGCGTCATATTTGAGCTGATATGAGACATATGTATTCAAAAACGCACATAATTATGACACGACTTTTGATGGGTGGAACTATGTAATTTATTGTAAATAAGTTACTTAGTGTAAAACAAATGCCAAAGTGATGCATATCTCAAGAAAGTAGACATTCTAAGCTTTCAAATGGTACCAGATATGAGCTCATAACTCCTCCGCATACATTTAAAATTGGAAGTACATTATTACTGACGTAATTTAAAATCCCGGATCCGGGATCGTGGATTGTAAACGAAATTTTTTTTTTTATTCCTTTAAATCAATTTACAAAGCATTTGTAAAGAAGTATGACTAATGATGCCTGATTCATTAAAAAATAATTATTTTGAACTGGATCTTTTAAGTTATTTGTTCAAACCGATTTGCAAAGTATTTATAATACGTTATATGTTCGATCTGTAAACAAATCATTCTTTTTTATAAATCAAGCATCACTGATTAAAACTTTTTTGCAAACTGGCTTGAAAAAAATCACTAAAAAGAAAAGATTCAAATAATTATTTGTTAATGAATCTGACATCAATAGTAGGGGTGGATAAAAATATAGTTTTTCCGATTAACTGCAATCTTTACTTGAACGATCTCAATATCGATTCTTAAACCCAAGATAGATCTTTCACACAATGTGCAACCCTCTACTACAATGCTACCAAATTTCACCCTATGTGACTAAAGTGAATATATTTGGCAGCTAGTAAATGTTTACTTTTAGTCATGAAGAGTTCAGCAGCGAGATTCTTTCACAGCGTGTTGAGAGTAAAAGTTGTTCTGTGTAATGTGTGTCCAAGACTAGATCCACGCAACTTTGTCATTGAATAATGTCTTTTTTAATACCCTTCCTGTTCTTTACAGTGTAATTTTGCATGGCACAGATGAGGTAAAGCCATATGCTCATTTAAAGGTGCTGTTTACGGAAATATTTTTTTTTTATTAAAGAGACAGTACCGGTTTTAGCACGTGTTCAACAAATCAATGTAAATGTTTATAAATAGTACAGATTATACAATTTAACAATAAATATGTAACAAAAATAATATTTTAAATATAATCTTATTTATTGATGGAACATTTTTATTTTATAATTTTTAAAAAGCCAAAATGTGACCAAAATTATGAAAAAGTAATAAAATATAATTAGTAAAATGTATATTTTCCTAAAGAACATAGTTAAAAGGTCCCCTGTATCTTTTATATGTAAGGATGAGGGACTTTAAAACTGAAATAAACACATATGAATCGATATTTAATCGAATCGGAATCGAATTGAATCGATAGCTTGTGAATCAGAATCAAATTGAATTGGGAAATCTGCATCAATACCCAGCCCTAATCAATAGTCATACCCATTCACAAATTCTTTGTGAACTGGTTTGAAGGGATCATAAAAGAACAGATTCAAAAGAATTTGTTTATGGAATATCATTGATTAACAAATTATTTGCAATTGGTTAGAACAAATCATTAAAAGAAACAGTTCAAAATAATTACTTGTTAATGAATCGTACATCCTAAATCGTACTGTATGTTACTGCTGCTGTTTTCATCTATAACCAGACTTGACATGCACAAGCACACACACATGCAGAGTCACAGAAGTAATTAAGTCTAAAGCTCAACTGGTTATTTGGTTAATGCTCAGAATTGAAGTTCTTATCCAGAGCAGCACACGCTGCTCCTCACAGTCTGAACTCTTGATTCAACCACACTCAGCTTAGTAGCACACACTCATTATACACTCCATGTGTCTCTTCACACATTTCTGCTCTGCACCATACCACACTTCCCTCAAGAATTGCCCTGCTCACTTATAACTTCTCAACAAGTACCCTTCTAGGGCACGTCCTGCTGGATTTTTTTGTCATTACAGCACAAACAACATAAAATTCTCTGTCATTTTTGGGTATACAGATAAGTGTAAGACATCATTAGAGACTATAAAGGGGTCTACTTTTATTTGTGTACACTCACAATAACAACAAAACCTTGTGCTTTTGTAAAATAAAGAAAATAAAAAGGGTGAGCTATCAGACGTCTCTGTGTTCACTTTAAATATGCCCATATTAGAAAATCACCATCTTATAATGATTTCTGAAGGATCATGTGACACTGAAGACTGCAGTAATGATGCTGAAAATTCAGCTTTGATCATAAATTGCATTTTACAAAATATTCAAATAGAAAACTGTTCTTTTAAATTGTAAAATGAGTTCACACAATGTTTTTACTGTATTTTGGATCAAATAAATGCGGTCTTGGTGAGAAGAAGAGACTTCTTTTAAATGTTAGTGTAGGTCTAAAATTAAGTAAAGTCTTTATGTAAAGAAAATGTGTAGTCAGATTACTTCTCTTAACTTAAAACTTGATTTTGATCATTTAAGTCTCCTCACATTAATTCTCTTTCTGTCACATTCCTCATTGATAGGCCCAGGGGAGGGGTCTTTTGTCTCCTCGTGTGAATTACCTCAATATTCATGATCATGCACGCCTCCTCGCATATGACCTTTCTAACACTAAAATTGTCTTACAAAAGTTAAATTAGTATATTGTTTTGTATGAATGAGTGATCAGGATGTTTTTCACATGATTTTGTAGCAAAAACTCTAGGCAACAAGATCCAGTTCTCAAACGTCTTGTGGACAAATGTTTAGTATGTGTTATATGACCTTATTTCAGTGACATAAAAATTATTTTTTTCAAAAACCAAGCATAAACGTTATTTTCTCAAAAATACAAACATGTACACACATGTTGCTCACATATTATTGTAGCCCAGTTTGTGCTGAATACAGTGTAATCAGACTTTAGCCATTAATATATTTTTAAGCAACTGAAAAAAGCACAAATGTCAAGGCATGTCAAAACTTCTCCAGGGCCCAAAACACCCTCAGACCCCAGAGGGTTAAATAGTCTGGTTCTCACACTTTTGATTGCTAAGTTCTTACTTAAATTGATACTTCCAGGAAAATCAATTTTGACACAAAATCTACCATTTTTATGGGTAGTATAAGTATTTGGGAAACCTGTTTGAAAACTAATTATTTCTGCAATTCCGTTTGGTACCATTAGTGTGGCAGAAATTGCGCACATTTACCTTTTAAGGTTATGTGTTGTCTATTTACATATTGTCATAGGAATATGCTCCCTTATGTCATGCCTCTTTCTTTCTTTCTCTCTCTTTCTTTCTCATGTTCTCCATCTAACACATAGCCATTCATATCTTAACACGTATTCCCTCCCCCATGCTTGTGCAGTCTACCACCTCATTACAGAAATCCATACCAGCAATCCAAAGTGCAATGACTCCTATCAAGAGCAAAGAGCTTTTAGAGAGTAGTGAGGAAGAAGGGGAAGAGGAAGAAGAAAACGAGGAGGAGGAGGAGGAAGAAGAGGAGGAAGAAAGGACAGAGGAGAAGGTAGAGGCTGGTAGAGTAGTCATCGTAGTACACTGAAGACCATAGAATAGTCTGCCGATTAGTTCCCTTACAGTATGTACAAGATTCCTCTTCCTCTTTAATCTTCAGCCTGAGGAGTGTCACGCCAACACCAGTGTACATGTCTCGACGTTTTCAGTGCTTGTACAATTTTAGCACTGCAGAAAAATACATCTTTTTAATTAAAATTTTGCTCCCCCTCACCTCCTGTGTGGACTGTGTGTTTTGCCTGTTCTACATGCTATGCATAATTTCATTTCATTTCAACTTAACTGATCTCAGTTTAGGACACTCTGGACTGTCAGTTAAGGGTTAAACTTTTGATGCACCGAGTCATGTAGCAAAACAACATGGCGCCGATCTCAGCGGTTTGTCTTTGGGAGAAACTGTATGAAACCAATTTTCATCCAATATGCCATTTTGAAAATTTCAGTGATTTAGTGCGAAACAGAACGCTGTTAAACAATGATGACAGACAAGGACTATAGCGCTAATTTTCCCTTAGAAATCCTATATAACTGTGCATTATCACATTGAGAATCAATGGGTTCATCCAAAAGCTTGCAGAGGCTTTATATGGAGTTAGGATGAAAATAAGGTGCATTTCGAACTGTTCTGAGACCAGTGCAAATAGGGAGCAAGGGAGAATTCTATAGCTTTCCTATGCAGCCAAGTGCATCCATTCATAACATCTGACTAAAAGTTCAGTTTCAGGTTGCAGATGATGTTTGGACCGCTCAATATGGTTGGCAGCCGTCGGATAATAGTAATCAGTGCATAGATTCAGAATTTTTAATGTATAATTTTACATTAAAGTGATTGGACGATGCTGGCCATTACTTGAAACAGAATTATTTATGCTAATTTCTGATTGGTAAAATGCTTCAGCACTGGCTATCATTTGTTTGTTTGTTTGACAGTGCAAAAATAGAACATTGAGATGTAGAAAAATGACATTGTAACCAAGTTTTTATTTGTATAGTTTTTATTTGTGCTTTTCCCAATACATATTGTTCCAAAGCAGCGTACATCTGCAGCGTACAGCTTTAATGTCTGTTAAGTCTCAAAAACACGAAGAACCATCACTCCTGGAAACATTCTGAACTAATCTGACTTTCTATAGCTTTAAAATCTTACAATTTAGTCCCGCTGTCCACATATGAGGAGATACATTTTTAGGAAAGCTGTTTGCTCTTTTTTTCATGTTTACTAGGGACTTTTAGTTACAAATCAGAAAGGGAAATGGGAAATGCACACAGCAGTAACGCTGGAGTCTCAGGAGGTTAAACATCCTTAAAACAAGATTGATGTATTTGATAAGCAAAATTGAGATAAGTCTTGATTTTGAAAGAAAATATCTGGAATATACAGTATATTCAACAAAGAAATATTGGCAAATGTTTTTTTGTTTTTGTTTGTTTGTTTGTTTGTTTCATAAACCTTGCTTAATTCTTTTAGATTTATGCTTAAAACAAGTTGAAAGAAATATTAACAAATGGGGAAAACATTGAATTTGAGATTTACTCTCTGAAAACACGCATTCATTTCTTGTACAATTTTGCTTCTCATGTAAATGTATGTTGTCTTAAAGATGTTTAGATTTTTCTATGGATAAACAAGACAAAAATACTGATTAAAAAATAATTTTTGCAGTGAGTTCTATGAGGACCCTTTTGAAGTGAATAGGTGTGTAGTACAGCCAATAGTAATGTTGCGGAGAACATGTTGAAACCTGATTAGTTTAAGTCAAAAGCTAAGCATCTGACCCTGACGGGAAGGCAAGCAACATCTAATTCCCATCCTCATCCAGGAAGAAGAGGAGGAGGAGGAGGAAGATGTAGAAGAGGAGGGAGAAGCCAAGGAAGAACCCAAGAACACTCTAAAGAAACAGTTGCCGTATAATATAAGAACGCTGGAGGTATACTGGAACTGTACAGTAAGCAAAGGAATGGTGTGATGTAGTGAGGTATTTTCTAGAATTCTGTGGCTAGTCCTAGTTTTAGTATTTTCAATTGCTGATCATCTCTCTAAGATAGTAAGCAATCAGGAAAATATATATAAGTCCAACACTAGATGTACATATTTGGATTTCAATCTTCTTCTCTGGACATTTGGTCTAAGCCTGGGTAACCTGGACTAAATTCTGGACTAGATTTGGTACTGCTGCTGTGCAAACTCACAGAAAGGAGATAATAGCTTCCTTTATCATGTGCAGATTTTTTCTAAACAGCCTCATTTGCATTTGAAAGGGAATGTGAGAAATAGACATAGTCCCAGAAGATGAGCATGTTTCAGTGAAATTGTCTCTATTGTGCCGGTTCCACTCACTGCACAACACAAAAGCTCTCGGCTTATGCATTTTTCTTAAATCTCTGTGTTTTCTGGCGATGCGTGAAACAGAGAATTTAATCTTGTCCATTGTGACCCTTTGGTTTGTTTGGGCTGGAATCTCACGATACAGATAAACTGACACAAATCAGTTTACATTTTTATAACCAGCAGTTATAAATTAGTTAACTGTGAATGTTTTCAACCAATCATGGCTGAAATCACCAGATGTGTTTACCTTGGCAACTGTTTGGTCTTGATCAGTGGCGGAGCTAGGGGCTGGCCAGGGGTGACTGTGGCCACCATGGACCAAAGCCTGGCCACCCCATTGGCCAATCCACTCGCAATTGCTGGTTTAGTCTTTTTTTTTTTTTTTTTCATTCTTTGGCACAGTTTAATTCTTTAGAGGTGAAATCATCTCTGTACAACCTTAACATCCAGCTGTTTAAATCTGTTCAAAATTATCAGCCAATCATGTTTAAAATCACCTTGAAATTTGATTACCTTGACAGCTTTTTTCTGTTTGAATCTCCAATTCCAATTGGTCTTTCTTAAGCAAAAATATTATAATCATTTGATTCTTAAATGTATAGTTCACCCAAAAATGAAAATTCTGTAATGATTTTCTCACCCTCATCTCGTTCCAAACCAGTATGACTAAGTTTCACCACTGTGAACGAGCTTCTCCCAGGGATGAGGGTGTCAAGATTTTCACCTAAATATGACTTAAATTTCTGGATATTTCTCACCAAAAGCCACTGCCATAATATTCATTAAAACATCTGCTTTTGTGTTCCACAAAAAAAAAGTCATATGGGTTTGAAACAGCAGAGTTATGACAGTTAAATTATGACAGAATTTTATTTTTGGGGGGAACTATTCCTTTTAAAGTGTCTCTCTCTCTCTCTCTCTCTCTCTCTCTCTCTCTCTCTCTCTCTCTCTCTCTCTCTCTCTCTCTCAAACCACTAATCTCTTGAATCCTTGCTTGATTTTCGAATAACTGCTGGTTCCTGAAAGAGCCCTTGGGCATTAGCTTGCTCTGCTGTTGTCTTTGTTCGGTTCGTTTAATCTATTACAGTGCTGCAGACAGACAGGCCATTACTGCCCTAGTAGGTCTGGCCCGTGGTCAGTCCGCTGACCTCTGATCAAATGCATTCCAATTTCTTTTGGTTTTTTGTTATTTATGGCTATAAGCTAATGTGTCAAATTATATCATTTAAATATGTTAAGCACTGTTTAAATTTCTCAGGGCCATCAAGTGGCATTTTCATGTTTAAAGAAGGCCAGTTGTAAAGTTTTCAAACTTTATAATGTACTGTATATCAAAAACCAAAATTAATTTATGGTCATTTTTATTTTATTTTAGTTACGTTGGGGAGTCAGGAATATGTATGTTAGTTTAGTTTCAGTTTTTCTAATTATGTTAGTATCTATTTTATTTCTGTTAATTTTCATAGTCTGTTAACAACACTGCCTTGTTGTGTATGTGTCCATTTACATTAGCATTTTTAAGGCATCTGGACCGTAGCCAGACCTGATTAGTAGTAGGAGTAGTTCTCATTTTAAGGAAGCATTTAGTCGTTTAGCTTGGATCCCTCAGTCCCCATACAAATCCGTTTCCTTCACAAACATCCTTCTGCATAAATGTTGACTTTTTCCTTTAATGATAGTTTCCAAATGACATTTTCCCTCTCTTTCCTGCTGTTTCTGTGGTGGCCTTTAGCTGCAGTCTTCCAGTGTAAAGGGTTTCGACTTTGCCAAGCTGCACATGGGCCAACACAGTAAGGATGACCTCATGGTCATACAGGAGCCGTTACCACATCCTGTGACCGCTAAGGAGCAGAACCCAGGCGAGAATGCAGAGGTGCCCACACCAAAGTCCAAAACCTCCTCCAAAACGTCCCGCAACGGCCAGCGCCGCAGGGGCCAGTAAGTGTGACAATGCTATTTTACATCCAGGAAAAGAAATTTTACCCATAATTGAGTTTACACACATAACAATGCAGATTCTAAACTGCAAGGCAGTGTGGATAGCATAAACATCACAAAATGACAGAGCATAACATTATAATGAAACAAAAACTTTGTTGATTTGCTACATAAACCTCATATTATAATAGAATTAATTATTTGAAGGCAGAAATTAAAAGCAAAACAACTGCTGATCAATAAAAGGCTGTTAAGAAGGATTACATCTCACACTAATCAATAGAAGGGTCTTAGGAGTGAAAGTACAGTAGATCTCATGACTTGTGAACATGATTGACACACGTGTTGTGAATAGAGACATGATGCAATAAGATGTAATTCAGATAGATTCAATATGTATCAGCCAATATGGCGTGATCCATTTTTCTGGGCGAGACTTCCTGCATAGGCACTGATCAGCCACAACATTAAAACCACTGACAGGTGAAGTGAATAACATTTATTATCTCGTTACAATGGCACCTGTCAAGGGGTGGGATATTTTAGGCAACAAGTGAACAGTCTGTTCTTGAATTTCTTGTGTTGGACGCATGAAAAATGGGCAAGCGTAAGGATCTGAGCGACTTTGACAAAGGCCAAATTGTGATGGGTAGATGACTGGGTCAAAGCATATCCAAAACGGCAGGTCTTGTGGGATGTTCCTGTTATGAAGTGGGTAGTACCTACCAAAAGTGGTCAAAAGAAGGACAACCGGTGAACCGGCGACAGGGTCAGGGGCGCCCAACGAACATTGATGTGCATGGTGAGCGAAGACTAGCCCATCTGGTGCGATCCCACAGAAGAGCTACAGTAGCACAAATTGTTGAAAACCTTAATACTGGTCATGATAGTAAGGTGTCAGAACACACAGTGCATAGCAGCTTGCTGCAAATGGGACTGCGTAGCCACAGACCGGTCAAAGTGCCCATGCTGACCCCTGTCCACATCAGAAAGTGCCTACAATGTGAGCGTCAGACCTGGACCATGGAGCAATGGAAGAAGTTGGCCTGGTCTGATGAATCACGTTTTCTTTTAGATCATGTGGATGGCCAGGTGCGTGTGTGTCATTTACCTGGGGAAGAGATTCCAGCAGGATGCAACATGGGAAGAAGGCAGGCCGGCGGAGGCAGTGTGATGCTCTGGGCAATGTCCTACTGGGAATCCTTAGGTCCTGGCATTCATGTGGATGTTACTTTGACATGTACCGCCTAACTAAATATTGTTGCAGACCACTTACACCACCTTGTGTCCATGCCTCGACGGGCCAGAGCTGTTTTGGCAGCACGAGGGGGCCCTACATGATATTAGACAGGTGGTTTTAATGTTGTGGCTGATCGGTGTATAATAGACAGACAGTTTTTAGATTCTAGTATTTATGCATCTGTAACAGATACCACCCTGTCTGAGCTGAAACAATCAGTAAGAAATAATTCATTCCTAATAATTAAGATGTTTTTAAAGTGAATAGAGCCAACTGTTGTGGACCAATAGATTACACCTGGTGCAATATGGTGAATGTGTAATGGATCCAGCAACTAGACACAACACTTTGGTGATCTGACTAGATCTGAAAGAGCACTTTAAAGCATGACAGGATTAGGTCGTCATCATGCTTTTACCATGGAGACTCATGCCTCATCAAAACTGAATGAGGGCTAAATATTGATGTCTGTCAAGATGGATGAATAGGAGGAGAATCAAGAATCATATAATAAGTTGAAAATAACTGAATTTGCCATTTAAAGGGATAGTTCACACAAAAATGAAAATTCTATCATCATTTACTCACCCTCAGGCCATCCCAGATGTGTATGACTTTTTTGTGCAGAACACAAATTATGATTTTATTTTAGAAGAATGTATCAGCTGTGTAGGTCCATAATATGCAAGTGAATGGTGGCCAGAACTTTGAATCTCCAAAAATCCCATAAACGCAGCATAAAAGTAATCCACCATTACGATTAACTAAATAAATTATGCAGATCAGGCGATGGCGCAAACACAGCCACAAAATCGCTGCAGAACACAATTTACACGTAATTCTGATCTTGCGGCGTGATTATGAGTGCAATATGGTAGAGGATGTCACAGGCCACTCTATTTGACACACCCTGCTGGGACTGTACATTATCACTTTGAACCAGACACCTGATCTTCTTTTAAACATGCAGAGCGTGCGCTTGACACCACGCATCTGGATGTATGCCAAGTAAACAATAACGCTCTTCTCCATCTTTTGATGATTATTTGATTAATTACTGCTGATAGGATCAGTTGAAAATGTTCACAAACATCTCTTTTAAATAAAATTCATTTTACCGTCTGTTTTCTTTTGACGATAATAGTACAATCTAAATTTTGCCAGGCAAAATGTTTTGAATGAAGCGCAATCTACAATGAGCCTAATTTACATTGAAAGCAGGCATGTTTGCGCAGAAAGGAATGACAACGACTTAATTTAAATACTCAAGACAGCACAGTTTCAATGCTGACAGCGCCTGCTAAAATAGATTGTGTGTGGTTAATGAATGTGATGCATGTTTTGTGTGCTGAAATACCATGCACAAATGTGCCAAAACTGTTTAATGAATCTGCGACTCTTAAGTTCTGTCTTCCATTCACTTGCATTGTATGGACCTACAGAGCTGAAATATTCTTCTAAAAATCTTCATTTGTGTTCTGCAGAAGTAAGAAAGTCATACACTTCTGGGATGGCATGAGGGTGAGTAAATGTTGAGAGAATTGTCATTTTGGGTGAAAAATGCCTTCAATTGTTATAATTATTTTTAATTTCATTGTCTTTTCCATGGCTCAGAATACAGAGTTTTATATGTGTCTTTTGCTCAGAATTTCTCCATCGGAGGGGGATTCTGTAGGCAGTGATCTATCCAGTGAGAGAGGAACTCCTGAGGAGGGTTTGAGACCTGTTGGTCTGCCCAGCGATCCCAAACAATCACAAAAAGTGGTGGTTAATGTATTTAACGGTACGTTTATTGGCTTTGATTTAGACTCAATGCATTTAGACTAGGGCTGTGGTGGCACAATCTTATTTACATTTACATTTATGCATTTGGCAGACGCTTTTATCCAAAGCGACTTACAGTGCAATTATTACAGGGACAATCCCCCCAGAGCAACCTGGAGTTAAGTGCCTTGCTCAAGGACACAATGGTGGTGGGTGTGGGGCTCGAACCAGCGTCCTTCTGATTAACAGATAGCAGATTACCAGTTGTGCTTAGACCACTACACCACCACCACTCCTGTATATACCAATATATATCATGAATCTTTTTCTCACAGTTTTTCATCGATACATTATAACAATCCTTGTAGTGATATTATTTGATTTAAATGTGTGTATTCATATAATTTCCAATAGTTCAATGTGTGAAGAAGCAGGTCCTTTAAAGGAGCACAAAGTCTGATACAGACATTTCTCAGTGCGGTCAGAGCCACTTCTACACTACTGAAAAAAACATTTGTTAATCAGTTTTTATGTTTCATTTTCTAGTTATATATATAAAAAAAAGATAAAAAGACTTGTTTTCAAAAAAGTCTATTTTTCTTACCCCATTGGCAATCTATTAAAAATAGTTATAAACTATATAATACTATAAATCTCAATTATGTCTGAATTATTTTAAAATGGGAAAAGCAGTTTCCAATAAGGTAAGGCAAATAAACTTAATTCAAGATACCTTGCCTTATCTAATGCAGTTGTATAAGAATGTTAAGATATTTTTATAGGAAACCCAAGACAAACAAATTACAGATTATTTTCAGGAAAGGAAGAATATGTGATTAAAAGTTGTACAGAGTTGGGAAGTAAGAAAACCTGCATTTTTCATTGGGAGATTTGTTGCTTTCCCTGTCTTGATTTGTTCTCCAGTCAGCCAGACCTCATTCATACTGTCTCGTATGTAAGGATTGACTAACCCTCAACTCTACTCTTGGCTGCTTGGGTTTCTCTCTCTCCCTTTATGTCTCTCTCTCTGTGTGTTCTCTCTTGTCAAATAGTGCCTGTGGCGATGACCCTCTCTCAACACTCATTTCTGCTCTCTCAGACTAAATATGATGCAGTCTGACTAGCCAAGAAATGACACTTGTCAACTCCCTCTCTCTTTCTCTTTCTCGCTCTGTCTTACTCTGTCTGATTGTTGTTCCCTTTTTCATATAGGCCTATTCCCTCTCTCTCTCTTCATCCCCCATTTTTGTTTGATCCCTCCTGCGTATATTTTCTTCGCTCCTTCCTTTCAAAAGCTCTTTCCTGTCCTTTCATCCCCCTCGTCTCATGATTATTTTCTAGTGATAACAATGATTTTGAGATAATATATTGACTTACCCAGCATTCTACTCTTGCAAATATATCGTATGTGGAGTTTCCATCCATTTGTCATTTTTCTCTTTTCTTATTCCTTTCATCCGTTCACCCCTCTGTTAATGGCCCACAGGAAAGAATAGAAGTGGTAAGAGTGGCTCTCTCTGCTGTGGTAGTTTTAGCAGCTAGTTTAGTTCTAATTCATATATTGATATAGTTGTTTCATATGTTTGATTACAGAGCGATGTTTTGGGGGCACGGGATATGGGCTAAAACCCGGCTGCCTAGTAAGCCCTGCAGAGATACATCTGCTTTAATAAGTAGGGCTTACATGGCGGCACACTAGCGGTGTAGGTTTCCGCCGTCTCTGGCCTTGGGCCACATCAATTTCCACGAGCGCACACTGTATGTTAGGTGTCAAAAAAAAAAAAAAATATATATAAAAAAAAAAACAACAAGCATCAATTGTGGTCACAAGAACCATATCGACTAAATCCTGCGGTCTCTAGCTTCAGGAAGTCGAGAACAGTGCTTGAAAAAACACCGGGAGGCTGGTTCCCTTAGTTGAAGCTTGGGAAGAGGTCCTACCGAGGTGGTAGAACCTCGGAGGCTGCCCCACTGCAGAGCAACCGAGGTTGCTCTGCAGCGAGTCCTCAGGAAATCGAGTGTCGGTTCCGCCGTCTTTGGCGCCGGGCCACATCAATTTCCAGCGAGCGCATACCGTGCCGTTAGGTGTCAAAAAAAAAAAACAAGCATTAATGGTGGTCACAAGAACCATATCGACTAAATCCTGCGGTCTTTCGGCTTCAGGAAGTCGAGAACAGTGCTTGAAAAACACCGAGACCAGCCTCGAGAGGCTGGTTCCCTTAGTAGAAGCCGGGAAGAGGTTCTACCGAGGTGAGTAGAACCTCGGAGGGCTGTCCCCAGCTGCAGAGCAACCGAGGTTGCTCTGCTAGCGGAGTCCTCAGGAAATGGGTGTCGGTTCCGCCCGTCTCTGGCGCCGGGCCACATCAATTTCCAGCGAGCGCACACCGTGCCGTTAGCGTCAAAAATAAAAAACACACATCAATTGTGGTCACAAGAACTGTATCGACTAAACCCTGCGGTATCTACGCTTCAGGAAGTCGAGAACAGTGCTCGAAAAACACCGAGATCAGCCTCGAGAGGCTGGTTCCCTAGTAGATTTTGTTGAGGCATGGAATCATCTTCCCAACATATCTGCATGGGTCCTGCATATAATAAAATCAGGGTACAGACTGCAGTTCGGGCACCACCCCCCAAATTCTCTGGGGTGGTGCAGACTACAGTGGTTCGGAGCAGGCTCAGGTGATGGAACAGGAAGTGCAATCTCTGCTGCTGAAGGAGGCCATAGAGCGTGTTCCTCATTCAGACAAGGAGTCCGGTCTTTACAGCGGTACTTTATAGTTCCAAAAAGGATGGGGGTTGAGGCCGATTTTAGATCTCAGAGTTTTGAACCGGCCTTTGAGGAGGTTCAGGTTCAAAATGCTTACCATTCCTGTCATCAGTGAGTCAGATCAGATCCGAGGACTGATTTGTCACGATAGATCTAAAATACGCCTATTTTCATGTACCCATCCTTCCATGTCACAGGAGGTTCCTGAGGTTAAGCTTTGGTGGAAGCTTACCAATATCGGGTTCTTCCGTTCGGCCTAGCACTCTCTCCCGCACATTCACCAAATGTATGGATGCAGCTCCTGCTCCTCTGAGACTTCAGGGCATCCGCATACTGAATTATATCGATGACTGGCTCATTCTGGCCCAGTCTCGAGAAATGGCGATTCGGCATCGAGATGTAGATCCTTGGCCATATTCGAAGTTTGGGGTTGAGACTCAACACAAAAAGAGTGTGTTACAACCATCCCAGTGCACAACATTTCTGGGTGTTGTGTGGGACTTCGATTCTGATGCAGGCACGCATGTCTCCTGCGCGTGTCGAGTCCCTTATAGCGATAGTGTCGGGTTAGAACTAGGCCAGGCCATCACTGTAAAGCAATTTCAAAGACTGCTGGGCCTCATGGCAGCGGCATCCAACATTGTACCGTTGGGCCTTCTACACATGAGGCCCCTCCAGTGGTGGCCGAAAGCCAAGGGGTTTTCCCCAGCGGGAATCCATTTCAGTATAATCAGAGTAGCGGCGCAGGTGCCTTCGTTCTCTGCTAATATGGAAGAAACCTTGGTTCCTGTCCCAAGGGCCAGTGTTGGGAGCGTCATGTAGCCGGAAAACCGTTTCGACAGGCGCCTCCCTCACTGGCTGAAGCGCTGATCATGGGCGGCAGCTTTGCCAGGGGTCTGTGGCAGGACCATCATCATTCTTGGCACATAAACTGTCTAGAGATGTTGGCTGTGTTCAGGGCTCTGAGGAGCTTCCTTCCAGACATCAAGGGTTACCATGTCCTAATGCGTTCGGACAATACATCAGTGGTAGCTTATCTGAACCGACAAGGAGGACTCAGATCGCGCCCTCTGTGCAGACTGGCGCATCAGATAATTCTTTGGTCCCAAGGGAAAATACTGTCTATCAGAGCAATGTATATTCCGGGGTTCAGAATCAGGGAGCAGACATCCTGTCGAGGCAGGGGCTGAGGCCGGGGAATGGAGACTTCATCCAGAGGTGGTGAAGTTGATATGGGACAAATTTGGACCATCAGAAGTGGATCTGTTAGCGTCTCGAGAGGCGTCCCACTGTCCACTTTGGTTCTCCCTCTCACATCCAGCCCCACTGGGGTTGGGCGCCATGGTACAGGCTTGGCGAGGCTTAGCCTGTGCGCATTTCCCCGATCAGCTCTGCTCCGGGAGTCCTGGAAAGGGTCCGCCAAGAGGGCATCAGTCTACTTCTGGTTGCCCCCATGTGGCCGGCCAGTATGGTTCTCAGACATAATTTCACTCCTGATAGCTCCGCCATGGCAGATTCCTCTGAGGAGGGATCTGTTGTCTCAGGCGGGGGCACAGTCTTCCACCCTCGTCCAGAGCTGTGGAAACTGTGGGTCTGGCCCCTGAGGGGGTTCAGTACCTAAATGCTGGTCTATCAGTGGGGGTGGTTGAAACCATACTTAGCTCTAGGGCTCCGTCTACTAGGAGATTATATGGCCTCAAGTGGAATGTGTTCTCCACTTGGTGTAGAGAACATGAAGTAGATCCAGTTAACTGCCCGGTGGCTTCAGTTCTGGAGTTTCTTCAAGATCGTTTCTCTCGTGGTCTCTCCCTTCCACACTCAAGGTGTGCGTGGCTGCCATTTCGAGTTCCATGCACCACTGAGTGATGGGCCTCTGGGGAGGCACCAGCTGGTCATTCGTTTTCTCCGTGGTACATGGAGGATGAGACCGACAACCAGGTCCAGGGTTCCTGCCTGGGACCTGGCGGTGGTTCTCGAAGGGTTATCCCTGGCCCCCTTGAACCCCTTCAGTCGGCTTAGCCCAAGGACCTGGCGTTCAAGATGGCTTTTCTCTTAGCTATTACCTCTCTAAAGAGGGTGGGTGATCTTCAAGCCCTGGCAGTGGCGCCAGCTTGCTTGGAGTTTGCCCCTGGCGGAGTTAAAGCCATTTTACACCGAGACCTGGCTATGTGCCTAAGGTGCCGTCTAACACGGCACGGTCTACTGATCCTGCAGGCTTTTCATCCTCCACCTTATGTGTCGGCAGAAGAAGAGAGGCTCCATTTGCTCTGCCCTGTCAGAGCTTTGGCGTTACCTCGAGAGGTCCTCTTCTTGGAGAAGGTCGGACCAACTGTTAGTGTGTTTTGGGTCACCTAAGAAGGGGCTCCCTGCCTCAAAACAAACCATTAGTAATTGTATTGTTCAGGCTATTATCTCGGCCTACAAGGTGCTTAATTTGCCTTCACCTTTGGCCGTGAGGGCTCATTCAACTAGAGGCATGGCGTCCTCTAGGGCTCTCTTATCGGGAGTACCCCTCCAGGAGATCTGTGAGGCAGCCGGTTGGGCTACCCGCACACTTTCATCAGGTTTTTACAGTCTGCACCTCCCTAGTGCGCCTGGCGCGCGTGTGCTCTCGTCCTAGCTGAGTGCCTGAGTTCAGTTTCACCCTAGGGCAGGCCTTTTTTCGGTCGCGTGGCCTAGTGGGCATTCGTTCCCCAAAGAGTGGTTTTCAGCGGCGCAGTCGCGGATTCCCTCGGAAGGAGCGTCTCGGGTTATGACTATAACCCTTGTTCCCTGAGAGGAGCGAGACACTGCGTCGTCCTGCCACGCCCCTCAAGGCCTGAGGCGGCTTGCTTCAGTTTTCTTGGATGGTCATTCTAAGAATATTTTCTTAGACAACGTACCATCTTGCTACAGGTCTTTACAGGTCTTTACCTTCATTTCAAATGAGTGTGTAGAATTAGACAGACGATGCCCCCCTCTGGCGTGAAACTATACTCAGATGATCATTTCAGATTAATTACATGCTTCTTTTTTCTGCCTGTTTGTTAGTGCCGGTCCATTTGAATTTATTGACTGATTTATTTAGATTTTGAGGAACACATTAAATAGGTGAAAAATATGTTAAATAACTTACGGACCCCAAAATGCATTCAGACACTTTCTTCAAGTTATGATGTCATGAGTGAATTTGAGATTAATTGACTTCCACTTAAAGTGAACTTGGAAAAACATTTAAAAAAATTATAATAATGGAAAAAATGGCACAAAAATGGAAGTTAGTTCTAATATCATGTAGTATCATTTGTATGCAAAACTTTGACTTTGGGGCCACAGTATACAGTAACATAATAAATTATCTTAGCAACCATAGAAGAAGAATCAAACAGTATGTTCCCTGTCAAAAAGCTACACTTTGATGCTGTGCTGATTTAGCACTTTGTGAACAACTTTAGGTTTGACCAGCTGTGAATATGTGTGCAACACGTCAATGAAATTGACCAGAATTTATAGCCTCTGCTGTTGACATCATTGGATGCACCTGTAGCTGGGCTATAAATAGATGCGTCACAGGTGCATCGTCAGATCTTTTGTCTTCAGATCATTCTGTGTGTGTTGTGCTTCTTGACTGTCAGAAATTTCTACTTTCCTCTGTTAGGAGTTAGAATTGTTAAGCAGTGTGCAGAAACCTTTCTCTTTAAAAAAAAAAAAAAAGAAGAAAAAGAATGACTGATAAACAAAGCAAGTGGTGTGTGTTCCCATGTTTACACTCTATTCGCTTCCAGCGAAATGTCGGGTGTACCGTTGCTTCCTGCCTTAGTCCAGGACATGGGACACTCGACATCCCCTCAACATGAAGTGTCAAAATTAATACCCATCTCAGAGAACCTGGCAGCATGGAAAATTCTGCCAGGTATTTCTATGTGGGTCCAAAGAACAGTAGAAAAAGGCTACAGAATTCAATTTGTTGACTGTTAACGGCGTGGTTTCCACTACCGTGAAACCGGAGCAAGCATTTCTACTGTGGAAAGAACGGCAAAATCTCGTGGTCAAAAGGACCATGGAACATGTTCCCCTTCCAGAGAAAGAGTCAGGTTATTACAGAAGATACTTCCTGGTTCCCAAGAAGGGTGGGGGTTTGCGTCCGATCTAAGATCTTCGAGGCTTGAATCGCTCAGTCAGGGCGTTCAAGTTCAAGATGCTAACTATCAAGATGGTCGTGTCTCAAATCCAACATCACGATTGGTTGGTCACGATCGATCTCATGGACGCATACTTTCATATAGAAATTGTGCCACAACACAGGAAGTTCCTGAGGTTCACTTTCAGGGGCGAAGCCTTCCAATATCGGGTTCTTCCATTCGGCCTAGCCCTATCACCCCACACATTCACGGAATGCATGGATGCAGCATTGGCTCCTTTGCGACTCCGGGGCATCCGTATTCTGAATTACATAGACGACTGGCTGATACTAGCACAGTCTCAAGAACTGGCAGTTCAGCACAGGGATATCGTCTTAGCTCATCTGATTTCTCTGGGTATGTAAAGTATATAAATATACGGTTTTTTTTTTAACAAAAAGAGCGTTCTCTCTCCCACTCAGGGAATTACCTATCTGGGCGTTGTATGGAATTCGATCACGATGCAGGCACGATTGTCTCTCGCTCGAATCGTCTCTATTCAGAAAACCCTGAGCAAAGTCAGGCTAGGCCAAGGTTGCACTGTTCGTCAGTATCAACGAATACTAGGTCTTATGGCATCTGCATCCTCAGTGATCCTTTTGGGCCTTCTGCACATGAGACCGTTTCAGTTCAAAGCCAGGGGATTTCATCCAAGGTCCAGTCCCCTAAGGCTAATAAGGGTTACACGCCGCACTCTTCGTAACCTTTCTAAGTGGTTCAGACCCCGGTTCCTTACTTTGGGTACCATTCTAGGTGCGTCTTGCTGTCTCAAGTTGCGGTCTTAAGTGGTTGTCCAGCTCAAGGGGAATGGGAGGGTCATCAGCTCAATTGGCACATCAACTGCCTCGAGCTGATGGCTGTATTTCTGGCCCTGAAATACTTCCTCCAGCATTTTAGAGGCTGCCATGTCCTGGTGCGGGTGGACAACACAGCAACAGTCTCTTACATAAATCATAAAGGAGGTCTATGTTTACGCCAGCTGAACATTCTGGAACATCAGATTCTCCTTTGGGCCCAGGGCAAGCTCCTGTCAGACAGGGCAGTTTATATCCTGAATGCCTGAATGTGGGAGCAGATTTGCTGTCCAGACAGAAAATAATGATGGGGAATTGAAACTCCACCCCGAGGTAGTGGAACAAATCTGGGTGAGAGTTTACAGGGCAGAAGTGGACCTCTTTGCCTCTCAACAGACAGCACAATGTCCCCTCTACTTCTCTCTGAGTCACCCAGCCCCATTGGGTCTGGACGCGATGGCACATACATGGCCCAGAATGCGCCTGTATGCTCTTCCCCTGGTTTCTCTGCTCCCGGGAGTCTTGGCCAGAGTTCGCCAGCAAGGGTCTTGCCTCTTACTGATAGTGCCGCACTGGCCGAACAGGGTATGGTTCTCTGAGATAATGTCTCTCCTCGACGGCTTGCCTTGGGCGATTCTGGACAGGAAGGACCTTCTGTCTCAGGCACAGGGGACAATATTTCATCCCCGGCCCGAGCTGTGGAACCTTCATGTTTGGCCCCTGAAAGGTACCAACTGAGGGACACTAGGCTTTCACCTGAAGTTATCGAGACCATTCTAAGTGCTAGGGCTCCCTCTACTAGAAGAAGTTACGGCAATGTCTTTGAAAGATGGTGCAGTGCACATTATGCAGATCCAGTTAACTGCCAGATTGCTTCAGTTCTGGACTTTCTGCAGGAAAAATTGTCAGCAGGCACATGCCCCGCCACTCTCAGGGTTTACGTGGCCGCTCTATCGGTTTGCCACGCCTTGATTGACGGGATGCCGTTGGGGAGACATCTCCTGGAGCCATGTGACTGAGACCTCCTGCTAAGACCAGGATCCCTTCATGGGACTTAGCAGTAGTCCTTGAGGGTCTTCGAACCTCTAGAGTCAGCGTCTGATAAACTTCTGACTCAAGATGGTTTTTCTTATGGCAATTACTTCTCTAAAAAGAATTGGGAATCTACAGGCTCTGTCTGTCTTGCCAGCCTGCTTAGATTTTGCCCCAGGAATAGCTAAAGCAATTTTGCAAGGTTCCTTTCTCGATTGTACATCCGGTCACTCTCGAAGCCTTCTGCTCCCTGCCGTTTACAACGCCGGAGCAGGACAGACTTCACGAACTTTGTCCAGTCCATGCCCTTCAGACTTATGTCTACCGCACTAGCCAGTGGCGTAAGTCAGTGGGCAACTATTAGTTTGCCATGGGGGCTGCAACAGGGGGTGGCTGCCACCGAGCAGACTATGTCGCATTGGGTGAGGGACGCTATTGCCCTGGCCTACGAGGTGCGCGGTCAAGCTCTGCCAGTAGGTACCTAGGGCTCACTCTACCAGCGGGGTCGCCTCCTCTAAAGCCTTAGCTAGAGGTGTCCTTCTGCAGCATGTTTGTGATGCAGCAGGCTGATCCTCTCTGCACACATTCATAAGATTTTATAGTTTGGATGTTCATGCCACTCCGGGCTCTTATGTCCTTGAGTCAACATCTCAAGCTCATGTCTGAGACCTCTCGTGCTCTTGTGAGCACAACTACACAACCGTAAGTGGTCTGGACATCCACAGTGCAGCATGGGTATTCTCGTTCCCAAAGCGCTAAATCAGCACAGCATCAAAGTGTAGCTTTTTGACAGGCAATGTCTCGGGTTACTTAACTGTAACCCCTGTTCCCTGATAAAAGCGGAACAAGATACTGCGGTTCATTGCCGCACTGGGATGCCCCAGGACTGCTCTTCAGACAAAATACCTGACAATGCACCTGTGACGCATCTATTTATAGCCCTGCTACAGGTGCATCCAATGATGTCACCAGCAGAGGCTATAAATTCGTCAGTATCAACGGCTATAAATTTAATTGATGTGTTGCACACATATTCACAGCTGGTCACACCTAAAGTTGTTCATAAAGCGCTAAATCAGTGCAGCATCTCGTTCCGCTTTTATCAGGGAACAGAGGTTACAGTTAAGTAACCCGAGACGTTGCTGTTCACCTTGACATTAAGCACCCAATTTACAAATTGTAAAATATCTGAATAGATTTCTATATTTTTCTTAATAGGTCCACCACCTATGAATGGAACAGATGAGCCTTTATCTTCAGCCTCCATCTTTGAGCATGTGGACCGAATGTCCCGCTTAACTGATGGTCCCAAGCGTCTACCAAACAAAATCCAGCTCATCGCAATGCAGCCGATGCCAGCCCTGCTTCTACCCAGACCTTCTGCCAATGATAGAGCTGCAGAGAACACCAAGCTCAACAAAGAAGTCAGTAATACAATAGCCCTCACTTTACATGTATCTAAACTAATACTTCTACTAATTTGTTTTAGGAAAATTAGTTTTTGCTTTTGATTTGGTGTCCCATTTCAGTGCTCCATTGTTTTTTAAAAAGCACTTTCAGCAAAGAAAAATATGTGAACCAAGTGTATCTGAGATTGTTTGATGTAAGGTCCTGATTGACTGTATGTCTTTATGGTGCACAGATCCAGGTGGCTTTGAGGCATAAATCCGAGATTGAGCACCATCGTAATAAAATTAGACTAAGGGCCAAAAGGAAGGGCCATTACGACTTCCCCGCCATGGACGATCTCATTGATGGGCTTGGTGACTCCAAAGAGCAGGACCAGATCTATCAGAAGGCCCAGATGCAGATTGACAAGATATTGGATCCAGATATTCACATGCCATCTCTCTACACAGAGCCAAAGAAAAGGTAAAAAAGGATCCCAGGATCTGCAGCCCTGTAACAAAGAATGTTACTTCCAAATTCCAAAACAATCCAAATTACCAGTATATAATAGTGTGACACTATGAATTCAAAATAAAAATGCACTGCTTTTTCATTTGGAGGCTAGGTAATAAATATATATATATATATATATATATATATATATATATATATATATATATATATATATATATATATATATATATATATATATATTTTTTTTTCCCATTTTTAGAATAGTTTTTTTTTTTTTTTTATTTACATATTTTTCCCATTTTTAGAATGCAGAAAAACATTTCACAGAGAATGACCAACATTTGGCACCAGACTTGTGACACATGTGAAAGGCTTTGATGCAAAATATTTTGTTCGTAAATATTGTACAATATATTTTACATTATTTAGACACTAATATGCCTTGATTTTAAAAGACCTTTTAAGTTTAAAACAGTCCCAGCACTGCAATACCTCTTAAGTGTCCAATTTACATAAATGCCTAAAGCACGTGTAAACAATCAGGACTGTGTGTGTGTGTGTGTGTGTGTGTGTGTGTGTGTGTGTGTGTGTGTGTGTGATGTCTATGGAGAATCCTCTTAATGATATGAGTACCAACGTGTGTATGTGTTTTGCAGCAACAGAGGGAAGCGTTCTCCTAAACAGAGAAAGAAACAGATGAACGGAGATCTGACAGATGCTGACAGAGACAGACTCATAACAACAGAGAGTGATGGGACATACAGAAAATACCCAGGAGTCAATAACATAGCATATGTGGTCAGTGCACTGAAGAGACCTGTATTCTCTCTGACTCCATTTACTCTCTCCACTGTTATTCTTATGTAATCAACTCCATACTGTTTGTTCTCTTCATATATTTGTAATTCAAAACACTTCTAATCAGCTCCATGTTGTGAATTAGTTGGTGTTAATGTCTTATTTTTTCTGAAAAAAAATGGTTTAATTGTAGGTTTTATTTAATCTATTTAAAATTAAAATTCTTCCACACTGATTAAAAGAATATTCCAGGTTCAAAACAAGTTAAGGTCAATCAACAGCATTTGTGGCATAATGTTGAATACCATTAAAATAAATTTTAACTCATCCCTCCTTTTCTGTAAAAATGGAGGTTTCAGTGAGGCACTTACAGTGGAAGTGAATGGGGCCAGTTTTTGGAGTGTTTAAACACAGAAATGTGAAGCTTATAATTTTATAAAAGCACTTACATTAATTCTTCTGTTAAAACTCATGTATTAATTGAGCTGTAGAGTTTAAATTATAATTTTTACAGTCATTTTAGGGTTTTAGGCTTTGTTGAAAATACATCATCATGGCAGCGAAGTTGTAAAATTGGCTATAACTTTACACAGAAACGGTTAGTAAGTGATTATATCGCACTAAAATAATGTTTTCAAGCATATTGTTTGTCTTGCGGCTAAACATTTGAAAAAAAAATTGAACATTCAAAGATTGGACTCCATTCACTTCCATTGTACCTGCACCACTTTAACCCAGATTGTTGCTTTTTTTAAAAGCCAGCCAGGTCTCCTAAGCAACCAAATTGGCTCGGTTGTTAGGGAGGGTAGAGTCACATGGGGTAACCTCCTCGTGGTCGCTATAATGTGGTTCGCTCTCGGTGGGGCACGTGGTGAGTTGTGCGTGGATAATACACTCAACAAGCCACACGATAAATTGCACGGATTGATGTCTCAGACGCGGAGGCAACTAAGATTCGTCCTCCACCACCTGGATTGAGGCGAGTCACTACAACACCACGAGGACTTAGAGCGCATTGAGAATTGGGCATACCAAATTGGGAGAAAAGGAATGAGCTGAGTCTAGGGACTAAAAAAGGGTCAAAGAACGAAAACTGAAAACAAACTACATATTTAGCAGAACGTAACCGAAAACCGGAACAAATTGATTTTCAATTGTTCTGGAGTGAAAACGTTATTTTTAAATGCTGGTAACTGCTTATAACCAGTTAATTTTGTTCCAATAATTTTTTCATGAAACCAAACACCAAAAGGTTTATCACAGTAAATGTTTGGAAGATCACCAGTTCATGTTGCCCGGAAAAGATCTGCTACGTCACTGCAGAGCAAGTATAGAATCTTGCTACTGTTAGAACATACACAGACATACTGAGTTAAGCATGTGCTGCTTACACAATTAGAATAACACAAGACATACTGCTTCACAATTAAACATAAATACAATCCCCCTGTAATAGAATAAAAGTGGAGGTGGAGGGTTTCAGAGAAAACTCACACCGTGTTGCAGTGAATCTGGCTTACTTGCAAGCCACGCAATCTGAAAAGGCAAAGAGAGAGTATGCAAGTTGATTGGCTATCCATTTACACATCAAAGGATCTATCAGCTTACACCATGTGTGCCGATTGGCTTGACATTCCACATATGAGCGATCTAACTGGCTAATAGATCAGCTATCAGCTTGTGCCATTCAGAGTTTCACACCTGAACTTTTTCTTTCTCTCACTTTTGTACTGCAGTCGGATCCAGACCAGGGCCCCAATCATCACAGCCCATCGTCGCCGGATAATGTGTTCCACGGCCTGATTTCTCCACCTCCAGGCCATCCTCCTCCCCCACCCCCCTACCTCCCCATTCAACCATCTATAGCAGAGGCCCGTCAGCAAATGCACTCTCTACTGGATGATGCCTTTGCCCTTGTGTCCCCTACCTCTCAGGGCAGCACAGCTGGCATCACCCTGCCAGGGGTCGGGCTCAACCCTGGAGCCCCGCCCCCCTCAAGCCCACCATCCCATGGCTCACGGCCCTGGAGCCCAGGATACCCACCCCTGAATCCCTACACAGGGGTAAGAAAAGATCAACAGTGAATTTATCTAAAAAATGGCACATTTATTAGCACATACCCTGTGCAATACCCTGTGGTTTTTATGAGATAACATGCAGTGTCCTAAAAAAATTAAAATATTAGTCAATTCAATTGAAATACAGCTCCTCGTGTTTTCACCTGGTGGATAATAATGCAGGCAACAAAACCATATAGACTAAAACTAAAGGAGGGACCCAAATCATATCTTGGGACCAGAAATTATAGAAACTTATGGGTGGGTTCTTTTGAGGTTGTTGAGTTTCCACCTGTAAGCAACCACCAAAAATACTAGTAATCATCTAGTAACCCCCTGTCAATCACCCACAACACCCTGTCTCTGTGGCACCACTCACTCATTGTAAAACTCAAGTTGTAAATATGTTGTTAGAGCACTTTATCGCACGTCTGTCATGTTTTCAGTGTGCTAGTCACTGGTTGAAGAGGATTTAATCCATACACTAATCAGTTAAGGATTCCCCCATTTGTCAAGTGCATAGACCCCTTAACACTTAACAAAGTTATCACAGCTACTGACCCTGGAAATTAATCTTATTCAAGCTCTTCATTAACCTGAACCAAAATGATCACAGATCAGCTCTTGATTGCATTTAAGCAATAACATATCTGATCTATGACTGATTGAGGATAAACTCTCACTATTGCAGTCTGAATCTTATGCACCACTTAGAAACCTGCCAAAGGAACAGAGATGGTATGCACTAAATTACATTTCATGTTTTTTTTCTGTGAATATGACAAAGCCCATCAGAGGGCCACACACTTCATATTGAGATTTAACTACAGAGTTGAAGCCATGCTGTCAATTTAAGGCTTTTTTATGTTGTTGTTGTAGAAGGGCTAGAGGGGATTGCAAAGGCCAACTGAGGCAAAATATGAACTGACTTATACCTTTTATTTGTAGAACTAGCCTTTGGCTATCGGCAAAGATTTTTATTAGAATCATACCAAGACATATTGCTGTGATGGAGCAGGGAATGCTTCTCTGTCCTTAAAATGGCATCCCGAGCTCAGCTATTTAAATTCTTTTCTCATTTCTAGGTCAAAGGGTTTATTTAACCTGATAGACAGAAAGGCTCCAGTTGTGGCTGAACAAACAGCTGTTAATGTGTGTTTCAGGGTTCACCCCAAATTTAATGAATTTGAGTTGTCATTGTATAAAAAAGAGCAAAATTCTTCAAAATGTTCCTTTTGTGTGCCAAGGAAGAAAGAAAGTCATATTCTTTTTTAGCAACTTGAGGCTGAGTAAAAGATGACAAAATGTTCATTTTTGGGTGAACTATTCCTTTAAACTGTCCCTTTTATGTATTAAATCATTGAGGATTGTGAAATCATCAAGAATCATCAGGTCATAAGCTCAATGACTTTGTATTTTCTTTTTTTTTTTTTTTTCAGAGATATGCTGAATTGGGGCTGCCTCCTTCCGCTGCACAAGGTTTACTGCATAGGTGAGTTGAATCTGAGGTGTTTGTGCCCCTTTGCGATATGCCCCTCTGCTAGTCCATCCTTTCATTCTGTTCCCCGTCTCGGACTGTGCACTGTCAGAATGTGACTTCCTCTCAGACAGAGACAGGTCAGAGCACAACTGGGGAATTGGGCATTCCAAATTGGGGAGAAAAAAGGGGAGAAAAGGGGGAAAAAAGGTATAGTTCACCATAAAATTTAAATTCTCTCATCATTTACTCAATCTCATGCCATCACAAATACTTAAATATTGATCTGTTTCTCACCCACACCTATTGTATTACTCCTAAACACATGGATTTAACCACTGAAGTCTTATGGATTAGTTTTATGCTGCCTTTATGTGCGTTTTGGAGCTTCAAAGTTCTGTCCACCATTCACTTGCATTGTATGGACCAACAGAGCTGAAATATTCTTTTAATATTCTAAAACTCTTAATTTTGTTCTGCAGAAGAAATAAAGTCACACACATGTAAATTATGAGAGAATTTAAATTTTTGGGTGAACTACTCCTTTCAATTGAATCGAATATAGGCCTGGAAAATAATATGAAATATATACATTATTAGATAACATATTACAACAGAGGAATTCACTATCAGAGCCCCCACATTTCAGATATCTGGTGGCAGTTTTCTGACCTTGGTGCAAATACCAGAATCCATGCTTACACATTCACACACAATCCTTTGTCATGGTGGGAACTTTCCATTGATTTCCATTGTTTTCAAACTGAGCAAATTATATTTTCTATCAGCTAGTCATAACCCTCACACAAACCTTTCATCAGTATATTATTTATTTTATTTATTTACTCAAAGAAACCATTGGCTTGTCTCCACAATGTAGGCAAATCCTGACACACAGGCACAAACACACAATATCATTCACACTCTTGGTGTGAGAGTGCAGAGTAATTTGGTAAATGCTGAGGTGTGACGTGCAGTCTTTGTATTGTTACAGACAGGGTTTAGGCACTGGCTACATCCCATCAGGAGAGGCCCTGCCTGTTGACCAGCTGCAGTCAGACTCGTTCTACACTGGACGAGTAGGCCACACAGATGAGCTGCCCTCCTCTGCCAGGCCCCGACCTGTAGGTGGGTCTACAGGTATGTGATGACATTATTAACTGGAAGGAAACAACTTAGAGTATATGAACTTAGTCTTACAATTCTAAAGGAATGTGTACAGTATTCATATTAAAATTTCTATCATTTGGAACCAGTACTAATGAGTTTAAACACACTAGGAATTCTATAAGAATCAAACAAAGAAAGATCCTTCCTGTCTTTATCTTTAGAACCTTACTTGTATTGAAATAATGTCTTGCTAGTAGACAACTGAAGAAAATCACATGGGAAGCTTGGAAAATATTTATTGATTATTTATTTATGTTTGAATGTTTAAAGTCTTTATAGTTGATATCCTACAGGGGAAATGTATCCTATTATTAATCATAATAGCAATATTTATGAACTTGTAAATTCCGTTTATGGCACTGTATTCTTAACATCGTTTGTGTATTTTGACAGGTGCTCAGCTGCACCATATAACCCACGTTGGTCTGACGGGTCGAGTAAGTGAGAACCGGCATCCTGGTGGGTTAAACTGGGGCCCGTATCATGAAGATGACAACAAGCTCACTAACAACAGAGACCCTGTAAGTTTAAAATGCACTGCAGTGTGTTGTCTTTAAAGAGTTTGATGTTGCAAACATGAGCATATTAAAGGGATATTTCACCCAAATATGAAAATTCTCTCATCATTTACGCACCCTCATGCCATCCCTGATGTGTATGAATTTCTTTCTTCTGCAGAATACAAATTAAGATTTTTAGAAGAATATTTCAGCTCTGTAGGTCCAAGTGAATGATAGCCAACATTTTGAAGCTCCAAAAAGCACATTAAAGCAGCATAAAATAATCCATATGTATCCAGTGGATTATTTAATGTCGAATCCCTTGGCTGGTCTGAAATCAGCAAGGGATAAATGTTCACTGCACACAATGTTCACTGCACACTGTCTCAATGGGTGAATTAAGTTAGTGAGCAGCCATAATGTCATGGTTACTGTCATAACCTCCGTTCCCTGATAGAGGAAATGAGACGTTGTATCAATGTAGTGACACTAGGGGTTGCTCTTTCGAGCCCGAACACCTCTAGTGCTGAGGAGCCGAGACAATGTCCGGCTAATTCAGTGTTGTGGCAAGAGGGACACAATGTCTCATTCCCTCCATCAGGGAATGGAGGTTACAACAGATGCATGAAACTTTGGCTAGCAATAAATGCACTTCAGGGAGGAAAATACTGTAAAAATGCCACATTTTAAGTGTAGAATTTGTCATCTTATTTTTTCTGCATCTGGGAGGCTTTTCCTCACTTTTCCAGTCTTTTAAGCTCTTTTTTATTTTATTCTTCCATGCTTTCCTTTTCACCCATTCATTTCTTCCTTCCTTTCCTCTTCCTATTTTCTCCATCATGTCTTTGTGTAAGTTCGTGGCTCTTTTGACTACACCTCCATCTCTGTGTTCCAGACTTCCAGGAGTGGCCTAAAGGAGTCTTCTGCCGCTCCTCCCCAACTTGACACTCTCAACCTTGGGTACCTTCCCTCTGCTCCCCCCGAGGATCCTTCCCCTCCCAACCACTCATCTGCCTCACTCATCAAAGCCATCCGAGAGGAACTCATGCGGCTTTCCCAGAAACAGGCAGCGGTACCCAGCTACCACAGTTGAGACCTGCCGCTGTGGCTCCAGCTGGCGTAAACTGCATTACACTGCATTGTACTTCCCATGGAAGTGCTTTTTTTGAGACGTTGATGATGATGACCGTATGTCCTGTAGTTGCTGTTGCTGCCGCCTAGTGGCACAAAAACATTAGGACGGAGTAGACGTTTATCCTTTATTCCCATGTTTCTTTCCAGTTATCTCCATAGTGAAGTTGTTCATGAACACATGCAGTGTCCCGAAACTTGGGAAGAACCTTTTTTTAACCTTCTGTTCAGTGTGGTGTCATTGCAGCATATAAAGTTCAGTAGCTATTAACTTCTCTATATTGACTGATATTGAAGCAAATTGTGGCTCCCATTCTGTTAGAGGTGTGTGAGTGTTTTTATTTTCACATTGTGTTGTTTCTTTGCTGTGTACACTGCCTTTATATTTTAACAATTTTGCACTGGCTCATGTAGATTCTAAACTAATTTCCATATTGTCCAAAAACATTTCAATTTAATTGTCATGCGCTATTTTCTTTTCTTAGTGTTTTTCTCAGTGTAAATATTTTATTTTTCTCCTATAATTTTGAAATCCTTACATCCATGTTCAGGACCGTGGTTTTGTCTTACCCAGAGTCACTACGATAAGCCAGTAATGATTTTACATTCAGAGCTCTCTGGTTCGATTTGGAAGGAAATGTAAGGCTTCCGTCATTCGTCTTAGCTCAGTAGGTCCTTAAAATGCAAGTGAATGGTGATTTCTCTTTTAAAGCTCCAATAATCCCAGACATTCAGCATAAATATCATCCCATACGCATCCAGCAGTTAAATTAATGTCTTCTAAAACAATACGATTGCTTTTGGTGCGAAAAAGATCAACATTTACAGTAATTATTTTAAATCATGCCTCCATTCTGTAGAAGAATGTGTGTGTGACGTAACAGACCTTTTTCACAGACTGTGATGACGCGTTTCCGCCTTATTTAGCAGCGTAAATCTAGCAAACTTTTTATATGATAATTTTTTTTTTAATTGAGTGTACATTTATAACATTATGCTTTGTGATACATTACCCTGGAATTAGTTTTAAAAAATGAATTACCACAGCTGCGAGAGGTTTTCTGTGACAGCTGCTGAGAGAGTGACAGTAAATTTGCCATCTTCTCCCATCTGACTTAATTCTGTCTTAATTCACAACTCTCTATTTATTAGATTTTTTTCTGGAAAGTAATAAAAATGTTAACCCATAGTGTGAAAAAGGTCTATCGCATTGGCATTTGAAACACACGATAACTGATGCACATGCGACACGCCCGGAAGAGCAGCGCTGTTTACAATTGAGAAGGAGGAACCCTGTAAAAAAGCTTTGTTGGTTTTGGTTTAGATCTGTATTTATACTCACAATGGTGCATTTGCATGCTTATCCTGGATGTCTCAACCGAGTGGAGAACGCGAGATTACATCTGTATTATGGCAATGCAAATACGTAACCCGAGAAACTGCTAGGACTCCACCCTCTCATGAAGCTTACTGGAAGTGTTTGATTAAATATTTATATTTTTAACAGCAAAACTGATCTTGTCACATTATAAGACATTAATTTAACCTCTGGAGTGGTTTCGATGACGTTTATCCTGACTGTATATAATTTTTGGTTCTCCATCCACTTGCATTTTATGGACCTACTGAGCTAAGATATTTTTCTTCAAATGTGTTCTGGTGAAGAAAGAATGTCATACACCTGAGATTTCATGAGGGTGAGTAAATAATGGCAGATACGCTACTTGCTTGCTCAGATGACATACTTTCCATCTTGTAGGACTTACTATCAGATCGGCTCTTATATGATCACAGGCAACCATGAGTACATCAAAGCATCACATTCATCTGTTCAGAAGAGCAGTGCTGTAGCTCAACTGATGTCCTCTGCAGGTAACTTGCAGTTTTATGATTCAACCACAGATGTGGAGAGAGAGCCTAGAATTCCGTACTGTACCTTTAATTATTCTATTCCTTTTGTCCTCTTTTTGTGCTTATTTTTTGTTCTCCATTTAATGGCCATGAACCACACATTGCCTTTCACAAGACAGCATTGAACCTCATACAGCATGATCTTAATTGCTAGTATTATATATAGCATTTGAAGTAGTGACACGTTTCCCCTCTGCGTTTGCCTTTATTATGTTTGGCATATACAGGAAAGATCGATATACAGTTTATTTTCTGTCTTTACAATAAAGGAGATTTATGGGTGAAGTGCAGCTTTACTCGTCCCTCAGTTGAAAAATGAACAAAATATCTTGTTTACAGTAACACACTTACAATAGAAGTCTATGGGGAAAGGCATTGCACTGAAATAATTGTTCACATAAGCACTATTTTGAAAGTATAGCCAAAAGACTTGAGAATTGTGTTGTTTACTAGTAAAATAGTCTGCTAACCTTGCAAGTGCAATTTTTATTTAACATTTTAACTCTTGTCATGATCATTTAAAGATGGCAAACAATCAGTCGAGTAGCCTCCACTTTACACAAAAATATCCACCCACAGGACTTACATTGGTAACGCATAACCAGGAGTTCATCTGTCTAGAACTGTAATCTCATCACTAAAAAAATTTTTTGGATGTCTTTACAGCTCACCTAACACATTTGTTTATGGACGAATTAATACAGGCACTTTAAAAAATGAGCTGCACATTTCTGCTTGTAAACCCTCTGGAATGCCTTGCCCCATAGACTTCCATTGTAAGTGCATGTTATGTTGTTCTTGCAAACTGAGAGACAAGTGGAAGTGATTTTCTGTGGTTAATCAACAGCATTTCACAAACTCTTTCAATAGAGCTGAACATAATGTGAAACATTGCTTTAAAAGAAGATTCCGGGGGCAATGATCAATCAACTGCATGTGTGACATAACGTTGATTACCACAAACATTTATTTCAACTTGTCCCTCCTTTTTTGTAAAAAAAAAAAAAAAAGGCACTTACAATGGAAGTGAATGGGGCCAATGTTTGAGGTTATAAAGGCAGAAATGTGAAGCTTATCATTTTATTGAAGCATTTATGTTAATTATCCTGTTAAAGCACATGTTATTTGAGCTGTTAAGTTGTTTATATCATTACTGGGATTACAGGGTTTCTTGCATCGTCATGGCACCGAAGTTGTAAAATTGATCATAACTTTACAGAAAAAATTAGTAATCAATTTTATCATGCTAAAATCAGGTTAACATTTTAGCTGATAGTGTTCATGTCTTGTGGCTAAACTTTTAAATAAGTGAGTATTTTTAACAATTTTAACACCAATTAGCCTCCATTCACTTCCATTGTAAGTGTCTCACTGGAACCCAGATTTTTGTTTCTTTTTTTTTTTTTTTTTAAGAAAAGGATGGACAAGTCTAACTTAATTTTTCTGGTAATCAAAATGATGCCACCAATGTGGCATACATACATTAAGAAGAATTTGGATTGAATCTGGATTGAGTTTGACAGTTTGTTTCCTCAAAATGTGATTTTGGAACTAAGAGAATTCAGTCTTGAATAAATCAGTAAGTGGTGAATGACACCCATAGTGTACTCTTCTGAGTACTTGCAGTATTGCTACTGTGTAAAAGGTATTTGAAGACAATACTTCATTTTAAAGATATGTGGACAAGTTTGAATTATTTAGAGTCAAAGTATTTTAAGGTCAGGTTTAGGCCTCCAAATAGGATTGTCTAATTTCTGACTCTTTTCCCCAACTGTATTCTGTGGCCATGAAGTGCTCATCATTCCATATCAGTAATGTTTTTAAAGCATTTAATGCTATTTAGGATGCAGTGTTGCTCATTAAACTGCTGTTGATCAACTGTTTATACACTATGTTCTTTTATTACTCCATTTGGTGTGCTAGAAGAGTATAAAACATGGTCACTGTAACTATAGTATTAAATTTCACTCTGTGAAAATCTCAAGTTCAAAACACTGATCCTTCAACTACCTTATTTCAGGCTTAAAATGTGTTCTTGCATATGTGATAAAATGTGTGTGTGTGTGTAAATGTTTAAAACAGGAGTATTATCTTGTTATTTCTGCCCTCGTTTATATGTTTGAAGATTTTTTACGATTTTGATGTTAAGTTTAAGTCAGGTTGGAATTTCATTGATCTGCATTTAAATTTCTACTGATTCTTTGTTTAAGTGACAATAAAAAGTATTACTACAGTGTTTCATGTTTTTGCCTCATCTAAATGCATTAAGTCACAAATATGAAATGCAGAAACCTGATTGGCTATTGTTTGATTTAGACACAACTAAAAAATCTAAATCTAAACCACTGAGATTTTGTAGCTTTTATAAGGTTTTAGCATGGTGCCTATGCTTTATATAGGTTATGACGAAAATATACTGTTTTTTTAGAGGCTTTGTTAAACCAACTAGTTCAAAAATGACTGGAATGACATAAACGGACCCTCAAAAACCTTTCTTCATTTTGGAGAAATGATATAGAAGTTAAATGGTATTTTCAATCCAGATAGTTGTACAATAAACTAAACGAAAACTGCTCTTGAGTCACTCAATCAATGGGATTGAATTTACAGTTTAAAAGCGACAGAGGGCGACAAATACTTTTTTAATTCATGTGAAATAATTCAGAGAACTTCAATAACTAAAATATTAACTACATTTCAATACTATATAATTATCAGCAAAAAATAAACTTTTTTCGAAAAATAAATATTAATTAAAATACATTTAGAGAAACCCTATTCCTAAATCTTTTTTGTTCTTTCCTTTTGTCTTTTGATATATTGTGACTTTTTAATTTGTGATTGATTAAATGTGCAGTATTACTAAGGATAATAATTTTGATACATGTGACATAATGTTTGTTGATTACCACAAAAAAAAATATTTGGACTTGTCCCTTGTTTACTCAAAAAAAAAAAAAAAAAATGGGGGCCTTGGTAGCTCAGCAAGTATTAAGGCTGACTACCACCCCTTGAGTTCGAATCCAGGGTGTGCTGAGTGACTCCAGCCAGGTCTCCTAAGAAACCAAATTGGCCCGGTTGCTAGGGAGGGTAGAGTCACATGGGATAACCTCCTCGTGGTCATGATTAGTGGTTCTTGCTCTCAATGGGGTGCGTGGTAAGTTGTGTGTTGATCACGGAGAGTAGCATGAGCCTCCACATGCTGTGATTCTCTGCGGTGTCATGCACAACGAGCCACATGATAAGATGCACAGATTGACTGTCTTAGAAGGGGAGGCAACTGAGACTTGTCCTCCACCACCCGGATTGAGGTGAGTAACTGTGCCACAACGAGGACATACTAAGTAATGGGAACTGGGCATTCCGGATTGGGATGAAAGGGGAAACAAATAAATAAATAATAATAATAGAAAATCGAGATTACAGTGAAGTACTTACAATTGTCGGGACAATTTTGGAAGGTTTAAAGGCAGAAATGTGAAGCTTATTTATATATATATATATATATTTAAGCAATATCACACAAGCAAGTGTACGATATGGCCCTACATCCGCACTGCTGTGATTCGGCCGTAGGTATTTACAGCAGTGCTGATGTAGGGCAAGATAGCACGATTGCGAGTGTGATATTGCTTATATACAGCAGTTCAATGAACAAGTACATTTAAAAAAAAAAAATGGGAAAAACTGAGTATGGTCATAAAAACATATTTGTGCCACTGATCTATATATATAACAATCTGCAGATTTCGCTATTGGATACTTTTGCTTTAAAAAGGGGTATTTATACACTTTGGTGTTGTATTTTTACTGTTGATTATTAAAGATTATGTTTTAAAGATTTGCCCACTTTAGTGAGTGTTGTTTCGTGGTTAAACGCTTCACATGCCGTGATGCCCTATGTCGGTAGGGAATAGTAAGATGGCCGCCAGAGCACATCCGGTGGCTTCACCTACTGTTGTCAGTTTAGAATTCTATGAGCAATCCAGTTATATATATAGATCAGTGATTTGTGCATGGAACTACTTTCTTACGCTACGGATCAGAATCTGCCGTTGCTGGTTCAAAACAAATGATGCGTCCAAGCCTTCATTAGTAATTCAAAAAGTTCACTTCAGAAATAGTATCACGGCTTGTGCTGTTTCTAACAAGTTATTGGATAAACAAGGATAGACGGCTGAATGTGTGTGTTTGTGTGAGTGTGTGTGTGTGTGTGAGAGAGAGAGAGAGAGAGAGAGAGATGGAGCATGTGCAATCACCTGTTGCCACACCCAATCAGAGATGCTGTCAGCTTTCTGTGGAAAATAGACATCCAAGCGTGGGTATTCCTCTCTATTTTTGTGGTAGCCGGTCCGCAAGAGTCGTTCACTATAGAAACAGCGATGTCCTCCATCATTTTAAACAGTATGTATCCAATGTGGAAACTCAGATAAAAGGTAAGCACTTGAGTTCTGTAATAAATCAGTCTGTTATGTCTCTCAGCGTGAACCTTAATCCACAAGTTGTCCGTTTTAAGCCGTTTAAAGCTATTTCCTAATTTTGGTAATTTATTAGAAATACCAGCGATCACAGAGTTCTATGTAAACATTGACTAACGGATTCACTTTACATCACCTACTGCTCATATTACACACAAATTATTTTTTGCCAACACCAGCTGGCTAACATATGTAGTTTCAAAAATAAAGCCAGTAACTCCTCAAAGATAAACTTTAGTTTAGAACAGCATGAACGTGGAGTGATACACACACAGTGAAGCGTCAGAGTGCTGATGGTGTCACACCATGCTCATGGAACATCTCTCGTCCAATCAGATTCAAGGACCGGAACTAACTGTGGTATGTATATATATATATATATATATATATATATATATATATATATATAATTTACATTTTTATATATATATATATATATATATATATATATATATATATATATATATATATATATATATATATTATATATATATATATTTACATTTATATTTATGCATTTAGCAGACGCTTTTATTGCACTGTAAGTCGCTTTTATCCAAAGCGACTTACAGTGCAATTATTACAGGGACAATCCCCCCGGAACAACCTGGAGTTAAGTGCCTTGCTCAAGGACACAATGGTGGTGGCCATGGGGTTAGAACCTGTGACCTTCTGATTAACAGCCCTGTGCTTTAAACACTACGCCACATATATAAACACTTATGTAATTCTTCTGTTAACGCCTGTGTATTATTTGAGCTGTGGAGTTGATTAAATCGTCGTTTTTACAGAATTAGAAGGTTTACCGTGTTATGTCGTCATGACAACAAAGTTGTGAAATAAAATAACTTTACACAGAAAAGGTTAGTAAGCTATTTAAGCACACTTACATCATGTCACATGTCAAAATTATTTTTTTAGTAATTAACATAATGCCAAAAAATACTGTCTATTGAGCTTAACATGTTTTGAGCCCAAAATAGTCCTTCAATTATGCAGGCATCCTCAGAAAGAAAGGAAAATAAAAAAAAGTCTGATATGCATGCTCTTTTCTTAAAATTAAATGTAAATAAACAATAGTATTATGTCATAGTAACTTTACATCACGATTACTCTCTCTCTCTCTCTCTCTCTCTCTCTCTCTCTCTCTACACACACACACACACACACACACACACACACACACACACACACTGAGCTCATGTTTCTCTAGTGCACATATGGTACATCGGCAATAGGCACACTTGTGGTGGAGTGGAAACTGCAGTCCTGTTTACATTCACCAACAAAAGGGCTCATCAATGTTTCAGCGGCTCTGCATTGTTCAATTTGTCCACCATGTGTAATGTGACGAGCAAGTGCTAACATTTTCCTTGTCAAATGCAGGCTAATGAGACATATTTTCAGACTTATTTATATTTACCACCACAGCGATGATGAGTTGTAACAAATGAAGGCCTATTTGTCTCAACATTGTGTGATTTCCTATACAGCAATGTGTTTTGTGGTGTTACACTATAGTTCCCAGAAAAAAAGCCCAATATGACTTGTCACCAGCATGTGCTTTGGTATGTTTCACTGTCTGTCCTCCTCAAGAGTTTCAGCGCTTTAATTCTTGATGTCTTCATTTCAGCCGAATTACGGAACAGCTGTCAACCATAGACAGTGCCACCCATAAGGTGGGGGGGGGGCATGTTTTTTGGGGCCCAGCCACTGAGGGGGACCCAAGAGAGAAAGAAGATCAGAGATCATCCAGAGATCGCCCGGTGGAGATCGGACGCCGGACTGAGGGGGGCTCATTAGATAGAATTTTTCAGGGTCCCAGTCAGGAGTTTTGGTGGGCCTGACTGTAGATGTGCTGTACCTTCCAGACTTACTTGGTTAACCAGCTTCATTAGAATGATCATTATGGATGACAAGTTTTACCAGACAAGTTTGCTGGTGAACAGTCTGGTTGTGCTGGTCCAGCACTAACCAGCATAAACTAGCTTAGAACAGCATGGAAATTCAAAGGCTGTTGAAAGAATTCATCACAATGCATTTAAGCTTGTATTTATTGGTCTCACGACATTCTCAGTATAAGAATAATTCACATTTAATGACCCCTGACGAGTTGATCTTGTTCATTTCTTTACCCAATCGTTTTGGTTCGGCCCCAATGTGTGGCTCTGATGACTCTGATAATGCTTTATCACTCATTTGCTCCTCGCCATAATTGAGTTTCACTAAGGGCCTATCAGTTACAGTGGCTCTGAAACCCAACACCTGTGCTTGGCACACTGGGATGCGCAAGGACAATGCCACAGAGCCTTGGCAGGGGGAGTACCTGCTCAGGTAACCAGACACTCTGGACACCCCCACGAACCCATCACTCGCAAATTCCCAGAGCCTCACATTCATTCTCAGATGGAGCTACCAAGGTGAACTCCTTCGGAAACAACTAAAAGCAGAGCATGCAAAAGGTTTTAAATTAAAATTTGATAGAGATGTATTTGGAAGAAGTCTCTCAGAAGCCTTCATGGGCTTCTGCACAGACGATAATAAAGCTTTTGGAGCTAGACTTACTTACTTTAGAGTTCCTTTACAAAACATGTTGAGTCTCTGGACAGATCTTCATTGCTTGCAGCAAAGTCCTTGGAGGTCAATATTTCTTGGATCTTGTGCATGGAACCATGGAAAAACATCAAACAGTGACGGTATCCTGAGATGCTTTTCCATATTAGGATCTCATTCATTAACTGGAACCTTGAATCAAAACAGGATCTGATTGGTCACTGAAAGTTGTTTTATTTCTTGCTCAGTTAGTGAGTTTATCTTCTGCCGTGATGCACGGGCTCCCTTGCTCATCGCTGCAGTACTGTTTTGGTGGTCCTCCAGAGGTATCTGCCGAGCCTGCTCCATACCTGAACTCAGAAGTCTCCAGAAATGGCCTAGACCTTTCCATGGGCCCGGCCATTCTCACCCAGCCTTGTCCGAGAAACCCAGTCAGAACTGAGAGCCAGCCTTCATTTAGCTGCATTTCCATCCAGACCAAGACTAATGGGAGTTACCCCAAGGCCGAAGAGCTGGACAATGACAATCACCATACACTTCACTCCTGTCCAAGCTCAGAGGGGTTCTCAGAGGAAGAGGATAGCCAGGATAAGAGCCCATCCCTGGACAACAAACGGCCACATATCCCTCGCCCATCCATCATTAGGCCAGCCAAGGTAACAGCATAGCGCAATGCCATAGATGTGACTGTAACTTAACATCTAGTATGATCCCAAGTTTGAGACTGAATGAGTCAAATCGTATTAGGGAGACATTAAGTGAAATGAGATGCTCTACTGAGATGCTCTTTTAACCTCTTTATCAGTATCAGTGTGTGTGTGTGTGTGTGTGTGTGCATGTTTAGACAAGCCATTTAAACTTATACTCACACACATGTTTAAATTGGTTGTGCACAACTTTTATTCTCCCCAACTTTACTGACTAAAATGAAAAGTTCACCTTTGAATTTCATTGTATTGAAACAAGATGCAGTGACAGTGAATGGTGACTGAGGCTAACATTCTGCCTAACATCGACTTTTGTGTTCCACAGAAGAAAGAAAGTCATCTCAACTCAAAGTCATCATCTAAAGTAACTAATCACAATACACATGACATTACTGCACCAAAAAATATTTATAATCCAAAAATTAGAAATGTCACAATAACCTTTACTGGATAGACTACAGCAGAGATGCCCAAACTAGGGCCCACAGGCAAAGATTGGCCCATGATGACCTTTGATTTGGCTCGCCTTGCCATGTTTGACAAAAGGAGAAACCATAAAAATATGCCATTGACCAAACACTTCACTACATTAGTTAAGCAGATTGCAGAGTATATGTACGTATATATATATATATATATATATATATATATATACACTCACCTAAAGGATTATTAGGAACAACATACTAATACTGTGTTTGACCCCCTTTCGCCTTCAGAACTGCCTTAATTCTACGTGGCATTGATTCAACAAGGTGCTGAAAGCATTCTTTAGAAATGTTGGCCCATATTGATAGGATAGCATCTTGCAGTTGATGGAGATTTGTGGGATGCACATCCAGGGCACGAAGCTCCCGTTCCACCACATCCCAAAGATGCTCTATTGGGTTGAGATCTGGTGACTGTGGGGGCCATTTTAGTACAGTGAACTCATTGTCATGTTCAAGAAACCAATTTGAAATGATTCGAGCTTTGTGACATGGTGCATTATCCTGCTGGAAGTAGCCATCAGAGGATGGGTACATGGTGGCCATAAAGGGATGGACATGGTCAGAAACAATGCTCAGGTAGGCCATGCCATTTAAACGATGCCCAATTGGCACTAAGGGGCCTAAAGTGTGCCAAGAAAACATCCCCCACACCATTACAGCCTGCACAGTGGTAACAAGGCATGATGGATCCATGTTCTCATTCTGTTTACGCCAAATTCTGACTCTACCATCTGAATGTCTCAACAGAAATCGAGACTCATCAGACCAGGCAACATTTTTCCAGTCTTCAACTGTCCAATTTTGGTGAGCTCTTGCAAATTGTAGCCTCTTTTTCCTATTTGTAGTGGAGATGAGTGGTACCCGATGGGGTCTTCTGCTGTTGTAGTCCATCCGCCTCAAGGTTGTGCGTGTTGTGGCTTCACAAATGCTTTGCTGCATACCTCGGTTGTAACGAGTGGTTATTTCAGGCAAAGTTGCTCTTCTATCAGCTTGAATCAGTCGGCCCATTCTCCTCTGACCTCTAGCATCAACAAGGCATTTTCAGCCCACAGGACTGCCGCATACTGGATGTTTTTCCTTTTCACACCATTCTTTGTAAACCCTAGAAATGGTTGTGCGTGAAAATCCCAGTAACTGAGCAGATTGTGAAATACTCAGACCGGCCCGTCTGGCACCAACAACCATGCCACGCTCAAAATTGCTTAAATCACCTTTCTTTCCCATTCTGACTTTCAGTTTGGAGTTCAGGAGATTGTCTTGACCAGGACCACACCCCTAAATGCATTGAAGCAACTGCCATGTGATTGGTTGATTAGATAATTGCATTAATGAGAAATTGAACAGGTGTTCCTAATAATCCTTTAGGTGAGTGTATATATATACAGCATCATTGACTTTTGGCCCACGGCCCTCAATCAAGTTTGATTTTGGCACTTCTTAGGAAAAAGTATGGGCACCTCTGCACTACAGTATAAGCAAATCCTGCCTGGTTGATACAATTATTTAATGACATGTGACAAATGATGTTTTAACTGTGACAGAATGAGAGAAAGACTTCCCAATGGCTCTGACCTTTTAAGTGTAACTTGATTGTAAGCATCACTGTAAAGGTCAGGATCTTGGTCTGCTGTTGTTTAAGATTAATTTAGGTCTCTGTCCATGACCAGGGATTAAAAGCTCCATATGTGCAGGGCTCAAACCATTTGTTAGTGTATGCATACAGTATGTGTGTGTTTTTACTCACACATTTGCTGTGGTTTAATATGTGTGTGTTTAAATGGTAGGTATGTTTTATCTGGTAGTATGATAGATAGTGATCTGATTATGCAAAAATACATTTCTCAATTTTATTTCATCATAGGAGTAGTCCTTGCGCTAGCTCACCCCTGTACATATGAACTGTCAGCTACACACAGCAAACACAGATGTATACCCAGAGCTCAAGTGTATTGCTCAAAGGTTGATCTTTCACAGCTCAGGAGACATAATGGAGTTCCCAGTTACACTTCATCAAAGTTTCAATGTTGTCCTCGATGTTTCTCATAAAATTTCTTAGGATGAATAAAACAAATATACACAAATGAGACAATTGTTCACAGTAATAATATAGACTAAAGTAATATAATTAGATTGTAAACTAATTTTACTGATTCAAGTGAATCTAATTGGTCTAAAATTTGATTCAAATGTTTCTTTCGTGAATCGGACATCACTATCACAGAGCCCCATGCAGCTTATCAAAAGGCGGACACGTTAGCCATTAAAGAATTTTATTTGTGAAGTGGAACATGTGTGAATCTTCCAAAAAGATAAGGGGCTTGGAACAATACAGATTCAGGGGCTCAAGTCATCTTGGATCTTGTAGCACATCACCACTGCCATAAATCGAGCCTCCCTTCTTTCATTCAAAAAGATTGATCTTCCCTATATGTGACCTCTGGGGGCACAGCCTGTCCTTCACTGTCCCCAGGGAAGTGTGTATTGTTTAGATGCCAAATAAACACGTTTGTCCCTGTTATTTGCATTTTTATTCAAACAAATGCTTCCAAAAGCATGTCACCAAAGATTCAACTGTGTCTGTCTTCACGTTCTGCTACAGGTTCAGATTCAAACTGAGTTTAGAATATCACACCAGCATACTAGCATACTGCTTTTACTATTTCTACCATTAAAAAAAACTACTAATACTATTGCTTAAGCATAGTATGTATACTGTGCACTGTATTCTTTTAATTTTAGAATATATGGTATTCAAAAATCTGTGCATTTCTGAACCAAATGGCCTACTACATTTGCCAAAATGAGCTGTGTACAACTGAGTTTACTGCGTGTAGTCCTAGTATGCTACAGTGCAATGAGCTTGACTTGTCCTTCCATATCCAGTATGATGAATGAACCAAAAGTAATATCAACAATGATTTGTAGCACCTTTTTTACACATTATTTAATCAAACTGGCAAATTTTAAGACAAAAATGCAAGATATGTATTTTAAAAAAAATACCTGAATTACCTGTAAACATGCAATTTGATGAGATTATGTGATCAATGAAGTCAGGTCAAGTGACAACAATGTGGCATATTACTGTTTGAAACATTAATTGTATAATAATGCCTACCGTTTTACCTACTTAAAAAACAATAGGCAGCATGCAGTGAAGGCTATACAGTGCAGTATTCAGTCAAGTAGAGAGCTAATATTCCATTTCAAAGATATTCACACACTTTACATACTACAAGACTATCTATATACTGCAGAAATAATTAGAGTGTTATGGTAGAATGTCATTCCAAACATAGCAATAGAGATTCACACACACAGTGTGGTAGAAGCAACTAATGAGTGTGATTTTGAAATAGCCTAATATGTTTTTTACAATCACTTACACACTGAAAGTGGTACTTGAGGCACACTCAGTGAAAACATTAACTCATGTACCTAATCTTCAGACCAGGTCTGCAAAACTAAAAGAACATTTTCTGCTTTACACTCAGTTTGCAATTGTTAAACACCCTTTTTACACGGTTCTCTGCATTAGACACAGCATTCAAAACGCCACACTCATTTACTGATTACCTACACCCAGTGCTCACAAGTGAAAACACTTTTAGCAAATTTCTTCACTTTAGAAATCTGTTCATCCCAAAGTCTGGATGAAAATACAATGTTTGTTTTTAATTTCTGTATATAGTGTAAATAAGACAAACCTTAGTCAAAAACATTTAAACTCAAATACGTTTTTCAGAATTCCTGACATTTTAACATAGCAAACATTCCCTGTCTTAGGTCAGTTAAAACAACTTTATATTAAAAATGTGAAATTTCAAAATAACAGTCGAGAGAATTATTTATTTCAGCTTTTATTTCTTTCATCACATTTCCAGTGTGTCAGAAGTTTATATACACTTTGTTAGTATTTGGTAGATTTAATTAAATTGTTTAAATTGGGTCAAACGCTTTGAGTAGTCTTCCACAAGCTTCTCACAACAAACTGCTGGAATTTTGGCCCATTCCTCCAGACAGAACTGGTGTAACTGAGTCAGATATGCAGGCCTCCTTGCTCGCACATGCGTTTTCAGTTCTGTCCACAGATTTTCTCTTGGATGAGTTTAGGGCTTTGTGATGGCCACTCCAATATCTTGACTTTGTTGTCCGTAAGCCATTTTGCCACAACATTGGAGGTATGCTTGGGGTCATTGTCCATTTGGAAGACCCATTTATGACCGAGCTTTTGAGATGTTACTTGAATATATCCACATATTTATCCTTCCTCATGATGGCATCTATTTTGTGAAGTGCACCAGTCCCTCCTGCAGCAAAGCACCCCCACAACATGATGCTGCCACCCCCATGCTTCACGGTTGGTATGGTGCCTCCAAATGATAATGGTCATTATGGCCAAACAGTTCCATTTTTGTTTCATTAGACCAGAGGACATTTCTACAAATAGTAAGATCTTTGTCCTCTTTGCACTTGTAGACTGTAGTCTGGCTTTTTTTATGGTGGTTTTTGAGCAGTGGCTTCTTCCTTGCTGAGCAGCCTTTCAGGTTATGTCGATTTAGGACTATAAACAGGACGATTTACTGTGGATATAGATACTTGTCTACATGATTCCTCCAGCATCTTCACAAGGTCCTTTGCTATTGTTCTAGGATTAATTTGCACTTTTCGCACCAAACTACATTCATCACTAGGAGACAGAATGTGTCTCCTTCCCGAGCAGTCTGATGGCTGCATGGTCCCATGGTGTTTATACTTGCGTACTATTGTTTGTACTGATGAACGTGGTGCCTTCAGGCATTTGGAACTTGTGGAGATCCACAATTATTTTTCCTGAGGTCTTGGCTGATTTCTTTTGATTTCCCCATGATGTCTAGCAAAGAGGCACTGAGTTTGAAGGTAGACCTTAAAACACATCCACAGGTACACGCCAATTAACTCCAATTAGCCTATCAGAAGCTAAATTAGGCTTGACATCATTTTCTGGCATTTTCCAAGCTGCTTAAAGGCACAGTTAGCTTCGCGTACATAAACTTCTGACCCACTGGAATTGTGATATAGTCAATTAAAAGTGAAACAATATGTCTGTAAACAATTGTTGGAAAAATTACATGTGTTATGCACAAAGTAGATGTCCTAAAAAACTTGCCAAAACTATAGTTTGCTAATATGAAATCTGTGGAGTGGTTAAAAAATTGGTTTTAATGACTTCAACCAAAGTGTATGTAAATTTATGACTTCAACTGTATACTGAATATGTATGCATACGTATATATCTGTGCACATACATGTAAGTGTGAGTGCTATGCCAAACTGCCATGCACTCCACTGCACACTGTGCATGCAAAACACACAAGATAGTAGAGTTTTGTATTTGTCACATCCATGTTGTTGGTGTGTATAAGAGCTAATGATGTGATGCTTTGTGCGTAGAGCTTTGATGCAAAAACACCTTTTGTTAAAAGTAAAAATAGTTTTGAATGAAGTGTTTGCTTTTAATATCTTTTAAAATCTTTAAATCTCTTAAAAAGAGATGTGTGATGTTTTGCATGTTGTGTGTGTGTTTTGGGGTTTTGTATGTAGAGTTTAGAGAAAAGGAGCCATAGTTTCTGAAATTGTATGTTAGCAATGGTAAAAACTGTAATATAAGAACTTGGCACCCACAAAGACAGGTCAGTTACACTCTCGAGTTCAAATGCAGTGAAAACGCGTGTGTGTGTGTGTGTGTGTGTGTGTGTGTGTGTGTGTGTGTGTGTGTGTGTGTGTGTGTGTGTGTGTGTGTGTGTGTATATATATAGTCAATTAAAGAGAAGTGGGGGGATGGATGCCATTAAAGGCCTATCGCTTTTCTGCAGTACCCTCCAACTTTGCAACTGTGTGCGTGTGTGTGTGCGTGTGTGTGTGTGTGTGTGTGTGTGTGTTAGTGCTGTGTACAAGCTTATGTGAAACATGATTCAGAGATTAAATCATGTTACATTTATCAAGCTCTGTGTATTTTGTTCCTCATATAAAAGTCATGAAGTGAAATAGAATATTTTCTACCTCAGTTACTACCATTATCACGAGCACAAAGTTATGCCTTCATCATTGGATATAAAATGTACAGTATATGCACATACATAAAATTAAATAATCAAATTTAGTGAGCGAACAGTTTGCTTTAGTGGTAGGCAAGAGATGTTCTAATGTACTCTTATAATTTAATAACAACAATGTCTGATAAAATATCTGTAACTTATCAGAGGTTATCAATTACTTAACATAAACTATAAATGATCCCTCTGTGTCTTAATAGTGTTTTGAATATGTGAGTGTGAAGATGTTTAGTGGAAAATCCAGATGACCGTCAAAATCAAATAAACCATGCCTCCTTGTTCTAAGACACAGGAAAAAGGAAAAACATGTTGAAAAGGGGAAACCTGAATTTGTGCACATTGTCTGTCTATGAATTTGAATGTGAACTCCTGAGAGTCAGTATTGTAGAAGTGAACATCAGTGAACATCAGCATTTTTTTTTAAATGACAAGCAAATAAGTATATAAATATCTTTCTGTAAATAACTTCAATGTCTTTCTTTCTTGCTTTATTTCTGTCTGTCTGTCTTTCCAACCAACACTCTTTCTATTATAATGTTTCTGCAATGTAAAATGATGTGGGTGTCTTGCTGCATAGTCTAAAATTACACAGCAAATCACTCTGGAATGCATGTTTCCTTCATAATTCTCAGTGATGTTATTATTCTCAAGTAAGTCTTATGTCTGGAAAAAGAGCTGTGTTGACTTATTGTAGCAGTAATGTTGGATTTCTCAGACTGTCTCATGAGGGCTCTCATTGGGCCCAGTGATTTTTATATCACACAGAGTCAGCGATCTGATTTCTGAAATAGTTCTAGTGGACGTTAAGGATACATCATTAAAAATGTTAAAACTATGTGTGTTTGAGATTGACCGACAGTGTTCTTTGTTTTCTCTGTGTGCTGGAAATAGGAGCAACCAATCCAGGAAGACTTTCCAGTCAGAACTGATTATATAGAGTCAGAGGATGGAACATTATCAGGTACAGAGTACACACAAACACATACACACACACACACACACACACACTCCAAGGTGCAGAGGATGGACAGTTATCAGAAAACAACACAGGTTTCCTCTCCTCCTTTTCCTCCCTCAGTTGCAGACAGAGACTTGGAGAGGAAATCTATTTAAACACAGTCAGTGGAAAAAGACAGCGGTTGTAAAGCTTTTGTGGAAAATATAATCACATTGAATTGTGTACTGACCAAATCTGCAGCTTGTTGAAGGACCTTTGAGTAAAGAGGGGGGAACATTTTTATTTCTTCTTCTTCTCATGTCTGATTATGTTTGCCTGTAAAAGGACTCTTTGAGGACATATGGCAGTGTAACAAGACTAAGTAGTCTGAGTCTGTCTGTCTGTTTGTTTGAGCATAGGGTTGTTGTATTTCATTACAAATATGTCAGTGATGTCTGTCAGATAGTAGGCACATTTTTGCATGGGATTCCAATATTATGCAAGCATCCAAAAGCCTACTGTATATGCACCACTGGCTCATTCCAGTCAGTCATTTTAAGCTATACGTTTTTTTAGCATGTTATTTTGTGGTTGATTGGGTGTTCTGGGTGGTCACTAGGACATTGCTATGTGGTTGGTACTGAAGGTATTTCTACAGGCCCAAGTCAAAAGAGCCCACCCCAATTTTCTATGATATTCTAATATGTAGATTAGAATTGCTGTTAAGACAGAGGTGAACTGGCTCCCTCAGCTGATATAGATTCTCTCCAGATATAGTTCACCCAAAAATGTACATTTTCTCATTGTTTACTCACCCCCATGCCATCTCAGATATGTATGACTTTCTTTCTTCTGCAGAACACATATGATATTTTTTAGAAGAATTGTTCTGCTCTGTAGATACAATACAAGTGAAAGGGTGCCAAAACTTTGAAGCACCATAAAGCACATAAAGGCAGCATAAAAGTAATCCATAAGACTCCAGTGTTTTACTCCATCTCTTTAGAAATTATATGATAGGTGTGGGTGAGAAATAGATCAATATTTAAACACTTTTTGCAAGAAATTCGTCTCCCTGCCCAGTAGGGGGTGATATGCATGAAGAATACGAATCACAAAAACACAAGAAGCAGAATGTGAAAGTTAAAGTGGAGAAGCAGATCCTGCTGATTCAGCATATTTACTGTCAGTTGGTTGGTCAGTCAGGCTGTTCTCCATTGTCAACCTCCAGTGCAATGTTTGGTGTCTCCAGAGAACTGGAGTTGTCCTACAAAACCTCTTTGTTTATGTTGCATGATTGTGTGTTCATGTTTGTGTAACTTTATGAGAGGAAATCAGTGTGTTGTAGCTGCAAGAGACATTTGTAATTCAATGTTTCTCATAATGTCTCTCTAAAAAATCTGTGAGGAAGGGGTACAGAACTTGTTTTCACTTCAATTCACCCTTTGCTATATTGAAAACACTACAACTAAACATTATATGATGAGGTTTTTTTTTTAAGTACAGTAATTTCAATTCAGATGAATGCAACACGTTTAAAAAATGTTGAGACGGGCAATTTAAGACTAATAACAATTTGACGAGTTAAAATAACAAGCCAATGTGAAACAGGAGATGTTAAACAGGTGAGACAATTGTGTCATAGTACTGTATACTGTATAAGGAGCCTCCAAAAAACAGCCTAGAGCAAGGCTCTTTTGAGACTTATCAATTTGCCAACAGATGCTTCACCAAACTAATCCAGCACTTTGAGAACAATGATTGATTCCCAAAGACAAATTGGAAGGATTTTGGGCATTTCACTCTCTACGGTGCACAATATAGTTAAAAGATTCAAGGAATCTGGTCAAATCTCAGTGCTTAAAGGGCAAGACGAAAACCACTTCAGATTGCGATTTGAAATTACAGTACATTTTCAAGAAAAATGAAATTCACAAGGTAAAACATCATATAATGTTTAGATGTAGTGTTTTCAATATAGAAAAGGGTGAATATAATTATCAAATCACTCCTTTTTGTTTTTATTAGCATTTTTCACACTGTCCCAACTTTAACGGAATTCTGGTTGTACTTTTATGCTGCGTTTATGTGCTTCAAAGTTCTGGCCAACATTGTGTGGACCAACAAAGCTGAAACATTCTTCTAAAAAACATTTTTATTTGTGTTCTGCAGAATAAACAATATTCTTGCACATCTTGGATGGCATTAGGTTGAGTAAATGGTGAGAGAATTTAAATTTTTAGTTGAACTATCCCTTATCACCCTGCAGCTATTGCCTGGTTGCCCACTAAAGCTAAGCAGGGTTGAGCCTGGCCAGTACCTGGATGGGAGACCTCCTGGTGAAAACCAAGGTTGCTGCTGGAAGAGGTATTAGGGAGGCCAGTAGGAGGTGCTCACCCTATGGTCTGTGTGGGTCCTAATGCCCCAGTATCGTGATGGAGACACTATACTGTAAAAAAGCACTGTCTTTCGGATGGGACGTTAAACTGAGGTCCTGACTCTCTGGGGTCATTAAAAATCCCCAGGGCACTTTCTTGTAAAGAGTAGGGGTTTAACCCCGGTGTCATGGCCTCCTAATAATCTCCATCCCTGAATTGGCTACATCACTCTACCATCTCCTCTCCACCAATAGCTGGTGTGTGGTGGGCGTTCTGGCGCACTATGGCTGCCGTCGCATCATCCAGGTGGATGCTGCACACTGGTGGTGGTTGAGGAGATTCCCCCTATACTATGTAAAGCGCTTTGAGTTTGAGAAAAGCGCTATATAAATGTAAGTTGTTGTTGTTTAAAAACTTCATAATTTAGTGCAATATTGCAGAAATAGTTAAAGTCATGTGTTTTAAAGAACTCCTCATTATCCCTGAGGAATTGCTCCGAGATTGCTGTTTCATAGCTCAGGAGACTTTAAGTTGCCAGCTATGTTTACAGTTTCTCAAATCACTTTGGCACATTTACTGAAACAAACTTACAACTGTCAAAACTAAGTACAATCCTCACATCACATGGTACATTCAGCACACCACTCATGACCTGCAAAAGGTGATTACTTAAAATAATTATCTTGTTTCAAACGTAAATTAATCCATCAAAACTGATCTTCTGCCGCCACCATGGGGCAGACGCTCAATCCTAGACTGAAAATACAGTACAGTAAAGTCAATGTGTTCTACATAAATTCTGAGATATGCATTGGCTAAGTTTACTGGAATACCAGTGTGAAGGAATATTGTAGTACAATATTTGATTACACACCTTTTTTCGCTCCTGAATGTCTGGACTAGTGACGACACCGTAGACCGGCCCAGATTATGTTGCACTTTACGACCAGCCTCTGTCATACTTAGGCTGTCATACTTATGGTTGATGACATGGTCTATAATTGTTGCATGTATCTCATTTGAGATTTCTTTGTGCCTTTGTCTTTCTCTGGCTCTCCCTCACCATACCACTCCACACTCTAATGCGTCTTCCTCTTGTACAAGCAGGCTCTTGCTCCTGTCTGTCTCCTGCCTGCTCTATATTCCACAGCTGTTATAGAAATGTTTGAGATTGACTTTGGTATCTTGTAAATCTGAGCACAGTTTGAGACATGTTCAGATCTCTTCTAAATTTCAGAGACAAATATGAGATTAATGGGAGTATATACTTTTTTTCAGGAGATGAATCTGAGAAGCAGGAGGCTTAAGCAAAAGTCTTAATTTAATCTTAATCCTGTCTAGGAGAAACTATTGAGACATTAAAGATATTTCATATGTAATTTGCTTTCCTACATGAATATCTGTCCTTATTGCTGTCTGTCTCTCAGCTTGATTCTTACTCTGACTCACTATCTCTTTTTCTAAAACCCTGTTTAGACAACTTGTATGAGCAGGTGTCCTTCCCCATTTCTTGCAACATTTGCAACACAGTTATGTAATACATGTGTGTGTTTCCGTGTACATACGCATCTGCACGCACGTGTGTTCTTGCATGTATCAGTTCTGCATGTCTCATACTGCAGCCATGCCTGCATCCTCTAATGTGTGTTCAGCGCTTAATCCTGATTGATTACCATTGATTAAACTGCCTGGGTATTAAAAAACCCTATTACATCACTCACCTCTGCAGCGCCTCTCCCTTGCACCAACCACCCCATTCATCCCAATCAGCTCCATTAGCTAAAGTGCTCCGACTGAGCAGAGATTTGGTGTGTGTGACTGTTTCAGGATAGACGCTGTCTGAGTGACAGATACAGCCTTGTCACGCAGCAGATTTAGACTGAGGACTGTCTTTGAAAATACAGAGCGATCAATCACCTGAAAAATACAGCGGGCTTCACGTTACTTAGAACAGTCCAGTGCTCTTATATATTGTGCATTCCGGATGAGATGAACCTCTCTTAAGTGGATAAAGTGGTTGGATTCAGTCTGTGTGAGTTCATCTATGGATGACAATAATTTGCATGACAAACATTTAAAAGGAATATACAAAATATTTAACAACAAGTGGATGATAAATGTGCTACTTTGTGACTGGGACTTAAAAAGTCTCTCAGTATTATGTAATAAGATGCTTTTATTATTGGACATATAGTGAAGCCATCATATTACTGCACTTCCCAACAATACTTTTTCACTACACACAAACTTAAAGGATTTAATCATGTGTTATGAGTATGTATATGTGACACATATGACAAGTCCTAAACAATCTGATGATTTACGCATAAATAACCCGCATATATTTTATCTACATTTTTCAGAGCAGACACAATTTAAGAAAATAAACAATTACTTAATAAGAAAGCATTTGTCATATTAGATATGATAAAGTATGGTCTGACGTTTTAGTGAGAAGCACTTTTAGTCAGTGTTTTGGCACATGATTTATAGGAGGGTCATAATATGATGATGTCAGACAGGGGTTGCATCAGGGTCATCCAGAAATGTGGGTGCCGCCCATCCTGCAGCTTGACTCAGAGTTGGGTTATTAGATTAAAGAGGCAGAGCCGAGCTGGACTGCACCACCAGTCGCCCATCTTCTGCTTGGTCCCCATGGTAACAACAGGAGAATGTAGACAGAGAGACAGATGCAATGAAAGGAACAAAAAAACAAAGAAACAAAGATGGACTTGATTGAATAAATGAGAATTGATTGATTGATTGATAATTAATTATACTTCATACTGTCCATGCAGCTTTTTGAGGAGAGATGTGCAATACTTTTCAAGGTGATCAGACTTGTGACTTTCAGACAGACTTATATTAAAGGAGGGACCTGAGTAGTGTAGTAACTTGGATATTACAGGCCCTAGTGCAAAGAACCTGTCAGGGCCCTTGGTCGTTTTCGTCGTTTTATTCCATTTGGTCGGCCTTCGCTGGCACCAGGGGAGCTGCCCTCCCTGTAGCTACGCCACTGGATCTGAGCCATATCTAGGGACCAGAATATTATAGAGACTTGGGGTTGGCATCTTTTGACTTTGCACTGTCAGAAATCAGAGCACCCTAGCAACTGCATAGCAACACCCTGGCAACACCCTAGTATTATGGCTCTGACTTTTGCATGGGCAAGCACCAATCACATTTTCTTCAGAAAATCCTGTTATGGTTTGCTGTTTATCCTTAAGATAATATTTGCATAAACTGACAGAAGTATAAATAGGTTTTGTATACTGATTCTGAATAACATCAATATGCATTTGCTATCGTAAAAAAAACTTTTTCAAAGTAGCACACAATGTAAAATATGTATAAAAACACACCATCTTGAAAAGTTATAGATCTATCTTACATACCACCAATACTAAAAATCTGAGGAATAGACTGGGAACCAATATCCTGCTTCACTGATCCTCTCCAGACAAATCAAATCTCCCTTTATTTTGAATAAATTACAAATTCAGTTATGTAATTCATAAAAATTACATTGGAGCCAAGGTAAATAACTTGCATTTTAGGATTAAATCATGCATGTGATTGAAGATTGTTTTGTTGTTCACATGGAAAAATGGTTGAGACTCAATCAATGAATAAACAGATTAAATCTGTAAAATATTACAGTGGAACTGCAAATGAAAAACATATGTGTGACATTCATGTTACCTCGCTTTATTGCTGCTTTTAATTTCTCTCTGTGTACCCAATTAAAATACAGTCAGACTTTATGACTGACTTGTGGTTCCATGCTATTGGATAGATACGTATGCTTTTGAAATATTGTTCAGTAACATCAAAGGTTCAAGTGTTTCCATTTAGAAAGTTCCCCTTTGATAGACCCTACTCTCCTAACATTTAATATGTAAAGAGTTCTTGGTCCATGTAAAGAATACAACATTTTCAACAATTCAAATGCTAAACAACACAAGTAGTCTTCACAAGTCTGTATAAGCGCTCAAACATATGTGACTCTTCGTTTGACATTGTACTTTATGTCACAGCCACATTAAAGCAGATGGTGCCTGCCTAAAGTCTCTTTTCAGAAAATAACACTTCCTCATTTCCATGTTAAACATCATATTTTTAATGCAATGACAAACTGTTATCCTTTTGATTATTGTTTAAAAGTCATGTTTACTTCATGCCAGAACCATATAAGCCAATGCACATAAAATACAGATGCTTTGTTTTTGTTTTCATTCTGAGGGACACAATATAATAGGGATCATAAGGACAATCTTATGGAACATTTCAAATTGGCTAGGATACGCTAACAAGACATTGTCTAATGAAAGTGAAAATCCTTGGAAACGTCAGTTAGGAGCAGGGATGAAAGAAAGACTCTCAGATTCATTTGATCTGTTCCAGTGGAAAACATATAAAGATTAACTCCCAGAATGACAACACTCTGGCTGTATTTTCCTGTAAGATGTAATCTCATTTGTAAAATGGGTTCCCAGCCCAGTCAAAGTAGGTCAGAGACATACACTATGGTCACAACTATTTATCTACAGTGTTCCGCTCTTTTGGCAATAAGCTGGCCTGATCAAAAGGGACATAGTTAATGTTTAAACTCTGGCTGTTGTACATGAATGTTAATGACTTTTGGGTGGGTTCTGTATTTGGACATCATGTAGCTGGAGAAACATCTTTACCAATTTGAAGTTTATCATTTGTTTATATTCAGAGATGACTAAAAGGAAGCCATTTGTAGGTTAAATTTCCTGAAAGTGTTCACGATGTAGTTCTGGGGTGCTAACAAAACATTACACTGATTGTTTGAGCATCCCGACCAGCAAGACATATCAACATTGGTTCAGCCAACAGCGTCAGGGGCGGGAGTCGCGATAAATATATTTTTTCCGACATATGGCAGATGAGGCATTTAAGAAACCCATTTGAAAATTATTATATTAGTAATTTAGTTTGGTGACACTTGTTTCAATTACACACATTTTCCAGTCTATTTACAACTTATTTAATTTCCCAAAATGTCTCATACTTCAGACTTATTATGAGAGTAATCTAACTCCCAAAAATGAAAGGACCAAATTAGTGTCACTCTCTCTCTCTATCTGACTGGTATGTTCAGTAAATAGGCCATGCACACATTAGTCTTCAAAGTGATTGCTTCAGGCTACCGAAATAGAGGAAGCCAGAGCTATTGCCATGGTTTCAGAAAACTGTAATTTCCTTTTGTACAGCAAACAGTTTGAGAGTGGTTAGAGAGGGCAAAGGAAATCAACCGCAAGATTATCTCAAATTAATAATGCATATGGGCTGCAGTGATACTGTAAACATCTAGATCAAAAATAATGTAATTCTGAATACGACTCACATGTTCATCATAGTGACGAGTCTGAGTGATGAGAAACATTGGACCTCCATGCCAGACAACCACTCAAGCACCATCAATGAACAGAATAACAGGATTATGTGATCTGTCTGTATGCTGTTGATGCATTTCTGTACATACAACCGTTTTGTACTTTTGTCAATTCATGCAAACGATAGCCCAGGGATAAAAAGGATACCTATCGTAATGCCATACTTGGAATGTGCCCCAAAATAATCAATTGCTTCTCATTTACTGACCATAAACATGATTGGTTAGAGTACCATATAAAGTAGATGTCTAAAATCGGTTTAATTCTCCATGTAAGTAGACTAATTGTCGGTTTGTAATTTGAATTTAGATTTGAGCGCATTACAAACCATCATCTACTCACATGCACAATCAAACATATTTTAAAGCAACTTTCACTGAACTTTCCATTACACTTGCAAGTGCACAAGTTTGTTGGCACACTTTGTGGAGTTTTAAGGAACAGTTCACCCAAAAATCTAAATTCTCTTATAATTTACTCAACCCTCATGCCATCCCAAATGTGTGATGTTCTTTCTTCTGCAGAACACATTTTTTTAATTATTTTTAGAAGAAAATTTCAGCTCTGTAGGTCCATACAATGCAAGTAAAAAGTGGTGGCAAGAATTTTGAAGCTCAATAAAGCACACAAAAGCAGCATAAAAGTAATCCATAATACTCCAATTGTTTCACTTCCATATTCTTCTTCTTTTGTTTTTTGGCGTTTCACATTCTTCTAGAATATCATCACCTACAGGGTAGGGAGAATAATTTATAGTAATAAAGGACATAAATATTGACCCACACTCATATCACTTCTGAAGCGATGGATTCAACCACTGGAGTAGTATGGATTACTTTTATGCTGCCTTTATGTGCTTTTTGGAGCTTACAATTTCACCATTCACTTGCTTTTTATGGAGCTGCAGAGCAGAAATATTCTTCAAAAAATCTTAATTTGTAATCTGCAGAAGAAAGAAAGTCACACATCTGGGATGGCATGAGGGTGAGTAAATGAGAATTTTCATTTTTGGTTGAACTATCCCTTTAATTGTCCAGATCTTTGACTACCACACCAGCCCCCTGATTATACCCACATAAGTTTATCACTTATTAGACCTAGTATGTGGTATATCTGAATGTAAAATGTTTTCTATGATATTGGGCCAGTGAAAAGTTACATAATTATACTGAAAAAACGAAAATGGTAAAATCTGCTTCCACTTATTTTCATCAGGAGAAATATCTACATAGCTGATATTTTATTGCATAAACAAATACTAATTAAAGATCCAGAGTTTTGTTTTCCCTGCAAGTCCCTCTCTCACATCCTTTAGGGCCCACAAATTGCGAAAGAATGGCTTGAGATTGCCTGCTTTTCCTTTTCTCTTCCAAACATTAGGACCCCTCCCAATTTCCCGTAACCTCTTGTCCACACATATGTTGTCTGGTGGGTTCTGCATAACCTCTGGTGCAGTTATGAATCATGACTCAAGTTCTCTGGAGGTTCTCTCTGCCCTGATCCACACATGATCCATGGCTGTGGAATGTATTGTATCAATGCATAACCCTCAAACTGCTGACGGAGCAGCCATTCATAAAATGACAAAAATATGAATATGTACGAACAAATGTGTAGTCAGCCAGTCATTATTGCCAAATAAACCCAGAATGGGTGATCAGGTCCTTGAGGTGAAGTGGAAAGTACTTTATCCTGCATGATACTTACCAAATAAATAAATGAACATGAAAATAATTCTGAATGAGAATATAGGCATATGGTACTAGTCACATGAAACTAGCACAGCAATGTAGGAAATCAGTTGCCTGGGACAACAGTCAGTGATACAGTTTAGCAATCATTATGCCAATATATTTGACCACAGAGCACCAAGATTGACCAATCAGAATGAAGTATTTCAGAGAGCTGCGTAATTTAAGTCATATAAATGTAAAATTGCAAATGCACCTCTTTTTCTTATGATTCTATAAAATAGTAAAAATTTTACTTCCCTTACTTAGTGTATAATGTAAACTAGCAACTGCCAAAATAACAAAATCACTAGTTATTGTTCCTACAGTAAAATCAAAATAATTTAATATTGGATCTCTTTTAAAACATTGTTAAACTTTAGTTACTGTGTTAAAATGTTATTTTGATGGAAACTTTGCAAGGGTCTGAATCTGAAAGAGAGATATGTTTGCTTGTTGCATGTGCCTCTTTGCTTTTCATCTATGTCCCATCGCTGCATGTGCCTTTTACAGGAAATGAATGTATGACACATCTGTGTTTAACTGTCATAGCGCCAGTCACCGGAATTCCGGTGTTTTACACAACACACGTCCTAAAGTACACGAGCACATCAATCGACGAGGGGGAACAAAAAACGGGGTGTCCGGCGAAAGAGGGGGGTAGTGTGGCATTTGGGGTCCACAGAGCTGTCCTTCCTAAACCGATTATTTTAAATAACCCACTTGCAGAAACCAGTTAAATCCGGTTATGACAGACTGCAGTATTTAAGTGTTTCATTTCAAAGCATATATATATATATGTACTTTATTATTGTTATTATTTTGTAGAATATGTTATGAAATTTAAAGGAATATTGTACAATCGTGGCGCTGCACCCACACCACACGCCACAGCGTCACAAACGCAGATGTCTCAAAACGACTTTTTAAAGAGCTTGAGTACCTTTTAACCTGACGTGGCGTCTACAAACGCTGAAACGGAAAAAAAAAGTGAAACGCGGTCAAATAAGTCTGACTAGCCTAGCCTAGCCTAGCCTAGGGAAACAATTGAAAAACAGCGCGGACTGACGCCAATGTGTTCGGTGGGAACGTCCCCTTAGTCCCGCCCACTGAAACCGTGCCACGCCCAGTCAGCTCTCGGGGTCTCCCCTGCTTTTGAATTATCATGAGGGGAAAATGGGCGGAGCATGACATGTGACTTAGGCGTTGGGTCATATTGTTCGCCCGCCCCCCCACTCCAAGTATTAATTTACATTTCTAAGGGTCCTGTCTACAACTGAACTGTTTCCAAGAGAGAAAAAGATTTAACAGACGCACCTTGATAACAAGAGAGGTTATCTGAAAATGAACTGATGCTTTTTTCTCCTACTGAGGTCCATCTGAAGAACAACTTGCCACAGAGAAGTAGCGTTCAAGACTGATTTTGAGGTATGTGTGTGTTTGAATGTGTCTGTGTGTGTGTTTTGAAGAGCTTTGCACCGAAACGCGTTTATTTATTGTAGTCTAAATGAGACGGGCGTTATTGGAAACAATGTTTATGAACACCGTTATTTGCTGCATTTCTCATATAATGCATGTAATAAGCAAAGGCTTAAACAATGACCAACAGAACAATAAAGCGCTCAAATCACACGCAGAACAATAGCCATGTTTCACATTACATATATGTTCATAACTCAAATGATTTGTATTAGAATTGTTGTTTTCAGGGTAAATACTTGCATGGTAAACATAATATTATTTGCATCACATTCTGAACAAAAGGGGAAATTTCAGAAATAAATGCAACTCATGTTATATTATTAGAATGATGCATTTTAAGTCAAAAGTAAAGAATGAGTAGTTGTTAGGGACAGCAGGAATTCAAAGCACATGGGACGTGTCATGTCATGTCTTCTCATGTCTTCCTCTGCATAACAGTGTCTCATTCACTATTTACAGTCAAAGCTTTGTGTTTCAGCTGCTTATACCTTAGATCTTCCCCTTTACTGTGCAAACTTCATAATATTTGTGCACACCCCAAAATAAGGGTGTCCAGTGTTATCTCAATTTACTTTTACAGCTGAAACCATGTAGAGCAAACATAATCAATGCCAGTAGTGTCTTGGAGATCAGCTTGTCATATGTAGATGTTGCAGGCAGTATATGCTTTTAATGTTCAGGATGAGCATACTAAAATGGGTTGCCTGTATTGGAGGGGATGTTGGGGGATAGGGAGCGGTTGGTCCTGACCACATGTGTTTGCAATTTGGAGGCTTTTCCGTCAAACGCCTTACATCTGTTTTTTGATCTTTGAACCAGTTCCCCAAAGCCTTCCCATTTCTGTGTTTGTATCTCTTTCTCTATCATTTTCTCTCTCTCTCTCTACTCTCTCTCACACTCTCTCTCTCTCTCATTCACTCACACACACACACTATCTTGATCTGTGTGTGGTTTTCCGCTCTGTATAACCATAAATATGACACAGAGAAAGTGAGATAGAAAGACACTGTCATGAGAAACAGATAGATAAATATCTATAACTTTATCATTTATAAAATCCTTTTTTTGTTGTTGCAATTATCTCCCCTGCCCAGTAGGTGGCGATATGCACAAAGAATTGATTCACTAATAACACAAGAAGAAGAAAGTGAAAGTGGAGATTTATTGATAAAACTATTATTTAAATATTGATCTGGTTCTCTTCTGAAGACAGATTGAACCAGTGTCTTTTGAATTCCTTTATGTGCTTTCTGAGCTTCAAAGTTTTGGTGCCCATTCACTTTCATTCTAGTATAAACTAACAGAGCTGAGATATTCTTCTAAAAATCTTAGTGTTCAGCAGAAGAAGAAGAAAACATATCTGGGATGGCATGAGTGTGAGTAAATGATGCAAGATTTTTCAATTTTGGAAAAATTATTCCTATAAGTAGATGTTAGACAGATTGTTAGCCTTAATCATCATTAACTTTCACTGCATGTTTTTTTCCCCCTCCATATTTTGAAAGGGAATGGTGACTGAGACTGTCAGTCCCTAACATTCTGTCTAACATCTTTTGAGGTCCAGAGAATACAGAAAGTTTCATGGGTTGGAAGAACATGAGGGTGGGGAAATGATGATATAATATTAATTAAAGGCTGAACTATCACTTTAAGGATGCTTCTCAGATTTGGATGAATCTGTCAATTAGAAGAAATGTTTGGAAATTATTTTCTAGTAAATATTAGTGAAAAATGTGAACAATGTCACACAGTCCCATTATATATAATGTTTAATTATACACTGAATTATACACTTCTGTTGTTATTTCACAACGTTTTACATCCTGAGTGAATTTAGTTCAGTGACGGTCCAGCATTGTCAGTGTGGAAAGTATTTAGATCATTAGTTCTGTACACTGAGGGTAAATTGCACCTTTTCTCTGTGTTTGGAAGTTTGTTGTCCATAAGACAAAACCGCCCGCATCTGTCAAACACTGTTCACATGCCAACCGTGCATGTGCAGAAATGCTCACAATCGTGATAGGCACTTAACCTGGATGTTTACAAGGATTTATACAGTAGGCACTGATATGATGCAGCGCTGATATAAAAATGCAAACTTAGAAACTGAGGTCATAAGAGCCCACAGATACATATAGAAAATGAATGAGTATCACCATTACACAGACAAGCCCACATTATCACAATCTCTAAAACTTACCTCACTGTGTATTCTTAAATTGGAGCTGCAGTTTTAATCTTGAAATATAATCTTGTCTTGGTGTAAAAGGAAGGCATTGTGTGGAGTGAAGAAATGTTTGTTTTGCACGCTTGCTGCTGTAGTGTTGAACGTGACTCGAGTGACAGCGTGCAGCTGTGAAGTTCCACTGTCTCAAACGTTAAAAATCTCAATAATTTACACATTTATTAACTCTTAGTAAATTAAAACCAGTAATGTAGGGACAGGAATGCTACCCATTGTAATGAAGTAAACTGTTTTCATCAGAAATGTACTTGAGTAAGAGTGAATAGGACCCACTCACTATAAGACTCTCATAAAAGTAAATTCTTTCCAAAAAAGTTACTCAAGTAAATGTAACGGAGTAAATGTAGCACATTACAACCCACCTCTGCTTATGCCTAATGTTAGCTATCCTAGCTAACGTGATTTTTGTGTGGGTCTTACCTTTAAATGCTTCTTTAAATGATGTATTGGCTCCTTGAAAAATCACCACATCTTCACAATTGGAAGGTAGCCTCTAAATTGCACTGATCTGTAATGTTGTTTTCCTTTTCTCAATTGAAGAGACAAGAATGTCGGAATGTCCACAAAAATTATTATATTTCTCCAGTGACCATTGCGATGAAATAGCCCTCAGTGGTTTGACCTCATTTGCATGGAGAGTGCAGTGTTGATGTGAGACAGGTGTTATTTGCGCATGCGACAGTAAGTGGCACCAGATTCTCTCTCGTGACTCATGTGAACCAGAAGAGATCATGAGCGCACATCTGATCATATCTGTCTTCTGAACTAAAGCAAGCAGCGGTTTTTAGCATTTTATGTCAGGAGGATATATATATATATATATTTTATATAAAAAAAAATTTAATCCTGCTAGGAATCCCAATTTTTACCAAATGTAACTTTTTGTGTAACTAACAGATTCAAAATTACACAATTTTTTTATCCTTTTTACGTAGTGCTGTTACAAGTATTCCGTTATTCCCAAGCCTGACTACACTGTAAAAAATGTCCGTAATTTTAGCGGTAAAAGACTGTGAAAATGCTACAGTAAAAACATTTTATTGGTAAAAGGGCAGTTACCTTAAAATATACAGTAAAACAATATAATGTTACAAGACAATGTCGTAAAATTACATACAAAAAACACATTTCATTATATTTTATGAGAAAAGTTTTTATATCAGTTACGTACATTGGGGTGTTCTGTGTTATATTTGATGTAGTTTAGTTCATGTTTACTGCATAATTAATTTTCCATGATGGTGTTTATTGTTTGTGTGAGTGACACTGAGCTCCGTCTCTACATGTTTATTGGTCAATGCTTTTGAAAGAGACACTATTGATTAACTTCATGTCATCATGTGCCCTTCTGTAGTTACTACGGTTAGTGACAATACATTATAAAGTGAAAAGCAGATTTTTACAGTTTCAGAAGGTATTAAGATTATATCATTTAATAATATAAACGGTAATGCACCGTAAAATATACAGGCAACAAAATGACATCCCGTAAAGCCTGAAGCGTGGTTACCATATTTTTTACAGTGTTAATTTCTGCCAACCTCAGCTTCCAGTTTTTTACTGTAAATTTAACAGGATTTTGTTAAATTATTCAGTTTGCATTCATATTGAGAAGAAGGGGTCTAGGATTGATTTTTGTGGTTGATAGTACACACATATGTTCTAAGATTCTTAAACTATGAAACTGATTATCAGAGGTTCCATTCATTATTTTTTCAAACATAAATGCATACGGTTGTTTTTGTTCAGGCATGAACAAAAGAGTTTTGCAGCAAACCAGTTATTATTGTCTCAAGCTTCTTTGACTTAATGTTAGGAGAGAGATGGAAGACAATGGAGAAGTAATATGTGTGTGATACAAGAAGTTGTTTTACATGTGAAACAGCTCAATATTTTGTGCAGTTTAAGTAGGAGAAATTTTCAGTGGGGCAATAAATCTAGGTTAAAAGGGTTTTAATTTCACATTTCAATTAAAATAGGAGTTGGAAATATAGAAGTAGGAAATGTAATGGTTTTCTTAATAATTTATGTTATTGTGTGATTTACAGTATAATGAAGTTGTGGGTGCAATCTGTAGTATTTGTTGTTTGTGCATGTACTTGCGCATTTAGGTGAATGTTTGTGTGAATTCTAGTTCTGTGGAGCAATCCAGACCAGAACAGCTGTCTATAAATCCTTTAGTCAGATCTGTCCAATAGCTGCCTGGCTTTCTGTTGCTGACATTGATTTTCTTCCCCTTTTATCAAACAAAGAAACAAAACAATCAGATATCTCTTCTTCTGTCTCGCCCCATGCGGTCAAAAAGAAAGCTCACAGGGCAGAGAGGAGGCTGTACTAATGGAAATTGTGTTTGATTCATGACCATAGCATAAATCGCTGATCTCAATTAGGATGTTCCAGTCTCTGATGAAACATTGTGTTCTGCTGAATGTTTCTTAGTGTTTTAATAGCAGCTCAAAGCATAGTGATGTGCCATCGTACATGTGTCTAGAGTTAAGCATTTTCTAAAGAAAATATGAGTGGTGCTTGCTAAGACATCTTGGTTAATTACATGGCATTACTATGCATTGCAAAAGTTTTTCTCTGTTTTTTTAATATGTTGAAATATGGTTGTTACAGTGTTCTGGGTGGTTGCTACTGCTAGGGCATTACTAGGTTGTTTGTTACTGGTCAAATAACCCTCTATAATAAGCTGGTTCATAGATATGGCTCGGGTCCTTATTTTAAAGCATGTTTTTGAATGTATTTAAACTATGAAAGTGTTTATCAGAGGTTCCATTCATTATTTTTTCAAACATAAATGCATACTGTTGAACAAAATAGTTTTTTTTTTTGTTTAGTTTTTGTTTTTTGTCCAGCAGGCAAAAATGGGAAGTCCAACCTATCTTCAACAACCAGAGCAGGAAGTTTAATATCTTAGTGCAAATTTGTTCAAATCTCTAAACCACTTATCTAAGCATCACTAACTAAACCTGCTCTCTGTCTAGAAGCACAGATGCATTGTGGGCACCTGGAGTTTTTGCACAGGTTCTCATTCAGTTTAAATTCATCTGTCTGTGCTGACGGATAGTGCTGGGTCAGCAGTCTCTTCGATGGCTTATCCACATTATCATATGGCAGCAGTTTGGCTCTTTGTGTTGTCACCCCACTGAGGGGAGTGTGTGTGGATGTGCTTGTGTTATGGGTGTGTATTTAGAGTTTCCTCTTGATGCACCTAGTGCATGTTTAACCAGTCCTGCATGACCTGCTCTTAGCTGGATTTGAAATGCATGGGAGGCGGGTGTGCTAACGAGGAGGCTAAAGGCTACAGTCTCTAGTGTCAGTTGCTAGTGCACCTCTTGAGGCCTTGGGAGTGAGGTTTACACATACCGTTCTGCTATCACGTACCAGCCCTTTAATGTAATGTGTGACACAGCAGGTGCTGGTCACAGCTGAGAAGAATCAATGGGCCCTCTGTTCTGCTGTCTTTGTTCAATAGCACACAGTTGCTGGATCCCTCATATACATACTCGCACACCTGACCCATAATGGACAGTTGCTGTATCCCCTGATCTAGTGCCCATTTGGACCTGGGGTTTAACAGTGTCTTCAGCATGGAGATGCAATTTTAGGTTCAGCATAAACTCCATACCTCTAGAACTAGTTTGACAGTGACATTATAACATTGACAAATGTCCAACAAAAACAGCCACACCACCAACACACTTCAATCCCCCCGCTAATACAAAAACACACATGGTATTCTGCCATAAGTCAGTATTAGAGGTCGACCAGTAGTGGATTTTGCCGATAACGTAGTTGGTGGAAAAGATTATCAGCGATCGCTTGCAATAATTGTCTGGTATTCCAGTATTATATAAAAACAAACATTATACAAAAATTAAGTATTTTCTACTTTCCTTTTGAAACTCAAAAGATGCATTGAAGTGAGGTTAAAAATATGGACTGATATTGTCAATGATGACCGATTTGGATTTAATGATGACAGCAATTCCCCAGGAGGTGTCCGATATTGTTTAAAATTCACCTCTAGAGGCCTATGTTCTACTGTAGAACCCTCGACCATTGGCCACAGAGGAGCACGGAGGAATAAAGAAAATGGCAACTATCGCCATTGATTTTTACTGCTTAACGATTGTTCCAAAAAGCAATTATTGTCACTGATTAATTGGTAAAACCGATATATCGGTCGACTTCTAGTCAGTATGTTTATATGCACTTTAATAGTTCAGTTTCAGTCAGACTTTAATAATATTTGACACTTTAAAATTCCATGTAAATGCTTTATTCCATCTAGATACCAGTCCATCTGACTTAATGCGATTGTAGCTCCTCTTCGTCCAGCATGTTTACACATTTAAGCTGAAGTATGTAACTTTTTCTGTGTAAAATACTTTCTCCTATACCAGTTTAATATGCAGAGACAACTATAAGTAAGCCATTCATTCATTGGTTAATTTTCTCAAAAACTTTATGCACTGTCTTTCTGCGGCGCTTTGAACATTTCTCTGTTTGTTTTGATCCACACGCTTAGACCCGCCCCAACAACGTTACTCAACCAATGGCGTGATTTGGGGGCGGGACTATCTCTTTGTTTGACAAACAACAGATGGGGACATATTCAGCAAACTGTTCTGAAAATAACGTTTATTTTTGCAATTCCGTGTGGTGGCGCTAGTGGCGCAGACATTATGTACTTCAGCTTTAGTTGATGCTCAACATGTATTTAACACTTCCTCATCTGATGTCCTGTCTTCAAATATTCGATTACATCATATATACTTGGACATACAGATGAAGACTGTAGGTCGACTATGCAAAAACACGCTATAGCTTGATTATAGCTGCCCATATAAATGTACTGACTGCCAGTCTTGGCTTCTCAGGTATGTGGATGCAAATGAGAAAGTCTTGGTTAGGTAAGCTATGCTTCAAAAATTGGATAAAGCATATATTAAAAGAATAGTTCACCCAAAATGGAAAATCCTGTCATCATTTACCCACCCTCATGCCATCCCAGATGTGTAAAGACTGTCTTTCTTCAGCAGAACACAAACAAAGATGTTTAAAATAATATTTCAGTTCTGTAGGTCCATATAATGCAAGTGAATTGTGATCAGACCTATTGAAGCTAGAAAAATTACATAGAAGTAATACATATGACTACAGTGGTTAAATCCATATCTACTGAAGCAATATAATAGGTGTGGGTGAGAAACCGATCAATAAGCACCTTTATAGACCTTTTTTTACTCTAAATCTTCACTTTGACTTTTACATCCGAAAGTCACATGTGGTGCCTGTCATCTGAAAGTGAAAGTGGAGATTTAGAGTAAAAAAGGACTTAAATATGATTGCAAAACTACATTGCTTCTGAAGATATGGATTTAAACATCAGCGTCATATGGATTACTTCTATATTCCCTTTATGTGATTTCTGGATCTACAAAGGTCTGATCACCATTCACTTGCATTATATGAACCTACAGAACAGAGATATTTTTCTGAATATCTGTTTGTGGTCTGCTGAAGACAGAAAGTCAGACACATCTGGGATGGCATGAGGGTGAGTAAATGATGAGCGAATTTTCATATTTTGGTAAACTATCCCTTTAAATAGTTGGGGAAGAGGCAAGAGGAAATTGTGAAGTAGAAATAGCCTGAAATGGTTATTATAGATTTATTTTCTTGATAACATTTTTTTTTCAAGTATTATCACTATATTCCAAAGCCTTGTCTGCTTAGTTGGCTGTGGATGCACAGCACCATTGAAAAGCCACTTTAGATCTATTCAAAGTTTAGGTTGTTTGGTTTTTCTTGTTAAAGGTGATGTCATATTGTGTGTGTGTGTGTGTGTGTGTGTGTGTGTGTGTGTGTGTGTGTGTGTGTGTGTGTGTGTGTGTGTGTGTGTGTGTGTGTGTGTGTGTGTGTGTGTGTGTGTGTGTGTGTGTGTGTGTGTGTGTGTGTGTGTGTGTGTGTGTGTGTGTGTGTGTTTAAAAGCCTTTGCAGGTTCATCACATTCTTGTGTGACAACATGGTGTTGATCTCTTTCTGAATAATCTCCAATCAGACACCATCTCTGTTCCACCACCTCTCCAACACACACTCACTCACATGCAACGTATGTTTGCTTATAGCAACACAATACACAGAGAACACCGTTCTGTCTCATTTTACCTCACAGTCTCACTTATGTTATGACTGTCATAAAACCGTTTTTTAATCATTCCAGTTTTTGGTCGCAGTTGAAATAGAACAGAATTCAAGTAAATACTTGCTAAATTAACAGAACAGTGTGAAAGGTGAATCTAAATTACATCATCTGCAAATGTATGCATCACAACTTCCTCAGTGACGATCAACCTTTTGTTTTCCCTTTATTGGTGAATTCATAGTGCTGTTGTTAGAAAATGCTGTCCTATAATGTAATTGTCAATATTTATTATTTAGGGATGCAATGGCCGGTACTGATGGCCAATAATAATTTAAGGCTGTTTTTATAAATCTATGTTGTATTGCCTTATGAAAAAAATAAATAAAATACAGCTTACACATAGTGATTTCAGGCTTTGAAACATTGAAAAATAATATTTCGGAGAAAATAGAGATAACTGTTTGGTACTTTTGAAACCTGGCATAGAAAAAAGGTCAAATTTTTCTGCCACCAATATCTGCCTAACCAGATCAATACCGATCGTTTAAAAAGCTAATTTAATTCTATTGATACTGATATATTGTGCATTGCTAATAATATGTGTGTGTACCTGTTAGCATTTACAGTATATTTAAACTACACTCCTATAGATACTGTAAATTAACATCAGCATATTCTGCAAGGTGATACAAGCGGGAAACATTCACTTATGACTGCACGCCAGCACACATAAACATGTGCTTCCTTTTCTCAGTGTGCAAAAGTGACCTAACATGTCATCACATGATTTAAATCTCTTGTGGCTTACTCGAGGTCAGGCTTTAAAAAGTCAGAGGTCTTTATACAGCAGGAATTTATACGACAGGAAATTAGAATTATTCAACACCTTGCATCCTAAATGTCCTTACAACAGTAAAACAAGCAAACACAACGTAATTCTCTTTGTTGATTCACCATTTGTCAAGAACATTGCATTAATGTAGCTATGGGAATGTTGCAGATTTAATCTTGTACAGTATTTGACATCCACAGCCACCAGAGAGCAACACAAGGGAAAGTCAGTAATTCAGTTATTGTATTTTATCAGTTCCAGAGAGTGCAAGTCTGTCAGTCCAGATGCACTGTTCTCTGTTTGACCTGATTCAAGTGTTTATTGGAGTATATCAGTTCTCCTTTCCACTGGAGCAGACACTGGAACACAATCCCCAATGCAATGCCCAGGCATCTCCACATTATCACAGATGCATGAGTGAGTGCTCTGTTGGTGTTTGCCTGTGTGAGCAAATGGGCTAAATCAGTTTTTATTGTTATATGTAGAATGACTCTAATAATAATGGGCTGTACTTTGGACAAAAGTACGCTTTTAATGCTAGAATATTGAAGTGTCTGACCTCTGACCCTCAAAGAGAAACCCATAAGTGTTTGTTTATCTCTCTCTCTCTCTCTCTCTACTGGGAAAGACCCCTGCCCCAACTAGAGGAAATTGATTAGATTTAGCTGAGAACATATATATATATATATATATATATATATATATATATATATATATATATATATATATATATATATATATATATATATATATATATATATGGTATGCAGGATGCGGCAGCAAAAATAACAGTGATTCCAGTGAAAGTCTTCAGTAGAAAAGAAGCCAATTCTCTTTACACATTTTATCTGGACTTGTAAATGGTTTCAGATCTCTCTCTCTCTCTCTCTCTCTCTCTCTCTCTCTCTCTGTGTATATCTCTGTTATTTATTTATTTCATTTTTGTTTCATTAGTATATCAACCCACTTTTAATCACAGAGTCATTTTTGGATCCCAATTTGTTTTTATTGTAATTTCTAATAATAATTTTACTATACATTGTTGATGAAGTTCAGCTGTAATTTCTTAAGGTTTTTATTTTGAAAGTCCGGCACTGAGCGCTCTCTGAAGTCTGTGTATGAGTGTTTGTTTGTAGGCTAATTCACAGAAGTGTAATACACTTCTCGTTCAACATCTGGAAAAATGCTCGTCCTGTGCCATTCTCAATGTTATAGGTGGACCGAACAATTGATCATCTACATTTGAGATGGCGTATGTGTGGAGCGACCGCATATTGCACTGAGCAGCACATCACGAGCCTCTGTGGGTGTTTGTGTGTGTGTGTCGGCAGAGCGGTGTTCGTTCTGTAAAGCGTGGTGCCAGAGACTTCTTAGCTCTGCATGCATGTACATTATAATAAGGTTTGAGTTGTGATTGCTGTTAGGAAAGAGTGTGAAGATTTTTTATGGACTTTGCTGTATATTATATGCAGCAGAAATTGATACATTATGAAGAATAGGTGAAAGTGACTGCTATACTGTGCCAATTAAAAGATTTTTGAATTGGGGTGGGGCTAATATACCATCCTGCTGTGTTAACCTGTGCCCATTAAGGGTCAGATGGTGCAAAAGACTTCCAGCTGCTCCCTTCCTCCCTGCATGTCTCAATGCCTAATGAGAGCTTCAGAACAGGGGAACAAAGAAGTGGCATCCTTTCTACCTCCTCCTCGTGTGTGTGCTTGAGTGGGCACATACTGTATGTGTCCCAGTGCTTGAATCTCACAAATAGCTAATTTTATAATACGTGACCACCACGACTAGGGATTTTTCTGGGTTTGTGTCTGTTTCCTGTTATTGCAGCCCGATTTCTTTGCCCAAGGTCTCTGTCTGTGTGGGCTTGTGTATTGGAGATGACTGGGAAAGGAAACTGAGGGTGATTGATTGGGCTGTGCACACCCTCTTGTCTGTCCTTTTATATAAGCTGTAAAATGACAAAATTAAAATGTATTGGGCTGTATGCGAGCAATAGCTAATTATAGCACTTAGTGTAGAAACGTGTATTGAAATCACTGGTCTTGTTATTGCTGTCATGTTTCAAGCCTGTTATGTTTGGATGTCATCTTTTGAAAGCATTAATGTAGCAGTATGTCTTTATAGACCCCCCATAACCATGAAACAACTACATAAACATGAACCCTAATATAATTTAGGACATCTGGGTAGCACCCTCCATATGAGCATTCTCTGGCTGGTGATGAAAGGGAGGGGTTTATTTTAAATGAAATCAATATTAATCATATTTACTTTATAGAGGGGTTCACCGATTGATCGGACACTGATCGGAATCGGCCGACATTCGTCTTAAATCTGTGAACGGCCGATCGTGCCTAGATTTAGGGCCGATTTTTCTTTTGTTGTAGGGAATCACACATACACTGCTACTCTTAAGATTGAGCGCTTGCTCAGCCCTTGATGCATGACAGTGTGGCCTTTTGAGAGTTGTTGGCAATTCTAAGCATTCATGAATTTAAACTTTAAGACATAATGTAATTAACGTGAATATGTCTGTTTGGTTTTAAGAATTACACGTGTATGAATATTAAGTTTCCCATTTTCAAGAGTCTTTATGGTAGTTATTCTTACTCGCTGCACAATGAGCAGGAAGAGGATAAGCTGAGAGGATAAGAGAGACTGCTACCGGGAATAAAAATAAATTAAACAAAAAATAAACATGCAAATACATGATATCTGACGCGAGTCGTGACAATCAGACGTTGTGTTGAGTGATAGAGACTGTTTGAGCAATTGTGATCACTTTCAGCTTCACTCTCTTGAACATGAGTACTCTTGGTGTCAAACACGCAGCTCTGCAGGTGCTCTCAATATCTCATCAGTAATTCATCCCAGCGCTATTCTTTGAGGATCCCAATTTAAATCAGATTAATATTAGTCACAATACCACTAATCACAGATTTAATTGTTTAAACTTCAATAACGACACCGTGTCTTCACACATTTGCTTAATTCATGATTTGTGTTACAAAAAGACACCAAAAGACAGTATACAAATTGTAGATATTAATGATTATTTTTAAATCTTGTAATGGAAATATTCTTATTTTTGCACGCATCTCTGCTGTGTGTGATGCTCTCATGGTTTTTACTGGTTGCAAGTATGCCACAATGACCCTTAATATTGACAACAGAACTATTAATAACTGTTTTCAATACAAATAAATGTTAGCAATTCACAATTAATGTAATTTTCATGTAATTTTTAACACTTAATAAAAAGGTTTCATTTCTTTAACATTAGTTAATGCATTAGGTATCATGAACAAACAATGACAATATATTTTTACAGCATTTATTAATCAATGTTTGTTCAAAATTGTTCATTGTTAGTTCATAGTGCATTAATGTTACTTATTCAACTTTTGATATTAAAAATGTATTAGTACATGTTGTAACTAACATTAAGTTCATTAGTTTATGTTAACTACAGTAATGTAGTTAAATAATGTTAACAAATGGAACCTTTTTGTAAAGTGTTACTGTAATTTTACTCTGTGGGGCATAAACGTAACTGCAGCATATAACTTGCAAAAGTGTAGCAAAGGGCACTTTAAAAAAATCAGCCGATCTTATTGTTAAAAAAATAGGACATCATATCGGCCTCAAATTTCCTTATCGGTGCACCACTAGTGCTTAATATGCAGTTGTTGCCTCTAATTTCAACTAGCTACAGATATTTTTTAATTTAAGGCCAGTTTGGCCTGTAAAAGAGCAAATAAACATCTTTTTGATGAACTCTTTCATTCTTTCTTGTCTGTTGCTTAAAGAAAAAAATCTGCAATCTGTATCAGAATCGGCTCATTTGTTTGTAAAATAAATTGGAAATCAGAATCAGCCATGAAAAATCATGACCGGTGCATCCCTAACTTTATTATTATTATATGTTCCTGGTCTTATTGTAAATAATCCATCAGTGCCCATTATTCCAAAGAAAAAAACTTCCTCATAATCTTTCATCAAAATGTTTTAACTTGCTCTACCTCAGAAGTGACTTTTGTATTTGGCTGACATCAACTAGATCTCTTATTTTCCAGCCCCTCCCCTCCAACCACCTGTCATATAGAGACCACTTTTCATAATTCCAACAATTCCTGATGGAGTTCCTAGTATTCCAGGTTCCACTCTTGAAATAGCCTGATTCACCCAGAAATGTGTCACATTGTGGATGTAAAATGGGTTGTAAATTCTATGCAGCAACTCTGACTTTTTATTCTGTAAGTGTGTGTAGGCATGTGAGTTTGCACATGCTGATATGTGTGTGTCTGTAAGAGGGAGCTAATAAGGGCCAATTCATTATAAGCTAATGGAATTATGTTTGTTCCACCTTTCCAGTGAAGTCTGCTTTAATGACTTAATAGCAGTTGCTGGAATGCCAGGAAATGTGGTCCAGGAATCAGACAAAAACAATCACACTAGAGTGAAAGCTCTCTATAAAAATGCAAAAGCAAAGTTAGATGAGAAAGTAATGTTTTAATTTACACCTATTTATTTATTAATTTATTTGTGCTACATATACCCAAATTGTCTACTTTTAAAGAACCACCCTATAAAAATCACATGAAAATCTCACTTGACTTGATCTAGCCGTCTTACCTAAAGAGTTTTCAAAAATCATTTACTTTCCATTATGCCATTCCAAACCCGTATGACTTTCTTTCTTCTTAGGAACACAAAGGGGGATCTTAGCAGAATTTCTAGGCTGCTATTTTAATGAAAGTTAATGGGTATGGGGACTGTCAATCTGCAAACATGTTTCCCAGACTCTCACCCTGTCTGCCATTTTTCAGCTACTGTCTTGCTCAAACTGACATGATTTGTTGAGACGCTCAAAGAAAGAGCAATGTTTTGATGGCGCCACTCCACAGTGTTTGCACTTTTCAGGTAAGTTAAACACCGCTTACCTCTAGTCGTTTTGAAATTTTACGTTTTTAAGCTGAGTATGCACAGTAGCACATCAGCTCCTATCGCATTAAATGAATATTCCAGATTCAACACGTTAAGGTCAATGGACCGCGTTTGTGGCATAATGTTGATTACCACAAAAACTGTTTCGACCTGTCCCTCCAGTAAAAAAAATAAAAAGTAAAAATCGAGGTTACAGTGAGGCACTTACAATGGAAGTGACTGTGGCCAACTTTTGGAGTGTTTAAAGACAGAAATGTGATGCTTATAATTATAAAAGCTGTGAAGTTATTTAAATCTTTTAAAGTTGTTCTTTTAGGGTGTAGGGTTTGCAGCATTACTACATCACGGCAACAATATTATAAAATTGGATATCATTTTACATAGAATAAATTAGTGAGCAATTTTATCACACTAAAGTCATGTTAACACGCATATTGTTTAAAGGTATAGTTCACCCAAAAATGAACTCTGAAGGTCCATAAATGACAAAGGCAGCATAAAATGAATCCATAAGACTCCAGTGGTTAAATCCATGTCTTCTGAAGTGATATGATAAATCTGGGTGAGAAACGGATCAATATTTAAGTTCTTTTTTTTTTACTTATCAATCAATCTCCACCTTTGTCCAGCCCAAACCAGTATGTGGCTGAAAGTGAAAGTGTAGATTTACAGTGAAGAACGGACTTAAATATTGATCTGTTTCTCACCTGTACTTATCGTATCGTATCAATTTAGAAGACATGAATTTAATCACTTGTGTCATATAGATTACATTTATGCTGCTTTTATGTACCTTTTGGAGCTTCAAAGTTCTGGCCACCATTCAGTTTCATTATTAGGACCAACAGAGCTGAAATATTCTTCTAAAATGTTTTGATTGTGTTCAGCAGAAGAAAGAATGTCACACACATCTGGGATGGCATGAGGGTGAGTAAATGATCAGAGAATTGACTTTTTTGAGTGAACTATCCCTTTAAGTCTTGTGGCTATACTTTTGTAACTGAGTAGTTTAACGTTAAAACATCGGTCCCATTCAATTCCAATGTAAGTTCCTCACTGTAACACAGATTTGTGCTTCTTTTAAAGGATTTTAAATTATTTTTGTTGTAATCAACATTATGCCACAAATGCCATTGATTGAGCTAAACCTGTATTGAACCCAGAATATTCCTTTAATACAAATCTGTCTGATGTGCACATGTGAATTGTGATATTAAATTATGAGAAGTCCACACAGTGTATTATATGTCTATGTGGTGAAACATGGAAACAAACCAAGGACTGGAAAACGGATGCCTGCCTAACACTTTCAAGCCTTTAGTACTTAATGAGTGGGTGGCTAGACATTTTACAAGCATTCCCTTTATATGTGCATGCGCAAACACATAGGCCTACACAAGTGCAAATATATGCTCTTATGTATGATTCGCAAAATAATGGAGGCAGTTCTATGCTTAATCATTCTGAAAGTACATTGCGATAACTTGAAGTGCTGGTGTGTTAATACTTGGCCCACGCCTGTGTGTTTAGTATTGTGGCGTCACCATAGAGACATTTGTGCCCTACACTGGGTTGAAGAGTGCATCTCTGTAATTAAAAGCTGGATCTGGGCTTTTTATTAAACATGCTTGTCATGCAGGGCTCCCTGTGCAGAGAATTATGTGAATAACCAATGCATAGAAACCATGCTTTGAATGTTGTTAATACTGAGACAAGAAGTTTAATGAGGTTGAGTTCACAAAATATTAGTGTGCATATGATTAAGAATGCTTATAGAAATGTTAGATATATAGTGTGTTCCTGTTAAGAGAATAGTTCACCCAACAATGTTGTCATTATTCACTCACCCTCATGATACTCTAAACCTTTATGACTTTCTTCTGTGAAACACAATGTTAGGCAGAATGTCCAAGCTGCTCTATTCCATTCAACGAAAGTGGATGGTGATGATTATACTGATAAAGAAGTACCAAAGAAATAGTCCATACAACTTGCATTATATTCCATTACCAAGTCTTCTGTAGGATACGTTGACAGCAAACGCCATTGGTTCTCTCATGTCACGTGACCAATCACAGAGTCACAAGTTTGAAAATGCAACTGCAATTGAGATTGTAAATCTACAGCAGAGAGGAAGATTATCTTTGAACAACTTAAATTTGGCATGTTGACACAGCTTTCATATGGCTTCAGCAAATTTGGAATATTACTTTTAAGATACTTTTCTGGTGATTTTTGTCCTTTTTGGAGTTTGGCAGTATAAATCACCGTACACTTGTGCTCAAGTGAGCGGCTTGGACATTCAGCCTAATAACTCCTTTTGTGTTTCACCAAAGAATAATATAATCAGCTGGAATGACATGAGGAGTATAAATTATATTTGACTTGAGAATGTAAAACTCAGTTCTTTAGAATTTGTGAAACGCAGATGTTTAATGTCAACATGTTGTTATCAACAGGAACTAATCTTCAGTTAAATCTGAGAAGGAAGTTTGACTCCAGATTATAATCCTGTATTTGACACACAGTGGGCACTGTGTTTAAAATTGAGTGCTATTCAATATTCATGCGCAAACATGTAAGGATAGGAAATACTTGTATTGTTGCAATAAAACTTTATTGGGGCACGTGTACTGGAACTCAATGACGTGTATTTACACAGTGGCCACAGGCTGTCGACAAGGAAAATGTGCCGATTTTTCAAACGTCCTTGAAGGAATGCTTCACACTTCTCAAGCATTGTCTCTCTTGATTTAATTTACCCGTGGTGCCTTTGAATAGCGTTTGACAATTCCTCATAGTGTGCCACATAATGAAATCATGGCATGTCGACGTTTGATTTGCGTCACGGGGCTCGCCAGTGGTTGTTTGCGGCCTCTAGCGACTATCAAGCGAACTGCAGCGCGTTCATGTTGACTCAGGATTGATGATCAGACGTGTTGGTTTGTGAAATAAAAACACGATGTCATGCTTTGATTTCATTTATGCTTGCATTTAAATGCAGTCCGCTATATTTTCTATAATAATGACAGTGAATGTGTGATGAAAACCTTTTAGCTTCCTCTATGCATTTTAATTTGTGCGTTCCCTCAATGAATGATGTAGCCTACTTTTAGAAGGCTATAAAAACGATAAGGCACATTAATGCTTCATTGTGTAATCCTATGGATTGATGAGCACTCTGAAACTTTGCACACTGAACTCTGGGTGTTTATGCACTCTGTATACATTTCTGTTGCCCCTTAATGTTTAATATTATCCTTTTTGGTACTATATCCAAATTTTGCCTGATTTTGGAAGCATACCTGTGTGAAGTTCTCTGTTTGGAGTGTTCACTGTGTTCTGATGTGTATTTTTGAGTCTCTGATGTTTATATGATGTGTGATGAAAGAATAAACAGGATGTTTGTGGGAGCTGCTCTGTCTGGGGTGGGTGTGCTGTTAGGTAATAAAGACATCAGGCAGAGTCAGAAGAGAAATATTCTGTTTATAGAGCGCACCGCTCAGTCACAGAGATACAGTGCTGAAAGATTAATCTGTTCAACTGAGGAAAGTACAGTGCTCACCTGAGTTTTTTAATAAACACTCTTTCGCAAAGATGAATACCATGTTCAGATACCCTGTGTTTCCAGTCCTTCCAGGTGAGAATTTTAGCATCAAATGCATGTTGGTAGTTGATAAATAACATGGATGTGCACTTTTATTTTCCAGTATCAAGATTTTATGTTAAATTTTACAGGCTATAAATACTGTATGTGTAAGGGAAAATGTTTATTTTAGGGGCTATAAATGGTCTCAATTTCTTAGTTTTAAACCATTTATTTGTTATCATTACCTTTTTAGCTTTGTGTGTGTGTGTGTGAGTGAGTGTAGTCCAAGTAGCCATGTGGTATAAATGAAATACATTTTTAAAAGTGCATAAAAACTGCTTGTAAAAATGCTATTTAAAATAGTTTTAGATGACGTTTGATAGATTATGTCAACTACTCAAGTACTGAGTTGTTAATTACCTACATGCATGTTATTATTTTGTGAAGTTTGTAATTGCTTATATTGTTAGTACTATAGTATTGTATACTAATGTGTGACATGGACACGAATGTGAAGTGTTATCACTTGCTAATGATCAAATATAGTTTCATGTTAATTCAAATAGTTCATAAAGTTTATTCAAGGTTGTAATGGGAACAAAGCCATGTGCTTAATGTTACATGGTTGTTTGTTTTGTTAGTTTAAAATTTGTGTCAACTATCCGCCTGTAAACAGAACCATGTGAGATAGAAGTCACATGGATGCATCATTCATCGTCTGTTTAATGATATGATAATAAATTATAAGAGAAACTGGTGAGAAGGGCGTTATCCATTTCTTGATATCCAAATTTGGGTAAAAACAAGTATGTATTTGATTATTAGTATTTTATTGCTTTATTGATATTGTTTTATTGATATTTCTGTTGACCCATTTCACACGAGGATCGGTCTCACTGAGCACGGTGTGCTTAAATACACCTTTTGTGTCTTGTAGGTTGGCTAACCTACAGATTTTTCCAGATCATATGCAAAAACTCTGTCAATCTCTTGGCCTATTCTTTTCACATGCCATATTTATCTCATTATGTTTATATGGAGTGTAACTAATTGTGTCACTTGCTCCATAAACAGCACCGAAGTGTTGATTAATGTGTTGTTATGATCCAGCTCAGCATGTTTTGTCATGATTGCAGTCTGTGTGCATACAGTTTTAAATTGCAGTCTGCGTTTACATTTAGGAACAGTTCACTCGTTTTTGCCTTATTAATCAGATCGGTTACTGTAACTTTTAGAAAAGGAAAAATTGCCAAATTTTTCATGTAACTGCTAAAAGCGATGCATCACCTCTTGGTCGTTTTAATAGATGGTGTATCCTCTCTGGCTCTCTCGGCAGGTCTGGACAAGGCAGAAATACCAGAGGGACTGTCCCGTGTGCGGAGCATTATGGCCGAGCCGGACTATATGGATGGGGACAGTGATGAACTCATTAAACCCAAGAAACTCATCAACCCGGTGAAGACTTCCAGAAATCACCAGGATTTGCACAGAGAACTCCTCATGAACCAGAAAAGGTGATGCACCTTAGAGGGATACTTCACTCAAAAATGACAATTCGCTCATCATTTGCTCAGCTTCATGTTGTTCCAAACCTGTATAGACTTACTTCCGTGGAACACATAAGGAGATGTTGGGCAGAGTGTTAGCCTCAGTTACCATTTACTTTCATTGCATGGTCAAAAAAAAAGAAGCAATGAAATGCTCTCATTCTGCCTAAAATATCCTTTCATGTACCTCTTCCTTCATTGCATCTTTCCTCTAAGACTCCTTGCCTCAAATTTGTGATATTCATCCCCCTTTTTTTATGCTATGCCCCCCACCCTACTGCAATCGTGTTTCCTCCTCTCACATGAATATGTGAATCATTATCATCATCACTGCAGTGGTGAGTCTTGGCAAAACATTTTGTTCAGATCATGCTGTGTGGCCATGTGACCAATTATAAACTGTGTTGTGGAGGGCTTTAAAGCCAAAACCAGTCCTTTTCTTCCTTTTCCTACATGACATCGTTTCTAAGGTATAATGTACACTCAACTGGTCATTATTCAAAATAAACCCTGACAATAAGCGGATGGTTTTAACATGAAGGGGTGAATTTTGCTGTAATATCCGGCTGGCTGTACATTATTCAGGTTATTACACTGCTACATAACAGATAAATGCACATGAAATATTGATTGGAGGAGAAATTATTTTATAACGTTCGAAGAAAGAGACTGTGGGGTGACGTAAGTTTGCACAGCTATTTAGGTTATCAGTTGCCTGAGACAAGTTTAGCAGTCATTATACAATATATTTGACTGTAGAATGCTGCGATTGACCAATCAGAATCAAGTGTTCCAGATAGCCATGTAGTAAATGCATAGTATATGTCTTCCTTAAGTGCCACATAAAGATCAATGTCAGCTGTTCCACTGTTACATATTTAACAAATGGGTTCTTGAACAGTAAGAGTCAGTATGAAAGTTGATGCTGCTGACTTTTTGGATGAGAGGAACCATTTCTTCCTGTCAGATCTGTTTGTGTGCTGTGTGGGTAGACAGGGGGCAGAAAAAAATGGACTGGAAACAATATGTTTGAGTCATTCACCCTATCCCCTCTCTGTCTCTTTTCTGTCTCGGTCTCACTCTCATTGGTAATGGTGATGATGAATAGTGACAGTTAGGGAGGACACATACTCCCTATTACGCAAACCATTTTTATTTTCAGTTGGAAGTTATTAGGAAGATCCCTTGGAGGTACAAGTGGTTCTCGTTGCTTTGATGTGAATAAGAATGGACAAGTTACAGCAAGTCATTTATTTTGCAAGAAACATAACACACAAATACATTCTCAGTTACCAGGATGATTATATAAACTGCCATCCACTTATTTTCACCTCTTAATTCAGCTGTTCTTAGTTGAACATGAAGAGATCTGCGTGTCCCCTGCAGTTCAGTCCTGAAATATTGTAATATTCTAACAGATTTTATTTTATTGCCAAATTAAGAAGAAAAAATAAAAGAAAATTATGTCATAATTTACTCACCCTCATGTTGTTCCAAACCTGTATGTGTTTCTTTCTTCTGTGGAATACAAACGGTGATGTTAGGCAAAATGTTAGCCTTAGTCACCATTCACTTTCATTGCATCCCTTTGCCAGACAATGAAAGTGAATAGTGACTGAGGCGTTGTTAGTAATGAAATTAAAAGTAATAATTCAAATTTAGGTACTTAATTGCACCTGATTCAAATTTGCACAAATGTTGGCATTGTGGGTTATATTTCATACTTGTAATGCTTCTATGCTGTTTAAATTTCACCACATTATGACTGCAACTGATTTTTTTCATACATACATGTATTAGAAGTTAAGTGTGGAAGTAAATATGGAGAGTCGGCTATAAGTAAGCCATTTAAGTAAGTTGATTTCCTTGAAAAGTTGTAATCACTGACGCTCTGTGTTGCTATCAAAGCATTGCTCTGTTTGTTTGAGTATCCGACCAGTCCCACATAGCAACATTGGCTCAACCATTGGCTTGTGTTGGAGGCGTGAGCTATCTGTCATTCTGACTGTCTGTTAGCCCAAAGTGTTTGAAAACAGTCTTCACTCATGTTTTCTGTAAAATGTTACTGACTTATACTTGATAGAGAGTGGAAATTATGAGTGCGAGTGCTTGTTTTGGTCTAGATAAAAGGAACATTTCCATAATCTAAATGGGATTAGTTCCAGCTGTGGTGCTCAGAGGGATGCTGAAAGATGTAGAGTTATATAAGAAGAATTACAGCGCCCACCCTGCTGTACACTAGCACACAAAATGTACACTGAAAATATTATGAAATCCCTTCTACGGCCAGGGCAGAAGGTGAAGAACAGTGAGTGATGGAGAGATGGAGGTCAGACTATATATAGTCCATTGCATCATATATTAGATAATGCACTGGGTTAGGGGGGCAGGGGTGGGCTCAGAGTCTTTTATGTAATCAAGACCTGAATCTTTCTTTTTCTTTCTTTATCTGTCTCTGTCTGATTCTGACTTTTCAGTTATTTTGCTTAGTTGTCTGAGATGAGAAACCAGACACAAGTAAGGACAAACTGACTGTTTCTCAGGGACCGATGTGTTCCTGCAGATGGCACTGTTATATAATCAGTGACGACATTGAATTACCAAGGTAGAAACATCTTCAGGAATGCCAAAGCCCCTCTTGGTGCACACAGATCTTTTCATCCCAGCTATTTAAATGATAACATCAAACCATCAGTCTTAATACTTTGTGAAGGTCTCTTACATACCTGGACATTTTCAGTGCCTCTCATGAGGATTTAATTCTCATGTTTTCAGTCCAGTGTCTGATGCAAATTTGTTGAAATTCTGTTGTCAGACTGTAAGTGGTTATACAGACTGTTTAGTGTAACACATAGGAAGCATAACTGCATTTGCACAGGAATCACATTCGCAGGAAACAAAACCCGAAATTCATCCAAATACCAGGTTTGAACAGGGTCAATATCACATGGCAAAAAGTTAATTGTTGATTCTCATGTGCTGATTGTCTTGAAAACGGATTGTTTAAGAAGGCTTATGTCACATAAAATCACACAGATACGGGTCAGAAGCTTCAGTTAATATTCACATCAACCATTAGAATGGGGGAAAAATGTGATCTCAATGATTTGGACCGTGGCACGATTGTTGATTCCAGACAGGCTGGTTTGAGTATTTCTGTAACTGCTGATCTCCTGGGATTTTCACACACAACAGTATCTAGAATTTACTCAGAATGGTGCCAAAACAAAAAACATCCAGTTCTATGGAAGGAAATGCCTTGTTGAGAGAGGTCAACAGAGAAAGGCCAGACTAGTTCGAACTGATAAAGTCTACAGTAACTCAGATAACCACTCTGTATAATTGTGGTGAGATGAATAGCATCTCAATGCTATTCTGAGATGTGGGTTTGCATTGTATTGGCAGTACGAGGGGTACCTGCACAATATTAGGTAGGTGGTTTTAATGTTGTGGCTAATCGGTGTATGTGTTTAAAAGCAGGCCTAGTGTAAGTTTTTATTCTATTTTAAAGTCATAATGTAGCCGAAATCCTCTGTTACACTTATGTTTGATATAGATTTTGGAGCATGTCGGGCAGAGAAACCGCTGCCCTCCCGAACTCCACAGCGACCCTCATTTTCCCAAAGGAAATCTGTGGTCAAATATAGTACTGCATTGAGCCCACAATGACTACGTTTACATGGACACCAGAAAGTTATTAAGAGAAAGCGGGTTATTGCGAGAAAGCAGCACTCCTTTTTACATGCACTGTATAAGTGGCATACTCTTTACTCCCATATACATGCAGCTCAGTCATTAAGCAGCTTTTTCCACAGCAACATAATTTCCGCTACGTTTGTGTAAATAACAAACATTGGATCCGTGGAAGACTTTGATATTTTATTCTTCTTTGCTTCGATTTATTTACAGATATTCAGAGTTGTTGGTTTTTTACTTTTTTGTATTTTCTCAACTTTTCTCCCCAATTTGGCATGCCCAATTTCCCAATGCGCTCTAGGTCCTCGTGGTGGCATAGTGACACTAGGCGGAGGAAGAATCTCAGTTGCCTCCGCGTCTATCCATGCATCTTATCACGTGGATTGTTGAGCGCATTACCGCAGAGACCTATAGCACGTGTGGAGGCTTCATGCTATTCTCCGTGGCATCTACGCACAGCTCACCACGTTATGTTATTGTAGCGCGGTGTAATTCCGGCCCGGCCCCATCCTCCTCCATGCTGCAGTTATGTTTCCCATATTTACTTTATCGTTTTTATATTTTGCAAGGAGACAGGGGGATGTATAGCCTACAACAGGAAAGGGTCAAGTATATCTGATCTACAAGTGAGCAAAGAAATAGGAAAAAACAAACCAGTCACAGATAGTTAAAAGAAGTAAAAAATATTTTATAAGCTCTTAAAAGCCTATAATTTTGTCAATTTTTAATTTGTTCTCTTTTTGTGAAGGAAAAGTCCCATCTTATCAGATGGAGCAAAAGTCACTACTTGGCAACACTGATGTTAATTCAATCATTAATTAGTAATTTGCCCTGAACCATAAACCATTGAATAGATTCCTTGTTCTGATTGATTCCTCTCATCAAGCTTGTGTTATGTAGCTCTACTGAAAGCACATGATTCATAAATTCCACGGATCAAAGAAGGGGTTATCTGCCTGGCTGACACATTCTGCCCATATATCCATGTGTGATTAATGTCTGATGTGCTGTTGTTCTTCAAAAGAAAAGACACATTAAACAGACAGCGCATACAGCTGTTCCACTTGTTACAATGGAATGAATTGTTGGAGGAAGCCATTCTGTATCTAAATCAGTGTCTTGACACAGAAACTGAGGAAAGGCAAATGTGTTTTCTGGACTCAGCTGGTTCTCATTATTCCATTTTTTTGGTTCCCTTGTCCCAGAATCATATTGTAATATAATCGCAACCCACACACTCTCGTCTGATCCTCTCTTTTTTTTCATAGTAGTCTAGACAGGTCTACAAGTTTTGGAAGGATGGACAGAATGACAAAGCAGTCTACCAGTAATCTGGACAAAGCAGTCTACCAGTAATCTGGCATGCCAGCCAGAGAGACAGATTTGGACTTGGATAGTGATGGACTGATTTATGAGCCAGGCTGATTATTTGTCCAATATTTGCCAAAAACTTTTTATATTGACCGAAAACTGTGCCTGCTTAAGCGATTAGCAACCTATGTCAATGGATAATGGACATTTTCTGTTTTTCCAGTATTTCGATTTTTTTTATGTTTTTAGACTCTGCTCACTCTTCTATAGATATTCAGATTCTTTCTCTGAATCAATGTCAGCCATTGAAAAATCCTTATGACCACTACACCAAACATACGAGACAGGTTTCTGGGAAATCTATTACATGTGGTCTATACTCTTTATATACTATAATGTTTCATAAATTACTAGGTCTGCACTATAGTTTGATTTGGAGAAAGTGAAATGGAGAATTACACAACAAAGATGACACCACAAAGTAATGTAATTTAAAATGGTTTATCTTTACGCTCTAAATGATGTACAGCAGCAACCTCTGGCCATTACTAACCAATTTCAAACTTTAAAACCCATCCAGGCATTCATCATTACTGGATTACAGTATGTGGGGCAATCAGGATTTTTCATTGTCCACACACTTGCATTATGTAACCGTATAGATTAATATCCCTAAAATGTGCTAGATTCATGGCAATTTGTTCTCTTATTGAATCGGACCACTGATCTACATCATTGAGTGAAATAAATGCTGTTTTCATGGTGTTCCAGATTGTAGCACTTTTATTTAGGTGATGATGGGTTGTCTGGAAGAATAACAATGCACACCACCTCTATACAACACTTTGGCAGTTGGTGGTCTTTGCTTAGACAAGCATCACTATTATTATGGCTCGTACTTGGGGTTAGGGATTTGTTAAAACTTCTAACTCCTAGTAATATACTTAGGCACATACAGTAACTTGTCCAACTTGTGAAACAAACATAAATGATACCTCAACTCATTGAGGAGAGGTGTGCTTATACTTTGATATAAAAGTAGATATGTTTTGCTTTGTGGACAATAAAACTTGCAAGAAAAACCTTCCATATACTTTGAAGAAGGGTCCCATGCCATATCTAGAATCCTGAATATCAGAGACTTGGGGTTTTTTTGTTTTTTTTACTTGTGCCAGAAAGCAACCTCCTAGAACACTTCGGAAAATGTTTTGAAAATGTACCTGTAGTTACTTAATTTTTATTGTTTCCATTGTCTCCTTGTTTATCTCATAGGGGCCTTGCTCCTCAAAATAAGCCAGAACTCCAGAAGGTGATGGAGAATAGGAAGAGAGAACAGGTGTTGAAGGCTCAGAAAGATGAGCAAGAGGCCCACAAGAAAAGATCAGACCTTGAAATTGAACTCATGAAGAGACGGGAGACACTTGAACAGGTAAGTCCCCTCCTATCAAAAAGCGAGAGACTATTTGCTCGAAGTGTACATAGCAACAAAAAGCATCTTATTTGCATCTAAGTGCAAATAGATTTAGATTCTGTTTGTACCCCTAATTCAATACTAACATACAGTATAAGAAATATCACAACAATTCTGTTTATGTAGAATCCCACAGATACACTACACCAACCCCTAACCCTAACCTTCCCTTACAAAAATTAATACACATCCCATGGTGTAGTAACACCATGGTTAATTGCATTAAAAACTATGGCTTCTGCCAAAAAAAACATGGTTCTATAATATTACTATAGTAAAATAGTTAATTTTACCCTGATCAAACCTTTCTCTAAACACCCTGACCTTCACAGTGACCAAATCACTGCAAGGAAATAAATCTTTATATTAATTCTATTTATTATTATTATAAGTAGTATTAAAGGAAATATTAAAACTGGGGCAAAGGGGGAATCGAACCTGAGTTGTCCGTATGAGGAAAACACATGTGCAGCATCTTTACACACTACTAAGTGTAGTTGTATTTAATTTCAGTGTTTCCACCAGACTATTTGAGAATTTATATACACTTACTGCAAATAGTCACTCAGAATAAAAAAAAAACAAAAACATATACATAATATATACAACTTTTTATTTTGTCATTATGAACTCACCCGCATGTTGTTCCAAACTCATGTGACTGTCTATTTTTTTCAGTGGAACACAAAAGGAGTCTGTGGCAGGGTGGAGGGCGGGGCTGGGCCGCGATTCCGCACACCCGGCTCCTATTTAGGCTGATGAATCCTAAATAGGGATAAAGGCGACTGGAGACGGCAATGCTACACACACAGGTGTCTGACAGCTGCCTGTAACTCTCTCTCTGTTGCACTGCAATCTCCGGGTTGCCTTTATCCCTTTTGGACTTCATCAGCCTAATTAGGGGCTGGGTGTGCAGAATCATGGCCCACCCCCACCACAGAGACGTTAGACGGAATGTTAGCCTCAGTCACTGTTTGCTTTCAATGCATCTTTTTTTCCATACGATGAAAGCACATTTTGACTGAATCTATCAGTCCCTTACATTCTGCTTTACACCTCATTTTGTGTTCCACCGAAGAAAGTCATACAATTTTGGGACAGCATGAGGGTTAGTAAATACAGTCAGATTTTTCATCTTCAGGTGAATTGTCTCCGTAATATCATCATCTTTCTCTATTTAGTTGGAACAGGAGCAACATAAGATTGAAGAGGAGCAAGAAAACACCCCAGAGTTCATCAAAATGAAAAGCAATCTGAGGAGAACCAAACAGGAAGTGGATGGGCAGGAGCGTGCCACCTAGAAACAGTTTCCATGGCACATTTGTTGAAATGACAACCAGACTGTGGTTTGAGGGGATTTCTTGGTGTTCCTCCCCCATGTGTCTCTGTGAAACACTTGACTGTAGATGATTGGTTCCTACTGTCTGCTTGCAGACACAACCAGTATTCTCAGCCTCTTGTCCTGAACAACAATCGCAAATAAAGAGGATGCATTTATACACACACACACACACACACACACACACACACACACAAATCTTGCACATGCCACTGGTTGACTGGCTTCAAAGAACATGCATGGCGGAACAAGGAGAGTAAATACGATTTTGTTGTGGGGGAGGTCTTTTTTATGTTTGTTTTTTTGGAAGGGGAATTTTTTACAATTTTTATTTTCAAAAGCCGAAATGGGACACTGGATGGACTCTTTTAAGCCAAAACAATGCTCTTTTATTTATGCTCAGTTTAAGTTTGTTAAAGTTTAAGTTTTTGTTCAAAATATCTCAAGTTCAAAACTCACATTTTATTCTTGGTTGATGATTTAAAAAAAGGGAAAAAAGAAACCTAAATATAAAATTCCAGCAGTGCAGGTTTTGCTTGTGCGATGCACCATGCTTACTTTTACTTATTAAATTGTTATATTTGTGCTCTCCCAATGCTAAATTTAATAAGCAATACTAGTTTTAGGTTTGTGAATTTTATTTTACGAATGCTTTGTTATACTTTTTTAATGACTATGTTACTAATAAGTTAATACTCTTTAGTTCAAAGTGATATTCAATGCAAGGGCATCCGTTTTCCTTCACTTGAATGAATGGTAGTTGTTTTCAATCAGAAAAGGAAGAGAACATGAGATGTTTATTAAGAGAGACACTTGGTTTTGTGTAGATTTGAGCCAATACGTAACCACTCCTTGTGTTCCCTTAAACCTTCTTTTAATAAATATTATTTTATCATGTTGAATTATTTAATTCTATCTCTGTTTGAATCTCTGTATGTACAAGTAGCCTCCTAAAGAAATGTAAGTTCATTAAAAATAGCACAATAAGGAATTTTAGTCAGGTGAATGTCATATAGAATGGGCGGATCAGCAGCCTTCAAGTCCTGCAACGTCAAACAGAAGTTACAGAAGATAAAAGGTTTGGAGCTGGTGAGTGGGTCATTTGGCGTCTGCACCTTCCATGCAATAAAAATGAAGCTGTGCTTGTGAAGGGATCACCAATTGAGGCATTTTTTTATATATCCGGACCCCTTGAACACTTAACTAGTCTTAAAATTTCCAAGCATAGTATCATGCAGCAAACTTTATAGTCAAATGCATATGGAATATGTTGCTACAGTGACATGAGAATAACCTCTTTATTCAGTCACTAAACATAGCCAACAAAATCAAAATAAGCCATGAGAATGGAGCAATTCTCAATTCCAGTGATTCTTATGTAACTGCTGTGTAGAACAGTTGGCAACAGTGTGAGGACTGGAGTGAGAAATTCCCATGAATATGAAACGGGAATGGACTATTGATATCAGCACTGTTTATCTCTCAGAAATGTTTCACACTGTTCAGGATACATTTAGGGCATTGTATTTTAAAGATGACTTTTATTCAATGATCTGTGAATGGAGTTCTCTTCTGAACACCATACAAAGATTGTTGGATAAAAGTAAAACTTAATTAGGTTGAATCTGCTTTTTAAAGAATGAAAAACAAATAATAATAAATGTCTCAAGCTATGGAGACTAATTTTCTCTTAGGGTGTCTTTTTTTTTTTTTTCTTATTCTTTTTTAAAAAAAAAATTATGGTCCAATTATCCTGATTTGGAAATAATATTCAACAATTTATCCAGGAAAAAACTGTTTATTACAGAAAATGTATGTCACCGAAAGTTTGTGAAAAAGCTGTTTAATTTATATCTCCAAATGCCACATACTGGAATTTATATTTGCTAAAACAATACTGACATAACATCTCTATAAATGTGTGAACAAGGGGGAGGAGGAAAAAGGGTTCGAACATAACTCATCAACTGTACTGTCATTTTTAGTCAAATTTTGTCACGTAACATTAAGACACTTTATTTATTTTGGGACAAGTGCGATGATAAAACAATATTATTATTTTAAAGACATTGGAGACCAATGTAAATACCATTGTCTATGTTAATCACTATGATAAAGCATTTATGATGCATTCACATACCTTAGCCAAATGGGTGTGTTTGTGTATTTTGACCTCATATACCTTGGAGCTAATGTCCACTTGTTGGGGTTTCATCTAGGGAGTGAGTTTGAATTTTAACCCAGTTGAAAAGGGGAATAATAGTATGGGCAGATGGTAACAGCCTGTGATATTGGTAAGGTTAGGGGTACAGGTAGAAATGGGCTCATCATCCTTTCAGGCAATATGTGGTGTACTTTTCTAAAAAGAAATCACCATTGGGCAGAAAAGTTTTCAGAGTTCAGACGGATTGACTGTGGGACATGTTGCCTTCCTCCGGGGTGCGCTTGAAAACCGAACCCTTCAAAGAGTCACATTGCAATCTGATGACGGATTTCTGCATTTTATTTTATTTATTTATTTTTGTCTTCCTGAAGTCATGTGTACATTATAAATATAATAGATGCTAAGATCAACATAACACACGCAGACATTTTTATCCAAAGCGACTTACAGTGCACTTATTACAGGGACAATCCTCGGAGCAACCTGGAGTTAAGTGCCTTGCTCAAGGACACAATGGTGGTGGCTATGGGGCTCGAACCAGCGACCTTCTGATTACCAGCTATGTGCTTTAGCCCACTACACCACCACCACTCTCACAGACACATTATCCTCTGTAAATTCAGACCCAATATCCTTTGTAAATTACTTTAAATGACATGGTTGACAGATGGCCTCCTAAGCAGTCGGGTTCATCCAGTAATATGTTGAAAACCTTTATGCAAAAATACAATCTGATGGATATTTGGAGGGAGATGCACCCTAGTCAGAATATGTATACCTGGAGCAGTAAAAATGGCAGGAGGCAGTCTCGCATAGACTTTTGGTTGGTTGCAGGTAGCATTCCAAATGAGAATGTTTTAGAAATATTCTTGTTACTCCCCTAACAGACCACAAGGCAATTTTTATAAATATTAGATTTTTGTAGAGCCACATTGTAGTCCTTTTTGGAAAATGAACATATTCAACATTCTTACCTAATGTATGATTTAGTTAAATTAGAACTTAAAAAAAAATAAATAATAATAATTCTTTACATTTGGCACAAAAGAAAAGGAGCATTTGGTAGATATTAGGAACTTTTAAAATATGAAGTTGGTAAATATCTAAGGAGCTAATTGTGACTGAAATCAGCTCTATTTCTCTGGTGTCTAGGGGGTAGACTGCAATCTGGCATACCTGGCATTTTCCTGGTGGGCCGACCAGGGGCAGATTTGCCTCATTCCTTATCAGAACAAAGATTTGCTTTTTAATGACAATTGGTGCCCAATAAGTTTATTAAATAATGATTATAAGATTTTGACTCACATACTTTCCAAACGAATTAAAAATGTGATCGATTCTATAATAGATGAGGCTCAATCTGGATTAATTAATAATAGATATATTTCAAATAATATTTGTCTAGTTTTAGATGTTTTAGATTATTCTAGTTTCTGATGATGTTTTCTTTTTTTTTGTAAAGCTTTCGACACTTTGGATCATAAATGTATTTTTCAGTGTCTTGAAAAGTTTGGATTTGGAGATTTCTTCTGTAGTGCCATAAAAAAACTGTATACACAAATGGCAGTAGTTTTGTTGTCCTAATACATGGTGCAACCCACAGTTTTAAAATTTCAAGGGGAATTAGGCAGGGCTGTCCCATTTCCCCATACCTTTTCCTTCTTGCTGCTCAGTTTCTTTGTACTCACATAAAAACTATCAATCTGAAAGGAGTAGCTATTGCTGAAGGAGAGGTGATCATCAGTCAGCTTGCTGATGACACCACCCTCTAGGGATGCTTTGCAGATCCCTCTGACAATAAATTTGAGTTTTTCTCCAAAGCCTTGGGCCTGCATTTAAATATTCAAAAATGTGAGCTTTTGGCCATTAAAAACTGCAATGACCCCTTTATTCATATTCCTGTGAAAGAAATTGGTTGTTATTTAAGAGTTCATATAGTGAAGAAAAATATATTTAATTTTACTTTTAGATTCAATTCAAAGATATTTAACCAGTGGCTACAAAGACATCTCATTTTGAGAGGTAGGGTTCTTCTTATAAAGGCTGAAGGCCTCTCAAGGCTTATTTATGCTGCTCAATCTGTTCATTTGGGGCCAAAGTTGAGTAAAGTTATTGACCATATACTCTTAATTTTTTTGTGGAAGAATGTAATTAATTGTGTTAGAAATTCTGTTGTAATGAACATTAATGAAAAGGGTGGTTTTAATTTTTTGGATTTTAGCGCTTTAAAATATACCTTTAAAATGAATTGGTTGAAGCAGTTTAGAAAGAACCCAGGGTCTTTATGGAACTTTATTCCCAATTATATATTTTCTCAGTTTGATGGCCTTCATTTCCGCTTGTTATGTAACTACGAAACTGAAAAATGACCAGCAACATTATCTGCTTTTCATAAACAGGCACTATTCAAGCACAATTTTCACCCCATAAATATTTTATTTGGAATAACTGTAATATTTTATACAAGAATAAATCTATATATTTATTTCAGAATTGGTTTGATAAAAATATTTTGTTAGTCTGTCAATTCATCAATTCTCAAGGGTTGTTGTTTTCATATAAGGAATTTCTAGATCATTTTCAGTTTCACGTTTCTCCCAAAGAATTTGCAGACTCCAACTCATTCAATCCCATCAGGTGTTCTTGTTTTATTGAGAGATGCTTGATCTCTACTTCCAGTCTCTTTGAGTTTGGTTAATACTCCTGTTGGTAAATTGTGTTTTGCTTCACCCTACAAAAATAATAATAGATCAGTCCGTTCATTATTCCAGCAGGACATTGTTACTTTACCACCTGTGACTGCTTACTGGAATAATGCAGTAGATAATATCTGTTGGAAAAAAGTAAAAGAGATTTCTTTTAAAATAATTCATAAGTGCCACCCTGCAAACCACTGCTTAAAGTTCAAAAAGGATCTTTCCTCCAGTTGCTCTTTCTGTGTCAACTCAAACTATAGTTTATCTTTTTTGGTATTGTCCCTTTACTAAAATGTTCTGGCAAGATGTTTTAGGATTTATTAGGAATTAAATGTATAATGAATGTGTGTTGTATCGTAAGGATGTGTTACTAGGCTTTGTTGATTAGGATCAATCTAAAAAAAAGTTCAATTTTATGTCATTAATCTGATCTTGTTACTGGCCAAGTTCTAAATGCTAAACCTCTCTTTCTTGTTTTTATGAAATAACTTGAAAAATACCTAATTTCAATTAAATTGTCTGAGAACAAAAACGCCTTAAAAACATTATCTGTTTGCAATTCTTTTCTTTTTTTCAGTGTCATGTAACTCTCATAATTTGTCAATATTTTCAATGTATATTGTGTGCACCCCCAGCTTTTAGTTTAGTTTTTTTTTTAAATATTTTTTTGTATGTATTTTGTTGTTGACTGTTATTACTTATTATGATTTACTACTTATAATTATAGTATTACTGCTTATATAAGTATAGCGTTAGTTTTGAGCATCAATAAAAAAAAAAGAAATATCCTCTGTAAAATAGTTTTACAACATGCTTTAATCGCTGTTACCACAATCGACTAAGATTGGGCTATCCTGACCAGCTATGAGAAAAGGAACACGAAAAATGTGACAAAGTGGTCGATTTTAGAGTGTTAGTTGGAGTCTGAACAGTAATTTTCTATTAAATAATGACAGAGAGAATCTAGTATCCATTAAATTGAAAATGTAAAATAAAAAATGAAAAGTAAAAAATAGGAACATTATTATTCAGTCCCATCGTTCCTGACTAATAACAGACGACTTGAGCTTTCCAATGTCAAATGTAAAAATGTTTGGATTAGAAGAATCCTTATTAAGAAAATCAGCTGTCACCCCAAATCTCTTTTCAGGTGGAAATTAAATTATTCTTCTCTTGCTACTATTAATATATGGACTGGCATTAATACGTTTCTGTTACCTAACTAGATGAAAGAACTTCATTCTAAAATTCTTCATAAATACTATCCGTGTAACTCTTTTCTTTCGAAGTTTATATTTCACAATGTACATTCTAACTTTGATGTTGAAACAATACCACACTTATTTTTTGAATGTGATTATGCAAAGGAGTTCTGGAAAGAAGTAGCCTGGGTTATTTTCTCTGCTTAAAACAAATCTTTTATTTTTGGAATAATGAATGTACTGTTTTTGTTTTGGGACTCCGGGTCAAATGAGATGGATGACAGGTTAAAACTGTTAACCCTCTGTGGACAATTTCATTTCCATAAATGTAAAATCACTCATTCTAAGCCCAATTTTAGGCTGTTTTGTATCGATCTAAAATTATTCTAGGACTCTCTTTGTTTATCATTTAACAAGAAAGGCGCTGAAACTGCACCTTTGATTAAAAAATTATGGTTTCATTATAAGAGTTACCTCCTGATTTCCTGAAGGTGACAATTATTTATTTTATTATTTTTCCCTCTTATTATTTAGCTTTATTTGATTATTATTATTATTTATGGTGTTTAATTTCTTTAGCTTTTTGATGTTTTGTGAAAATATTTGTTTTGTAGACTATCTTGTTTAAAATTTTATTTTATTGCCTTGCTCTACCTCGAGTTTTCTATTTTCTTAAGAGTTTTTTTTGTGTGTGATATATGTATATGATATATGGAAGTCTTTTATTCAAAAAAATAATAAAAAATAAATAAATATCAGACGACTTCCGGCCCGCTAAAGCCCCTTTCATTTTAGGATCCCGTTGTCATGATATAATTGCCATTCTACCCACGTACAGAACTATAACATTTTATTAAAGTTACCCCACAATAACAACAAAACCAATATTTCATGTTTCAGAAACCCTAAATAGATAAAACAACGAATCTCGTACATTAATTATGTGGGTATGAATTTTAAATAAAATGTTTTTACAAAAGAAACGTTAGTTACACATGTAACTCTGGTTCTGTGAATTCCGGATGATCGCCAGAGGCAGTATAAACACTGGATTATCGCAGCGCCAGCCAGATAGGTCGAGAGAATATACCAACAAAGTCACATAGTGACGTATGCTGAGCCCTGGGGGTTATAAACCACAGCCGCTCAGCTCTCTGCCTTGGTACGCCTTTCTCGCGGATTCCGAGTGACCAAGAACTCTGGCGGTCATCCGGAATTCACAGAACCACAGTTACATGTGTAACTAACGTTCGGTTTCATTCCTACTGACCGCCAGAGGCAGTATAAACACTACTGGACACTGACGTGCGGTCTGGGTAGGCAAACTCGGCACTGCCTACCCTGCCAAAATTCAAAAATAAAATGTTTAATATATAATAAACTTGTATTTTTACTTTTTATTCTTGTGATTTATATATGCAATATGTGTGTTATTCCAGTTGTTTAGACGTTATGATGACAAATGTAGCAGTTACGCATAATCAACTAAAAACAAATTGTAGAATAAGCAGTGCTTTTCATTCATTGCAGACGACAAGCGGAAAACCCATGTTGCGCATGCGCACTTCGATCCTGTATTCTTTAACATGTACGGCAAAAAGCACAAATCTGCTGTGCCTTTTGACGTAAATATGTTATGCCCGTAATCATCTCCGTTACGTATCAGACATGGACCAATTAAAATCGAGATATTCCTGGACATTTGTGTAGCTAACGTCATTACACCACAGCTAGCGTACATGCCTAATCCCCGCCAAATTCAAAATCAAAATGACAGCACCGGCCGTAATCACGGAATTAAGAAATTTTTCCAAGCTCGATTTTAATTCCAAATAGTTAATTGCAAGAGGGAGGTCTACGCCAGCCTTATATGGACTAGTACAGCAAAAGGGCCCAAAAAGTATCCGATCATTTCAAACTGATTGGTATGTAAGAAAAGATTGGCTATGTGGCTGTGCTAACAATCAGCGGCTGTATTGCTATCCCTGCCTGCTTTTTTTCAACCTGTCAGACTGTTTGGACTTCAGCGGGATATTGCTGATGATATGCCGCGCTTGTGCGTAACGTTCACTGTTTAAGCGTGTGTGTGAGTGTGTGTGTGTGTGAGAGAGAGAGAGAGAGAGAGAGAGAGAGAGAGAGAGAGAGAGAGAGAGTACACACGATAAACATCCTGATTTGTACATTTCTTGATATGCCGCGCTTGTGTGTAATGTTCACTGTTATTACGTATTATTAGCTTAAACAATAAATCAGGTAATCTGGGTTTCATAACTCAGTGCCTAGCCTCTTTAAGACATCACCGCACGTCACTGCTACTGGATGACCCATACCAACATAGTCATGAGGAATGCCACTGACCTGTTGAAAAATTAAGGCCGCTCCTGAAGAACTGCAGAACTCACGGCATGATGAGCAGCAACGTTGACCTTATAAAACCTGGCAAACATGCATGGGGAAGCCCAGGTAGCGGCAGTGCAGATGTCCGCCAACGAAACTCCTCTAAAAACAGCCCATGAAGATGAGATGGCCCTAGTGGAATGGCAAGTTAGCCCCCGGAGCAATGGTTGCCTTGCTCCCTTGTAAGCCAGTAGTTTCCACTATCCAGTTTGACAACCTCTGCTTCGACACTGGAGCACCTCTTCACACCACCATAGCAGACAAATAACTGGTCTGATTGTCTAAATTGAGCAGTAGTGTCCACATAACACTGCAAGGCACAAACAGGACACAAAAGTTGAGCACTTGAATCAGACCCTAAAGAAGTCTGAAAAGAGGCCAGTTCAATGTGCTGGTTAATGAACTGAGGAAGAAGGACTTTTGGAAGAAAAGAAGGATAGGGTCGTAGGACCACCCCGGAGTCATCCGGCAATCAACACAAGCACAATTTGCTAACAGACAGTGCGTGCAACTCACAGACTCGTTTCGCTGAAGCAATAGCCAACAAAAATGCAGTCTTCAAGGTTAAGCATTTCACGTCAATGCTTTGTAAGGGCTCAAACTGGGATGAGCAAAGGAATGCAAGCACGAGTGGCAAATCTCACACGGGAAAGTGAGGATTCCGAGCAGGCTTAAGACGCCGTGCACCCTTCAGAAAACTGTGAGATCCAAGAGATGATCCACCAATTGGAACATGATATGCAGAAATTGCAGCGACATGCACTTTCAACGTGGAAGCCGCTTTGCCCTCCTCCAGTAAATGTTGAAGAAAACTTAAGAGGCTCGGAATGTCACACGTTGCAGGATCGAGCCCTTGTTTCTCACACCATGGCGAAAAAAGCCTCCAACGGGCAGCATAGATCTGTCGTGTGGAAGAAGCCCTAGCATTGGAGATTGTGTGAATAACCGCAGGATTACAATGTTCCAGAGAAGGATTTAACCCAATGGCCAGACCCAATGCTGCAGGCGAGCTGGATCCGGGTGCCAGACGCTGGCCTCCAGCTGGGAGAGGAGGTCCTTCCTGGGGGGAAGCTTCCATGGATTGCCTGACAGAAGTCTTAGCAACAAAGTAAACCATGGTCTGGCTGGCCATCGTGGTGCCACGAATAGCACTCTGTGCTTGCACAGGGAGATCCTGTGTAACGCCTCCCATAACAGAGGGATAGGTGGGAACGCATATAGTAGGCAGTTCGGCCATTCGTGAGACAGTGCATCCTGGCCCAAGGGGCTGGACACTTCTGTCCTTGCAAACCATAGACGACAGTGAGTGGTCATCTCCGAAGCAAAAAGATCCACCTCTGCTCTTCCAAATCGTAGCCAGATCTCCTGCACAACATCTGGATGAAGTCTCCATTCTCCTAGATCAGTGGTCTCCAACATGGTGCCCGCTGGCACCTGGTAGCCCGCATGGAGTCTCTGAGTCGCCCGCCGAGCACGTTCTATAAATAGCCTGAATTGTAATCTTTCATTTAGTTTTTTTATTTTTTATTTATGATGATGGCATAAAATGAGAAAATAACTAATGGTAACATTTCATATACCATTAAAACATAATAAAATAATAAAATAATTTAAAATATTTAGAATCTGCACGTCGAGCACGTTTAAAAAAAAAAAAACGTAACGTAACTTCTGTGAGTTGAGGAGGTCGCGGGCAGACGGTACATAAGATAAATTGAACTATAAAAAAGAAAAAAATATTAATTATGGCTGATGATGCAGGTCATGCAAAAAAGAAGAAGACTTATTATTTTAACGAGGAGTGGGAGACAGAATTCCTCTTCACTAACGTTAAAGATAAAGCTGTATGCCTCATCTGTGGAGCTAGCATTGCGGTTGCCAAGAGACACAATGCGGAGAGACATTTCACCACAACCCACAAGACCTTCAATGTTCATTATCCACCAGGTACATCACTTAGAAAAGAAAAAGTTAGTGAGATGAAAACAACATTAAGTAGGCAGCAATCAGTTTTTACAAAACCCGCTAAAAAGTCACAGGCTGCAACCGAAGCTTCATTTAGATTTGCTCATTTTTTAACGAAACACAAAAAACCTTTCTCTGATGGTGAAATTGTCAAGGGAGCAATGACTGTGATAACCAACACTCTGTTTAAAGATCACAAGAATGGAAATGAAATAATGTCCTCAGTCTCCGATGTTCAACTTGGGGCTAACACTATTGCGAGACGAGTCTCGGCTATGTCAGCGAACGTAATGGAGCAGCTGGAGAAAGACTTGGGTTTGTGCAAATGGTTCTCCATCCAGTGTGATGAATCTGTGGATTCTAGTAGTACAGCGCAGCTCATGGTTTTCATCAGAATGGTATTCAGTGATTTGTCAGTGAAAGAGGAATTTTTAACATTACTGCCCCTCAAGACAACAACGAGGGGTGTTGATATTTATGATGCGGTGAAGAAGTACTTCGTGGAAAAGAACGTGCCATTTGAAAAGTTGGTATCAGTAACAACTGATGGAGCATTTAAAATGCTTGTGAGAAATGATTTACATTTATTAAGCCATGATGTTAATATTCATTTCATTACTTAGACATATTTTGGTGATTAAAAGTAAAGTGAAAAAAGTGCCACAGTGTTTATGTTTATTTTATGACATTTTAAAAATGAGAAATTGTTTATTTTTATATAAAAAAATGTATTTCTTTCATTTTGCTCTATCGAAAACGTACCGAACCGTGTCAGCACTGTATCATATTGAACCTAACCGTGAATTTTGTGAACCGTTACACCCCTAATATATAATTATAAATTCAATTGTCATAGTATTTAACAATATTACTGTTTGTTGTTGTATTTTTCAAAACTTGAAACGTGTGTGTGTGTGTGTCCGTGTGCCTATATCAAACAAGTAGCCCTCTAGACTATTTTATTCCTACAGGGAGCCCTCACTCACAAAAAGGTTGGAGACCCCTGTCCTAGATGTACCCGATCCCTAGAAAAAACATCCGCTGTCTGGTTGCATGCTCCTGAAATATGAGCTGCCCTTAGTGAAGCGAGTCGCGGCTGGCACCATGTCAGGATCTCGTGCGTAAGCTGTAGAAACCTGCAGGATTTCGTGCCACCCTGGTGGTTTAGACGGAACACTGTTGAGGTGAATTCAGGGTTATTCCTATGAACGGAATCGGTGTTGGATTCAGACAGCTCTTTTTCTCGTTCACAGAAAAACGTCTGCACATGTCTCAAAAGCAGTCTGGAGGCTTGCACAGTCTGCTGTTTTGTGGGGGCACAAAGAAGCCAGTCGTCCAGATAAGGCATAATACGCATACCTCTCATCCAAAAAGACAGAGCTGCGCTCACACACCTTGTGAAGACATGAGGAACAAGGGAAAGACCGAAAGGAAGAACCTTGAACTGGTAGGCTTGATTCAGGAAACTGAAACGCAGAAACTTTCTGTGATGAACAGCAATTGGGATGTGAAAGTATGCATCTTTCAGGTCGACACTTACAAACCAATCGTCTGCTGCCACAGACCGAAGAACGTCGGCTGTGCACAGCATTCGAAAAGGAAGGACCTTCAGGAACAAATTCAGATGCCTCAAATCGAGAATTGGGCGGAAACCACCATCCTTCTTCGGAACAAGAAAATATGTTGAAAAGAACCCCTCTTCCTGAATGAGGGGATGAACTTTTTCTATGGCTCCCTTCTGTAACAGTGAATGAATTTCCAGAGAGAGGGCATTTGAACAAACTGCATTTTTGCAAACCGTAGGAATGATTCTTGAAAATCTGGGAGGCCGGCGTCGAAAATATAGAGTATATCCCCTGCTCAAAGTCGTCAAAACCCAAGGGTCTGCTGTGTTGGTCCTCCATTACTCTATCTGTTCTATTGAAAAACTATCGACCGCCGGCCTGAGTGTCTCAGGCTTTATGTGTGCGACTTTTAGTGGTCGCGGGGGGGTGCTGACGGGGTCCTCCTAGTAAATGTCGATGAGGTGGCCGAAAAACTCTAGCTTTCTCTTTAGCCCGAGGCCTTTGAGGGGGCTGTGACTGAGGTGTAGCATGCTGGCGGAAATATTGCTCCGGTGTGGCATAGAGATGTCGGGTCTGAACTGCTGGCATCCTAAAGGTAGGGTTGCGCTGTACCTGCGTCAGTTGACGAGTGGCCTCAGACAGCTTTACCCTCTTTTCCAACAGTTCCGGAACATTAGGACCAAAAAGATGCTCGGGAACGAATGGAAAATCTCTCAAGGTTTTCTTGCAGTCCTCAAGTAGCCGTGCTTGGGCAAGCCACACTTGGCGGTGGGCTGCCAGAAGCGTGGCTGCAAGACTACCCGGCTTGCGGGTTACATGGCCCGTTGCCAAAAGAGCCGTTTGCATAAACTGTGAAATTGAAGGATCAACATTTGCTGGTTCTAGCATACTGGTAGCAGCAAGTAGTCTGACAGATTGCTCTATTTCTGGAGCACGACTCACCCCGATGGAATCATAGATGCTAACGTCCGAGCAATCTTTGAGCGCCGTTTAGGCAGACCAGAACCAGTGAGGGCATTTGAAAACTCGGCCACAAAATCTTTACATGGTGGCATGGCAAAAGAAGTCGCAGCTGTGGCCTGCCTGAAAAAGACATTGGTTTGGGCAGATTGGACAGGTGACTCATCAAGTCCTAGACGAGCAAGAGCCATTGGAAGCACAGTCAAAGTATCATCAGAAGAGGGCTGGGCCTGTCCAGATGACTGAACTGACCCCCCACTCGACCCCTCCGTTGCTGGAAAACCAGCGAAAACATCCTGAGATGATGCTTGCGCCGCAACATCCACAGCATTCCCATGATCATGAAAAAAAGAATCAGAAGCAATCGTAGAAAGCACATCCAAGTCAGAATGATGTGAAATACGAGGGGAATCAACGACTCTTCCCCAGTTCCACGATTCAGAACATTCTCATCCTCCTGTGTCATCTTCACAGGTGAAGCAGATGTGACAGGCTGAAGTGAGTGAAGCAAGCGTTTCAGCTCCGCCATCTCTGAAAAAGTACAGAAACCTACTTAGAGAGTGAATTTTCCTCCACACACGGATATTCATCACTTTGCGATGTGGCCCTACTCTTAGATGGGAGGGGAGCGCCGGCTGCCGCAGACGCCCTGCGCTTCTGAGTGCAAGAAGGGGCTACATCCAACTGCCCGAGTTTCACGGTTGAATTGGGGTCTAACTCAGCAAGACGGATTCGCCGTTCCGACATAGGTAAAAGACTGCAGTGCAGACACGGGTCCGTGAGAGCCTTTCTAAGATGTTGAACACCCAAACACGATGGGCAGATGTTATGACCGTCGTCCGGGAGGAGATTATTAGGGCACAGCTTACAAGTCAGTGGGAAACCAGTGGCAATCGAGCTGTGAGTCATAGTTACTCGCTAATAACACCTTCGGATAGAACCGTAAGGTTTAATTCAAGCTGAATGATCGTAATGAAGCAGAATACGGGAAAATAATAATTATATAATTCCTGCAGGTGAACAGACAGGTAATGTCAAGAAATATCTCACGAAAAAGATAAATAAATATCTAAAATGGCCGATGGATTGAACCAAGGGGCGCAGAGTATCAAGTTCGAGGAAAAAAGTTCAGAACAACTGAATGAATGATGAAAATGTCAATGGGAGACCGTTCCCTTATAGGGGACATTCTAAAACGCTTAACGTGAAAAACGCTTAACGTGGCTTACTGCACTAAGACAGTGATATTAAAAGACCAAACCCAGTATACATCATATTAATAAACCATACTATGTATAAAAAAGTAAGATGAGTCCAAAATATGAACGCAACGCGTTTAATTACACGTTAAGCATTTTCTTCCCATAGAAAACCGTTATAAGAAAACGCTTAATGGCTTACTAAGACAGTGATATTAAAAGACCAAACTCAGTACACATCATATTAATAAATATGATTATATGTTTATATGTGGAATAATATAATATATATTTTATAGTATATTAGTACAGTAAGCCACGTTAAGCGTTTTTCACGTTAAGCGTTTTCTTATAACGGTTTTCTATAGGAGGAAAATGCTTAACGTGTAATTAAACGCGTTGCGTTCATATTTTGGACTCATCTTATTTTTTTATACATAGTATGGTTTATTAATATGATGTGTACTGAGTTTGGTCTTTCAATATCACTGTATTAGTACAGTAAGCCACGTTAAGCGTTTTCTTATAACGGTTCTCTTACGAGAGGTTCTCTCGTATTGCGTAAGTTAGCTTACGCTACGGGAAAGATTCATCTTTTCTGAGATATTGAAGCCAAAAAATTATCCTTAATTTTTGTATCCATTGTCAACGCAGTGTGGCAGCTGCAGACCTTGAGCGGGCTAGCTAGCGAGCTCATAGGTTGCTCTGCGGCAACTGCTGCAGCCTATAGACGAGCTTGGGCGAACTCGCATCCAATGAGAGGCGTCCGCGCGCTCACTGCATCAAAGCCCGCCAAAATGGGCGTGACTAGAGTGCATATAAGCGTAGTTCGTAGGCTGGAACCCTGATTTTCATCTCTTCAGCGAAGCTCTTCGCATCGCTGACCTGGAAGCCGCGTCGTCGTTCGAGGGGCATCAAGCAAGCGTGGACAGCGCTAGAAGAAGCCGGCCGTCTCAGCCACCTTCAGCCATCCTGCGAGCTACGCCATCCGACGACGTATCCTTTTAAAGCAAGCTAGTTCTCACAAACTATTCACAAAAGAGTACGAGCGTCTTTTTCAAGATGCCTCGCTCCACTTGCGCCTCATGTCGCGCCCTTCTCAGCACAGGAGACCGCCACATCATCTGCGCTCTCTGCCTGGGACTGGGGCACGCAGAGCTCGCCCTCGCTGAGGGCGGATGCGATTTCTGTGAGGAGCTACCGATGTCGACCCTGCGGGCTCGACTCGAAGCGCTCAAAGCAGAAACCGCCGCGCCGCCTTACCTTCAGCCGCGCAGGAAGAAGCGCCGCTCACAAAGGCTGCCGGAAACTGTGGTTGAAGCGACTGCCTCGCCGGAGCCTCTCCCTCGAGCATCGCTTTCACCCTCCCCGCCCCCCCGGGACGCGCAGTTGCCGCCGAGCGGCCGCACTGCTGCCATCTCGGATGACGAGGCGGAGGATAAGGGCCGCTGTTCCATCCTGGCTTCGGACAGCGAGGAGTGGTCAGGCTCCCAAGCCTCCTCCTCGGCCCAGGAATCCAGCAGGACCCGCGCCGGAGTCGAAGGGGAGTTAACACGCCTCCTCACACAGGCCGTCGACCGCCTCGGGCTCGAGTGGTCACCGCCCCTGAGCAGGCACCCAACAGACTCGACGGCTGCTTTCTTCAAAGCCATCGCCGCTCTACACCCGCGGCCCGGGCCGCTCCCTTCCTGCCGGAATTACATACAGAGCTTGCAAAGTCGTGGAATGCTCCTTTTTCAGCCAGGACCCGTTCCCACGTCTCCACCTCTCTCGCATCGGTGGACGGCGCCACTGAGAGAGGCTACTCATCCATTCCCCTGGTCGAGGACTCGGTAGCAGCACACCTTTGTCCGCCCTCCGCGAGATGGCGTTCCAAGCCTGTGCTCCCGTCTAAGGCCTGCAGAGCGACTTCCGCCTATGTTGGCCGCGCCTATTCCGCCGCCGGCCAAGCCGCATCTGCGCTGCACTCAATGGCCGTTTTACAGATCCTACAAGCAGACCTTCTTCGGGAGTGGGATGAGAAAGGCAGGCACCCAGAGGCTGTTACTGATCTACGAAGCGCGACAGACCTCGCCCTTCGCGCTACCAAAGCTGCAGCCCAAGCTCTAGGGAAGTGCATGGCATCGCTGACTGTGACCGAGAGACACTTATGGCTAACACTAGCCGACATGGGAGAAGCAGAGCGCTCCACGTTCCTCAACGCACCGCTCTCTCCGACCGGTCTCTTCGGCTCCGCGGTGAGTGGCATTGTTGACCGCTTCTCAGAAGTCCAGAAAGCCACCCAAGCCATGAACCTCTTCCTGCCGCGTCGCGCTAGCTCCTCTGCAGGCCGCTCACGTGACCAGCCTCCTGCACGAGCCTCTTCACAGCGCCCAGTTCAACAAACTCAGACTTCTCAGCGTCGACAGGGCGGCTGCCCTCGATCGCGTTCAGACAGCCGCCGCAGACCGCCGCCCCCCCGCGGGCCTCGATTTAAGGTAACGCTGAAACCAGAGCAACCGAAGTCTTCCTAACTTTGTTGAACAAACGACGGCTCAGTCCCGCCGCGGCCGGACCACCATCAAAACTTTGCCCCCTGTCAGTCCCCTTCTCTCAGGCTACTACAGTGGTGAATTTAGCAGCCAACAAGCCGGTGACACTGCCCGCTTGCCTGCACTCAAACGCCGTTTTCACGGCGACCCAAATAAATCTTGTAAAGAGCAAACATGTCTTATGTGTAGAAAAAGTGCCCACAACCCAGTGTTCGCCCCTACACACAAGCATAACACATCCCGTGCCCCTATCAGAGCACGCTCTCATAAAGCGGTTACGAACCGCTCGAGCATCAGAGTCAATGAAGGCGCCCACAAATGCGTGCGTGCGCCCATTCTCTGCCCGCTCTGTCACACGACCAGCCCTATGTGTAGAAAATGTGCCCACAATCCAGTGTTCACTTCTGCACACAAGCACTGCATGTCTCGTGTCCCCACCAGAGCACGCTCACATAAAGCGGTTACGAACCGCTCGAGCGTCAGAATCAATGAAGGCGCCCACAAATGCGTGCGCGCGCCCATTCTCTGCCCGCTCTGTTACACGGCCAGCAAACATTCCTCTGTGTGTAAGTCCCGTGCCCATGACTATGCTTGCGCATCACGTAACAGATGTGACTCTTTCCCCATTCATTCCAATCGGGAAGTCACTCACAAAACAGCCTGTTCATGCTGTCTGCGAGCAATCATGCATGAACACACTAAACGCGCTCACACATTTTGTTCAGCGCTCTGTGTGCGGCAATCAGAGCGAATTGGCCATTCACCCTCTAGCGTTACGCTTCAAAGCGTGGGAAGCTATTCCAGGGATATCCAAGTGGGTGTTAAGCACAATACAACAGGGCTATTTGCTACAGTTCGATCGCCGCCCTCCTCGCTTCAGAGCGCGGCTCGAAACCACTGTGAACACGGAAGCAGCGTGCATGCTTCGTTCAGAAATAGCAAGCCTTCTGTGCAAAAGGGCCATAGAAAAAGTGCCACCCTCTCTGAGCGAGTCGGGGCTTTACAGCCGTTATTTTCTTGTTCCCAAGAAAGACGGCGGCCTCAGACCCATATTAGATCTCAGGGTTTTGAACAAGGTGCTTGCAAAAAGACCGTTCAAAATGCTTACAATCAGGAAACTCCTCGCGCATGTGCGCCAGGGGGACTGGTTTATTTCTCTCGATCTGAAAGATGCATACTTTCAGATTCAGATAAATCCCTGTCACAGGCCATTCTTGAGATTCGCCTTCGACGGCCAGGTTTATCAATACACCGTCCTTCCGTTCGGCCTGTCCTTAGCACCCCGTACTTTCACGAAGTGCATGGATGCGGCGCTCGCACCCCTGCGGAGTCAGGGTTTGCGAATTCTGAACTATTTGGACGACTGGCTGATTATGGCTCAGTCACATATGGAGCTTCTGTCTCACAGAGCAGTTCTCCTCAGCCATCTGAACAGTTTGGGTCTTGCAGTCAATTGGACCAAGAGCTCACTACAGCCCAGTCAGACCATTTCCTTCCTGGGAATAGAACTAGACTCCGTGGCAATGACGGCTCGCTTATCTACACAGCGCGCACGCCGTGTTCAGCGACTAGCCGCATCTTTTCAGATGAACAGCCTCACGCCTCTGAAGAAATTCCAGAGAGTGCTAGGTTACATGGCCTCAGCCGCAGCAGTACTTCAGCTGGGTTTACTGCACATGCGCCCGCTTCAGCATTGGCTAAACACCCGCGCGTCTCGCCGGGCTTGGGCCACAGGCCGCCAGCCCATCAAGGTGACTCAGACCTGTATATCAGCTCTGCAGCCCTGGACAGTGGCCGAATGGTATCAGCGGGGAGTGACAATGGGAGCTGTATCTCACCGAAAAGTCATCTCGACAGACGCGTCCAACACGGGTTGGGGCGCGGTCTGCGAGGGCTCTCCGGTTTTCGGCCTATGGTCAGTTCAGGAAAAGCTCCTTCACATAAATTGTCTGGAAATGATAGCGGTCGAGTATGCGCTCGTGCGCTTTCTCCCGGTCATTCAGGGTCACCACGTCCTGGTCCGTTCGGACAACAGATCTGTGGTATCCTACCTAAACCGTCAGGGCGGTTTCAGATCCAGGAACCTCTTCCATCTGACGAAACGCATACTGAGTTGGTCCCAGTGCCACCTGCGCTCGCTGAGGGTGACGCACGTGCCAGGCCACCTGAACGACGGCCCGGACAGACTGTCCAGAGACAATATTCCCCCAGGGGAATGGTCCCTGCATGCTCAAACAGTCCAGACGTTATGGCACCTATTCGGCAGAGCAGAGATAGACCTCTTTGCGTCCAAAGATAACTCTCACTGCCCTATATTTTTCTCGAAAAGCGAGGACGCGCTGGCCCAGGACTGGCCCAGACGCCCGCTTTACGCCTTCCCTCCTGTCTCGCTACCCGTCTCGCTATTGCCACAGGTAATGCAGAGGATCAGGGAAACGCGTCACTCGGTGCTCCTCATAGCCCCGCGTTGGGAGAATCAGACATGGTTCCCGGAGCTTACGCAGCTGTCACTGACAGCGCCGTGGCCCATCCCAGTGAGAGCAGATCTCCTCTCTCAAGCTCGCGGCACAATCTGGCATCCCCACCCAGAGCGCTGGGCGCTGCATGCGTGGGTGATCAACGACTACCCGTCGCTCTGCCAGAAGGAGTAATAAACACCATCATACACGCTAGAGCCCCTTCCACGAGAAGACTCTATGCGTCAAAATGGTCTGTGTTCTCAAAATGGTGCACCGACAGAGACCTGGACCCGCGGACATGTGGGGTGTCGTCGCTGCTCGTATTTCTACAAGAGCTGCTGGATAAGGGCAGATCCCCATCCACGCTCAAAGTGTATGTGGCGGCCGTTGCGGCGTTCGCTGAACCCCTGCACGGCCAGTCATGGGGTAAAAACGAGCTGGTCATCCGCTTCCTCAGGGGAGCTAGAAGGATGAACCCCCCGCGCCCCCCATCGGTTCCTATCTGGATCTTTCTATAGTTCTCGAAACTATGAAAGCCCCCCCTTTCGAACCACTTCAATCCGTGGATTTGAAATACCTTTCACTCAAAACCGTTTTTCTGACTGCCCTGTCATCAGTCAAACGTGTGTGAGACCTTCACGCGCTATCTGTCAGCGCTGCGTGTCTTGAGTTTGGACCAAGTGACTCCAAGGTCATTTTAAAGCCTAGACACGGCTATGTTCCCAAGGTGATCGGTACTCCTTTCAGAGCACAGGTCATTTCCCTATCGGCGCTGCCAGCACCCGATAGCGAACGCGACGCCAATCTCCTTTGCCCGGTCAGAGCACTGAGATTGTATACTGCGCGCTCCGCTGCTTTCAGACGCTCTGAGCAGCTTTTCGTTTCGTTCGGAGGGCGCACCAAAGGGCTCGCCGCCTCGAAACAGACACTATCTAGATGGATAGTGGACGCTATTGCTGCTGCATACGCGTCAAAAGACCTGCCATGCCTGTTGGGCATTAGGGCTCACTCCACTAGAGGCATGGCATCCTCGTGGGCATGGTCCAGCGGGATTTCCATTCATGACATATGTGTGGCAGCGGGATGGACTTCCCCCTCCACCTTTGTCAGATTTTACAATATGGAAGTGCCCGCTCTGCAGGCAAAACTACTAGCGGTTTAATACGCTACAGCTCCCCTGGTGAGCTGCACTGATGGGACACATTCCACACAGACCGGCACCGCCGCTCTGTCGTTCCCTTCCCACTATGTGCTTATGTATTACACAATCAATGACCCGCATTCTTGCCGGCCAAATATTATTTCCCCACTCATAAGGGCTCCCCCGGGTCCCCCCTTAATTCCCTGGGGCTCATACAGTGGATGCTTGGCGCGCACGGCGTTGACAATGGGTTCCCGTAGCGTAAGCTAGCTTACGCAATACGAGAGAACCTCTCGTAAGAGAACGTATCGGTTACCTAACGTAACCTCGGTTCTCTCTAGATGAGGGAACGAGTATTGCGTAGCCGGACGTGCTCGCGCCACGAGCGACTTTTCGCTTCAGTCAATGAAAACCAGGGTTCCAGCCTACGAACTACGCTTATATGCACTCTAGTCACGCCCATTTTGGCGGGCTTTGATGCAGTGAGCGCGCGGACGCCTCTCATTGGATGCGAGTTCGCCCAAGCTCGTCTATAGGCTGCAGCAGTTGCCGCAGAGCAACCTATGAGCTCGCTAGCTAGCCCGCTCAAGGTCTGCAGCTGCCACACTGCGTTGACAATGGATACAAAAATTAAGGATAATTTTTTGGCTACAATATCTCAGAAAAGATGAATCTTTCCCGTAGCGTAAGCTAGCTTACGCAATACTCGTTCCCTCATCTAGAGAGAACCGAGGTTACGTTAGGTAACCGATACGTTTTCTATGGGAAGAAAATGCTTAACGTGTAATTAAACGCGTTGCGTTCATATTTTGGACTCATCTTACTTTTTTATACATAGTATGGTTTATTAATATGATGTGTACTGAGTTTGGTCTTTTAATATCACTGTCTTAGTGCAGTAAGCCACGTTAAGCGTTTTAGAATGTCCCACTTATGGCGCGGAAAACCCCAGCCACTGAAAAGCACCGAGAGGCACAGAGTGTTACCGACGAAAAGCAATGAAACTTTCACCAAAATGCAGCTAAAAGCACTTCAAATCCGTTGAAGTGGCGTATATGCGCGCTGACACAGCTTGTGAGGTCGATATCGCGCTGCTCTTGTAAGCTGCACTTAACAGCGCAATATATCACTTAGGTAAAACAACCTATCTCAACCAGGCGAGAAAGCGAATGAGGCAGAGTGCTGAGCGGCTGTGGTTTATAACCCCCAGGGCCCAGCATACGTTATGTGACTTTGTTGGTATATTCTCTCGACCTATCTGCTGGCGCTGCGATAATCCAGTAGTGTTTATACTGCCTCTGGCGGTCAGTAGGAATGAAACAGAACCGAAAGTTTTACTTTAAACCCGGCAAAATTTCGGGCAGTCCAGTCACGCTTCAGTCATGGCGGCGCAGATGGCGGTAAATTCAGCTATATATGTTGCATTTTATATCTGTAGTTCTCTTTTCCACTCATACCCAGCAAACATGCCAGTGCGGGCCCACTGTGGGTAAGTGTGGGTTTTCTGTGGGACAGTGTGGGCAAGGGCAAACCCTTTGGGGCCCCATGTGGGCATTCTGTGGGCAAGCCCACAGTGGGCTTGCCCACAGAAAACCCACACAGGCCCCCAGTGGGTTAGTCCATGCGGGGCCCATAGTCGTTTTGCCCATTTGGGCCCACATGAGGATTTACTGTGGGCAACCCACAGTGGGCTTGCCTACAGAAAACCCACACAGGCCCCCAGTGGGTTAGTCCATGCGGGGGCCCATAGTCGTTTTGCCCATTTGGGCCCACATGAGGATTTACTGTGGGCAACCCACAGTGGGTTTGCCCACAGAAAACCCACACGGCCCCCAGTGGGTTAGCCCATTAGGGGCCCATAGCAGTTTTGCCCATTTGGACCCACATGAGGATTTACTGTGGGCAACCCACATTTAGCATATAGTTAAAAATAGTTACATTTTTTGTTAAAAAATTGTTAAAAAGTTAAATATTTTATGTGGGTCTTTTTTAATTGGTTGCCAGATTTTGTCACAAACCCAACTAATCTCATATGGTATAGCCTACAATTTTTTTGGGTGGGAGATATAGTCCCATCCAATGATCATTAAGCTGTAAAATAGATAAAATCAATTCATGATATTTTTTTTATTATTATTATTTTACTAAAATAAATGTTATTGTATCTGTTGTTATTAAAATATACAATTATAAACTCAATTATGCTCAAGAAACATTTCAGTTGTGCTGCTTAACATTTTTGTGGAACAATGATGTGGTAAGATTAAAAAAGACAGATATTAATATTTTTATTCATCAAGGATGCATTCAATTGAACAAAAGTGACAGAAGACATTTATGAAGTTACAAAAGATTTCTATTCAATAAATGCTTTAATAAAATTAATAAATGCTGTTTATTAAACTGAAAAAAGTATACATTTCTACAAAAATGTTAAGCAGCAAAAACAGTTTTCAACATTGATCAATTGTAATAATATTTTACAATTTTTACTTTACTGTTTGATGAAATAAATGCAGCCTTGGTGAGCACAAGACTTCTTATAAAATCTTAACTTCATACATGTTTAGTAAAACTTATGTTAGGTAATTGACTTCTTTGTCACAGGACAAAAATAGCCTTGACTGCTGTCATGAATGGGCCTACATATGTAGTATGAGAACTTAATATTAAAAGCCTAGTTTATGGGAGACAAAGAAGCAAATACAATTTACAAATACAAGTGTGTGGGGGGGCACCACCACCACCACCACCACCACCACCACGAGTTTACCATTTAAAGAATTAACATGGATTATGGCAGTTAAAAAAACACTAGACACTTGCAGGCTGGATAATTTAAATACATTCATTTAATTTTTTTTATTATTTTTCCTTGCGCCAGGTAGACATAAAAGGTAGGATATATATATATATATATATATATATATATATATATATATATATATATATATATATATATATATATATATATATAAAATACATTAATATTGTAATATTATAATAAATTTATTTTTTAAAAATGATAAAAATATACTTTACAACTTTACACCTCGCGTGCAAGGCCCGCGAAAGAACCTGGAAGCCGGTATAAAAGCTCTGATCAACGGCAATCAAGTGCACAGCACGTCGACGACTCCATCTGTGGACATCCTGACTGTACTGAAGACATCCTGAAGAAAGAGGTTTCCTGAGGTAAAATACTTTTTAAACTATTGTATTCAAATAACTTAAAACTTATAACTCCAATACAAATATCAATGACAATTTTAAGAAAACGTATATCAATGAAAAAAGGACACAGGCGGTCTGAGGGAATTTGTTTTTCTTAGGCTATTGCAGTTTCAAACACATTAATAATAATAATATAACCCGTCTTCATATTTTATATAAAACCCAATTAATTATCAATTGACGGACTACCTTTTACCAACTCTAATGTTCACGTAAACGGGTTTTGCTACCGTCTACACCGTCAATAACCGTTAATGTCGTTATATCTGTGTGACGTCATTTGGGCATTTGCGCTAATGGAGAATATCTGGTCAAATTGAAAATATCATATTTCCAAATTTCACTAAATTAAATGTCAGTCATTTTTAAATACCAAGGAGTTGTTTTCATGGTGAAACCTCCAAACATTTATTGCGGTCAAGCCAGCCGCCACTTCGAAATGAGCGGCCGCACCTATATTTCGTGGTGCGCGTATACACTGGTTATTGCGGTATGACCGTCAGAACTAAAACAGGTTAAATTCCTGCTAAGGCAATTTCACATGCATTCATTTATTCTGTCTGTCTGTCTGTCAGAAAGACAGAACGAAAGAAAGAAAGATTTTAGCACACCTCACAACCTGTCACTGCATGATATATTGAATTCCAAAATAAGAGCCCCCCCAAAACTCATATATTACCTTTTTTGTCCATACATTCAGAAAATCATAAAAATAAAAGTCCTAGCTTCCACAGACCAATTTCACCTCAGGTGGGGAGGACACCTTCTCAAGGTGTGAACTACAATGTTTCAGGACATTCTGATGTTGTATTCCAAAATAAGAGCCCCCCAAATCTCGAATATTAGATGTTTTGTTTACACATTCAGAAAATCATAAAAATAAAAGTCCTAGCTTCCACAGACCAATTTCACCTCAGGTGGGGAGGACACCTTCTCAAGGTGTCAACTACATGTTTCAGGACATTCTGATGTTGTCTTCCAAAATAAGAGCCCCCAAAACTCGAATATTAGATGTTTTGTTTAATAGTTCCAAAATAACGCCACAGCCAAACGGTTGCGCGCCTGCGTCTCCAGACAATAGAGTGGTGCGAAGAGTTTGAATTTGAACGATTCAGTGAGTCACTCCTTAACACACATATTTGGTATTTAACACCTCTTTAAAAGCCTGCTAAATTAATAAATGCATTTAAATAAATAAAGTTTTGTACTTTTTCACTACAGTTTCAGTATAGCTGTACTGTGAATATACTAATGTGTTACTGCTTTAATTTAGGCAAGTATCTGGCAACAGTTGGGGGTACAAGCCCAACCTCCAACACCAGACGTATTCTGGTCTGCATGCTGACCACCTCACTTGCCCAGCAACTGTGCTGGGAGGGCTCTGGCCAGAAGATGGCCTTTGGGCAGATGTTGGTCTGCAAAGCAGTTATAGGTACAGTATATAATGTTTATATGTGATAAGCCCGTATAACAGGAATAAAAATTAATAAATGGGAAGGAAAAATCAGTAGTCAGGTGTAAATGTACAGTAAATGAACAATGTTTGATCTGTCTCCATGTTTCCTGTAGCCAGTAATCCTCGTCAAAGTGCAAAGGAGGTTGAAATGGCGTAACAGTACTTGAACAACCCTTATTTTGTTTTTAACATTTGTATTTCAATTGATCCTTTCTCACTTAGATGCTGTGACAAAAAGCAGCCAAGCCACTGCATGCGAGGTGGAAGCGTCCATAAAAACGTGGCTCCGTAATACAAGGGACAGAGATGGGGGAAGGCAAGGAAGGGCCAGAACTGCAGTGAGGGAAATACCTACTGAGGGGATTGGTTTTTAATTTACTTTCATATGTGTTTTAAATATTCTGTGGTTCTGTTTTTGTGTGTTTATTGCTGTTTTAAACTGCTCTATTGCTTTTTTTATTGCTGGTTAAAAATAAATCTCAATGTATTATTATTAATTATAATTATTATTAATGTCTGTAAATAAATTATTTAAAAAAAAAACATGACCCTCGATTTATTGCTGCTACCTTTAACAAGTGCAATTGTTCTGTATATAGTAAAGTACCCACACTCCGTGTGCTCAAACTTTGCACCTACACCCACAGTGTGCCCACATCCAGCCCACATGAGGGCCCACTCTAATTTGGGCTGTCCCACTAGGGCCCCACCTGGACCCCATAGTGTGGGGCCCACGCGTGCCCCACATTTCACACCGGTATTGGGCCCACAATAGGCTGCCCACATGGGCCCCTAAGGGGTTTGCTGTGGGCCCACAACTGGCCCCAATGGGGGCCCACTCTACTTACTGTGGGCCTGCCCACAGTCAGCCCACACTTTGGGGTGTACCACTGGGGCCCCACCTGGGTCCCATAGTGTGGTGCCCACACGTGCCCCGCATTTCGCGCCGGTATCTGGGCCCACAGTGGGCTGCCCGCAATGGCCCCAAACGGGCCCCAATGGAGCATGTTTGCTGGGTATGTGGGCTCTGGAATTGCCTTTTCTAGTCTAACTGGTTTCGTTCGCTTTTCCCAGTATTCTGTTTTCTAACTGGAAAGTTTAATAAATCTTTAATAAATTTAGACATGCTGTCTGTTTGTTTTCAGGAAGGTTTTTATTAATTAAAAGTTGATTGGTTTCGCCTAATTCAGTATAGGCTGCTGACAAAAGTATGTTATTTAAACCGAAGTAAAGCTACAGAATTTAATAATATACTTGATCACCTCGTCATGTTAACACATTCATTATTAATAATAACAGTGTGTGTGGTCATAGGCATTAAACTACTACATTATGTATTATGATATACATTATTATTAATAGGTGTTCAGTCATTGCAAAACAAGCATCTATCTTATCTGTGCTGTGGACTGTTCATTTGATCTCAGCTCATAGCCAAAACACATTAAATTGAACTATGCACTGAATTGATTTCATTTGGTAATATATTAATTGGAGTAAGGCATATTATCAAGGTAATTCAACAACGTTGCACTAAAGAATTATATATATATATATATATATATATATATATATATATATATATATATATATATCTGATAATTTGCTTGTTTTTGTTACAAATTGAACAGCACCAATTACCACTGTTACCAATCACTATTACAGATAATACAGTATGAGCAGCCCACCAACATTACCACCACCACCTACACAAATTCCATTGACAGAGTGTGTACCGGTATATTAGAAAGACGAAGAAAAAAAATCTGGATTTTGTAGCTATTTTGTTTAAAATGTGTTTGCGGGAGCCAGTCTGTGGGGGCCACTGAAGGAGCTCTGGGAAGCTGTGGAGGGAGCGATATGGAGACGTCAGCCAGAGAGTGTTCATCTGTTAGATCTGCAGTTGAAAAAACACAAGCCCTACTTCCTTTCCCTTTTCAATAATCCAGTAGGTTATCCATTCTATAGGTTCAAAACACTGAAACATCAGTTGTGCATGCTGACATGAGCTTAAATAGGAAATAAACTTTGGAAAATGTGGTTGAAACATGCTTTTGTAACCCATAAAGTTATGCATGACTTCTTGTAAAAACAGTCATTTTAAATTTTGCGAAACAGCCAAAGAATGTGGAACAGAGGGAGAAGGTTTGGAAAGCCAGCACAGAAGGCATTGCTATACAAGGTCAGCAGGGAGCTCGACTTCTTCCTGCACAACTCATCGCCGAATCCTTCATCCTTAGTGATCTGGGAGAACTAGCTGCCCTAGAACTGCTTCTGGCAGGTGTACACACATTCTGAACATTAAGTTCTGTTGATAGGAGCTGTACATTGTCAAGTCATTGAAGATGTTTTGTACTAATGTACTCTTTATGTCTATCTTAAGGAGAGCACCAACAGCCTCATTTCCCTGGGCTGACTCGAGGTCTGGTAGCTGTGTTTCTCTACTGGGACGGCAAGTGTTGTGTGGCCAACTCACTTCTTTCGCTCATTCAGTCTAGACATGGGAAGACTTTCACCCTTGACTTGAGGTTAGAGGAAACCACCATAGATTACCTCAACAAGATCTAGTCCTCCCTCCAATGCTTGGTTTTTACCCATTTAGGATATATTTTTTCCCAGTACTTTAATTGCTGGGGCAACCCTCTGCAGCTCTCAAGATAATGGGATTTTGAGCCCACAACCTTTGTTGCAGACATCATTAAATGGGTGTACAAAATTCACTTTTAGCAGATACGCTTATTTAAAATATTAAATCTTGGGAAAATGTACCAAAAATATTAATTACTTTTTTTTAGGACCTTCTTATGTAGGACCAAAATAGACTTTTTCTCATTCATGTTTTTATCCTAGGTTTGTTTTTAATTTGAGAGTTTTGTTTCGTTACAATTGTTTCTATTGTTGTGTTCTTTCCCCCTGCAGTCCTGAATTGGTGAATCTGACCACCCGATTCACAGATGAACTGATGGCTCAAGGATTGACGAAGCAAATCCTGAACTTGATATCAGCCTGACTTGTGAGTTTGGGCGACTTCAGAAGGAGCGAGGTCTTGGCAATGAGAAGCACAGGAAAGATGTGATACCAGCATTACAGCTAGGCTTCCCTGCAGGTTGATAATAACATACACAAAGTACCGGTATGCAAAATGTTAATTTTCACATTTTTTCATATGTTACAGATATCTGACATAATCAAAGAGTGCAGACAGTCATTGGCAGAATGTTTGTTTGCATGGACGTGCCAGTCAGCTCTAAGCAAAGATGACACCCTGGCATTCATTGGTTACTTGGAGACAGTGACAGCCGAAGCTGACGGCTCATTGGATAGCGTCAACCTTGCTTTAGTCATGGCATTGCTTTATTGCCTAGATTGTAGTTTCCTGGAGCAAGGAACAGAGGATAAAGAAGGTATTAATGCTTTATTACAACTCTTTGGTATTTATGACCCCATTTAAGATGCGTCTCGTGTGATCCAATCACATGTTGGCTGGCAAGACACATCGTTGTTTACACCCGGTTGCTTAATTCCGTCTTCTGTAACTACTTATGATCAGATTTGGAGTGGAGGGAATCTGTTTCATGATGACATGCATCAATCATTCTGTGAGTGTGTCCCTGCATGATAATAAATAGCAAAAAAGTCCTATTATTTTTATGTTCATACAAATATTTACACATGTTAAGTTTGCTGAAAATAAAAGCAGTTGAAAGTGAGAGGATGTTTTTTTTTTTGCTGAGTTTAAAATATAACTGAATATTTCCTTAGTTATTGGATGTTTTAAAATTGTAAAAGTTTAAAGGAATAGTTTAAATAAAAAAAAATTCTGTTATTATTTACTCACCCACATACATTATTAATTGACAATTTTTGTGTGTGCTTTAGACTTGCTCCAGGCTTTGCCTTTACTGACAGAGAAGCAGTTTGTGTCAGCAGTGCACAGTCGGCTGGTGGAGGGTCAAGGTTGGACACTGCCGGGACTGCAGGCAGTGGTGCAACTGGCTTGGGCTCTGTCTCTGAGGACACTTTCGCATCTCCCACAGGGCGCTGGTACCTACACACCTTACATGGATGTGGAAGTATTTGGAAGAAATGTCATTGCATTAGATATCAAAATATCATAGCAAGTTGAATTTTTTTTAAAGAACACTTCAAGTAAAACATTTGACAAAACGTAATTGATAAAAAGAATTTATATTCTGTTCAATATGAAGATAAGAAATATTTGAACACTTTCTTTCGTCAGACATTAATGGAACATGTCCTTCATTAATAAGGGGAACTAACTTCATAGTCTTTTCATTGTCCTTTTTTTTACTGTTCAGCTCTAGTGGAGTACACAGAGGCAGATGAAGCTCTGGGTGTCCTCACAGAGGGCATCCTGGGTAATGATGGCTTCAGTCAAGAGGAATTCTACACTCGCCAACTGCATTCTCTCATTACTGATTTAATTGCTCTTATGCCCATGAAGGCAAGCGGATGTCGATTATGCAGAGAATCATGAATTTATTCACATAGTCAGTTCTTATTTTCAAGTATGACCATACATGTTGTGTGTTAATGAAGATTTTGAATAAAGAGTGTTCTTTGCAGGTAAAGCAGTTGCGTAAACGTGCCGACGAAGATGCTCGACTGGTCCACATGGCTTTGCAGATGGGCAGCGAGCCGCCATCTTCTCTACACAAAGACCTGGATCACCTCATGAACCTTGTGAGTCTTACTTTAAATTTAGCACTTACTACGGACACATACACTACTGAGTTCTTCATAAAAATTATACAATTTGTTATAGCTCTCTACAGCCATGAAATTACTTACTTTCACCATTGCTACCATTGCGGAATTACAATGCAGAAATATATTTTATTCACCGTATTTATTAGTAATATAGCACAAACGGGACTTTAAAAAAATTCTGAATGCTGCAGAATTCAGTGTTGAATGCTTTCTTTTATGTGTGTGCTTATGTGTCTGGTTCTAGATCAGAGAGTTTTACAGTAAAGATCCATTTGGACTAGAGATGGCCCTGGAGTTCTGGTGCCCTTCTGAGTCTCTTCAGCACACCTCACTCACAGGATCTTTTCTTGGAGTAGCTCTTCAGCGACCCCCTCACAAACAGGTGTCAGAGAAAACCTAACACCTACTAGCGGCAGTGCTGTGCGTTGAAATTTATAGACTATATGTTTAGGGGTGGCATAGGTAAAGATAGAATTTGGTTAATGGAAGGTTGCAGATTTGAACCCAGAAGGTGTGATCCAACAATCATAATTTCTTTGGAAACATTTACGGCCTTCATTTATGAATATATGTTTGTTTGTTTGTTTGTTTGTGTTTGTTACATCAGGTGGTTCTCTCAAAGTTTGTACGTCAGATGGGTGATCTTCTCCCTGCTAGTCTGTACATCCCTTATTTACGCATGCTGAGAGGACTTGCTAATGGTCCTCAGTGCTCACACTACTGCTTCAGTCTTCTCAAAACCAGTGGAGCTCCACATGATAACCACATCTTTAGAGCATACAAGAAAATACTGATATATGAGTTCTGTGTGAACAGCTCCTAAAAGTTTGTTTCTTTGGGCTGTTTCAGGAGAGAACCGTCAGGGGGGGCAGTGTTGTGTCTTGGGAGCACTTTTTCAACTCTCTCATGCTCTACCATGAGAACCTGAGGCGGGACATGCCCAGTGTCAACAGTACTCAGTACCGCCCCCTGCCCATCAGAGACATCACTCAGAGAGAGCTGGAGGGCCTCACAGCATTTTTGCAGCTGATCACCACTATAATCACATGGGTATTACATATACATACAGTTATTGATTACAGAATGCTATGACTACAAGTGTTTCAAAATTACAGCACAGGCTGCTACAGTTAACACATTAATGACATGTAGGAATGGGTCAAAATATCGACTTTCCAATTTATTTCAATTAAATAAATCTGAATTGTGTTGTTAATATCCAACATAACTGTTTTAATCTACAGTGCATTCAGAAAGTTTTCAAAATGCTTTAAATTATAATTTTTCAAACATCAATCTACACTTCTTACCCCATAATGACAAAGCAAAAAACTGAGTTTTGATAATTTAGCAAATTTATTCAAAAGAAAAAAACTGAAATATCACATTGACATAAGTATTCAGACCTTTTGTTATGACACTTGAAATTTATCTCAGGTGCATCCCATTTCTGGGATCATCTTTGAGATGTTTCTACACTTTGTTGGAGTCCACTTGTGACAAATTCAATTGATTGGACATGAATTGGAAAGGAATGCACCTGTCTATTTAAGGTCTCACAGCTGATAATGCATATCAGAGCAAAAACCAAGCCATGAGGTTAAAGGAACTGCCCGCAGAGCTCAGAGACAGGATTGTGTCGAGGCACAGATCTGGGGAAGGTTACAAAGAATTGGGCTGCATTGTAGTTTCCCAAGAGCACAGTGGTCTCCATAATTCTTAAATGGAAGAAGTTTGGAACAACCAGGACTCTTCCTAGAGCTGGCCGCCCGGCAAAACTGAGCAATCGGGGGAGAAGGTCCTTGGTAAGAGAGGTGGCCAAGAACCCGATGGTCACTCTGGAGATCATGTGTGGAAATTAGAGAAACTTGCAGAAGAACAACAATCATTGCAACACTCCAATGATCTGGGCTTTATGGCAGAGTGGACAGATGGAAGCATCTCCTCATTGCTAGTAGGGTTGCAGCGGTATACCGGTTTCACGGTACAATTGCTACAGTGCGTTTTTTGATGAGAAATCTTTGAAGTAGTTTTTCAAATTGTAATAGTAATTTTTCATATTATTAATTTCCTGACTATATATATTGTGATCAGTTGAATGCCACTTTGGTGAATAAAAATAACATTTTCTTTAAGTGCAAAAATAAGTGCAAAATCTGCATATTATTCCAAACTTTTGGCACCAGTGTATGTCAATGTGATATTTCAGTTTTTTCTTTATCATTATGGGGTATGGAGTGTAGATTGATGTGAAAAAAAAAAACGTAAAGCATTGCATAAGGCTGCAACATAACAAAATGTGAAAAAATTAAGTACTAAATACTTTCTGAATGCACTATATGCCTTTTTCAGTTGATGTGTGAAGATTGATGTGCGATCAAAATGTAATGAAAAATCTGTGCCAATACCCAGGCCTAGTCACATAATTTAATTATCATATATATATTATTGCTCTAGCTGCAGTTTTTAAACTATTCAAGGTTTATGAGTGTTCACTCTTGTTCTTATGCTTTTCAGAGTGAGAATGCATGACTGGCTCTTTGGCAGCACCCTCAGTGGACACCTGTTGTGGTGATGTTGGGTTTACTGCAGTGTAGTGTTCAACCTGTTCTGAAAGCTCAGATCCTGCACGCTCTTGCTGCCTTCAGCAAATCACCCGAGATAGCTGCCTCCCTCTGGCAGTCTCTGGAGTACACTCAGGTACTAAAAAACCCAGTCTGTAGAGACAAAGTAACCTATGCTGGAAGGAAGAATTGAATTGACCACATTTACATGTTTTAGTAGGAGTCAGATATTTTGAAACTGAGATGGGCAAACTGTTTTGGTAATACAATTTCTGTAGTTTTTTTTAGGGCTGTTACTATCGATTAGTTTGGTAATCGAGTAATCTAACAATTTTTCTTTCAAAGAGATTGGCTTCTCTAGGCGTGCCCAACTTTTTTAAATGCAAGATCTACTTTTTTCTTTAACTAGTTCAATACGATCTGCCCATTTTAGTTTAGAACTCAAATATGTGAAAACAGGCCATGGAAATAAAATATTTTATCTTTTCAGGAACAATGTCTACCCACCCATCTATATTTTATAGAGATATAAAAGTCATTTTATTTGTTTGTTGTTGTTTTTAATGCTCTAATACTTGAATGCATTCAGAATACAATATTCACAGTATTCACATGATAATTTTTTTTCACTCTTTTAAGTTAAGGTGCAGCCATTGTGGGCATTGTTGTGCCTGTACTACATGCAGATCGCAAAAGCTTGTCGCTTGGCACGCACCGTGTAAAATGCTCTTAAGCATCTGTACATTCAGTTCCTTACTGAGTAAAAACGTAATTATTTCACATTATTTCCCCTTCAGGCAAGACAAAATGTTATATTGTGTCTGTAGGGCACTATATGCGCAGCTATGACTTTAACAACAGACTCCCGTTTAGCTTTGACAGAATAAAGACAAACCTGCGGTTTTATTCAGTAAATAAAAGTTCTCTGGATTCCCACATTGAGGTTTAACTTTAATAATGGCCATGAACTATAAAATATTAATTGGAATTGGGTGATTATATTGTAAATAATCATCTAATTTACATAGAGAAAGATGGCAGTACATTCAAATGGTAATTCATTTACACAGAACAGAACTCAAACAATAATTTGCAGAAAGTAATCTTCTTAGGCCATCTGGATTCAGTCAGATTTATTGAACAGAATGTGTTTGTGCATCCATAATGCGGGTGTAATTTGAATCAAGTTCGACTGACTTTTTGTGACATTATTTTATGTTGCTTCATACAAGCCTATATTGCAAAACGATTGTGTTGATAAATAGGTTTAAATTGCATTCCAATGTGTTTTTTGTTTTTTGAGTTCAGCGTGTCCCATGCGGCGATAAAGGGCTCAACTTCTCTCGTGCATCTGGACACACAGAAGTGCAGTCACATGCAGATTAGTTTACCTGGAAAACTGAAAACTGGATGTCATCTTTTCAAGTACTGTTGCTTTGCTTAAGTGATGTTTTTTAGGTCCTGCATAGTTTTTCAAATGTAAAGTGAAGCGCTGTCAGACAGCTGACACCTCTTGTTGTATGTGTTTGCACCCTTGTCTGTGGACTGCATCACTTCCGCCATATTTGAGATTTGTCTATTCAGCAATTTTGTAATCCAGGTATTAATCGAGTAGTCAAATTAATCGAGTAATCGTGACAGTTTTCTTTACAGTTATTTCCATTTTTTTAAGTTAAGTGGACATCATTGGTGTTGGTTAGGGATATGTCAATAAATCAAGGGCCGCAACAACTAATCGATAAAATAGATTATTATCGATAATGGACATCATTGACAACAGATTTCATTATCTAGTAGTTGGATATATGCCTTGAGTACGGAGAAGCTCCATCAGTGACGTCACTTTACAGCTCAGTGAAAATGTGTTGCATGATGAAACTCGTTTGAAAAACAACGGAGACAAGTTGAAGCGGAAAAAACAACAAAAAGTTGTCCAGCACACGAGAGCACTTTTATAAACACTTCAAATAAGATCATATTAAGCATAGAGTTTAATGTGGAGCGGTTGATGCGTCAGGTGCATTGACGTAGTGATTGTGCCGTTTGATAAGCTTGAGAATTGTTTCTCACATGACTTGCATTTCAGTGCAGTTTTCTGTTTTAGAATGTATACTTATTATGAATTCAAAATCAGGCACATATTTCCGAGCATTATCCTTGTTTTTACCTCATGCTTGTCTCTGTTAAACTTAACCGAGCATGTGAGCGCACATCCACGTCAATCAAACTGTTTGCAATGGAGAAAGGGTGCGCAATCACTTTGATTAAACTAGTGCAACATCATACCGTGCTTTCAGTTTCAGTTATGTATCTAACATAATTATGGAAATTTCAGCTGGGCAGAATTATTAATATTTCTATTCTGGTGTCATCATTGCCCTCTGCTGGACTGATGTTTTGTCCCACTCCATCCCTGATGGATCATTTTACTCTTTAAAGGTGCATTCAGTAACTTGTGTTTTACACATTAACAAATTAATTGTTTTTGTGAAGAGTGATCTGAATGTTGTACACTCACATGAGATGAAGACTATACTCATAATAGTTTTCTGTAAAAAGTGTTTTGATTATATATGGTGCGGGTCACCCCTTCAACTTGAGTTAACATCGGTACGGCATACAAAGGATGTAAAGATTTGATGACGGATAAAAACATGAGTAGTTGCTTCTTTTTTTGTTGGACAGGTAAGGAATTATTAATTGTTTAGATCAATAAAATAGTATCAGTGGAATTGACAGAAAACTCATAAGTTTCCATCAAACTTTTAAAAATTATTTGTGTAGTCAACATATGTTAGTAATGGACAGTTTTAAGCGGTGTTTACAAACGTAACTGGAAAGCAACATGTCATTTGATTTTCTGTGTTACCACAGCTATGGTAACATCAACATCCACCTATATGAAACGGCATTCATCTTCATTCGTTTAGTAGCTTGGCACAGTGATTGTTGATGATTTTGAGTAAACCATGATGTTGGTTTGCTTGGAAAAAAAATGAGTTCTTCAAATACAGTATTCATGGACATGCTAAATTTGATCATCAAAAACAGTTCTAATCTTTCCTTTACCATGACATTCTGTATCGCTAGATAATTTAGGTTTATTTTATGCTAAGCAGATCTCTACTAAAGGTAATAACTGTCTTTAGAAATAACCTGAAACATAGAGTCTATGTTTATATTCTGAATATAATATAATATTCTGTCCTTAATATTCTGTCCAAAGTCTTTTCACTTGAATTCTGATGTTTGTTTTTAGGCAAAGCAATTATATTACAGTAGTAATAAATAACTTTAGAAATTACCTCAAACTTCGAGATTTTCCAGATGCAAATGATAATCCAAAGCTGCAGCAGAGACAATCAATCTCATCCATGTCGATTGATGGCAGTACAGCATCTAACACCACTGTCATATCGGTACTTAAAGAACACTAAGAAAAGCAATGATAACACTAGCTAGAGAATTACTGAATACCCTGTAATGAACAGTCCTTTTTGTTCTACAAAGTTGTATAAGTAATGAAAGGAACTGTTTTGCTTATGTACTGAAAATAATAATAATAAGAAGAAATTCAAATGTAACTTATCATGATTCAGGCTTTGTTCAAAGTTTTGTGAGAGTATAAAATAATGAATTCAGTAATATAAATCGAACAAAATCCTTACGCCCTTCACCATTTCTGGTTTTTAAAAAACCTGATTTTAATCAAATACCGGAAATAAAACTTATTTTTAATCTGATTAATCGAAGAAATAATTGAAGACTAATTGATTATCGAACTAATCGTTAGTTGCAGTCCTAGATAAATAGAATTCTGATACATCACCAACCAAAAAAATGACTAACCATATTGAGTCAAAACTCTGTATTTCAAAATTTGAAACATTGTTTTCCGTCCATGTGATCATAAATGAAATGACCTGTCAAACATCATTATCTCTCTATAGATTGATTTTTACCACTACTGCACTTTTTTCTACACCGTTTACAGGGTTTGCACAAGGTCCTTGAAATTTAGCAACTGGAAAAATCACCTTGTTTTGTTGAAAAGTGCTTGAGATTAAAACAACATTTCTTCCATGTAATATGTGTCCAAAGATGATACACTCCACTTTTGGAATATGGTGTCTTTTTATATCCTTTCTGTTCTCTACAGTCAGATATAAAAGTAAAAAAGAGATATTATTTTAATCACACAATGAACAGATGCGATAGAAAAACTAGACTTCTCTCTCATTAATTAACCAGACCACTGAGATGCAGCGTTCCTTTACGTTTAATTTTAGTGCTTGTTATTAGGGCTGAAACGATTAGTCAACATTATCGGCAACGTCGACAATACCAAATTGTAGACAAAAATGTTAATTGTCGAATAGTCGTTTGATTTAATTTAACACAACATGAGATCTTTTGAAACGCTAATGATGACGCGGGAGAGCAGCACTTCAGCTCGCACTTGATTGAGGAGAGGAAGAAAGAACAGCTCGCAGTCCAGACTCACTCCAGACTTTCCAAACAGATTAAGCTGATGTAGATCGCAGAGTATTATAATACAAAAATGCAAAATAAGTAAATACAGAAGCAGTGTCATCGTGAAATAAAGCGGAGCCGTACCTGGTGTTCCGTTTGAGCAAAACTTGCCTGTCAGAGTGTCTAAAAAGGAAACACCGTGCCGTTATATACTGTAATTAATGCATCCTTTATTAAAGTTCAAATAATAAGGAAGCGGGCTGTAAATATGCACAAACTCTGAAACTGTCATTTGTCTGTGCGGTCTGAGCCGCTTGTATGAGTCGGGTGAAAAACAGCGAGTTTCAAACTTCTCGCGCTTGCTGCAGCTAGATTTTGTTTATAGTGATTGCTCGCGACGTAGTGAATTATAATATGAGTGTCACGGTGTGAATATTATAAAGAAGAAAGAGTTTGTTTTATGAGAGTTAAAGATGGATCGAAATCAAGTGAACAAAAAGGTGAGAAGGTGTAGTCTTGTCCCATTAATGTACATTTTTTTTTAATTATTTGTCTTTTTTGGTTTGTTTTCTAATATAAATATCTAAAACTCTTTATGTACATTTACTTTAGCAGCTATACTGCAGAAGAAAAAATTGTTATCAGAGAATTTTGAATATAATATTTCATTAACTGTAATATTTAAATATTTTAAAATATCGAAAAGTCCTTAAAACAAGATAAATTCACCTGAGAAGCAACATTTAAGATAATTATACTTTCTTTAAGAGCATATATGTTGAATATGAGTATATGTTTTTCTTTACTGCACTGGCAGAAGTATGAACAAGTGAAAGAAATACACTTATATTTAAGATACAAGTCTAAATATCTTATATGTTGCGAAAACAAGACAAAAACATTTGATAATAATAGGATTTTTTGCAGTGAAATTTTTAATCAATTAAACAATAAAAATCCAAGTAGTTTCCACCCTTTAATTCAGTGAATGTCATTTAGAGGTATTTTTAAAAGATGATTTTGTCCTCTTTATTGTTAGTAAGCACGTTAAATACAGGTTCTGTTCAATTCTGTTGCTTGTTCTGCACCTGATCAGCCTGAATGTAGTCCACTATTTTTGAAGGCTTATTTGTTTGTGATATTTTCTTATAGAGATATGCATAAGAAAAACTCTCGCATTTATATTTTGTATTAAAGAACTTTATTTTGATGAGAAATTATAATGTGAATTTTGCTCAAACATTTTTCAAAATATGAACACAAGTTTCTGTCATACTTTGTCCTTTAATTGTTATTATGTCAAATCAAGATTATATTGATCGGTGAACCTCATGCTGTATATCGGTCCGAATCGTGAGAGAATCATATTGTCCCATCCCTAGTGTTTGATCGTTATGTTATGTTTAACATTTTCAGATCCTGCAGACAGTGAAAGCTTCTGGCCAGAGACAGCAGCAGCTATTGAGGTGAGCTGTCACTTGTTTATTATACAGTAAACAGTGTGTATATTAATACCAGAGCTGGGAACTCGAGTTACATGACTTGACTAGAGTCTGACTCGAGTCGCAAATTTAAGGACTTGTGACGTGCTTGACTAAATGAAGAAAATGACTTGATTTTGATTCGAGACTTGACTTGGCCTGCATGACTTATTATCAATAACTTATTATAAACAGTAATGAAATGTTTAAAAAAATATATTGCAACATCAATTAATTCATATGCAAAACATTTCAGCCCACCAGCACCACTGATCTGCATCTGCGCTCACAACATGCCAAAATGACAGATGATTGTCAAGTTCCCAAAATAATCTCCTTTGGATGTAAAGATTTCAAATTGGACCATGTGAATAAAAAAGTATGAAAATATGCAACATAAAAATATCTGATACAACCACCACAACCTCGAATTTCATCAGACATTTCAAAAACCACAAGGAAAGGTAAATAAATCATTTCATTATTTCATTATCCAGATAGATTAATATGTAAAATTACTGTTCAAATGTTTGAGGTTGTCAGTAAATAAAAATGATTCACGATTAATCTCATGTTTTGTAGTATGACTAGTTTGAAATGACCCGACATTGCCTCTAAATTTGTGTGCCTTTTCTAAACTTTCTCAACAGTCAACAATATGCCATAACCATTTGCTGGCAATATAAAAACATAACAGGCAGATTTGCAGTCAAAACATTTTATTTAAAACATGACAAGTATAAAATATACAGAATAATAATAATAATAATAAATGAAATCCAAGTGCTCTCATAGTGATTATGACTTAAGTCCTTAATCCAATACTTTTTTTACCATGTTATATTAATTTATCTCTGAAGGGAACCTTTATTCACTTGGGTGCCAATTTTAAAATTTTTGGTTGATTAATCTTTTCGAAAGAGCCATATCACAAACAAATAATTTACTATTTATATTTACTATTAATTACTATATAACCAATTTTTTCAATAAAATGACTACTCAAAATCAAACAAATATGCAAACATTAATAGGTAACATGTTGCAATATGGAATTGAGTACATGTGTTTGTGCAGATCTCCATAAAATTACTTCATTTTACAATTGTTCATAAAAAATATAACTTCACTTTTGGGCTGGGTCATATCTAAAAAATATTTTAATTTTAATAATTAAATTAACATGAAAAACTTGAACAAACGACATTTCTAAATTCAAATTTAACTTTAAACAAAACCAAAAAGGCAATTAAAATAACAAAGTGAGTAAAGAATCTTATATATATCCACCTCCCCAAATCCAAACATTTACCATCTCCAACGGCCCCATTTGCCATTACAACACCAGGTGAAAAATGAATAACCACATACAAATGAAGAAGACAATTATAAATGTAAAGACTATTATAATAATCATCATCATAAATAAGCCTAGTAAATTCCCTTGTGTTCCCAGAAAATGCTACCAAATGTGTGTTCTTATTGAATGTGTGTTGTATTGCGTTTGTTAATACAGTTAATGCTGCCTAAAGAAAATTAAATAGAACTCAATTTTAGCTTCAAGGTGAACTGACTCGACTTGCTTGATTTGTCTGCACTGCACTTGAGACTTGACTTGAGACTTGATAGTTAAGACTTGAGACTTGCTTGTGACTTGAACATGTGTGACTTATTTGAATATATCCAGTATGTGTATTATATTGTGGCATTATTTTTTTTCTCCTGTAGGTGGAGCTGAATGAGATTGAATCCAGTTGTGAGGAGTATCCACTGACAAGAGCTTTCTGTCATCTGATCAGTACTCTGATAGAGAGTGCTCTTCCTGTGAATCTTGGAGCAGGACTGCGTGCACCAGGATTTCAGCCTTACCTTGACTTCCTGCGTGACTGTGTTCCTTGCCTTCCCCACACGGGCCTACCGGCGCCCAGCAGAAAACGTTTGTTGCTTTCAATTGTTTTGTTTTTTTTTCTATATATTTTTTCCCCCTTCTAGTTTCTTCTAATTGGGGGTGTGGGATATGCATATTTACATATGGCCAAATTTATTGATTATCTGTTTTAGTAACAGTTTATAAGAGGTAATGCATCTATAAGTGCACCTTCTGTTCAATTTCATTGCGCTGTGTCTAGCTGTTTTTAATGCTGAAACGCATCCTTTGTGAATGGCCCCTAATGACTCTTTAATGGCTTCCTATCTAGTTTGTCCTGTTTCACTCCCTCTTTCTCTCTTTGTATAGTGGGAGGTAGCAGAGGCAGTGCTGGAGGTGTTTCATAAACTTCTAAAAGAATATGAGCCGCAGCCATCAGACTTTCTGAAGGAGATGGTGGAGCTGCAGGGAGAGCAGGTGCTGGCCCATAAGCCCCCAGGGCACAGCCTGATGTTCCACCTGCTGAATGACTCACCCACCCTTTCTCTCTGTCTCAGTCTGCTGGAGGAGGGCGCCCACAAGCTAGACACATACGCCTCCTTTCCTGGTTAGATTGAGAGCTGCTATTCGGCGGAACCTTTTATATCATATTACAGCTGCAAGGTTGTTGACAGTGGTTTAAATCGACCTCAATTATTAATCTATTTACAAAGATTATATTATACTTAAATATTATTATGTGGGACATTTTTGGATATTTAAATACTTTGTCCAATGCCAGTTTAATGCTGATACTTGTTGTACTTTCAACTTTGTGCATCCCAATCAGCCTGACATAGCAACATTTCAGCTTGCTGTTGTGTTTTTCTTGTTCTCAAATATGAATAGGAGAATTTTTAAATCAAAATATCCATCCATCCATCCATCCATCGTCAACCGCTTATCCTGTGTACAGGGTCGCGGGGGGCTGGAGCCTATCCCAGCTAACATTGGGCGAAAGGCAGGGGACACCCTGGATAGGTCGCCAGTAATCAAAATATCATGATATTTAAAATATATATATATATATATATATATATATATTTTATCCCATTTTATCCCAATTTGGAATGCCCAATTCCCACTACTTTAGTAGGTCCTCGTGTTGGTGCGGTTACTCACCTCAATACGGGTGGTGCAGGACAAGTCTCAGTTGTCTCCTCTTCTGAGACAGTCAATCCACGAACTCGCAACTCCAGGGGTGTTAATTAGCATCAATACTTGCTGAGCTACCCAGTCCCCCCTATCATGACATTTATGTTTGAGTTTAAATTTACTATCTATTAATCATTATATAATGTAATCATTTTATTGTTGTTAATTAAAGTTTTTATACATTGTTACCAATTTTCTACTCTATATTTAGGTTGTATAGGAACTCCTATACTATAGGGCCAGGAACACTTGACATTTTCCATTTAATGGATATTCAAACTAGTGGTAGACCAATATGGTTTTTTTTAAGGATGATGCCGATATCCAGAGAGCAGGGTGGCCGATAGGCTGATTCAATGCCGATATATTACACAATTTAATATAGTAAATAGCAAACATAAAATTGCTAAACATTTTTTATAAACTATTATTTAGCACTATATTTACTCAATTTCACACAAAACTAAAAAATGATATTGTATTTTAAATGGTAGCAGCTTCTTCTGATTTCTGTTTAGTCATCAAATTTTTGTAATTTATTTGCACATGAAGAAATTATTAATATATCAGGAAGAAGGAAATAACAGCACACACAGTAGTCCAGCAAACATGGATGGCATGTCCACGTTAGAAAACACATTTTCTCCAAAAATACAGAATCAAACCAATACATACAGTGCAATGCGAATAAGACATTTACTCATAGTGCATGTGAAGCACTTTACCTTGGGCTAGATCTGAAAACGCAGGCAGCTAACTTGCTACCTTGCTGCCTTATCAGTACATGGGTTAACTGACATCTGTTTTGAATGAATGGAACTCTTAAGGAAACTTGTGTGCTCGACGTGAAGAAAACACTGGATTTTCGTGAAGTTTGTGAATTAGATCTTTTTTAACAAGCAGGCGATTTCTGGCGCCCTCAAGAAAAAAAATCATTCAAATGGGAAAATTGATCTTCCTCGGCAAAATATATCAGTCGACTACTAATTTAAGCTCTGTTGTAAAAATTTTACAGAATGTTAATGAGTAGAATAATGTTTAATATTAATGAAATATTTTGTTATGTTCAGGCAGTGAGCGAGAAACTGATGGCTGGTTTTGTGGAGTGTCTTGTACTGAACCTAGAATATCCCTTAATATTCTTAATTTTAAGTAAGGTTAATAAATGGAACCTTATTGTCAAGTGTTACCTTATTAATAATAATAATATTTTTAGTAATTAAGTAATAAATAATCGTAATTAAGTATTTGAAAATAGAACATTATCAGTTATGTGTATCCAGGTTCCATTTGTTAACATGAACTAGCAATGAACAATACATTTACAGCATTTATTAATAATATTTAATATTCATTTCAACATTTAAAAATAAAAATGTGTATTTGTTAAAATTAGTTAATGCACTATGAACTAACACTGAACAATTGTGGGGTTTTTTTAACTAAAATTAACAAAGATGAATAAATACTGTAAACAATATATTGTTAATTATTTGTTCATGATACCTAATGAATTAACTAATGCTGACGAAAGGAACCTTATTGTAAAGTGTTACCCCATTAACTGTGATGTCAGTAGATTTTGGATTTGAAGCAAGGGAGAGTTTACACTTTCGTCAATCGGTCTAATGCTGATAATCTCAAAATGGCCAAATATCAGCTGATTAATTGCCTTGGCCTATGTATCATTACTATGTTTTAGAGCAGAATCTTACACCATTTGTTCTTGGTTCAGACGCAGACCCTGAGAAACGGGTGGCCAAGATCCGTCATGAGACAAATCCACATCCTGAACCTTTTGATCACATCTCTGAAGCTGAAAGGTCTCAACCTGGGCCTGTATCTGCTGGGTTATGAAGTGAAGAAGCCTGTCTACTCCACTAACCTGCAGGATCCAGGTAACATCTCCGCTCAATATCAAAATCAGGGTGTTGATATGCACGCCATACCATACCATGCCATGTTATTATTTATTTAGTTTATTTCTTAATAGTTTATAGTTTATAATTAGTTTATTTTTAAATAAACAATAGGTTGTTGTTTGAGTCTATATTACTATAGCTTTGAACCAGAACCTTGTGTTTTTGGCGTAAGGTGTTCTTGGCTGTCCACGGAGCTGCCTGCATGCAATCCTCAGTCTGCTCCAGAGAAGCAGTGAGAGCCAGTCTGGACCTGTGCTCACCAAACAGGCCCCTCACCTGGCTGAACTCTGCTACCAGGTACACACACATGACATTTACCACCCAGTTCAATTGATTTATGTTCAAATAATTTCAAGCTAAAATATATTTTTTGTGTGTGTCTGTCTGTGCCAGGTGATATGTCAGCTGTGTGCATGTCCTGACACATCTGGGCCCACCATGCGATACCTCAGGACCAGCCAGGACTTCCTGTTTTTTCAACTGCAGCACCTGCCATTCATCCTATCTGGTGAGTGATAGTTATCTGCCCTTGTTTTCTTTTGAGATGAAAATGATAAATGAAAATGATGCCATCATTTACTCAACCTCATGTTTTTCCTCATCCATGGATGGCAAAAGGGATCATTCACTTTCATTGTATATAACAAATGTGTAATGACAGTAAATGGTTGCTGAGGCTAACATACTGCCTAACATCTCCGTTTGTATTCCACAGAGAGAAAGTCATACAGATTTGAAATAACATGGATGAGTAAATGATGACAGAATGTTTTATTTTTGGGTGAACTATCCCTTTATAATCACTTATCGGGATAAAAAATTAACTCATGCGACTTATGGTCATAATAACATGTTTAGATATCAACTGTTAGGATCTCATTGTTTCTCAGTTTTGATTGATTCCATGTGAATGTCCTATAGGGAATGAGATCGCCACATTATCACAGATGTCCTGGTTGTTGAAGACTGCAGCCATCGAGCTCAGAGTGACCTCACTGAACCGCCAGCGCTCACATTCACAGAGACTACTCAACCTCCTCCTTGATGACCAGCCACACACATTACATGCAGGTATTACATGCAATCACACACAGCAATACAGAGTTCCTGTTGAATTAGAGGAAACATTCATGACAGCTTGTTTCTATTTTTTAACTGATGGAGAGAGCATGGAGGAGGAGAGTAGATCAGTCAACGGTTATTTACACTTTGGTACTGTCTCTAAATGTAAGGGAAAGACTTCATGTACCAACATAGTCACACAGATTCAGACTTTTGACTATTGACAGAAAGTCAGTCACACATTGTAGCTTACTCTGATCAAGAAATGCTCATTTAGTCAGTAAGGTGCAATATGAAAAAAATGGAGTGCAAACATTAGTTTTTTTCAGAGAAACTGTAAATGTTGAGAGAAAGCCATTTAGGTTAAATGAAGTGGCACTAACATGTGTGTATTCTGCAGAAGCAGTGGGATGTGTCTGAAGGCGTTTAATAACGTTTCAGGTGTTTCCCCCTTTGACTTGAAATCTGTCAACATCCATGTCAAATGGGTTTTCCCGGTCTCATCAGGCAAAACTCAAAATAATTCCAAACCTCGCTACATGAATTGTGTTTTTTAAAAGCTTCTCACTCTCCAAACTTTTATTTAAATCCATGTTAGGAGACACAACCACCACATTAACACGCTGGGATTCAGAAGTGTGTTTGAAGCATGGGAGAACCGCTCATTGAAAAATAAAAAATACCAGATAAGGGGCAAATTCTAAACCGCATTTTGCACTCTTGAAGGGCACTGCGTGAAGGGGACAGCATTCGAAAAGACTATATTTTGAATGTTATTGCAGACATATGTCTGATTTAAATGAAGGATTTAGCGAAAATAATATTTACTACCGCACTTACAACATAGCTTGCAGTGCTACCATTGTAACAGACACAAGCCTGTTACCAGTATGCAAAAGCATGTGTACGGTTTTACTGTATTAACGGTAGTACAGTTTAAAAAATACTGGGGCACTGGCAGTATTTTGAAGCTTGAGTATCGCTATACTACCATAGCATTTACATTTATGCATTTGGCAGACACGTTTATCCAAAGCGACTTACAGTGCACTTATTACAGGGACAATCCCCCGGAGCAACCTGGAGTTAAGTGCCTTGCTCAAGGACACAATGGTGGTGGCTGTGGGGCTCGAACCAGCGACCTTCTGATTACCAGTTATGTGCTTTAGCCCACTACGCCACCACCACTCCTGTAGCACTGGTGTACCGTGCAATGCTAAACCACAGTCAGTTTTTTTTTTACATGATGAATAGAAGGTTTGTTTGATCATATTGATGTTATACGTGAAATATTGGAAAATGCCTGTCAATTTTGTGATCAAAATATCTTCTGTCCAGAAGTAAATGGTACTGATTATTTCAGAGTTTCATAATTCTGACAACCAAGTGGATTATACAGATGTGAATATCTTATTTACTTGCCTCAAAAAAATCTCTTGAATATCTTTCTTGAAGATTCATTGCCACACTTTGCCAAATACAGCCATTTAGTTTTCTTTTAAGGCAAAAATTCATTTTGTCACGGACTGGTAAAAACCTTTCACCAGCTCTCGCCTTTTTTGTGATAGACTAGTGCAACATAGTACAATGCGTTCTTTGGTTGTTTTAGTACGCAGGAGTCTGTTGAGTGTTCTATGAGATGCTATAGACTTCAGTCAGGAGGCCCCAGAGCTTCTGCAGCTTGACTTCTTTGAGCGTGCTCAGATTGAACAGGTCATCACCAACTGTGAACATGTCAACGAACAGGGACACATGGTCTGCAATGTCAAGGTATGTCGGTGTGGCACTGACCTGCTGTGCTATGATTAAAAAAAAAAAACACTATTATTCAGTAATATGTATATAAATATATATTTTATATATTTGCAGTTGCTTCTAATATAAATAGTATATAATTATTTTATTTATTTATTTATTTTTTTTTTTCATTTTGTTTCACCTGTCATTGTTCTCTATAATCTAGTGTGTCTCCTTTTGCTGATTGGTTCTTTGATTCATTCTCTCTCTCTCTCTCTCTCTCTCACTCTCTGTGTTTCAGGAGGTGAACTCAATCCTGCAGCAGGTGGTCGAGAGGAATCGTGTGAGATGCTGTCTGAGTGCTAAACGTCACGCTCTGCAGAGCTGGAGGAGTCTTGTAGAGACCATCCTCATCCTGAGAAAGCTGCTGGAATTTATCATGTGCACAGGTTAGAAAGGTGTGATTCACACTTGAGACTTAACAGCTAAGATGGGTATTTTGTTATTGCATTGTCAAAGGGTAAATGTTTAACAATGTGTTTACATCATAAAGGTGAAGGTTTTCAGCGTCTGCGGGCTCACCTCTATGGTGCTTTGTTCTATTACCTTCAAATTGCCCAGAAACCTGAGGAACCTGAGACATTCCTGACAGGTATAATATCCTGTAGCCAAGGGAATTGTTCATTATTAATAATTATATTATAACTAATAAAAGAAAGTTCCAGGTTCAATACAAGTTGAGCTCAATCAACAGCATTTAAAAATATATTAAAGCACTATAAACTAAAATAAAACAAAAGCATAAACATGTAAGGTATGCATATTTATACATAATGTTATGTAAATATAGACTACAATATATGAATGTAATCCAAAGCTGTATACAAATACAAAGCTTATGTTTATGTTATAAAATAATATAAGACCCAATAATTAAATGTAAAAGGCTATACACATTTTTAGTCACATTGTTCATGATCTTGGCAGCAGATTTTTTTTTCTTTTAATAGATAAAATTATAATAAATAAAGTTTTCCTTATGAAAGTGCTTGATTGTTTATTTATCCAATAGAGGCTGGTTGTAGAATGCATGTCCACATGCAGCTTTCAGTGAGTAAAGAAATGCAGCCGATAAAAAATGACTGTTGTGGCTCAATTTAGTGAAAGATAAAAGCTTGGTGACAGAATCTGAGAGTGGTCAAAACATTCACATCAGCTTGACCTCTTGTCTGTTCTTCAGTAAAAGAAGCTCATTGGTCACTTGATGAGAACACAAGACCCCGCCTAAGTAACAGAATGATTTTGTCAAACAATCCGGATGTGTTTTTTCAGTCTTTGAAGCCATTAACTCAGCAGGGATTCCCGACAGTCAAGTGATTAATTTCTCTTGCTGTGTCTCTCTCTACCTGGCTGGTGATTATGTTAATGAAGCTATCACCTGACAAACATTGGTAAAAATCGGCTTGTGAGACACAGCCTTTACATTGAGGCACTTACAGTGGAAGTGAAAGTGGTACATTTTTAGAGGGTTTAAAGGCAGAAATGTGAAGCTTATAATTTTATAAAAGCACTTAAAAAGCACTTAAAATCTTTGCAATTCTTTTGTTAAATCTTGTGTATTATTTGAGCTGTAAAGTTGTTACATTATGGTTATTTTAGGCTTTACAGCGTTGTCATCATGACAATGATTTGAAGTTTGAAAATTGGCTATAACTTTACACAGAAAAGTTTAGAAAGTGATTTAATCACACTAAAATCATGTTAACACACTTGTCTTCTGTCCATACTTTTGAAAAAGTTAGGATTTTGACGTAAAAAATTGTCCCCCATTCACTTCCATTGTATGTGCCTAAAGTAACCCAGATTTATGCTTTTTTTTTTTAAGAAAAATAGGGATGAGTCTAAACTATTATTTGTGGCAATCAACATGATTAAACTTAACTTGTATTGAACCTGAAATATTCCTTTAAAAGCAGTTACTTAGAGGTTCCATTTTGGTTAGAATGCTGTTTTGTAGACACATCGTTCATGTGGGCATGTCGACCTGCCCAAGGTTTGAGACCCAGGCCTGGTCAAAAAATACTGGCTGTTCTTTAAACCATAAATTCATAAAAAAACAAAAAATGTTTGGTTTGAACCAAGGTTTTTATTGTTAACGAAAAAGATTACTAAGATGAAAACTAGCTGTGAAAATATATGCTTGTTAACTGTAAAAAAGAAAAATAACTGAAACTATAAATGTGTACTACAATATGAATAAACACTAAATAGAAGATAAAATGGCTTTAGTTTTCAAATGTTTTTTCACCATCTGATTGATGTAGACACTACTAACAACAGTTCGCCTTAAAACGTGACACTAAGAGGAATGTAAATCTGGGGAAGGGGCTCTGGACAACACCAAAATAAACCTGTATGCAACAAAGTATGGCGGCAAATAACGGTGCTGCCATCTATGAAACATTGCAAAGACTGCATGAAAGAAATTAGAGCCTCACATAGTTGACCTACAAAAAAAAACGTGTTACTATGGTATTATTTTGAGTGAGTAATTTGATTAACTGTCATCATAGACAGATAATATTGAAAACACTTTGCAATTAGGTCCTTTATGTTCATAGTGCATTGAATAATGTCAACAGAATAATGACAACAGAACAAACTTTTATTGTAAAAAAATATGCCAATATATGTTGGAATTAACATCAACCTAGAATAAATGCTGTTCAAATGCTGTTACTTGATAGTTCATGTTACCTAATGCAGTTAACTAATGTTTTTTTTTTTTTCTCCCCAATTTGGTATGCCCGATACCCAATGTGCTATTAAGTCCTCATGGTGGTGTAGTGATTCGCCTCAATCCGGGTGGTGGAGGCCAAATCTCAGTTGTCTCCACATCTGAGATAGTCAATCCGCACATCTTATTACATGGCTTGTTGAGCACGTTACCGCGGACCCCTAGTGCGTGTGGAGGCTTCACGCTATTCTCCACTGCATCAACGCACAACTCGCCACGTGCCCCACCGAGAGCGAGAAACACATTATCGTGACCACGTGGAGGTTACCCCATGTGACTCTACCCTCCCTAGCAATCGGGCCAATTTGGTTGCTTAGGAGACCTGACTGGAGTCACTCAGCACACCCTGCTTGACTGCCCCTGAAGATTGTTTTTCCAAGCTGCAGAGAGAGAACCTGGCCATCATCGAGAGCTACGGTACCGCCCTGATGGAAGTGGTGTGCAGAGATGCTTGTGACGGACATGAGATTGGCAGGGTATGGCAAACAAATCAACATAATCTCAAGTCATCAAAGAGTTACTCAGAGAAGGGGTGTTGTGGCTTGAAAATCTCAACATGGAAATGGGCTGTTGGGATAGCAGCATGTTCCTTTTTCATTCAAGCATATCTTCTCTTTTTCATATGATGGCTCTGGCTGTTTTGGACAGGGTGTTGTCTTTAGACAGGCAGTGCCAGTGGCTGGTGTACCTGTGTAACAGTGGCTATCTGCGTGTGCTGGTCGAGAGCCTGAGACAAGATGATGTTGCCTTGCAAACAATGCTCACACCTCAGCCTCCACTGCTGAAACCTTTATACATATATGAGTCCAAAATGGCACTGCTTACCTGTGTGGTTAAGACAGCACAAGGTGCAATGAGCTCCTGCGCTGTGGGCTGGTCGGTCAGCTGGTGGAATGCCAGGTCTTTCACATGCTGCCTCAGAATGATGCACTCAGGTCAGAGCATGAGCAAAAAAAAAGAAAAGTTTCCATTGTTGGTTTCGGTCTTACTCTCTGCATTTTGTCCATCTCTCTTCTAGAGCATTTGGTCAGAGAGATCCATCAGGGTTTATTCCTAGTCCTCTTGAATGATACAGACAGATCCTTCTTCCTACTCTCAGACTGATGCAAGTCATCTTAACCTCCACTACATCTCAGCACCACCAGGGGGCAGTACAGGTATTAGTTCACCCAAAAATGACTTCTGTCGTTTACAAATCCTCATGTTGTTCCAAACCTGTAGTACTTTCTGTCTTCCATGGAACATAAAAGGAGATGTTAGGCAGCCTCAGTCACCATTCACTGTTATTGTAAGGAGAAAAAAAAAGATGCAATGAAAGTGAATGATGACTAATATACTACCTCACATCTCCTGTTGTGTTTCATAGATGAAAGAAGACATATGGGTTTTGAGTAAGAGTAAATTATGACAGAATTTGCATTTTTGGGTGAACTTCAAGTTATTGGGCTGGCAACATTAATGCATTAACTTGCATTAATAAAAATGAATTAATTGTTTACTATTGTAACAGTTGTCTCACAGATTTAATGCATTTAACTAATTGGATAATTTCATTCTATTGTCTGACTGGTGGGAAGAAGTGTTTATGCTCCAGGCACTTGTTTACAATGAAATGATGACGAAAGACTTCTATAGTCTATTGACAGTCCTTAAAGGGTTAGTTCACCCAAAGATGAAAATTCTCTCATCATTTACTCAGGTGTGTATGAATATCTGTCTTCTGCAGAACACATTTGAAGGAAAAAAGAAAAATATCTTAGCTCACTAGGTCCTTAAAAAAGACCTAATTTTGAATCTCCAAATATCACGACAGTCAGCATAAACGTCACCGATACGACACCAGCAGTTAATGTCTTCTAAAGCGACCTGATCTCTTTTGGTGTGAAAAAAATATTTATTTAATTATTTTTTTAATTATAAACCATCACTTCCTGTAAGCTTGTGGAGGGTGGAGTTCACACGATCTCTCATGTGACATATTTGCGTCGGCATGTTATGGACGTAATGTTACATTCTTCTATCTGTTGATACATACAGGATGAGCATACAAACGCACCATTGTGACTAAAGAAACGGATACAAATACTGATCTAAACCAAAATCAACTAAGCTTCTGTACAGCGTTCCTCCCTTTTGCTGCCCTTTCGGGTGTGTAGCACGTGCATCAGTTCATCCAAAGTGATCACCTAACATGTACGTACTGCTGCTGACCGGAAGCGAAGATTTAGAGTTATAAAGTACTTAAAGGGGCACTCGGGGTCACTTTGTATGTTATAATGTTTGTGTTTTTAAACTTCCACAAATCTCTGCATGAATTGAGTTATTATAATTGTTTGTTTTTATTGTTCATCAGTAGGTAGAAGTAAAAATGTTGTCTTAACATTTTCTGTCAGAAAAATGGTTGTACCCGTGGGTATAAATTGCCACACAAGATAGCTACTAGTTAGTCTTCGACAGGTGTGCAGTGATTGAGGTAGTTTAAAAGTAAGAATATTTAAGGTTTGAAGTACCCAATTCAAGGTTGTTTTTGTTTATTGGTTTGATTATTTTTGTTTTGCAAATAATGTCAAGTCAATTAATTTTTATTTGTTATAGCGCCTTTCACAACACACACCGTTTCAAAGCAGCTTTACAGAAGATCAGGCATTAACAGACGATAAATCTGTAATGTCTACAATGTCAATGAATCATCATTGTGTAATTAGATAAAATCTGATTGTTAATCGTGTTTAAAATTAAGTAATTAAATTGTTGGAAAGGCGGTGCTTTGAGCGCCTGTCAATCAACGACATTATACAGCAGAGCAAGGCAGACGAAATACATGCCCGTGATATGTGCTAAGATAACTTGTTTTGTGTGCTAAAGTGTGCGTGCATCCATGAGTGGCTAACCACACACACATAGACACGTACACACAAGTATAAACCTGTTCAAATACTCTCCTATACCCTCATATCAACCTGACTACCTGAATATGCAACCAGTCATGTGCCTGTGACTTGTGGCTTCTTCAATGTAAATAAACCCCTTTTGAATGGAACCTGGCTGTTTGGATCCTATCCTGTGTTCTGACCGAATGGATAATTAGGAACCACCTTAGTATACCTTAGTATTTTTCCTTCCCCAAACTATCAAACATAAATAAAATTGTATGAAAAACCCCAGTGAGCAAGCTGAAAGAGACTGTGGCAAGGAACACAAAACTCCATAAGATGTTGATTAATGGAGAAAAATAACCTTGGGAGAAACCAGACTCACTGTGGGGGCCAGTTCCCCTCTGGCTAACATCATGAATATAATGTAAATATTACTTATGTATAGTTAAAGTCATGGTTTAAAATTATTAAACTAAGTAAGTGTTAAGGGTCAGTGTTTAAACATCGATTATATTTGAACTGTAAGATTAATGACTAATGTCTTTGAAGTCCATCCTGGATTAACTGCAGAAGTTCACATAGATGCAATTGTCCTTGTTAATTGGCTGATGAAGGCTTTTGTTGGCAATTGTTATTCTATGCATTTCAAGATTGTAATCCATCAATAGACTGAGGTGATGCAGGCAGAGATCAGGTTTGTGAAACGCAGTTCAACCTGGCCGGTAATTTTGGTGAGGTTCGGTGTGGTCCATCTTAAATCCAAGGTTCAGACAATGGCATATGAAGCATCCCATGTCTTATGGTTGGAGTTGGCATCAGTTCATCCTCTGAAGTCCATCATAATAGACTGAAGTGATGTTTGGCTGGCACCAGCTGCATTTAGTCATCATCATTCTGCGACATGTAGCAGTGGAGTCCAACACGAAGCAGGAATGGTGCTGGATCCAGCCGGTTCTGGTGACCTCAGGATAGGAGTCCCGAGGTTGAGACAGGGAAACAAATAAAATAATATAAGCTTGGATGCCATTCAATTTATTGCAGAGATATAAATCATGGTCAATGTTTCTGGTTTCTGGTTCCGGCAGACCCAACTAAAGCAGCCTAATTGTGGGTTGGAGGATAAATTAGGTGTATGCCTGGCTAAATAGATGAGTCTTTAGTCTAGACTTAAACTGAGGGAGTGTGTCTGAATCTCGAACAGTGTTAGGGAGTGTGTCAGGGCTGAGGGCGGGGCCGGGTCGTGAACCTACACACCTGGTCCCGTATTAGGCTAATTAAGCCTCTGTGAAGGATAAAAGTCGACTGCAGAGGATCGTGCGGGAGAGAGAGATCGTTTACGGATATGTCCGTCATGTGTGTGTTTATGTTGTCTTTTAAGTTTATCATTAAAATATGATTTATATTGAAAAGCCGGTTCTCGCCTCCTCCTTTCCATTGATCGCTTTACAGAGAGACTATTCCATAGTTTAGGAGCCAAATATGAAAAGGATCTACCTACTTTTGTGGATTTTGATATTCTAGGAACTATTAACAGGCCAGAATTTTGCGATCGTGATGAACGTGATTGAATGTGATTGAATATAGCATATCAGAAGGTCACTTAAGTACTGCGGAGCTAGACCATTCAAAGCTTTGTACGTAGTTAACAGAATTTTAAGTGAATATGGAATTTAACAGGTAGCCAATGTAACAACGATAAAATGGGGCTAATATGATCATATTTCTTGGTTCTCGTTAGCACTCTGGCTGCTGCATTTTGAACCAATTGAAGTTTATTTATTGATCTTGCTGGACATCTTCCCAGTAATGCATTACAATAATCTAATCTTGAAGTCATGAACGCATTAATTCGTTTTTCGGCATCAGCAACAGAGAGCATGTGCCTTAATTTAGCAATATTTCTTAGGTGGAAGAATGTTGTTCTACAAACATTGGTAATTAGATTTTCAAAGGACAGATTGATATCAAATATAACACCTAAGTTCTTCGCTGTTGAAGATGATGTAACAGTACATCCATCGAGAGTCAAATTATATTGTAGTGGTTTATTTTTTGAGTTTTTTGGTCCAATAAATACTACCTCTGTTTTGTCAGAATTGAGTAGAAGGACATTTCTGGCCATCCAATCATTTATTTCATTGATACACTCTGCTAATTTCGAGAATTGTGAAATCTCATCAGGTTTTGAAGAAATATAAAGTTGTGTATCGTCGGCATAGCAGTGGAAACTTATTCCACGATTCCTGATAATATCTCCCAGGGGAAGCATATACAAGGAGAAAAGTGGAGGCCCTAAATCTGATCCCTGTTGCACTCCATATTTTACTTTTGTTTGATTTGACAATTCCTCATTTACATAGACAAAGTGGTAGCGGTTTGCTAAATATGACATAAACCATGCTAATGCAACTCCACAAATGCCAACATAATTCTCTAGCCTATTGAAGAGAATGTTGTGGTCTATCGTGACGAATGCAGCACTAAGATCTAAAGATCTAGAAGAGAAATGCAGCCACGATCAGTTGATAATAGCAAGTAATTTGTAACTCTAACAAGTCTCTGTACTGTGATGAGGCCTAAATCCTGACTGAAATTCTTCATATATACTATTTCTCTGTAGACATATTTGGGAGGATTGTAGGGCTGGGACGACGCGTCGACGTAATCGATGACGTTTATGCGCGTCGATTCGTCAGACCAAAACAAAGATGGCGGCGCCGGAGAGTAGAAGCAAAACGAGTGGCTCCTCAGACTACCAGAAGTGCAAGGCGGCACGCACTTGTTCATCTAAAGTGTGGGAATTCTTTAATTTAAAAGGAAAAAATTATGTGACATGTCGTCTTTGCAAAATGGAGATGGCTTTCCATTCTAGCACCACGGCAATGCACCAGCACTAGGGCTGGGATGACGTCGACGCAAAAAATACGTCGACGCAAAATATGTGCGTCGAATTGTCAGACCCAAAACAAAGATGCCGGCGCCAACACGAGTGGCTCCTCAGACTATCAGAAGTGCAAGGCGGCATGCACTTGTTCCTCTAAAGTATGGGAATTATTTAATTTAAAAGGAAAAAATTCCGTGATATGTCATCTTTGCAAAATGGAGATGGCCTTCCATTCTAGCGCCACCCGGGAGCAGCCGCAGATGACAGAGCACCGTAAGTTTTTTTTTTCAACTCCCCACTTTGCACTCGATGTTGGAGTAGGCTATAATACGTTGTCGACACCTAATGTTTTCGCTTATAGCTATTAATAATGCGCTTATAGCTATGAATGTCGTGAAAAATACATAGAGGACACTGACAACGCGCTGACAGACAGGACCAAGCAGGTAACATTTAATAAAGTCTCAACTTTCAAATTTGGTCATTCAAAGAAAATTCAACCATAAATAGGCCTACTATTTTGTGGCTCTTTAATGTGTCGTGACAGATTGCCTCAGTTAAAGCTGCTCGTGAACCGATCATCTTTTCCTTGGTTAATTTATAGCATCAAATGGGCTAAACATGAATGTAGCCTACATCAGAAGGACTATCGTTTTATCCACGGAAAGATGTCAGTACAGTAGCCTACAATCCATTATTCAAATTCAAATCCACCGATGTTAATCTTCTCTCTCCTGACTACTTTGTCGGACAAAAATGGCGTATTATGATTGATTGATCAGATCGCCTGTCAATCAAACTCCCGGCAATTATTTTTTTTTTTTTACATTTTATACACCCCTACCCCCGATGAAACAGGTATTACTGGTGTTGTCACAAGTCGATTAATCGAATCGAAATCGAATCGGACTGAAAAAAAATGAATCGTTAGATTAATCGATGCATCGAAAAAATAATCGCTAGATTAATCGTTTAAAAAATAATCGTTTATCCCAGCCCTAAAGGATAGTCATTTAGGACATCTACTTGGTGCATGACACGTGTCATTTTTCCAACAATTGTTTACTGACAGATTGTTTCACAATCTGTCAGTAAACTTATATTTGTATATTGTTTATACAAATATAAGAGGTAAATTTTATTTTTATTTTAGTGCTGCCCTTCAGAATCTACATAAGCAGATATTTACATAAAGTATGTAAGTGTGTACATATTAGTGTGTTGCCTTATTGAGCATCAATGAATGTTTGCACCTTGTATAATTGAGTCCCTCAATTGTCCTAAGTTTCGGTCGATAGATACATACATGCGTACGTACATACATACATACATACTGTATGGTGGTGCAGGACTTTTAATTATAAAGAAGCCCAAAATACTTATGGGACTCTTATTTTGAAATGTCTGCACTCCCAGTTGTGAACATACTGATGGCTGATTTGCTGAGAAAGTGACTCTGATTCAATCTGCTAACCTGAGCTCCTGAGTTCAAACGAGCTCTTGTCAGGTTATTCATGAAACAGACTCTGTTCAAAAGAGTTGTGTGTGGCGCAGTGAGCTCATCTCAACAGAATGGGTGAAAAGCGGCTCGAGACACACTGGTACACCCTCAAAAGATATATTCAATAACTCACAAGATGATATCTGACGAAACCGCATATGAACACACAACCCGACTGTCACCAGTGGCAACTAGATTTTAAGTTAGTGTCACAAACAATTATTATGGGTTGCATTTCCGACCATTTTAGTCACAGTCTGGAGCCCTAAACAATAGTACGCAAGTATAAACATGCATGATACCATGCAGCCTCCTGCTAAGGAAGGAGACGCATTCAGTCTCCTAGAGATGAACATAGTTTGATGTTAAAAGGGCAAGTCAATCCCAGAACAACAGCAAAGGACCTTGTGAAGTTGCTGGAGGAAACAGGTAGACAAGTATCTATATCCACAGTAAAACGAGTACTATATCGAAATAATCTGACAGGCTGCTCAGCAAGGAAGAAGCCACTGCTCCAAAACTGCCATAAATATGCCAGACCACAGTTTGCAAGTGCACATGGAGACAAAAATCTTACTTTTTGAATAAATGTTCTCTGGTCTAATGAAACAAAAATGTTACTGTTTAGCCATAATGACCATTGTTATGTATGGAGGTTGCCTCTAGTTTATTAACTAAAATAATTTCTGCAGAGCTATGTTCCCACTAAAAGCCTGCGGGTGCTAGCGAGCGGCGCCTTGTACCAACACAAAGAGGCACCTAAACAATTTCCCGGACTTTCTGTTTCAATGTATCACGTTGGTGGTATGACCTTCCCACTCCATCCGGGAAGCAAACATGCTCTCTGTCTTCAAAAAATGGTTAAAAACACATATTTTCCATGCGCACTTAACCAATCACTCATAAAAATAAAATACAAAAATTATATACACTACCGGCCAAAAAGTTTTGAAACCCTTAACTGAAATGTTTCTCATGATCTTAAAAATCTTTTGATCTGGAGGCATAAGCATAAATTATTTTAATTAGTTTTGTAGACAAAAATATAATTGTGCCAACATATAAATTTAGTTTATTATAAAACTATAATTTGATTATGCCATAGTTTTGATGAATTTACTATTACCGGTATTCTAAAATGTGAAAAATAGTGTAAAAAATTAGACCTTTAGAGTGTGTGTGTGTGTGTGTGTGTGTGTATTTTATTTATATATATATATATATATATATATATATATATATATATATATATTTATATTCTTATATTCTTGTTGCACTCTAATCTGTCTTGGCTACTACTATTCTGATACTAGTGAAATTTTGTGCTGCAGCACTTTTCGTATCACTCCTTGAGATGAATCGCTTATGTATTATTATTCTTTTGTATGTCACTTTGGATAAAAGCATCTGCCAAATCAATAAATGCAAATGTAATTATGGTACTCCACTTTAGTCATGTGTTTCCCAAAAAGAAATGATGCAATCATTATTCATTATTGTTCTGTCATCATTACTCACTCTCAAGTCTGTATAAATTTATAATTTCTGTGGAACACAAAAAAGATGCTACCATGCACTGTCACCTACAAAATAATTTTCATCCAATGAAAAATGGTGACTGAAACTAACTACTAGAAAGTAAATCATAAACGTTTGCTTGCTGCACCACATGCAACAACAAACCCAGCACGAGAGAGTCATGAACAAATGACTCATTTGAACCAGATCTTTTTCATGAATCAACAGAAAAAAAACTGAGGGTTTGAACTCAGGTGCTCAGGTTAGCAGTTTGAATCAGTCACTTTCTAAGCAAACCATCCGTCATTGAGCTCACAACTGGGAAGGCAAACATTTCAAAATAGAGGTCCCATGAGTATTTTGGGCTTCTTTATTTAAAAAAAGCTGGATCTCATATATATATATATATATATATATATATATATACACACACAGTGCTGTGAAAAAGTATTTGTCCCATCCTGATTTCTTCTATTTTTGTGTATATCTCATACTTAATTTTTTCAAAAATTCAATCAAAATCTAACATAAAACAAAGGCAATCTGAGTAAACACAATTCAGTTTTTTAATTATAATGTTATTTATTGACGCAAAAAAGTTGGACATGTGTGGAAAAAGTATTTGCCCCCTTAGTTACTAAATCCCCAAATCTATGAAACTGCATTCATAATGGGGTTCAGCTGTACTAGACATACCCATGCCTGATTACTGCCAGTTCTGTTCAAATCAACACCTAAATAAGAACTTTTTCAGCAGCACGAAGTTGGCTAAAAGTTCTCACAGAGTAACACGCTATGCTAAGGTCAAAATGAATTCCAGAAATTATGAGAAAAAAGGTGACTGAAATACATCAGTCTGGGAAATGTTACAAAGCTATTTCAAAGGCTCTGGGACTCCAGATAACCACAATGAGAGCCTTTATCTCCAAATGGAGAAAAGAAGTGGCCAACCTTCCAAAATTCCTCTAAGAACACAGTGATGACTCATTCAGGAAGTCACAAAAAAACCAAGGACAACATCCACAGAACTGCAGGCCTCTCTTGTATCAATAAAGGTCACTGTTCATTACTCTACTATCAGAAAGACACTGGCCAAAAATGCCATCAATGGAAGAGTGGCAAGGCGAAAACCACTGCTAACCCAGAAGAGCATTAAGGCTTGTCTAAATATTTCTTTAACACACCTTGATGATCCTCAAACATTTTGGGAGAATGTTCTGTGGACTGATGAGTCAAAAGTGGATCTGTTTGGAAGACGGGGGTCCCATTACATCTGGCGCAAATCAAACATAGAATTCCACAAAAAGAACATAATATCTACTGTCAAGCATGGTGGTGGTATTGTGATGGTGTGGGGATGCTTTGCTGCTTCAAGGCCAGGGGAAATTGCAATAATTGAGGTTCTCTACCAGAAAGGAGAAGGTACAGTCATCAGTCCATGAGATGAAGCTCAAGAGCAACTGTATTGTGCAGCAAGACAATGATCCAAAGCATAGGAGTAAGTCCACCACTGAATGGCTCAAAGAAGCAGAATGAAAGTTTTGGAGTGGCATAGTCGAAGTCCTGACCGGAACCTGATTGAGATGCTGTGGCAGGAACTTAAACAGGTATTTAATGCTCAAAAACCCTCCAATGTCACTGTACTAGCGCAGTTCTGCAAAGAAGAGTGGACCAAAATTCCACCACAGTGTTGAGAAAGACTGATCTCCAGTTATCGGAAGCGTTTGGTTGCAGTTGTTGCTGCTAAAGGTGGCACAACCAGCTATTAAGTTTAAGGGGGCAGTTAGTTTTTCTCATGGGTGATATAGGTGTTGGAAAACTTTTTTGCTTCAATAAAAAATATATATATTTGGTGTTTACTCAAGTTGCCTATGTTTTATGTTATATCTCGTTTGAAGATCTAAAACAATTTAGTATAAAAAAAATACACAAAAACAGAAGAAATCAGAACGGGCAAATACTTTTCCACAGCACTGTATGAGATCCAGCTTTTGACACTTCTGGTCAATTGAGGGATTCATTGATGCTCAAGAAGGCAACACACTTCTATGTACAGCCGTGGCCAAAAGTATTGGCAGTGAAATCAATTTTGTGTTTCACAAAGTTTTCTGCTTCAGTTGTTGTGGTGTTGATACACATTGTGCAGAGTGATCAAATGCATTTTAAATAATTGCAAAAATGTTTTACTTTATCACAAAAACCCAAATTTCAAAGTTTTTTGGCCCTGGCACAAAATTACCAGCCAACATAATTTCACTAATCATATCAGCAGCACCTGGGAAAGTGTGAACAAGTACAAGTCAGGTGAAATCACTCTATCTTTCTGATTGGATTATAAGAGCAGACTGATTGCTATAAAAGGAGTAAAGAAGTGCTTCCAATCATTGTGTTCTTGTTAGCAATGGTTACCTCTAAAGAAAGACGTGCAGCCATAATCGCTTTGCATCAAAATGGCCTCACATGCAAGGAAATTGCTGCAAAGAACCATTAACCGGATCATCAAGATCTTCAAGGAGAGAGGTTCAACTGCAGTGAAGAAGGCTTCAGGACGTCCCAGAGTGTCCAGCAAGCACCAGGACCGTCTCCTCCTGAGGAGTCAGCTACAGAATCGTGTCACCACCAGTGCAGAGCTTGCTCAATATCGGCAGCAGGTTAGTGTAAGTGCATCCGCACACACAGTGAGACTTTTGGACAATGGCCTGGTGTCAAGAAGGGCAGCAATGAAGCCACTTCTCTCCAAGAAAAACATCAAGGACAGACTGAAATTCTGCAGGAAGTACAAGGATTGGACAGCAGAAGACCCCCTTCCGACTCTTTGGAACATCTGGAAAATCAATAGTCCGGAGAAGAAAAGGTGTGTGGGGTTGCTTTTCATTCAAGGGAGTGGGCTCTCTCCCAATTCTGCCCAAAAACACTGTCATGAATAATGAATGGTATCAAAACATCCTGCAAGAGGACTTTTCCCAACGATCCAGGAACAATCTGTTGATGATCCGTGCATTGTCCAGCATGATGGAGCACCATGTCACAAGGCAAGAGTGATAATGAAGTGGCTCGGAGATCATTACATTGAAATTTTGGATCCGTGGCCAGGCAACTCCCCGGATCTTAATCCCATAGAGAACCTGTCGTCAATCCTCAAAAGGCGAGTGGACAAGCAGAAGCCCACAAATTGTGATCAACTCCGAGCACTAATAAGGCAAAATGGATCGCCATCAGTCAGTATTTGGCCCAGAAGCTGATAACCAGCATGCCAGAGCGAATTGCAGAGGTTATGAAGAACAAGGGTCAACACTGTAAATATTGACTCTTTGCATATTTAATGTTTTTGCCAATAAAAGCCTTTAAAACTCATGAAATGCTTATCATTGTTTTCCAGTATACCATAGAAACATGTGAAAAAATAATCTAGAAATACTGCAGCAGCAAACTTTGCAAAACACAAAATGTATGTCACTACCAATACTTTTGGCCACGGCTGTATACTATACTTTATGTAAATATCCACTTATGTAGATTCTGAAGGGCAGTACTAAAATAAAATAAAAAAGTATCTCTTATATTTGTATAAATTATGAAAGGGGTGTGTACATTGATGAACACATCTTCTCAACTATATATACTGTTTATTAAACCTCTGATTAATGGGTTATCAGCTGTCTCCATTTCTTCTGCTTTCTATCTTGTTTTTGAACTACATTCTACAGTATATCAAGCAATTATTTGATTTGGGGACTAAAAACAGCCATTTGGCTCCATAATGTTTCAGTTAAGGAGCCAATGGCTCTAAGTCATTTTTTTAGTCTGGAGACCTGCATACTTATTAAAATTGACTGATTCACATGGCAGATAAAATAGCTGTATACATCAGTTGGAATTCTAAAGAGATGGAGATGAGAGATAAATAGGTGTTTAAGAGTTTCTTTTCTTTTTTTGCAGTAGGTTTTCTTTACCCAGAGTAGTTCTTGTAGCTTTACAAAAATCATTTCTTGTCAAATGTGTTGTATTGCGAGGGAGCACCACGATACACAGGTGTCAAAACTAGATCGCTCCGAAGTCCCGAGCTTGCAAATGTTGACAGCTTTACTTTCTTGATTATAAACAGAAAATATAGTTTTATTGCAAGAGATGCCATTCGCATGTCGAATCTTATAAGTTCAGTAATATGCGACTTCCTCACAGCACGTGCTTATACTAAACTCGACAAGCGTTCAGTGATGCGGAAGAGCTTGTTTATTCTAGCAAATTCTGGAATTACAGTTTGATATAAACACAAGATTATTGATTTGATCATGGAAGAGGGAAATGACTCAAAACAAAATAATCACTTTCTCATTTACAATAAATATGATGTGGGGGGGCTAAAATGTAAAATATTGGTTGGCTACTGTTACTTCACTTAATAGTTCAGATTTTTTAGTTTTATCATCTTTTTTTTTGCTCTATGATTGTAAGTTTTATTATTATTGTCAGTATATTTAATATTAATTTTAGTATTTTAGGTCTGGGAAAATGTATTTTTTAACTGATATAATTATAATTTTTGGGGCCATTTAGTGTTATTGCCATCTAGTTGCATTTTCATGTTTAATGAGGGCAGGTTGTAAAAATGTAACATTTTATAATATACTGTTTATTAAAATCTAAAAATGATTTATGTTATAAAAAATGTATTTATTTATTTTTGACTATTTTATATTCTGCAAACAATAATAGCCGTGGTGTTTCCCTGTGCATTCTCTTTCTGTATCAGATGTGTCCATTTCTTCTGCATGGGTTCCCAGCCTGGGTGTGGTTCTCCTCATGCTGAAGAACAGTGCCACCAACTTCCTTACATTTACATTTACATTTATGCATTTGGCAGACGCTTTTATCCAAAGCGACTTACAGTGCACTTATTACAGGGACAATCCCCCTGGAGCAACCTGGAGTCAAGTGCCTTGCTCAAGGACACAATGGTGGTGGCCGTGGGGCTCAAACCAGTGACCTTCTGATTAACAGTTATGTGCTTTAGCCCACTACGCCACCACCACTGCCGGCTGCCTTAGATACCATGACAGCCACAGACAGAGCCTGAGCAAGCTGGAGAGAGTAGAACAGCTCCCCCCTGAAGAACTGAAGGAGGTATACACAAAATGATGATAGGGAGAACAGTGTTTATATAGATTGAAATCAAGATCAACACTCATTTGAGACCCCTTTTGCTCTGTAATGGTGCTGGTGCTCAAGCAGTCCCATGTTTACACCAACATGAGAGCTGCACAACAGTGTAAATATCCAAGTTACTTCATAAACTTCCCACAAAAAAGATGGCACATCACCGTTTTTATATAATATACAAGTCAAACTCTTAGTAAGTAAGGAGTATACTGAAGTAGTAAGCCTTTTTATATATATATATATTCAGTTTTCTTTATTGTTCGTTTTAATTGTTTGTAACTGGACAAACATAAGCTGTATAAGTTTAATACTTCTTTTTGTACCTTATACAGCTGTGCCAGGGTCTGGTGTCTGGTTCCTGGTTCTGCTGGAGTAGAAAAGATCCCGTCAGTGCAGAGAACTGTGCTTGCCAAACGACGGCTCGTCCAGTTGGTCAACAACCGAGCCAAACTGCTTGCCCTCTGCTCTTGTATCCTAACACACTCTATTCTATTGATTTGCCAGTGAAATTTAGGGATGGGCCTGTTTTCTTTCCAAATTCAGTATCTTCAGTAATTCTACTTGTTTTCTTTTACTTTAGGTTTTGGATCATTATAATGTTGGTTACACAAGGAGAGGGGCAGCATCCTACATGTTTTTCTTGACATTTCTCTCTAAAGATATTATTGAGACATGCCTGTTTGTGATTTTGCGCCACCTAGAGTTCTACTTGCTCTACTTGCTCGCTGATGCCAGGTTACAAAGGTGAGCTGATCCTCGATATATCTTTCTTGAAATATTGAATATGATTTCATTTTCTGGAGAAAGAATATGGAGAGATGTTTGCCAAATATGTGAATAATTCCTGTCTTTTCTTTGTGTAGATCCTAGTCTGGGCAGAGGGTTAGGTGTGTCAAGAGGGAGCCAGCAAGATCTTGAACAGGTGAATCCTTTTTGAAAAAATGACTGTGTGCTGTGCCGGTACCATGGTAAAGTGATGGTATCAGATAGAATTACCATAGCATTTGATATACTGTATATACTCTCCATAAGTCTGAATGAAAACCATATTCATGTACCATGGTATTTGCATAGTAAGTCAACAAATATAGTGGAACATGGTATTATGAAAAAAAACTATATGAAATAAAAATTGTTTATTTATTTTTTTGTGTTGTTGTTGACACGTTCCTGTGTGTGTTGTTGCAGAGTGATGTTGTGAATAGCTTTAACGAGCCACTACAGAGGAAGTTGTTGTAGGTAGAAGGGCTGTATGGCAAAGCCCGTTCCCGTCACACCTTCATACAAGCCCTCACGCGCAGGATCCGGGGACTACTGCACCACGCCAAGGGCTGAACACTCACATTCTTTGAAAGAAATTGTGAGACACATGGATTTTCTGACTGAGGAGAGATATCTAAACCTAAAATGACGTGTGCAGTTTTGATTATTATAATAACTTGTGAAATTTTCTTGCTTGGAGCGTTTCTAATAACATCTTGGTGCACTGCATTTTTTATTCCTCTTGTGGTAAATAAATGGTTTTCTAAAAGACAACCCACTTATTATTGAATATTTTCTAACTTTTTGGTTTGTTAAAAAGGAAAGGCTTATTGCTAAAATACAAACCTTTTTAAAAACATTTAAACACCTAAACCATTTCTGATGTCTTCAATGGTGAGAAGAAGACATCTTATTTTAAATGGTATATTTTATAGAAGACAGAAAAGTACAGTTTCAGTTGGTATGCACAAAACTCAGCCCTTGACTTCTACAGAGCCGGAATAGGTAAGAATTCAAGGGATTCTATTGATGAAAACCAGCAGGTTACATTCAGATTGCATAGTATGGATGCTTTTAAAGTGGCAAGTATAGGAGGACATATCAATTAATTATGGATTTACAAAGATAGCTATTAAATCAACCTGATTGCCATCTAGCTCGCCCATGAAAATTAGTAACAATGTACTGTATATTCAGGGTTGGGAGGGTTACTTTTGAAATGTATTCTACTACAGATTACAGAATATATGCAATATATTTTTACAGGAAAACAATACAAAAATTATTATCAAGAATACTATTTTTGCCCTAATATCAAAGGTCTTATAAGAAAAAAGAAATTATGATCTAATGTGAATTTTCTTGATAAAAAATATGATCTTGTCTGGTAACGTGGTTGGCCTGAAATAGCATTTTAGCTTAGCATAAAGCTAACAATTTACACAAGGTTTATTTCTATTTCTTCTGCTCCAAACTTACTTCAGACTTACTTCTCTGTCTGCTCGTATGAATGTAACACATTATAAGAAAGTGTTTCACCGCTGTTCAAATGCACTTTGGATTGCATCATATATATGTATAAATGTTTTCCATCTGAAAGGACTAAATGTTAAATTAAACAAATGACAATAAAATGCAAAGTAATCTCTTCAGTAATCAAAATACTTTTTGAATGTAACCATTCTAATTACCAATTATTTAAATTGTAACTAGTGGAATACAGTTACTTATATTTTGTATTTTAAATATGTAATTCCGTTACTTCCCAACCCTGTGTATATTATAAAACAAACCGTTCTGGTCCTCGAATCTGATTGGCATAGTGGTGTTCCAAGATAATTGATAGTGATATTGATTCATTGTACAGTTTATTTTGTTCACTGATTCATTCGGTGATAACATTTTGTAGATTGTAAAATCTTAACACCAGTTAGGTGACAAACAGTTAGCTGCAAATTAGCGTCTTTTATGCTATGAGTGAGTAATTGGTTTCAAATGATTTGGTAACGGCCAAAAACACTGAAGTGAATGAGAACGATTCATTCATTTAAAAGATTTGTTCAAGAACGCCGATTCGTTAAACCGGAACAACACTCCAGTGAGAGCAGCGCAGAGTGGAGTTGTGCTTGAAGGCTTCTTTTAGAACAACTTTTGCTGGGCAATTAGCCAATTTTGTCTGAAACGTAAGTTATTTAATGTAATTGACTTGTTTGTTGAACTGTTGTGTAACAGCAATATCGCAACCCGAGGTCGCGCCGAATCACAGCCGTGTTACAATTTTTAAGCACATCTCATTTAGAAAATATGAACATAGGAAAAAAACATTAAAAAAAAAAAAAAAAAAAAACGAAAGATATATACACAATGCTCTCAATTGTAAAGACTTGTTTAAAGACGAGTATCCTTTAAACTTTCAGGTTCACATTGTGTTTACTTAGAAATGTTAAGCCGTCATAGTCTAGATTTTTAAAGGGACAGTCCACCCAAAAATGAAAATTCTCATAATTTACTCACCCTCGTGCCATACCAGATGTGTGACTTTCTACTACAGATCACAAATGAAGAATTTAATTTTTAGAAGAATATTTCAACTCTGTAGCTCCATACAACAAGTGAATGTTGGCCAGAACTTTGAAGCCACAAAAAGCACATAAAGGTAGCTGTAATACTATTCAATGGAAAGGAGGACAGGAAGCAGGTCTTCACCACAAGGTAAGCTTTTTAATGCCGTCGTAATTTATACAACTTATAATAACACACAATATGACACAAGCGCACTGGGTTAGCTTGTCGTCTCCCTCCCCTGGAGGCCCTCTCGCTGCCTTTTTATGCCGCTCTCCCCGTGCTCACTGAAATAGAGACAGGTGTTAGACATAATTTAGCTCAGGTGTAAGCGCCCTTATCTCTCCCAGACGGGCGCTTGACCATGCCCCCACTGCCACAGTAGCATAAAAGTAACCCATAAGACTCCAGTGGTTTAATCCGTGTCTTCAGAAGCGATATGATAGTTGTGGGTGAGTAACAGATCAATATTACAAAATATACTTTTCCTTTAAACTGAGATATACTTTTGGTTATGAAGGCTAAGAATGCATATGTGGCAGTAAATACTTGTGGTACAATAGTGGCCTAAAACCTAAACACAATGCAACTCTATTAATTTGATCATAATATAGTCAATTCATTAATTACAACTCCGTTCTCTGGGAGCCAGGCTAAATGAGTATCGTAAGCACTGTTACTCTATTCCTGACATGTGTTGGGTATTAGGGTTGGTGTAATGCATCTGTACTTTAACTACAGCAAACATAATCTCTTACCATGTCAAAACATTTACACATATCTCACACGTGAGTAAACTCTACAGCATATGCATATCTTTACTAACATCAAACACAGTTTGTAGGCCTATTGGATTGATTGTCCTAGTGTAGCATTTATTTCAGTTCTCCAGAAGGTGGTGATGAAGATCCAAATTCCACACTGTGCGATCCACATTGCCATAACAGAAAAGAAAAGAAACATCTTTTAATATTTTTATCTATAGTTATTCTCACAATTATTTATTCTTTCTGACTCTTTTATTGATCTTCAGCTGTAGTGGCACATTGTTCTCATTGATCTTTAGGGTCACAATTTGACCTGCTCTGACAAATACAGTACGTTCACTTTCTTTGTAAGCTGCTTTGGCAGTGCCTGCAAAGAACAGAGCTATAATTCCTTATTTTCTTTTCTTTTAATTTGATTCAACACATTTACAGCGTTGATGTGACTGCTGCGGCACTCTGCTTATTTATGTTTGTGGCTTCATGTGTGGTTAGTTTTATGCGGCTGAAACGCGAGTGTCAAAGACTCACTGCAGGCCAGTCCAGCATCACATCAGTGTGTGGCCACCGGGTGATATCACACTCCCTGAATAAATGATCTAAATGTTTGTCTGTTTTAATTTCACATTGCTTTGCCACAGCAGCCCTGCAGCCGTTACACGGAGTGATTCAAGCCCCCTTAGCACGTGCGGCAGAGCCAGGCTGCATTGTGGCAAATGAGGCAGACAGGCAGTAAATAACAGTTGCCGTGATGCTGTCAGCTACTGCCGTGCTGCCACACAAACCCTGAAACACCAGCCCTGCGGAAATGGCTGCCCCGCCTCCACAATTTGTGCACTTAACACCTCGCTTGGCACACGACAGGTGATTATTACACTGCAATGGGGTCCCGTACTGCACTGGTGTTCATGTGAATACAACCTCTCTCTCATCTTCATTATCATCACCCTCAATGTATCACCACCATCATAATCTTCTTCATCACCACCATCTCCATTATCTTCATCCTCATTGTAGCACCAGCATCATCATATTTAAGTCAAGTCAATTTTATTTGTATAGCGCCTTTCACAACACACATCGTTTCAAAGCAGCTTTACAGAAGATATTCATCATCTTCATCCCCATCATTTTCATTATTATCACCTTTATCATTATCATCTTCATCATCACTATCTTCATCGTCTTCATCTGTGCTGTTGCACCACCACCACCACCACCATCATCAAATTTCTTACAATCTTCATAATCTTCATCCTCTCTGTAGCCCCATCATATTCTTCATCACCATAATTTTCTTCAATATATTCTTCATCATCTTCAGTATTATTGCCTTCATCGTCATCATCTTCAACGTGTCTTCATCCTCACTGTAGCACCATTATCATCATCATCCATACTGTAGCAAAACCATCTTTGTTATATTCTTAATCATCACCATCTTCATCATCATTATTCTTACTGTAGTACCATCATCATCATCATCATCATCCATACAGTAGCATCATATTCATCATCTTCATCACCATCATCATCTTTATTCTTATTGTAGTATCATCATCATCATCATCATATTCTTCATCCTCCTCACCATCATCTATTTAATATTCCTCATCCTCACCACCATCATCATATTCCTTATCTTCATCAACATCATTCCTCCTCATCATCTATACTTTATCATCATCATAGTCCTCATCTTCATCAACATCATTCCTCATCATCATCATCTATACTTTATCATCATCATAGTCCTCATCTTCATCACCATCATCATCATAATAATCCTTCGCTTCATCTTCATCCATACTGTAGCATCATCGTAGTCCTCATCTTCATCACCATCATCATCATAATAATCCTTCTCTTCATCTTCATCCATACTGTAGCATCATCATAGTCCTCATCTTCATCACCATCATCATCATAATAATCCTTCTCATCATCTTCATCCATACTGTAGCATAATCATAGTCCTCATCTTCATCACCATCATGATCATCATCACATTCCTTATCTTCATCACCATCTTCATCCATACTGTAGCATCATATTCCTCATCTTCATCACCATCTTCATCCATACTTTAGCATCATATTCCTCATCTTCATCACCATCATAATAATCTTTCTCTTCTTCATCATCATCCATACTGTAGCATCATATGCCTCCTCTTCATCAATATCATCATCATCATCATCTTCATCCATACTGTAGCATCATATGCCTCTTCTTTATCATCATCATCATCATCTTCATCCATACTGTAGCATCATATGCCTCGTCTTCATCACCATTATCATGATCTTCATCCATACTGTAGCATCATATTCCTCATTCATCACTATCATCATCATATTTTTCCTTCTCATCCTGTTCATCCATACTGTAGCATCATCATATTCTTTATCATCATCTTCATCACTTTTACCCTTACTGTAGCATTATCACTATATTCCTCTTCATTGTAATATTCTACATAATATTTATCATCATCTTCATCACTTTTACCCTTACTGTAGCATTATCACTATATTCCTCTTCATTGTAATATTCTACATAATATTTATCATCATCTTCATCACTTTTACCCTTACTGTAGCATTATCACTATATTCCTCTTCATTGTAATATTCTACATAATATTTATCATCATCTTCATTTCGATTATCATCATCAGCATCATCTGATGATGGTCTAACCAGGGACAAACAACCTTGATCACACCTTCCATCAGAACCTTCCTTAATATTCATCTTCCTTGGCTCTTCATAAAAGAAAATGATATCGTTCTGGTGGAACAAACAGAACATTTTAAAATCCAAACAGGTTTTTTTAATATATATATATATATATATATATATATATATATATATATATATATATGTTAAAATATAAGTTCTGCCAACACCAATCTATTTTACATACTGGCGGACATAATTTACATTTATGCATTTGGCAGACGCTTTTATCCAAAGCGACTTAGTGCACTTATTACAGGGACAATCCCTCCAGAGCAACCTGGAGTTAAGTGCCTTGCTCAAGGACACAATGATGGTGGCTGTGGGGATCGAACCAGCAACCTTCTGATTAATAGTTATGTACTTTAGCCCACTACGCCACCACCACATTTACCCCCAGTATGGTTATCAACTAAGTTGCAGTCTTGTTGTTAATGGTATTAAATGTGAGGCAATTGATCACTAATTTATGGAGCCTCAGATTTGACATTTAGAACAGCATCCATGTTGGGCCTTGACATGATCTAAACTATAGAAATGATCCTGCAATATCATCACTTGTTTTGTAAGTGGTTTTGGGAAAAGCAAGTTTTATAAGAACATGAACATGAAAGAAGTTTATCTGGCTTCTTATATGAAGTGCCGAAATCATGCCGAACTCTTCGTCTCAAATTATTTTCAAAAGCAGAATGAGTTTAGGCTCATTTCAAACCTGCAGTTGTTTCACAGCTGAAGGTAGAAAGAAAACATGTATAGAAATGTGTTTTTGTGATATCAGTGTCCTAATGAATAATTAAAAGTTTCAGCACAAGAATGTCTCGCCCAGGTAATGTTCCTGGATTGCGATCACGATCATCTTGTGGAAGTCCTTACCTTTCAATGTTACAGTCTCAGCTGTCATCATTGTCTCCTAGCGCTGTGGTTGTCAATTCAAAAACATGAATGGGATCACAGCTCTTTTTGTCTTTGTCAATCACTGGAATGGCGTTCATGTCTCAGGCGGGCGAGACTTTAGGGAGGGAGTGTCACACGGCATTACAGTCCTGCAAAAAGCAGCTTTTTAACATAACAAAAAACCACACGATGCATTATTAAATGGGCAGATCAGGCACAATTTGAGTAAAGATGTTGAATATTGAGCTGCGGGTTTCAGCGGTGGGCAGCAGCGATCGCTCTGCCGCGCGCAGCATGAATAAATTATGATCACAAGATCAGCAGCATCTGACATGAACCCAAGACTGACGGATTCTGTGTGAGAGTCCAGATGTAGTGACTGACACATACGCACACATGTATACAAACAAACGTGCACAAACACTCAATTGCACACACACATTCCAGGTGGTCTCACTCTTGTGGCTCCCTCCATTAAGCAGAAATCTCACCCGATTGGTATTATTTTGCAGTAGATGCAGTGTGGGCAAAAAGACCAGCAACATCTCTAGAGTGTTTGTATGCGTGTGTGTGTTGTTTTCTCTGAGGGGACGGTGGTCTGATTAGTCTGTTTGGGACACACTCTCTCCCTCTCTGACCTTGAGAAGTTTTACCACCGTCCTTGAGTAAGACATTGCAAGAGAAAATAACACCATATTCTCAGTTGTCTTTTGCTGCTGCCACACAGCGTGTGTGTTTGGTGGGGGGGTGGGGGTGGGGTTGGGTGGTTTACAAGGACATTTCTTTAGGTTACAAACTGGTAATTACAAGAGTATTATGCTATAAATGTAGTTTATGAGGACATTTCTAGTATCCCCATAATTCAAATTGCTTAAACATACTAAACAATGTTTTATTGAAAATGTAAACATGCAGAATGTTTTTGTGAGGGTTAGGTTTAGGGGTTGTGTTAGGTTTAGGGGATAGACTCTATAGTTTGTAGAGTATAAAAATCATTATATCTATGGAGCGACCTCGCAAGGATAGCCACACCAACGCGTGTGCGCGTGCGTGTGCGTGTGTGTGTGTGTAAAAGAGAGAGAGTTTCTTACAAATTTTTTTTACTAATGAGACCAATATTACAGCAAAAATCCCATTTTACCAAAATGTATGCTCATCTATATGATGTCTTTCTTGACAGAAAATGGACCAAAAATATAATCTCCTCCAATGGGACATACCCATTTTTGTTCAATAAAATCCACTGAAGAAGGAAAATGCCCCCCCGGAACAGCACAGACCAAAACTTGCGTGATTCAGTCATGCTTCACTCGATATTGCGGTGGCCGGTGGAAAACAAAACTTATGTGACCCATTTGAATTCTACAGAGAACATTCTAGTATAATGCACTGTATGGTAGAGATGGTAAGATGGTTCACATCGGTGCATCGCCATAAAAGTTAACGATGCGATGCATCAGTTCTAACATATTTGTATCGGTAAAAAAAGATTTATTTATATATAATTATTAGTAGATGTGCTATACTTTTATTATTTGGAAAGTGACCAATAATTTGTGACCAATATTTTATATGCAGATTGATTTCTCTCTAAACTGTTTCCCATCACGTTCTCTCATCACCACTGCTGCTATGTGAACGTGACGTATCACAATACTATGGAGACCAAGCCGTGTCCTGAGAGTCACATAGAACAGGGGTGCCCAATACGTCGATTGTGATCTAACAGTCGATCGCAAAGGCACTGCTGGTAGATCGCACAACATTTAAATGTCCTGGCTATTGTTTATATTGTGCTGTAGGTGTTTTGGGTTTAGTGTTAAAACTGAATTATATCAACATTAAACATTTATTATATATTTTTTTAATTAATTAGAAGATGAATTCTGTGTAGGGATACATGCAGTAGTCCCAATAAGCATTTAAAAAAAAAATCAAACTTTGTTTTTTTAGTTGGTAGATCTTATTGAGTTTGTCATTTAAAAGTAGATCATCACGCAAAAAAGTGTGGGCACACCTAACATAGAATATAGGTTAATATGGCAGAGGCAGAGCTGCATCTTCCACCAAATAATTACAAATCCAATGTTTGGAAACACTTTGGGTTTATAAGAGAGATGGAGATTTTGATAAAACCATGCAGTTTGTAAAATATGTCATGTCGCTGTAAAATATACAGGCAGTAAGTCTAATTTAACAACACACTTGAAGGGCCAACACAAAAGCACATTCGTCTGCTGGCAAGTTACAGAACATTTCTTCATTGTTTATCCCTGAGCATCCTTAAATTGTTTCACTGTTAAATGTGTGAACTTGTACAAGTGTAACTGGAGACAGAACAGGAAAAGAGCATCTGGTTTTATTTAATCTTTTGTTTTGTTTTTTGCACTACAAAGGTCTTTTTGTGAAAGGTCCATGCGTTAGAAGTCAGAAGGCACTTAAGTTAATTTATGATTTGCTGTCTGTCTGAACCAAAGAAATAAAAGCGAACTATCTGTAGCCTACCATATTGAATTGCATAGCATCATTGTATTGCGTTGAATCGCATTGTGTTGAATCGAAATCGGATCGGACTGCATCGTAATAGGGGTGAATCGTATTGCATCGCATCGGTAGCTGCTTCATATGCATCGCATCGTTGGCTATGCATCGAGATGCGTATCACATCGGCCTCAGTTATGGAGATGCACATCCCTAATATTTGGGGAATCAGACCTCTCAAACTCCTAGACAGGGCATACATTCTAAACAGCACTGACCAGGTAAAGAGACAAATTCATCATACATTTTAAAAATACACATCATTATCCTTACTAAAATATATACATTTTTTAATGCAGTAACACTAACTGGTAACTTGTATAGGTTAAGTCTGTTAGCGTGAATCTATTAGACTTTATTTTTATCAGGCTAAAGATTTAGAAATGCTTCTAAATGTGTTGAGGCTATTAGCTTATTCATAACAAATACTACAGTTTATTGTTTTTAGAAAAGAATATCAGCATTAGCCTATCCTCCCTTCACAAATGAAGCCACCCATAGTCTTACCTAATGGCCTTGTCATTATGCCACTGTTAAACAATGGTAGAACAATGGTAACGTCATAGGCAATTACAATTTGAAGAGGTTGAAAGTTCCATGAATTATGGAAAAATTATTGGCAAATGTTCATCCTGTTCTATCCTACTCCAGTTCTGGTGTTTGCCTTTGGATATTTTATAGGTTACTTAAACCATAAGGCCTGTGTCCTGCTGAACACATGTCATTCTTGTTTAAATTAAATGTGCAAACAAATGCACACAGTTACAGTCTCCTTAATCACTTTTTGCAAGGTGGGGGATTTTGGCTAGTGAAAATTCTGAGTGTCTAGTAACTTAGGGAAACAATTAGCCACAGTGGCCAGTGAGACAAAAAGTTTATTTCAAACCCTGCTTACAATACAGTGCACTCCACTTGATCTTCCGGTTCATTCACCATACAAGAAAATGGTAGTAATATCAACTGTGATTTTTAACATCTTTCCTGACTCATTATTTGATGAGACAAAAGTTATGAAAATGTTTTTTACACACATTTTTATTTAAAAAAACTAAAATAACCTAAAAGTGAACGCCACTCACTTTGTGTATGCACTGTAATGGAAGTCATGTGACATCAGTGTGGCATACTACGGTTTAAAATGCTCAATGCATATTTTCTGAAAAACAGTAGACGTGCTAGTAACTCCATTCTGTGCATAGACATGGTTCTGGCTGGCAGTGACAACTCAATGCTATTTTCAAAACAAGGACCAAAAATCCAGTTTCCATCGAATGGGGTCACACTGTAGCACACTCAATGTATAAGTGAATAATGTAATAGCACACAACGTATAAGTGAAACATTTGTTTATAATATAACAATTTTCTTTCAACATAAAACATTATGAGCACAATTGAATAATAATAACATATACATTTACTGTATATTTATTTCGCAACATTTAATATGTTATTATACCAAGAGAAATGTTTGCTTATTAGGCTACATTGTGAATAATGTTGTGATCTGCTCCGTCATTTTGAGTTGCTTTGACCCAGAATTTTTTTTTTAGCTTTTTGAGCGGATCATATCTTTATTACACATTTTGAGCTGATTATATAATTATTAAGTTTCTAATAATTGTCTACATCTAATCATTTAAATAGTGACTGTCATAAAAACTTGTTTTTGAGGAAAGGACTCCAAACTATTTCTTGACATCTGACAGAATTAGGAGATTTATTCAAACATAGGCTATATTGAATAATTGATTGAGTTCAGTCACTGGTAAGTAAAAATATTATATATATATATATGTATATTCATTTGCATATATTAATAATGTATTTATAATTTTAGTGGCATGTGCTCCTCTATACATTTAATTTTTCTAGCTAACTAATGAGCATAGGGTATTATAGGTCTGACTCTCCTGAGGAAATGTAACGTTATGTGACAGGTTGTTCACAAGCTGGGAGAATACTCATTGACATCTTCCCACAGTTGAAACACAGATTGGTTGATTACACGAGAGCCGATACATTAATGTAAGTTGTACTGTATCTTTCAACATGCCCTCCGATGTGCTTTCATATTTTATTTTGTGTTATAACTTGCATTAAAGAGCAGAATTTTTTTATGCCGTTTTAAAAGGTTTTGTTTTGAAAATTATTACAATATGACAAAATTATTACGTTTTTAATTAAATTGGTTTTGAATGTAATACATTTGTAATACATTTCTCATATTGTAATAACCTATTACATTTAGCAAAAAATGAGTTGCTACATACGTGCCTTATTGTAACCTCGATTTCTTTTCTTTTTCTCTCTTTTTTTTATGGAGGATGAGTTGAAATAATTTTTGTGGTAATCAACATTATGCCACAAATGCCCTCAAATTATCTTAACTTATATTAAAAAATAAAAACATATTTTCAGGACATGTAAATACACATTTAGTAAGTTTAGCTGTAATTTTGAAACTTACACTACCGTTCAAAAGTTTAGGGTCATTTACTCATTCTTTCTTTTTCTCATTTTAGAATAATAGTAAAGTCATCAAAATTATGGAATAACATAAATTGACCTATGGGAATTATGTTGTGAGAAAAAAAAAATCCAAAATCAATCAAAACTGTGTTATATTTTAACATCTTCAAAGTAGTCACCCTTTGCATAGAATTTGCAGAAACATACGCTTGACATTTTCTCAACCAACTTCTTGAGGTATCACCCTGGGATGCTTTTTAAACAGTATTGAAGGAGATCCCATCTGTGTTGGACACTTATTAGCTTCTTTTCTTTATTATTTGGTCCAAGTCATCAATTTCAAAAAAGTTTTTTTTTTTTTTTAATTTTATTTATGAAATTTTAGTTTTGTATTGAAATCAATTAATATGGTGGCACAATTATATTTTTGTCTACAAAACTAATTTCAAACATTTAAGCATACACCTTCAGATCAAAAGATTTTTAAGATCATGAGACACATTTCAGGCAAGTGACCCCAAACTTTTGAATGTGTGTGTGTGTGTGTGTGTGTGTGTGTATGTGTAATATATATATATATTTATATATAATCAGCACTCACATGAGATGAAGTCTCTAGTCATATCAGAAACCTTATAAAAGCTGTTTTATTCCAGCCAGATCTCCTAAGCATCCAAATTGGCCCAGTTGCTAGGGAGGGTAGAGTCACATCCTCGTGGTCGCTATAATATGGTTCATTCTCAGTGGGGCGCGTGGTGAGTTGTGCGTGGATGCCGCGGAGAATAGCGTGAAGCCTCCACACATGCTATGTCTGCGCGGTAATGCACTCAACAAGCCACGTGATAAGATGCGTGGACTGACCATCTCAGAAGTGGAGGCAACTGAGATTCGTCCTCCACCACCCGGATTGAGGTGAGTGACTACGCCACCACGAGGACTTAGATTGCAATGGGAATGGGGCATTCCAAATTTGGGAGAAAAGGGGGAGAAAATAGAAATGTAAAACAATAAAAGCTGTTTTATTCTACATGGAGAGGCCACATGGGGGCTGCCATGTTATGATCACATGACCAGCTGAATACTTGCTTAATCTTAGTAACTGCCTGTTCTTGGACATTTTTACTCTTGAATTCAATTAATCATGGCAGACCGTGAAAAGTGAATTTCTACAATGGCATTGGTAACTGTTGAAACTATTGCATTTGAATGATGCTGTATCCGTGACCCCAGATGTCAGTTTAAGTCCAAGACGACATAAACAAAAAATGCCTGAGTGCACTTTTAACTACTATGAGCTAAAATCTATTGATAATGACATATGACAGGCATAATGACCAGTTATTCAAACTTTTAAATGATTACAATACAGCGTATCGTGTTGCTGTTGCTCATAGTAGACAGAATGATTTAAAGCTTAATCCTCTTTAGGAAACTGCAGTGTGGTGGGCATTTTCAAAGGGTTTGAAGCTCATTGTGTCCACTAGGCATCTCTGGTCAATCCTTTTGTTACCACTTGGGAACCACTTAAAAAAAAAAAAAAAAGTCTAGGGTTTTTACTTTAAAAGCTCGTGCCAATAACACAGTTTCCATAGCAATCCAAGTGCATGACTGCCTAAAACACGGCATGGAGACAGTGCAGTCCAAATGACCTCTGACCTCTGACCTCCTACTAGATGATCTGGATCAATAAGAGCTGTTATAGTTCTCTGAGCTGAATGGAAGTTTGTGAAAAGAATAACTGTGATCTTCAGCCAGTAAATAGTGTCAAACGCTTGAATAGAGGCTCCATTTCTGAGCGGCTGCCGTGTGACTTGAAAATCTGTTTCAACCCTCCATCATCTTTTCTTCTTTCCACTGAACTTGTGTGACTTTCTCTTTCTCTCTGTTTTCAGCTGAATTGAAGTGAGTGTTTGAAACTCACTGTTTAACTGAGTGTACAAGCAGACAGAGGTCATAAGTCATAGTCTAGTGTTTTTGAGTAGAGCTGAGATGGAGGCGTGACCACAGGGCAACATGTGCGTACACACACACACACACACACACACCAATCAGTCATGGTGCATTTATAAGAAAAGCAGAGGAGATCCACAACACTCTTAATTGCCTTTATGAGACTGTGAGTTCCAAAACCGTCACATTTCACCTCAGATCTTTACGAATCTAAAGTGTAAATTGACAAAAATAACACTTGTGATTTAATGTACAATAAACACTTCTGAAACCCTTTATTAGTGTTTATTGTAAAAGTTTATTGTAAAGTATGTTACTGTAATACCCCGCGACCCGACTTCGGATAAGCGGTTGAAGATGGATGGATGGATGGATGGATGGATGGATGTTACTGTAATACACCTGTAAATGAATTTACAATTCAATCTAATTTTAATTAATTGTAAAAATCCATAAAAATATATAATGCCATTTTTGAAAATTAACTTTACTTTCATTTTACCTTCAAATAAGCAATTGATTGTCATTAAACATCTGTTGATCGTTGTAAACTAATGCAAATACATGCTCTACTAAAGCTGTGTGTGTGTGTGTGTGCGTGCGTGTGCGTGTGTGTGTGTGTGTGTGTGTGTGTTCCACATGGTGTGTCTATCAGAGTGTGTGTGATTGGTTCTGACAGGTCCTGGTGGGTTTGGTTGGGCTCAGCAGAGGGTCGCATTGATGTGGTTACAAAGATAAAAATCATCATCTCTCTTGCGATTTAATTTGCTGGGCATTCAGTAATACGATTACACTTTTTTTTTATTTTTTACATAAAACCTAATTTAATTGTATTTATTAAAGACTCATCTGTAAAATTACATTTATTCATTTGGCATATGTTTTTATCTAAAGTTAACTTAGTTCATTCATGGTATACATTTTATCAGTATGTGTGTTCCCTGGGAATAAAACTTGACCTTGACATTGCTAGTCAACCAGTAGCTCAACTGGGAGAGCATGGCGCTAGCGATGCCAATATAATGGGTTTGATTCCCAGGAAACACAGAAACTGAAATAAATTTTTGATTACAGTATTAATCAACTAGCAATAACAAGGGAGTCATTTACTGATTATACTTCTAAACTTTGATTTTAGCAGACTGATCCAGAGCCTGTAATATTTGCGTTAGGCCAGGTAGAGATACATACATTTAAAGCAGTGTGATCCAGTTCTTTATCTGACCATATACAGTACAAAACTTATTGTCAAAGAGATATGTGGGGGGAAAAAAAGAACCTTTTGATGTACTCCGCAACTGACCAATAGCAAGTTGCTGTTTGATTTAATGTTTACTAATGTTCAATGAAAAGGGTATTCATTTATACTTGATACACTTCACTTTAATATACATTAATGATTACATTTACAAAACATACAACACTATCAGTTGCAATAAAACAATAATTTGTCTATTTATAATGTCATTTATACACTTTAGCCCACACCAGCCTAATTTTTGTGAAGTCTGAATAAAAGACCTAGATAAATCGATTGTAGCTTAGCTTTTTCCAGCAAGTATAAATGTTGTCCAAACAACAATTATACGTTGTGCGCTTGCTCCGAAATATACGTGATGTGTGATGTGTATTTAACCTGCCGTGTTGTTGTCCTTCCTTCAAACATTTGATTACCCTTTGTGTCACATATACTGGAGTAGGCAGATAAAGACTTTAGCTCAGCTATGCAAAAAAGCATTTAAACATATTGTGTATCAGGAGGAAAAGAAAATTCTGTATGTCACATATAACCACAATAAACCACATATATTGTCACAAAAACAAATTTACATCAATTGAAAATGTGTCAGTTAATAATATTTTTGTTATTTATTTACATGAATCAGACAAAATACCCTTAAAAGTGTCCTTTTAAAATGAGGTGGTGGCAGCAGTGATATTAATATTGTCTGTTTTACAACTAAACAGCACAGTCTGTAAGGTGTGCTTGTTTGTAATGTCAGTGTGGATCAAATGTGTTTTGCTGATTTTATGCAATATACTGTTTTGGTGTCTAATGGCACACTTTCATTCAATCATACGAGTTAATGTGAGGCTGCAGTGTGCTAATATAATCTCTTCTGCTACCGTATGTGTCACATTTCAGCATGTCTGATACTAATGTAATATCCTCTCACTCTGCCATCCATCCACACACCCGCCCGACGGTGAGGAGAAACACTTCCATCAGCAGCTCCTGACCAGTGAAATATCAGTCAAATCATTTGAGAATGTAAGATGCACTTATAAACGCAGAAAAAAACTGTATTCTTCCAAACTAAAAAAAATGGCAACCCTTTTTTGACATCTGTTGACTTGATGAATAAAGGAACACCAGCTCTGAACTTCTTGAGTTCAACCAACCCCCCCCAACACACACACACACAAACTCTCACTGCGTCCAGGCACTAATACCCCCCACCCCCGTCTGTGCCGCTGGGCCGTAATGGATTTTTATCAGCCTAAAGTATCAGAGCTGATTTGAGAAGTCCCTCTGCTGCTCAAGAATTCCTTTTGAAATGCCTTTCTCTGGTCTTCTCATTGCACTTGCCTGGGGCAATGGCCTTCAGAGATCACAATGTTATTAATATAAACATGTCAAAACGCATGCTGAAATTCAAAACAGAGGTGCCAAAATGTCAAGGTGTCAAACTGCTGAAATAAATCATTCTTTAGTATTCTAAACTACTGCAAAAATTGCCTTAGTGCAAATAGCTGTTACAATGCAGATAATTTGAAATAAAGTCATTTTGCTACACACTTTGACACACACAGCCCTTAATAAGCACTGTAAGCAGGGTGACTATGAAGGTCAAGAGGGAAACAGTACAGTATTTCTCTTCCTAATTTGTATAATGTTGCATGTAAAGAAAACTCCAGTACATTGCACACTACAGGCCTGATAAAAAGATAAATGTTTATGTTTAGTTAATTGTAAATAATGGATGTGTACCTGAAACAACCATGGAGACTGGCATAGGAGTTAAGGTGGACATACAGCGGATGTAGCAGGTGCATACAGCATCCTAAAATTCAAAACCATTGTTTTAGCATGTTAGCGCCTTAGCACCATGAATGCACAAGGTAAACATTACAAATGACACATTATCTACTGCATATGTATATATTATTTTAAATAATTATCAAGTAGTTAAAACAGCTTCTACTGATCTCGAGTGAATTCTACTCATGGAATGTGGCATGAAAATCATTGATAACATAATTTATGTCAAATAAGGTGATGTTTTACATGTAGTCTTAAGCGTCCTCATATTTAAATGTTCCTCTAAACACCTCCCCCTGCAGCGTGGCAGGTATCTGAATGCTCACATATGGTATGCCATTGCTCAGCTGTTTCGAACTTGTCTGAAACTTTGAAAAATTAACCTTGAGACCAGGGAGTTGCTTTAATGTTCAAAAAACACATTATTTTTCTCATACTGTACATTGCTGCAGCACCTGTTTTCACCCTCTGTCTGAAATGCTCTGTTGTGACTCCTGCCTCTTTAAAGCCCCCTTTCCGAAAAAACCCAGTCTTCTCTGATTGGTCAGCTGGCCCAGTCTGTTGTGATTGTTAAACCGCTTATAGCCTGCGTGGAAATGCAACTGCCCTTACCATAACCGAGTTTAAGCTCCCGAGGCTTCCTGAGCAGTGCATTTCTAAGTCGAAAATGTTTTACATATTGACGTAGCTGTGTCACAGAAGTAATGGCTGGAATGCAAACCAGGTGTTTCAGGCAGTTCAGGAGCAGTGTTTTCTGTGGGAGAATAACTCCCTTTGGTGTGGACTTTGTTAATTTGCAGACCTTTCACATGCACAAACAGCTATATTACACACTAAAAGGAAAGATAAAATCCCAAAAAGCAAAATAGGGCCTCTTTAATGCATCATATCTAACAATAATTCAGTGAAGACTTGGAAACAACTGAGAAATATACTTTTTACCTCCTAATAGTGTTTTCCTTATATCTGGGTTAGCCGTGCATGCTCGGTACTGTATATGCAGTAAATATAAACAGTTGTTAAAAAGCTCGTTATTCACAATGAGCAGTTAGGCAAAGAAATGTGTGCTGCTCCAGTTTCCTTCAGGATCAAAGCACATTTTTGGGGGGTAACATGAACTGGTGAAGTTCCAAAAAATTACCGTGATAAACCCTTTAACCTTTGGTTTCATGAAAGAATTATTGGAACGAAAATTAAATGGTTATAACTGGTTACCAGCATTTAAAAAGTAGGTTTTCACTCCGGAACAATTGAAAATCATTTTGTTCCCGTTTTCGGTTACATTCTGCAAAAAAGTTCATTAGTTTTCGGTTTTCGTTCCTTGAAATTTTTTTAGTCCCTGCTTGAGACCCCTGCATTCGAAGATGTGCTCTGTCTGGCTGAACGCAAACGCATCCTGCTGTTTGAGGCTACTTTACTCATTTGGGCTGCCGACTCTTGGTAAGTGTGGATTGTTGCCTGTACATCTCTGTGTTACCTGTACAGCAGGAGTAATGTTGAATTAGCATGTTAAATTGACAGCCTATTCTGTAGATAGACTATAAAGAGTTGTACTTAGCTTAATGGCTTTCTATAAAATAGAAAAAGAAAAAGATTAAGCTGTAGAATGGCACTTTTTGGGGTAAGGGCTTTAAGTTGTGGTGGGATTATGTTTGTAGTTTAAGTTTGTGGTGAAGTTGAGTTGGGGTTAGGATATGTTGTGGTTAACTTTAAGATCAAGCTAAACATTTACTGTCCATGAACAGAGTGAGGGGGATCATAGTTACATGGCATGAAAAGCATTCATGTGCTTGTCATGCTGAATCAAGATTAACATGTGGCCTGGGAATGCACTGCATCTGTGACAAAGAGAAGAAGAGCAGAGGGAGATACAGACTTACCTGATGTGTTCTGTCACCTCTTCTGCCCTACTGATCGCGTACGGCTGTTTGGATCGGCTCCAGGCGTCCACACGTCACTGTGCATCTGTTCCAAAATAGTGTGGAATGCTTCACAGTGACATCTGAAACACACACACAAATGCACTCACACACGTACACTACTTTTCAATTTTTTTTTATTTTACAACTATTCTTTTCAGTAATGTGCTAAGCATTAGAAAGTTTTCAATTAACAGTTTTCCTCTGTGTAAATGAATGTGACCACCATACCTTCAAATGATCATCTGAGAATTAAATCTCAGACTTAATTTTTTATTTAACTTTTAATTTCATTATAATTTTAAAACAAAATACAAGACAGAATATAAAAACATTCTGAAAAAGCATAAAGCCAATAAAATAAAAAAAAAAACAATAAGAAAAACTAGGTAAAAGTGTAAAAAAATATTTTGAGAAGAAAATCTGAAACTTTCTTCTTTGTGCCAATTAGTAATGTATTGTGCAATTAAATTCACAGTTTTTACAAAGTGTGTCACTAATAAACTATTGCTGGTCCATAATTGGCTGATAGATATTGGTAGGCAATGCACTGGAGCATCCCTTCTTCAGTTGCTTTTAAAAATGTGTATGCTTGGAGCATGTCTCATTAAAATTGGGAAAACAAATGTGGGGGTGCACAATGGCTTAACGCAGCATCACAATAGGTAAGACTGTATAACAAATCTAAATTAATTTAATGAAATCAAATCCAAATATATAGGTTTCCCTGCTGTCTAAACACATTTGCGCTTTTGTTGTTTAAATCTTTACATTTGGAACCTCACAATAATAAGTGTTACAATTAAGACTATTTCTCAGGGTCACATCAAAATTATAAGTTAATGTTGTCCTGTGTTTGGAACAAATAGAAATGATATTTTCTATTAAATTCAGCCCGGTCTCATGAAATTTACATGAGCATTGCCACGTTTTTGAAAAACTGATCTTTCGTGCTTCATTACATGTTTGGCTGCAGTTTTCAAGAGAAACGTTTTGCCTAATTCAAACAGTAAAAATGCTGATCATTTAATGCAGCATCTGGAAAGCATCTTAAGACTATAACTGTTGTAAGTTTTTCTCTTGTTTCCATGGTGAGAGTAAAGAGGGTCAGTGGAGTTATTCCTCCAATCACGTTAAAGCTTGACACTTCATCTGAAATATTGGAATTATACCCTGGTGCATTGATGACTTCAAAAGTGGCATCAAAATACTTTGAACAAAACATATATTTTTCAGTGAAATATATTTGATTTCAGTGCCTTTAGCATTCATGTAAACAACACCGACACGACTGGCGATGTATGTCTGTGCTCTTTGATCTGTGTGTTCACCCTTTGATCTGTCTATGAGAGTGAAAAATGTATTTTCCAGAGGGGGGCTGGGACAGGCGCTGCTGTGACCCCACTGATGCTGGAGACACCAGCTCAAAATGCTCCTGGAAACCAGCAAATGAAAGCAGTAAAATGAAGTAAACATTCTCATGTGTGTATATATATATTTATATTAATCCATAACCTGTAATGCCTTAGAGGCTATAAACAACTAAAATATTGCATTTTGGAGAAGTCTGTGCAAAATTCGACAAGGCTTTTGGTCTCAGTTCAGCTATATTTTCATTTTAAAAAGCTAAAACCCTACTCGAAGTGCTTCAAATATACTAATATTTATATGGAGCATTAGAAGAGAGTTTGCTGTTGCTGTTTCAGGCTATGACGTACAAACCATAAAGTGTCAGTGTGTGCTGGGATCTACTTAGATCATTAGCATATTACTGCTGCACAACGGCTCATAGCTGTCATGGAGATTTTCTCTCTTGCTGCCATTTTCTAATTGTCCACTCTGAGCTCTCAACTCCACTCAGAGCATTTGTTCTACAACAAGGCCTTGTGGGTAGTAAGAGGGGCTCAATGGCCACTGGTGTGTCTTTACATTGTGATCTGCCACTCTAGATCTTGCATACGAGCCCGGGAGGCCACTCAGCCTTGCGGGCGCCATGGCACAAGCACTAATATGAACACACATAGAAGGGATTTATTTTGCTATAATAATATGCTGACTGTAGATTATCATCCTTATTACATGGCTACTTACCAAATAAATAATTAAATGGACATGAAATATTGATTTGAAATGAGATTGTTATGTGAAAAGAAAGAGACCATGGAGTCTCCTGAAACAGCTGAAATCCACCTCCGGTTTGCTTCAGAGTTCTGTAGGGTGTTTGCCAAAATGACCATCTGACTGCTCATGATCCCACTTATTAGAAGCCTACTTAAGAGGCTAAGATAATTTTCTTTGTTTGCATTGTGACTTAAAGGTATAGTCAGTCTACATGGAGAGGGTTCCCTACTGGGTGCTGCCTTGTTATGATCACATGACCAGCTGAGTACCACTCGTTAGGTAAATTATTGGACACATTCACTCATAGATTAAATTAATCATGGCTGACTGCGAATAGTGAATCTCTACAATGTTGATTGATGCTGCATCCATAACGCTAGGTGCCAGTGTATGTCCAAGATGACAAAGTCAGAAAATGACTGAGGCTTGTTCAGAATGCCAATAAAAATCTGATTTTTTTAGCATATCCAGATTGTATCCAGATTAGTTTTTCATAGTCTGGACAGCATATACTGTATTACAAATAAAAGATGCTGATGTACAATATTTTTTTTTAAATTAAAATCTGTAAAAATTAAAGGCAGTATGAAGGGAGTACTACTATGATGTATTAATACTAGGGCTGTCGATTTATGTGTTAATTCAGTGTGATTAATTTGACAAAAAATAACGTGTTAAAAAATGTACGCAATTAATCGCATGCCCACGGACCTTAATAAGGAAGAGGCCTGAGAAATGCAAGCTTGTAGTACCACTCGTTTACTCCAGAGGGCGGTAAGAGAAATTTCAGCTGTGTGAGCAACGCGCAGTTTATACAGTGAAGAAAACGCTTCAGTAGGCAGAACAACACAAACATGTGTTACGTTCTTGCGTTCAAAACACTCGGAGCGCAAATGTGATCTAAGGGATCTCAAGATGTGTTTAAAGATTGAGTATTAAACTATATTTAACTTGACACAGTGACCTAAACATTTTAGGTTTATGATGCAACGCACCTGAAAAATCTGACGGAGGTGTAAATTGACGGCCCGTTAAACAAGCTCTCATAATAAATCTCCAACTGATTAACAAATTCACTTGTGTAATGGATTGCTGTGAACTGTGTGCCAATGATTGGCTTATGATCAATAATATGGTAAACAATACATTGTATTCTAAAGCCGCTTTTTGTATTGTCTTATTAATGATTAACTCTTCTGCCACAAGAATGTAATGCATTTTAATTATCTGAATATATATAATATATATATGAAAATATATATATATATATCATTTTTAAATATTTAAAGATAATTATATATTGATATAAATATGTATAATCTTTATATATTTAGATATTGTTTTATGAGGAGCTTTCTCAGCAAATATTTGTATATGCGATTATTTAATCGGGACACCATGTAATTAATTTGATTATAAATTTTAATCGATTGACAGTCCGATCAATCAATCGATGAATGTAACACATCATAAGAAAGTGTTTCACTGCTGTTCAAATGCACTTTGGATCACATCATTTACATATATAAATGTTTTCCATCTGAAAGGACTAAATAATAAATGAAACAAATGACAATAAAATGCAAAGTAATCTCTTCAGTAATCAAAATACTATTTGAATGTATCTGTATTCTAATTATCAATTTAAATTGTAACTGTAGTGGAATACAGTTACTTATATTTTGTATTTGAAATACGTAATCCTGTTACATGTATTTTGTTATTCCCCAACCCTGACTGTATACACAGTACTGTGCAAAATATACTCCCAAACATTCCTTTTGCAAATAGAATAGAAGAATAGGGAGCCCTACAACAGATGGCATGGCCCCACACAGAGTCCCCCACTAAATATCAGGTCAGTCTGAGCTTACATGAAGAGACAGAAGTAATTGAAACAGTTGAAATAAATTGAAGAACTGTGGTGAATTCTCCAAGAAGTTTGGAACATCCCATCTGCCATCAACCAAGAAAAACTGTCCAGGAGTATTTAGGAGAATTGGGGCTGTTTTGAAGGCAAAGGTGGCCACATCAAATATTTATTTAGCTCTTTTTCTGTTTACTGGAATGTGTATGATGTTAATTGATTAATGAAAACTATTTGTCATTATTTTTTTTTAAGAAATCATCACTTTGAAAGTTTTTTACAAGTGCCTAAAACTTTTGCACAGTACTGTTGTTACGATCTCTTATTTTGGTCTAGGGTTAGAAGAGATTGCGTTAAAATTGGAGTGATGGTGACTAGATACAACGCTAAATTAAGTAATGCTAAGACAAAAGGGTGATTTATTATACTTAAGTGTAACAAGATATAATGATAAAGATGAACAATAAGCATATATATATATATATATATATATATATATATATATATATATATAAAACACACAATTGGAATAAATATATTTCAAGTAATTAGCCCAAGAGAAACGGGACCCAAGTAACACCAAAGAAAAGAAAAGAACAAAACACACAGATCTAACTAAATGATTAATCCTCTAACCTAATTTTAAGAAAAATAAACAGAAAAAACAAGTCTTCAGCGTCAAATACTCCATCTATAAATACAAAACTTACAGAGGATGGCGTTCACTTTCTTACCTGGGGTGTCTAACATCAAATTACCTAATTTTGTATGGTGTATGTCACGTGACATCTTACCTGTCCACATTTCTCTTGGGAAGAGAACATGCTATTATCATCAAAAAGGTTAACAAACAGGGAGTAGTAATACAACGTCCCCCCATGCGAAAATGGCAAACCAAAAGTGGTAGGGATTTAAGAATGTCACAGAACAACAAACAATCGCGATAAGCGCGACACAACAGAGAAACAAGACAAAAGAGTCAAGAGAGATCTGCTCTCGCTCAATTTGAGAGGCCTTTTAAACGCTGACTGGAAAACTTGATTGGCAGCGGAGGAGTTGACGTCATACCACTCAATGAAGATTGACATCTTCTGGAACCAATAGGAATCTAGAGAGGTAATGAACCTAAGAAACTGACAGGGAGTGAGAGAGAGAGAGAAAAAAACCACAGGCACACCCACAGGAACGTAACAACTGTACATGTATATCGCATTGTTGTAATAAGAACTGCAGGATAAAATGTGCGGAATTGTCATGAAGATAATTACAGAATGTAAAACTCTGTCTTAATGGCCCTAAAAGTTTGCCTCGTGTTCTATATGCAGAACACAAGGTCTTATTAATTTCTTTTAATTTTTTCTAGGTTTCGTTAGAATTACAAAAGATGACATATTACTCAGATGACCAGTGAAATATCGCTTTATCTCCCAGATAATGTAATTATCCAGAAATATCAGATTGTTGGATGGCGAGATTGACCAATTAGAACTGAGTGTTTCAGAGAAAAGTATATTATTGTGTATATAATTACTGTCGAAGGACTCGTGTTCACTTGTGTGGATGAAGAGTTTATTTTCTGTTTTTTTCTGTTTATTTTCTGTTTTCTGAGTATAAATGTCGAGTAGAGCAAATATCACAGGGTCATGTTTCATGCACTGTATTGTCGCTGCTTCAGTGTATTGATTTCCTCTTTTCAAAAGTCTGTTTAAAAAAAGACTTTTAAGTGATCTGACTCCAGCAGACATAGGTGCTGTCTATGCTGCAAATAGAAAAGCTTTAGAAAAGCCAGCACTATTTCTTGAAATATACATTTCTTTATCTAATTTGAGTTCTTATATTTATATATATATATATTGGAATTACAATCAAATTTTTTAGTTGTTAGCAGTGAAACTAGTGGTTAGATCTGTCATCCAGCGTGCAATTCTAGATGTCTGCTGATGGTGAGCTGCTGATGGAGAGAATCGACTGGCTCCCCACTGGTGCTACAGTAATACATTTGACTCACCTTGAATGAAGTGCAAAGCAGCAGGTTTCCTGTCTGTATCCTTGAATCCACAATGACACTGACAGGACAGTTACACAAAGTGGCATGTTCATATGTGGGATCACTGCACTGTGATAAAATAATTGATTGTATATTGAGGAATTTGTTTTTAAGGGAGAGAATTAAGTTCTTCACATGTATTGCAGTTACATAAACTGACATCACTTGTTAATCACCCTTAAACAGTGTAGTTACCTTATTTGTGTAATTCTAAAAGCAAGAGTTGTTGGTTTTAGATCTAAATCCAGGGAAGGATATTGCTGCATGCAGAGCTCCAAAAGGATGGGAGATCAAAAATGCAAGCAAATATATACAGAGCCCCTAACCTAACCGTGTGTGAAAGTGTAGGCCCCTTTTGGAGTAACCCCGCCCCTTCTGTGGTTGCCTCGCCCTTTTTAGAGATTCAGGCCCCGTTTGGAGATCTCCGATCAGCAGCTATACCTACTTGAACCTATAGTGAGCGTCATGAGGTGACAGTGTAGGCAAGAATAAAAACAAAACTCCTTTCCCCACGCGGGAAGAAAAATAATCCATCAGGACTTTAGGCAGTCTGTGACGGTCTCTCATAAGAATCAGCTGCATGTTTCTCTGTTGTTGTACCCCAGCTTTGCATTTTTTTAAAGAAAATTAGCTGAGGAATGGATTGAAATGCAGGTTTGTGTTTGTTTTTCTCATCAAAGTGAGAGAAACCAGAGTAGCTGGTGGCCTGGATGAAATGTTCACCGCTACATTTATAACTGCACCCAAATTACATCTGGCATAGATTCATTAATTCTCACTTTAGGACACTTTTACAATGAGTTTCATAGATGGAAACGTGCTCACCTCGAGAGAGATGGCTGAATGTGTTTCTTTCTGCCCAGAGGAAACATTAGTAAAACACTGCACATAGCATTACTCTGCAAACAGTGTTGAGCATAAACTGGGTTTATATGTGACCTTTGGGTGACAAGACTGATGGTGTCAGGAACTGAGACTTCCTGTTAGAACTCAATGCAGATGGAAGGTCACTTTGGGATTGTCTCAGAGAGACAAAGAAAGATGTAAGGAATTTAGATTTCGAAATTAATTTAGCTGAGTGATTATTTCTCACTCTGACTGGATCGTGTGGGTAACCTCTTATTCAATTTTTTTTGAAGACTAAAAATTTTACATCCTAGATCTTCTCTTTTTGAAATTCAAAGTAGTATCTGAAGAAGCCCCCGTTAGAATGAATTTATGTGAAGAGACTAACAGCACTTGTAGTACTGTGCAAATGTTTTAGGCACTCGTGAAACATTTTGCATAGTGAAGATTTCTTCAAAAATTATTCCATAAATAGTTTTCATTCATCACTTAATGTCATAAAAAGTCCAGCAAACATCTATACTAAATCAATATTTGGTGTGACCACCTTTGCCTTCAAAACAGCCCCAATTCTCCACCTCTGTGAAGTTGGCACCCCATATAATTAAATAATCACCAAAACCATTTCATTCGTTTGTGCTGATTTGTGCCGCAAAAATTAACGTTTGTGCTGGTTTGGTGTTTGAGATATTAAGCATTCTTTTTTGGGCTGTGTGACGTCACTCTCCACCCCATCTCACTCAAATCAATCCAAACGGTGGTGGTCATTTGTGCTCAGTTTGTGCCGTTAAAACAAACGTTGTAACTATTTCCCTTCCTTAGATATAGCAAAAATGTTTTCGGGAGTGGTGACGTCATTCTCCACCCCATGTTGTCTAAATTGCTCCAAACCAGTGTCATTTGTTTGTGCTCGATTTGTGCCGGTTTGTGCCGTTAAAAAGAACACTGTATCTATTTCCATTCTTTAGAAATAACAAATATGATTTGGGGCTGTGACGTCACTTTCCACCCCATGTCATCCGGATTGTTACAAACCGGTGAAATTCGTTTGTGCTCGATTTGTGCTGTTGAAAAAAGTTGTTTTTTAAATATAACAAAACAACTTTTTTAAAGAAAAGTGACATCACTCTCCACCCCATGTCGTCCAAATCGCTCCAAACTGGTGAAATTCGTTTGTGCACAATTTGTGCCGGTGTGTGCTGTTGAAAGAAACAATATAACTAATTCCATTACAAAGAAATAACAAAATGATCTGTGACGTCAGTCATGCATTTACCTCATCTCGTCCAATGCACTCATTTTCTGACTCGTTGGTTATATTAGTTATATTGTTTCTTGCAACAGCACAAACTGGCACAAATGAATTTCACCGGTTTGGATCGATTTGGACGACATGGGGTGGAATGTGACGTCACAGCCCCGATTCTTATTTGTTATTTCTAAGGAATGGAAATGGATAAATTGTTCATTGTAATGGCACAATCCGGCACAAATTAAGCACAAATGAATGAAACTGGTTTGGATCGATTTGGACGACATGGGGTGGAATGTGACGTCACAGCCCCGATTCTTATTTGTTATTTCTAAGGAATGGAAATGGATAAATTGTTCATTGTAATGGCACAATCCGGCACAAATTAAGCACAAATGAATGAAACTGGTTTGGAGCAATTAACATGGGGTGGAGAATGACGTCACCACTCCCGTTTTTTTTTTTTTTGCTATATCTAAGGAAGGGGAATAGTTACAATGTTTGTTTTAACGGCACACACCGAGCACGAACGACCAGCACCAGTTTGGATCGATTTGAGCGAGATGGGGTGACAGCCCAAAAAAGAATGCTTAATATCTCAAACACCAAACCAGCACAAACGTTAATTTGTGCGGCACAAATCAGCACAAACACAGCACAAAGAATGAAATGGTTTTGGAGATTATTTAATTATATGGGGTGCCAACTTCATGGAGCTCAATTCTCCTAGATACACCTGGACACAGTTTTTCTTAGTTGTTGGCAGATGGGATGTTCCAAGCTTCTTGGAGAATTCACCACAGATCTTCTATCAATTTAGTCTGTCTCAATTGCATCTTTCTCTATATGTGATCTCCGACTGACTCAATGATATTGAGATCCAGGCTCGGTTGGGGCAATATGATCTGCTGTAGGGCTTCTTGATGTTCATCTATTTGCAAAGTGAATGTTGAAATTTAAATTGATATTTCCTACTGAAAAAGCAGAATATATAAAATAACAATTTTAAGACAAATGTTTTGTGAAAATATATAATGCATCTAAGAATTGTGCACAGTACTTTATCTAATACTAGCATTAATTACAAGAGTATTTCACACAGTTGGAGGCATGACCTTGTGGATAGTGCGTGTGCTCCCATGTATTGAGCGGTAGTGATGGTGACCCGAGTGGTCAAGTCATTTCTAACCCCAACTCCACACCCACACAAAATTCTCTCTCTAGTTTTCATTACTTCTACACTTTCATATCGACTTAAGGCATATGCCCATGAAAATCATTAAAAAAAGAATATTTCAGACAGAATTCATGGAATTTATTGCTACAGTGACTACCCTTGTAAAAATGGTTTATTTGCTACAAAATGGTAGATAATATGTAGTAAATTTTCAGTAAACAAAACCGTTTGCCTCAAATTATTGCCAAATTATTTGCAGCATGTTTTCAGTATTGGTTAACCTGCAACAATGGACATTTTGCCACTGCTGTCTAACACTTCTCTGGCAAATCTGTGGCAACAATGTGCGTTTTCATGCACACCAGTACACTGATGACTACCTAACATTAGCACATTTTCTGCTTTTGTCATCAAAATGTTAAGTCATGCGCACAAGACCTACATGCAATTCTGGGCAATGGGCAAAAATGTAGGTGTACCGATTGGTTTATACAGTTTATGACCTTACCCCGATAAAAGAAAACCATTTTAGGAGTTAGCATGACCTTCCATTACCAGCTTATTAAGCATAATTGGCATATGATTGTGCATGTATATGCGCTCAGTGAAGACTCACTGAAAAAAAAAAAGGTTCTTTATCAGCATGTTTGGTACCACAAAGTACCTTAACATCAGTGAACTCTTCTAATTGCACAAAAGTCCCTTTCCCGCTGCAGGAACTAAAGCCCATTTTAGGTACTTTTACTCGGAAGTAAATACTACTATTCGTCGTTTTCGCATACAAGGAACTATAGTTCCTCTTAGCCATTTAGAGGGACAGTTTTTAGCTCCTACTCCTGGATAGGTACTTTTTGGGAGAAGAGGGACTGTGCATGGTGCTGTAGCCTGTGATTGATCAAACACGTATAATGCACAAAGCAATGTGAAGCGTCCAGAGTCAGGCAGGGTTGTGAGCAAACAAACTTGTAGCTGCTAATGGATTGCACTAATTATCCTATTCCCTTAACAGAAATAACATAAAACCAACAAGGTATCCACAGTGTCGCCTCTTTCACATATTACTTGTGTGCGAGCGGTAAGTAGACCTTCTGCGTGACTTCAATAGGAATTGAAGTGGTTTAAGTTTTCATGGCTGTTCATGTGTGCAGTTCCTCATAAGAGTTCTCATTTAGAAAGTTCCTAAGGGGAAAGTACCAGGACTGTATGTGGGAAAGGGGCTAAAATGTTCTTAAGACTATAAAAAAGGTTCTTCAAAACCAGCTCTTTTAAGAAAGGTTCTGTGGGGAACCAAACATTTTTCTTCTATTGTATTGCTGCAAAACAAATACCTTTTTGGAAGCTTCAATTTTAAGGCCACGTCCACACTAATCCATTGAAGTTGGAAAACGCATTGATTTTGCTACCCATTTGCAGCCCATTTGAGCTGAGGATGTGCATGCGGCCGAAGTCATGTGACAGGACAGCAGACTGGCTGATCTTCTGTGATGTAGTATATATGACATACTGGTCAGAGCGCATCCCTAATAAGAGCAATGAAGACACACTGCGGCAACAAAAGGCAGCTGTTTGCTCACCAGTCAGGTGGAATGACGCGATTGAAGCGGCGAGTCTGAACTGAAGACCATCCGAGCAGAAGCTCTGAAGATCTGCATGCTTCCAATTACTGGCTGACCTGCCAGCAGCCGGCAGCACACACACTCATACGCACACACATTCCTGAGCTCAGGGATTAATACTCCTTCTTTTGATTAAGACAGCACTGAGCTTTAATTCTGAACCCACAATAATAATGCTTAATCATTATGTATGTTTAAACAACATCAAGTTTGCACAGTTGTTTCCCCGAATGTTTTAAATGCTCAATTTCTGTGATTTTGTCTCAAGGTGAGATTAGGTAAGGTTCAGTCATTTTAAGGTTACTGTCCATTACATGTGATCTTGTCTTGCAGATCAGTGGCTGTAATTTTTTTTGAAGGCCCAGAATAAATATCAGTATAAAAACAGAATGTCTTTTATAGATCTTACCAGGAAGTCTTGCAAGAGAACAGAGAGAATTATTAATGAAGAGCAAACCTGCAGTGAATTCACTTAATTCATGCATAAAAAGTGTGCAACTTGTTAACGTCCATCAGGCCAGTAGCATGTTCTCTTCACTCGATTGAGGTATGTATCACTGTTGTTAGTGAAGTTGAGCATGTGTTTATTGTCAAGTTCCATGTGGTCATTTGGACCTGTGGAGGAACCCATAGATATTGAGAACATTTTTGGTATCAGTGTGTTGGGATGGTGTTTGTGGAGGGGGTGGGGGATTATAAAGCACATCTGGTTGAGTATGTGGGTGTTGCTCAGAGCTTCCCGTACCAGTCTGAGCTGTCGCACGGCTGATTTACACTGCTCTAATGTCATGGAACAAAAACATGGAAACTGAGCCATAAACAGCGAATTCCTCATACGTTGAGAGATTATGATTCAGTGTGTAGGGAGGAGTATCTACACACACATACTGTACACATACATTTGTATTTCTATCTTTGTTGGGACTTTCCATTGACTTTTTATTCTGAGCTAATGATATTTTATATCCCTAAACCTAACTCTCACACAACCCGTTCTGCATTTTTGCATTGTCATTAAAGGGTTAGTTCACCCAAAAATCTAATTTCTCCATCCCAGATGTGATTTTCTTCTGCTAAACACAAGTGAAGATTTTTAGAAGAAAATCTCATCTCTGTTGTTTTGCTAAATGAACGTGAATGATGACCAGAAATTTGAAACTCCAAAAAGCACATTAAGGCTGCATATAATTAGTCTATAAGACTCCAGTGGTTTAATCCATGTCTTCAGGAGCCATATGATAGATGTGGTTAAAAAAACAGATCAATATTTAAGTCCTTTTTTTACTAAATCTCCACTTTCACTTCCACATTCTTCTTTTGTTTTTTGACTATTCGCATTCTTTGCGCATATCGCCACCTACTGGTCGGGGCTGGTCAAAAGTGAAGATTTATAGTAAAAAAAATACTTGAAATATTTCTCTGTTTTTCACCCACACTTATCAGTTCTCTTTAGAAGACATGGATTAAAACACTGGAGTCTTATGGATTACTTTTATGCTACTTTTATGTGATTTTTGGAGCTTCAAAGTTCTAGCCACCATTCACTTGCATTGAATGGAACCAAAGAGCTGACATATTTGTTTTTAAATCTTAATTTGTGTTTTGCTGAAGAAAGAACATCATACACATATGGGATGACATGCATGTGAGTAAATGATGATAGAATTCTCATTTTTGGGTGAGCTAACCCTTTTAAGACATTTTCTTATGGTGACCCTACAGCTCTCGTGCTAGAATACAGCTCTCTGTTACTTCTTTTTCTTCTTTATCTAAGGATAAATGACATTTTAATTTGTGTTTATGTATTGAAACAAAGAATGTTTTGGTAATGACTCAAGCTGACTTCAGCTGAGTGCTTGTCTATTCTGTTTGGGAGGCAGACAGATGCTCTCTGAGTGTGTGAAAGATTAATGCAAACTCTGGATTACCAATGCCATTGCAGGCATTACACCAGAGTCTATCGATTTTCCTTCAGCCTATCCAAAAGAAGAAAAGAGAGAGGGCTTTTCTCCTCAGAGATGTTTCACGTCTGTTTTACCAGGAGCTTCTGCTGTCCAGATTCACTCAGCTGAGCTGCTATCACAGGCTGCTCTTCCCTAACAGTAAACAATAAATGCTGGAACATTCTTATCAGTCATAGAGGGACGTAAAACACACTGACATTCATAATTGACAGCACAGAGTCATTTTCTTGGATCCTTTAAAATTCATAAACGGTTTGCGGACCACTATCACGTTCCTATATATGTGTGGCAGGGCGGAGGGCGGGGCCGGGTTGTGATTCTGCACAGCCAGCCCCTAATCAGGCTAATTAGACATCAAGAGGGATAAAGGCCGACCGAAGACGGCAGTGAGAGAGAGAGAGAGAGAGACAGAGAGAGAGAGATTTATGGACAGCTGTCCGACACTTGTGTGTGTGTGTGTGTTTGTCTTTTTGGTTAAGTTTATAATTAAAATATAATTTATATAATTTATATTATCAAGCCAGTTCTCGCCTCCTGCTTTCCATTAACCCCCTTTACAATATGCAAAGCGCATATGCAGTGTATCATTAATAGCTTGTTCAGTGGTGTAGGTGTGATGATGTCATGAAGTACTGCACACTTTAATCTACTTCTTCACAGCCCACAGCGTTTGCTTAGACCTGCAATTTGTCCTATGTGTTAAGTATATAACAAAATATATTTTTAACAGAATAAGGCATAAAACCTGTAGATGTATGTTTGCAGTTTTGAGAGTCTAGATCGATTTTTTTTTTTGAAGATTTCATACAATGAAACCTCCACTTTACTGTAATAGAGTATACACAGGCAGTAGGGACCAGGTTTTATTTTTTTAAAGCCTGGAAAGATTGATCCATGAACACAAGGACTCTGCCGAGAGGCTTAACATGTAATATGAAGTGCAAGTCACTTTGGATAAAAATAAGTGTCCGTTAAATAACAAATACCCAATAAATGTCAGTGATCTTGTGAACAAAAGCGAGTTTTAGGCTTGGGTTTCTATAAAAACAATAATTTTTATACTGACTGTTGTCGATGCCCTGGTCGGATGTAAGCATGTGCAGGGGTGAGCTGAGCCTGCCCATATGTCTGTCTTGCCCATCCAATTAAGCTGTTGAAACAATGGGGAGAGCTGGCATTTGATCCTGCAGTCTTCAGACTACTGGGGGCGAGTGAGTGAATTTATTTATTTATTGTAAATAATGAAATAAATTATATAATAGGTAGCAATTAAAAATATGTTTTATATACAACAATATATAAAAACAAATACAATTTTAATATTAATTTTAATAAAATTTTGCAAAATATTCAACAATACATTAGCGCACATAACAAAACAAGTTTGACTCAACAATTTCAGCTGGGCTAGTTACCAACCATTGCCAGTTGTCAAACCATTGGCTGCTAAGTAAGTTTTAAATAATTTATTTAAATTGAATCAACCATAATCGTTTATGGAGGGTTTTAGTTTGTATAATTTTATATTTTATAAATCTATATATACAGTATCTCACAAAAGTGAGTACACCCCTCACATTTTTGTAAATATTTGATTATATCTTTTCATGTGACAACACTGAAGAAATGACACTTTGCTACTATGTAAAGTAGTGAGTGTACAGCTTGTATAAGTGTAAATTTGCTGTCCTCTCAAAATAGCACAGCCATTAATGTCTAAACCGCTGGCAACAAAGTGAGTACACCCCTAAGTGAAAATGTCCAAACTGGGCTCAATTAGCCATTTTCCCTCCCTGGTGTCATGTGACTCGTTAGTATTTACAAGGTCTCAGGTGTGAATGGGGAGCAGGTGTGTTAAATTTGGTGTCATCGCTCTCACACTCCCTCATACTGGACACTGGAAATTCAATATGGCACCTCATGGCAAAGAACTCTCTGAGGATCTGAAAAAAAGAATTGTTGCTCTACTTAAAGATGGCCTTGGCTATAAGAAGATTGCCAAGACCCTGACACTGAGCTGCAGCACGCTGGCCAAGACCATACAGTGGTTTAACAGGACAGGTTCCACTCAGAACAGGCCTCGCAATGGTCTACCAATGAAGTTGAGTGCACATGCTCAGCATCATATCCAGAGGTTGTCTTTGGGAAATAGATGTATGAGTGCTGCCAGCATTGCTGCAGAGGTTGAAGGGGTGGTGGGTCAGCCTGTCAGTGCTCAGACCATACGCCGCACACTGCATCAAATTGGTCTGCATGGCTGTTGTCCCAGAAGGAAGCCTCTTCTATAGATGATGTACAAGTAGACAAGGAGACTAAGGACATGGATTGCTGAAACCATGTCCTGTGGTCTGATGAGACCAAGATAAACGTATTTGGTTCAGATGGTGTCAAGCATGTGTGGCAGAAACCAGGTGAGGAGTACAAAGACAAGTGTGTTTTGCCTACAGTCAAGCATGGTGGTGGAAGTGTCATGTCTGGGGCTGCACGAGTGCTGCCGGCACTGGGGAGCTACAGTTCATTGAGGGAACCATGAATGCCAACATGTACTGTGACATACAGTATAGGAGAGCATGATCCCCTCCCTTCGGAGACTGGGCAGCAGGGCAGTATTCCAGCATGATAACGACTCCAAACACACCTCCAAGACGACCACTGCCTTGCTAAAGAAGCTCAGGGTGAAGGTGATGGACTGGCCAAGCATGTCTCCAGACCTAAACCCTATTGAGCATCTGTGGGGCATCCTCAAATGGAAGGTGGAGGAGCACAAGGTCTCTAACATCCACCAGCTCTGTAATATTGTCATGGAGGAGTGGAATAGAACTCCAGTGGCAACCTGTGAAGCTCTGGTGAACTCCATGCCCAAGAGGGTTAAAGCAGTGCTGGAAAATAATGGTGGCCACACAAAATATTGACACTTTGGGCCCAATTTGGACATTTTCACTTAGGGGTGTACTCACTTTTGTTGCCAGTGGTTTAGACATGAATGGCTGTGTGTTGAGTTATTTTGAGGGGACAGCAAATTTGCACTATTATACAAGCTGTACACTCACTACTTTACATTGTAGCAAAGTGTCATTTCTTCAGTGTTGTCACATGAAAAGATATAATCAAATATTTACAAAAATGTGAGGGGTGTACTCACTTTTGTGAGAGACTGTGTATATATATATATTAGGCCTGTCAATCAATTAACATTTTTAATCAAATTAATTACATGATGTCCCGATTAAATAACCGCATATACAAATATTTGCTGAGAAAGCCCTTCATATAACAATAATTCAATATATAAAGATTATACATATTTATATCAATATATAATTATACATAGTTATCTTTAAATATTAAAAAAATATACACACACATATATATATATATATATATATATATAATAAAAATATTCAGATAATTAAAATGCATTACATTCTTGTAGCAGAAGAGTTAATCATTGATAAGACAATACAAAAAGCGGCTTTAGAATACAATTATTGATCATAAGCCAATCATTAGTAATCATACAGTTCACAGCAATCCATTACACAAGTGAATTTGTCAATCAGTTGGGGATTTATTATGAGGGCTTGTTTAAGAGCCCGTCAATCTACACCTGCATCAGACATGCGTGTGTAGGGTCTTGGGTGCGTTGCATCATAAACATAAAATGTTTAGTTCGCTGTTTCAAGTTAAATATAGTTTAATACTCAATCTTTAAACACATCTTGAGATCCCTTAGATCGCATTTGCGCTCCTTCAGGTGTTTTGAACGCAAGAACGTAACGCATGTTTGTGTTGTGTGTTATTATCTTCACTGTATAAACTGTGCGTTGCTCATACAGCTGAAATTTCACTTTCTGCACTCTGGAGTAAACAGGTGGTATTACAAGCTTATTATGGTGCGATTAATTACGTTAATGTTTTTAACGTGTTATTTTTGATCAAATTAATCACACTGAATTAACGCATTAAGCCCTAATATATATATATATATATATATATATATATATATATATATATATATATATATATGTATATATGTGTAGTTTTATAGTAGTTTGTGGTTTCATAAAAGTCCTTGTAGGGACGGGTGTTGATAATTAGCATTTGCTATAAACATTATGACACTTGCATCAGTGATCATTATGTGTGTGTGTGTGTGTGTGTGTGTGTGTGTGTGTGTGTGTGTGTGCGTGCATGTTAATATGGTTTACAAGGACAATTTTTTAAGTTACAAACTGGTAAATGTGGGGACAATTTGTTGGTCCCCATGAGCAAAACAACGTATAAAACATACTAAATTATGTTTTTTGAAAATGTAAAAAATGCAGAAAGTTTTCTGTGAGGGTTAGGTTTAGGGTTAGGGTTAGGTTTAGGGGATAGAATATAAAGTTTGTACAGTATAAAAACCATTATGTCTATGGAAAGTCCCCATAAAACATGGAAACCCAACTTGTGTGTGCGTGTGTGTGTGTGTGTGTGCGTGTCTGTGAGTGATACAAATTTAAATTCACATTTCTTCATTTATTATTATTATAATTGATGGATTCTGTTAATGCTGAAGAGACAGACAGAGAAACATAAGAAATGTGAGAGCAAATAAACTCAAAGCAGATTAAATTACATCTTGTGATCTTAATTTATGGCTGTGTTCTAAAGGTATATTAGTATATTTTATGGTTTCAAACCCCTGAAAGGGCAAACTGCTTTTGAGGTTGACACAGTCGATAACAGAATTGTCCAACTCGTGTAAATTAACCAACTTTTTAACATGGACCAATTTATGGGATGATCGTTTCATCTTAATGGAGTATTGCTTGCTTTTCGATTTGAATTCCATCAAGAACATTATAAGGTAAGACTTTATTTATTTAAAGTTTTTAAAGGCTTTACTGTTAGATATTTCTTATTCAGTATGTCACAACAGTAAGAAGGAAAGTCATTTCTACTCTTTGGGACAAAGCGACTGAAAATGATGGAGCAGGTCACATATACTTGCTATAAAAAATATATTTTTTTAAATGTAAAAAAATTTTGCACAAGCTTAAGTTGGGAAAGTTCTCAGGGTGGGACATTTGTTAAACTGTGTGTGTGCTGATAGATGCTGCTCTAGTTGTGTCAGAGCGGTGGCTACGTTTGGGCAGGTGTGTCTTTGGCTCAGACACGTATCACCATGAAACAATCAGCTCATTGTGTAACATCCACATTCCAGTTGCCACATGAGCGTCTCAAAGCTGCAGCTCTTCACGGCCATCTGCGAGCCAGCAGCGACTGTGGCCCTGCACACCTACACCACTGCCTTTACTACTTCAACCCTCCAGAAGGTTTCTGCTTACACTGATTCAAGACTATGATTTTTCTGAAGTCACGAGCACATATCCAGTTGATTTGAAAAGTTAGAAATACTTTTACTTTTGATTGTGTGATCTAAAGTGACACATTCCGGGAGTGTCTTCGCAGAATCCAGAGTGATCCTGAGGTGCATTTTGTTAGGCAGGGTTGGGTGTCTGGACAAGGTCTCTAAGCTGTTTTATAGTTTAACCAGCCTTGACTTGTAGGATGGTGACATGTATCTGCTGACTAGCAGGATCAGCGCACTAAGCTGCAGTCTGATGCTTGAAAGGCTTTTGGCATGTGCTGCTTTTTTCACCCTCGACTTGAAGCATATGCTGCGTACAGTCTTAGCGTGTGTTCGTTTTGGTGTAATAGTAGTATACACATGTGTTACAATATGAATGCGTGTTAGTGTGTGTGTGTGTGTCCGTGTCCTGGGGTTCCTGGCCATTTCCGACACATCTGGCAGCGCTTGGCTCCTTCAGGTGAATCATGTCTCTTGGGAGGCTGCCTCAGCATGTGTGTGTGTGTGTGTGTGTGTGTGTGTGTGTGTGTGTGTGTGTGTGTGTGTGTGTGTGTGTGTGTGTGTGTGTGTGTGTGTGTGAATGTGTGTGGGAAGCTGGCTTGCAGCACTGGGGCATCTGCAGTGTGGCAGGAAGTATGTGAATCTGTCTCACAGTTAATTCAGACACCACATGCTTTTCAAATTCCACCCTGTTACCCCCTCGCCCGCCCCTGTCACCCCCTCAGCCCTTAAAGGGAAAAGTCAGGCACAGAATGTGTAATTACATGCAGTTGACGATCTTTCTGTGGTAGTTTGGGTTGGGTGCAGATAACTGGTTGTGACAGAAGCAAAGGGATGGTTTAAACAGGAGAGGCGGAACACTTTTGAGTCATAACATCAGAACAGTAGCACAGGTATGTGCAGTTCTGACAGCACATCTTTTTGTGTGGCCGACAGTGAGCAGCTTTTACACCTGCAAGCCCCAACACACATCAGCTGCCTGGGGCGGCGCATGCCTGCATCTGTGATCAGCAGATAGCAACTTTAAAACTGCAACCCTTCACCAACATCTGCAAACATCTCAACATTTAACCTTAGCTTCTGCTTAAACAAGGGATTGGAAACAAAAAATACTAAACCTTAACTATAACCCTACACTCAAGGGAAGATAGAAGACTTGATTACAGATTGTGGAAGAACTCATATTGTCTTTCTCCTTCTGTAACACACACACACACACACACACACACACTCAGATCTCTCTCATAGTGTGTTATCAGGTGCAGGGAGTAGGGGTCATGAGAGAATCAGGCAGTGAGTGAGTTTGTCTCCACCCTAATGAAGCGGCATGAGGATGGAGACACGTAACACACATACACCCCCCAAACTAAAATAAACAGGCTCACCAGCAGCATTCACACACTTTCATGCAGACACTGACACCAGGTCTTTCTCTCTCTTGCTCTGTGTGTAGGGGTGTGATGGTTTGCACCTGCTGGTTCGAATCACGATTTGCTTAATCTTCTACATTCCATTGAAATGAATTATTATTACATTTATGTTGTTTAATTTGCTTAGAAAGAAATTCTCAAAAAAGTTTTTATTGACTTTGCTGTAGCCAGTAATTCTCACTCCAAAGAATGATATTAACATAATGAAGCATGTGTTACAGGGCTCAACAATAAGGATGGCCCGCTGGCCCTGGGTCGGTGTGAGAGAGTTTCGACCCATTTGGCAGGATCACTTGCGGGCTATTGCTGCATCCTCACTATAAAGTATAAATTATATTTGTAAAATTTGATTTCTGTGATGATTTGGAAAGTATTTTTGTGAATTCTGCTGATTTAAACTTGTCACCAAGGTAACATTATCTAGTTGGCTAACATAGATAGTCATCAGTTATGTTTTGCTTTCCAGTGAAGCTAGTTTTCGGAGGTGGTACCTTAAAATCAGGTGATGTCAACTGGTTGTCAGAATAATTATGTAAAAAAATACAGTAAAAATATATATCAACTTTACAGAACAACCTGTACATTTTTCAGTTTAAAACGTATACGTAATTTACATAACCATGCTGGCACTGTAAAAAATCAAGTTACATTTGTTAAATTTACAGTAAAAAAAACATCATAAATTTGATATTAATCTTCTGAAACTGCAAAAATCTGCTTTTTCACTTTATAATGTATTGTCACTAACCGTAGTAACTACAGAAGGGCACATGATGACATGAAGTTAATCAATAGTGTCTCTTTCAAAAGCATTGACCAATAAACATGTAGAGACGGAGCTCAGTGTCACTCACACAAACAATAAACACCATCATGGAAAATTAATTATGCAGTAAACATGAACTAAACTACATCAAATATAACATAGAACACCCCAATGTACGTAACTGAAGAAACAACTATTCCCATAAAATATAATGAAATATGATGGGTCATGCAGGGAATTGTAGTGTAATTTTACATGTACTCACTAGTTATACATAATGTAAATTTTTACCATTAATTGTACAGGAAAATCATTCTATTCATTTTATTGTAAAAACTAATGTATTGTCTTAAAATATATTACAATTTTTTACTGTATATTTTACAGTTAATTCTCGTTAGTCTATTAACTTTTTTCTGTAGCATTTTTGCAGTCTTTTACCATTAAAATGACAGAAATGTTTTTACAGTGTGGGTGTTTAAATATGGATTTATTAATAGGCTGGATTGGTATGTAATTCATAGAAGTTTTTCCTTTCAGATGAAAGGTTTTTTACTGGGATTCTGTTTATAATGATTTGTCTATCATTATTTATGTATGTCATTATTCAACTTAATTTTGGAAATACATAATTACATGGAAAATTTGGTTTAGTAGATGACAACGAAAATATGTATTTTATACATTTTATAAAAAAATCAGATGACAGCTGGGACAAGTTACCTTCTTGCCATTGGTTGGGAGTCATCTTGTAAAAGTGAATTAATTTACACACTGTAAACAAAACCCTGTTCAATTTACAGTAAAAAACTGGAAGTTGTGGTTGGCAGAAATTCACTGTAAAAAAATACGGTAACCATGCTTCAGGCTTTACGGGATGTCATTTTGATGCCTGTATATTTTACGGTGCATTACCATTTATATTATTAAATTATATAAACTTAATACTTAATACCTTCTGAAACTGTAAAAATCTGATTTTCACTTTATATTATACAGTACTGTGCAAAAGTTTTAGGCACTTGTGAAAAATGTTGCATAGTGAGGATGTCTTCAAAAATAATGACATAAATAGTTTTCATTCATAACTTAATGTCATACAAAGTCCAGTAAACATAAAAAAGCTCCATCAATATTTGGTGTGACCACCTTTGCCTTCAAAACTGGACACAGTTTTTCTTGGTTGATGGCAGATGGGATGTTCAAAGCTTCTTGGAGAATTCATCACAGTTCTTCAATCTATTTCAACTGTTTCAACTGCATCTGTCTCTTTTTGTAATCCCAGACTGACACGATGTTCAGTGGGGGCTCTGTGGGGCCCATGACAACTGTTGCAGGGCTCCCTGTTCTTCTATTCTAATATTTTCTATTTGGAAAAGTAATGTTTGGGAGTTTAACATTTATACTTCTTATTGATGCACTAAAGCTGAAGATATAAATTACCATCTTAAGACATCTTACATGCTTATAAGACTTTTGCACAGTGCTGTATTGTTATTCACCGTAGTAACTACAGAAGGGCACATGATGACATGAAGTTCATCAATAGTGTCTCTTTCAAAAGCATTGACCAATAAACATGTAGAGACGGTGCTCAGTGTCACTCACACAAACAATAAACACAATCAGGGTAACGTGTGTAATTAAAATAATGGAATAAATATTAACTAAACTAATCAAATATTACACAGAGCACCCCAATCTAGATAAGTGATATTAAAATAAGAAGAAACATAACTATTCCCATAAAATTTTATGAAATGTGATGGGTAGCACTGGGAATTCTGGGAACGCCTGATTATTGTTTTTTTTATTTGTTTGTTTTTTTACAATAATTTTACCTTAATTTTTAAAATAATTTACTGTAAAAACTACATGTACTATATTGTTAAACATAATATGCATTTTTACCGTTAATTATACAGTAAAATCTTTTATTTTTACAACATTGTTCTGTAAATTACATGTATAGTCTTTTTAAATATATTTTTTTACCCTATATTTTACTGTACGGACATTTTTTACAGTGCACCGATCAGCCACAACATTAAAACCACCTGCCTAATATTGTGTAGGTCCCCCTCATGCTGCCAAAACAGCACCAACCCGCATCTCAGAATAACATTCTGATAGGCTATTCTTCTCACCACAATTGTACAGAGCGGTTATCTGAGTTACTGTAGACTTTGTCAGTCTGAACCAGTCAGGCCATTCTCTGTTGACCTCTGTCATCAACAAGGCATCCACAGAACTGCCACTGGATGTTTTTTGTTTTTGGCACCATTCTGAGTAAATTCTATAGACTGTTGTGCGTGAAGATCCCAGGAGATCAGCAGTGACAGAAATACTCAAACCAGCACATCTTATTCACCTCTACCTGCATCCAGAGCAACACAGAATGAGCTTGAAATATTTTAACAAGTACACTTGCTAAATAGAGACTGAATGCCTTCAAACAAAAACTACATCGGAGAATACAATAAATGGGATGGATTGACAAACAAGCATTTTTTATTTGGAATCGAAGGTGCCGGAACCAAGTTCCAGACCGTACCGGCCAAATTTAACCCCTGTAGATATATCCTTGTGCGACCCTGCATACACATGCATGGATGTTGTATTTTGGCTTTGCTATATGCAATGGATAATTTTAATTTATTAAAACCAACTGATCTCAGATCAGGACACCCTGGGCTGCCAGTAAAGGGTTAAACTTTTGACGTAAAGAGTCATGTGACACAACAATCTGGCGCCTATCACAGCAGAATCTTTATTTGGGAGAAGTTTACATTGAAACATTATTTTCAGTGTAAAAAGAATCCTAAATCCTATATAACTGTGCATTATCACATTGAGAATCAATGGGTTCATCCAAAAGCTTGCATAGGCTTTATATGGAGTTAGGATGAAAATAAGGTGCATTTCAAACTGTTCTGAGACCAGTGCAGACAGACAGCTGGAGGTTAAGTCATTCACTAAATAGGGAGCAAGGGAGCATTCTATAGCTTTCCTATGCAGCCAAGTGCATTCATTCATAACATCTGACTAAAAGTTCAGTTTCAGGTTGCAGATGATGTTTGGAGCACTTAACATGGTTGGCAGAGATCAGATAATAGTAATCAGTGCATAGATTCAGTATTTATAATGTATCATTTTTATTTAACATAGTTGGCAGTGATTGGACGATGCTGGCCATTACTTTGAAACAGAATTATTTATGCTAATTTCTGATTGGTAAAATGCTTCTGCACTGGCTATCACTTGTTTGTTTGTTTGACAGTGCAAAAATAGAACACTGAGATTTTGTTGCCAAAGTAGAAAAAAAAAAACATTTTAACATAATAGTCAAATCAATCAAATAATTTGTATTTCTATATAGTTTTTCTATATTTTATTTGTACTTTTCCCAATACAAAGCAGCTTTACAGAAAATCAGCTGTAATGTCTTAAAAATACGAATAACCAACACTCCAGGAAACAATATTTTTGTATGTGCGTATGTGTGTTGGGTCCAGTAAAATCTGGTGTGACTGTGTAAGCAGAAAAAACATTGTCACTGAGCACTGATTTTCTATAATCTTATAATAAAAGAGGTTTGGTTTGTTTGTTTGCTGTGAAATATAATGCCCTCAGTTCATCACCAATCCTCCACTAAATTTCACAGTGAGTGCGCGACACTATGGCTTGAAGGCCTTTCCAGGTCTCTGTCTAAAAATTAGATGACCAGATGGAGGATCTGTGATGATCTGTGGTGATTCATTTCGTCAGATTCGTCTTTGTGAAGGACACATGAATCGAGCCACGTACAAGGTTATCCTGGAAAAAAACTTGCTTCCTTCCACTCTGACAATGTTCCCCAACTTTGAGGATTGGTTTTTCCAGCAGTAGCCAGGTCAATCAAGATGTGGCTGGAGACCACCGGCTCAAGACCCTGTCATGGCCAGCCCATTCTCCAGAGCTGAAACCCATTGTAAACCATCAAGAGAAGGATGGATGTGCACGATATTTATTGAATAAAAAATAAAAATATCAGGTTGGTAGGTGAGACTTTGCCAAGTTCCGATGCCCTCCCTCCCTCTCTCTCTCCCTCCGCATCTCCGTGTAGTAGTGCAGCACGCATCGGCACATCAGACACACAGACAGGCAGGCAGCAGCCCCTCCCAGCTCCTATCCCAGTTGTGTTTTTCTTGGCTTGTGCGGAGATGAGTGGTGATGAACAAAAGACTAAGCTGCCAGTGCCTCGACTTTACAGCTAATTTGCCAAAAGAAAAAAGACAAATATAGTTAACTTGTGTCTTGCTAACATGCATTACTCATGAGCTACTAGCTAATGTAATAAGTAAGCTTAAGTTTAGCAAAGGCAATACATCATAGCCATACAGGCTAATGTACTGTAATTAATGGAGACACTACAGATGAATACAGTAAAATTTGTGTCTAATAACCTCATCAAAATCGCCACATTGATATGCAAATTAGGCGTTAACTAATCAAGGAAATGCAGGTGAATAGAATAAACAAAATAACTGAAGCATATCACCACAGAACTTCCCCGGTTAATGACTTACATCAAGAGTCTTTATCCCTGAAATGTTATGTTTAAATATGCAGATTAGCTTGTTTTGGTTAATTTAGAAGAAATCTACAGATGCAAACAGACGGAGGGTAGTAGGCTTAAAACAAATACCATCTAAATGTGTATTTTGGAAATTTTCTTTCCATTAGCGTAAAAGAAGACATGGAAGCAGAATAGAACAAAATCTCAAAATCGACCACTACCTTCTCCTTGGTGTAGTCATTTATTCTAAATATATACTTGAAATTAGTAGCATAGAAAACATGCACATTGTGGCATATTTTCCTTTGCTGTTGCCTGCTCTTGTGATAAACCTAGTGAATACTAAAGAAGGCCATGATCTCTGTGTGAACTGATTAGTTTCTAGAAATCTGTTGAGTATGAAACAATTGCGTAAGTGTGAGGGAATTAAAATTTTGTTTAACATTTTTTTTTAAATAAATAATGATGACAAGTTCCTTTTTTCCACTTGAGCCCCTGCCCCCCAAAATTTCTATGCACGTCCCTGCCCACGGGAGACGAGTGGAGTTCCTTTATGCTGTGTTTATGTCCTTCTTGGAGCTTGAATTGTTTTGGACCCCATTGACTTGCATTGTATGGACAAAATATAATACTGTATAAGCTATCCTTCAAATAAACTTTGAGTTCCTCAGAAGAAAGAAAGTCATAAAAGTTTGAGGCAGCATAAGGTTGAGTAAATGATGAGAGGATTACAATTTTTGGGTGAACTATTCCTTTAATACTTTAAACATTTACCAGCTGCTAAACACATACACTAATTCCTTTCTCTGGCACTTTGATGTGTTACCTTCAATTTAACTTTATACATTCCTTCTGAAGTGGTTTGTGTGTGAGAGAAAGACACATGAAAGAGTGTGTTGCAGAGTGATAGTGACACTGACTGGTGCGCGTGTGTGTTTTTGTGTGTATCTGTGTGTGTGAGGATGGACTGCTGGGCGTTTGGGTGTGCAGTGTTTGGCTGGTAATTCTGATCGTGTCCCCTGCTGAAAGATTCCAGAAGCTTCTCCTACTCTCAGGGGCTCCTGGGTCATGCGTTTGTCATCATGACCTCTGACCTCTCAGGCCAGCGTGGCAGCAGGAATGCAGGAGATGTTTACGCTGTTGAGACTGATGGAGTCCAGGTGTCCAATTCAATCGCTACATTACTCTCTCTCTCTCTTCTCTTTCTTTCTGTCTTTCCTTCTTATCATTCTCGGTATCTCACAGTCACTCCTTCTATTCTGCTTGAGCTATTTGTTTTATTTCACAGGATAAAACATTGTATAATTTCAGCACACCATTTCAATGTTGAATTCTGTTAGAACATTATTCTAGTGGCAAAATATTGTTATACAATAATATGCACCAAAATGGAGTAAAGAAAGTGCACTCATTGTCAGCGTATGTGTCCATCTATCAGTCTATCATTGCATCTGCTGATGGCTTTGTGAAGTGCTCTCTAACTTCTGGAAAGTTTTCCACTCCCCACCACCCTGTCCATTTAAAAGGCCATTAAATTGTGTTGTAATGCAAACGGTAATTCTAAAGAGACCAAACAGGTGTCCGATGTGCAGGCAGCGTGTCTAATGTAGCTATTACATGGACAACAGCAGATTATCATAAAAGCATCTCTTCTTAATGTGGATAGGACTGATCAATAGCAGACTGGTGATGAGACACACACACACACACACACACACACGCACACACTGCAGACTGGAACTGATATGCGCTACACTTTATTAATCCTCTCTAGTAACTCACACACACAGTATTGATAAAGGTGTGTTTACGTTCACTTTGTGGTTAAGAGCTGTTTGTTGTTCTGTTCATCTGAAATTATCCGAATTCCAGCAGGGTTCAGGTCGGGGTTGGTTCTGGATGATTTGGGTTAGGGTGAGGGATTAGGGTTAGAGTTAACGTTACCCCATTTACCTTTACTCTGCCTCTCTATACATCTGTATGTGCTTTGCCTGGGGCTCGTTCCTGTTTCTCTGTGAGCGGATAGAAGAGAGATGTCAGAGGTCAGGCTGCTCCTCCACAACCATCTGACGTAACATCTTTCTGAAAGTAGCATGGCTGTTTGGGTTGAGTATGAGGACTTTTCATGGTTCACCGTGGCCTCCAGCTCGTTCAAAGACTGTATTTTTAGACCCACTATGAGATAGAAGCTGCTCTATGCTGCTCTCTGATTTTTTGAAGTACTCTCTGCAGGCACAACGCTTTTACTGATATCTTTTTGGATTAAAACGATCCTCATTAAAGCACCATGAGCGTTTTCATCATTCAAGTGGAGTGAGAGAAAGCTTATTTAACGTGCTGTGAGCTTGTTATGTTTCATATCATTCTTTGCAATAATCTATAAAATGCTTTGAATCATGATATGTTGCAATACTTTTTCCTATTCCAGGAATATATGTTATAACATATGAAACAGTGAAACAGTTATAACAACTAATAAGTATGACATTCGTTGTTTGATTTCCTTGAAAACTGTAAACACTGGCTCTGGGGTGCAATGAAAATAATGCACTGTTTATTTGAGCATTCCGACCGCTCGACACGGTGACACAGACTCAACCAATGGCATCAGTTTAGGGCGCGACTTTCTGTTTGTTGGATCTGTGGCAGATATGGGGGAGTATTCGTTAAAGCTATTTGAAAACAATTGCTGTGTCCGAATATCCATAATTATCCATACTATATAGTATACAAAAACAGTGTGCCAATGGAGTAGGATGTCCGAATCCTCAGTATTCATAAAAGAGTAAGCGAGAAACACTCTGGTGACCTACCTCATCTGGTGTGATTCTAAATTTTGGATCAAGTGGACACTTAACTATTCCATTATGTCTCGAGAGCTGAGGAGACGTCACGTTCAAAACCAACATGATCACATGGGAGGTCGGCATGTTGTTTTGATACTTTCAGGACCCTAGGATTGCCCACATTATGCCAACTCACTAATATGATTGCATCAACCCCAGAATGTTTACCTTACCCTGTGATGGCGTGAGAGACCTGTATTCAAACACTTCATTGAAACCAGAAAGTATTTGCGTTGTTCGCTTAACCACTGATGAGCACGATTCGAAGGTTGCATTTTTCCTTCTAACCAGGTACTAGAAACAAAATGTTTTTTATTTTGGTTCATTCTGAGCACAAACTGTATTTTTTTCACTACAGTTCATATATTCTGCAGCCTCCTTTCCAAATGGTAACTGGTTAGAACAAAATAAAAGAACGGCTAATAACATTTTATTTAAAATGACAGAACACTAATGGGTGGGTGAAATACCAGTTGCAGTGTTGCAAGAGAAACAAGCCCAAAATAAGCCACTTGCCTCACCAAAATAAGCTAAAATAAGCAATCAACTTTTTTTTCCTGTGTGGTGGATTATCTGCATAAAAATCTTAACAAGCATACAGTTAGGGGGGCTGGGTAGCTCAGTAAGTAAAGATGCTGACTATCACACCTGGAGTCGCAAGTTCGAATCTCAGGGTGTTCTGAGTGACTCCAGTCAGGCCTCCTAAGCAACCACATTGGCCCAGTTGCTAGGGAGGGTAGAGTCATATGGGGTATCCTCCTCGTGGTCGCTGTAATGTGTGGTTTTCGCTCTCGTAGGGGAGCGTGTGTTGAAGTTGTGTTGAAGCAGTTTCCTTCAGGATCAAAGCACATGTTTCATTTTTTGGGCAACATGAACTGGTGAAGTTCCAAAAATGTACAGTGATAAACCCTTTGGCCTTTGGTTTCATGAAAAAATTATTGGAGCGAAATTAACTTGTTATAACTGATTACCAGCATTTAAAAATAACACTCCAGAACAATTGCAAACTTTGTTCCCTTTTTCGGTTTCGTTCGGCAAAAACTTCAGTTCATTTTCGGTTTTCATTTTTGTTCCTTAAACCGTTTTTAGTCCCTGCCTCTAACATTACATTTTTACTACACTGATGGTTAGGTTTAGGTTTTGGGTTGGGGGTTCAGTTTACAAAATATGCATTCTTCTTCACTGTATTACAGCCTGAACAGCTGAAAACAACTCTCTTTACAACGCACTATTTAACTGCCTTAGAAGTGCAGCCTTCATCAAAAGCAGTACTTACTCTGACAGAACGTGATTTCGGATGCGGCTTATGTTTATTTTTGCAATTCCCTTTTGTGGCATCTGATTCTTAAGTTGTAATGTCAAAATGTTAATGGGTCCATTGATGCTAGCTGATTTTATAGAAGTTGACTTTAAAAAAGCTCTATATGCAGTATATGTATATGAAGTTATGCGTGTTTGCATGCGATCACTGTCAGCAGTCAGTATCAGCCAGTGCTCAGCGTTATGCCGACTCCAGACCACAGCCTCAGGGAGAAGATCAGCAAAAGTAATTCTGCCTTTAAAAAAGCAATCTTACAAACAGCAGCGCTGCAATCCAGCCAATTTCTGCATGTTGATTTGATAAGCATCCTCTGGGTCCCACCGCACGACTGCGGGCTTCCCATGTGTGACTTCATAAAATTTGCCTCTTACAAATAAAGCTTTGATCTCCTGTAAGTAATACAGATTTAACTGAATATTTCAAGCTTCATTAGTTACACAGTAATAGTTCCTGCCATTTTGCTTGTTGTAAATGTGTAGTTATGGAGAGGAGATGGCCACTCACTCTATCTGTGTCGGAGTGCAAAAACCTGTTAAAACCGGCTCTGTAATTAATTAAACACAGCATGTTTTTACCTGCTATGTAATTGGTGTATTAAAATGCCAGGTGATTGTGCAGAGTTTTTGATGAACCTCAGTTTAATGTCAACTCATCAGCTTGGTACGTTCTGTATAAACTTCAATGAGAGATTTTCGTGAATGGGTGTTTCTTCAACTTCAGGCACTTTTAGCATTTATAGATTGTAAAGTCTCGTTAAAACATTTTTCATATTTAATTTTTTAATTTGTCCACTGACAGGGTATATACATACTTCACATGAGATTTATGACATGTTTGTAATTTCTTCTGAAAGATGAGAAAATTCCCAGCACATTGTCATTTCCACCATATCTAATTCTGTAATGTGTGTTATAGAATTCTGTGGTGTTTGATTTCAGGTTAATTTCATAGCTAACCTTCTATGTATCCTAAATACACACAATTCATTCTTATGTTTACACTTTTTGCATAATTTGGTAAAATTACTGCTTGATTGAAAATAATGGCAGATAAAAATACTCTGCTTACAAGTGATATTTGCGTTGAATTTGCTTTGTTTTCTTCAAACATCACTTGTCTCATATTTTATCTCTAGCCTGCTCTTCACTGACACTTCTGTCGACTTGGTTAACAAGTACACTAACTTTTGAAACTTTTTTTATTAAGGGCAAAAATGTTTTGCGTGGTGGATATGAAGCAAAACTGTGGGATGGCTGTAATTTTTGGAAAATGGATAGAAATAATTTTCACACAATAATTACTGGAATGATTTATGTTTATTACACAGTTATAAATGTGATCTTTTGTATATTTATAATAGATTTTCATAGTTTACTTTTGAAAGTCTGGGTCAAGGCTAACACAGTAAAATCTATACATATAAAGCATTTAAAAAGTATAATAAAATAAATGAAGGCCTAGTGAAAAGTTAACAGCTGAGTTTGTAAATAAGTTAAGATGCTTATATATAAAAATCCAAAATAATGAAATCTGTTTGTTTTGATGAAAATCAACCCAGATGAAGAAACACCCATGTAGAGAGGCACAGTTACCAGAAACTTTCTTCAATGGATTTACTGAAATGTTCTTTAATTCAAGTGCTCTTGGGATACTAAATGATTCATTGAAAAATCCTTCATATTGTTGAAGCTTAAGTCTTTTAACTCTCAGTGTTGGAACGATTCAGAAAGAAAGTGTTTTTTGTAAAGAACATATGTCTGTTAGGTTGTCATCTCATAAAAGCTTTGTGGGGGTTTTTCAGTATTTTCAGTAGACAATCAGAATAACTGCAAATAAAAACATTCTGATGAGCAAAAGGCATCGTTTTGAGATTGATCGGGGCTGTTAAAGTGTGTGCACACACAGTGCTGGAGTGTCTTGTGCTGGGCTGCATTGATTTTATGCATTACTCAAACTGCTGGAGAGAGTGTTCAGGTTCAGCGTCTCTCCTGACTGACTGCATTAGGAGCCTCCAGCCTTTGTGATTCCTTTTGATCAAATCTGTGTAAGAGACGCATGTCGTGGCCTCATCCAGCCAGCTGTGAGGAGCCTGGCCCGCCACCCAATGGGGGAGGGGTGTGTGTGTGCGTGTGTGTGCGTGTGTGTGTGTGTGTGTGTGAGTGATCTCCTAAGGTGAGAGGCAGAGAGTACGGCGAGTGGGAGGGTCTCATTCCAGTCCCAGCGCCCACTTCCAGCACACTCCTGGACGCTACAGAGTGCGCTCACACACTCGCACAGGCCTGTGCACTCAGAGCAGCAAGAGAAAGTGTGTGTTGTGTTGTGTGGGTGAGTGATGGATCTCACGCAGTAGAACTTGTACAGACAGGAGCTGTTGGAATGGCAAACTGCTGGGAAACGCTGCAAACTTCAGTCTGATCAACATGTCTGAGGTGAGAAGTTTTCTTTTGCGTTTCTTTCCTTTTACTGGCTCTACAGAAATTATTCTGGAACAATGGAGGTGGATTGTGAGTTATTTAGAGACATTGTTACAGTGGAAAACAATAATTGTTTTAAGGTTTGTCATTCAGTTAGATTGCTTCTCTGTGGTGGTGTTTGTGGGGAGGACACTGAATTGACAACTTTTTTTAATCAATACAAAATGATGCTTCACATTATTGATTCTCATTAATGTGAATATAGTTGTAAATATTCATTGTGAATGAAGTTAATATGGTGTTATATGAATTTAGCAAATTGCTTACTAGACCTTTCAGGAGAAACTATTTTGTAGCGTTAATAATGTGTGTGTGTGTGTGTGTGTGTGTGTGTGTGTGTGTGTGTGTGTGTGTGTGTGTGTGTGTGTGTGTGTGTGTGTGTGTGTGTGTGTGTGTACATGTTTATACTACATTGTGGGGACCAAATGTCCCCACAAGGATAGTTAAACCTGAGATCACATACATTGTGGGGCCCAGCAGGGAAATGGCTGATTAAACATACTAAACAATGTTTTTTTTGAAAATGTAAAAATGCAAAAAGGTTTCTGTGAGGGTTAGGTTTAGGGGATAGAAATTATCGTATAGAAATATATCTGTATAAAATTCATAAAAAGCATGAAAGTCTATGGAGTGTGTGTGTGTGTGTGTGTGTGTGTGTGTGTGTGTGTGTGTGTGTGTGTGTGTGTGTGTGTGTGTGTGTGTGTGTGTGTGTGTGAGAGAGAGTTGGTTTAAGTTTTTATAGGTTACAAACTGGTAATTACAAGGGTATTATGCTATTAATGTGGTTTATGAGGACATTTCTAGTGTCTCCATAATTCAAATCGCTTAAACATACTAAACAATGGTTTTTTTTTTTTTATGTAAAAATGCAGAAAGTTTGTGAGGGTTAGGGTACAAAATCTATAGTTCATACAGTATAAAACTCATTATGTTTATGGAGAGTCTTCATAATGATAGTAGTACCAGTTTGTGTGTGTGTGTGTGTGTGTGTGTGTGTGTGTGTGTGTGTGTGTGTGTGTGTGTGTGTGTGTGTGTGTGTGTGTGTGTGTGTGTGTGTGTAATAAACAAATGGAATATTAAAAACACTTTTTTCAATCTGTCAGCATTTCCTCTGAACTCTTAACACACATTCAGACTCTATGGGAGACTTTTGTTAATGGGATGTTTGGCAGACACAGACAACAGCAGACGATTTAGTTCTTTCAGTTTCTCTAAAGCAATTTCATTTCCTGGCAGTTTTAAGAGGTCTTCGTTACCTCTCGCTCTTTGTTCAAACACTGATGTGTTTGAGTCCCTTAGTGGGACTGAGACCCCATTTCTGGGCGGGTGTAAATGGCCTTGGGGCGTGAAAGATTTGTGTGTGTGTTTGTGTGCAGTGTTCATTAAGCTTGTGTTGATCTGTCACTGCTGTTTGGTGATACAGGCCTGTGCTGTGTGATCTGTCGGAGTGGAACTGTTGCAGGTTATTTTACGACTGCTTCTTTTCTCTGCAAATACTCATGTGTCAACTAATCTTAAACTTTATGGTCCTGGTAGAACTACAAACTTGTTCAGTGTGCAACATCTGCCTGAAATTTAGGTAATAACATATCAGTTAATATTTTACTCATGAACTTAACATTTTAAGTAATTTATTTAAAATGCATTTGTAAGAAGGACACACAAATGCAATATACATTGTTTTCATGGAATAAAATAAATTATTATATCCAAACTATATTTATGGGTTTTTATTAATTTTAGAAATGTCATTATTTGTAAAATATGACAATCTACACAAAAAATAGTCTTGACAATCATAGCGTCAGCCATTAAGCTTTATTATTTTACTGCTTGTGAAAGCATTTATTAGCATGTTTAAAATCTAATGCCGTGTGTGCGCGCATGTGTGTGTGTGTGTGTGTGTGTGTGTGTGTTTAAACCATGTTTGTATTACTGTATTTCATGTTTGTGTGAAGAGGTCATTCTGTTTTCATTTAAAGGTCTCAGGTTCTGTCCTACTGCATGAAATCTGCTGTGTGTTCAAAATTAAATCTGTTGGCTTTCTGTAATTAACCATAAAGTAATACTTATTTATTTATTTATTTAATTATTATTATTTTTAATCAAAATGTATTGTATTTCTTGTTTAGACTTGACTTTTCCTTTTCTGGTATTGCTTTCCCTGAAAAACACAATAACAATTTAATAAATATTTACAAAAATATTTTTTTACAAATAAATTTGATGTATTTAGTTATTTTGACTGATGACTTCTACTCTACAATGACTCTTGTAATGTAAATGTACGTACATTTGGAGGTTTAAAGGTGTGTGTGCATTATCAGTTACTGAGGCAGAGAGTTGCATAGTGCTTTTCGGTCAAATCTACAATAACAGCACTACATGCAGGAATAGAACTGGGTCTTTAATGCCCTTTTCTTTGAAGTAGTTTTGATGTTTTCTGGCTGTTATCTTGTTTTATCGTAATGTAATTTTGAATCATGGATGATCAAGATTTTTAAGACTAAAGTGTCTATAATTAATAAGACGAAATTACATGAAACCTGTGTGAACCTCTGCTGAGCTGTGTGTATATGTTTGTGAGTGTACGGAGTTTATGCACTGTGGTCCAAATATCTGAGACCACAAGTGAACGTGCATATATTTAGCATTCTTTACTTATCTAATGCAAACTTTCAAATTATGTTATTTAGAAGTTAAATGTCTACTTTTATTATTGAAATTACATAGTGAAAAGTTCAATTCAAATTTGTACATGAATTTTAAGAAAGTTTTTGTATTTGCTTTAATGACAGTATGTACTCGATCTGGCATGAGCAGAACCTGATGATCCATGTTTTCCCAGCATGATTTGAGAATGTTCCAAAGAGCATCTTGTGTGCTTCAATGGAAGCAAGGAAATCTGATTGTACAAAGAAGTAAACATGGTCAATGTTACAATGTACAATTTTGATTGGTGATCAATAAATAGTACAGAATCATAAATATATAATCTTGATTTTGCATCTCAAATGTTGAAATTCTTAAAAAAACAAAACCAAAAAAAAAATCCAGTGTGCTCTTAGACTTTTGGTCCCCACTGTGTTTATAATATACATGCATTTATATATAGTTTTTTTTTTTTTAAGTCATTTTGAACTTGCTACACACTCATACACACACACACACATATATATATATATATAGAGAGAGAGAGAGAGAGAGAGAGAGAGAGAGAGAGATGAGTGTGGAATGGAAATGACAAGTGAAAGCATAACATATACAGAACACAGTGTGTAACATCTAAATCTGTGTTTGAGTGTTTTTTTAAATGATATTATTGTTGTGTGTGTTTGAACAGGCTATTTGCTGTACGGTGGTGAACTGCAACTGTGACAGTTTCAAACCAGGTAAACTGAGGCGGCGACTCTGTGAGCACTGCAGACATGGCTGGGTCACCCATGGTGAGTTTCACTTTTAATACAAAATTACATTCACACAAAGATGCTTGGAATATTTTTTAACCATATTTTTAATGTCCTTTACTGTAATTGCATTCTCTCTCTCTCTCTCTCTCTCTCTCTCTTTCTCTTCCCCTATTTTATCTTCTGCACTTTTAGTCTCCATGTTAACCTCTTCTCACTGCTTAACATAACTATTTAATTATAATATTTGAAATAAAATCAGTTTATTCTACAGTAATCTGGCTCCTGATATTTATTTTATCCTTAATGTAACATCAAAGCTATGTGACGTAAAAATGGACTCCCAAGATCATTTTTGTTCCTACATTTCTTAATCATAGATTTTACAATACATTTTACAAATGTACATTACAAGTACATTTTATTGTCTGTAGTCATTCAAACATTAATTACTAGCTCTAACACAATTTAAATACATATGCAACATGTTTATGTCAGCATCCTTATTACATTTTTAAAATCAATTTGCACACTTAAACCCACGACTGCAAAATATTGATTTGTCTGTTTTGCTGAATTGCAGCTTTAAGTAAACTGAAAGTTCATCACATGTACCAGGGCAGTCAGGTGGAGATCGTTCACTCCAACGTGGTGTTTGACATCTGTAGTCTGATGCTTTATGGGACCCAGGCAATCCCAGTGCGCCTAAAGATCCTTCTGGACCGACTCTTCAGTGTTCTTAAGCAGGAGGAGGTCATTCAGATTTTAAATGCACTGGACTGGACACTACAGGACTATATTCGTGGTTACGTCCTGCAGGTGAGCTGCCGATCTCCTCCGTTCACTCGACTGATTTATGTTCCAGCTAAACCCCACATGCTGGGAGTATACTTAAATGTGAGATGTGTAATTTCATTTTGTCACTTTTTCCTCAAAGACCCAGTGTTGGGCCACCAAGATTTCTTGGCTGTATTTGCTTATCAAGTATTCAGGTACTTGAATTTAATTCACGGTAATTCCTCTTGTGGAGAATGTAAAGTTAAAGCCTCTTCAGACCTCCAAATGAATGCTGTATGATGAAATATTTATTCTGGGTACAACATGAAGCTGCTGCGTGACTTTCAAAGCCTGCTGGCACTCAAGAGTAATTACAGGCGGACTGAAAGACTCACATGACTCCCCTCTGATCTCTCCCCTCCCTTCCCACTCCGACAGGGAAACCCGCATCAACTAAATGAAGAAAAATTACACTCCAGAATGAATCACTCTGGTGCAGTAATTAGACCTCTCACGTCTGCATGCATTAGATCTATGGATGACTTGTTAGTTAGTAACAGTGTCAGTCTGTCAGAAGTTATGGTGTATTTTAGGGTCCAAGTGCATCAAATTTGTTGGGTTAAAATTCATAATGCTAACGGTATTCTTTCTGTGCGTATGTGTATGAAGGATGTGGCTGGTAAAGTATTGGATCGGTGGGCCATAATGACTTTTGAAGAGGAGATCGTGACGCTGCAGCAGTTTCTGCGTTTTGGAGAGACAAAGTCCATTGTGGAGCTGATGGCTCTGCAGGATAAGGAAGGACAGGCAGTTGTTGTTCCAAGTCCTAGAACCAATTCCGACATCCGCAGCTTCATCGAAAGCAGCACGCAGCGTTCAGTGCGGCTGCCTACTAAAACAGAAACGCCCAGCTGTAGTAACGGACATCATTTTGAGACTCTAGTGAACAGTATGGCCCTCATGCTGCCACTGCAACTGCTGAATTCTGTTCCAGCGCCGTTGCTGATCTCCAGCACTGAATCCAGCCACCAGGAGGCACAAACGAGACAGAAGCCATCGGAACTATGCCTCAACAGCACTTCTCCATTCAACATGGGGCCTGTAAGGCCTGATGTGATGCTAGATGCAGAATCTACAAAGATAGAAGCAGAGGAATTCAACGTGAGTGGAGACTCCTCTCCCTCCACCCCCTGTACGCCCTCCATCACCTCTGAAATCATACAGATGTCCCCTGAGAACAAGATGAGGTGTTCAGAGAAGATTGGTACCATGAAGAAGGGTCGTGTGTTCTGCAGTGCCTGCGAGAAAACCTTCTACGACAAAGGCACGCTGAAGATACACTACAATGCTGTTCATTTGAAGATCAAACACAAGTGCACCATCGAAGGCTGCAACATGGTGTTCAGCTCTTTACGCAGTCGGAATAGACACAGTGCTAATCCAAACCCACGGCTGCACATGCCGATGAACCGCAACAGTCGGGACAGGGACCTGCAGGGCGGTCTGAGCCCAAGGCAGGAGGATGATTGTGAGGACGAAAAGAGGGAGTTTGGATCTGTCCCAGAGAGCAGGACCGTCTCGAGTTTCATCATCCGCAACTCCGAGCCCAAGCTGCACAACTCGTTCTCCAGCATGAGTCAGACTGGAATCCTCTTTCCTAATCTTAAGACCGTTCAGCCTGTACTTCCGTTTTACAGAAGCCTGGTGACCCCAGCAGAACTGGCTCATACGCCTGGCAGCCTGCCCTCTCTCCCACTGCTGTCCTCGTCTGTGCCCGTTAATGCCAGTAATGTGGAGACCAGCTTGGAGCTGGTGCCCAAGAAGAAGTCTAGAAAGTCCAGCATGCCCATCAAGATCGAAAAGGATGAGTTGGCAACAGAAGAGGAGACGCCACCCCTCAGCCCCTGTACTGACACAGAAAGGTGCAATGTCATCAGCATGGGACGTGTAACGTATGGAGAACCTGTGGACTGTGACGTTCGTAATCAATCGAGCCCCAACTCACACAACACAGAGCTGGAGATCAGTCACATTATCTCGCCGTCTTCTCCTTTCTCTTTAACGCCAAACAGAAGGAGAAAGAATGCTCCAGTGAGAAAGAACGGGAGTCCTCAGAATGTGAGGAGCCACCATGCAGTTCACAGCCAGACCAACCCTGCAGCCACAACTGCGAGGAGAGAGGGCACAGATCGACCAAGTTAACATTGCACAGAAACATCGTAAGCAACAGTGAATACTGTGTCGACGGCTGCAGTGACCCAGAGACCTTATGCACAGACGATAGAGAAGAAGTGTCCCGCCCATGTGAGATCTGCAATAAGACTTTCAAAAACCCTTACAGTGTGAAAATGCATTATCGAAATGTGCACTTGAAGGAGATGCACATGTGCACTGTGGATGGCTGCAATGCTGCATTTCCCTCCCGTCGCAGCAGGGACCGGTAAGAGTTAGGGTTAAGGGAAATTAATAAATTTTTAATGCATTAAAATATGCCATAATATTTATTGTGGTTAAGGAATTTTCCAGGTTCAATATAAGTTATGCTTATTTGACAGCATTTGTGGCATAATGTTGATTACTACAAAAAAATATTTTGGCTTGGCCCTCCTTTGCTTTAAAATAAAGCAACGATCTGGGTAAATGTGAGGCATTAACAGTGGAAATGAATGGGGTCAAGTCGTAAACATTAAAATGCTTACAGTGTTTTTAAAAGTTTAGCCACAAGATGTAAACATTATGTGTGTTAACATGATTTTATTGTGATTAAATGGCTTACTATCCTTTTCTATGTAAAGTTGTATCCAATTTTACAACTGTAAAACAACTTTACAGCTCAAATAATATGAAAGTTTAACGGAAGAATTAATGTGTTTTTATAAAATTATAAGCATCATATTTCTGCCTTTAAACCCTCAAAAAATTGGCCCCATCTGCTTCCATTTGAAGTTCCTCACTGTAACCTCGAGTTTTGCGCTTTTTAAAGAAAAGTAGGGACGAGTCTGAATAAATTTTTGTGGTAATCAATATTATGCCACACATGCTGTCAGTTGAGCTTAAATTGTTTTGAACTCTGAATATTACCTTAATGCATCGGGGTTAGCGTGAAGGTTAAAGTCAAATTAAATAAATTTCTATATATTAATATATATTTATTTTATATATTAAAGTTTTAGTTCCCATTAAAAATAATAATTCTCTCATCATTTACTCACCCTAATGTCGTCTCAAACTCATATGACATTGTTTCTTCTGTGGAATAAAAACTAAGTATTTTGAAGGATGTATGATGTTTGTTTTTATCCCATACAATATAAATCAATGGGGTCCAAAACTGTCAATCCCCAAAAAAGACATAAAAGTAGCATAAAAGTAATCTATAGGACTCCAGTGGTTTAATCCACTTCTAGTCTCCTGAAGCAATGCGATTGCTTTGGGTGAGAAACAGACACATTTTTTGTTCTTATTCACTACAAATCTTGACATTCACTATAATTCTGGAAAACAGTGTAGGCTTCAAGATGGTGATGCTTTGTTACTGTAAGCGGTTGCCAGGTCCTTAATCATGGGATAATTATACATCAGTAAGATGTTGCATTGTTATTTTCAAGTGTTAACCATCAACCTTTTGGCCACCACGGTACATTTTAAAAGTATCCCAAAAAAAACACGACTCTATATTTATCACTTGTTTCTGAATTTTCAAAATAGCCCGACTGGTCTTGAAAACCACAAACCTGGCAACACTGTCTGGTTCGTGTACAGTTCTTTGCACATGCGTCAAGTGCATGGAAGTGTGTGACTAGTGATGCCAAGATTTATAGTGAATAAAGGCTTAAATCTTTGTCTGACCCAAACTGATCGTATCGCTTCAGAAGCCATGGATTAAACAACTTGAGGTATATGGATTAGTTTTATGCTGCCTTTTGTACTTTTTGAAACTTGAATGTTTTGGACGCTTGTTGACTTGTATCGTATGGGCAAAACGACCTCATAAATGTACCTCTTAAAAATACCTTAATTTGTGTTCTGCAAATGAAAAAAAAAAAAGTAATATGACTTTGAAACAGCAAATGAGATTAAATGAGAGAACTGTAATTTTGGAGAACTATCCTTTCAAATGGGTTTAATACATTAAAATAAGAATAATTTAGAAATAAACACATGTGAGTTTTGTCTTCAAACGTTTTTTTTTTATTATTCTCTAGACACAGTGCGAACCTGAATCTACACCATAGGCTGTTGACCAAAGATCATTCAGGGACATCTTCTCTACGCAGAGAATATCCAGACGTCCCTCACAAAGAGTCCCTGAGCCAGATGTCCGTCATCTTTAAAGGGAGCAACCGCACAGGCCTTGTGTTCCCCATGAGTAAATCACTGGAAAGAGCAGATGAGCCAATAGAGGACGCAGTGGAGGATGAAGCCGTATTAGACCTGAGTACCAGAGGAAGTGTGCAATCTTCCTGGGACTCAGATATGGGCAGTGAGGAAGGGCTCCCTCTAGAGGAGAGTGATGAGAGTTGCGATGGAGTGAGTGTTGACGCTTCCACATCTCTGCCGTGCCTCAGCCAGCAGTCCAACAGCTCCTCACCCATTACCTGCCATTTGTGTCAGAAAGTTTACAGCAACAAAGGCACGTTCAGGGCTCATTATAAAACAGTGCACCTTCGCCTCCTCCACAAGTGCAAAGTTCCAGGATGTGACACTAAGTTCTCCTCCGTTAGAAGCCGCAATCGACACAGTCAGAATCCAAATTTACACCGTAACCTTGCCATGAATACCTCCCTCAATCAGGAGTAGGTCAAATATATTTACGCACACATATATATACACAGAGCCATATTCTCATATATATAGTCATAGAGACACTCTTGTCCGTTTAGGTTAGAAAGCGCTCTTTATACTGTGTGTACTGCACATTCAAGAGGAATGTGCATAACTGGAAAGAAACATCCATTAAAGACATGTTTAGATATGTTGTTCATCTCAAACACGATGACTACTTAGAACCCTTCCCGTTCACACTTTATATTAGGTGGCCTTAACTACTATGTACTAACATTAAGTACATACACAACTATGTATTTACTGTGTAACTACATGTTGTTCTGCAACATTACCACATTTGCTGCTACTGAGATTGAGATATGGGTAGGTTTAGGAGTAAGGGTAGGGTTAGGGTTAGGAAAAGTGGTTAGAGTTAGGTTTTGGGGTAGGGGTTGGGGGTAAAGTTAACAGTGTAACTACAAATGTAAATAAATGCAAGTACTTTAAATGTAATTACAATGCAACAACATGTTTGTACATAATAAGTACATTGTATCAAATGGTTAAGGACATAGTAGGAATGCCACCTAAAATAAAGTGGATCCCACTTCCCTTATTATATATTCCCTTAGTATTTATTGACTTTTACAGAGCAAGTCAGATATTCCAAATAGTTTCTCACTTTATGGGCCATGAGATGTTTTTCAATCGCAGAGCAAATAATTGCTATGCAAAGTGAAAGAGACACTCCAACACATGAGAAATCATATGCAGAACTTAGAGATCCTTGAAAAGTATTCCTTGCTATTATATTTTAAACCCCGCCCCATTCATTATCCAAAGCCACAAAAAGATCATGTATTGATTTCCTTGTCTGCACTTATTCATTGTGGGAACACATCTCTCCTCAGCATGAGACTTAAAGGAACAGTTCAGCCCAAAATCACCCTTATGTCATTTCAAACGCATAAAACTTTCTTCTTCTGCAGAATATGAATGAAGATATTTGAATGGAAATATGATGTCTGTTTGTCTATACAATGCAAGTTAATAATGACCAAAATTTTAAGCTCCAAAAAGCACATAAAGGTAGCATAAAAGTAATCCACAAGACTCCAGTGGTTTAATCAATGTCTTCTGAAGTGATCCAGTTGGTTTTGGTTGAGAACAGACCAAAATGTCACAAATATTTCGCTGTACATCTCGCCATTCCAGTCTCTAGGCACGATCATGATTTTAAGCAGGATTACACTTCCTAGTGCTTGACACGCTAGATGCGCTATTGGAAGTGTAATCGAGTTTGAAATAAAGATTGCCAAGGAGACTGCTGATGTCAAGATTTATGGTGAAAAAGGAGTTACATTTTGGTCTGTTCTCACCCAAAATTGATTGAATCGCTTTAGAAGACATTGATTAATCCACTGGAGTAATATGAATTATTTTTGTGCTGCCTTTATGTGCTTTTTGGAGCTTCAAAGTTTTGGTAATTTTTCACTTGCAATGTATAGACAAACAGACATCATATCTCAATCAAAATATCTTTCATATTCTGTGGAAGAAAGAAATGAATATGTGTTTGAGATGACAAAAGTGTGAGTGAAAGAATTAAAATTTTGTGTTTTAAAACAACACAGATAGAGCATGAGAGAGTGAGTGGGAGAGCAACAGAGTTAGAGTGTGGTGATGTAAGCGAGAGAGTGAGTATCAAAGAGAATGAATGTGATTGGGAGCATGAGCTGTTTGACTGAAGGTGCAGGGCTTACCTCACCTTGTACTGCAGTGAAATATCTCGTAGTATACTAGTGTTCATTTACTGTTATTTTTTTATTACAAAGCAATCAGTGACATTTTGTTGCCATTTAAATCAATGTGGTCTTTGAAGAGGCTGTTGTGTTAATTAAGTTATTGTGTGTGTTTTATCTTGTTTTATTTGTTATTCTTGTGGAGACCAAAGATTCTTAATCCAGGATGGTGTGTGAGGCAGAATGAACAACTAGAACATGCAGATGATTTAGAAACATCAGGCTGCACACAAGATGCCCGTGAATGCTTTAACACAGGCTGAACTAAAGACTGAACTTTTAACCGTTTTTAAAACATTCATACACATAATGGCGTTGCTTTGCTTTACTTTATGAAGCACATGATGCTTTAGAAAGGTCTGGTTTAAACACATACGACTGAAAAAGCAAATAAAAACTTTTTTGTAGTTATGTACATACTTATAGTCTTACACTGGCAGAGCAACAAAACCCACACAAGTATTTTTTTTTTTTTCTGTTTAACTATATGTTTTGTGTATATAATAATTTGTAACCAGAAAGAAAAAAAGGAAAAAAAAATATATGTGCTGTAACTAAAGCATTGTTTACTGTTCCAGATTTGCATCAATTTTAAAACGATGTCAGTGATTTTTGACTTTTGAAATTTTTCTGTTGATAAGCAGGATTCACTAGGTTATAATACAGATATAAACCTAATTCAGAATCATTTATTCATGTTTTATTGAATATATTTTTTGTCTGTGTTAATAAACAGTTATTTAAAAACATCAGTAATATTAACCATTTCACATTCAGTTAATTGTAACATATTTAATATATGGGTCATTGATGTGATGCTCATTTATCTTTTCTGTCCAAACCTATCAATGTTTTTCATAAAAATACATTCAAATGCATTTCATACAATGAACTGAATACACTTCTGTGATGAAAATGTTTTACATTTCTGAATTAAAACTCATTTTGAGATTTTGTATCAAAAGGCAAACATGTCGAGGTTGTGTAACTGTCCTGAGATCATACAGAAAAGTCTAATTAAAAAAGCTAAAATTGTTAAAAGTAAAGGCGTCGCTACGAGCCTGAATGATTTCTGTTCGGAACTCCAGAGCAGATCACTTCACGTGCGCCGGTATTACTGTGATGCGCGCGCCACGCTCACACGAAAACCAGGCTTCAGCCGAATGCCCATTGCAGATCAACTGCCCATATGTTGAGTTGATTAAATGATATTCATCCCGTGTTCGTGCGCTATATATACCTCTTATCTGAAAAGTACATTTGCGCTGCGCGATTAAAACCTGGTTTTCGCGCGAGCCATCACGGAACCACCTAGCGCACGTGAAGTGATATGCTCTGCTTCATTCTACTGGATTCCAGGAGCGCGCGCGTCAACCTGTAGGATAAGAGAGCTGATTACCTATGCAAGTGAGACATCGGGCTATCACGGCGCAGATGACAAAATGTATGCACCCCAGTTTCAGTTAAAATGATCTAGTTTAAGCACTGAAGAGGAAACCTCTTTAACAGAAAGCCCCAACTTTATAAACTGCACTGAGGAGGAAGAGAGGTTACGTTTTTCAAATTGCGCGCATCACCCTTTCCCAGCATATCACAAGTTTTTATCAGACAGCGGCTGAATCCTCGGAGGACAAATTCAGCCTGTCTCCGTGAGTAAACAAAACCCCACATGAAACACACAAGACACACACTTGTACAATGCAGCTTGTCTCTCACTGTACATCATGTAACTAACAACTGGTTGTCCAGTGCGGTTCCGTTCTCACAACACAGGTTTGCAGAGAATGCAATAGTGAGACCTGAAATTTGCCAGTTTGGTTATAGTATGTGGCTGTCACTCTCTTAAATAACCGAACTGTGTGTGAACTGAATCGTTATAGGCACTCCCAACAGGTCTGACAACCGTATTCTGCTGCTGTGTGAACGTGGCATGTGAGTTGATGGGTGAATGATGAAAGGCTAGAAAAATACCTTGAATGAAGGCTAAATAGGCATGAAACAATGTAACAAGATATGGGCATGCTCTTTTTTCATGAATTTTTAACATCTTTGTACTTGCTTGGTAATATTTTTACATTAATTGCTTATCATTCTAATAAGTATCGGCCCCTGATGTTTTCAAATCAGACGCCCCTGTTGCAGAGAACATAGTTAAATCTGTGCTTCATGTAAAGAATATTCAACACATTGGAACATCTGAAAACAGGTGAATAGTGTTTAAAGATTTTAGAAATGTGTCTTTGTTGTGAGTTTCAGTAATAGTTTGGGAATTTGGGCAACGTGTATTTTGAAATCAATCAAGAAAGCACTCTTGCAGTGTTTTCAAGAATAAACTCAGACCTTTAACATAACTTAATTAGTCTTGAATTGCACCCATGCAAACTACCTACAAATGCCTAATGTAGGCCTAAGTGTACATAAAAAAAATAAAAACTTGCCTTATAATTCTTCCCAGCATGCTACAAACTTTGGCGCCACCTATTGGTTAATTCCGTTATTGGAATCTACATTGGGTGAAATTAATTATGGGTTTCTTACCTCATCGCAGATGCCTACTATAAGCTTTTACTCGTCATTGTTTGAATACACATTATAAAGGTCATGAAGTCATAAATAGCATCAGTGTCAAAAACCTCACATCAGCCAAAAGACTCAGAGCATACTAGATTTTGCCTGATTTCAGAAGCAAATGGATTGGAGAACTCCTGTGAGGTTCAGGTGCCCTAGACCTATATTTTGCATTGTTTACCTTAACATTTGAGAGATTTAGCATTAATAGCAAAGTCAAATGCCTGGCTTTCTTGGTCAGCCAAAGGACTCAAGGCTAGTTTGGTTTCAGTAGCTCAAAGGGATAGTTCAATTGTTGAACATAGATTAAGACTTGTATAAGAATATTTCAGCTCTGTGGGTCTATACAATGCAAGTGAATGGTGGCCAGGAATTTTGAAGCTCCAAAAAAAAGCAACTAAAGGCAGCATAAATATAATCCACATGACTCCAGTGGTTGAATCCCTGTCTTCAGAAGTGAAATAAGTGTTGGTGAGAAACAGATAAATATTTAAGTACTTTTTCCTATAAATTTCCACTTTTGACCAGCCTTGACCAGTAGGTGGCAATATGCACCATAAATGCAAATCACAAACAAACAAAAGAACATTTTTAAGGAAAAAAGGGACTATTTAGTAAAACAAAATGACTTAAATATTGAACTCTTTCTCACCCATGCTTATATCGCTTCAATAGACATGGATTTAACCACTGGAGACCAAAGGATTACCTTTATGCTGCCTTTGTGCTTTCTGGAGCTTCAAAGTTCTGGCAACCATTCATGTGCATTGTATGAATATACAGAGCTGAAATATTCTTCTAAAAATCTTCATTTGTGTTCTGAAGAAGAAAGAAAGTGAGTAAATGATAGATTTTTATTTGTTGGGTAAACTATTTCTTTAAGCAGGGCCAGGTTTGGATAGTAGTCAAGTCAAGTCCAGTAGTCAAGTACTACTTGGATAGCAAACTGTGTAGGGAAGATCGGAGACTTTAAGCCTGTACTTTTAATTCTGTAAATTTACCAACTGGGACATTGGAGTCAAAACCCAATTGCCCACCATCCTCCAGAAGTCTCAGAGCATTCCAGCTCAACCCTGATCTCAAAAGCTAAGCATGGCAAATAGAACTACATTGGGAGATGGCCAAGGAAGATCAGATGCGCTAGGCCTATACTTTCATTTTTCTAAATTTACAATCCATAGGACATAGAATAAGTAGTCAGTGTCAGAACACCAGTGTTCACCATCAGCCCATACTCTCTGAGCATTGCCAGTTCTTTCTGTGGGATGTTACCCCACACTTCCACCAAGGCACTTGCAATTTCCTGGGCATTTCTGGGGGGATTGGCCCTAGCCCTCACCCTCCGATCCAACAGGTCCCAGACGTGCTCAAAGGGATTGAGATCCGGGCTCTTCGCCGGCCATGGCAGAACACTGACATTCCTGTCTTGCAGGTATGGCTGGTGACTTTGTCATGCTGGAGGGTCATGTCAGAATGAGCCTGCAGGAAGGGTACCACATGAGGGAGGTGGATGTCTTCCCTGTAACGCATAGCGTTGAGATTGCCTGCAATGACAACAAGCTCAGTCCGATGATGCTGTGACACACCGCCCCAGACCATGATGGACCCTCCACCTCCAAATCGATACCGCACTTAAGTACAGGCCTCGGTGTAACGCTCATTCCTTCGATGATAAACACGAGTCCGACCATCAAACCTGGTGTGACAAAACTGCAACTCGTCACTGAAGAGCACTTTTTGCCAGTCCTGTCTGGTCCAGCGAAGGTGGGTTTGTGCCCATAGGTGACACTGTTGCGGTGATGTCTGGTAAGGACCTGCTTTACAACAGGCCTACAAGCCCTCAATCCAGCCTCTCTCAGCCCATTGCGGACAGTCTGAGCACTGATGGAGGGATTGTGCGTTCCTGGTGTAACTCAGGCAGTTGTTGTTGCATCCTGTACCTGTCCAGCAAGTGTGATATTCAGATGTACCGATCCTGTGCAGGTGTTGTTACATGTGGTCTGCCACTGCGAGGATGATCAGCTGTCTTTCCTCTCTCCCTGTAGCGCTGTCTTAGGCATCTCACAGTACGAACATTGCAATTTATTGCCCTGGCCACATCTGCAGTCCTCATGCCTCCATGCAGTATGCATAAGGCATATTCACGCAGATGAGCAGGGACCCTGGGTATCTTTCTTTTGGTGTTTTTCAGAGTCAGTAGAAAGGTCTCTTTAGTGTCCTAAGTTTTTATAACTGTGACCATAATTGCCTACCGTCTATGAGCTGTTTGTTTCTTAATGACCGTTCCACAGGTGCATGATCATTAATTGTTTATGGTTCATTGAACAAGCATAGAAAACTTTGTTTAAACCCTTTACAATAAAGATCTGTAAAGTTATTTGGATTTTTACAAAATTATCTTTAAAATACAGTGTCCTGAAAAAGGGACGTTTCCTTTTTTGCTGAGTTTATAAATAGTCAAAAGATATAATTCAGGGTAGAGACCTACCAGGGCTATACATGTTTTATGGGATGTTATTGAGTGAGAGCATATCACAGATGTTTAACAGAACTGATGGGTTAGGTTTTTTTTCTTTCTGTAAACCATATTCCTAATTTCTTAACCCCTAACGACTGAATTAATCGAATAACTCTCCAAAGTCTTTTGCTGCTTTAAATAATAAATGCTGCCTAAAATAAATTATTTAAAAGGATGTAGGTCAAGATCTTTTTTATTTGTCCCATTATTAAATCATAACCTTAATATCTGACCCCTAGCCCTAAACCTAGTTTCTAAGCCCTAAACCTGATAGTGGAGGAAGAACTATCTTATAAATTAAGAAGCAGTGGAAAGAGTGTCATGATCTCATGTGCAATGTTATGGGTAATACTGCATAAAACGTAAAATGTTTCCATTGAAGAAGCATTATGTTCAATGAACAAGACAAACATACTAACCAGAATTAAAAATATATATTATTATTATTATTATATTTATAGACCACTGTATTGCATTTTTAATATTTATTCTAGAATACATCCCTTCCCTTCAAAAGCAAGCTTGCATACATTTATTCCAGTTTGTAATTAAGGTTACCAATAGTTTCTTTATGCATCACACACATTATAGGTGTCATCTTTCTTCATCTCAAGTAAAAAATGAGACTGCCTTCAGAATATTCCAGGGACTGTTTATAACATCTTACATTATAAATACTATAAATTAGAAAAGCTCAAATTATGTTTTGCCTCTCAGGTGTACATTTCCATTTTAGAGAGTCATTTAATTGTTACAGGGGAATTTCTAAGATGTTTGCAAGTTTATTAGGGATTTAAATTATAAATACAAGGATATTCTAATGTCTGTTTACAACTGGTGTGCGTCCCCTTTTTAAAAATGAACTAATTTTGAATTCAAATTTCAAACACGTGTTTGTGTATGTGTGTCAAGAATACATTAATGTACATTCGACAGAATGTAAAATATGAAATTACAAAACCTCCAAATGTGCCATGAACATTTTATGACGACAGGACCGAGCTGTAGTGTTTGAGGAAGAAGAGAGGGGAAGATCTGTTTCTACAGGCCTTTCACCACTTTCATTATTTATTTCCTTATTAACTGCCATCAAAACATTGATGCTCGAGCGTTCGCGGCTGAGCTCGAGACCCGCGGAACTTCGTATAGGATATCACATCAGTGAGTGTGTGTGTGTGTGTGTGTGAGTCGCGATGGCTCGCCCACGACCCCGGGAATATAAAGCTGGAGATTTGGTTTTCGCCAAGATGAAGGGATACCCGCACTGGCCGGCGAGGGTGAGTACGAGCGGCAGCTGAGCAGAGCGGCGGGGAGGCCGATTACCAGAGCGGAGCGCGGCCGCAATACATACACCCCCCTGCGTAGCGTGTAAATAAGGAAACAAACGGCGGGGAAACAATCTTCATGTCTCAGCTGCGCGGGTCAAGATGTGTTAGTCTGTGGTGTGACTTTATCGCACTGTCCACATGGTTTGAGGCTCCATGTCGTTTTAGACGTTTATAAAGTGGTTGAATGGTGGAAAGGCCTGGTTCCGAGATATTTTCATGTGCGTTTTTACTGCTGTTATTAAAAGAACAGCTTCAGCTCAGGTGGGCCGTAAACCGTCCTCACGGCCCGCGCGGGAAAAACACGTTTCCCTTACAACACATTTGAATTATGTTAAATTACGCCAGACGGAGGAACTGAACCCCACAAGTACGGTTCATTTTGTAGCGAACCCATTTGGTTTTCTGCACTTTTCAGAATCAGTCTATCATGTCAAATTATTGCGTATTCTTATATTACTGTTCATGAATCTAATTTCACCATTAACTAAAAAAAAATATTAAAAAAAAAATCTGGTCTTGAGGTTGACACCGTGACAATCGGACTGATCTAAGAACATCTAATCTGATCTCAAAATTCAAAGCTTACAGTACCATAGCGTGTTCTCTGCAGTGTCCTGATTTAATACATGACATGTGGTAAACATGTGGATAGCTGAAAGGTGTTAATGATATGATATGATGTTGCGCTTATGAAATGTACCTGTTGGTGTCAATCAGAACTTTTTTGTGTCTAATGTGGAAAATATTTAAATGAAGTCGCTCCATGTTCCAGGTGCATTTTCAGGTTATGATACCAAAGAGAGAAAAGGTACAACCCAAAAAGTTTTAAATGGCCTACATATATGCATGAGTTGATCTGTTGGGTTATTGGGTGGCCAAACATTTTGTAACGGTCTTTTAAAAACCATGTTTATTCCTTTACACTCTTATGACACGTATATTCTGAATAATATTGCTGAAACATTTCAGCATTAGTTCGTGTGTATTTCTCCTGATTACCTGTAGATTGATGAGCTGCCAGAGGGTGCTGTGAAGCCACCAGCTAATAAATACCCCATCTTCTTTTTTGGCACCCATGAGACGTAAGTCTGTTGTGTGTAGTGCATGAGTAGAATCAATGTTGTGTGAGAATCAGGGTCAGACATTAAAAGAATAGTTCACCCAAAAATTTAAACTCATCTTCACTTTCATCATTTATTCTCCCTCGTGCCATCCCTGATGTGTGTGACTTTCTTTCTTCTGCAGAACACAAATAAAGACTTTTAAAAGAAAATTTCAGCACTGTAAGTCCATACAACTGAAGTGAAAAAATTGCCCTAAAAATGCAAAATATAGGGGCAAAAAATACACCCATAATAAATTCCTCTATTTAGGCCTGATGACAATGCACAACGTATGAGTTGATATTGATTTAATTTTATGGGGAATAAGTTCTCAGTCTAGTTATTCATTTTGAGAATTTCTGTTAATCAACTGATTAAATGTAAGTATTTGACAAAAGGATTATGTCACACCTTAAATTGCACCTTGTAGGGGAAAAAAAATTCCCTATAAAGGTATAAAATGCCCCTGAAAATCATATGCAGGGGGAAAATATTGCCCTTTAATAAAAAGGTAATTTCTGACCCTGGTGAGAACAAGGTGTTTATGTTTCAGTTAAACATCCCTGATGAACGGTTGTATAAATAACCAATAATCAGACAGAATGTGTGTTTCTGCCATCTCGCAGTGCTTTCCTGGGCCCTAAAGACCTGTTGCCCTACAAGGAATATAAAGACAAGTTTGGAAAGTCGAACAAGAGAAAAGGATTTAATGAAGGGCTGTGGGAAATTGAAAACAATCCTGGAGTCAAATTCACTGGTTACCAGGTAAGTTACTGGATTTTAATTACCTAAAAAAGTGTGCGCTAAGGCATGTGATCCCTAACCCAAACTCTGCTCCCAAAACTGCATGTTTAGGGCATGCAACAGCAGAGTTCATTGGAGATGGAAGGAGAGGGCGAAAATGCAGCTGATGCGAGCAGTGAGGGAGAGGAGGGCAATTCTGTTGGTGAGGAAGAGGAAGGAAAAATGAAGAGTGACAAGGTCGGGTCCAAGCGGAAAAAGAGTTCATCCTCAAAGGTTCAAAAATAGCATGTTTTTTTTTTTTTTGTTCTCTTTTTATTCAGATTTAAGAGTAATCAGCATTCAGTGTGAAATCATATATCTCAGAATAGATACTGCTGTATGTTCATCAATATCTTTCTGAAATTATGTAGGTTTATGGTTTATTATGGTGTAAATCGCAGGTGATGCTAAAGGTCAGTAGAGGCAGAATATGTGATGGGATAGCTGTGAATTGTAGTGCAAAACACAGTGGCTGTGTCTCGTTTGGAAGGATCTGGTCAGCCGCATATGTCATCGAGGCTGTCCCATTTAATTTGAATTTTTTTTTTATTTATTGTCAATGCCTTTTATGTATATGCACTTCCATTTATACAATTGTTAACCTTTTTTTGCATTCCCAATTAAAAACGAGACCGCCTTGATGACGTATGCAGCCGACAAATGTGACTTCCGTAGGACGCATCCGTCCAAACGAGACACAGCCAGTGAATATGGCTGTTGTAGTCCTAAAAACTAAAACGGAAAATTCATTTTCAAGCCAGGAATCTTCAAATGGGTTTTCAAAACGGCGCTTATCGATTTGAGTAAAACAAGGTTAAAAGTTGCTAAATAAGGACTACAACTACCACAAAGTTTGTTACTTTATGTGCTTAAGTTGAACTAGTTCACCTCAATAATGTTAATTCTAGGGATGCTGCGGTGTGAGTTTTAACCAGTTTACGATTATTTGCAATTTTTCATATTATACAACCGCACTCATGCAAAAAATGCATATCATATAATAATCAAACATCTAAGTGGATGTATTTCTAGGGGATATGTGGACGCTAGGGCTGCCCTTAAATAAAAACTGATCAATACACAAAAAATAAATGGAGGTATATAATAAGTATGGCTGCAACTAACGATTATTTTGATAATCGTTTAATCTAACAATTATTAGAACGATTATTCGACTATTCAGCGATTATTGCAAAGATTATTCACCAGCTCTTAACCGATTATTCAGCTTGTGCACCGACTTAAAAGATTGTATTAAACGTGCTTACTAACAATAGAGGAAAAAATAATCTTTTAAAAATGCCTCTAAATGACATTCACTGAATTAACTGGAAAAAATACTTTAAAGTTTAATTCATTAAAGAAATTCACTGTAAAAAAAAAAAACGATTTCTATCAAGTGTTTTTGTCTTGTTTTCCATTTAAAATAGTCTAAAAATCCTTAAAACAAGATACATTTACTTGAGAAGCAACATATTAATATATTTGGACTCGCTTTAAGAGAATTTATCATAAATATAAGTGTATTTTGTATATACATGTATTTTTTCACTTGGTTATACTTTTGCGAGTGCAGTAAAGACAAAATATAGGTATATTCAGGATCTATTCTCTAATAGCAAGTCTAAATATCTTATATGCTGCTTCTCAGGTGAATTAATCTTTTTTTCTTTTTAAAGGTTTAGATATTTTAAAATATTTCATTTTTAATATTATATTCAACATTCTCAGATTAAAAAAAAAATATTCTGCAGTATAACTGCTAAAGAAAATGTACAGTGTTTTAAATGAGTTTTAGATATTTTTATTGGAAAACAAGCCAAACAAATCATAAATGTATTTTGTTGCAGTGTATAATGGGGTGAAGACTTCCTCTCTCACCTTTCTGTTCTTCAATCCATCCTTATTCCTTAACTCACAAAAACAAACTCTCTCTTATTAATAAAGCTGCATTCTGCCAATTTTCTTCACGATTTGAAATCCACAGTGACATTTATTATGATTCAATAAGTCACGAGCCATCGTGTTATAATCTAGCTGCATTAAGCTCCACTCAAGGGATGAGCATCCCCCTCGACAGAGTGTGCATCAGCTGGATGTAGTTTCAATCTCGCCCCCTTAGATTGGGACAATCGCGCAACTCATAGAGGCAATGACCAAACAGAGAAATACCAGAGTCGGAGTTTGAAGTTAATTACATGAACTGCTTCCGTATTATTTGAACTTTAATAAAGCTATAATGCATTAAAACTACATTTAAGATGTAACACTGGGGTGTTACCTTTAAAGAGCTCCGAATCCGCTTATTCCACAACGAGAGTGCTTCTGAATTTACTTATACAAAAATACCAAATAATTCCCTTGTACTTTGTGATCTACATAAGCTGAAGCTGTTTGGAAAGTTTAGAGTGCATCTGGACTGTGAGCTGTGTAATTCTTCCTCTCCTCAGCCAAAAAAATATTAAACTTACTAGTTTGTTGTAGGACGACTAGTGGCGCATCCTGTCCAATTTGTTGGATGTGTTTCTTTCTATGACTTCTGTCTGCATAATTTACATCCGTCGTCTTCAGTCAGTCATTTAAATGCTCCCAAACAGACGATTGAAATCATGTTTTTGTTGAATATGAATCTGGTAAATCACATTCCTCTTATATGTTGGAGTTTTTTGTGTAGAAGCCCCAGTTTCACATGAATAGAAAGTTCACGTTCAGTCTGCGGCACCTAGCTAAGCACCACACGGCCACCGTCCGTAACCATAGCAACAGATGCAGTACCCACACAGGCACAAGATTTTTCACATTTAGGCTTACAAAATTATAGGACTAACTCTTTTATATTATTATATTATACATTATGTATATAATATTTGCCATGTCTAAATAAAGCATTTCATGGTTATAACTGTGGATTAAAAAATGTTGTGGTTAAATTAACCGTGACATTTTAATCACGGTTAATAATAAAACCGTATAATCACAGCATCCCTACTCTCATCATTTACTCACCCTTATGCTGTCTCAAACTCTTATGACTTACTTTCTTCTGCCGAACACAAATGAAGATTCTTTGAAGGATATATGATGTGTTTTTGTCCACATACTGCAAGATAATGATGTTCCAAATGAATGCTACTAACAGGACATTTATAGATTTGTAGTGAAAATGAAGTAACTTTGGTCTGTTTCTCACCCAAAACTGATTGTATCGCTTTAGGGGACATGAGTTAAACCACTTGAGTCGTATTGATACAGTTTATGCATTGAAAGTGCATAAATGCATTGAGCTTGAAAGTTTGGACTTGCATTGTATGGAGAAAAACACATGATATATCCTAAAGAAAAATGTGTTGTGTTCAGCAGAAGGAAAAAGTCATACAGGTTTGAGATAAGGGTGAACAGATGATGACCTATTCCTTTAAGTAGCGACTGAAATTAGTTTATAGTTATAGAGTTCCTTGACTGAGCTAATAAGCAAATGATTATGCTATATTTGGAATTATTCTAATTGATCGCAGGTGAAATATTTATCTTTGCTGTATATTCCACACTGAGTGTTGCCAATAAGATAAAGGTTTAAATATTTCCATACCCTCATGAAACTTTTGTTCAAATGAATGATGAGTGCGGCTCTGATGAATCTTAGTATTCATCAAAATCAATATTCAGAATAAATTCAGCTTGAATCAACCAAATCTGACATGTGTGAAGCCGAGTTCATCGCTGAAGGATTTTATATACATTTAAGAAAATGAGTCTGAATTGCTTACACCCCTGTTGCCGAGCCCTTGCTTAGCAACAGCTGTTGCCTAGCAACAGACTCTTAGATGTTCATATATGTAGGGAGGGTTACTGTACAACTTGAACATGTTTAGTGTAGCATTGTAAAATGTGATATGACAAGACACAGAAATCATTAAAGCTTTAATGTGCTCAAACTCCTTTTTGAAGCAGATTACAGGTTTATAAATGTTTACATCGTATTAATAGGTGTAGGTATTTCTATCAGATTTTAACTCATGAGTAGAACATGGTTGAGGAACTGCAGCCTGGCAGGACAAGCAACCTGCTGCCCTTTAGGATCAGGGTGTTTCATCAAGCATGTTTTGTGTGTAACATTCTCTTAGATGTCGTCCAAGCTGTCCAGGAAGTTTTCGGGAGATAAAGATCTGCAGAAGGATGGAAACAATGAAGAGGAGAAGAGTGGCTCAGAGGCTGGTGACCATGACAACAACATCCAAAACTCAGACAAGACATGCAGTCAAGGGGTGAGAACATGTTGAATTTAATCTGCCTGTCAAAAGGGATCTTATTTGATGATCAGGTAATCATCATGAGCAGGTAAACTACAGTAAAAATGGTAGGAGACAGACATTTGTTCTAATGAGCATTATAAATGACTCAAAATACGAGTTGATTTGATCATAACTGATAACAACGTTAACAAATGCTAAATGCAAGTGAGGTGTTCTAAAACTGACAATTAAAAATAGCACAGACAGGATGCAAGAACAAGTCCTGTGTGAACAGGACAGATTGACCAACTCATTTACAAAATAGATTGCTTTCGACTGTAGAATTATATGCGCTATTTTTAATTGTCAGTTTGTGGAATATGGAAATATTGTTGACTTCTTTTGACTTATAATATCACTTCATATATATATATATATATATATATATATATATATATTATAACACGCTCCTGGATTGTTGTGATGTTTATGCTGTTTGAAGGTACAAAGTCAAAAGTCTCTGTTAAAGTTTAATGACACTATGAAATGAACATGATGAGAAGCACATTTGATTCATGTCTGAAAAGTCACATATGGTTCATAGTCAAAAGGTTGACTACAAGGGGTCCCAGACTCCAGTACTAGAACAAGTGTGTTTGAATTGTGTTTACTGCTTGTGTCTCTTGCAGCAGAATCAGTCACTCCATGAGGATCACTAGATGATCAGAACATGGCTCACGATGGCTCATATGTGATATTGTAAATGTACATTTTGGCAACTTATACTGATCGCTTGCAAACTCCCAGACATTATTATACATTCACAAATGATCATCTGTTTATTCTGGGTCAGATCAATGCATACCTAGAAGGCAACTGCCAAATAAATGATTCCATGTAACACACCGCATATGTATGCCTGGGATTACATACAAACTACAGTCATTCCTTCATGTTGTTTTAAGTTTAGATGTTTAGATTTAGCTCCAACCCATCTCAGATGTCTCATCTTTAGCATAATTTCTGCTGCTCATTAATGTGTGTTGTGTTTGACAATTCTTTTTCATAGGAAACAAACAGAGAAACCGGTCAGATATTTGTCTGTAAAACAACATGATAATTTTTCATGCTTTTATGTAATCAGACAAAAAAGAATGGAAAAAGAAGAATATGTATGAAGTATCGTGCACAAACAGAGTTACGTACTGTAACTCAATATTATCTCCATACATTTGATTTGGGTGTAGAATGTAGGACCTCTTTACTATTAGCCCAATGCTAAAGGTACTGCTCATCTTTATAAGACTTAAAATATCTGTTTCTGTGTCAGTGAGTTCTAGTGGCATGCTGGCTTCTAACTTCATTCCGTAGTTCACATTTCATACTTGAGTTTCTGATGCTGATAATGTCAGTCCATTCATTCAGACCGTGTTCCCTGCAGAAAACATGCCCTTGATTTGTTCAAATTTGATTTCCTATCTTTGTTTTATATAAAGAATATATTCTATTTATTTTTGATGATAGTTGATGACACATCTGTGGTAAATTATCACTCATCAATGTAGTTGTCACTTTATTTAAATTTGTATTACCCTCATACTTGGGACATGATGCATTTTCAAGGTTTGTAGCTACATGTAAACTGTATTTCCTGATTATTGACAAGAATTTTGCAGAATAAACTCATTGGAATGCAAACGGTTTGCTGTTGGTACATTTTATAAATATAGCATCTGAAAAGGGATGATATTTATGTATATTGGAGTCTATTTGCAATATTGTTCGGTTATCTCTTTGTTCTATTTTTCAGCTATGTTAAATTCTAAAATGGAATTTTAACTTTTAATGCTGTAAAAGCTTTTCCATAATCAAGATAATGGCACAACAAAAGCTGCGTGAAAACATACTGGACACCAGTAAGAAGTTTCTACAGCACTACATTGACCCATTCCTGAGCTTTTTAAGACAGAATGCACACAGATGATACACGAAACGGAAAATGTCTGTTTTAATATAAGATTTATCTATATTTAAACAAAATTAATTCATCAGAAGCTCTATAATTTGTAATACATGAGTTTGCCGCCAGAGGGTGTTATCTGCAGTGTTCTGTGTTTTGCTCAACCTGGTCTAATAGTGAAAACAACTCTCTATACCAGTGGTCGGCAACCCAAAACGTTTAAAGAGCCATATTGGACAAAAAAAAAAAAAAGAAAGAAAATCTGTCTGGAGCCGCAAAAAATTAAAAGCCTTATATAACCCTTATAATGAATGCAACACATGCTGTAAGTGTTATATTAGCTTTGTTTGCCACCTAGTATCAAAATGATAAGTAGGCTACAAATACATAATGAGCATTCATGATTAAATGTTTATGTTCCCTGCAGCGCATCCTGGAGAGAATGACGCACCACGTGACTAATCTACTGTACGGTGGTGCTTTAAGTTTCACTTCCATTATAATTTTAATGTTTTATGTTTCCTTGCATTTATGAAATTAAAGAAATACAATAAAGAAATCAGATTTTTGATGTCATTTTTACTTTAGTATTCGAAACAACAACAAAATGTGCAACGTGCATAGGCCACCTGTAATTTCAGACCTCCCCATGGAAATAAAATGCAGTCCTCTTCAATCCTCAATAATACAATAAGCTACAATACAATCCTCTTCTCTTTCCCCCCTTATCTGGGCAACAGACAGTGCAATAAAACAGCAGCCTTTTGAAACGAACTGGAAAAGTCTTTAAAACATGCATTAAAACAGTGTAAAACGCACTAAAAACATAAAAGCAGCCCAGTCATGCCCTTGACAAAAATAATAGTCTAACTTCGATTTCTGTGCATTGTCCCCATCTCTTTAGCAAATGCCACGTAAGTGCAAGGGTAAAATGCAGCATCATCCTCTTCCCTTTTGACACGCACAATAATGCAGCCATCCTCGGACCTGAGCAACAAAACACAATAATACCCCTATGTGTCATTCCAAATATGCTGACAAAAATAAGAAATCACTTTATAAAAAAGCCACTTTGTTACTAATTATGTGCTAGCTAACCCGTTTAATGTGACTTCTGTTTTCGGACATCACTGGACAGGTTCTCTTACGAGAGGTTCTCTCGTATTGCGTAAGCTAGCTTACGCTACGGGAAAGATTCATCTTTTCTGAGATATTGAAGCCAAAAAATTATCCTTAATTTTTGTATCCATTGTCAACGCAGTGCGGCAGCTGCAGACCTTGAGCGGGCTAGCTAGCGAGCTCATAGGTTGCTCTGCGGCAACTGCTGCAGCCTATAGACGAGCTTGGGCTTAACTCGCGATCCAATGAGAGGCGTCCGCGCACACTGCATCAAAGCCCGCCAAAAGGGCGTGACTAGAGTGCATATAAGCGTAGTTCAGTAGGCTGGAACCCTGATTTTCATCTCTTCAGCGAAGCTCTCCGCATCGCTGACCTGGAAGCCGCTGCCGCTTGAGGGGCATCTAGCAAGCGTGGACAGCGCTAGAAGAAGCCGGCCGCCTCAGCCACCTTCAGCCATCCTGCGAAGCTACGCCATCCGACGACGTATCCTTTTATTAAGCAAGCTAGTTCTCAAGAACTATTCACAAAAGAGTACGAAGCGCCTTTTTCAAGATGCCTCGCCCACTTGTGCCTCATGTCGCGCTCTTCTCAGCACAGGAGACCGCCACATCATCTGGCGCCTCTGCCTGGGACTGGGGCACGCAGAGCTCGCCTCACTGAGGGCGGATGCGATTTCTGCGAGGAGCTACCGATGTCGACCCCGCGGGCTCGACTCGGCCGTCAAAGCAGAAACCGCCGCCGCTTTACCCTCAGCCACGCGAGGAAGAAGCGCCGCCACAAAGGCTGCCGGAAACTGTGGTTGAAGCGACTGCCTCGCCGAGCCTCTCCTCGAAAGCATCGCTCACCCTCCCCGCCTCGGACGCCAGAGTTGCCGCCGAGCGCCGCGACTGCTGCCATCTCGGATGACAGGCGGAGGATAAGGGCTGCTGTTCCATCATGGCTTCGACAGCGAGGAGTGGACAGGCTCCCAAGCCTCCTCCTCAGCCCAGGAATCCAGCAGGACCCGCGCCGAGTCGAGGGGAGTTAACACGCCTCACACAGGCCGCCGACCGCCTCGGGCTCGAGTGGTCACCGCCCCTGAGCAGGCACCCAACAGACTCGACGGCTGCTTTCTTCAAAGCCATCGCCGCTTACACCCGCTGCCCGGCCGCCCCTTCCTGCCGGAATTACATACGGAGCTTGCAAAGTCGTGGAACGCCCGCTTTCAGCCAGGACCCGCTCACACGCCTCCACCTCTCTCGGCCGGTGGACGGCGCCACTGAGAGAGGCTACTCCTCCATCCCCCGGTCGAGGACTCGGTAGCAGCACACCTTTGTCCGCCTCCGCGAGATGGCGCTCCAAGCCTGTGCTCCCGCCTAAGGCCTGCAGAGCGACTTCGCCTATGTTGGCCGCTGCTTATTCCGCCGCCGCCAAGCCGCATCTGCTCTGCACTCAATGGCCGCTTTACAGATCCTACAAGCAGACCTTCTTCGAGTGGGATGAGAAAGGCAGGCACCCAGAGGCTGTTACTGATCTACGGCGCGACAGACCTCGCCTTCAGGCTACCAAAGCTGCAGCCCAAGCTCTAGGGAAGTGCATGGCCTCGCTGACTGTGACCGAGAGACACTTATGGCTAACACTAGCCGACATGGGAGAAGCAGAGCGCTCCACGCTCCTCAACGCACCGCCTCTCCAACCGGTCTCTTCGGCTCCGCGGTGAGTGGCATTGTTGACCGCTCTCAGAAGTCCAGAAAGCCACCCAAGCCATGAACCTTCTTCCTGCCGCGCCGCTTAGCTCCTCTGCAGGCCGCCACGTGATCAGCCTCCTGCACGAGCCTCTTCACAGCCTCAGTTCAACAATCTCAGACTTCTCAGCGCCGACAGGGCTGCCGCCTCGATCAGGCTCAGACAGCCGCCGCAGACCGCCTCCCGCTGGCCTCGATCTAAGGTAACGCTGAAACCCGAAAGCAGCCGAGTCTTCCTAACTGTGTTGAACAACGACGGCTCAGTCCCGCCGCGCCGGACCACTGTCAAAGCTTTACCCCTGTCAGTCCCCTTCTCTCAGGCTACTACAGTGGTGAATTTAGCAGCCAACAAGCCGGTGACACTGCCCGCTTGCTCAGACTCAAACGCCGCTTTCACGGCGACCCAAATAAATCTTGTAAAGAGCAAACATGTCTTATGTGTAGAAAAAGTGCCCACAACCCAGTGTTCGCCCTACACACAAGCATAACACATCCCGCGCTCCCTATCAGAGCACGCCTCATAAAGCGGTTACTGAACCGCCGAAGCGCCAGAGTCAATGAAGGCGCTCACAAATGCGCAGGCGCTACCATTCTCTGCCCGCTCTGTCACACGACCAGCCCTATGTGTAGAAAATGTGCCCACAATCCAGTGTTCACTTCTGCACACAAGCACTGCATGTCTCGTGGTCCCCACCAGAGCACGCCACATAAAGCGGTTACTGAACCGCCGAGCGCTTAGAGTCAATAAATGCGCTCGCAAATGCGCAGCGCTGCCCATTCTCTGCCCGCTCTGTTACACGGCCAGCAACCATTCCTCTGTGTGTAAGTCCCGTGCTCATGACTATGCTTACGCGATCACGTAACAGATGTGACTCTTTCCCCATTCATTCCAATCGGAAGTCACTCACAAAACAGCCTGTTCATGCTGTCTGCGAGCAATCATGCATGAACACACTAAACGCCGCCACACATTTTGTTCAGCTCTGTGTGCGGCAATCAGAGCTGAATTGGCCATTCACCCTCTAGCGCTACGCTTCAAAGCGTGGGAAGCTATTCCAGGGATATCCAAGTGGGTGTTAAGCACAATACAACAGGGCTATTTGCTACAGTTCGATCGCCGCCCTCGCTTCAGAGCCGCTCGAAACCACTGTGAACACGGAAGCAGCGTGCATGCTTCGCTCAGAAATAGCAAGCCTTCTGTGCAAAAGGGCCATAGAAAAGTGCCACCCTCTCTGAGCGAAGTCGGGCTTTACAGCCGTTATTTTCTTGTTCCCAAGAAAGACGGCGCCTCAGACCCATATTAGATCTCAGGGTTTTGAACAAGGTGCTTGCAAAAGACCGCTCAAAATGCTTACAATCAGGAAACTCCTCGCAAGATGTGCCTAGGGGACTGGTTTATTTCTCTCGATCTGAAAGATGCATACTTTCAGATTCAGATAAATCCCGTCACAGGCCATTCTTGAGATTCGCCTCGACGGCCAGGTTTATCAATACACCGTCCTTCCGCTCGGCCTGTCCTTAGCACCTCGTACTTTCACGAAGCGCATGGATGCGGCGCCGCACTCCCGCGGAGTCAGGGTTTGCGAATTCTGAACTATTTGGACGACTGGCTGATTATGGCTCAGTCACATATGGAGCTTCTGTCTCACAGAGCAGTTCTCCTCAGCCATCTGAACAGTTTGGGTCTTGCAGTCAATTGGACCAAGAGCTCACTACAGCCCAGTCAGACCATTTCCTTCCTGGGAATAGAACTAGACTCCGTGGCAATGACGGCTCGCTTATCTACACAGCGCAAGACGCCGTGTTCAGCTTGACTAGCCGCGATCTTTTCAGATGAACAGCCTCACGCTTCTGAAGAAATTCCAGAGAGTGCTAGGTTACATGGCCTCAGCCGCAGCAGTACTTCAGCTGGGTTTACTGCACATGCTCGCTTCAGCATTGGCTAAACACCGCGCCTCGCCGGGCTTGGGCCACAGGCCGCCAGCCCATCAAGGTGACTCAGACCTGCATATCAGCTCTGCAGCCCTGGACAGTGGCCGAATGGTATCAGCGGGAGTGACAATGGGAGCTGTATCTCGCCGAAAGTCATCTCGACAGACGCCGCCCAACACGGGTTGGGGCGCGGTCCGCGAGGGCTCTCCGGTTTTCGCCTATGGTCAGTTCAGGAAAAGCTCCTTCACATAAATTGTCTGGAAATGATAGCGGTCGAGCACGCCGCGGCGCTTTCTCCCGTCATTCAGGGTCACCACGCCCTGGTCCGCTCGACAACAGATCTGTGGTATCCTACCTAAACCGCCAGGGCGGTGTCAGATCCAGGAACCTCTTCCATCTGACAAAACGCATACTGAGTTGGTCCCAGTGCCACCTGCGCCGCTGAGGGCGACGCGACGTGCCAGGCCACCTGAACGACGGCCCGACAGACTGTCCAGAGACAATATTCCCCAGGGAATGGTCCCTGCACGCCAAACAGTCCAGACGCTATGGCACCTATTCGGCAGAGCAGAGATAGACCTCTTTAGCGCCCAAAGAGAACTCTCACTGCCCAGTATTTTTCTCGAAGCGAGGACGCGCTGGCCCAGGACTGGCCCAGACGCCCGCTTTACGCCTTCCCTCCCGCCTCGCTATTGCCACAGGTAATGCAGAGGATCAGGGAAACGGCCACTCGGTGCTCCTCATAGCCCCGCGTTGGGAGAATCAGACATGGTTCCCGGAGCTTACGCAGCTGTCACTGACAGCCGCGGGCCCATCCCAGTGAGAGCAGATCTCCTCTCAAGCTCAGCGGCACAATCTGGCATCCCCACCCAGAGCGCTGGGCTGCATGCGTGGTGATCAACGACCACCCGCCGCTCTGCCAGAAGGAGTAATAAACACCATCATACACGCTAGAGCCCCTTCCACGAGAAGACTCTATGCGCCAAAATGGTCTGTGTTCTCAAAATGGTGCACCGACAGAGACCTGGACCCACGGACATGTGGGGTGTCGCCGCTGCTCAGTATTTCTACAAGAGCTGCTGGATGAGGGCAGATCCCCATCCACGCCAAAGTGTATGTGGCGGCCGCTGGCGGCGCTGCGTCGCTGAACCCCTGCACGGCCAGTCATGGGGTAAAAACGAGCTGGTCATCCGCTTCCTCAGGGGAGCTAGAAGGATGAACCCCCGCGCTTCCATCGGTTCCTATCTGGGATCTTTCTATAGTTCTCGAAACTATGAAAGCCCCCTTTCGAACCACTTCAATCCGTGGATTTGAAATACCTTTCACTCAAAACCGCTTTTCTGACTGCCCTGTCATCAGTCAAACGTGTGGAGACCTTCACGCTGTCTGTCAGCGCCAGCGTGTCTTGAGTTTGGACCAAGTGACTCCAAGGTCATTTTAAAGCCTAGACACGGCTATGTTCCCAAGGTGATCGGTACTCCTTTCAGAGCACAGGTCATTTCCTATCGGCGCTGCCAGCACCGGATAGCTGAACGCGACGCCAATCTCCTTTGCCCGGTCAGAGCACTGAGATTGTATACTGCACGCCCGCTGCTTTCAGACGCCCGAGCAGCTTTCGCTTCGCTCGGAGGGCGCACCAAAGGTCTCGCGCTCGAAACAGACACTATCTAGATGGATAGTGGACGCTATTGCTGCTGCATACGCCACAAAGACCTGCCATGCCCGCTGGGCATTAGGGCTCACTCCACTAGAGGCATGGCATCCTCGTGGGCATGGTCCAGCTGAATTTCCATTCACGACATATGTGTGGCAGCGGGATGGACTTCCCTCCACCTTTGTCAGATTTTACAATATGGAAGTGCCCGCTCTGCAGGCAAAACTACTAGCGGTTTATCACGCTACAGCTCCCCTGGTGAGCTGCACTGATGGGACACATTCCACACAGACCGCACCGCCGCTCTGTCGCTCCCGGCCCTACTATGTGCTTATGTATTACACAATCAATGACCCGCGATTCTTGCCGGCCAAATATTATTTCCCCACTCATAAGGGCTCCCCGGTCCCCCTTAATTCCCTGGGGCTTATACAGTGGATGCTTGAGCACGACGGCGCTGACAATGGGTTCCCGTGAGCGTAAGCTAGCTTACGCAATACGAGAGAACCTCTCGTAAGAGAACGTATCGGTTACCTAACGTAACCTCGGTTCTCTCTAGATGAGGGAACGAGTATTGCGTAGCCGGCCGTGCTCGCGCCACGCAGCGTACTTTTCGCTTCAGTCAATGAAAACCAGGGTTCCAGCCTACGTAACCACGCTTATATGCACTCTAGTCACGCCCTTTTGGCGGGCTTTGATGCAGTGAGCGCTGGACGCTTCCTCATTGGATGCGAGTTCGCCCAAGCTCGTCTATAGGCTGCAGCAGTTGCCGCAGAGCAACCTATGAGCTCGCTAGCTAGCCCGCCAAGGTCTGCAGCTGCCGCGACTGCGTTGACAATGGATACAAAAATTAAGGATAATTTTTTGGCTTCAATATCTCAGAAAAGATGAATCTTTCCCGTAGCGTAAGCTAGCTTACGCAATACTCGTTCCCTCATCTAGAGAGAACCGAGGTTACGTTAGGTAACCGATACGTTCTCAACATCGGGCATGTAAGAAACTTTAATCTTCACGCAGGATTTGCTGATTGGTGATGTTGCCTGCCATTTTAATGGCCCTTTCCTTCACTGTCTTTGCGGAGAGAGGCATGTCTTTAATTTTCTGTATTATCTCGGTTTTGTTTTTGAAGTCTGAAAATAGGTGCTCTGATATTTTAATGAATGAATCCTTCATGTAGTCACCATCTGTGAACGGTTTCCCACGCTTTATTATCTCCCGGGTTGCAACAAAACTAGCAGCAGTAGTGGAGTTTGGCGATGCAATCCACTTCTTAAATTTATCTTTGCGCTCCTCTAATTTCTCCAGAAGTAATGCAATCGCACTTTTTCTCTCACTCCCAACTGGGTACTTGACTGCAAATGTAGCATTCTTTCCACATTACTCTTTTTGTTATTTGACAACTTCTCATTACAAAGCAAACATGCAGGCAATCCCTCCGCATTGGCAATGAAAGCAAATGATTCGGTCCAAGAACTGTTGAATCCTCTGTTCTCCTCAGCTATCTTTCTCTTTTTTTTCCCTTGGGATCCATGGCCCATGACACACCCGCCGGTTTGTTTGTTTGTTTGTTTGTTTGTCACGCCGATCTGACAGAAACGTGTGTCGCAGTCTATGACGTAAATTCTTCGTTGACAGAAATGTTGAAATTAAATATTTATTACACACATTTTTACAACGTTGAAAAACTTTAAGAATGTTTGTCATGTTTTTCCTCCTGCAGAAATTCTATTAAAACATTCTTTTTTTCCATTTTCATATTTTTGATAAAGCTCCAGGGAGCCACTAGGGCGGCGCTTAAGAGCCGCATGTGGCTCTAGAGCCGCATGTTGCCGACCTATGCTCATACTGTACTTTTTTCTTCTTCTTCTTTTTTACTTGTTATAAGTGTCTCCAGGTACAATTCCCTGCAGTTTCCAGGTGAAATGAACTCGAGAGGCTCTACAACAACTGTGTTGTATTCACTTTCACTTATATGACTTTAATGGCTGATTATAACTTTATAAATACTTATTTTTCTCTCTGTAACTCAGTCACTGCTATTTTATAATATCGACACACTTTTAATCTAACGCATACAAACTAAAAGCGATACATTTTAATGCTTGTATAAGAGACCCACCTACATACTTATTCCAAGATGATTAGCTTGTGCAGTATGGCGTTATATATGTGCCTCATTCCTGAGCGAGTAATTGTAAGTTTTGAGCACAGAGAACTATATTTTGCAAGCACATTGCATTATATTTTGAACAGAAATTAACAATCGCAAATAAAAAATCATTTGAGCAAAGAAAAAACGATTCCGTGCTCAATAAATGTATTTGCTATTATCCATATTAACGTGCAATAATAACCCTCTCACGCAGTTTACTCAGGTGCTCTCACAAATTTATTCTCTGCGCTCTGTCAAGTCCCTCTCTCTCTCTCTCTCTCGCTCAACCTCTTAATTCTGTGCGCGCTCAACTCTTGACACACACGCGCGCTCAACTCTTGACACACACGCGCGCTCAACTCTTGACACAGACACGCGCGCTCAACTCTTGACACGCCCGCTCAACTCTTCAAACACACGCGCTCAACTCTTGACACACACGCGCGCTCAACTCTTGACACACACGCGCGCTCAACTCTTGACACACCCGCTCAACTCTTCAAACACGCGCGCTCAACTCTTGACACACACGCGCGCTCAACTCTTCAAACACGCGCGCTCAACTCTTGACACACACACGCGCTCAACTCTTGACACACACGCGCGCTCAACTCTTGACACACGCGCGCTCAACTCTTCAAACACGCGGCTCAACTCTTGACACACACGCGGCTCAACTCTTGACACACGCGCGGCTCAACTCTTGACACACGCGCTCAACTCTTGACACACGCGCGCTCAACTCTTGACACACGCGCGCTCAACTCTTGACACACGCGCGCTCAACTCTTGACACACGCGCGCTCAACTCTTGACACACGCGCGCTCAACTCTTGACACACGCGGCTCAACTCTTGACACACGCAGCTCAACTCTTGACACACGCGGCTCAACTCTTGACACACGCGCCAACTTGACACACGCTCAACTCTTGACACACGCTCGCTCAACTCTTGACACACACGCTCGCTCAACTCTTGACACACACGCTCGCTCAACTCTTGACACACACGCTCGCTCAACTTGCAACAGCATTACAAGTGTGCCACAAAATCAACCAATCGGAAAAGTAAAGGTCAATTGTGATTGGCTGTTGGTCTCCAATCACCACGCAGCACAAAGATGACGAAAAATTTATTTTATGGATAGATGTCTTCTCTAGCCATCATCAAACATGACAGAGTCAAATGGTGAAAACTGCAACAATATGCCACAACGTCAGGTGAGTTAGTAATTTCTAGTTTTATGATGTTATGGTTTTCTATGCCTTTGATGTAACCCTGCTATTATCTACGGAAGCGTATTGCATTCACTTGAGAAAAAAAAAATGTACTCTGTTTTTCTGAATTAACTACTTAATTATCTCAGAATTACGAGATAATTTTTCATGGAAAAAAAAGTTTTTGCTCTGTTTTTCTGAATTAATGAGATCCCTCAAAATCCTGCCAGGAGCTCTATTTTAGCTGGATGCGTATGAATTTATAGAGATATATTTTAAACTTGGCCTTCAATACAAAGACATTACTGTCTATGACATTTGTAATACTGTCATGGCTGAGACACGCTTTGATCTTCCAAAGGACACTAATTACACGAGAACTACCGGAAGTCTATAACTACTAGAATGGCCATAGTGGTCATTCTGACCGTTCATACTAGACTGTACCAAATGTCATGTCATATTTACATTCGACACTTCTATTGAGGTTTTAGAATGAAGCTTCTAATGTCTGTCGTCATATTTTATATCGTCATCACCCTAAAAATGTATTGAATAAAATAGAATAATATGGATCAAATGGAGCGCCAAGCGAACGCAGATAGTCCTACATTATACGATCTTTTTTTGTAATATATAATAGTGCTAGACTATATAAATACATAGGCCTATATATATTATATATTAGCTGCTAGACTGCCCCGGAAGGTGCGTGCCTCGCTTTGTGTACAGCAAGTTTTTTCCACCACAGTGAAAATGTTTTCGAAAGTCTAAACGCCAACAAACATGGAGTTTACATTTTTTTTTAGAAGACAACATACTATGGTATAGACAATTATAATCTATAAAGTAAACATAAGAATCAATCAATAGTCCAGTCAATTGAGAGAGAAAAAATTGCAGATGCTGGCTATGTTAGCGAGTATGGCTAATAAATCCACCGCTTTAACTGATCTCTAACTTCTTTATCTGAAGCAAACGCTGTTAAAGCACATTTAATGCTAATTAAATAAAAGGAAACAATCAACTTTACATACCTGAGATCCACCTGCATGCCTGTGCTCAGCCATGATGTTTGATCCGTGTCTCAAGCTAATGATGTAACTTCCAGGGAGGCATCACCGAGCCCGTTGTACACGCCCCAATCCCCTGACTCCACCCCCACGTCAAAACAGTGCCATAAAGTGAAACGCAGAGAAAAGTGAAGCGCAAAGGCAAAACGGCATCACGAGCTCACACGTGATGGAAATGCAGATTAAAAGGAGCATTGCAAAATAATTAGTAGGCATTGCAAAGAAAATGATGTGTGGCAAAATCATTGCTGCCTAAAAATCTGTTGCAGAGATAAAAAGGATCAAAGTTCTTTAGTTTCTTTTACAGCAGTCATTGATTTTTGCAATTAATTATATATTGGTTTTTGCTATATTTTATTTATATTTTGCAATTCTTTATTTTTGTTTGCAAAACTTAATTTTTTTCTCTCGATATTTTATTTTACGTTTGTGATACTTCATTTTTGTTTTAAAAAAAATTTTTTTTTTTTTGCTCAATACTTTTTTTGTTTTGCAAAACTTTATTTTATTTTGCAATACTTTATATTTTTGCAAATATATGTGGCATGGAATTGATCCCATGCCGCCCATCGAACATACAGCTCAACTAACTTAACGCGATCGTTATAAAGGCGTTTAAACAAAAAAACACATCCACTTGCACATATTTGACAATCGGAATATCAGTGTTTCATGTTATAGCTAATACATTTGTGAATATTTTGTATAAAAAAGGAAAAATGACATAAAAGCAGATCATCATTCATTCAGCGCTGTGTTGTGGTTGCACTGTGTAACGTGACAAGCAATGATGCGTCACCATGGAAACATTAAAGAGACAGGTACTAAATAACGGTCACCTAGAATAACTCACGCTGGGGGATCAGTTAGAATATTTTAGAAATAGTGTAAATTTCAGAACCAGCAACCATGCCACCAAAAATAAAAAGACTGCTACCAACATCAGGTACAACTTTGGCAAAATTCGTGTTTATTTCAAAAAAACAAAAAACATAATCAGAGGACAGTCTACTCGTTTCTCTACTCCTGTATTAATAAACATTGAAATCAAAAGAATCAAGTGCAGTGTTAAGCAATTATTTATCACATACACAACGCCTGCTTATAGGCTACTTTTTTTTTTTTTAAGAGACCCCCACAAAGATGAAATCATAATTCGAACCCTGCTTGTAACACAGCTAGTCATTCTTTCAAAACCTGATCTTATGCTTTCATTACAGTTATACACTTTTCAGTCCACATAATCATTGTTTCAAACACAAGATTATTGTAATATGTCATGAGGACGTTTGGTTTAATCCCCGAAACAGTATGATCTTCTTTCAATTTAGTACTTTTAACAATCACTTCATTCAACAGCAAACAATGCAAGATACATGTTTCAAATCACCATTGTTGCTGAATTAATTACAATACAGTAATACAGGCTACAGTTGCCACATTAGAAGTAATTGAATCCATAATGTTTGTAATATTATCCAGTGTGTTATCAAAAGGTGTGATGAAGTACAGCTATGAGGTTCTGTGCTAACAGAGTTTGCTGGTAATACAGTGAATGATTTCAATCTTTGACCAAATCTATACAGTAGTGGACCTTTACAGATGAAGGTTGAGTTACAATAATGTAACTACCATTTTTACAGTATCACATGGCATACATACTGTAATGTAAAATGCATTTTATTCCATCTGTCTTCCTTCCACTGATGCATCTCTGATCAATCTGATGTTTTCATTGAGTGTTTCCTCTCCCTTACACTCTATTCTGCTTTACAGTGTTTGCACAAATGACAAATTTATCTGTATCTCTCTCTCTCTCTCTCTCTCTCACATCACACACACACACACACACACACACACACACACACACACACACACACATGCTTGTGCACACACTTTCAACATTGTGGTGGTTAATATCTATAAATCACTTATGTAAAAATAATTCATTTGGTTATCCATATCGAAAAATTGCAAACAAGTTCTATAGAAACTGTGTATTGAATCAATATCTATAGAAATGCATAGGTGTACCAAATGATGCATTGATTAACCATTAAGATCATTTGGATTAAATAATAGACAAATGTAGTAAACTAAACAAAAAGAGATGCAAATCAAAAGTTTGATAGTAAGAGACAGTGACTGTGAATCAAACATTTATGTAGATGAAACACTTATTTAGTGTTGTGAAAAGGATACTTTGTGATTTTGTGAATTGTACTTACACAATTGAAAACATGATGAAATGTTTGAAAAAAATGCACTTTTGATGATCTGTTGTGATATTAGCACTAAGAGTTTGGAAAATGTACATCTTGAGAAAATAGTACCAAAGCGAATAAAAACTTTTAATACTTTTGTTATCTTAAACAAATAATATAAAATATTGAAATAAATAAGCACACTGTAAAAGCTTCTTATTTATTTTAGTATTGTGATTTAATTATTTTACCTTGATCTGCGGGTTGGATTTCTTCAGTCCCATTGGTATGATGTGGGGATTCCAAAGGTGCTTCTGCAGCCAGATGTTCTTGTTCTCTCAGGCCTCTGCGGTTATGATTCCAGACGACCCATAACCAATGGCGATTTTTCTGTGTGTCTTCATTAAGTAAATCTATGGCAAGTTGGGACCACATCTCTGAGGAATATTCTGTGTTTCTATTCAAAATATCAGCTTTCTGCAGCGTCTTTATCATAGAATCAATCCCTCCAGCCTGTGACCATAGATCTGATCTTACAGGTTTGGTGCCTTTTTTATGCCTCCCCATTCTACAGTGTGAGAGATTCAATACTGTCTCACTAAACCTCTGTCCTTCTCTCTGTCTCACAGACTCATTGTTTCTGACTTCATCTGACCAGCAGATGATTACAAACTTTCTTATGGGAAAGTTTGGAGATGGACAACATTTTTACCCTATCGCTACTTGTGATAAGATAAAACAAAGTTCACATCGAGGCCTGTGGTAACTTTCCATTGTTATTCATACTTTCTTTGGGGGGGGATTAAAGTCGTTATTTCTGGGAAAGACAGGCACACACAGCCAGTGTATTGTGAGCTGAACACGCAGTGACACGGGCTGGACTTGAATGACCCAGATCAATTAAGGCCACTGGGAGCAATATGGAGCTACACCGACGACCATGGCATCCTATGAGACTTCCTGGACACTGCGGTCTGAGAGCTACGACATGCGTACTGGTTGTTCTGTCATTATTGATTGTTTTACTGCTCAATCCAAAAAAATGCATTGATCTTGAGCCTGTGAGGATGATGATGAATGGTACTGCTTCAGTTAACCATACATTGCGACCGAGACGAGTACGAGAAACAGCAGATGATTTTTTAGCAAGCTTATCTGAGTCCTGGATGGACCATCCCAGCCCTCCTCATCCATATGCTACGAACCTGTGGTGGAGACTAACCAACCATACAGCAAAGAAAAGTGGGTTTCCGAACTGCTACATGTGCACACAGTTCGCGCACAGTACCGCTGGAGCGGACTTGTGGCCGCACCAAGATCACAATACATCAACCTTCATGGCTACATTGGCTGTGGCAGCAACTTTATATAACGACAATACTATCCTCTTTTTAAACAACAAGGAATGGACAACAATGAAGGTGACAAAAAGAGTGTTTGGCAAGGCAGCAACTGTTCGGAACATACCAACTAATCTCACATGTTACAGCAGAGTTTCAGGAACTTATGCTTTAGGGGAAACACCAAAGAGTAAATGCAACGTAATCTAAAAAGAGAACGACACTAATCCTATCACACAACGACGTTGTTATAGATGCTTATTTGAACCTAATATTGCCGCTGGGAGTTCGACACAAGCTGTAATGGCTTTTGAATACTTGAAATCACACAAAGCCATACGTGATGCATGTAAGGCTGCTTGTGCAACTGTGCATGTACCAGATGAAGAGGGCACAGGAGTACTAGAACATGTATACTGGCAGTGTGGGTATACAATCTATGTGTCTCTGCCTATAAACTGGACAGGAACATGTGCTCTAGTTCAACTGCACGGAGGAGCAATGGTCATACAGCACCAACCACATGAAGTTATGAACATTTTTTAAAGGGAAATAATGCACTTGCCACAACATAACTTTGTGACAATGTTTAGAAAAATATATGAGCGATTTTTAAACAAAACTGTCTGCTTATACAGATTCTATCTTTCAGTGCTAATTGCTTTGTGTATTTAAATGTTAAATTGGAAAACACTGAACTGTTCTTATTCTTGCATTTTTCTTTTCTTATTCTTGCTTTGTTATTAGGGCCGTCAAGCTTTTGTCAAGCTTTTGGGGCAAGCTTTTGGGGCAAACCTTGTTCATTTAAATGTATAACCTGTTTGCATACTGTTTTTGCTGTTTGTGCTTTGTTCTATAGTAAATACACGAATTTTTGAGTCTGTATCGTTCATATGTCGTTGAAAAAGTCCCTAAAATAGTTTTGGGCCAGAGGACAACTTAAATTAGACCACTTAATGTCCTCCCATATTATTATAAATGTTGCAGTTAGCTGGGTGAGACCCTCTGAAAGCATCAAAAGCAAAATATAAATATTTCTAAATAAAATGTTATTGTCACTAAATTGTTTTTAACCTCACCATGTCCAGTATTCAGAATTCAAAACATTTATTCAAAAATGTTCAATTTTTTGCCAAGCGGAGCCAACCAGTCCTGTGCACGTATGCCAATTAACCATGTGCGCCAAACAGAAGAAACTGAGCAGTCATAGGCCCACTGATCTATATATATAACTGGATAGCTCATGACGTCACAACAGTGAAGCTACTGCGCCGCCATCTTGGTATTCCCTAACGTTCTGTATTCCTATGGGTCTCAATGGGAAATCGTCTGTTTTGGTGAGTAATTTGTACCTATCCAGTCACATTAAAAACAATGTTTTACGTCTGCATACACTGCATCACAATGCAATCTTCCTAAATATGTAATTCATTATTTATTTTGACTTTCATTTTTTCCCCCGCTTATTCTAAATGTGAGCGTGTTATGTTACTCTTTATTGCAGCAGCATTACGTTCAGCGGCGCACGTGTTACCTGAATAGAAACAAGTTTAAGAAACTGAGGTAATATCAGTAGACATTTTTTTTTGCAGGCTTTAAAGTTTTTATTCTGAATACATAATTATGTTTTGTAGCGTTTGTTTACGTTGAACGTGCATTGTGGTTATTTTCTTAGGATAAATTAATATTAGCTATGCAGCTAACGTTAACTTAGGAAAATAACCACAATGAATAACAGTATAACTCACCAAGTTAACTTTTTTGGTCAAGTTGAATATCTAATTGCAGCTCAACATCGGTTACATATGATAAATATAATGTGGGCTTGCATTAATTCTCTGTGTGTGATTTGTACTTTTTGCAGTGCACGCCTGAAACCGGACCAGCTCACGGGCATCATTTATAAAGTGATCAATTGGAATAGACGAGGAGCAGGGCTGGACTGGTAATCTAGCCTACCGGACATCTTTCCGGTGGACCGACGCACTTTGGGGTCGATCAGGGTGGACTGGCCATCGGGAGAACCGAGCGGGCCGCTGTGTCGGCCGCGATAATCTAAAACGAGCCACCGCTGAACACTCTCCCCTCAACAACTTTTGGGCCAGTTATGTCAAATCCCGGGCCGATTTCTCTTTTCAGTCCAGCTCTGACAAGGAGCACATGGATATTGTTTAAGTTAAACAAGGTGAGTTTGCCGTTTGGATTTCAATAAACATCCCACTGAATGCTAGATAAAACTGGAATTGGTTTGCAACAGGAGGAAAAGCTGTATGAGGAGACATTGTTAAAACAGCTCTTCAGTGAAGTCAGGCTGACAGAGTAAAATATATTATAATATCTGTTTTTATTTGCAGTGAAGATACTTTTGCAACATGCAATATAAGTCTCATAAAATTACTGTTTCTGATAGTTATAACATTTAATATTAATAGAAAAGTTGACCCAAATATGTAAATTCTGTCATCATATACTCAACCTCATGTCCTTCCAAATCCATGTGACTTTCTTTTGCAGAACCCCCAAAAATGTATTTTGTATTCCATATAAGGAAAGTAAATGGTGAGCAAAATAGCTTGTTTTGGTCACCAACGGCTTTCATTATATGGACAAATTTTTTTTTTAAAATGTCATCTTTTGTGTTCCACAGAAAAAGTCCTACAGGTTTGGAAGGACATGAGGTTGAGTAAATAGCTGTGCGTAAGGTCTTAAGTTGGGGTATAAAGTTCAAGGCTTCGTAACTACTAGTTAGTTTGCAACTAAGTCGGTGCTTAATTTGGTTGCTCCACCTGTTCTTAAGGCAAGTCTTAACTAGTATTCAGTAAACTCTCCGTAAAGTGATGCGTAGTCGCATACTATGACGTTTACCTGCATTGATCCAATAAGCAGCGTTCATATTTGTACACAGAAGTATTAAAAAGCCGTGGACTTCAATTTGATTTTGTTACGGTTGATGTACAAACCTTGTTTGCTTACGTAACCATCACTGCGGACGTCACAAGAGCAGCTCTCTTGAGAGACATATTTTGATAATTAAGATATTATTTTAATTAACATTTTATACTTTTATATTTGACTGTCATTCATATGATTTTGAAGCCTGAAAAGGAAATCATACCCTTATTTTATTATATGACTCAAGCTTGTAAAAATTTGTATAAATTAATTAGTGAGTTTGTATGGTAATAAATCATCATATTTATGAAACACCTAAAACAGGCAATTAATTGTCATAATCACAATTATTTGATTGATGCCTGTTATGCAAAACATGAGCTTATTGATGTCATAAAATATCAGTCTTCTTTTTTATTCCATCAGTTACTCCTGCTCAGAGTCTTCCGTAAATATTTAGTTTATACTTAGGGTTACATCGTACTGAAGTTTAATGGTGTAACGCTCAATTATTTAGTAGTGCGTAAATTGTGACTTTGTGCTCATTTACGCCACAACTAGGCTAAGTTTAAACTTTTGTATAACTGGTGCAACCGGCTCCTGATCTTTATATCAAACTTTTCTTTTTTCTTCTATTTTGCAGTACAAGCTTGCCCAGAGTTTTCTTAAGCCGTTTGGACTGTGATGCAGCACATGTTTCCTTGGCAATGAAGTGGAGGCTGATGTTTGTGCAGCTTTCTGCAATGCACTTTGAGTATGAAGATGTGATTGTTGTATGGTTCTAGGTTGAACATGTTTGCCTCAAGTTCCTTGAATGCAGAACCACCATGGAGATCCAGAACCTTTGTGGGGACAGAGATGGGCCTTGTGAGTGTGTGCTGTTGAAGAAATCTCTCAGCTGTCTTGCAGACTTTCAGGATGCTGTCTGACGGTCTTATAAATCCACCTCAGGACTTCATGTCGATCAGTGTGTTCATCTTGGGAAGAGCTCTCGACACTGAGTGCTGATAAACAGGTAGTGCACAGAATCATCTTCATAGTGGTTTTAACTGCAAAGCCTGCTATGTACCCCACCACAGCCTCTTTGAACATGGACAAGCTGGGACGACATACAGTGATGTTTTTCTCTGTGTCTTCTGTTTCAGACTGAACGTCACTGCCTGAAATGCCAGCATATCAGAAGATGCTGCCTCCAGTGTCACTGTGCTATCCGGTGGAGAACTGTTGCCACTAGCTCTGATGGCATGTCTTGCTACCATTCTTTTGAAAGCTGAATAATGTGATATTGTTGTTAAATCCATTAGCAGATTTGTTCCCATATCTATATTTTTAAGTCAATTTTTGTGTGTACTTGGAAGCTTTTGTTATTGAACAAATAAATATGTATGATTTCCTTGTGTGCGTATGTCAATAAACTTATTTCTAATTATGATTTAAAAGATCAGGGGATTGTTGAAATAATTAAATTCTCACAAGCTGGTATGTACATATTACAGAAATGAATGCAAATGGTTAATTCCATTAAGTAAAGGTAAATTAATTTATATATGTGTGTGTGTGTGTGTGTGTATATATATATATATATATATATATATATATATATATATACACACACACACACTACTATAAATGAACTTGTGTGTGACGTTTTTATATTTGATTGTTCTGGATTTATTCTGAAGAGGTACTGTCTAGTTACAATATCAACACAAAGCTAGTCGTTTTTATTAACAGACTTTAAACTTGTTGATGTGCATGCCCCCACCTCCCCACCCCCAAATTAGTTCACAGTCAAAAATGGTTAATAATGTTGGCAAATTATGCAGTTGTATAATTTGTCAACATTATGAACAATGAGCATCAACAGATTTAAACTATGAAGGCAGAGAAACATTGCATCCTGTAACAATCTGCAGATGGATAACTTTGCTTTAAAAAGGGGTATTAATACACTTTGGTGTTGTATTTTTACTGTTGATTATTAAAGATTATGATCGTTATGCCCACTCTACATGGGGATAACGACTAATGTGTGCTTAATATGTACATAGTCATAAATTACAACCTGTGGGCACTTTAGCCGCATCCTTAAGTGAGTGTTGTTTCGCGGTTAAACGCTGCGATCGCGGTTAAATGCCGCGATGCCCTCTGTCGGTAGGGAATAGTAAGATGGCCGCCAGAGCACTTCCGGTAGCTTCACCTAATGCTGGAAGTTTAGAATTCTATGAGCAATCCAGTTATATATATAGATCAGTGCATAGGCCTACTAAAAATGTCTAAAGCAAGCGATAGCTAAACCAGAGTGTATCACTCACACACTTTGGGTTCACATCGAAGTCAAGCCAAGGCATAATACTCTATTCTAACTTAAGGTAAGATGGGTTTTTTTCAATCTTTGCAGTGACTGAATTGTGATTATAGAAATGCTTTTTGAACATAAGATGAGTGTGTGCGCGTGTCCTTTCCGGTGTTGTGCCGAATTTCGACCCCTTGCCCTCGTTGAAGTCAGTACCTGATTGCCTAATCCTAACCCTAACCACTCCCCATAACTAATCCTAAATGTACCAACAGAGGGTAATAATTTGGCGGGGGTTGAAATTTGGCACAACACATGTTTTTCGCACACTGGAAACGGCGCTGTCCATGGTTCAGAATTTCATACATTATCCTGTATTCCAGAATCCACTTCTTCAGGACTTCATAACAAAAACTTAACTTGAATCATTACAATAAGGGTGTTGCTTATTTATAACGTTGAAAATATGATTAATCTAAAGTATCTGAATTTCTTTAATCAGTGAAAGAAATGTGTTGTACAAGGAACAGCAGTTATAATACATACTTTTACCTAATACATTGATCAAAGTTAATTGAGTAGAGTGATCACTAGGAACATGCTATAACCTCTGGAACATGAAAAAGGTGAAAATAGAATAATTTCTTCAGAATAATATGATTGTAATATACTTACAGTAAGGTAGGTATTGGCAGTATTCAACATGTAGTAAGTCAGTCTGATCACTAGGAAAGCACTACAACCATTGGAATATAAATATAAAAAAAAAACACTATAGGTGAATTACAGTTTATTACATAAACATATGTAATAAACACATGTAATAATGTTTATTACATAAATATATTTGATAATTGTACAGTAAGGGAGTTATTGTGAAAATTTCACCTGTAGTAAGTCAGTATGGTCACTAGGAAAGCACTACAGCCATTGGAACAGGAAAAAAATTATTTGATAATTGTACTGTTTGGGGGGATACAGTTGTAAGACCCGGGACCAGGTAATATGATGAAAGAAGACCAGGAGTCGTAAAATTCAATCAAATAAGTACAATTTTACTGAAGAATATTTTGCAGTTAAATTGGTAAAGCCAGCGTCAAAGTCACGAGGAGGTCGCAAGCCAACTCTACCTTACAAACAAATCTCACACAATTATACCTTTTCCAAGGACATGCATTACATAATCGTTTACTTCTGATTGGCTAAGACAACATAAAGTCTAAACAATAATACATTTTTGATAGATAAGTGGGTATATCGCCGTTAATCAGAATATTTGTCGTCCATTTCCGAGATTTAAGTCCGTGGTGACCTTCTTCCAGGGTCCGAGAATGTTTTAGGCTATATCACAAAGTTCAGAACCTGCAAAGAATATCAAACGCACACACACAGAACACGACAAACAACAGTTCTCTTCGAGGCTGAAGAAGGCCTGAGCTAATTATCAGAAGAGCAGTCCACCTTAACAGGCTGATAAAACATTTCACTCCAGGAAAGCAGGAACGATAATATGACCCTTTACTCCACTCCCTAAAGAAATACACATGAGATGTTCACTTAATGAAAATAAGGTGAAATTATGTATAAATTGACCCTCAAACTTATACAAGTCAACTAAGACAGATATATAGATGCAGATATGTGGATATTGTTGTGAAATATGCAATTATTCTATTCTAATCATGGCTTTTGGTATATGAAGTATTTATGGGTCATAGTAAACCACAATTGTAACTAATAAAAAGTGGTTTTATAATGAAAGGTACCATAAGTAGTTGTTAAACAATTTATTAAGAATGTGTTTACTGTAAAACACTTGTATTAATAATCATTGTAACCATATATTGAGAAAATAGTTTATTAAGAAAAACACCTCAACTTGTTTTATAAAGATTTTTATTATGAAGCTGGTTTATTAAGGAAAACACTGGAACTTGTTTTATAAATATTCTTATTATGAAAATGGTTTATAAAGAAAAACATACCACACTGAATGTTGTAAGCATTTATTAAGCAGATGATGGTGGCAGAGTAGAGAGGAGTTGAAAATGTATTAGAAAGAGCTTTGCAAAAGAAAGGAGAAAAATGCCATCATTACAGTCTATGTGTTGCGGACGAGATACAGAAGATACAGCGATGATGGAAAGGTCCAGAAAAAGAGGACAAAGAGACAAAGAGTTTTATATGCAAAAGTCCTAAGGGGTCTTCCAGAAATAATGACAGTTCAAGATTTTGTGTTTGACCAATTGGCTGTAAAAGACTGAATGTACAGGTGAAACTCGAAAAATTAGAATATCGTGCAAAAGTTCATTAATTTCAGTAATTCAACTTAAAAGGTGAAACTAATATATTATATAGACTCATTACAAGCAAAGTAAGATATTTCAAGCCTTTATTTGATATAATTTTGATGATTATGGCTTACAGCTTATGAAAACCCCAAATTCAGAATCTCAGAAAATTAGAATATTACATGAAATCAGTAAAAAAAAGGATTTTAAATACAGAAATGTCGGCCCTCTGAAAAGTATAATCATGCATATGTACTCAGTACTTGGTTTGGGCCCCTTTGCATTAATTACTGCCTCAATGCGGCGTGGCATGGATGCTATCAGCCTGTGGCACTGCTGAGGTGTTATGGAAGACCAAGATGCTTCAATAGCGGCCTTCAGCTCTTCTGCATTGTTTGGTCTCATGTCTCTCATCTTTCTCTTAGTAATGCCCCATAGATTCTCTATGGGGTTCAGGTCAGGCGAGTTTGCTGGCCAATCAAGCACAGTAATACCATGGTCATTGAACCAGGTTTTGGTACTTTTGGCAGTGTGGGCAGGTGCCAAGTCCTGCTGGAAAATGAAGTCAGCATCTCCATAAAGCTTGTCTGCTGAAGGAAGCATGAAGTGCTCTAAAATGTCCCGGCAGACGGCTGCGTTGACTCTGGACTTAATAAAGCACAGTGGACCAACACCAGCCGATGACATGGCTCCCCAAATCAACACAGACTGTGGAAACTTCACACTGGACTTCAAGCATCTTGGATTGTGTGCCTCTCCATTCTTCCTCCAGACTCTGAGACCTTGGTTTCCAAATGAGATGCAAAATTTGCTCTCATCAGAAAAGAGGACTTTGGACCACTGAGCAACAGACCAGTTCTGTTTTTCTTTAGCCCAGGTAAGACGTTTGACATTTGAAGCCCATGTCCAGGACCCGTCTGTGTGTGGTGGCTCTTGATGCAGTAACTCCAGCCTCAGTCCACTCCTTGTGAAGCTCCCCACACATTTGAATGGCCTTTTCCTGACAATCCTCTCCAGGCTACGGTCATCCCTGCTGCTTGTGCACCTTTTTCTTCCACACTTTTCCCTTCCACTTAACTTTCTATTAATGTGCTTTGATACAGCACTTTGAGAACATCCAACTTCTTTTGCAATTACCTTTTGAGGCTTTCCCTCCTTGTGGAGGGTGTCAATGATGGTTTTCTGCACAGCTGTCAGGTCAGCAGTCTTCCCCATGATTGTGAATTCAACTGTATCAGACCGAGAGACCATTTAAAGGCTCAGGAACCCTTTGCAGGCGTTTAGCTGATTAGAGTGTGACACTCTGAGCCTACAATACTGAACCTTTTCACAATATTCTAATTTTCTGAGATTCTGAATTTGGGGTTTTCATAAGCTGTAAACCATAATCATCAAAATTATATCAAATAAAGGCTTGAAATATCTTACTTTGCTTGTAATGAGTCTATATAATATATTAGTTTCACATTTTAAGTTGAATTACTGAAATTAATGAACTTTTGCACGATATTCAAATTTTTCGAAGTTTCACCTGTATGCAGAGGGAGTTTCCAGGAGGGGATTTCTGAACATGTCAAAAAGTTGATGGACTTTAAAAAGTACTGTAAAGGAATGTCCAGCCAGAGGCAGATTAACCAAGGATGTCTCCGGTGTTAGATACCTTGCCATTGCACCTCATGAAGTTAAAAGCTTGTAAATTATTTGGTTTTGATTTACTTACAATATATATATAATATATATGCAATACATGAGTACAGAGTCTCTCTCACGCTCTCTGAATCCCAAGACAATTATCATCAAAAGGCCCCTTGCATGTGAACACAACCCAAGGGCACACACTGGAATGCACCTAAAAAAAAATGAATACAGAAATGATTAGGATACATACTTGATTGTTGAATTTTTAATAAGAATAAAGCAATCATTCAAAAGGATATATATAAAAAGGATATATATAATTAAATTGAAGAGACAGGGGATTCTGACCCCAACCCTTCAGTACGGGAGTTATTGTGAAAATGTCACCTGTAGTAAGTCAGTGTGGTCACTAGGAAAGAACTACAGCCTTTGGAACAGGAAAAAATACTTTAGGGGAATTACTGTAATTTTTTTAAATTAATATTTGTATACTGAACGTACAGTAAGTGAGGTACTGTCAAAATTCCACTTGTAGTAAGTCAGTCTGGTCAGTAGGAACATACTACAACCTTTGGAACATGAAAAAATTCCTTTGGTGAATTACTGTAACTTTTACATAAAACATTTTTATGCGTACTGTATGTACAATAGCCTACACAAAAGTACACTAAAGCAGTCTAGGTGAATACATGCAGCAAATATCAAACCTGAAACTATTTTTACCCTGGTTGGGTTTTTTTTTTAAACTTGACTATGTTCATGGTGCTGTCCACGTAGGCTATGTGGTCCTGAAGGTCCTACACGATCAAGTCTGCAAGTTGCTTTTTATATTCAGCCAGCATATTTGCGGAGTTCGCGTTCAATATCTCATGAGCTGAATATTGTTACTACACAAATAACATTGTTTTAATATTTTAATCTCCTCAAAACGAGCTTTCCTTCGGGTTTGCACTTTGCAGATGGTCCCTTCTTAGCAGCCTGCACACAGAGATCAATGTATTTTTTCCAGAGCGAAGGAAAGATCGTTTTGAGGAAATGTATGTTGTAGCTTCTGGTGTTTTATCTGTAGTTATATGTGATAGGTGTTGTGTGTAGCAACAACGTTTAGTTCACGAGTTATTGAACGCGGAAGTCCGCGAATGTGCGAATATAAAACCAACTTTACCTAAGTATCAGACAGCACAACCAGCCTCAGGAATTGTGCACTGGGGCCAATGTAGAATAATTTACTTTCTGTGATAGACAAACAATGTTTGTTACGTAATGATTTTGCTGCTTTGTTTGGTATTACATTACAGCACTTATGTGCACATTTGTCTTTGTTCAGGGATGCAAACACGTGTGGTGAAAAATGTTGGCGGTTACTATGTCTGACTAGATGGAACGTTACTGACATGCTCACACGTGTTAAATAAAACAATGCTAATATTATTTCAAATACCCACTCTCACGTACCTCTTATAACGAAATTTGCAGCCATTCGTGAGAAATTTTTATTTTTTTTTTTTTTTTTTTTTATTGAACACAAGAACAGAACAAAAAAACAGAATATACATCTATAATGGCATTGGTAAGTACAGATAAATAAGTATTAGGCAAGGCACATATCAGTTAAAAAAAAAAAAAAAAAAATATATATATAAAATAAAAATACAAATACAGAGGGGTCTCTTTATTCCTCTTTTAAGAGCTCAAGGTCTCTTATTATTCCAGCCAATTTCTGGGCCTTTTTACTTTTTATACATTCCAACGCTGGAAAGAAATTACAAATTAAGTCTCTTTTAAATATAGAAAAATAAGGTTTCGTCTTCATACATTTTGACTTATGAATAAAAAATTTGCCCAGTATCAACATTACATTAATAAGAAAATCATTTCTTTTCTCTTCCAACATCATTCCAAACATAACATGTTCCCTCGCAAAAGTGGGCAGTGATCGAATCTTTGATTCCAACCAATAGGACATATTTTCCCAAAAAGTATTTGAGGACAGACAAGAAAAAAAAAGATGATCAGTTGTCTCTATGTCAATTTGACAAAAAGTACAGGCATTTACTTCAAAATTAAATCGTTGTCTTAAAAATTCACTTGACGGGTATACCCCATTGAATATTTTAAAATTAGTTTCCTTAGCTTTAGGAGCCACTGGAAAGCTAATATACTGTGTTCGCAATTTTCTAATAGTTTGTTTATCATAAGATTGCAAAACACAGTTATTATACAGAAGTGTCGGATATACTATAGAATTGAAACAAGAGCGGATAAGTTTGTTGGGAAGCATTGCTCTGAGGTCATTACCATTGAAGAGAAGGAAGTTCACAAGGTCCATCAGGTATGTTGACAGAAGTGTTTTGTACAAGATTTATAAAACTTTTTGGAATCGCATTTAAGACACGCTCAAAATATTTGCGATCACATTGTATATTATATTTAGCACAAAAGTCTTTAAAAGTTAACAATCTCCCATCTTCATCTATCAAGTGAAGAACTGACCAAATACCTTTCTCAAGCCACTCAAGAACACATAGAGACTTATATTTAGAAACAATAAATCTATTGTTCCATATTGGGATTTTATGTGGAGAAAAGTTGTGGTTATATAATAACTTCCAATATAATAAAATCTGTTGGTGAAAGGAAGATAATTTGATTGGCAGTCTGGAAACAGTATAATCACATCTCAATAGAAAATCAATTCCACCCAATTTTCTAAATATACCTCTGGGAATGCAAAACCAGAAACTATTTTCATTTGTTATAAAATGTTTAAGCCATTTGACCTTTAACATACCATTTATACAATAGAAGTCAAAGGCTTGTAATCCACCATTTTCATAATCTTGTATAAGTCGTGCCCTCTTTATATAGTGCACAAGTTTTCTCCATATATAATTGAAATTAATTTGATTAATGTTCTTAATAGCTCTATTAGAAATAGAGAGGCAAGATGCAGGATAGATACACCTAGAGAGACTTTCCATTTTAGTTAAATAAATCCTTCCAAAGATAGACAAATCCCTTTGCATCCATGCATCAAGCCTGCCTTTGCATTCATTCCATCTGTTCCAGACGTTTTGCTTTTCCATCATGACTTCATCCTTAGAAATGTTTATGCCTAAATATTTGACAGTCGACTTAATCGGAATATTATATGCAATTTTAAGAGGGCATTCACGTATGGTAATAATTTCACATTTGGCAATATTAAGTTTTAAACCTGAGAATTTAGAGAAATAGCTAACTATCTCAATTACTTTAGGAACCTGATCAAGACCTTTTAAAAATAATGTTGTATCGTCAGCCAATTGACTAAGTATAATTTCCTGTCCAAACACATTTAATTTTTTAATACTTGAGTTTTTAATTAAGAGAGCCAACATCTCTGTAGCCAGAATAAACAATGAGGGTGAGACGGGCAACCTTGTTTAACTCCTCTCTTGATATCAAATCTGGGTGAAGTACCTGTTGGTAGGGCCACTGAACTATTGGTATTTGTGTAAAATAACTGAATAATATTACAAAAATTCACCAAACCCATACATTTTCAAACATTTAAAAATAAATGAATGTTCTAACATATCAAAGGCTTTATAAAAATCTAAAAATAATATAACCCCATCATCCTCAATTTCTTGATTATATTCCAGCAAGTCCAAAACCAATCGAATGTTGTTATGTATAGATCGGCCTCTAATGAATCCAGTTTGTGTCTCCCCAATAATTTTGGATAAACCAAGTTTCAATCCATTATTATATATGTGGGTTAGTAATTTATAGTCAGTGTTTAGCAAAGTTATAGGTCGCAAATTGTCCAACAATCTAGAGTCTTTTCCTGGTTTGGGAATAAGTGTGATTAGGCCTTGTCTCATTGAATTAGGCAAAACCACGGCTTTAGTAATTTCCTGAAAAACTGCAAAAACAAATTCCCTTAATAAATCCCAAAAATGGCGATAAAAATTAGACGTAATACCATCTGGGCCAGGTGATTTATCCAATGACAGACACATAACAGCAGAATCAAGCTCTTCAATTGTTAAATCTGCATCACATATCGTTTTGAATTGATCATCTATATGAGGAACAAATTCTCCAATTTTTTCAAAAAGGGAATTAGGGTCTAATATTGAAGAGGATGAAGAATATAAATCCTGATAAAAGTTGGCGATTTCTTTAGCTATCAGTTGTGAATTAGAACACTCTGTCCCATTAATAACTAATGTTTTAACAGAGTTTCTTTCTTGCCGCTTTTTTTCTAACCTACAGAAATAAGCAGAGTTTTTCTGCCCTTTTTCCATCCACTTAGCTCTTGATCTAATGTATGCTCCCTTAGCTTTTCTCATATAGATTTCATCCAACTGTGATTGCAAAAATAACAACCTTGATCTATAATCCTCCGTTAAAATTAATTTGTTAGAATATTCATTTATCTCTTTAATAACAGAGGTCTCTTTTAAAGTATACGATTTGTTTAGCTGTTTACTATAAGAGATAGATAACTGTCGAACTTTGTATTTAAAGAATTCCCATTTACTTGTCCAGGAAACCAAGCTATTATCATTAAAAATATTTAAAACAGTATCTTTAACCAATTTCATATAATCTTCATTTCTGAGAAGGTTAGAGTTAAACTTCCAATAACCCTTGTTACGGAAAGGTTTATTTTTATGATATATCATCAATTCAATTGAACAGTGATCTGTTAGGGGAGCTGCCGATATACTAGATATAGTTTGATAAGGCAAAAAACTATGAGAAATTAACCAAAAATCAATTCGGGACTTGCAAGAAGCATCAGGTTTAAACCAAGAAAACTGTCTTAGATAGGGGTTTGACTCACGCCAGGGATCTATTAAACCGTGAGAACTTCTTCTTCAACGCCGCATCCACCAACCCGTCAACCAAATTGTCTAACGGCAGCGTAAAGGGCAAACTTCTCATTTCTTCCGCTGAGCTCCATTTTCTTTCGTTGTGAGTGAATAGAAAGTCTCGCGGTGCAAATATGCGCATGCGTGGAACAGATCGTGCAGTGTCGTAAATCAAAATCAGCGTCGCAAAACAGAATTATCATTTGCGCATGTGCGTTTTCTACTGCGTCTACTACGCATGCGTAGAACGGATCGTGCAGGTGGAACGGATCGTGTACCGACACCTGGGCTGCGTTCAGCGCCGACAAAACGTTGCACAACGTTTTTTAAACAGAAACGGTGATGCGTTGAACGCACTGTTCTGATGACGCAAGAGTTGCAACCATAGTATGGCAGCTGAGAAGGCCATTCTTTGTGAAGAATTTTCGGAGCCTGATGAAGTCGGTATAAATATGTGTTTAATACTGCAAAATATGCCCGATGTTACAGTTACTGCACTTGCCGCCCAGAACACGAGAGAACTTCCCAATCGAGTGAAGGGATTTGTGGAAACTGTGGTTCCTAATTATTGTGATACAACATTTGCCTCGCATTTTAGGATGAAAAGACAAACATTTCAGGTGAATGATAATCCACTTCTTACCTCCGAGAGAAGTTATGATCTGTATGACCTTGTTTTGTTATTGCTTATCATTATTGCTGATCACTGTTGTTTTGCTATATTATTGTAATATTTACCATAATATAATCAGAGGAGTATAGAAAAGTTTATGAAATGGTCACTTCACAATTCAATAGCAAAATATATAGAGATGTGTAGCGTTTAATCAGTGTTTAGCAAACCTTCCTAAGGAAAGGACCACAAGACATTGCAATTACAAAATATTTTGACAGACTTAAAAGTTCCAGATCTATACCTGTGATTTTATTATTTCAGTTATTTTGCCTGTAATGTAAGTAAACATGTGCAAACAAAATACTTGCTCTTAATGAATTTATTTTGATGTTAATTACATTTACTTACAAATTCCACTGTATAAAGCAATATGTGCATCAGTCATAGCAAGATTTGTCTCATCTTATTTACAGCATCATAGGGATGTAGAAACTTATAATATAAATGCTGCATATACTTTTCTACAGGCTCTCTGTGAGAAAGTTGGTCCTTTCCTTGTAAACAGAACCTTGGACATCCCCAAAAAATTGCTGTGCTCTATTTGGTTGTTGGCAAACCAAGAGAGCTTCAGGGGTGTTGCAGACCGGTTTGATATGTCAAAAGGAACCCTTCATTATATTTTTTTCAGATATTTGCACAGTCCTTTGTACACTGAGTAACCAACACATTCAATGGCCCAGAGAGGATGAGTTTGCAAACCTGGCAAATGGCTTTCAGGACAAAACTGGCTTTCCTGGAGTCATTGGAGTAATCGATGGCACACACATTCCCATCCTAGCACCCACATTCCATAGAAACAGTTACATAAACAGGAAAGGACATGCAAGTATTCAACTCCAAGCAGTGTGTACATCACAGATGAGGTTCCTGGATGTGTACACTGGTTGGCCAGGGTCTGTGCACGATGCTAGAGTGTTTCGAAACTGCCCATTAAATAGCCATCTCCAGGATGTGATGAGAAGTGACTACCACCTGCTTGGAGACTCTGCATACCCACTCAGCACATCTCTCATTACACCATACAGAGATAATGGGCACTTGTCCCAAAGACAGAAAAAATTTAACACAGTCCACAGCTCCACCAGAGTTGTGATAGAAAGGGCATTTGGCCTTCTAAAGGGAAATGGAGACGACTAAAATACTTGCCCATGGGAGACCTTAAAAAGTCCCAGTGGTTATCACAGCTGCGTGTGTTTTACACAATTTCCTCTTGAGGGAGGAAGGCCACCAAATGGAGGATTGTGAAGAAGTGGATGGCAACAATGACAATGATTGTGAAGCAGGATACCCTGAAAATACTTCAGGTCAAAGAAAAAGGGATGAACTTGCTTTATTTTTGGTGGAAGATGATTAAAGTTTATGTTTAACTCATTCTTATTGTGTACACCTAAGTTTTCAGAAGTTTTTGTTTCATAACAGAATGAAAGTAAAATAATGAATAAAATGCCACAAATGTGAGGTGATCAATATTGCATTTATATCTCTCAGCATATATACTGTACATCATGTAATTAAACAAACAAAATAGAACCCAACCATCAGCAGAATGTAGAAAAAGGAGAAAACCCAAATTGCCATTTCTTCGTCAAAGCAGAAACAAAATCTTTTAGGATGTTGTTACGTTCACTTGCCACTTCCACTGCTCGTTTTTGCAGGCTTATGACTTGACATCTGCCTCCTTTGCTCACTGACATACTGTTCAAACCACTCAGGTGCTTCAGACTTGCGCGTTCTCCTTTTGCTACAATCTGCTGATGCCTTAGGTTGTGAATTTGATGATCCTGAAGAAGCCTCTATGTGGGGAAAAAAAAAAAAAAAAAAAGTTTAAACTTGGTGGCCTTAAAATGGTAATGATGAAGGCAGCAAACATCACTTGCCTCTAACAAATACATTTTTTGGTTCTCACATGGACACATCTCCTCTAAATTTGAGTCATGTACCAACAAAGCTTCTTTAAACATCCAGTTAACCCAGATTCTAATTACCTGAGCCACACAATAGACATCCTTTAAATAAAGCTGTTAGCAACCCTACCAAGTTATGGAGTAAAAATAGATGCCAACATTGGAGCTACTATGTATCCAACATGGATGCTAATGTGAGACCATCACAGAGTGATTTAATTAAAACCTACAATTAACATCCAATAATGTTTACATAATATTTTTAGTAAATCATGAATAACATTTTCTTTGAATCTGGTGTGCTAATTCAGGTTGATGTGGCACAAAAAAAAATTAACATGGAAAAGATAATCACCAGCAAAAGATGACATGACCAGGACCGGCTCCACACTGGGATCATCAGCCAGGAGGTCCTCCATTGATGAGAAAAAGACCCAGCTGCTGGCACCACTCCCAGTCTTCTTACTGTCCACTATTGTTTTGTATCTATTAAGAGAAACCCAGAAATAGCAAATGTCTTCAAGTGGCCATACTCCCAAAATAATGCAAATGCCAGTATCAAAACAAACCTGTGTTTTAACTGTCTGAACTTATTGTCACATGCCTCTGCTCCAAAGTCATATCCTTTTGCCTGCATTTGTGTAGCTACCTTTTTCCACACTTCTACTTTCCTTAACACAGGAGATTGAAAATCTTCAGCCATTTGCTTTGCCAGAGAAATTAAAAGCAATGTTGCATTGTGCGTCCATGGCTTTGAATCTAAAGCACACATTTAAATAGAGAAGTAACAGACAATATATCATTAGAAAAGTTGTGCAAGGAATGAACTTAATGTACCTTTTGGCATGTGTTGGGGGTCTGACACTGATGCCCACTTTGGAGCACAGGCAGGTGATGGTCCAGCAACAGACAAATTAAGTGGTGTAATATCTGGAGGCAAATGCAGTGGTGCAGGAGGCAACTTCTGTGGTGCAGGAGCCAACTTCTGTGGTGCAGGAGCCAACTTCTGTGGTGCAGGAGCCAACTTCTGTGGTGCAGCAGGAATGTGTAGGCCCAGTGGAAGTTGACTAGACCCATTTGATGCACTAGCCTGTCCTAAAGGGATTGCTGAAACTGAAATGGAAGCACACATCTTACCTAATTCAGACTAAAACATCTATTTAGCCTCACATACTGACTTGATTTGTAGTTCATACTGTTTTAATACCCTGTATTTTCTTTCTCATTTTTAGGAAAAGCACTTAATTACCATTGTTTATTTCTATACCAAATGTCATACACTTGCAATGAAGCTAAAAATATAGCCTAAACAACTACATCATTATGTTAATATCCTATATTTTACAATAAAACTTACGACAAACATGTCTTCTAATATCCTCAGTTGATGCGTAAAACGAGCTGCATCGAACACATTTGTAAAATACTTTATTTGAACCCATTGTGTGAGTTCACTTTAATTCCGCGTGCTTTATATACATGTTGCTGCTGATTGGACTGCAGTTCTGACACACCCACCAAACAAGAGTAAACGCATCTCAAACCCCGTTGCACACCGGTGCACGCCGTTTCCAGGAAACATGACGTTCAACCCGGAAACCGTAGCAAAACGTTGCGCACCGTTTTGAACTTGAACGTGCCCCTGGCTTGAACTCAAGCTGTCATGTGACAAAACAGAGACATGGAAGCGACACTGTGACGTGGTTGGTTCAGAGAATGTGCTTTTTTAATTTTGCCTCTGCATTTAAAAAAAAACATTGGTTGGGTTTAGGCGTTGATTATGTAAGGATGTCTTTTTTTTTTTTTTTTGTACATATTTTATTTTATTTATATTTTAAAACAATATTGGTTAGGTTGAGGCAAAAGTTTTATGTTAGTGAGGTATGTTTTAATGATTAAAACATCTATCTAAAATTCACCTAAATACCTCATATGACTACGACACCATTTTACTCACTTTTGGCGGGGAAACTGCACTTTTGAACATTTCACTGGGAAACTGCAGCCAAATGTGTTCTGCAGCACATACAATTTTAATTTGCAAAGATTTTCACATTAACTTCATGAGAACTGGCTAGTTTTGCTTTTCATTTCAGTATCAATAGACAGTCACTCAATGTTTAATTTTGAGGAGTTTTGCCTGTAAGTGTCGCAGACATTGTCTGTTACCAGGATTATTTTAACTATTGTATCTTTGATTACAGATTTAGGATTTGAATGATCTACATGAACATTTGCAAACATTATCTGCACAGGTATAATGTGTTACAGTGACTCGAATGATAACTATCAAATTCTTAATTAATCTCTATTGTTAATAGAAAATAAAAAATAATTACTGTTTTCAAATAGATTCCAGAAAACGTTATTAAATTACATTTTACAAATGTGCATAAAGTGAATGTAAAATGAAATTGAGAGCAAACACTCGTGTGCGGTGGCATTTAAGAGGCCTTTTTACTCAGATTGACTGTGCTGTGCTGCAGGTGATGTGATGAAGAATGTGGGGCTTGGGATGCAGCGGTAGCTGAGCGCTTGAGGAAGCAGTGAGTACAGCACATTAAATGTCAAGAAAAGTGTCAGCCGGTCTGAAAGCACACGGTATGTGAAGGGAGTCCGAGTGTGTAGAGATATGCGTGAACTAGTAACGCAAAAACAAATATTTTGTGTAGGTGTGGAGCCTTTGGGCCTCCATTTACATCTGAAACTTTCACATGCTGAGAATGACTGTCCAAAACCATATTTTCAAGGTCTCAGAAATACACACACACTATCTCTCCCTACACTCCAGTAGTATAAAGGTGATGACGGTTGAGACTAAAAGCTACACTGATATTAACTTAAAGATTAACAGGTTTTGGATGTGAAATGAAAGTAATAAAATGGTTACCTTCACCTGTGCCACTGTCTCAGAATGCACCAGGCTGATGTCTGGCAGCCAATCACAACCAGGCACAAGAAGCCCATACTGCATAATGATGAAACACGGTACAGAGTACAGCATATTTAGCAGCATCTAAATGCATTGGATCACGGAGCGCCCTTATCAGTGTATGTATATTACAGTATTTGTTTGTACAGTAGTACTGTATTTGAAAAGTGGTTATTTGAATAGTAGTTACTGCATATGTAACTGTATTTGGGGTATGCTTAAGGGTCTCAGGTATGATCGTAGTTCATGGCAGATTCATAATAACATTCTTCTGGGCAGTCCAACACCACCTGAAACAAACACACATCTTTATCGGTGTGTAAAAAATATTTGTGCTTTAATGAGAGCCTCAGACCACTCGTAAAGCTTCTTAATTCGATTCTCTACCTTGCTGTCACAGTTTATTAGAGACAAATTAAAATTATAAAGTCAGTCATCTTGCAGCTTTTGCTAGTTTACTTGTATACAATGCAAGTTAAAATGTTAAGTGTTTTTCACAATGTTATAAAGAAACACAGTTAAGTTGTTTCTGCTCACCAAGCCTCTAAGAATGCAGAACATTGTGGCCACCAGAACTTATAAAAATCAGGTCCAGTGGTCTTTTTAACACCGTCTTCCTTTTTTTCTTCCAGAATATGCTGAGAGAGAGTAAAAGCCAGTTTAAACTGTCATCTCTATTAGACAATGAAGCATCACTGCATTATAGTGAGTGTATGTACATGTGTGAGCAAATGTGTTGTCATACCATTTGTTGTGTATCCAGCAAGGAAGGTTGCTTGTACACTCTAAAACACGTCCACACTAACACAGAGACATACAACAGATGCAGCAGAAGAAAGACATTCAACTGGACACCAAGCGAGAGACACACACACACAGAGAGAGAGAGAGACACTTTTTAACTCATGAAAGAATATAGAATGACTGATATAAAGCAGAAAAACCTCCAATATTTTCATATACAGTTCAAAGCAGCACTTCAGCATTTCAAACACTGATATTTTTTTCTCTTATACTTACCAAAACAATTCCCTGGGAGATAAACTATTACTCACATGAGCAAGGATCCAACCCAGTAGGACCCAATTGCTCTGTAAGTTGCTCTGCATACACAACTGAATGCAAGTGTGTTTGTATGCTGTTATGTACTTGTATGTGTTTATCGGTGTGTGTGTGAGTGTGTTAATGCATGATGACACATGTTAATTTGTGCATATACATTATATACTATATATTGTTGGTTATGTGTGATTTTGTTGATGGTGTAGAAGTAAAAAAAATCCTCTGATGAAAACTAAAAAGGGGTTGTAAATATGTAATATATAAGAGTTATCTGTGTTCATAACAGATGTATTGAGCGAAACAAACCCCTACGTTATAGCTGCGACCATCAGCAGGTACGTGAGGTAATACGCACATCCGTCCTAGGATGACATCATGTGACTGTGCGCTGTATTAATGTAATAAAGACTCCTCCTATAACAGTTATTATAACACATATAACATGTAACACTGGTCCAGCTAAATACTAGTTGTTTTCACAATTAAAGGAATAGTTCATCCAAAAAATACATTTCTCTCATCGTTTGATGATCAATCTTCACTTTCACAATCTTCTACTTTTGTTTTTGGCGATTTGTATTCTTTGTACATATCAACACCAACTAGTAAGGGAGAAGAATTATAGTAAAAAAGGACTTCAAAATGTATATTTTTTTCTCACCCACACCTGTCATATCCCTTAAGAATATATAGATTTAACCACTGGAGTCTTATGGATTACTTTTATGCTGTTTTATGTGATTTTTGAAAAAAATCGGAGCGTCGTTGTTTTCTCTCGCTCCAAGAGCGCTCCACTAATGTCATGGGCAAAACACCTGTTAATGGACCTTAATGCAATAATTCACCCCGTGTTAAGCAGTGTTAAACACTATTGGAATGAAGGATATTTCTGATATAACAAGAAAGAATGTGATAAAAAAAAATACTAATTTAAAATCTAGCAGCACTTGGTAATGTTCGATTTCCAGCACGAAGGTTAGTTTCACTTTCTGTTTTCATGCTCCCTATTATTGAGTTAAGCTAGCGGTAAAGCTTGACTTAACTACATGCGTGTGTCTCGTCTCTCTATTCTTATGTCAACTGGCAATATTGTGAAAATTAATGACGGGACGGCGAAGGAGAACACGAGTGGAGAGGTGATAAGATCAAAGGTTTGTTGTGAATCCTAAAAGACGTGTCCAAAAAACACGATGATAATCCGAAAATCTAAAGGTCAGTAACACGGATATCTTCTATTATTACTTTGAATAATCATATCAACATTCTAATCGAATGCATCTCGATCTTAACTAGAGACTGAAATTTTAACGACGTAAAGCACCAACTGAACTAATCAACATAATATTGCGTAGTTAATATTGCCATTTAAATATATTTTAGAGCCATAGGATAATTTATGCGTTATACATTTGCAGATGAAGAAGATCAGCAATTGAGAATAGAGGGAAAAATGTGTAGAACATTCTGAGAATGTATTTTATTTTTCATTCACAGAATTACAGGGCAAGCTTAATTACAGTAAAAGAGGTTCAATAATAGAAAATTATAGGCAATAATTAGGCAATAATACATAGGCCTTTTTTTATTTAATTTAATGTTTTGCATGATGGTCTGGTAATTTATTAAAAACAATAGTTTGGAAATTTTTATTTTTTATTTTTTTGTTTTGTTTTTGCATCTGGGCAATTTATGTAATTGATCAAACCAAGAGAATGCTGCCGATATGTTTCAAAATTAATCTATAATTTTTTCCATTCTTGGGCTAATGTTAGTGTTCTAATAAAGCACATTATAGCTTTTCTTCTAGTATTGTTTATTTATTTTTCATTTTATATACCTTCTGCATGGAAGGTTAAGATATTAAAAAGCATACTGATGTAACTTGACATGTTTTCTGAAAAGACCACAATATTAGACAAATAATAATGATTTTGAGTTTCAATCATGTTCTTTCGTCGTTGTAAAGCGCATTTCACATGACAAGAGTTGCAGAAAGTGTCACAGAGGGGCGATTTTACGAGTTTGCCACATCAAAAAGAGGTGTGCACAATAAACATTGAACACATGTATTTGGAAGAGAAAAGCTTGCAGTTGCAAGCAAGTAATAAAAGGACTCGTTTATGTTTAGATCGAAGCGTTTTCTTGGTGAATTTAAATTAGTTCAATAACTGGGGTCTCTGATATTCGTAAACGGTAAGGTAATATTTCATTAAAATAAATTATGAGACGTCCAATGTCTCCACAAATTTGGACCGTTGTTAAAAATGTCTTGTTGCTTACTCTCAAATACATTGTTGGAGTGTGTGAAAAACACTTTGGTGTGACGTCACTTCATAGACTTCAGTGTATTCTGCAGTGCTGAGGCGAGTCATGTGACAGACCCTTAATGTGTATAAATATCAAAATGGCGAATTTCTCCATGTGATTCTAAATTAGAATGCCCCAGTCGCCCATGCCTAAATCCGCCACTGTTAGTGATTGAGAATGTGTTTCGAGTTTTGCAATAAGAGTGATTGAATCGACAAATGGGTTTAAGCCACTGAGCATTTGGTTAAGGGAATGGGGTTTAGTGATTTTGCAATTCAGAAAAACTGTAATTATAAGCAATTAATTTTAAGCAACGTGATGTTCAGTTAGGCTATTTTAGAGCATCTGTAACTGAGATTATAATATGCATGCCTCTCAGATCTGTCCCTCATGTTGATATCAGACACATGTTCATGCGCAAGGGCGTAGATTTGGCTTGAACATTGGGGGGTTGGAACATTTCCATTGATCATGTTATAAATAAAGCGGGCCCTGTGTTCATGCATTTTTTTTTTATTTTCCAATGGTGTGGTTATTTCCATTTTAAATCCTCATGTAACCAGCAAATTGTAAACTTTTCTTTTATGCAGCACGCCGCTGCTGTGGCACAACGAGCCCAATGCAGGGCTGTCACCAGAATATATAGTATTGGGGGCATTTCGTTTTCATAGAGGGGCATACTCTGAATGTGTTTGAAGTGGACCGCATAGAATTGTCACAGCTCCAGCTGACTATTATTATGCAGCTAAAATACTTTAACTAATTGGATTTTGAATGCCAAAAAGTCACTGATGTGCATAGCAAATAAGTGTCATAACGTTATTTAACATCAAGATTTAAAGAATGAAATTTCAACTTTAAAAAATTAAAAGAACCAACATTTTGACACATACATATTTTATTAAAAGGTAAATGAGAGACACAAGGGATGAGTTTGCCATAACTTTTATTAGCACTTATTCTGCAATGCAAATTAAACATTTATCAAAACATCTATTATTTTATGTGGCTTGCATTGTAGTGGACATCTTCTAATATGCCTCCTACTGCTTATGTTCTGTCTCTGATAAGACAGTATAGTGCTTCATATATTTGCTGTGAATGACACTGAGCTATGCTTAAGCTATTAAACAGCATTCGTTTCTCGAATATCACGTTGTTATTTTTTTTTTAGTTTATTAACTTTACACCGACCAGTTTCTCTCACCGCACGCAATGACAACATCCTCATGTTCCTCCTCCTAAATCATTCCACTGTTTTAAGTTTGAACTGCCTCTTGTGTCGGAGCTATTTTTTTATTTTGGGGCAGGGTAACATATATTTTAGGACACGTATTTTATGTATTCGTAAAACCTTTGATAGTTTTTTCAGTTATTGTCACAAATCATGGCTTGTGGGTAGGTACAAATATATAAATAATATATAATACATGAATATATTAAGTGTACGTGCATGTGTGTTTATGCAGTACTTTCTGTAAATCTGCAGGTTTCTTAAAGGAGGAAACAGTAATCTGTTGTAAACTGGTCTTTCTAGCAGCCATTCGGCTCTGTGAAACATTTTCACTGTCTTTATATTTTATATATTATTAATAATGATACTTTTGTATAGCATCTTTCAAACAGTACGTATAGCACTTAGTTCTGCTTTGCAACACATAAAATGAAGTACAATGACAAAACATCAAGAAACTAATAACTGGTGGAGCCATGTGAGGGTGGATATGTGAATGGCGAGCTCTGCACACTTTGTTAGTTTTTAATACTTTTTATGTCATAAACCGGTGAGATTCAAACACCCTGATCCATAACTATTCTATGAAGACAATATGTCAAAGAATTAAAAATCCTCGGGCTCTGGAGATATTAAAAGACACTTAGGTGCTCAAGCTGATACCCCAGACAGGGCCGCAGACCAGGGACTCGGTTTGGATGGTGCGGCAGGAGAGTTTAATTTAATAATTTATCCATCATTAATGGATACGACCTTCGTCAGCATCACCTACATGCTCGCCAGTTGACGCTGACGAAGGTCATAGTGGACTTGGAGGATCTTGCTGTAATATGTCGATCGATCACTTCCATGGAGACAAAATTTAGTGGCAGATGTTGAGAAACGCTAGCGATCAAGGTGGACTTGCAACGCGTTTTGGAAAAATTGGAAGATTTAGAGAATCGTAGCTGGTGAAACAATGTCCGAATTGTTGGAATTCCTGAGAATGAAGAAGGTCGAGATATGGTGAAATTCCTAGACAAGCTCCTCCTGAGTCTGCTTGACATAACAGGCTATAAGCTGGAAATCGAGCGAGCTCACAGAGTCCCGGCTCAGAGATCTGCTGAGGGAAACAGGCCCGATCAATTCTGGAAAAATGTCGGAGATTACTTTCTTGTTCCCAGACTTTGCAAATTCAACAAGAGAGAAACATGATAGATTCAAGGAATGCAAGAAACGATTACATCAATTGAAGGTCGCTATTGCACTGATGTTCCCGACCAAATTGAGAATATACTATACTAAGGATGGCTGCAATATATTTACATGCCCACAGCAAGCATTGTAATTCATAAAGTCAATGGAATGAGTAGGTTATTCTGTGGTGCTGTCTATGCGGCCAAGTCCACCTTACTCACTGAATATTCAATTGACCATCCGAGGAACTGAGCACCTCCTTTGTTCCTTTTTTTGTTTGTTCCGCTCAGTGGCTGGAGTTTGTTTTGTGGAGTAACACTCCTTCGGAACAGTTTGTGGATGAATCTGCACGTTACTTGTTCTTATGCCTACTATTGGTTGAAGTTTGTTTTCTGAAATATTTCTTGTTGCACTTGTTGCTCTTGTATATCACCCGAGTGAGCCTGACTCACTAAACATTCACTTGACTGTCCGAGGAAACTGGGCGCCTTTTTTGTTTCTTTGTGTGCTGGTTCCATCTAGCGGCTGGAGTTCGTCTAACTTCAGAACAGCTGTGCATGAATCTACTCGTCTTTGTGTTTATCCCACCTATAGGCTGGAGTTTGTTTTCAGATTATTTTCTGTTGTGTAATTCTGTCTCACAAAACTGTATAGCAGCACCGGACTTGAGCAATCCAATGGCAAAGTTGTCATGGGGACTTTCGTAGGAGTACATGTACTGTTTTAGTTTAAAGGGATGTACGCTGGTTGGCGCTGTCGTGTGCGGGGTTAATGCACACATTTTTATTTTTTCTGTTTTGGTTTAGGGGAAGTTCATGATTTCTTTGTTGCTCTAATGTTGGAATGTAGTCTTTAAATTTGGTTTTTGACACACAATCTATTTTTTCTAATATGTCAAAATGTCAAATATTAAAATGAGTGGATTGTCTCTCTCCACGTGTAATGTGAATGGTTGGGGCACCTCATAAAAAGAAGGAAGGTAATTTCTTTTCTTAAATGTAAGAAATATTATTTAGTGTTTCTTCAAGAAATGCATCTTTCCCCGCAGAAAGCTGAAATATTTGGGCATTTATGAGGTGGACATGTTTTCTTTTGTGCTGGCTCAATTAAGAGCAGGGGTGTGATTACATTGAAAAGTAAACATCTACAATTCAAATGTCTCAAACTGATTAATGATAAATTAGGAAGAGCCAATATTGTTTTAATAGAAATTCAGGGGCAAAGGTTGATTTAGGCTAATACAATATCAACGCACCTCTGTAGCATAAGATCTAAACATTTCAACAGCAAAACCATCTGGCCCTGGAGCCGTGCCTGTAGGCAAGGCCTTAATTACTTTGCCGAGCTCCTCCAAGGTTATCTCAGAATCAAGAAAATGTTTTTGATCAGTCGTCCATTTAGGGAGTTCTAATGGTTCCTCAAAGTTTTTAATATCTTCATCTACCGATGAACTTGGTAATCACCAAGTTGATTGCCACTGGAAGCCGCTGGCACCCCTCGTGATATAATATTGGGAGGAGACTTTAAACTTTTGATGGACTCAGTCCTTGATCATAGTGAAGCTAAAGTGTGTAAGCTCCCTAGAGCAATACTGACGCTCCACAGGATGTGCAAAAATCTTAGTCTAATAGATATTTGGAGACTTTTGAACCCATCTGGTAGGGATTTTTTTCATCAGTCCATAAGATTTATTCTATAAGATATTTTATATATATATATATCTAAGTCCCTCATTTCATCTGTTGTGGATTGCTCATTTGGAAATTTATAAGTCTCAGATCACACCATGGTGAGTTTAGAGGCGTTGCCACATATGTGTTACACTTTTGTGGAAAGCATGAGAAGGCAGACGGGAAATTCGGATCTAAATGCGGTTTAATGATAAGTAAACAAACACAGGAACGAAAGAAAAGGTCCACAATGGGAAAATAAACTAAAGCACAAAACAATACACAGAAATATAACATAAAGGGTAAATGTTGACAAACTTGAGGAATAACCAGGAGCATGGAACATGGAACAAGGAATGCTAATAGTCAAACAAACAACGATTGACAAAGGAAGGAGGAAACAGCGGGGTTTAATGATAATGACAAAATAACAATCAGGTGTGAACAATAACACAGTGCTGGCAGTGAGGGCCGGGAATGATGGGAAATGTAGTTCTTACAAGGACAGTGAAACATGGGCGGACAACAAGGAAAATGTGACATGGAACGTGATCAGTGACGAGTGAAACACAAAACACGAGGCAGACAACAAGGGATCATAACATAGCCCCCCACAAAAGGCCCGGATTCCAGACGGTCCAAAAGAATGAGAAAACAAAAACGACAAAACAACAACAACAACAAAAAATGTTCACAGTGAGAGGAGCTAGAATAGGGGGAGAACCGACAGAAAGAAGGGGGCACGCAGGCAGTCTATGGGGGTGTGAGACGGGGCCAAGGTCAGGTGGCCTGGGGGGGCGTCCACTGGGTAGGGGCAGGTTTGGGAGGTGGAGCTGAGGGAGGCTCAGGAGGCAGAGCAGAGGCAGGTTGAGCCGTGACAGACTCAGGTGGTAAGGCCTTGGGTGGACCAGGAGGCGGAGCCGTAGAAGGCTTGGGAGGTGGCGCCGTGGAAGGTGTAGGCTGTGCCGAGGGAGGCTTGGGAGGCGGAGCTGAGGGAGGCGCGGGAGTCTCTGGGAGAAGAGCCGTAGGAGGCGCTTACGGCAGAGGCGGAGCTGAGGGAGGCTCTGGAGGCTCAGGAGGCAGAGCTGAGGGAGGCCCTGGAGGCTCAGGAGGCGGGGCTGTGGGAGGCCCTGGAGGCGGAGCCGAGGAAGGCCTAGGAGGCGGAGCCGTGGAAGGTTCTGGAGGCAGAGCCGAGGGAGGTGGAGCCGTAGGAGGCTCTGGGGGCGGAGCCGTGGGTGGCTCGAGAGACTTGAGAGGCGGAGCCTTGGGAGGCTCGGGAGGCTCGAGAGGCAGAGCCCTGGGAGGCTCGAGAGACTTGAGAGGCGGAGCCCTGGGAGGCTCGAGAGGTGGAGCCCTTGAAGGCTCGAGAGGTGGAGCCCTTGAAGGCTCGAGAGGCTCGAGAACTGGAGCCCTGGAAGGCTCGAGAGGCTCGAGAGGCTTGAGAGGCGGAGCCCTGGAAGGCCCGTGAGGCGGAACCCTAGAAGGCTCGGGAGTCTCTGGAAGAAGAGCCATAGGAGGCTCGGGAGGCGGAGCCGTGAAAGGCTCTGGAGGCGGAGACGTAGGAGGCTCGGGAGGCTCAGGATGCTCGGGAGGCGGAGCCGTAGGGGGCTCGAGAGACTCGGGAGGCAGAGCCCTGGAAGGCTCAAGAGGCTCGAGAGGCGGAGCCCTGGGAGGCTCGAGAGACTTGGGAGGCAGAGCCCTAGAAGGCTCGAGGGGCGCTGGCTCTGGGACGGTCATGGCTACTGGCGCTGGCTCTTGGACGGTCATGGCTACTGGCGCTGGCTCAGGGACAGTCGAGGCTACAGGCGCTGGCTCAGGGACGGTCGAGGCTACAGGCACTGGCTCAGGGACGGTCGAGGCTACAGGCGCTGGCTCACTGACGTCTGAGGCTACAGGCACTGGCTCACTGATGTCTGAGATTGCAGGCACTGGTTCACTGACATCTGAGGCTGTAGGCACTGGTTCACTGACGTCTGAGGCTGTAGGCACTGGCTCGCAGACAGGGGCAGGCGTGGGCTCTAGCTCGCTGACCGGGGCAGGCGTGGGCTCTGGCTCGCTGACCGGGGAAGGCGTGGGCTCAGGCTCGCTGACCGTGTCTCCAGGAAGTCGCGGAGAGTCCAACCGCGCGTCGCCTGCGGCAAGCGCTCCTTAAGTGCGGCGTTAAGATTGCCCCAGAAGAAAACCACAAGGGAGGAGTCTGGGAAGTCCGAGATATTGGCCAGTTCGAGGAAGTCGCGGATGTGGTCTTCCACAGGTCGGTCCTCTTGCTTCAGGCAAAGCAGCTGGTAGTTGCCCTGTTGAACCGCTAGATCCATCGTTTGGTCAAACGTTCTGTTACACTTTTGTGGAAAGCATGAGAAGGCAGACGGGGAATTCGGATCTAAATTCGGTTTAATGATAAATAAACAAACACAGGAACGAAAGAAAAGGTCCACAATGGGAAAATAAACTAAAGCAGAAAACAATACACAGAAATATAACATAAAGGGTAAACGTTGACAAACTTGAGGAATAACCAGGAGCATGGAACATGGAACAAGGAACGCTAATAGTCAAACAAACAACGATTGACAAATGAAGGAGGAAACAGCAGGGTTTAATGATAATGACAAAATAACAATCAGGTGTGGACAATAACACAGTGCTGGCAGTGAGGGCCGGGAATGATGGGAAATGTAGTTCTTACAAGGACAGTGAAACACGGGGCGGACAACAAGGAAAACGTGACATGGAATGTGATCAGTGACGAGTGAAACACAAAACATGGGGCAGACAACAAGGGATCATAACAATATGGAGAAAAATAAATCATGTAGTTGGCGCTTTAATGTATCCCTTTGCAAAATCCTGAATTCCAACAAATTTTAAAAGATGTAATCAATGTTTATATGGAGATCAACTGGTCCTCAGTATCCTTTGTGGGTGTGGCTTAGGAGGCACTTAAAATGGTTCTTAGGGGTCGGATCATTCAGTACGCCTCATTTATCAAAAAATCCAAAGCTCAAGAACTTGTGGAATTGGAAGGGAATATTAAAAGTGCAGAGGCAGAGCTGAAGTGCAGAATGTCATCTGATGGCCTCAGAGAATTGACACGATTGAAATACAGATATAACACTATTTTGTCACGGAAGGTGGAGTTTTGGCTATTTAGGGAAAGACAGTCATACTTTGAGTTGGTGGACAAAGAAGGGAAGCTTTTGGATAAATATATAAAGCATAGAGTGTCTTTTTCTACCATTCCCTCCATGAAAACTGCTGGTGGTGAAATATTTATCTCAGCCATTGATATTAATACTGCTTTTAAAGAATCTTGATCTTTATAGTTTCACATCTTCATCTACCGATGAAGATATTAAAAACTTTGAGGAACCATTAGAACTCCCTAAATGGACGACCGATCAAAAACATTTTCTTGATTCTGAGATAACCTTGGAGGAGCTCGGCAAAGTAATTAAGGCCTTGCCTACAGGCACGGCTCCAGGGCCAGATGGTTTTGCTGTTGAAATGTTTAGATCTTATGCTACAGAACTGACTCCACTTTTGTTAGAAGTTTATATGGAATCATTAAAGAATGGAAAGATTCCTCCAACCATGACACAAGCCCAGATCAGTCTGATTCTTAAAAAGGACAAAGATCCAAGCGAGTTTAAGAGTTACCGTCCAATTTCCCTGATCCAGCTAGGGGTAAAAATATTGTTAACAATTCTGGCTAACCAATTAAGTAAAGTTATGAAATCTCTTATACATATAGATCAGGTGGGGTTTATTTGGGGCCGTAGCTCTTCTGACAACATTAGGCGTTTCATCAATATCATGAGGTCAGTGGTGAATGATCAGACTCCGGTCGCTGCCATCTCACTTGACACCGAAAAGGCATTTGATATGATATAATGAGATTATCTTTTTAAGGTTTTGGAAATATACAGGTTCGGGAATACTTTTATTGGATGGATTAAGTTACTTTATAGACATCCGGTAGTGGCGGTTTAAACAAATGGATTAATTTCATATTATTTTATTATTTTACATTATTGCACCCGGCAGGGATTCCCTCTTTCACTATTATTGTTCTGTCTTGCCCTGGAACTATTAGCACCCGCTAAAAGAAAGGAGGATGATTTTACAGGGGTGATGACGAGTTTGCCCCAGACTCTGAATTTGTTTATGGAGAAATGGGGCGGATAACTGACATTGCTGGACGTGTGATTATTATTATTTTATTTTTTGGTGTGTGTTTATAATCATATGTATATACTCATATGTGACTACAGGGATGTTTGTTGGGGGTCAGGGCGGGGTTGTGGATTTGGAGGGGAAGGGGTGGTTGTGGGGTTTAAATTTAGATTTAGATTTATGCATTTGGCAGACGCTTTTATCCAAAGCGACTTACAGAGCAATTATTACAGGGACAATTCCCCCGGAACAACCTGGAGTTAAGTGTCTTGCTCAAGGACACAATGTGGTGGCCGTGGGGTTCGAACCAACGACCTTCTGATTAACATGTTGATTCCATGTGTATATATTTTACTCTTCTTTATTTAATGTAGGAATCAATAAAAAAATGTAATTACAAAAATAAATTAATAACTAGTTCAGACAAAAGCAGACGATAAGTACAGTTATACATAGTAAACCTCTTAAAAACACTTAAAGCAGAACTGATCAAGAACTGATTAAATATGGTAAATGCAAATCTATTTAAATATGCTTTCCTGGCATATTTTATATAACCTGAAGTTTTCTTCACATATTCAGACTTCATTTTGAATTAATAATTGTGATGTATTGAAACAATTTGATTTCTCTATAAATAACAGGAATAGAGCAGCAGTGTCCAATATTAACACGTGTTGTTGATTGAGCAATCTGAATGTATCGGCATTTAATCTCATGCACTGCTGAGGTCAGATATGTGAACAAACATGTAATCTGAAGATTCAGCACAGATTTAACTACATTTGTCCAACTGTAATACCATATTGCAGCACATGTAGGCAGTGCAGTCTTTTGAGTGTATCCTCAAAGTGAACATAGTTTACTGAAATGTGTCATGGAGTGGTAACTACAGAATTAACATGAGATTCGTAACCTCAGAAATAGAACCAGTTAATTGTTAATTAGTTAAAGCCCCTTTAACAGAAATGTTTAATCTGAATCACTGGCAACAATACCCTCACAATGACCTGTTCTTGGATGTACAACCCCAATTCTGAAAAAGTTGGGATAGTATGGAAAATTCTAGTATTTTTATTTTATGTTTTTCCTTGTTAATATAATTTTTTATTTATAATTAATTAATATATTTCCTATTTCAAATCAGATGATTGCAACATCAAGCTGGGATAGTCAAGTGTTTACCACTGTGTAACATTACCATTTCTTTTAATAACACTTACAGTATGAATTGTTTGGGCACTGAAGACACAAGTTTGTTAGGTTTAGCAAACAGAATTTTGCTAAATCATCTGTTTTGCAGGGGCATTCGTTGCACGTATTGTACACATCATAACGCACCACACGTTCTCTATTGGTGACAGGTCGGGACAGCAGGCAGGCCAATCTAGCACCCGCACTCTGTTTACGAAGCCATGCACTTGTAATCCGGGTATTATATGGTTTTGCGTCATAATGGAAGAATGTGGGAAAATTCTGCTTTCTAAACTTAAACTTGTGTCTACAGTGCCCAAACTGTTTATGCTTGTTATAAGAAGAAATGGTGAATTTACACAGCGGTAAACACTTGACTGTCCCATCCATCCATCCATTTATCTGTCTGTCTATCTATGTTTATCTATCTAAACATTTGTGAAAGATCTAGATGTGTGTAGTTGGATGATTCTGCTGTTCTTCAGCTTTTCCATCCAGTTGACTGTCAGAACTGACTACAGTTGAAGTCAGAAGTTTACAAACACTTAGGTTGAAGTCATTAAAACTCATTTTATAACCACTCCACAGATTTCATATTAGCAAACTATAGTTTTGGAAAGTCATTTGGGACATCTACTTTGTGACACAAGTCATTTTTCCAACAATTGTTTACAGACATATTGTTTCACTTTTAATTGACTACATCACAATTCCAGTGGGTCTGACGTTTACATTCACTAAGCTAACTGTGTTTTTAAGCAGCTTGGAAAACTCCAGAAAATTATGTCAAGCCTAATTTAGCTTCTGATAGGTGGTGTACTGAATTGGAGGTGTACCTGTTGATGTATTTTAAGGTCTACCTTCAAACTCAGTGCCTCTTTGCTTGACATCATGGAAAAATCTAAAGAAATAAGCAAAGACCATATAGAAAACAAATTGTGGACCTCCACAAGTCTGATTCATCCTTGGGAGCAATTTCCAAATGCCTCCCAAGTCTGATTCATCCTTGGGAGCAATTTCCAAATGCCTGAAGGTACCACGTTCATCTGTACAAATAATAGTTGCAAGTATAAACACCATCCCAACAGTGAAGAAAGGGAGTGGCAGCATCATGTTGTGGGGGTGATTTGCTGCAGGAGGGACTGGTGCACTTCACAAAATAGATGGCATCAAGAGGAAGGAAAATGATGTGGATATATTGAAGCAACATATCAAGACATCAGCCAGGAAGTTAAAGCTTGGTTGCAAATGGGTCTTCCAAATGGACAATGACCCCAAGCATACCTCCAAAGTTGTGGCAAAATGGCTTAAGGACAACAAAGTCAAGATATTGGAGTGGCCATCACAAAGCCCTGACCTCAATCTGACAGAAAATTTGTGGGCAGAATTAAAAAAGCATGTGCGAGCAAGGAGGCCTACAAACCTGACTCAGTTACACCAGTTCTGTCTGGAGGAATGAGCCAAATTTCCAGCAGCTTATTGCGAGAAGCTTGTGGAAGGCTACCCAAAAACGTTTGACCCAGATTAAACAATTTAAAGACAATTCTCCATCCATCCATCCATCTTCAACCGCTTATCCGAAGTCGGGTCGCGGGGGCAGCTGCTCCAGCAGGGGGCCCCAAACTTCCCTATCCCTAGCCACATTAACCAACTCTGACTGGGGGACCCCGAGGCGTTCCCAGGCCAGTGTGGAGATGTAATCTCTCCACCTAGTCCTGGGTCTTTCCCGAGGCCTCCTCCCAGCTGGACGTGCCTGAAACACCTCCCTAGGGAGGCGGCCAGGGGCATCCTTACCAGATGCCCAAACCACCTCAACTGACTCCTTTCAACGCAAAGGAGCAGCGGCTCTACTCCGAGCTCCTCACGGATGACTGAGCTCCTCACCCTATCTCTAAGGGAGAAGCCCGCCACCCTTCTGAGGAAGCCCATTTCGGCCGCTTGTACTCGCGACCTAGTTCTTTCGGTCATGACCCAACCTTCATGACCATAGGTGAGGGTAGGAACAAAAATTGACCGGTAGATCGAGAGCTTTGCCTTTCGGCTCAGCTCTCTTTCGTGACAACGGTGCGATAGAGCGAGTGCAATACCGCCCCGCTGCCCCGATTCTCCGGCCAACCTCCCACTCCATTGTCCCTCACTGCGTGAACAAGACCCCGAGGTACTTGAACTCCTTCACTTGGGGCAAATCCTCATTCCCTACCTGGAGTACGCACTCCATCGGTTTCCTGCTGAGAACCATGGCCTCAGATTTAGAGGTGCTAATCGTCATCCCAGCTGCTTCACACTCGACTGCCAAGCGATCCAGTGAGAGCTGAAGGTCACGGACCGATGATGACATGAAGACAACATCATCTGCAAAAAGCAGCGATGAGATCCCCAGCCCACCGAACCGCACACCTTCCCCACCTCGACTACGCCTCGATATCCTGTCCATGAATATCACAAACAGGATTGGTGACAAAGCGCAGCCTTGGCGGAGACCAACCCCACATGGAATGAACTCGACTTCGTGCCGAGGACCCGGACACAGCTCTCGCTTTGGACGTACAGGGATTGGATACGCCCTAAGAAGGGATCCCCCACCCCGTACTCCCGCAGCACCTCCCACAATATCTCTCGGGGGACCCGGTCATACGCCTTCTCCAGATCCACAAAACACATGTAGACCGGATGGGCATACTCCCAGGCCCCCTCCAGGATCCATGCGAGAGTAAAGATCTGGTCCGTCGTTCCACGGCCAGGACGAAAACCGCATTGTTCCTCTTCAATCCGAGGTTCGACAATCGGCCAAACCCTCCTCTCCAGCACCTGGTTCCCTCTCCGGGAACCAGCACCTTATCGTGGTGGAGAGGTTTGTGTGCCCTTATGATCCTGAGGGTTGTGTTGTCTGGAGCCATGTGCTCCTGGTAGGGTCTCCCAAGGCAAAGTGGTCTCAGGTGAGGGGCCAGACTAAGAATGGTTCACAAATGACTCATGGATAAAACGGCAAGAGGAGGAGTTACCCTGCCCGGAGGAAGCCCGGGGCCCCCGTCTGGAGCCAGGCCCAGATGGAAGGCTCGTCGGCGAGCGCCTGGTGGCCGGGCTTGTCACGGAGCCCGGCCGGGCACAGCCCGAAGAAGTGACGTGGAACCCCCCTCTACATCTCTTGGGCCCACCACCCATTGGAGGAACCGCAGGAGTCGAGTGCGCTGTCATATGGGCGGCAGTGAAGGCCGTGGGCCACGACGGACCAGACCCGGGCAGCAAAGGCTTGCTCTGGGGACGTGGAATGTCACCTCACTGGGGGGAAGGAGCCGGAACTAGTGAGGGAGGTGGAGCATTACCAGTTGGATCTGGTGGGGCTTACATCGACGCACAGTTTTGGCTCTGGATCCGTACTCCTGGATAGGGGATGGACTCTATTCTTCTCTGGAGTTTCCCAGGGTGTGAGGCGACGGGCAGGTGTGGGGATACTCACGAGTCCCCGGCTGAGCGCCACTACGTTGGAGTTTACCCGGTGGGCGAGAGGGTCGCCTCCCTACGCCCTACGGGTTGTGGGGAAAACTCTGACCGTTGTCTGTGCATATGCACCGAACAGCAGTTCAGAGTATTCGGCCTTCTTGGAGACCCTGAATGGAGTCCTGAATAGGGCCTCAGTAGGGGACTCCATAGTGATGCTGGGTGACTTCAACGCACACGTGGGAAATGACAGGGACACCTGGAAAGGCGTGATTGGGAGGACCGGCCTCCTGATCTGAACTCAAGTGGATGTTTGTTATTAGACTTCTGTGCTAGTCATGGATTATCTATAACAAACACCATGTTCGAACATAAGGATGCTCATAAGTGTACGTGGTACCAGAGCACCCTTGGCCGAAGGTCGATGATCGATTTTGTAATCGTGTCGTCGGATCTGAGGCCATATGTTTGGACACTCGGGTAAAGAGAGGGGCAGAGCTGTCAACCGATCACCATCTGGTGGTGAGTTGGGTCAGGGGTGGGGAAAGACTCTGGACAGACCTGGGAAGCCCAAGCGAGTAGTGCTGGGTGAACTGGGAACGTTTGGAGGAGGTCCCTGTCCGTGAGATCTTCAACTTACACCTCCGGCGGAGCTGTTCAGGCATCCCTGCGGAGGTTGGGGACATTGAACCGAGTGGGCAATGTTCAAAGCTTCCATTGCCGAGCCGCGGTGGAAAGCTGCGGCCTCAAGGTTTTAGGTGCCGCAAGGGGTGGTAACCCTCGAACACCGTGGTGGACACTGGTGGTCAGGGAAGCCGTCCGACTGAAGAAAGAGGCCTTCCGGGATTTGTTGTCCCGGAGGTCTCCGGAGGCAGTTGCAAGGTACCGACAGGCCCGAAGGGCTGCGGCCTCGGCCGTGAGGGAGGCAAAGCAGTGGGTGTGGGAAAAGTTCGGAGAAGCCATGGAGAAGGACTTTCGGTCCGCACCAAAGTGCTTCTCGAAAACCGTCCGCCACCTTAGGAGGGGAAGCGGGGAACCATTCAAGCTGTATACAGCAAAGATGGGACGCTGTTGACCTCAACTGAGGAGGTTATTGGGCGTGGAAGGAACACTTTGAAGAACTCCTAAATCCCAACACGCCCTCTATGGTAGAGGCAGAGCCGGAGGATGATGGGGATCAGATTCTATTTCCCTGGGGAGGTCACTGAGGTAGTCAAACAACTCCGCAGTGGCAAAGCCCGGGGATTGATGAGATCCGACCAGAAATGCTGAAAGCTTTGGATGTGGAGGGGTGTCATGGATGACACGCCTCTTCAACATTGCGTGGAAATCTGGGACAGTGCCTAAGGAGTGGCAGAACGGGGTGGTGGTTCCCCTCTTCAAAAAGGGGGATCAGAGAGTGTGTGCCAACTACAGGGGTATCACACTTCTCAGCCTCCCTGGTAAAGTTTAAAGACAATTCTACCAAATATTAACAAAGTTTATGTAAACTTCTGACCCACTGGGAATGTGATGAAGTAATTAAAAGCTGAAATAAATCATTCTCTCTATTATTCTAACATTTCACTTTTTTTTTCATCCCCTTTTCTCCCAATTTGGAATGCCCAATTACCGCTACTTGGTAGGCCCTCGTGGTGGTGCGGTTACTCAGCTCAATCCAGGTGGCAGAGGACAAGTCTCAGTTGCCTCCCCTTCTAAGACAGTCAATCCACACATCTTATCACGTGGCTCACTGTGCATGACATTGCGGAGACTCGTGGAGGCTCATGCTACTCTCCGAAATCCACGCACAACTTACCATGGGCCCCAATGAGAGCGAGAACCCCTAATCGTGACAACAAGGAGGTTACCCCATATGACTCTACCCTTCCTAGCATTCGGGCCAATTTGGTTGCTTAGGAGACCTGGCTGGAGTCACTCAGCACACCCTGGATGCGAACTCACGACTGCAGGGGTGGTAGTCAGCATCGATACTTGCTGAGCTACCCAGGCCCCTAAAATTGTATATTCTTAAAATAAAGTAGTGATCCTAACTGATCTAATACAGGGAATATTTTCTACAATTACATGTCAGAAATTGAGAAATTGAGTTTAAATATATATGGCTATGGTGTATGTAAACTTAACCTGTATGAGACATGCTGCCTGAGGCTGAAGATGCTGCATTAGAGGATAAAAATAGATGAACATCAGCCTCAAATACACACAGTAACACACTCATACATACTTGCCTCCATCAGCACAACACATACTGACTGAACACACACACTTTATGTTTCTATATCAGTGATGCGGACTAACTGGCACTTTTCAAGCACTCATCATGCAGTCAGCAATGATTCAGGTCACAGTGTGCTGCAGGGGAGAGACAGACAGATAACACAAGAACACAGAAGTGCTGTGTACAAGCAGCACACATTTGCCTGCATTGTGTGAGGGATGGACAGGCCGAGATAGTGAGACGGTTAGAGACAGTGAGTGAGACGAGCCTGACCTCACTGTCACACATCACATTTTTCCCCATTCACACTTGCTGTTGATAGATGAATGAACTGCCGTGAATTAGCCTGAATTATTCAGTTTGCTCAGTCATCATCTATGTTGCATTTTCTAAAAATGTTTTTGTCTGTTATTTCTCAGGTGTGTTTGCATGCGGTGACTGTAGCGCGATGATGTGTAGTGACTCAGATTGGACCTAAAGGACCCATCAGCCCTTCCTGCTCTAGATATGTCACATTTGCTTTGTTTCATTCAGATCATGTTTTATAAATGCAAATTCTGTTGTGTTATGCATAAAGGGGAATATGTGTTCATTTTTACTAGATAAACTCAAGACATGCTGATTAAAGCTTCACTTTTCCGTGAGTAATTAATTTAATGGCTACTTAAACAAGAAAGAAAATACAGTTCAATTGAGAAAAGGTGAGAGACAAAACAACATTTCAAGAAAACACTGGAGGTTATGCTAAAGACAGAATAGACATCAGTATCGCGGCCGATTCGTCAGCGCAGCGCGGACGTGTTTCCTAGTGACACCCAGTGGGCAGCGCGGCGCGAACAATCCTAACCAGCTTTGCGCTGACCAATTTAAACAGCGCAGTGCAAACCATACATGCAAATAAATGTACAATAAAGAAACCCCTCCTTCCTTACAAGTTCGCGCTGCGCTGCCCATTGGGTGTCGCTAGGAAACACGTCCATGCTGCGCTGACGAATCGGCCGCGCGGCTCGGACCATTGAACCGCGCAGATGACATGTCAGCGCGGCGCGAGCTCTGTAAACCCCCGCTGTCTCGTCCCACTTTTGGTTTGTTTGGCTTCCCATACTTTTCACTCCGCGAGTCGCGACAGCTTCGTTTTTAACAAAGGTTCCGGCATTTTTGTGTACTTTGTCAGATATGTGTAAATTAATTGTGTGTGTTTGTGTGTGTGTGTGTGTGTGTGAGCGTGTATTTATCACTTTGTGGGGACCAAATGTCCCCATAAGGATAGTAAAACCCGAAATTTTTGACCTTGTGGGGACATTTTGTCGGTCCCCATGAGGAAAACAGCTTATAAATCATACTAAATTATGTTTTTTGAAAATGTAAAAATGCAGAAAGTTTTCTGTGAGGGTTAGGTTTAGGGGTAGGTTTAGGTTTAGGGGATAGAATATAAAGTTTGTACAGTATAAAAACCATTATGTCTATGGAAAGTCCCCATAAAACATGGAAACACAACGTGTGTGTGTGTGTGTGTGTGTGTGTGTGTGTGTGTGTGTGTGTGTGTGTCTGAGAGAGTGTGTGTTTGTTTATGTGTGTGGCTGAGAGAGAGTGTGTTTGTTTGTGTGTGTGTGTGTGTGAGAGAGAGAGAGAGAGAGTGTGTGTTTTTGTTTGTGTGTGTGTGTGAGAGAGAGAGAGAGAGTGTGTGTGAAACCCAGAAAGGCATGTGGTTTATACAACATTAGAACAGAAATGCTGAAGCACAGTCCAGCAGTGAACATACACGACACTACGACTACCTCGGTCTAAAAATCAGTGCTTCAGGGGGTTTTGGTCTGGCAGTGAATGCACTAAAAGAGAAAGCTAGAAGAGCATTCTATGCTATTAAGGGCAAATTTACCCAAGTTGACATTCCTGTAACAATCTGGTGTAAGATATTTGATAGTTTTATAATGCCTATTGCTATGTACGTGAAGTGAGGTTTGGGGTCCACTCTGTCTGGCAGATTACTCAAGACGGGACAAACACCCCATAGAATCCCTGCATGCAGAATTCTGTAGAAACATTCTAAGAGTTCAGAGAAGAACACCTACTAATGCATGCCGGGCCGAACTAGGCAGATACCCCCTTATTATATATACATCAAAACGATCCCTCAAAATTTGGACACACCTAAATTCAAGTTCCCCTAACACACTGTAACACGAAGCCCTTAAAACCCAAGAGCTGAAGCCTAAAACCAGTCCCCTTTGTCAGCTGGCTCTGAAACTCACAAACCCACTAACAACTAACAAACACCAGTTTCAGACCAGCACTGCTGAACAAAACCAAATCATAAAAGAAAGCAAAAAATTCACATTTGGACCATTGGGAAAATGAAAGTAAAAACCAAAGCAAACTGGAATGTTATCGGACCCTAAACAGAACATATAATCTGGCAGAATATCTGCACACTGTAAGAGATCCATAACAGAGACGGATCCTCACCAAATACAGACTCAGTGATCACAGTCTGGCCATAGAAAAAGGCAGACACAGACAAACATGGCTTCCAAAGGAAGAACGAGTCTGTGCTCACTGTGACATGGGTGAGGTCGAGACAGAGACACACTTTCTCCTTCACTGTGAGAAATATACAGAGGTGAGAGAGAGATACCTCCACAAACTCTCAAATCTCATGCCACAGTTTTCCAGTTCAGCAGAAACAGATCAGATGCAGGTGTTACTGGGGGAGGACAATCATGCATCAGTTGCAGCAACATTTTTGAGATGCACACCCTCAGAAACCAATCACTGCCTTAATGTACTTCTTTATTATGAGAGAGAGTGTGTGTGTGTGTATGAGAGAGCGAGTGTGTGTGTATATGAGAGAGTGTGTGTTTGCGTTTGAGAGAGAGTGTGTTTGTGTGAGAGAGCGTGTGTGTGTGTGTGAATGAGAGCGAGTGTTTGTGTCTGTGAGAGCGAGTGTGTGTATGAGAGAGAGTGTGTTTGCATGTGAGAGAGTGTGTGTGTGTATGTGGGGGTGTGATTGCGTTTGTGTGTGCGAGAGAGAGAGAGTGTGTGTATGTATATGTAAACACAATCATGCCAATAAAGTACTTTTAAATTGAACTGAAAATGTTAGAGTACATGTGAGTGTGTGTGTATGAGAGAGAGTGTGTTTGTGTGTGAGAGAGTGTGTATGTGGGGGTGTGAGTGCGTTTGTGTGTGGGAGAGGGAGAGGGAGAGAGAGAGAGTGTATGTGTATGTATGTAAACACAATCATGCCAATAAAGTACTTTTAAATTGAACTGAAAATGTTAGAGTACATGTGAGTGTGTGTGTATGAGAGAGAGTGTGTTTGTGTGTGAGAGAGTGTGTATGTGGGGGTGTGAGTGCGTTTGTGTGTGTGAGAGGGAGAGAGAGAGTGTGTGTGTATGTGTATGTATGTAAACACAATCATGCCAATAAAGTACTTTTAAATTGAATTGAAAATGTTAGAGTACATGTGAGTGTGTGTGTATGAGAGAGAGTGTGTGTATGTGTATGTAACACAATCATGCCAATAAAGTACTTTTAAATTGAATTGAAAATGTTAGAGTACATGTGAGTGTGTGTGTATGAGAGAGAGTGTGTTTGTGTGTGAGAGAGTGTGTGTGTATGTGGGAGAGTGAGTGCGTTTGTGTGTGAGAGAGAGAGAGAGAGTGTGTATAATAAAATAAATAATAAATTGATCAATTGTCATACATTATACATACATTTCTGCATATACATGGTGAAATTATTTATTTTTCACATATGTATGTGGGGGTGTGAGTGCGTTTGTGTGTGTGTGAGAGTGTGTGTATGTGAGTGTGTTTGTGTGTGAGAGAGTGTGTGTATGTGGGTGAGTGTGAGAGAGAGATTGTGTGTGTGTGTGTGGGTGTGTGTGTGTGAGAGAGAGATTGATTGTATGTGTGTGTGTGTGAGAGAGAGAGAGAGGTTGTATGTGTATGTCTGTGTGTGTGTGTGTGTGAGAGAGAGAGAGAGAGAGAGAGAGACTGTGTGTGTGTGAGAGAGAGATTGTGTGTGGTGTGTGTGTGAGACAGAGAGATTGTGTGTGTATGTCTGTGTGTGTGAGAGAGAGAGATTGTGTGTGTGTGTGTGACCGTGTATTTATCACTTTGTGGGGACCAAATGTCCCCATAAGGATAGTAAAACCTGAAATTTTTGACCTTGTGGGGACATTTTGTCAGTCCCCATGAGGAAAACAGCTTATAAATCATACTAAATTATGTTTTTTGAAAATGTAAAAATGCAGAAAGTTTTCTGTGAGGGTTAGGTTTAGGGGTAGGGTTAGGTTTAGGGAATAGAATATAAAGTTTGTACAGTATAAAAACCATTATGTCTATGGAAAGTCCCCATAAAACATGGAAACACAACATGTGTGTGTGTGTGTGTGTGTGTGTGTGAGAGAGAGAGAGAGAGAGAGATGTGTGTGTGTGTGTGTGTGTGTGTGTGTGTGTGTGGGGGGCTGATCCGCGGCGTGTCGCTGCTGAAGTGCGTTTCAACTGACTGACTGTCGCTCAGTTTGAATTCTTGATCTTCTGCTGCGGACTGAACTCAAACATTCACATTCACTGATATATTTTACTAGTACAGCCGTTAAATATTACAAACAGAGACTAACCTCAGGTGTGAAACGTCGTTATATCTCAGCGGCGGGAATTGGAGGAATAACGCACGGCGGAATCTCGGAGCGTTGGTTCAGGAATATCATTTTTCAGCTCTTTCGGGCTGGAACCGATGCGGGAGATTTGACAGTTTCAAGACGCTTTTCAAACGCCGCGGCCATGGGGTGAGTGACGTCAACAGCTTCGCTGCTTATTTTTTCCTGTTGTGTTGATTTTCGCTGTAAATGTGTTATTATTATTTCTCCTAAGAATCAACATTTATTTATGGATGAATATGACAGTGCAAAGGTTGACGGTTAGCCTACATTTGTTGCGCGTGTGGCAGAATCAGATCAGAAAAAAGTTTGCAGTCAGTATTAAAACCTTAAGCAGTAATGTACTGCTCGATTAAGATTTTCTCTGTATGAACACATGTAGATCCAGAGCGCGTTAATCATCTGAATTCTGTTTCTATAGTGAATTAATTCGCCTTCATGACGCGTGCTCATGCGCTTCACATGATATCTGGATATAAAACAGTGATTTGTGATTTAGAATATCAATTGCTAAAGTCTGTGACAATCCTTTAAGAGTAAATTTGTGTGTTTTGTGGATGTAAAGCAGGTGATTTCTTGGGGCTTTTATTTGCACATTCAGCAGCCCCCGCACGAGCTCGCGCCGTTCACATGATCTGGGCTAAAACACCTTTATGTCAGAAGATTTGATCTTTAATTTTCGAGAGGATTGGACTTTATTGAATGCACATAAATAAATAAAAAATAGAATTCGATTGAGTTAAATCTAGATGTAAATGTATATGTGTATAGGAGCTGACGTCAGCTGAGGTGGCAGCAGTGCTGTCACTCTGAACAACTATCGTCTCATGTGGTGCATTATCCGGTCTGAACTCCGGCATGAGCACTGCTGGACAGGTTTGTGTAGTCAGTTCGGTTTCTATTACACAACATCTGATACGAGATATAAACAGCCTTGTTTAATAATTACATCATTATGAGAGATTGTACCTGTTTCTGTCATTCTGGAACTTTCTCTGCTTCATGTGTTAAAGGGACAGTTCACCCAAAAGTAATAATTCTCTTATCATTTACTCACCCTCATGCCATCCCAGATGTGTATGACTTTCTTTCTTCTGCAGAACACAAATTAAGGTTTTTAAAAGAATATTTCAGCTCTGTATGTCCATGCAATGCAAGTGAATGATGGCAAGAACTGTGAAGCACATAAAAGTAATCCATATGATTCCAGTGGTTAAATCCATGTCTTCTGAAGTGATCTAATAATTTTTGGGTGAGAACAGACTAAAATGTTACTCGTTTTTCACTACAAGTCATGACATCCAGCAGTATCCTTGGCGTTCGCGATTTCAAGCTTGATAACACTTCCTATAGCGCATCTAGTAATCTGCATCTGCGCATGCCTCAAACAGTAGAAAGTGTAATCGAGTACGAAATCATGATCGTGCCTAGAGACTGCGATCAGAATCAGAATTAAATGAAATCGAGAGCTTGTGAATCGGAATCTAATTGAATCGGGAAATCTGTATCAATTCCCAGCTCTTGAAACTTATGAAAGTAGTGTGTTCTGATTACACTTTCAATATGTTTACAACCAAAACATTAGAATAAATATTCCAGATGTAGTTAGAGCAGTGTCTAGTATATTACAGTAATGATAAGAATAAAATATAGGTATTAGACCTACAGTAAATATGGAGAATGCATTTTTGTGTATGCATCATTGATGGTTGGGTTAGGGTTTTAATCAGCATGTAACTTCATTGTTTTATATGTTCCATTTTACACTGTTGGTTTATTTGAACTCTGTAAGGTTTATCGATTACGGCTCAGTTTTCGTGACTGGACTGTTATAGATTAACCTCATTCTACACATAACCCTGTCACAGCTTGGAATCTCTCTGTGCTGTTTGGAATGGTTGAAGCTAATAAACCACATAGCAATATGGTGACAGTCAGGATTCAACCCTAAACTGCAGAACATTACGTGTAGCTGGATGCCACATGAGTTCATGGCTGTAGGAACCATCTTCATCTTCTGGCTGTTGGGGGTTCAATGAGGTGTTGAACTAGAGTGTCTATTTAAAGCACATTTGAGAGGCCGGAGCTTCACGCTGCTGCTAGTCTCCAGTTACATGAATGGAAAGCGTCTATTGATGATGATCTGGCACATTGTAAATTCACTGACTGCAAACTAACTAACTGCAGGTCAAACAGCATGTGTGTGTAGCAGCCGCACAACGTTCAGGACCCCATGATAGTATTTAACGGCAGGGTAAATGGCGGCAGGTTTCCAGTGGGGATTGAAGCCTCTATCAGCAGATGGTGTTGGCCACAACCATCTGTTCCGGCATTGGGAGCCAAAGTAAATGACTTAACCAGCACTATATTACCAGTAACTGTCAGCAGTGCTGATCATTTTCTGCTGAATCAAGAACTATCATCAGATCTTTGAGTTTACAGTAATTTTGTCAGTTTCATCAGGAATCATGAAATGGTGAAGCAGCAAAGGACTACCTCTTGATCAAAAGATCTAGTTATGTTGCCTGGTGTGATAAACCTAGAAAAGCTGTTCATCTAAAACATGAATCTCTTATTAGAGCTGCCGATAATGGTGAGAGTGAATAAACAGAACTTCTTGATCTAGTAGTTATTAGTATTTCACACTTGTGTACTTATAGACTTTGATCTGATCTCTCATGGAAAAATGTAGACCGTTATTGAGTCAGTCTAGTCCTGCGACCAAACTGGAATTGGACTAACATATTTCAAATCAGCAGTAAAATCTGAACAACAATGGTATCATAAATTGTGCTTCTGTATAGGGTGGGTAAAAATATAGTAGTAATATATATAAAATATCATATACAAAAATATATAATAAAATAGTGATTTTCATTTGAACAATATCGATTCTTAAACCCAAGATCGATCTTTCACTCAATGTGCAACCCTCTACTACATTGAGAAGAAATCACTCACGTTTGCAACTAAGTTTCACCCTATGTGACTAAAGTGAATATATTTGTCTACTAGCTGGTAAATGTTTAGAATTCACTGACCAGTAATTGTGTAGTTTAGTCATGAAGAGTTCAGCAGCGAGATTCTTTCTCAGCGTGTTGAGAGTAAACGTTTTTCTGTGTAATGTGTGTCCAAGGTCCACGCAACCCATTTGTCATTGAATAATGTCTCTTTTAATACCCTTCCAGTTCTTTACAGTCAGTTGTTGATCAAAAACAACTACAAAAAAAAAATAATTTAATTCTATTAATGCATTGCACAGATGAGGTAAAGCCATTTGAATGAGATGCTCATTTAAAGGTGCTGTTTACAGAAATTATTTATTTTTATTAAAGAGACAGTACCGGTTTTAGCACGTGTTCAACAAATCAATGTAAATGCTTGTAAATAGTACAGATTATACAATTTAACAATAAATATGTAACAAAAATAATATTTTACATATAATCTTATTTATTGATTGAATACATTTATTTGTTCATTTTTAAAAAGACAAAATGTGACCACAATGGTGAAAAAGTACTAATTAGTCAAATTCATATTTTCCTAAAGAACCTAGTTAAAAAGGTCCCCTTTATAATTAACAGCATTAGCTGGGAGATAATCTTTTATATGTAAGCAAAAGGGAAATTATGATTGAAAAAACAAACATATGAATCTATATTGAATCAAATCGAGAGCTTTTGAATCTGAATCGAATTGAATCAGGAAATCTGTATCAATTCTCTGCCCTACTTCCTTAGCTCAGATCACTCTAAAACCGGCATTTTACATGTAATGCAGGATTTCATTTGCTACACCCGCCATATTGGGTGTTCCAATTTCTCCCATTCATTTTATTATCAGTGCTCAGTCTTGGGCTAAATAGTCTCTGGCAAAACCTCCTGATTCAGAGCAAACTGGAGTTGAGACAGAGTGGAGGACATTTTTGGGTCACGTCTGCCCGAGTTTAAACCCTGAAGTATCACATACAGTACTGAGCAAAAGTTTTAGGCACTTAAAATGTTTCACAAAAATATTTGTCTTAAGATGGTTATTTATATCTTCAGTTTTAGTGTGTCAATAGGAAAAATACATTTTAGGCTCCCAAACATTAATTTTGCAAATAGAAAAGATTAGAATAGAAGAACAGGGTGCTCTGCAAGAGATCGCATTGTCCCCACAAAGCCCCCCACTGAACATCATGTCTAGCTGAGATTACATAAAGAGAAAGAAGTAATTGAAACAGTTGAAATAGATTGAAGAACTGTGATGAATTCTCCAAGATGTTTGGAACATCTTATCTGCCAACAACCAAGAAAAACTGCCCAGGTGTATCTAGGAGAATTAGGGCTGTTTTAAAGGCAAAGGTGGTCACACCGAATATTGATGTAGCTTTATGTTTACTGGACTTCGTATGATGTTAATTGATCAATGAAAACTATTTATGTCATTATTTTTGAAGAAATCCTCACTATGCAACATTTTTTACAAGTGCCTAAAACTTTTGCACAATACTGTACATTTATGTTCTTGAACAAGTAATTAATTCTCAAAATACCAGTTAAGCCCCATTCACACATGCAGCAACTTTATCGCTTGATGTTACTTGTTTCTGTACTGTGAAGTCACTAGTAAGCATTCCTATTCCTGACTCTAACATTATCGGTGGACTGCACATCTGGCCATATCTTTTGAAAATCTGATCACAGGTGAGATATATTTCTGGTAAAACTAAGAGATCATTCTAATTTGACAAGAAATCAGTTTTCTGCAGGGGAGAGTGTTTTTATATACACCTTTATCCTGGGGATCTTACTGGGGAAACAAATGTGGGTGGGACTTCTGCCGTAAGTTGTTCTGCATATTCCCTAGCTCTGGCTGCAGTCATTTTAGATGTGTTCCAATTGCAAATGGTCAGCACTGAATATAGATGTAAACGGGGTACAAAATGTTTTGTGATTGAATCACTAAAAACATACAGAGGTAGTCAAAAACCACATGGCATTTGAGGTTTAAAACACCGTCCTGATAATTCCCGGACGACAGCGAAGCACCACCTCTCACTTTTCAATCACCCGCCGAACAAATGTTTAAACTTATGTGCAGATTTAAAAGAAAAACTTGAGAAAGCGATTACATACCCAAGTATTAGAACTATTCAGCTTTTCCTTAGTGTGTCTGTCTGATTTGAACATGCAGGGTGACAAGATGACAAGCACACACATCTGAAGCTGAACTAACAGAGGTATTCCACTAAAACAACAGATCATTTAATTTTACTTGAAATGATGCGTTTGTGCTTAGATTAAATCTAGGGCTGTCAATTTAATGCATAAATTCAGTATGATTAATTTAATAAAAAATAGCGCGTAAAATCCCGTAATAAGGTATATACATTTACAGGTCCTTAGAGAATCCCTCATAATAAATCTCTGACTGATTGACAAATTTAAATACAAAATGGATTGCTGTGATTGGCTTATGCTCAATAATATGCAAATAAACAATGCATTGTATTCTAAAGCCGCATTTTGAATCTTTTGTCTTATAAATGCTCCTCTGACACAATAATGTTATGCATTTCAATTATCTGAATATTTTTATTTATACGTTAGTTGATGAGAAGAGTCTTCTTCGACTAAGTTTTGATTGGTCGGTTGGTCGCAGAAAAAGCTCCACAGGAAACCTGGTTGGACGCTAGGTGGTACTATGTGGTAATTTTCGTAAAGCAGGGTTAGGGTTAAGCCTAAACAATAAAGCAAGACACCTTGATTTCAAACTTTCATCTTTATTTTATTTTATTTTAACAAAAAATTCAAATGAAACTGGAAAAAAATTAAGTGCAAAAATTAAATGTGTGTTGTTCTCTTTCAACTTTTTGAAAGATGGCTTTACAACAGTTGTGAAGGACAACATCTCTCTTGCAAAGAACCTACTTCATCCGCACATTCCCTACCGGATGGGTATTTCGTTGTCTGAGAAAATACATCATGTGTGTGAATAAATTTGTTTTCCCTCCTTCGCAAGACCCTTGCTCTTCATAACCTCTGCAATTCGCTCTGGGATGCTGTATATCAGCTTCTGGGCCAAATCCAGACTGATGGCGATCCATTTTGCCTTATTAGTGCTTGTAGTTGATCACAATTTGTAGGCTTCTGTTTGTCCACTCGGCTTTTGAGGACTGACCCCAGGATCTCTATGGGATTAAGATCCGAGGATTTGCCTGGCCACAGATCTAAAATTTCAATGTAATGATCTCTAAGCCACGCTGGAAAATCATGGATAATCACCAAATTGCTCCTGGATCATTAGGAGAAATTACTCTTGCAGGACGTTTTGATACCATTCTTTATTCATGACAGTGTTTTTGGACAGAATTGTAAGAGAACCCACTCCCTTGGATGAAAAGCAACCCCACACATGGATGGTCTCAGGATGCTTCACTGTTGGCATGACACAGGACTCATGGTAGCGTTCACTTTTTCTTCTCCAGACTATTGATTTTCCAGATGTCCCAAACAGTCAGAAGGGGGCTTAATCAGAGAAAATAACTTTGCACCAGTCTTCTGCTGTCCAATCCTTGTACTTCCTCATGATTCCTCATGAAACACAATGATTGGAAGCACTTCTTCCCTCTTTTTGTAGCAATCAGTCTGCTCTTATAATCCAATCAGAATGATAGAGTGATTTCACCTGACTAGTACTCATTCACACTTTCCCAGGTGCTGCTGATATGATTAGTGAAATGATGTTGGCTGGTCATTTTGTGCCAGGGCCAAAAAACAGTGAAATTTGGGTTTTTGTGATAAAGTTCAAGTTTTGGCTAATTAAGCTTTTTGCAATTATTTAAAATGCATCTGATCACTCTGCACAATAATCTAGAAACAATGTGAATCAACACCACAACAACTGAAGCAGACAAATGTGCGAAACACAAAATTGATGTCACTGCCAATACTTTTGGCCACAGCTATATATACAGTATCTCACAAAAGTGAATACACCCCTCACATTTTTGTAAATATTTGATTATATCTTTTCATGTGACAACACTGAAGAAATGACACTTTGCTACAATGTAAAGTAGTGAGTGTACAGCTTGTATAATAGTGCAAATTTGCTGTCCCCTCAAAATAACTCAACACACAGCCGTTAATGTCTAAACAGCTGGCAACAAAATGAGTACACAAGTGAAAATTTCCAAATTGGGCCCAAAGTGTCAATATTTTGAGTGGCCACCATTATTTTCCAGCACTGCTTTAACCCTCTTGGGCATGGAGTTCACCAGAGCTTCACAGGTTGCCACTGGAGTTCTCTTCCACTCCTCCATGACAACATTACAGAGCTGGTGGATGTTAGAGACCTTGTGCTCCTCCACCTTCTGTTTGAGGATGCCCCACAGATGCTCAATAGGGTTTAGGTCTGGAGACATGCTTAGCCAGTCCATCACCTTCACCCTCAGCTTCTTTAGCAAGGCAGTGGTCGTCTTGGAGGTGTGTTTGGGGTCGTAATCTTGCTGGAATACTGCCCTGCGGCCCAGTCTCCGAAGGGAGGGGATCATGCTCTGCTTCAGTATATCACAGTACATGTTGGCATTCATGGTTCCCTCAATGAACTGTAGCTCCCCAGTGCTGGCAGCACTCATGCAGCCCCAGACCATGACACTCCCATCACCATGCTTGACTGTTGGCAAGACACACTCGTCTTTGTACTCCTCACCTGGTTTCCGCCACACATGCTTGACACCATCTGAACCAAATACGTTTATCTTGGTCTCATCAGACCACAGGACATGGTTCCAGTAATCCATGTCCTTAGTCTTGTCTTCAGCAAACTGTTTGCAGGCTTTCTTGTGCATCATCTTTAGAAGGGGCTTCCTTCTGGGACAACAGCCATGCAGACCAATTTGATGCATTGTGTGGCGTATGGTCTGAGCACTGACAGGCTCGTCCCCCACCCCTTCAACCTCTGCAGCAATGCTGGCAGCACTCATACATCTATTTCCCAAAGACAACCTCTGGATATGATGCTGAGCACGTGCACTCAACTTCTTTGGTCGACCATGGCAAGGCCTGTTCTGAGTGGAACCTCTCCTGTTAAACCACTGTATGGTCTTGGCCACCATGCTGCAGCTCAGTGTCAGGGTCTTGGCAATCTTCTTATAGCCAAGGCCATCTTTAAGTAGAGCAACAATTCTTTTTTTTCAGATCCTCAGAGAGTTCTTTGCCATGGAATGCCATGTTGAACTTCCAGTGACCAGTATGAGGGAGTGTGGGAGCGATGACACCAAATTTAACACACCTGCTCCCCATTCACACCTGAGACCTTGTAAAACTAACGAGTCACATGACACCGGGGAGGGAAAATGGCTAATTATGCCCAATTTGCAAATTTTCACTTAGGGGTGAAAATTTTTTGAAAACTTTTGTTGCCAGCGGTTTAGACATTAATGGCTGTGTGTTGAGTTATTTTGAGGGGACAGCAAATTTACACTGTTATACAAGCTGTACGCTCACTAATTTCCATTGTAGCAAAGTGTCATTTCTTCAGTGTTGTCACATGAAAAGACATAATCAAATACTAACAAAAATGTGAGGGGTGTACTCACTTTTGTGAGATACTGTGTGTATATATCCGCCATGCAGGTGGAAAATTACTTACACAAATGAAGACATAAAAACAACTAAAAATGTAAAAAAAATAATTATAATGATGAAAATCACTGAAATATAAATCATGGTTCGAGGTGAATATGTTTTTGTATTATTTTATGTTTTAATCACAGATGTTTAGGCAGCAGAGTTGCGTTCACAATGAACTGCTCTGTGGAAATAAAGTGAACAGAATTCAAAGCACCTCATGAGATGAAATTTCTGAGGTCATTATTTCAAATGATATTTAAACTATTTATAGACATTGAAAATGATGAACATGACCTGACCTGATGTTCTGCAATTGCATCAGTCGAGTTAGATCATTTACTTAGTCATTTTTATTTGTATCCATCTTTTTCCTTCTTCCCGTGATGCTTAGCGAGAAAGATGGGCGTTACTTCCGTTGTCAAGTTAACACAGCTGTTGTTGCGGCATACGTCCATTCAATCTTTCATTGTGGTGTTGGGATTTTGAGGAGAGTGTGTCTGATTTTGTATGGACATCCATCAATCACTATATCAGTGTGTTACTGAACGTTAATAAACTGCAAAAAAGTCATAAAGACAAAGAAATCACAAACAAAACCATCACGTTGTTTTGTCCCAGATGCAGTTGAGATTTAATCTAAGCACAAACGCAACATTTCAAGCAAAATGATCTGTTGTTTTAGTGGAATACCTCTGTTAGTTCAACTTCAAATGTGTGTGCTTGTCATCTTGTCACCCTGCATGTTCAAATCAGACAGACACACTAAGACATCTGAAACACGTCTAAAATGACTGCAGCCAGAGCTTGGGAATATGCAGAACAACTTACAGCGGACGTCCCACCCACATTTGTTTCCCCAGTAAGACCCCAAGGTAAAAGGTGGATAGTGTTTACACAATACACATAGTTTCAAAGCAGCTTTACAGAAAATTATGCTGTAATGTCTTCAAGTCCACATTGTGCAATTTCGTTGAAAAACATGGTTGAAAATTATGCCTTAAAAGAATTGTCTTAATGCCCCATTGAACAAGCCAAAGGCGACCGTGGCATGGAACACAAAAATCCATAAGATATTAGTAAGTGGAGGAAAAAAACCTTTGGAAACAACAGGCTCAGCTGATGGAGTCAGTTCCCCTCTGATGTTTGCATCAGCCGCTATGTGAATGTAATGAACAGTGTGATTGTGTTGGTTTAATTGTCTTAAGTGTGTAGGCCTGTTTATATCCTTGATTGTACAGTTTTAGTGTCACACAGCAGACGGTACGAGTGCTGTCTTTCAGGAACTTTAATGAAAAGCAGTAATATTGTGAATATAACAGCACCACAGTGAGCTGTACCAAACGTCTCATGGTGTTTTTGCTGTAGTATTGTGTGTGTGGTTTATGACATCACAGCAAGCAATTATTTATTAAATGTTTTTGGTGATCTGTGTGCTACCCGCAATAGAACATGACTGTGGGACCCATTGCTTGTGCAGCCTAATGTTCCGTTATCGGCAGTAAGTTTTATGATTAGGATTGTGTTTATTAAACTGCTAAAGGCAGATTTAACTCTTGTGTTTGAGCATGCTGATGCACTGACGCTGACAACAGAACTAGAATGGAATGTGCATTGTGTGTCCCATCACAAAACAATGCCTATAAAGCTCCACCCACTCATCACAGTCTGCTCTAATCAGAGCTGAGTTCAGTGAATTGTGAGGTCAGAGTTCAGGTGGGGCTCCTAAAGGGGATGTGTATGTGTGTGTGCAGGTAGAACTGCATTCCTGGCATGGCTCAGCCGATATTCTTTGAATGTTCAGGATTGTTTTGGTGTGATTGTGTTTGAGGTGAAGGGACAGGAGTGACATGCACATATTCACACATGTCAATATATGATGCAACTGAAACACACACTGATGTGACATGATGGTGCTTGCAGCGTTTGTTCCTAATCTGTGTCTGAGTTTATGAGATGGTGATGTCATAAAAAACGATTGAGTTCAGAATGACATATTACCATACTCATACTATTTCTGCCATAGTTATAAACAATATATTGTATGGTAATAGTATGCTATTCTAAATTCAGCCACAGAGTCCCATCTATAAATGAAATGATAGGGGAAGTATTGTCATTCAGCAGGCCAATAACATCAGCATAAATGGGATTGTATGATGTTTGTCATCTGGCATTGCAGCTCAGGTAAAGCTGTCTGACAGAGGAAAGATAAGCAGGATGGGATTTTGGTCACGTTTACACACTGCAGTTTTGGGAGTGACGAATGCATTTATTTGTGATGGTTGTCATACCATAGCAGGGCTCAATGCTAAGGATTTTTTCTACTGGCCAGTCAGATTTTTACTTGCCCTGCCAACATTTTCTTTGGCCCCAACACAAAAAAGGAAAAATAGAAAAACTTTTTACCATCAAGACAATTTCCCCTAAAATTGTATTGAATTGTTTTTTAAATGTTATCTTCAAGCTGAACAGCTTTGATAATAATAATAATAATAATAATAATAATTGCCATCAAGATTTTACTTCTTTTCATATCAGACACCATTAACATGTTGAATTAATGATTATGTTTTGAGACATTGCCTAGTTGTTAAATTACCTGGCTGGAGTCACTCAGCACACCCTGGATTTGAACTCATAACTTCAGGGGTGGTCATCCACCCAGGCCCCCTCTTATTTGCAGATTAATAATTATCACCAGCATGTTAAAATGAAAGAAACAAAAAGGGTATTTCCCTCACTGTAAACATGGTATGTGCAGGGATCATTAAAATGTTGCATAAGATGTCTAATCCCACTCTGAAATTCATGAAGTGTTTTTTTCCTGCAATTTTCAACACATTAGTAATAGATGCTGCAAAGACCCTTGGAACAGAGCGAGGACAGTTCTCAGAGAGCATTCCCGGTGTCTGTTTGCTCGTGTGCTCACGTGATTGTACCGTGCCACGTCCAGTATATTATGCGCGGACTCAATATAATAATCATGTTCGCTCGTCTCTGAGTGCTTGGTTGGAAAACTGTCTTTGCTCCATGTAATGTTTGTGCTCTATGGCTTGTTGTCTTCTAGCACTAATGTTATACTGTAAGTACAGCACTAGAACAATTTGGCAAGTAACAGTTCTTGCAACTGGCCCAAATTTTTTCACAATGGCCCCTGTCCATTGGGCGGTCCTTATTGTCGAGGCCTGCATAAGACTGATTTGGTGCCTCACAGCTGTAAACAAGAAATGTGGTGTTTGATGTTCACTATTTTTTAAAAGGACTATTAGTAACCAGAGGTGTATTATCATCCGGCAGTGGTTTTGTAAACCCCGTCGTAACTTCTGCAGGGGCTCATGACCTCCCAAGTGTTGGAACTCACACCATGTACACCCGGCCTAAAGGTGTGATGTGTTGTTTATTTTCTTTAACCTCTTCAGCTCTGCTGCAGATTTTGACTACTGCCTGTATTTTTACACCCAAATTTAAAAGCTCACCTTACATACAGTGGACTAGTTTTATAATATTGGTCTAAGTTTACAGAAAACCCCAAAGTCTTTCTGCAAGTCAGTCCACTGTCGGCCATCTTTGGAACGCTCTCGGGAGGCTATTTCCAGTCATGAAAGTGCAGCTCCTTTTTACTTGAATGGGGAAAGACCATAATCTCAAAAACGGTTGGTCAAGATTACTGTCAAAGAACATATTTCAAATCAGTAGTAAAATCTGACAACGCTGGTATCATAAATTGTGCTCCTTTACCTCATATTATGCTAAAAAACACAGTTTTCCTGGCTTGTATCTAATGCGCATATTCATTCTAAAGTTGATTTGACAGATGATTGGTCTGTATCTAAAACGTGATTGACTCTTTTACCTGTAAGGCAGGACTTCTTTTCTACATCTGTTGACCGTTGGACACTTGGTTGACTGTTCCAATTTCTCCCATTCATTTTAAAAGAAGTGACCCATCTCAGCTAAATAGTCTCTGGAAAACCCTCAGAATTTAAAGAAAAAGAATTCCAACAATGCATAAATAATAGTGTAGTCCTATAGGTTATAGCATCCTATAACCTATCCTATCCTATAGCATCTTTTGAGAATTTTTTCTTTTCTTTACCCTGTCTTTAAAAGTCTGTGATTCAGGCTTTCTTTGCTCTTTGTCTCTGCTAAAAGTTTCAGTCAGTTCCACTAGATGGCAGCAACTATTATGAAAAATAAATGTTCCAGTATCACCTTCCATTATAATTTACAGATTTGAAATGCAGGTGGCATTCAGTCTATTTTATGATACCACACTTCTGTTTATTATCTTGCTCTCTGAGTGGACTAGAAGCTTAATCTAGTTGTTGTAAAGCTAAGATGCTCATCTTTGCATTGATGTATAATAACGAGTCTAATTATTTAGCCAAAAAAACATTGTATCGTGCTTTTTCTGCTGGACTGCAAATTTTGTTGTCAACATCTTAGACATTTTAGATTCTGAGATTATTTATCCAAGCAAGATCACAAACAAGTAGAAAATGGCCCATTTGTAAGAAAACAGCCTAAAGATTTGATATAGGGTTTGTGGCTAACTGGGGCTTACAGTAGCAGTGATATGAGACATTTGTCTTTGAGACATTTATTTTAATAATCTTTCGAACTGTGGTGTTATGCAACAAAATAAGTTTTAGGCTACATACGCACTACAAAGATTCGGGCGTGACAACAGCATTTAAATGTTGAAGTGAATTCCCCAAAGTTTCATTCTATGTGTGTACGAAATACAGAATAGAAATAAAACAAAAGAGTTAGAAACTTCAAATAACTTAAAATATTTTTGCTGAATGGCTGATTTCACCTCCGGTGTGTGAGTGATGTAACTTCATAATATCTTCAGTTAAAGGTATCAATCATAGTATCATGACATTACAGGGTGGGCACTAAATCAAGGGACACACAAAAACCTCCACTATCAGTGTTAAAATTATACATTTACATGTTAGTGATAAATGTCCTACTAACACTGAATTGTATGTGGAAAAATAGAAATCCAATGATTTAGCACTTATTTTTGTCAAATATGTCTGATGTTCAGCTCAAGGAACATTGGGCAACGTCACAGTGCAAGTGCAAAAATTATTTCAGTTATTTAAAAATTTGACTTAAGCTCACAGCAGTGTGGAACATTATAAATTGTTTTAATTATTTTTACCAATCCTATTAAAATTGTAATTGGGTGAAATTAAACAATAAAAATACCGCAATTTGTATTGGGGACTTAAATATCACCGAATTGTAGAAATGACCCAACTGCCTTCAACAGAAATGCAGTGTTTTGTTTGTCTGAGTACCTGTTATTAAACTCTATTCAGTAATGTAAGGGTTACCCCGAGACCGCAGGGCTGATGAGAGAAACTTTTATTTGAGTGCTATTTGAAAAGCATTTGTATTCATATTCCTGCATCATCACCACATTTGTGACATGGAGGTTTACAGGTCTTGCCTTGATATTTTATGTAGGCTAACATAAATGCAAAAGTGGAGTTCTGTGAAAATTTCAGATTCTAAGTTTTCAATTGGTACCAAATTTGACTGTTATATTACCAGGGGCTTTAACGTTTTAATGTTAACTGCCGGCCCCACCTAAGAACCTGCTGGCAGGTCCACAGAGGTATGTAGAGTTGAGGAGGTTAAAGTGCTGCTTTTAAACAGCATGGTCTCTCTCTGGATTTTGATGTATGGGTTATCCCAAGACCATATGACTGATGAAAGAAATTACAGTGGAGAGAGACAGACTGGTGTCAATTTGTAAATTGGTCAAGTGCATTAACAACTAGTTGTTCAGTTACATACTGCACTGATTTAACTACAGTTTGTTTGTCACTGTACCTCTTTTCTCGGTAGTGATCTGGGTTGTGTGGTTGTTTGAAGTTAAATACTCAGAGGATCAATGTTCCTTCTAACTTTTGTTTTTGCTGAGCAAACCCTGTTTCTATTGGGCAGAAACTTCAGCCACCTAAGCAGAATATATATATATATATATATATATATATATATATATATATATATATATATATATATACTGTCTGGTTAATATTCCAACAAAGATTTTGTGCATGTCTGTATATAAATGAAACCTGTCATTAACATGTTTATGATGACATTTTAGGGGTAGTCATTCTTCCTGTGCAAGCAATGTTTAAAGTGGTCAGTGGTGTCTGTGATGACCTTGCTGACCTTTTAATGCTGTCTGTGTTTCTCTCTCTTTTTTGTTCCTTTGCATCGTGTGTGTTTCTTAGGGAGCAGCCGATCTTCACAACTCGAGCTCATGTGTTCCAAATTGATCCAAGCACTAAGAAGAACTGGGTTCCTGCCAGTAAACAGGCCGTTACGGTGTCATACTTCTATGACAGCTCACGCAACAGTTACCGCATCATCAGCGTGGATGGGTCAAAGGTCCGACAGTCACAAGTGTTTGGAGATGGAGATATGCACACACACACGCACACACACACACACACACACACACACACACACACACTCACACACACTCACACTCACACAGTCTGCAAGCTATTTGGTCCCTACTATAGGATGCACAAACACACACACAGTGCTCTGAGGGTCTCCCTCTGCAGTGGGTTTATAGTTCATGTTGCCATGGAGATTTGGATCAGTCCCTCAGTATGGAATCGGCAGTGATGTTGTCACAGCACAGACCTACTGAGACACACACACACACACCTACTGCTGTCCCTATGAGAGCAGATACAGGAGGAATCAAACACACAGATGCAGTTTAAAAGCGTTTGCTCATTAGTGTGTTAGTTGCAGACACACACACACACGCACGCACGCAGTGAGGTTAAACAGTTCACCGTGATCAGATTCAAGAATAACACTGTGTTTGTGTATGGCTTTCTTGCTGCTAATTAACAAGTTTTTTAAGTTCAAGATGATTTTGACAATGAATTTGATCACACCTATGACATTTATTATAGACATATTGGTTTAGAATGTGCACTGACACGAATTATAAAAAGATTCTGATATCTACTAACTTACTTTACCTTTAAAAATGGAAGTGACATCATCATACACTTGTATGAGTGAACAAAGAGTGTTTAAAATGGTTAAATGATGTCATATGTCAAATCTAAACATACCTGCAGTTGTATACCTGTTTTGGCTCAGGGTTGTAAATTTGTGTTTGTTTCTTCAGGTCATTATCAACAGCACGATTACTCCCAACATGAACTTCACTAAAACATCACAGAAGTTTGGTCAGTGGGCCGACAGTCGAGCGAACACTGTGTTTGGCCTCGGCTTCGTCTCTGAACAACAGCTATCCAAGGTCTGAAAACACACGTCACACTTGCATGCACACTCATGCACACTGACCGTTACACATGCATGCTCACAACACACACACACACACACACACACACACACACTTGTTGTCGCACTGTGAGCACATTACATGCAGCTGTTTTTGATCTATGATAATTTGCTTTGATGGTCATGATCAATTGTTGTTGCCGTATAATATAACTACAGCAGCCAGATACGTTTTATTAACTTCTATATGTTAATTTATATAAAAGTTATCTGTTTAAGCTAAAAGCCTTTTAACCATCAGAGGTGAAAGTTTCTCTGTGAGTCGCTGCTGCAAGTGACAGTTTATTCTTCATCATAGTTTGCTGAGAAGTTTCAGGAGGTGAAAGAAGCAGTGAAACTGGCCAGAGAGAAATCACAGGAGAACATGGAGACGTCCAGCGAACATTCACAGGTACATGTGACATCATCATGATTAAGAATAAACAAAAAGCAAACCTACACTCTTCTCTCAGTCTGCCAGATCTATAGCAGCTTTCTTCTAAAAGCAATCTATTTAAACATCTGCACATCTACAGGATATGTAGTGATCACTAATATTTTTAAAGTTGCATTTCTTGCATATACATAGATTCGATGTGTAATAGTTTTATGAACAATACAGTTTTTAGTTTTTATGGATATTAACAACAGGTTCTCAGATATGGAAAAGTTAAGTTAAAAGTGAATTAACATCATGGATATTAATATTGATTTAATTAATGTCCTTGCTATGAAGAAAATAATCTGCACTCATCAAGTCATTTCATTGAGTCTTAAAAGGTGCTTTGTCACAGAGCCAGACTTTTGTCATCATTATAAAGTCCAACTGACAAGTAAAACAACCAACCACCAGTGTTTTGGGACGTTGCTTTTAAAAAGTAATACATTACACTGATGCATTACTCCTCATAAAAATTAACAAATTACATTACATTGTTACTTCTTATGGAGAGTAACAAGCTTTTGCATGTGTGTGGGTTAAAGTGTGTGGTTATGTTATTGCTGTAGAACGTAGAACCGGAGTGACATATAAAGAAAAGGTGTGTTCACATGGACCATTTAATGCAGCATAATTGTATTGATCGAGGAGTCACAATCACAGCTTCATTGTTGGGAAATAACCAACTAAAGGAAGAGCCTCTACTAACTTTACATTTTGCAGTAGCATGACAGTACGTAGCGGTTTAGTGTGATAAAATTTTATTTTGCTGTTTTTAATGTCACATTGTATTGTACCAACAGCCACTAGACATTGCGTAAAGTCAGCCAATCAGATTGTAATTTTAGAAAGCTCTTGCCATTTTTGTGTGTAATGTGTCAGAGTGTGATAATTATTTGTCCAATCAGGAATCTGGCCATGAAACTCCATCAGCCAATCAGGCGTCCAGCATCAACGGAACGGACGATGAGAAAATTACACATGGCCCAGAGAACGAGGTGCTAAAGAGCGAAAACGACCGGCTCAAATCTGTCATAGAGCAGAGGTAACTGTTAAAAAGAGCAGCATTGCTGGTGTTCCTACCAGTCTTCTTAACTAGCTTAACCAGCAAGCTACCATGGCCAACCAGCTTCGTCAAAAAGACCATGCTTGGTGAAAAGCATTTTGTGTTGGTGAACAACATGGCTAGAGCAGCATGAAACCAGCACTAACCAATATTAACCAGAATGGAAATTCACATTGGCCTAAGGTGGCCTTTTCAGCAGTGAACACACACAGTAATATTTAAGTGAGTCTGTATTTGTGTTTGACAGTAAGAAGTGGGAGACGGAGCTGCAGGCGCTGAAGGAGAGTAATGCACGACTGGCTGACGCGCTGCAGGAAGCAAACAGCAATGCTGAAAGCTGGAAGAGTGAAGTGACAAAATGTCAAGAGGAGAATAATCAACTGAGGAACAAGGTGAATACATTTTGATTCATCACTGATACTCTAACCCCGGGATTAATATATGAAATCTTTCAGCCATCTTCACAGTTGGGTTAGAGTTAAGGTTGATTGCTGTTGGGCTAGAATTAAGCATAATTACAGTTAGGGTAAGGTTACATTTACATTTACATTTATTCATGTGGCGGACGCTTTTATCCAAAGCAACTTACAAAAGAGGAAAACATAAGCGAATCATCTTAATGAGACAGTGGTACGAAAAGTGCCATACTACAAAGTTTCACTATCATCAGAATAGTATACAAAACAGATTTAAGTGCAACAAGAATTGTAAATCAAATTTTTATTTTAATTTTTTAGTGACCGGTTAAGTGCTTTTGGAAAAGATGTGTTTTTAGCCGTTTTTTGAAGATAGAGAGTGAGTCAGCTTCATGGATTGAGTTGGGAAGGTCATTCCACCAACGTGGTATGATGAAACTGAAAGTCTGGGAAAGTGTTTTGGTGCCTCTTTGTTTTGGTACGACAAGGCGACGTTCCTTAGCCGACCGCAGGCTTCTGGTGGGAACGTAGCTCTGCATAAATGTTTTTAGGTATGCTGGAGCAGACCCATTGACTATTTTGTATGCCAGCATCAGGCCCTTGAATTTAGTATGTGCATGAACCAGCAGCCAGTGGAGAGAGACAAAGAGTGGTGTAACATGTGCTCTCTTAGGTTCATTAAAGACCAGACGTGCTGCTGCATTCTGGATCATTTGGAGAGGTCTAATAGCACATGCAGGAAGGCCTGCAATGAGAGCGTTACAGTAGTCCAGTCTAGTTATGACAAGTGACTGAACGAGCAGTTGTGTGGCATGTACAGAGAGGAAAGGTCTTATCTTCCTGATATTGTAGAGTGTAAATCTACATGATCTTGCATCGCAGGTTAATCACAGCTGTTCTGGTTTAGACCAGTGTATTTGATTCAGCAGTTATTTTGAGAGATGGATTGAATATTGAACAAGCCCAAGTGTTACATTAAAGGGATTGTTCACCAAAAAATGAAAATTCTCTCATCATTTACTGACCCTCATGCAATCAGATGTGTATAACTTTCTTCAGCAGAACACAAATGAACAATTTTAGAATAATATTTCAGCTCTGGTGATCAGACCTTTTGTATCTCAGAAAATCAAATAAAAGAAACATAAAGGTAATCCATTAGACTCCAGTGGTTAAATCCATGTATTCAGAAGTGATATGATAGGTGTGGGTCAGAAACAGATAAATATTTAAATATTGTTTACTCTAAATCTCCACATTAACTTTCACTTTCAGATGTGAAAGTGAAACTAAACCAGCACCACATGTGACTTTCAGATGTAAAAGCGAAAGTGGAGATTTAGAGTTAAAAAAGGACATTGTTCTGTTTCTATCCCTTTAAAGAGCTGGAGAGTGTAATGATTTCTGTGTGTGTAGATCTCAGAGTTGGAGCTGCAGTGTAAGGAAGTGAATGTGGAGAGAGAGAGAAACGCTCAACTGACCGTCAGAATTCAAGAGCTGGAGGCTGATTTACAAGATAAACAACAGGCAAGACACACAACCACACACAAGCATGCCATGTTCTCATACCGTGTGCTTGAGCTCATATGATCGTGTTTTTCAGGAGCTTGAGAATCTTCGCAAACAGGCAGAAATCATTCCTCAGCTGATGGCAGAATGTGAAAGTATCAACACTAAACTACAGGTAACAAGTAGTTTATGCAACACGAAGTGTAGTCCAGGATCAGCATTCATTAACAGTTGTTCTGTCATAGAGTGTGTGTGTAATGAGATTCTGGTAGTTTGTTACATGTTGTTGTCCATCATTTGGTCACAACTGATTGAAGCTTCAGAGACTGAAATATCCAACAAATACTATTGTCTGATTCTTGAACAGATCATTAGGTAAATCACTTCTTCCAAGTGATTCTAGCATCAACAACTCAACGATTCTAAAAATTACTTCAATTGTCAGTGGATTTGACTGATGAGGCAAAAGGGAAGTTACTGTAATGCTAAATTGCAGCAAATAACCAGTGTTATTGAAGTGCTGTTTGTCTTGTTTTCCTTGATCTTTTTATAAGAATCAACAAATAATGTGACGGTGTATCTTTGCAGTGTAAATGTAGCTATAGACGGTTAACTAGATGCAAGGAAGACAGAATCAGAATTCAGTATGCAAATATGTCTGTGTAAGAACTCCAAGTTCGGAGGTGGAAGGGAGGAGACGGAGAGCAATGATAAGGCTCTTTATTTCTCTACCTTCAACACTCTGCGTGCACTCTTCTCAGAGCTTTTCTCAGTTCAGTCAGATCAGTGTCACACAAACTTTGTCATTAAGTTAACTTCTCTTTAAGTTCTCTGAGACTTCAGCTTCACTGTACGTATAAACTTCAAATAAACTCTTCAGCTTCACAATAAACATATAATAAGACACTAAATCAAATTGTAATAATAACCTTTATTTTCAAACAGCTTTCTGAATACGCCCCCTTGTGCTGCTGATCAGATAGTCCCGCCCCCAACTTACACCATTGGTTGAGTCAAAGACCATCTTTCCACCTGATATTATGCTGTGTTTGATATTATGCTGCGGTGAACGGGATCCAAACGGGATCTAAAAAGTTTTGTGATCAGATCACAAAAACCGCATATCAATGTGTTCAAAAACGCATGTGATCGCATTGCATTTGAGGTGTAAACACTAATCCATCCTGTATGTGTACTGCAACATTGAATCACCACCCCTCGCTTGTCAATCAACCGATGCGCTAAAACTAGAGTTTAAACTTTGTTACGAGCGGCTTTAAAAGGAAAAACTGTCCGATCGGAAAATGTAAAAAGCAGATACAAACAAAAACACAAGAACTTCATGGATCTTCTTTAGTGTCTCTAATATCAACACAGATGAGAAGCACAAACATCTGAAGCTACTTTAATACAGACAATCCACTAAAATAATAGATATTTCTGCTTGAAATGTTGCGTTTGTGCTAACATAAAATTTTGGTTGCATCTGGGTGAAACAGCACACCATTTGTCTCGTACTTTTTGTCTTTTTTGACTTTGCGGATTATTATGATGCAGGAACACACTGACAGAATGATTGATGTATGTCGTCATGAAATCAGAGAGCCTCCCCTCCAAATCCGATCACGAGTGGTTACAGGAGACGTTTTTAAGTGACCAGGTGTAATTGGCGATGTGTCTCGCCTACCCACATGTGATCGGATCGCCCAAGAAGCATCTTCATACCAGGTGTAAACTGGGTTCTTGTTGTGTTGGGGCTGGATTGGTTGCTCAAAACAGTCATTTTTATAGTGACATGAGAAAATTAACCTACAGGTGGCTTACTTTTAGTTGTTTCTGCATATTATGCAGGGATAGGAAATTATTTTAACACCGAAAAACATACTCTTCAAGTGGTTGAATTAATTACAGAAGTTTAAAACAGAATAACATAATGAAAATATGTTTCATTATGAATACAATTAGGAAATAGAGTTATGTTGCAATTTGTTGAAGTCATGCCAAATTGCAAATTTAAAGGATGTAAAATGGGATATATGGGAACACATTTTAATTGGGTCATTAATTTCGAAGAAACTGATGAAAATATTTGTGGAAAGGATTCTGTTGTCATCACTAACAACAAATAAACTGATTAAAACTGAATGAATCACTGGCCTACATTAATATATACATTTCAAAATGAAATGCATTGGAAGAAAAGCAGCAGGTGCAGGTTTAGGTAGTGTTTCACATTGCAGCTGTCATTTCAACAGCACACCTAACTGCAGAGTTTACTGTTCTCACAGGACATGTGTGTATTGACTGATGTTGATAATGTGTTCATTGAACAGGCAGCAGAACTGACCAACAGAGATCTGAATGAGCAGATGAAGCAGCTACATGGTGAAATAAACAACAGCGAGCAAAAACAGAAGAACATGAAGACTGAACTCAAGACGTTTATGGATGTTCTTGATGGAAAGATCGATGAGCTACATGAAGTACGGCAGGGGATTTCGAAACTAGGCATCGACAACTGAACACAAACACCATATAACATGCGTGCACACACACAACTGGGGGTTTCTCGTGTGATCTGCTGGTTAAAGGGCTACTGATGGTCAACGATTGCACTGAAAGTAGAGAGTTTTACACACACACACACACACACACACACACACACACACTGACAGAAGTGTTCATTTTGCCGCTGCAGATCTCAGGGCTTCATGCAGTTTGGAGTAGTTTGATATGCACACACACGGAAGAACTGTAGAATCACAAAGTGCCTGAAGGTGGTGCTTTCACCGGAGCTCCATGAGCCCTTAATAATCAGTCACAGCGGAGGAGCTGATATGTCGATCTTCTTAACGTGAAACTGAACTGCGACTGGGCACCAAAACTTTCATGCAATACTTGTAACTCTCTTGTTCCGCTGACTTTGTGTTTTGAAGAGAATTTTCATTGTTGCTTAAATGATATTTCTAATTCTGATCAATGAAAATATGAGCCAAATCTCTGCTGCAAATATCTGCTTTGATGAGGGAATTTTGCTTGTATGGTGCAGATTTACTCATTTTATTCTGCTGTGTATATGATGTGCTCCCCTCCCACTGTTCCTGTATGTGTATGTAAGAGTTCTGTTAAGAGTGTGTGTGTTGTCATTTGGGTGATGGGATAATTTATAGAATAATTTTAGAATAATCTCTGCCTTTGAGTCAGAAGAGGAGCGCATGAGCTTCCAAACTCTTCCTCTCAATTCTCTCCAGGTTTTTTGCCTTTAATCTTAATTTGAAAGTCATGGCTGGTGTATTATAGACATGTAACGCAGGTGAATGCACATTTTTGTTAACACCTCTGTAGATGCACTCACACTCACTCCTGGGGTCTTACTGAACTTTTAAGACACTTGACACTTTTTTCCCCACTTCCTGTTTTGTTGATCAAAATTGTAAAATGAATAATCGTTGAAATATAGTTTGTGAAGGAAACCTTTGTGCTGTTTTCTATCGAGTTGACGTTTCTGCCTGTGTAGTGTGCAGCGGTGGGCGTCCCGATCGCCCTCTGATTGGTGAGAGGATGTGTTGCCTTAGCAACCTGCATCCCACACACTGCTGCTATTGATTGTGAGTATGGTGATCCAGATGTGAATATTGCGTTTGCTGCATTTGTGTCGAGTTGTTTTATCATCAGTGGATTGTCATGGTGTCACTAACTGTGCAAAGATTACCATACCAACATGATTGCTGGGTTCTGTAAAGCACAGGATCTTTGTTGCACCTTTGGATCGGCATTTAAAATTCACACTCAGTGTAATTCTCATGGACTGGCGAAAGCAAGAGCAGCACAAACCAGCACAAGAACTCAAACAATTGAAGAAATCTCAGAAAATAATTTCCTGCTTCCACCCCATATATACACAAACATTAAAAAGGTCTTAAAAGCTTTACTCTGAAACTTTTAAATTAACACAACATTCTCAGAGTTTATATAGTTGTAGATTTTCTCATGAAACAAATGTCATTGTAAACGTTGATAATCACTTGCCACAGAAACAGACTCTAATCCTGATCAGGCACTTCAGCATTTTACTCAAACCTTTTTTTTTTACAATTAAAAAATGTATTAGAACTCATCAGAAATTAGATGAAAGAGAGATGTAAATTAACTTGTTGTGCTTTGATAGTTTAAAATGTTCAGTGCAATATTTGTCTATTTTTCACCTTAACAGCCAAATTCATGGTTAATAATTTTAATTTTTGTTCTTTTATGCCACATTTCATTGCCAAACCCCAAAGCGATTTCCTTTAAATATGACTAATAAATCACCTACAATCAGACACCCAATGCAGAAACCCAACCTGTGGCATTTATAACCTGTTTGGGTGGTGTTCGAGCTTTTCTTAGCAATTCTCTTCATACCCTGAATGACTTACACCAGGAACTGCCGATGACTGAACCTTCGGCTTTCTAACCGTTAGTCTTTGAACAGCAGCATTCAGATCACAGATGGTTAAGGTTGTCGTTTGTTTAACTGTCCCAGTCTCCATATGGCAAGTCTGAGCCCTCTTCATCGTCAGAGTCATTTGAGATCTTCATCCTCATCATAGCAGCTTTGATGCTTCGCTCCAGCTCAAGAGTCTGTGTTGTGGGAGGTGGCGTGTGTAGGGGGCAGGACTTTCTTCAGGATCACGCCCAGACGGATGGCTGACATGAGGCTATCTCTGACATCACTGCTGTCTGTGGCGGTCGTGACCTTTCACAGATGTTTCTGTCCGTGCTGCAGCGACGCTAAAAGCTCATCCATTGACCCTGCAACACAACCGTGTGCATGTTTGCGTTATTTGAATGCACAATTGAGTGAATCTCATGAAATATCTCATGAAATATAAGGTTTTTACCTGGATGTGCTTGACATGTTTTGTATAATTCACTCAAATAATAAAAAAACGTTACATTCAAAAACATAAAATAAGTTCAATGTTGTTTAAAAGCTGTTTCACAATAACTAAAGTTTGAATGAGGTGAGAATTGGTGTGTTTAACTCAATGCAGTGCTCTGCAGACCGATCATCACCTGGCTTGATAGGATGCATTAGACAATTTGTCTGATTTTCAATCATGTAATATATGACCACCAAAGTGGTGCGAGCGGCTGCAGTTTCCCCAAAACGGCTGCACAAGCTCTGATGACGACAGCTTATTCATAATTTGCTAATCTCCCAGATCTGTAAAACGAGGCACAGTTAAGTCGAACATACATCTATCTGTAACTGTGATTCACCTGTATTCTGCTCCAGACTGTTTTTGATTGGTAGCTTCTCACTGATGGGTGGAGAATGATGGAGGGGGATGGGTGGAGGACAGGAGGAGGTGGAGGTGGTAAAGGCTGTCAGGGTTTGCTCCTGCACCTCCAGCAGGCAACAGCATCTGGACCGGGATGACACGCTGCTTCAGACTCCACCCCTTCCTGCAGGGGGTGGAGCTCTGCGGTTCCAGACTGATGATTGACAGGGCCTGGGAGGAGTCATCGCAGCTGGAGTCATGGGATACTGGCCTCACATGAGCTGTCTTTAAAACATTCTAACCCTGATGTCTCTAAATGCAACAACACACAAAAACAAACATATTGAATTGGGACAGGAAATTATTATTATTATTACTTTATGAAACTTTTATGAAATGCATTTTCATGGTATATTTTGTAATATGCACAGTCTACAGCTTTCTGATACTCTTTATGACAGTCAATGGTAGACGCATGCGCAAACGAAGCACAGATGTAGACTTTCTGCGTGTAACCCACTATTTCTAGACACGTGGACAGTCCACGTCTGTACTTCGTCTGCGATTGACTGTCATAAAGCAGCCTTTGTACACATGCATTGGACACGTCCGTGTGAGGTCATGGTCAACTTTGAAAGGCTGAACACTTGACTGTGCGCAACACGGCAAGCAGAAAAACCAAGCATAGTCTTTAGTTTGTTATGAGTGCTTAAGACTTGTGAGACTTTCATCAGTGAATTTCCTGACTTCATATGACAGTATGTAATTAGATCGGAACACTTTCATCATTAAAATGGTACTTTAATCTAAAAAAAGGTTGTTAGGGTTGTTTTTGTTTAGTATTAAAGATGTGTTAATGGAACCATTATGGAAATGGAGTTGTTAAATTTCTTATACTTGCCATCCCGATACTGAAGGCATCTTTACAACACAATTTTTACCTCTCTGGATGAGCTCCCCCTCTCTATCCACCCACTGCTTCCTCTTCTCATCCTCAACTTTCCTCTTCTCTCGCTTCTGAACACACAAACACACATACCTGCAGGACTGTTTGATCATGTCACATGAACTCTTCTTTTCCAAACTTTATATGCAATCTCTCTTTCTGCTGTCTACAGATGCAGCATCCTAACTGAAATGGCCATCATCCAAAATATCTGGAAATATGTGAATGAGAAAAAAAAGTTTTGTTTCAGAAACAATGCACATATGCAATGTACGGATCAAGCAATATTGTCTTTATTGAAACATGCCATTTTTCTAACTGAACTAATTTTTTAAATGATAACATAAAAGGACTGACAGTGCCCTTATAAAATTAAAAAATGCCCCTGGAAATCAAATAATGCATCTAAATGGTAAGGTTCATTTCTGACCCTGGATCCTTCTGTCCTTTACAGGAATTGATATAAGTACAACCCACATGAGATTTAGGTGAGTTTGTTGAGAAATGTCTGATGTTTTAGAGTTATGAGTTTTATTACCCCCCAGAAATGCATAAATCCCCCCCATATGAGCCATGTAAGGGGGGAATTATACCCCCTCCCCTCCATTCCAGAAATGAATTTCAGGCAGCACAAGCACAGGGAATTATGGGAATATGACTGTGACCCCTACTGGACTCTGGGTCTGATAGAAGATTCAGTCGTCATGGCAACTCTGCAGCCCACAGACAGCCCACGGGATCCTACAGTACTGTTACTGTGACTCGTTATGGGATACTTTGTGTGGTGATGCAGTGGGTTGTAGTTACCATGGTTACTGGGGCATTACTCACCAGCTGTGCGGCGTGATGTTGGCGGTGCTGCTCAGATCACACTGCAACTGAGTGCTGCTGTAGCTCGTGCGCCTCAACACACATCTCCTGCAAAACACACACACATTATCTCTCTATCTTATCTATACACACTAACAACTCAATATTTCAACACAATGTGTGTGTACCCGTTGGTTTCTCAGTTGTGCTCTGCGTGATGAAATCGCTCCTCTGATGCTCCAGTTGCTTCAGGTGTTGCTGTAGGTGTTTCTGGGCGGGACTTACATTCACCTGAAAATCCTGCAGCTCCTCTGGGTCCTCAAAGGCGTCATATTACAAAACCTGCTCCTGCAGCTCTGCATCAAACACACATACACACTGTGCTTTAGATCAGTAGATCAGATGTGCAGAATCTTTAGTGTGTTAGTAACCTTTCATGTTACTGTATGTGTGTGTGTGTCACCTCTTAGTTGTCGTTGGATGGACTGGATTTGCGTTTGCAGGAGCAGTTCTTAATTTTTCAGGATCTCAAACTTGTAGTCACGCAGCTCCAGCTGCGTCTCATAATACTGCAGCTCTAGTGTCTTGACCATGCTCACACCCTCCACTCCACCCTCTGCAATACTACACATCTACAGAGACACTTAGTCAAAGTCTGTGTCCAGGTTTGGCTATACATGTGAATGCAAATGTTTAAAAATGTCCTTACTAATGCAGCAAATCATGAGAAAAACAGCTTTTGTGGACATTGTGGGTGGGCATCACAATTTGAAACACTCTGGTATAGAAAAATCATCACCTCTATATAAAAACCACTACGTTCACAAGATGTTCTCACAAATGCCGTGAATCAAACGTGTGTGTGTGTGTGTAACATCTGACACCACATTAAATATTAATACATCACTTCACAAATCTCTATGGCAACAGTGCAGCAGGGCTTGAACATATTTTTGAAGTATTTTTGTAAATATGACAAAGAATTACACACACATTCTGCATCAAAATACCCATAATGCACTTTACCATGCAGCATGTGGATTTGCACAGCAGACGTGTGAAACTGTGCCCTCATGTGGTCGCCTGAGGAATACTCGGCCAGAAACAAATGGCAAAAAGAAAAAAGTTCTTTATAAATACAGAAATGCACTATTAGAAGTGCCATCAAACCTTTTTTTTTTACTTCACAATCTAAATGAGGACATATCATAGACTATGCTTTTAATAAACAGCAAATTATAATGACTACAGACAAACCCAAATCCAAACCTTGCAAAAGAACTTTGGATTTTCAGAAAAATAAAATACATTTACTTCACAAATAATTTTTCCAATTCAGAACGTCCCTAAATTTTCCAAAAGGATGGTTCTGAGTTTTAGTCAAGAGTTCAGAATTTGATCTGAGAGGTCTTGAGCAATCAGATTTTATTTTGCCCCAGAATTTGTATTTTGGGTGATGGGGCAGGTATTAACATAATGAATCAACTTAAAAAACTGGGTCCCTACCAGCGTGATGATCGGCAGGCAGGTTATTCTTAGGGGATGTAAGTCGGCTGGTGCGCCATTATTTCATGAGTGGTGCACAGAGTTGGGCAGAGTAGCGGCTTTTGAAGAGATGTCACATAGATGGCTGGGCAGTTTGGGTGCTTATGGTAAAAATATTAAATATATGTAAATGAAATAATATGTGGACCCTTTTTCTTTTTTGTTGGTTAATTTATTTTTTTATGTCAGATTATTTTCTTTGGACTGTCTGTTTATACCTGTATGTGTGTCTGTTGTTATTCAATGTCTGACCACTGGGATGCACTGTACATATGTTGGGTGACGGGAGGGGGCATATAATTGATAAAAGCTGATTCTGTGTATTCATGTGCTGTTTGTTTAAATTTGAGAATGGAATCAATAAAATATTGTTAATGACAAAAAAAAGTTAATGCATTAGGCATCATGGACAAACATTTAACAATATATATTTTTACAGCACTAATTAATCTTTGTTCATGTTAGTTAATAAATATACAGTTGTTAATTATTAATTCATGTTAGTTCAAAGTGCATTAACTAATGGAACATGCTTTTACATCAACAATAGTTGGTGTACAGATGTAACAGCGTAACTGAAGATGTGTTGTCTTAATTTAGAAGTGCTCTTCAACACCTTTATGCCTTTCTACTCGCCACGGGAGTTTTCCTCGTGGTGAGTGTTTATATCCCACCACAAGCGTGCATTAACCTAGCATTGCAACAGCTGGTTGATCACATCATAGACATGAGCAACAACACCCGGACTCTCTTATCATTTATTCTGGAAGATTTTAATAAAGCTAACCTCACCCGTGAACTGTCAAAATACAAACAACACATCACATGCCCCACCAGTAACAGAAATATACTGGAACACTGCTACACCACTGTTAAAGATGTATATAGCTCTGTCCCACGTGCAGCTTTGGGACTCTCCGATCACTGTCTGGTTCATCTTCTCCAGACCTACAAGCAAAACCTAAAATCAGCTAAGCCTGTAGTAAGGACTGTAAAGAGGGGACGAATGAAGCAGAACTGGAACTACAAGCCTGCTTTGACTGCAGCCAAAGTGTTTTTGAAGCTGCAGCCACAGACCTGAACGAGTTCACAGATACTGTGACATCATATATCAGTTTCTGTAAGTATATGTGCATCCCTACTATGACATTTTTATCATTCAATAATGATAAACCATGGTTTACAGGAACACTCGTCTTCGTCATGCCAAAGAGGATGCTTACAGAAGTGGTGATAAAATATTTTACAATCAGGCCAGGAACACACTAAGGAAATCAGAATGGCTAAAAGAAGTTACTCTGAAATGCTGAAAAAACTGATTTCAGCCAAGAATCCTGCTTCTGTGTGGAAAGGCCTGAAAAACATAAAGTACAAGACACCTCCCCTCGCTCAGTAGAAAGTCACCTAATGGCTGATGAGCAGAATTTGTTTTACTGCAGGTTTGAAAAGTCCAGTCTCACACCCCTCCCCGATCTGATCTTCACTTCACACACACACACACACACACACACACACACACACAAACACCTCCTGGCACCCCCCTACTCGCCCCTCCTGCTACTCAATCTGCACTTATGATCTGTGAGGAGGATGTGTGTCAGTCTTTTGGAAACAAAAGACTAGGAAAGCTTCAGGCCCAGATGGTGTTTCACCTGACTGTCTGAAAGTCTTCTCTGACCAACTGGCCTCCATCTTCACATAGATCTTCAATAGATCACTGGAGCAGTGTAATGTTCCCTGCTGCTTCAAATGCTCCACCATCATTCTGTTTCCCAGAAAACCCAAAGTCACTGGAATACATACCTGTTGCTCTCACATCTGTGGTCATGAAATAATTTGAGAGACTGGCTTTGGCCTATCGGAAGGATGTCACTGGACCCCTGCTGTACCCCGTTTCCGTTTGTTTACCGAGCAAACAGGTCTGTGGATGATGCTGTCAATATGGGACTGCATTATATCCTGCAACACCTCAACAGACCTGGGACTTATGCAAGGATCCTATTTGTGGACTTCAGTTCAACCTTCAATATCTTCATGCCTGATCTTCTTTCAACCAAATTGACCCAGCTCTCCATGCCACCCCAATCTGTCAATAGATCACCAGCTTTCTGACAGATAGGCTGCAGCTAACTGTCTGAGACTGGGGAAACTCACATCCGGAACCCTCACTATTAGGACTGGTGCTCCTCAGTGATGCTTTCTCTCTCCACTGCTCTTCTCCCTGTACACCAATGACTGCACTGCAAAGGACCCCTTGGTCAAGCTCCTGAAGTTTGCAGACAACACCACGGTCATTGGCCTCATCCGTTATGGTGACGAGTCTGCATTCAGATGGGAGGTTGATCAGCTGGCTGTCTGGTGCAGTCACAACAACCTTAAGCTGAACCTGCTCAAAACAGTGGAGATGATAGTGGACTTCAAGAGAATTGCCCCCACACTCCCCCTATCACCATCATGAACAGCACTGTGGCGTCATTCAGGTTCCTGGACTCTAAAACCTCTCAGGACTTGAAGTGGGGCACACACATAGACTCAATTGTGAAGAAGGCTCAGCAGAGTTTGGACTTCCTTCACTAGCTGAGGAAGTTCAACCTGCAACAGGAGCTGCAGGAAACGTGCAGGTAGAATCACTCTGGATCCCACACACCCTGCCCACTCCCTCTTTGAACTGTTGCCCTCTGGCTGGCGCTACAGAGCACTGAGGACCAGGACACCCAGGCACAAGAACAGTTTTTACCCACAATACATTTTCCTCATGAACATTTAAACTGCCTCAGGACTTGACCATAGTGCAATCATGTAAATTTACATATTTAATTTAACAACTGTACATACCCCTACCTTGCACATGTACATACGCCATTCTATGTTATATGTCCTATTATTTGTTTGTCTATTTAAACTCTTACCTTGTTTTATATTCTGAGTCTCACTGTAATGTTCTGTAGGCACTTTTTTCTCCTAAATTCCTTGTGTGCGTGAGAACACTTGGCAATAAAGCTCAATCTGATTCTGATTAAACAGAGTGATTAGAAAAACTTAAACGACAGAATATGTCTTCTATTAAAGGAATATCCTAGGTTAAAATTAAAAGGAATAATTCACCCAAAAATGAAAATTCTCTCATTATTCATTTAAACTGATGCCATCCTTGATGTGTATGACTGTCTTCATCAGAACACAAATGAAGATTTTTAGAGTAAGACTAAGTCAGGTTCTTATAATGCAAGTAAATGGTGCCAGCAATTTGAAAGTCCAAAAGTAATATTTAGGCATCATAAAAGTAATCTACATGACTCCAGTCGATCAATGAATGTCTTGAAGCGAATTGAATGGAAGTAAACATAATTCATGTTTTAAATGTGTTCCACATTAATAATATGTTAGTTATATGTGTAATCCAAGTGATGTACTTCAAATACTTTAAAAGTAATTTAAAATGTAATGAGATACACAACTGTTAGAACACACAATTAGATAACAGTAAATCTTTACTTTATATACAGATTACATCAACACTGATCAGGAAAATGCTAATGGCACCACAACCCTTCCCTAGCAACTATCCAGGACTGTGATATCACAGGCAGCTGACAGGGAATTTTTTTTGCAATTTTCACGCTTTTAAGAGCCCTACAAAAAATCAGGCACTGGTAAAACAACTACTGTAATATAACGAAATATTTATGATGTTGCAACTTGCATGCAAAAAATTGTTTAAAATGTCGATCACTGTAGAAAGATGCTTTTCTGGTGCAGTTATGACATCTAACAGCAAAGGCTAACTGGACCATGCTAACCAGAAAAACCTTTATGGAGTTTTATATGTGCCACAATTGACGATGTGCGTTACAACTGCTACAAGACACCGGACAATTTCTTTTCAGGAGTAAGATGTCTTTATATTCCTTCTGACTCGAGTTATACAAATGGAGGTATCTCCTGACCTCCTCACACGCGCTCTTGACATGCACATCCACTGTTGTAGTTTTTACATTTGTCTCCTGTTGTTTACGGGCAATTGCATCTTCTTCTAGCATTTCTGAGCGTACAAGTTTAGAAAGTGAGTGAGATGCACATGCAAAAAACAATGGAGTAGCAAAAATGTTCTTTGCAAATGTTGACATCAGCTCACATTCAAACTTTATTCAGTGCAAATTTGATTTCCGTTTGCTCAAAATGAATTCATCTTTGCAGGAAGATACATTGCTTTACAAAACTGAGAAAATATATTTTTGTGCGCTCAAAATATAATTGTGTGTGCTCAGAATATCCTCTTGGATGTGAAGGAAAGCAATTTTTTGCGCACTCAAAATATCATTTTGCGCGCTCAATATATCATCTTTCCCGCAGAATTGTGGCACAAATTTAATGCCATAAACCTTGACCAGCCGCTAGGCGGAGAAATTAAAAAGAAATTAAAAAAGTGCCCATTTTCCTCGGACAGCCAAGTGTATGTTCACTGAGTCAGGCCCACTAGGCAACAACATGAAAATCACCAAATGGCTTACTCACTCGATTGTCTTTATGAAAGAAGTCGCTTGCTGTGGCCATGTAAATATTTTGCGGCCATCCTTAGTATCTATTCTCAATTTGGCTGGGAACACCAGTGCAAAAGCGACCTTCCGTTGATGTAATTGTTTCTTGCATTTCTTGAATCGATCACGTTTCTCTCTTGTCGAATTCGCAAAGTCTGGGAACAAGAAAATGCTATGGTTCTTCCAAGAAAGCCTTCTTTTACTCCTCGCCTCATGAACACAGGATCTTTATTGGATGTTTTCAGAAATTTCAGGTAAGAGTCTTTTTCTCCAGATCTCCAGAGCCCGATGATTTTGAATTCTTTGACATTTTGTCTTCCCAAAACAATTAAGGATCAGGGTGTATCGAATATCACTAGTTTGTGACACAAATATTGTTACAACTAGTAAAGTGCGCAGAGCTCGCCGTTCACACGTCAGGCCCTTGCATGGTGCCCACGAGACCTCCATTTCCTTAGGATTTAACTTTTTCAGTATTTTTATTATTATGAAATTCATGAGTTTTAACATAGGACTATGTAGGACATGTTTTGTCCCTTATCTCAAGAATCTGTGATTTATACCAAGAAAGTTGTTCATTGTGCTTAAATGTGGCTTGTTTAAGAAAACCAGAGTACATTATTTTCACTGTTGCTGTTCTTATGTCATACTGTATATTCGGATCACAGGTCAATACCCACATCCCCATATGAGGTATGTTCGGAATCTATTCATACTACTCACATGCATACCTTAAGAACATACTGTTTGACTGGTTGAGAAGTGCAACAGTCATCAAATACAGTGCATACTTGACACTATGGGATTTCAGTATTGCAAGGGCTACTGTTTTATAAATACTTTGGATTCGGTCATACCATTCATTTGGCATACTATGTTAAGAATTCACAGAGACACTTACGTTTCATGAGTGTCTGGAATGTTCCTGCATGTCTGTGAGTTAAGTATGCACATTCAGACACGGAGAGAGAAATTAAAGAATACAACAAACATTTAAATGCAGAGGTCAACAGTAGTACAGGGGACTGATAAACTGAGAAATTTCTTAATATAAAATGCTCTATATTTAAAAATGTTTGGCAGGAAAATGATTGAATCCTAGCCTGCAAAACTCACATAGCATTGTCAGGAATGTCAAAGCTTGTCAGGCTGCAGCTATGAGCATATGTTCTCAGGACGTCCACACACAGATGTGCAGGAACATTCCAGACACTCATGAAACTTAAGTGTCTCAGTGAACTCTTAACAGTTGTACAATCTCACCCCAACATAATATGGATTACAAAACTTGCACTGTGTGGACTTTAATATAACTTTGAAACAACATTGCAACATTTACATGATTTTTTTATAATCAGCGGCCTCCTAAAAAACATCAAGAGAAAATAGAGTATCTGTACGACTGCTTGCATTCGAGGGTTAATATAAACTTGACTGTTCTCTGTCAGACATACACTACCGGTCAAAAGTTTAGGGTCACTTATTCTTTTATATTTTTTCCACATTTTAGAATAATAGTACAGTCACCTAAACTTTGTAATAACAGAAATGGAACAGGGAATATGGACAAAAGTATTAAGACACCTACACATTAAAACCTACAGCAGCTTTTATGACATCCCATTCTAAATCCATAGGCATTAATATCGAGCTGGTCCCCCTTTGCAGCTATAACAGCTTCCACTCTACTGGGAAGGATTTCTACAAGATTTTGGAGTGTCTGTTGGAATATTTGCCTATTCTTCCAGAAGAGCATTTGTGAGGTCAGACACTGATGTTGGATGAGAGGGCCTGGCACGCAATCTCCGTTCTAGTTAGGGCTGGGATAAACGATTATTTTTTAAACGATTAATCTAGCGATTTATTTTTTCGATGCATCGATTAATCTAACGTTTCATTTTTTTTCAGTCCGATTCGATTTCGATTCGATTAATCGAATTGTGACAACACCAGTAATACCGGTTTCATCGGGGGTAGGGGTGTATAAAATGTAAAAAAAAAAAAAAATTGCCGGGAGTTTGATTGACAGGCGATCTGATCAATCAATCATAATACGCCATTTTTGTCCGACAAAGTAGTCAGGAGAGAGAAGATTATGGGCTGAAATATGTGCCACCAGAAACTGAATTTGAACCATTTATATTTGAATTTGAATGGCTAAACTTGAATAATTGCATTGAAAAACTGAATTTGAATCACATAATTTGAAATTGTATTGTTTAATTAAAATTGAATTTATTCAAAAACTGAATCTGAATTGTATCATTTGAAATTGAATTTATTCGTTTGGAACTGAAGTCCAATAAAATTTGATCCTCACTGAAAATTAAACTCTCTATATATCTTCACATTCACTTCTCACAATTCAGGTTCAGTTCTAAAATTCAATTTCAAGTTACTGAGACAGACATCCGGGTAGTTGGAGGATGAAGGAAGAGCAATCGAGCGCAGATCGATAGATAGCGTTCATTGGCGCACAGGACTCCTCTTGGGCCAATCAGCACCAATGTTTTGGAGCACAGTACGTTACCCGCCATGAAACGAAGAAGTGCTTGCCTGACCACCACCATGGATTCGGCTGGGACAAATACGGTAATGAATTTTTATTTTTTACGATCTTTTGTTTAACTGTTGTTAATGTTATAGCTATTTTGTAGAAACAGGGGAAATTAAATCTTTCTCCCGACGTTGCAAACACAGTAGCTATAATCCCACGTTTTTATGGTAGCCTACTAGCTCTTGTAACAACATTTTTGCCTGGTGTTTATTATTTCTAAGCGTTTGCCTCTTCCTCCGGTGAAAATGTTGTTGCAAACGTAGCTAGTGTTAGCCGCCGCCAAGTAGACTGGTCATGTCTTCAGTGTGATTTTTTTTCCCGATAACTTCTCGTGGTTGTCATTGTCAGAGTAACGTTACTGCTTACTGAGAGGGAGAGAGAGAGAGAGTAGTAAGCGTGTAAGTTATGTGTCGCTGTGTTTGGCAGGTGCTAGCATAATGTAAGGCCATAAACTTCAGGGCAATTACACCATAGCACTAGCCCTATTCATTTGAATTGAATGCATAAGTTAGTTAATTCCGTTTGACTAGAACGCAAAAATAGCACATTTACACTTCGAAAGAAAGCGATACAGCTTCCTGCACAACAGAGCAGTGCAAGTGGCTGATGCCATCACATGTAAAAAAGGTAAGGTGACACTGTATTTTTTGGACACTGTAACTGTAGGCTAAATTATGATGTTAAATTAATGTTTATATTGTGCCCCTTTGGTTACTTAATCAGGCAGATTGCTTGTCTTCATCTAGCCTACATTTCATCTTCTTTTAGGGGATTTTCATTATATTCCATCATACCTAATGTTGGGGATTATTAAATTATTTCTATTCTATATTCTGCCTTAACATGTGTAGCTTGTGACAGTGTGGTCAGTCACAATTTCCCTGTTGGACAAAGAGAAGCTAAGACAGCAAAGACCCACATAAACACAGTTTGGCATCTCAATCCTGTGATGATAGCCTTACCTGTTTTGCTCACAGCCATAGGATAAACGCCAGATTTATACTGCATATAGATATGTTATGGTTATGGACCACAGAAATGTGGACTTAATGATCTTCTTTGTGTTAACTTATTTTCAGATTCCTGCTGCTCCAGTAGCTCTGATCGACTTCTCTGCTAAAGCCAAAAAAAAAAGCTTGACCGTTCTATTGATGGCAGGACAACTGAAAACCAGGTTGGGAAATCACTTTCATGCCCAAGAGTGAAGAGAGGGTCAGAAACATATGCTAGTTTTTTTGAGACTTTAAGCAAAAACTGTCCAAGGAGTGCAGCACTGATGGCTAGGGAGCCTTACTACAAAGAATTCATCCCCAAATCTAGTATGCTTCCTAAAACTGTTCTTGAATACAGAACACCAGAGACTCTGCAGCTACCCCCAAAGAGCTTGGAGAGCTATGCCAGGTATTCCACCTAGAAGAGCTCATCATGTCCCAGGTCCAGGCTGTAGAGAGGGCAACTCGAAGTCAGAGTGCAAGCAGGATTTGGTTTAGGCAAAGAGCTGGACACATAACTGCTTCCAAGCTGAAACAAGCTATTAAGACCAACCCACAGCAACCATCCAAGAGCTTGATCAAGGCCATATGCTACCCAGAAGCATATAGGTTCACCACAGCCGCTACAAGGTATTTAGGGTTTGAATTAGGGTAAGGCAGAGGTAAGGCCTCGTGTAAACAGTGTTTATGTCCAGAAAAAGAAACACTGACAACAGAGGGTATAATTTGGATAAAAAAGAAGCTTGTCTATTAAGTAAATGTATCTTACTGGTGGAATATTAAATGAAATGTATAGTAACACATTGCTTTGGTGCACGTTAGTTATTACTTATAGGGTTATAAGACTATGGTTATGCAGGAGTAGAACTAAGTATAGGGGTTAGGAAATGGCATTTAAATCACTGAACTGGCTCTACACATCCAATACTAAGTAATCATTTCCTTTTCATGTTTTGCATGTGTACTGTGTACAGTTATGGATGCAAACATGAAGCACAAGCCAGAGGAGTCTATGAGAAGCTGATGGGTCGGGAGCATGCAGGCTTCTCCTGTATGGACAGTGGTCTCTGGCTGAACCCCAAGTGGCCATACATGGGGTCCTCCCTGATGGGATTGTTGCTTGTGACTGTCACGGAACTGGCATCTGCAAGATTAAGGTAATATTACAGTCTCTGTTGTAGTAAAGTCCCTAAATCTCGAGACTGAGTCGTGTCTCAAGTCCTAAACTGAGCAAAAAGGCAGAAAATATATTTGTTAATCTATTGTTCACGTGTCCTTCTCTCTGTGATTTTAGTGTCCACACTCTCACCAAGATGAAGCCAATCTGCGCTTGTGTGCTGGGGAAAAGGGCTTCTGCCTCATCAATGATGGGGATAATGTCATGCTGGACCGGACTCATGACTACTACTACCAAGTTCAGGGACAGCTTCACATTGTAGATGCTGAGTACTGTGATTTTGTTGTGTGGAACCACAATGACATTTTTGTTGAAAGGATTTTGCCCGATCTTGAACTTTAGGATGATGTTAGGCTTTTTAGAAACGGTATACTTCCAGAAATACTGGGACAGCAAGTTACAAACTCACATGTGTAATGTAATGAAAGGATCCAGGCACTCTTGAAAGTGGGCTGTGTGATATTGCTGTTATATCAATACGGTTGTATGAGACAAGATTACATTTTGACTATTGTTATGAGTGTGGTCTTTGTGAGTTCTGGCTGTTGTATAATTTAAATGAAAAGATTAAATGCCATTGAGAAGACAGAATTATACATGGTGGTTTATTTACAAGATTAGATTTTTCAACAATTGTTATAATAACAAGAACATGGTGTGCAATAACAGATTAGAATCCATTTCATTACATATAATACATATAGCCAGTACAATTAGACTAGTGGATAAAAGTATTACACTTGTTGAAAACATATTAACAGACTGATATGTGTCGGGGCTCAGGTACTACTACTCCATGTCCTCTTACTTATCATCATCATCAGAGCCAAGAAGCAGGGATCAGGTATTGGACACTACATGTGTGAGGGCTCAGGTACTGGACTGACTGATTATTATCCCTCTCCCTCCTCCTTACTCCAATGGGACAATAGACTCCGAAAGATTAGACAAGCGCTAGGACAACCTAAAAAGCCCCAATCAAGTCCATATTAGACTACCGGTAACTTAATAAGCATTACTAAGTAAATGAGCATTTAATGACAACCTAATGCTATATAAACACAGACACAAAAAACACGTTGGCTAGCTAACATACCTCCGACGAAGTGGTCGCTGCAGACACGGACATTAACAGACTCTGCTCCTCCCGACCGCAGACGTACGTTAAAAATCAACTTTTACGGCGTTGTTCTGTGAGCTTTTTACATTTCTCACCTTTATGAGTGACAATCTTCGGTACTCTATAAAAACCCTTTCCCTTTTCTCGATTAGAACGATTGGAGCAGCCGTAAACTACACAAAACATTGGCATTTTGCCAGACGGCAGATCCTCAGCTATTTCACTTCCTGTCCTCCATCTGAATTGCGCGCTCTCGCGATGCAGCAGCGTGACGTCACGTGAAACCAACCTATGAACGCTATCTATCGATCTGCGCTCGATTGCTCTTCCTTCATCCTCCAACTACCCGGATGTCTGTCTCAGTAACTTGAAATTGAATTTTAGAACTGAACCTGAATTGTGAGAAGTGAATGTGAAGATATATAGAGAGTTTAATTTTCAGTGAGGATCAAATTTTATTGGACTTCAGTTCCAAACGAATAAATTCAATTTCAAATGATACAATTCAGATTCAGTTTTTGAATAAATTCAATTTTAATTAAACAATACAATTTCAAATTATGTGATTCAAATTCAGTTTTTCAATGCAATTATTCAAGTTTAGCCATTCAAATTCAAATATAAATGGTTCAAATTCAGTTTCTGGTGGCACATATTTCAGCCCATAGAAGATTAACGTCGGTGGATTTGAATTTGAATAATGGATTGTAGGCTACTGTACTGACATCTTTCCGCGGATAAAACGATAGTCCTTCTGATGTAGGCTACATTCATGTTTAGCCTATTTGATGCTATAAATTAACCAAGGAAAAGATGATCGGTTCACGAGCATCTTTAACTGAGGCAATCTGTCACGACACATTAAAGAGCCACAAAATAGTAGGCCTATTTATGGTTGAATTTTCTTTGAATGACCAAATTTGAAAGTTGAGACTTTATTAAATGTTACCTGCTTGGTCCTGTCTGTCAGCGCGTTGTCAGTGTCCTCTATGTATTTTTCACGACATTCATAGCTATAAGCGCATTATTAATAGCTATAAGCGAAAACATTAGGTGTCGACAACGTATTATAGCCTACTCCAACATCGAGTGCAAAGTGGGGAGTTGAAAAAAAACTTAAGGTGCTCTGTCATCTGCAACCGGGTGGCGCCTCTTAAGGTGCTGGTGCATTGCCGTGGCGCTAGAATGGAAGGCCATCTCCATTTTGAAAAGACGACATATCACGGAATTGTTTCCTTTTAAATTAAAGAATTCCCATACTTTATAGGAACGAGTGCATGCCGCCTTGCACTTCTGATAGTCTGAAGAGCTACTCGCCGGCGCCGCCATCTTTGTTTTGGGTCCGACGAATCGACGCACATGTTTTGCGTCGACGTATTTTTTGCGTCGACGTCATCGTTGTCCCAGCCCTAGTTCTAGTTCATCCCAAAAGTGTTCGATAGGGTTGAGGTCAGTACGGAGCCCGGGAAGTCACCTGTTGGGAAAAAAAAAACAATCCGTGGCGACGGTTTTGCAATCCGTCCGCTCAGTTTATAAACTGTACTCACGAATTCTCAAACTGTTCCCTCGGTTTAACAAATCGTGCTCACGGATTAATAAACCGTACCCACGAGTTCCTAATCCGCGCTCTCAGATTTGTAAACCGTGCCTTCAGTTTTTGCAATCTGTACCCACAAATTCATAAACCGTGCCCACGCTTTGCAATCCGTTCCCACGGGTTTGTAAACTGTACTCTCATATTTGTGGCTCGCCCTCATTTTCGAAGAACAAGCTTTTAACGTTCGTTGTTAACGAATCTTATTGTATATTGTTTTATATGTGTATTAAGTGTAATAGGCCTACATAAAATTGTCTTAACTGCGTCTGCATGCTTCAAGTGATTCTCAATTGTAGCGGGTATGGGGTGGAATATACGATTTAATATGAATGACGTGCATAAAAATCTTTTGTTTATTTGTGATAATCTTAGCACTTTATTATTATTGTCTCATCTGTATTATGACTGATATTTGACTAATTGCTTTGTTCCTTTTTATGCGTTTTGGACAAAAGCGTCTTCTAAATATGTAGCCTAAAATGTAGGCTAATAATAATAATTATTATTATTATTATTAGTTTATAACTATAAATGAGTTCACTTAACACAGTAATATGTTTATCATAAAATAATTTATGAATGCTTTATTTTTAAGCAAAAATAAATGTAGGCCTATTTTATCCAAACCCGTAAAGGTTAGGTTATAGCCTATAAAAATAAAGCATTGATAAATTATTTTATGACAAACATATTACTGTATTACTAAGTGAGCTCATTTATAGTTATAAACTCTAATAATAATAATCATTATTAAATTTTAGGCTACATAGGCTATTTAGAAGACGCTTTTGTCCAAAACTTACAAAAAAGGAACAAAGCAATTCGTCATATCAGTCATAATACAGGTTAGACAATAATAATAAAGTGCTAAGATTATCACAAATAAACAAAAGATTTTGATACACGTCATTCATATTAAATCGTATATTCCACCCCATACGCGCTAATTGAGATTTGAGAAATCTTTTTAGAAAATATAGTTTATAAACACCGTACTATATATCCCGCACCGTAACAGATGGCCTGGTTGAATCTGCCGGCACAGACTGGGGAGGAGCCACAAATCCGAGAGTACAGTTTACAAACCCGTGGGAACGGATTGCGAAAGCGTGGGCACGGTTTATGAATTTGTGGGTACAGATTGCAAAAACTGAATGCACGGTTTACAAATCTGAGAGCGCGGATTAGGAACTCGTGGGTACGGTTTATTAATCCGTGAGCACGATTTGTTAAACCGAGGGAACAGTTTGAGAATTCGTGAGTACAGTTTATAAACTGAGCGGATGGATTGCAAAACCGTCGCCACGGATTGTTTTTTTTTCCCCAACAGGTGACTTCCCGGGCCCCGTAGGTCAGGGCTCTGTGCGGGCAGGTCAAGTTCTTCCACACCAAACTCATCCAACCATGCCTTTATGGACCTTGCTTTGTGCACTGGGGCACAGTCATGCTGTTGGCTTTCCCCAAACTGTTCCACAAAGTTGGAAGCTTAGAATTTTCCAAAATGTCTTGGAAAGCTGAGGCATTAACATTTCCCTTCAGTGGAACTAAGGGGCCTAGGCCAAAACCTAGAAAAACAACCCCATAGCATTATCCCTCCTCCACCAAACTTTACAGTTGGCAAAATGCAGTCAGGTAGAAAACGTTCTCCTGGCATTCGCCAAACCCAGTCTCGTCCATCAGACTACCAGATAGAGAAGCGTGATTAGTCACTCCCCTTCCACCCATGCTATGGAGCTCCTGACGCAGTTTTTGTGCCGATGTTAATGCTGGAGGTTTTGGAACTCTGCAGTTATTGAGTCAACGGAGTGTTGGCGACTTTTACGCACCTCAGCAACCCCGCTCTGTAACTGCGTGGTCTGCCATTTCACGGCTGAGTTGCTGTAGTTCCTAAACGCTTCCATTTTGCAATAGTACCACTTACAGTTGTTCGGGTATATCTAGGAGGGAAGAAATTTCACGACCTGACGTGTTGCAACAGTGGAATCTTATTACAGTACCATGCTCCGATTCAGTGAGATCTTCAGAATGACCCATTCTTCCCAAAGGTTTGTAAAGGCAGACTGCATGGATAGGTGCTTGATTTTATACACCTGAATTCAATGATTAAGATTTGTGGTCAATACTTTTGTCCATATAGTGTATGTTGTGACTGAAGATGCTAAAATATAACATACATTTATAAAGAAGTCACAGTTTCCTTAGAATTTGCAGGAATTAACTTTTGGCATTTTCTTAAATACCTTCTTGAGAAATCACCATTGGATGCTTTTTAAACAGTATTTAAGGAGTTCCCATCTATGCTGGGCACTTATTTCTTTTTTGTTTGGTCCAACTGCATTTTTTAAATGCATAGATTAGTAATGAAATCAATTATTATGTTGGCACAATTATATTTGTCTACAAAAATCATTCGAAACATTTAATACACCTTCAGATCAAAAGGTTTTTAAGCTCAAGAGAAACATTTCAGTCAAGTGACCCCCAAAGTTTTGAACAGCAGTGTAAATAGGAGTTATTGATCAATGGTTGGACCCCAGACATACATATCATTGTGCAGCCGCTGCGGATCGATGCGTTTCTGGATTACACTCGTGGAAGTCTCTAGTTCTATAACGCAGCACTTCAGCAGCAACTCTACACATTCAGATGTCACGGTGTATTTTGTTCACCAGTGTTTTGCGCTGAACAACCCCAGAGCCATGACGCTCTGCACTGGAACACCAACTTCCATCACTGATGACACAACACACCCTTCTAAAGAGCTTGAGATCGTAGAATAAAATATACTTGTCATTTTCTAGTCATTGTTCAGCCAATTTAGCTTTACACGAATGGTTGTGTTCAAGCAATAAATCTGAATAAATGACAAAGATGGTCTGTGGTTTGTCGTTTTATTCCATAGGAACAGTTTCACATCAGTCACACATCATTTCTGTCAAACACTGACAGACATTTTATGCCATAAAAGTCCTTCCTGTTTCCTGCACAGATGTGTGCAGGTGAGTAGCGTGCGTATGTTTAGAGTATGTGTGCGCGTGTGTTTAGAGCGCGTTCTTATTGGCGAAGCGAGTGCGCTCCTCTTCCTCATCTGATGAATCACCTCCATATGGAACAAGTCCAGAGGAGCTGCTGGAAACTTCTGGAAGCTTTACCATCTTCACCAGATGTTCCTCCTCTGTATAGATCACAGTGTGTTCTTGTCAATCAGTGCATCATAGGTACAACACCAAATGACACTACTGCAGCTTCAGAAAGTCATTAAAATGTCTTACATTTCAAAATGCAAAGAGTTTAGTGTTAGGGGTTAGAAAAATCATGACTGGGAGAACATGGAAATTAACTTTATATTTGTGTGCGCACCTGTGTGTGTGAGGGGTCTGTTGGTTTCTTCTGCAGGTCTCTTTCTGATGATTGGAGCTACTGGTGGAGGCATCAGTGTACTGAACAAACAAAAAACACCTAGCATTACTCACACCCCTTAAACCAGTCCAACTTTAACTAACGCCAACCCAGCCTGAACTCAGTAACACAAATGAATTCAATGAATGTTCAGATCAGTGTGTCAAAGTTCATAACTGTCCCATACGATTTCTAGACTCCCATTACAAAAGAAATGCACACAAAAGACGTCTACACAACATCAGTGCTTGTCATCATCAGCAGTTACTCAAATGAGACAACTTTCTGCATTTAAAGTGTCTATGCACATAATGCAGAAAACAATAATTAAATGCAGCACAAATGTGCAGAAACTGGTGAAGAATTAAGTCACCTCTCAGAGCAGATGCGGCCCTCTGCTACATTTACTGCAACATCTGCAGACGCCTCATCCTACACAGACACAAGAGTCTTTAATATGCATAATGACTTAAACAGGGTACATTTGTTAAAAATGGAGCATAAAGAACTAAACCATTTGGAATACTACAACATGTGAAATATGTAGAACTTTGTGTCATCTCACACACCAGTGTTTCCTGCTTCTGGCTGTCCAAAGCAACACTTTTTAGAAGAGGACTTGGGCTGCTATCAGTGCCATCTGACACTACGTCGTCATCCTGACACAGACACAATCTTTTATTAAAAGCAGGTGTGAATTCTGGCATAGCCACCTGTGCATCAGTGTGTAAGTGGGTGTGTGTTGTGGTCAGTTGTGTGCGCAAGTGTTCTCACCTGCTTCAGGAAAGAGTTTGGTTGATGTGAGCACACAGGGTACTGCACCGGACTGCTGGTCAGCTGTGATTGGCCAGTCAGTCCACTGGAGTTGTTCCAGTGTCCACTGGAGTTGTTCCAGTATCCACTGGCAGAAGGGAATGGTGGGTAAGTGCTTGTGTAACCGTTGGATGGGTAACTGAACCAAGACTGGCTGCTGTAGCTGTTATTAGCAGAGTATCCGTGTGTTGGGTAAACTGCAAAACAAAACATCTAATATAAGTTAACAAACACTGGACCAATGAGAAGACAGCAGAGGTGGAACTCAGTTGAATAGATGAGAACCCTTCAGGCGAATTATGTAACTGACTACAGTACTACATAACCTCACAAACAAACAAACAGAGCACCACAGTCGGTTTACAAGTTCCACTACTAATTTTAAAAACACTAACATCTATATCAATTGAATTCAGTGCATCCAATAAAATTCATAGCAACAAAATCACTCATAAGATATTTGTAAATAAATCAATTTTAAAAAGGACATGGTCAATAAAGTCATTTGAGTACTTGTGCAGTAAAACAACAACTGAATTCTGGGTGCTTACAATATGATGATTATAAAAAGTAGTGATCTAGTTGTGTGTCAGTCTATCCAGGACCCGTATTCACTAAGGCTAAAAGTAACTCCTAACGCGGAAAAGTAGCTTTTAAACCCACGACAGCTTAGAAGTCCTCAAGGACTTCTAAATCCCCAAGAGTGACTCACAAATGATCCAAAGCATGCCTACTGTCATCAATCCACATTAAAAACAATGTTTTACAATATTATGACCTCAACCTTGAAAAAAAATATATCGTCTGAAACGAGAGGGTGTTTTTATTATTGCAAAGTTGGATGCAGTTACCTCTCCCACAAACCGAAACAACCAAATAACACCAGAGATAGAGGCTGACATCCATTTGCATTTTTTTTTCTCCCCTTTTCTACCCAATTTGGAATGACCAATTCACAAAGCGCTCCAAGTCCTTATGAGGGTGTAGTGACTCGCCTCAATCCAGGTGGCGGAGAACGAATCTCAGTTGCCTCCGCGTCTAAGACAGTCAATCTTCGCATATTACCACGTGTCTTGATAAGCGAATTACCGCGGAGACGTGTGTGGAGGCTTCACGCTATTCTCCGCATCATCCGAGCAACCCACCAAGAGCGAGAACTGCATAATAGAGACCACGAGAAGGTTACCCCATGTGACTCTACCCTCACTAGCAACCGGGTCAATGTCACTCAGCATGCCCTGGATTCGAACTCGCGACTCCAGGGGTGGCAGCAGGGCCATACTGGGACACAATTTCAGGCCGGGAAATCCTACACCCATCCAGGCCATCCTATGCACCCAAATAAAATTTAGAAACACGGACAACCTTGTTTTTTTCCCCCCTAAATTACATTTATTTCACAGTATGACCATAACATAAAAACAAACAACCAACCTAGAAGTAAAGCAGTCCTAATATCAAATGGGTCTGCACATAACGTACATACAAGCATTTACTCTAGAAGTCCAAAGCTGTTTCTACCTCTCTACTTCTCACTCATAAGTGTATATAAATACTTAAACATTAAACTAAACCGCCAATAGGTGGCGGCAAGTGACAGTCTTATTTAGGGAGTCATTCATACAAAAGATTCGTTCAAAACGCTGAATCATTCAGTAAAAAAAACACAGCGCTGCTGTAGCTTTCCTTTGGAACTATTTTAGTCGGTGAAATAGAACAAAAACAGTTAATATGGTTTGTGTCTAAAATGTAAGTAACTTAATAAATATTAACTACGCTACTTGTTTATTGAACAATAAATTTAATGTAACATTTTCAATCGTGATAATATTCAGCAAAACAGCTCCCTTAGTTGTGTTATGTTAAACTAAATCATATGTTATAAATAAAAAAAAAACAATTAGAATTTTTACCTCAGTACATTTCTTCTGTGAGTTTTCTGTGTGCACTCATTTGTTTTGATTTCTCCACGAATGTAACGTTAGACGGGCGCTACCGCTTACATTTGCTAGCAGTTCAATACGAAGTTAACGAAGAAAGTAGTACAGTATTTACAGATGAAACTGACCTGCACTTGAAGCCCGGAACAGGTCAGTCATTTTGCAACATTTTGCTGCATCTTCTTGGAGTGCTTTCTATTTTTTGTCCTTTCCCTCTCTGCTCCACCTGGCCGTTTTCTCTCCATCATCGGGTGCTGCTCGCATTTTCTGTTTAACCGTTTGTCTGAGGCGTAAAGTCGAATCGTAGCCTTGCCAGTCAAGACTAACAGATTCATGATTTAAATTGTTTTATTGTTATTAATAATTTTATTGAATGACGAATTAAAAAATGATCACTGGTAAAAGGTAGTAATATAAAATAATAATAATTAAAAAAAAAAAAAAACACGCTGGCTGGCAGCAGGCAAACTTAGTCGCCAGGCCAGCGGGAATTGTCCCGGTGCTCCCGATGGCCAGTCCGGGCCTGGGTGGCAGTCAGCGTCAATACTCACTGAGCTACCCAGGCCTCCCAGTTTTGACAACTCTTGTGCGCTCTGGCCACAGGCAAAAACTGTTGCATGAATACATTAGGGAATTTCTGTTATCAGTCAGCAGAATCATCTATCAAACTATGTTTGCCCTCTCCAGACCCCACATCAGACAATTCATAGTGTATGTTTTCAGTGGATGAGTGCTCGCTTCAGAGAAATAAGGCGGCATTCATGGCCATCGCAGGGCTACACAGTGTAGTTGGTACAATAGATGGGATGCAAGCTTATTTTACTGCACCAACACCGGATGAATAAATATTCATCAACCGAAAAAAACATTTTCTGGGCAAATTTGTGGGGGAAAAAAACAGAGGAGAAATAAAAATTACATATATATCCCGCTGCCTGTCTATGAAGAATTTGCTGACAAATTGTGCTTCTCTGTCTACCAATCACTTTGGCCGATTTTCATTGCATGTATAGCAACAAGGTCAACTCCACCTCAGTCTTATCTTAAGATTTCCTAAGTAAAACTTGCTCCTAGCAGTTCTGTGAATAGCTTTCAAGCAAAAACTCTTAGTTAGGAACTCCTTGGAGAACTCCTAGTGGTAAGATAAAGTTCTTTGTGAATACAGTCCCATAACTGTAAGATATTAAGGAGTAAGTTAACTAAACAGTTGCGGCACTTGCTTGTAGTATTTCAGCGAAAAATAAAAAAATGGTTTCATTCATCAACCACTTGCAATTGTTTTTTTAAAGTGTGTCAGTCATTACCGCAGTGGCTCTTTGAGACCAGCAGATCTAATGGAAAACAAAGCTGATTTCTGAAGATGAAAACAGTCTTTTCTTTTGAGGAAACATCATGAGGAATGATGTCCGACTGAACACACACACACACCTGTAGTGGAACCAGTGGCTGGATATGTCAACCGAGTGTGATCTGCACGCACCTAAACACAACATAAAATTTAAATCAATCATAATTGGCTTAATTTCAACATGTTCACATACTTGGGCGCACGCTCACCGTCTGAAGTAGATTTTCACACAGTTTCTTCGCTGCGTCGAGTCCTGCTGCATTTGGGTGGCTGCAATAGACGAGCCACATCAGAAGCATGGTAAAATGGAAAAGCAGTGTATAAAAGAGCAGCAGTGACATTTGTGCAGAGGAGCTTTACCTGATGTATAGATAGAGCGGCTCAAAGGACTCCCGACGCGATGCCTGCTCGATGTATCCTGACCCTTTGCCTCTGAGGAAGACACGTGCACTCGTCTCAGACTGAATGTGCTGCAGGTACGAGCCCGATGGCCCCTCCACACGCTCATTCACATTAAAGGACGGATTCGATTGGTCCAGTCCTACAAATATCTTAGTGTGCACAAAACTCTGCAACCAATAAGATGCCACAGTCATTCACTACAGCCGATGACATCACACCTCACACCCTGACGATAAGTTTGCAGAGGATGGACAGCAAAATTATGAATGTCACTTCCTGCTTCCATTTGTAATGTAAATGCCTCATCTGACATCAACAAAGATCAGGGGAGCTGAACTTTTAACCCAGACAGATTGCAGTGAGAGCGTTTACATGAGGCTTTTCATTTAACTCCATGTGCCCTGCACACTGGAACAGAGCCCTGCACACTGGAACAGAGCCCTGCACACTAGTATATTCTTGAGTCAGAGCGGAGCGGCTGCTGTAGTAAACACAGTGACTGACATGAACACAAGTCATTTGAAGTAATCTTCTGAAATTTAACAGCTTAATGAATACACCTTGAAACTCCAGTAAGATGAATCTAAAAGACGGTCACTAAAGCAACTCACATACTCTATACAAACTGTGTATGTGCGAGATTCTTACTTACAGTAAAATGTTTGGACACACGACTGAATCTGTGCACCTGCATATGAAATTCTTAAATCAAAATGTGTTAAAGTGGCTGGAGTGAATGCCCAGAGTGTATAGAGCTGTAATCCAAACAAACAAGCTTTTTAAGTCACTACATAATTCCCATACTTCCATTTGTCTTCCTAAATAGTTCTGATGAGTTTACCATTTATCCAAAATGTGGAAAATAGTAATAAGTAGGAGTGACTAAACCTATGACTTGTAGTGGGTGCATGATGTGTTAGCAGGTGCAGTGAACTCCAGGTGTGTTTTTGACACAATATGGAGTTGTTCTGTCTGCTTTTACTGTAGGAGGTGTGTATCAGCAGAGACTGTAAACTCAACAGATCTTCCTTCTTTACCTCCACACACACCAGACATGCCACTTTCCTTTCCACACACATGCAAAACAGACCTGCCTTTACCTCCACACACACATTAATAAAATCACACACACACACACACACACACACACACACACACACACATCGGTCTTCATTAACATCCACACACACACACGTACATACCCCTGAGTGTGGAGGGGGTGGTTTGTGAGCAGGTATGGTGGGCGTGTTTGGGGGTCGTGTATTCGGTGGGAGGGATGCGGCAGCTGTGGGAGGGTGTCGGTACACTGGAACGGTGGGCATCACTGGAGGCTGCAGACCATCCGAGGAGCGCAGAACATCCTCACAGATCAGCTCTTTTATTCTCGCCACGGCCTCTGATGACAGAAAACAACTTCCAGTTCACCTTCACTCAAACATCTTGTCCTGACCACATGCTTCATGATAAATTACAACTAATTCATTGCGTTTTATTTCTAAGAATCTATTTAATACAACACATTGATCCCACCAGTTTCTCTTGCCCATAGTGAAATCTCAAATGTCCTAAACACTACAAAGCTTAACTAATAACTAAATTAATGTAATTTTCTGTTAAAAAAAATAATAAAAAAAACTGCCATTAAATGTTATGATGTGCCAACTGCCATTAAATGTTATGATGTGCCAGTTGCCAGGGCATTGCTATGTGGATGCTAGGGTGACTGGCTCAACTGAAAAGAGTCAACCAAGAGTTTCTATGGCTGTGTTTACACGGTCACAAAAAAATCAGATTTTGTAATTGCATCTGACACAGATCAGATATTGCTGCACACATGCAAACACAAAAATCAACATGGTATCTGATTTTTTTTTGCATCCGATCTGAGCCACCTTCAAAATGTTGTTTTAAAACAGATACATATCCGATATCTGGACATCTAACCTACATCTAAACAAGCATATTTGATTTCCCTTGGCTTTTCTTAACTGCATGTCCTTATGATTCGGATGTGCCTGTAGGCACTTGCACAAAACTCAAAGTTTCTCTTGAGGCAGAAATTTGTCCCCACTCCCGGTCATCAAACATGTGGACTTGGTCCCACCAATCCTGACCTCTAGCCCCATTCAGATGGAACTAGTTTTATATGGGGTAATATAATTATTTCCAGAGCTTCCCACGGCAGTAAAAATTACAATGCGTTTTACCTACTATAAAATGGTCTGTAAAAATAACCCCTGGTAACACCCAGTGCAAATTAATACAAATCCCAAAAATCTATACTTTCCAGCACTCAAGCCCTTTAAATATGAAATATATACCCATGTATAAGAGAAACTAACAGTTTTTATTTTGAATTGAGTAGAGTGAGAAAATATGTAATAGCACAATGCCATTCAAAACCAGAGGGTGAACAGTGGCGCTCATAAGTGAAAGCGATCAGTAATGGAATCATTCAAGTTTGGGCGAGAGATTTATGTAAACACAGATAATCAGATACATGTCATGTCTTCAATGAATGTCAACAGGTGGGACAATATAAATTGAATACGGTCAAAAGATCGGAGCATTAAATGTAAACACAGCCTATGATATTCTAGTCACTAGATATGGCTTTGGTCTTTCTTTTAAGTCTGTGACTTCTTTCCACCAGGTGAAAATCTAAAGTCCGATCACTTAGGAAAGCAACAGCACAACTCTGCTCAACAACAGACAGAACAGTGTACTTACTGTTGACTTCCTCCTGACTGCGTCCCTGCACATGCAGATACAGCGACCGCGCTCTACACACAGAGACAGAGTTAGATAGCTCTTGTGCGTGCGCGCGCGCGCGCACGCGCACACACACACACACACACACACACACACACACAAAGGACTTATTGTACAGATACATACGGGGCTGCGCTGTTACTCTTCTCTGCATCACTCATGTAAAGTCCTTTAGTTGAAATGACTGCGCCACTGAACAGACGAATCTACAACACAATGAGAACATGTGAATGAACACAAGTTTACAGAGTGAGCTCACGCACTCAAATTGTCACACTGCAGCTAATGATGCCAGGTGGGATATCACACCTCTTCTTGAGTTTTGCCTTTGGTGAGCAGATTTCTGCAGTTGAGCGGCACATCATTTATGTCGACTTCAGCAACGATGACCTCATCAGTGCTGACAGGAGCAACAGGAGTGGACCGAGCCTGTACGCACGCACACAAAAAAAAACAAAAACACATGTGAGCATAGAGAATGGCAGTGAAGCATCATGCATGCGTTCGTGTGAAATGGTCAGTACTTTACTGGGCAGTGGCTGAAGTGGTTTCAGTTTGCCTTTAGCCATCAGCATGGCATTAATTTTCGCCGCCATCGCAGCGGCAAGCTCCACGCCACCCTGCAGAGGCTCTGGCACATCAGGGGTGGCCACTGAGCTGGTGCTGTGAGCCACTGCTGCACCTGATGCTGGCGCTACATGAGCAGCCTGGGCCTCGCTCCCCACAACACCCTGCAGGACAGCCGCTCGGGGTTTGGCCTGATCCCACCTACTGCTCACACACCTGCAGAAAACATCAATATCACAAGTGAAGTGACTGCATGAAAATATGACATGTTTGTACTAGAACAAGTCTGGCAACACTTGAGGGCCAAAATGTCATCACTTATATAGTGAAACATGTTATTTATATATATATATATATATATATATATATATATATATATATATATATATATATATATATATATATATATTGCAACTTGGGAGCACTACCTCAATATTGAAAAGGCTCAAATATTCAGCCATCTCATGTCCTGCTTTAAATCTACTGAGGATTGTGTGAGGGTTAGGCTAATAGTATAATAAATAAACATTGTTAGAATGCAGACCACTGGTCCTCGCTAATATAACTTCATAGGTCTGTAAATATAGTGTGTGTGGTGTTTGTAGGCAGCAGAACACTGAAAGCTCGCCGCCTGTTCTAATCACACGTGTGTTTACTGTAGGAGGCGAGTATCAACAGAACTCTAAAACTCACAGAGTCTGTCTTCATGCCCTCCAACATCCACTATAATACCGCAAACATGTCAAATGAACCGGTGTTTTATTAACAGTACCGAACAACCATGGTATGAGCAGTAAATATCCGAGAACTGGAATGTGGTAACCACTTAATACCATAAACATATTCTATAGAGAGAGAGAGAGCGAGAGATAGAGAATATTGGTACGACCGTCTGATCACTACCACGGTACCACCAAAGTAGTTTTGTAAGGGTTTATAACAGACAATCACACTGAAGTTTGCGCAGTTAATGCTGAAACATAAACACAAACAAATACTTACTGTGATTCGGACGCCATCTGCGCTTGTTAAAGCTTCATGCGCTTAAAACTTGAGATTAAAATCAAAATATTAACATTCAACTCAATTTTATTAATTAAAACTGATAGTTTGACCATCGATCCACAAACACAAACACCACTCTCGCGCTGAGGCCTCCACCGGAAGTCACGTCTCTTCTTTCACGCTTGTTCAGTGGCGCTATCTTGTGCGCAGCGCCGCCTACTGTATATGACCAATATACCAGAAACGACGTCAGATTTGCTTGTAAAAGGACATGTGATTTGACGGACGTTTTTAAATCTGCATTCAGGCTGTACATTTGTGTTTTAACTGAAAATACTCTCTACAGCGGGACAGATTGGATTCGTATTTACAGATATCAAGGCCTGTAAACAATCAGGCTTAATTGGTACCACGATGCTGCTCAATCATCTTTCTCTGTCAAGTTTTGTTCACGCGCTCGTGCACATGAAAGTTTGCAGCGAACAGCAATCGCGTGAAACACGGAGACAAAGCGCGATTCAGATTCACTTCTCGGCAGAGTCGGTGGAATTTTTATGGAGATGGAAATGGAAAGAGATTAACAAATAGAATGTTGGTTCACAAATAAATTGAATCAGATCCACACATGCATAAATGTTGATTCAGTGTATAGGCCTATATGTTGTTTATTTATTTTGTTATGTTCATTAATCAATAAAAATGTAGTACTTTAACATTCAAAAATGGGCCCCCATTCACATCCATTGTAAGTGCCTAAAGTAAGCCATAATATAATTTATACTACTACAAATAAAAAACATAGGCTATTGAATTATTAAAAAGTGAACACTTGGAATACAGTATGCGATAATTAGCATGCAATTCGAAGACATGATATTTTTTTAAAGACGCAAATTGTTTACCGCTTATGTTGAATTTCATATGAAATACTGTGTTCATAGGTGGAGGGATGCAGGGTAATTATGTTATTATGACTGAATGTATGATATGTCTTGAGTACCTGCTGTCCTGTTCAGTATCCTCAATCAGTTCAGGTGAAAAGAGATATTGAAGTACAAGTATTCTTAATGCCAACTCAATCAGCCCACCTCATAAGCAACACTTCACATAGCTTCACAAACTCACCTGACCAATGAGGATGATCTTGTTGGACCAAACCTGCATTGATAGTATAACAGGAGGCTTTGTTTACTTGTCACTCTTCAAAGTAAAGGTTTTAATACGCTGAAAACCCTAATAAGCTGACTTTACTCAATTGATTGAGTAAACTCATTCCCTCAGTTGAATTGAGTAATGGCATCTCCAAAACTTGTCTAACAGAGTTCACTTAACTTGGTGTTCATAAAGAATTAACTTAACTATTTAAGTTAAGGCAATTAGAAGCAAGTAGACTTAATTTTCTTTTTAAATATTGTTGCTTCTACTCAATAATTTTAGTTGACTTGACTCAAATTAAGATCATACAATAACAACAGCTCAAATAAAGAATACTATAAACGATACTAGGTTAGACATTACATAAACTGAATTCTCCACCTGAATGATATGCTTCAGTTGCACATGCACAAAGTGAAATAGAGCTAACAGTGTCCAACTTGACCAAAGGGGACACTGATGTCCCTAAAGATGTCATCACACAAATTGACTTTTTGCAACAAAATAGAGCTAAAACCTCTATGAATTCTTAAGGAAAACTTTTTCAATGCCTCCATAATTCCCTTTGACCAAGGAACCATAATGAAATAAAGTGCAAGGGATTATGGGCATTCCCTGTCTCCTTTTGTACTCAAGCATTTGAGTTAGTAACATTTAAAACCTTAAGTCTATAGCTTTTGAGATAAATAAGTAATGTTTAATTAAGACAACTTGATTTTTCCAATAATTACAACATTAGGGTTTATGGTGTAGAAACCAAAAAGGGTTCTACAGTTTGATGTAACGGGAGAACCTGGTAAAGTTCTGTATATTCTGCTGCTTCAAAGAACCCAGAAACTGTAAAGAACCCTTGAAGACATTTTTAGAGTGTAGCGTAGGACTGTCTACAACTTAAGAATACACAGCAGCAGCTGACCTGAGTGAAACACTTCAGAATGCTGCTTGAAACTTTAATGACATTTGTAAAAATTAAATTCAATATGTGACAAGTTTTCTGTTCTCTGACAGAAGCTTGAGAGAAAATCAGGCTTATGGTTTAGAAATACAAATACAAGCAACAGCTGATGTCCATCGCAGACAATGGACTCTGAGTGGTACAAATAACACAAGTTTAAGAAACACATCTAAATGAGTGGGAACACGCTTTTTTTAATATTAGAGGCTGGCTGGGTGAATCTCTTCAAAGTGATGAAAATTATCCAGTCCAGACACAAAGGTTTCCTTTTTTTTTTTTTTTAAGATAAATCAATGGTTTACAGTGATAAAAAAAAAACATACATGACCTCTGTATCCTTGACGAAGACATGCTGAAGTTTCATTCAAATCTGAGAACTATTTGTATAATAAATGAAGCACACACGTGTTGTCATATATTGAGCTTTATGATCGAGGTCATGAGTAAAACCTGTGAGCTGCTTCACAAACATAATCCAAGGCAGCTTTATCCGTGTCACATTGACTCATGAACTCTGTGCTGACATACAGAATTAATCTGAATAAACAAAAACAAAAAACCCTGATGGAGAGACAGAGATTCCACTTCTCTTCTGCAGCGTTTGTGTCGCAGCTTTCAAGTCGCATGTCATTTTGTGAACCAAAGATCCAATAACATCAGAACTCGTAACGAGATGCGTTCCGCTGCAGACACATAAACTGATGATATTCCACATGTCAATACATGGATGAAATTATGATCCGTTTCACACAGGTGGTTCTGCTGTACAGCGTTCCAGTGTAAAATGTATTAGCTATAAAAATATTGAGATTTACTTCATATAACATGAGTGTGTTAAAAACTGCAGGTGTCTGTCGCAGGTGAGCAGCACGCTGGAGCTGTATAAATAGAGCGTATAAAATAAGGCAGCAGTCATCAGTAGATAGGCCACATAAAAAAAAAAAATCTCTGCAGGAAAATCCTTCAAGTTTGAATATTTTCACAGATTACTGCCATGCGGTGAACAGTGTTATCGCAGGTAGCAGAGCGTCTCACGGTGGCTCTGAGCAATGCATCACTCACTCACACACACACACACACACACACACACACACACACACACACACACACACACACACACACACACACACACACACACAGGAAGATTCAAATGGCATCATTCAATAAGAAAATAAAAACATTTATGTTTCCTCTCTGCAGATATTAACTACAGGTGATAAGATAAGATTATTATTTATGTTACTCACTTTGGCGTTTTATATTTCTTTTTAATTGTATTTATTAGTTAACATGATTCTCATCATTATTTTATTATAGAAAACAAGAAACAAAATAAATAGAGCTCTGCAGACGTGTTTCTGTTGCTCTACACGCATATGTATACGTGTGTGTGTGTGTGTGTGTGTACATGTGAAGAACTGAAAGCAGACAGACAGTAGAAAGTTAGACAGGTGCAGAGCTGATCGCTAGTGTTTCTTCCCAAATGTGAGACACTCATCTGTCTTTCACATGCTTGTCGCCCTGTCATGACCATCTCATGTCCCTTGTGACGACAGCCGCTCACACATAAACAAAGCTTGTCCTTGCTGTGTGCGCGCGCGTGTGTTACTCGGGCGGCGGCCGTAGGCTGCGTAGTTTCCTCTCGTCGAGACTCTTCCAATATTTGAAGTTGTTGTCCAGATGTTGCATTAGATTCGGCAGATCAGCAAATGCTGCAGAGACACAAAACACAAAACATAATTTATTCCATAATTTCAACAAAACAGACGCAAGCCAAAGCAGCAGCCAAGAAGATTCAAAATGTTTCAAAGTAAACAATTAAGTAAAAAATAATCAAGGCATATTTTGTCATTTTTATTTCACACCAAATGTACAATATATAGACGGCAATATTTACCTTCATGTATTTTTCCTAAAACTTCAAACATTTCGAATGCCACATAGACTTTAATCACCACTGAATTGATGGCGAATCAGTGATTTGAACAGATTCATTGAAATAACGAATTCATAAAATCAACCAGACTTCTCAACTCTGATTGTGACCAATTTACAAGCTTGGAATTAAGCAACTCAGAAGAATGATTTGTTAGCAAATTGGACATAACTCTCATACTTACAAGTGAGACTCAAAACAAACCTGCTAGTCCTTTATCAGCTTAACTATCCATAATACCATAATATTCATGATGTTCCTTAATTTTATACAAACAACACAATCACCATAAGTATAAAGTGAATATACTGAAAGTACATAGTAAGTTTAATGTGAGTATATAGTTTGCGGGTGTTTCTTTACCGTCCCATGCGTCAAACATGTCCATGATGAAATAATCAATGAAGGAGATCTGTGATTTAGGAATACTGCAGGTGTTGCGATCAAACACGGGCATCACCACCGGCAAACCCTGCTGCTTCTCCTCATCGGTCTAAAGCAAGAGAGAGAGAACAGAGAGATTAACCAAATATACACATGCTTACACAAACAGACACACATAAAAAAAAAAATTCATTTACAAGTTTCTTTTCTAATTGAGGATATCCCCAATGGCCTCAAAGGGAGGTTTAGTCAGATTTAGCTGGAGATACATTTGTTCGAAAACTATAGCCTAGTAAGCATACTGTATACACACACATAAACACACAAATGCAGCACCTGTGCGAAATACTCCTCTGAAATGCGTCCAGCCCATTCGATGCACAGCTGCAGTGGCCTGCAGGGGTTTGAAATATCTGCACATTTGATCAACATCCTCTTCACAAGAATACGATTCTCTGGAACCGAAAGAATGCCCTTCACTGACTCCTCATCACCATTAGCCTTCGAGAGAAAGAGAGAGAGAGAGAGAGAGAGAGAGAGAGATTAAATCACAGTTCAGCCAAATAAAATTGGCAATTAAAATATGGATGAAATTATATAATTTCAGCCTGACATCGCACTCACATATCAATTTTTTTTAATTATTAGGGACTGGTTGTATCAAGTGACGCAGGACACCCAACTATTTCCGCTCTCACTATACAATGGCACTGGACACAGGCCACTATTGTTAATTGCAATTCGGGGGCCAGAGCGTCTGACATCAAATAAAATTTACAAGTGCTGGCTAATGCTAAACGTAGATTTTCTAAAATTGTTATCCATGTCGGCATTAACGACGTCCGGCTTCGCCAGTCGGAGATCACTAAAGATAATTTTAAAGAGGTGTGTGAATTTGCAAAAACGATGTCAGACACTGTTTTATACTCTGGTCCACTCCCTGCTCATTGTGGTGACGAGGTTTATAGTAGATTAGTGTCACTGAATGGCTGGATGTCTAAGTGGTGTCTGAAGAATCAAATAGGATTTATAGACAATTGGAATAGAACACAATACCCTGACTAAATCATTAAAGCATTTTTTGATTAAGGTCAAATTTGAACAAAACAAACAAATTAAAAATACACATCATGTAAAAATAGGGCAACTAAACATTAGATCTCTTTCTACCAAAGCACTAATTGTTAATTAAATGATTACAGATCATAGATTGAATGCACTCTGTTTGACTGAAACCTGGCTTAAACCGGATGAATATATTTGTTTAAATGAATCTACTCCCCCAGGTTATTGTTATAAACATGAGCCTCGTCTGAAGGGTCGAGGAGGAGGTGTTGCTACAATTTACAGCGAAGTTTTTGGTGTTACTCAGAGGACAGAATATAAATGTCTTTTGAACTAATAATGCTTAATGTGACACCATACGATATAAATAAAAAATCTCTTCTTTTGTCCTTGCTACAATGTATAGATCACCCGGACCTTATTCTGATTTCCTTGGTGAATTTATCAGATCTTGTAGTTACTGTAGATAGAGATTTAATTGTTGGTGACTTCAACATTCACATAGATAATGAAAATGACACATTGGGATTAGCATTTATTGATATTCTCAACTCTCTTGGAGTCAGAGAAAATGTAACAGGACCAACTCATCGCCATAATCATATGCTAGATTTAATTCTGTCATATGGAGTTGATGTTGATAATATAGAAATTCTGCAGCAGAGCGATGACATCTCGGATCATTACCTTGTTTCTTGTATGCTGCAATCAGCTAATGTTACTCAATCTACACCACGCTATCGTTCAGATAGAACTATTCTTTCGACCACTAAAAATAGCTTCACTAATAATCTTCCAGATCTATCTCATACACTCAATAAACACCAAAGCCCAGAAGAACTTGATGAAATAACAAAAAATATAAATTCAGTCTTCTCTAGCACTCTTGATATTGTCGCCTCACTTTGATTAAACAAAATTAAAGAAATAAGCCCTGCACCATGGTACAATGATCACACTCGTGCTCTCAAGAGAGCAGCTCGAAAATGGAGCGCATGTGGAAAAATACAAAATTAGAAGTATTTCATGGTGCATGGAAGGATAGTGTCTGTAGATACAGACAATCAATAAAAGCTGCCAGGTCAGCATATTTGAGTAAACTCATAGAAAATAACCACAACAATCCTAAAATGTTTATTCAGTACTGTGGCTAAATTGGTTAGGAATAAAGCCTCAACAGAACCAGATATTACATTGCAGCACAAGAGTAATGACTTCATGAATTTCTTTACAGATAAAATTGAAATAATCAGAAATAAAATTGGAATTATGCAATCATCTGTCATAGCACCTCAGAAAACAGTGTCGAATAATTTCCCTCATGTGCAACTTCAATCCTTCGCTATCATAAGTTTTGTTAGCTCTTCATGACCTATCGAAACATCAAAAGCCACAACATGTATGTTAGATCCAATACCAACTAAGCTCTTAAGAGGTATCTCCTGTAATTTCAGAACCTCTTCTTAATATTATTAACTCCTCGCTATCCTTAGGACATGTCCCAAGAAACTTTAAAATGGCAGTTATCAAACCGCTTATTAAGAAGCCACAACTTGATCCTGGAGAACTGGCTAATTATAGACCAATTTCAAATCTTCCATTTATGTCAATAATACTAGAAAAGGTAGTATCCTACCAAATATGTTAATTTCTACAGAGAAATAGTATATATGAAGAATTTCAGTCAGGATTTAGGCATCATCACAGTACAGAGACTGCACTTATCAGAGTTACTAATGACTTGCGCTTATCATCTGATCGCGGCTGCATTTCTCTTCTAGTGCTTTAGATCTTAGTGCTGCATTCGACATGATAGATCACGACATTCTCTTGAATAGGCTGGAGAATTATGTTGGCATTTGTGGAGTTGCATTAGCATGGTTTAGGTCCTATTTAGCAGATCGCTACCACTATGTCTGTGTAAAGGATGAATTCAGGAGTCAAACAAAAGTCAAGTATGCAGTGCCACAGGGATCAGTTTTAGGGCCTCTGCTTTTCTCCATGTATATGCTTCCCCTGGGAGATATTATCAGGAATCGTGGAATAAGTTTCCGAAATTTCCTTCTACTCAATTCTGACAAAACAGAGGTAGTAATTATTGGACCAAAAAAACTCTAAAAATAAGCCACTACAATATATTTTGACTCTCGATGGATGTACCGTTACATCATCTTCAACAGCGAAGAACTTAGGTGTTATATTTGATATCAATCTGTCCTTTGAAAATCTAATTACCAATGTTTGTAGAACAGCATTCTTCCACCTAAGAAATATTGCTAAATTAAGGCACATGCTCTCTGTTGCTGATGCCGATAAACGAATTAATGCGTTCATAACCTCAAGACTAGATTATTGTAATGCATTACTGGGAAGATGTCCAGCAAGATCAATAAATAAACTTAAATTGGTTCAAAATGCAGCAGCCAGAGTGCTAACGAGAACCAAGAAATATGATCATATTAGCCCCATTTTATCGTTGTTACATTGGCTACCTGTTAAATTCCGTATTCATTTTAAAATTCAGTTAACTACGTACAAAGCTTTGAAAGGTCTAGCTCCGCAGTACTTAAGTGACCTTCTACCATGTTATATTCCATCACGTTCATCACGATCACAAAATTCTGGCCTGTTAATAGTTCCTAGAATATCAAAATCCACAAAAGGAGGCAGATCCTTTTCATATTTGGCTCCTAAACTATGGAATAGTCTCTCTGTAAAGCGATCAATGGAAAGGAGGAGGCGAGAACCGGCTTTTCAATATAAATCATATTTTAATGATAAACTTAAAAGACAACATAAACACACACATGACGGACATATCCGTAAACGATCTCTCTCTCCCGCACGATCCTCTGCAGTCGACCTTTATCCCTCACAGAGGCTTAATTATCCTAATACGGGACCAGGTGTGTAGGATCACGACCCGGCCCCGCCCTCCGCCCTGACACACTCCCTAACACTGTTCGAGATTCAGACACACTCCCTCAGTTTAAGTCTAGACTAAAGACTCATCTATTTAGCCAGGCATACACCTACTTTATCCTCCAACCCACAATTAGGCTGCTTTAGTTGGGTCTGCCGGAACCAGAAACCAGAAACATTGATCATGATTTATAAATCTGCAATAAATTAAATGGCATCTACGCTTACATCTTTTTATTTGTTTCCCTGTCTCAACCTCGGGACTCCTATCCTGAGGTCACCAGAACCGGCTGGATCCAGCACCATTCCTGCTTCGTGTTGGACTCCACTGCTACGTGTCGCAGAATGATGATGACTAAATGCAGCTGGTGCCAGCCAAACATCACTTCAGTCTATTATGATGCACTTCAGAGGATGAACTGATGCCAACTCCTACCATAAGAAATGGGATGCTTCATATGCCATTGTCTGAACCTTGGATTTAGGATGGACCACACCGAACCTCACCGAAATTACCGGCCAGGTTGAACTGTGATGCACCTCACTCATCTCTGCCTGCATCACCTCGGTCTATTGATGGACTACGATCCTGAAATGGAATGCATAGACTAACAATTGCCAACAAAAGCCTTCATCAGCCAATTAAAAAGGACAATTGCATCTTTGTGAACTTCTGCAGTTAATCCAGGATGGACTTCAAAGACATTGCTCATTAATCTTACAGTTCAAACAAAATCGATGTTTAAATACTGACCCTTAACACTTACTTAGTTTAATGATTTTAAACCATGACTTTAACTATACATAAGTAATATTTACATTATATTCATGATGTTAGCCAGAGGGGAACTGGCCCCCACAGTGAGTCTGGTTTCTCCCAAGGTTATTTTTCTCCATTAAATCAACATCTTATGGAGTTTTGTGTTCCTTGCCACAGTCCCTATCAACTTGCTCACTGGGGTTAATACAATTATTATTTAATTGCTTATTTTTAAACACGATAAACAATCATATTTTATCTACTTACACAATGATGATTCATCGACATTATAGACATTGCAGTTTTATCGTCTGTTAATGCCTGATCTTCTGTAAAGCTGTTTTGAAACGATGTGTGTTGTGAAAGGCGCTATACGAATAAAATTGACTTGACCCAACCCAGGAAAATACAACCCCGTTATTAGTCCCGAGGGGCCGACGGGAAACACTTTTCCAGGTGGCCCACCACAATCCTATGGCGGGAACTTAGGGCAAGAAAGAACACTACAGCGTTTAATGGCCCACTTTTTTTTGACCGGGCATTCACGGGGATGTACGCAGATGGTGTGCGGCATGCCGTGAATGTCAGCTGGTGAATCCATCGGCCACCCCAAGAGCGCCATTGCAGCCATTACCATTAATCGAGGCCCCCTTCGAAAGAATTGGTATGGACCTCGTCGGGCCATTAGAATGGTCAGCACGTGGATATTGATTTGAATTAGTCCAGGTGTATTAAGCAACACTATATCCAGAGGCAGTGCCTTTACGCAACATCTCAGCACGCAGTGTTGCGGAGGCACTCTTCAAAATTATCTCCCAGGTGGGGATTCTGAAAGAAATCCTCTCCAACCAAAGCACATGTGCACGAGGACATTAGGAATTGGGACAAATGGCTGAAACCCATATTATTTGCAGTCAGGGAGATCCCACAAGCCTCCTCTGGGTTTTCCCCCCTTCAAGCTCCTGTATAAGTAATATGGGAGGCGTGGGAGGCATGTCCTTGATCTTCGAGCAAAGCTACACACACTGGGTCAGTTGTCACAATAAAATTTGCTCTCAAGAGACACAAAGCCGGCTGTATAATAAGGGTTACACAGTTACAAGAATTTGCACTGGGAGACAAAGTACTTGTATTACTCTCCACATTGAGCTCAGAATTACTCAACAAGTGGCAAGGGATCTCGATTATGAGGTTAAACGAACAGATAGAGGAGGAGCATGTCAAATTTGCCACCTCAACCTCCTTAATTTATGGAGAGAGGTGGTCCCTGTGTCCATGGCGACGTAGTTCCGGAGAGGGTGGAGCTCAGTCCGGAGGTGTTCAAAGTCGACCCATTCACCCCGGTCCCTTGTGGAGACCACCTCTCACCGTCCCAGCTCACGGAGGTGGCCAAATTGCAAAACGAGTTTGCGGACATATTCTCTCATCTTCCTGGTCACACTAACCTCACACAACACCATATCGAGACCACATTGGGATTGGTAGTGCGTAGTCAGCCGTACCGCTTGCCCGAACATAAGAAAAAAGTAATTTGGGGGTAATAGAAGAATCGCATAGTGATTGGGACAGCCCAGTTCTTGTAACTAAGAGTGACGGGTCAGTCCGGTTCTGTGTTGATTACCGGAAAGTAAACGCGGTGTCTAATTTTGATCCGTACCCAATGCCCCAAATTGACAAACTGCTCGATCGGTTGGGTGCTCAATATTATTCGACACTGGATTTAACTAAGGGATATTGCAGATCCCCTTAACTCCATTATCCCGAGAAAAAACTACCTTTTCCACACCGTTCAGTTACACCAATTCTTCACTCTTCTGTTCGGTTTATTCTGGACTCCTGCAACATTCCAGTGCCTAATGGATAAGATCCTCCAGCCACACGCTCCATATGCCGCTGCCTACCTGGAGGCATATGCATAATCTAAGAGCCATGCTGAGGTCGGTGAGGTGGGTAGGACTCACAGCAAACCCGAAAAAGTGCACAATTGGATGGGTTGAAGTACAGTACGGTATCTGGGCTTCCACTTGGGTCATTGGCAGGTACGACCCCAAATTTATAAAACTGTAGCGTTAGCGGCCTGCCCACATCCCAAGTCCAAAAAGGAGGTGAGACAGTTTATGGGGTTGGCTGGCTATTACAGAAGGTTTGTGCCTAATTTTTCTGATGTCACCAGCCCCTTGACTGATTTCACTAAAAAGGGGGTGCCAGATACGGTCCAGTGGATGGAGCTGTGCCAACAGGCCAGATGTCGCGCGGGTCTGAGTCGGCGGTGGGGGTATGTTTAGCGGGACGTGGTCATGTGTCTGTCACTGGGGAGAGAGGATGTGTTAAGGGCCATCACCTGGTGATTAATGATACGTAAACACCTGTGTCTCGTTACAGTGACTACAGAGATGGGCTTGAAAAGTAAATAGAAGAACACCTAACAATGCCTGCTGGGCTAAATGGGGTCAATAACCCTAAACACTGAAATTCAGAAAAGAGTTGTACTATTATAGCATCCCCTTTGATGCAGGGGGGATTCAGATTCTAAAGTTCCCTTGAATAAAACCCTCCTTGCCAATGAAACAGTGTGTGCATTCACACAGACAGAGATAAAATCACTGCAGCTGTCTGTACTGTTTGTTGCTAGGGGGCGTACTTGACTGCAGTATCCAACTGTATCAGGCAGAGTATCACATGACCTCCATCCTCTGCACTTCCACTGGTGGTTGCCGCACAATGTCGCAGCTCCTTTGCATAAAGTTAAACTCTACTTAACTTTGTATCATCGAAAACAGTCTCTGTCTCTCGTCGCCTCAAAATACAAACTCTCATTGAACATGAATGACATTCACTCACTGCCTGTATTGTTTAGTTTTATCATGATACCAACCTCTCAGCAGCTGATACCAATAATATCTGTGAAATTTCACAATTCTCATTACCCATTACAGTACTACAGCAAAACGCCTATGTGCAAGTGTGAGTGCGTTTGTGTTTCTCACCCCATTCTCCTCCAGTGCAGTCAGTGGCTTGTTGATGCTGTTGACAAATTTGTTGACGTGTTCAAAGTGTTTCGTCATCTCAGTGGCGAGAACCATATCAATGACGGCCTGCCGGAGTGTGCGATACTCGTTCCTGAAAGAAATCAGGAGCGTCAGTGTGTGTGTCCATGTTTTTGTGCACATTTGTATATGTGTATGTGTACCTCTCCATATTCTTGAAGATGTTGCATTTGTCGTCTCGTGTTGTGATCTGGAAGGCGAGCGCAGCGTGGTGACTCTCCAGTACAGCCGTGTCATTGTACAGTATGGCTAGTTCACTTCCTGCGTTACATAGGAAGGAGTTTGTACGTCCGGGATGATCAACGTCATGTATAGTAGCAGCGATCAGTGCAGCGACCTCATCTATTGGGTCGAGACTTTGCTGAAAAACACAAATATGCCTGGTTATCACTGTAGTAACACGATCAAGTTCAATACATGTCATCTTTGTTGTTCATCTACACATAACACAAAATTACATATAATCCACATGCCATCACTCTCATAATTCTGCCATTTGATTGCCCTAAATCACAGTAATGCAACGTGGCTTTAAAAAGGAGGGAGCTCCACTGACTAGTTGATTAGCGGAACCAGTAGTTGATACTTTTGTGTCTGTGTCAACTGGATCACATGATGTCAGTTGCACTATATGGTGACAATATGGAATGGTAGAGGAAAATTCCTCTTTCCACAAATGGAGGCTTAAGTAACATGAAATAAAACAAAACAATACAAGTTGCATCACAATGTAATTGCATGACAATTGTTTTTTTTGGTACTTGTAATGGTATAATTACAGGAACATGAAAATAAATTAAAACTGGAACATTTTATAAGTAAACATTTGCAGAGTTCACATTGAAAACTTCATACAAACCACTCTGAGAACACTGAAATTATCTAAAGTGTTGCTCAGTGACTGACAGAAACAAGGGGCTGGAACTGCTGACTAAAACATGGAAGAACATGGAAACACTTTAATGGACAACTAGTTACTACAATTATTATAAAAAAAAAAGTATTATTAGTGAGTGAATATTCACCTTTACACGCTCCTTGCACAGGAAGTATGCAGTAGCATGCAGAACATCTGCAGCATGTGTAGAATTGTGGTACGAGTTACTGGAGTGATAATTAGCTTCAACGATCTGAAGCCATGAGCGAAGCGTCGCCTCTGGACAGCTCAAAAAGTCACAAACACCAAACCGCGAGAAGATCTTCAAACCTAGATATGTTAACGGCCTAAAAATACAATAAACATCAAACAAGACATCCATGACCACACAAACTCAAAACTCCAAAAATGTGATCATATAATTCTTTAGGTCAATCTTTAACTTGTTTTTAAATATGTTGGTTGTTGTCAAATTTACAAGGGCTCTATGATAACCGACTAGAGAGGTAATTTTCAGTGTTCCTCATTATTTCAAATGCTCTTAAATCATTCACAGTTATTTGAGGGTTTGGTTTAGAGTTTAGTAAATATCATGAGATGTATGCCAAACAACGCACTATACACTTATGGTTTACATTCTGCCATATAGTGTATGAATTTTTAACATGTACTACTGTCCCCCAAATGACTAACACTTTTTTTTTTAACTTCACAGAAGTATTCACAGTTTTTTGGCTGACAGAAATTATGTTTCAAACGCACGCAATCTGTTGCTGCTAACTTTAGCGCATTAGCAAAACTCAGACCAACTCTTGTACCTTGAAGGAATAGTTCACCCAAAAATTAAAATTCTTTCATGGTTTTTTCACCCTCCTGGCATCCTAGATGTGTATGACTTTCTTTCTTATGCAGAACATAAATTTAGATTTTTAAAAGAACATTTCAGCCCTGTAGGTCCATACAATCCAAGTGAATGGGTGCCGAATATTTTAAGCTCCAAAATCCACATTAAGGAGCATAAAAGTATATAAGACTCCAGTGGTTAAATCCATGTGTTCAGACACAATATGATAGGTTTGGGTGAGAAACAGATCAATATTTAAGTAACTTTTATCATAAATTCTCCTCCCTGCCCATTAGGGTGCAATATGCATTAAGATTGTGAATCACCAAAAAGAGAAGAAGAAGAATGGGAAAGTAAAACTGAAGTGGAGATCGACTGAACACGGAGGAGAATTTATATGGAAAAAAAAGTACTTAAAAATTGATCTGTTTCTTACCCACACCTAGCATATCACTTCTGAAGACATGAATTAAACCACTCGAATTGTCTGGAGAACTTTTATGTTGCCCTTATGTGGATTTTGGAGCCTAAACATTTTGGCACCCATTCTAAAAATCTTTGTTTGTGAAAGTCATACACATCATGAGGGTGAGTAAATGATGAAAGAATTTTCATTTTTGGGTGAACTATTCCTTTAAATAATGTATATACTCACAGCATGGGGTGATGGTAAAGCATAAGGTGCTGTCTTCACTGAAGTTTCACTAGTTGCCACGTTCACAATTATTTACAATTGCTTTGTCAGAACACAATCATGGCCGGGTAACTCCACCCCTTCCGCTACATAAATTAAGCTGTGACAGTTGAGTGCATAATGTGTCCAACATTCCACACACCGTTTTTCCAGTTGAAGAAGTACATTATCCGTAGTACGCGCATTTTCATTTGTTAACATATTACTTGCACTACTTACATTACAAAATGGCCAAGATGCTAAATTGTGCGGTGTGAGACACACATTATCTCCTCAGTGATAAGAGAACTTTGATTTGACACAGGTCTTGCTTTTTCCCAATAAAATGTCCTGTCTGGCCTTTGCTATGAGCCCTGCTACGTTGGTAAGTGCACTTAAATAGTTTATTGTTCATACCTACATCCTATCCAGAGACATTATCTTATTATTAATTTCAAAGTGATGAATAACATTTCTCTGAAAATTAAAAATACAAGCATGTTCTCATTATCTTCTAGCTTGGTTTACATATTATTAGTTTTCCATGACCTCTTCAGCACCTTTGTTTTACTCAGCAACTGACAAAAAGCTTTCCAAGTTTCTGTTTGATTTTATCTTAATTGGTATTTTCATTTAATGATTATTTTCATCAAAATATAGATTTTCAAGCAAAAAGTAGATTAGACTATATAAAAGGTGTAATCTAAATGACTACAATTTAAATTGTGTAATTTGTAATCAGTACTGGATTCCATTTCTAAAGTAATCTACACAGCACTGTCACTAATATAGCTTCTAAAGTATGTGTGTATGTGTGTGTATGCACCGTTTAATGGTAGCTGACTCCAGGTTGAAAATATCAAAGTCCCACGAGTCTTCGCTCTCCATCGTCTGAGCAATGCATGGTGGGATATCGTTGAGGGACAGTGGTGTGGTCAGGTGACTGGGGATGTGATGCAGCTCTGAAACAGATAATGTGTGTGTAATTATGTGTATGAATTGTTGTTGAGTATGGCAGACATAGGAAAGGTGTCAAATGTCATAAAGAGGTATTTTGAAAAATACAGCAGTGAACTTGACTAACGTTTTGTTGCAAAGATGTACTCGTTTCCTGATAACCTGCGTAATCCGTCCTGCAGAGGAGAAATAGATTTTGAACCCTCACACGTTTACATGAACTGCTATAATCCATTTAATTTCTTTAACTATTCCATTAGACATACACTTGAGAGAGAGGTGTGCTATTATTTTTCCAAGAGATGATTTTATAATGACAGCAGTCAATACTTTGCAATAAAAATTTGCAGATCAACCTCCTTTAATGAGCAACTTCTCATTCCAGCAACATTTTTGTAAAGAATTCAGTGTGAAAATCAGTCAGGTGACTTACAGTCATGAGACCCCCCACCAGGTCATTTGTATGAGGGTCTTCTTCTTTAGTCCCGAGCTGAGGCGAGTACAACTCTGTGGTCCGTAGTATCTCCAAAACACGGTCCAGCGCTTCAGCAACAGGCATTGGACTGCTTTCCTGAGCTGCATTTATGATGTTTATCACCTGCACACAGCCATAAACACACATTTACTTAACCAAGACATAATATAAACTTTTTAATGAAGATAATTATAATTACTTCAGACTAAGTAAAATCCTCAAATTTGTTTAGGATTTAGAGGATTTGAAAGAACAGTATGTATTTTATGAATTGATTTTCCAATTGAGGGCATTCTATTTTCTCCCCAAACTATAGCAAAGTACACACACACACACACACACACACACACACACACACACACACACACACACACACACACACACACACACAAACTGTGTACCTTAGTGATTGGTGCTTCTATCGTCATGGAGTGAATTCTGGCCATAGATGAATGTCTCCTCTGTGAACTTCCTATTCAACACAACAAGAGTTTAATACACACTTCACGTCACATTAATAAAGAACTCACATACTTTCCGTGTGCATGTTGGTCTAATTGCACGTCATTGTCTTTTGACGTGACATGAGTTGCGGTTTGCAGGTTTGATCAGTAAATCTGCTCATTAAATTCACTCGAGCCGTACAGTTGCATCTGTCACATGTTTTCATGGTAATGCAGGATATTCATTACATTTACATCAAACCATTTGAACCAATAGGCCCCTGAATGAACTTTGTGCAGGGGTCAGGGGTCAAGGGTAAGGGTTTAGGAGTTAGGGATCAGAGTGGTCTCACCATCACTCCCTCGAGAGGTTGTTGAACGGATGTCCAGAGAACCTTTCCTGCGATCTTTGTGTTTGCTGCACTGCTGAATATCTGACACACAACAACAATGTACATAAACATTAGGGACACACAAATCTTACAGTACCTGTATGTTCAGTATTGATGATCAATTTTTTCAATGTGTTCAATTCAACTGCTTCATGTTAAAAATATATTAGACTATAAAAACAATTGTGCTACGGTACCTGTTTGTGATTCGGCTTGAACTCTCTCACATGGCTTTTCTGTCTGTATCACACACACACACACACACACACACACACACACACACACACACACACACACACACACACACACACACACACACACACACACACACACACACACACACACACACACACACACACACACACACGAGTCATGAACAACTGTACAGACACAATTAACTGATGATATCATTAATTTGTATGACTGTATGTGCAGGTCTGAATGCATTTTACCTTGTTATGGTCATTTAAAGGCCTGTTAATTGACACACAGTGCCTGACTTTACTACAGACAAATAGAGAAAGACAGTTATATTAACAAAGAGGTTATATGATCAAATCTAGTTCTCAAAAGTGATGCTCAGCACTTGTGGCTCAGGAAGTATCTTTCCCATCCATTCTGATCTTTTATAAATGTTTTTTGTTCAATTAAATGCTCTCTAGAAGGAGAATGTTTCTCTGGAATTTATTTTATTATCAATTGTCTTTAATTGTATCACATAAGTGTTCTGATGTGGTTTTGCTGGGTTCTGAAGTAATCTAAAGGCTATAGAGCGCAAAAATGCCCACCCAATTTTTTAGCTCTCTTGGTTCCAGAAGTATTTGTCTCATTAATTTCTTCATTTATTTCATAAAAGAATTCTTAGCCATGAACCAAACTAACCAGCTCTGTGAATGGAGAGGTGAATGGCACCACTACAAACTTTGATTTGAAGAAATCATGCATTTGAAAATCGGGAAAAAAGTCAATGGTACAAGACAGTGTACTAGATGTCTTAAATGAAGGCATGAACTACAATCCCATGAAGCACTGCAAATGATGTAATCAAATTGAAAACATTATAACATATAAACGTATAGATTAAAAGTTGTTGATAATAAGTACTGAAACAACATATTTTCATTTTATTGCAAATTGTTCAGATATTTGCAAATACGTGTAGAATGAGTGGCAGTGGGCTGTCACTGCAGAGCTTGTTTTGCTTGCTTTGTTCACTGCGATTGCCTGATTAGTGGCTCATTTCCCTTTGGGATCATGGGAGTGTAGTTCTTCACCAGAAAGTCCTTTGTTAAACCATTTTTTTTTAAATGAAGATGAAAAAACATGTACCGAGGGCTTCAGCCAGAAGAATATACCAATGATTAACAACTTCGGAGCTCATGGTAGGCCTGTCTATAAAATTGTATAAACTATAGTTAAAAATGCACTCCCTTATGGAGAAATTGAATGGGGTTTTTTACTTCCAGAACAAAACTGTTGTACTCTATTGGCTATTAAAAAAAGGGATGATACCTTTGGTAAGTTGCATTCAATACATTCTCTGATGACAGAAGTGAGGTTTCTCACTAAGGGAATGCTTTAGGTGTGACGATTGATTAATCACACAACGTCTGTCAGAATGACAAACCAATCGCTGTAGTGATCAGGGAGTCCAACCTCCCTAGTATAAAGACCACTGCAGCTCACTGCTGGGTTATTCTCAGTATATCTCTTCACCGTGCCGGCCTTACTTCAGTTATCAGAGAACCGTGTTTACAAAAGTAACCTAACGTTCTCTTTCTAACATTTGTATGGTATCACACTAAGGGATATACTGTATTTCAGATATACTGTACGAGACAGACGCAACAGTCGAATAATATAAAAGGCAGCCAACATAACAGTAGCTTTAGCAACTGGTATACACATAAAACCTATTCCCCTTATTTCAAGAAGATCTTTTCACTTATTCAGTTCCCTATGTGTAAATGATTACAGCGCATCACGCACTGCCCAAACATAAGGAACTGAATGGGCCAGTGACAGCTCAGTCAAATCCTGCCTGTAATATTACACAAATGTGTGCAGAGATACCCAGCTCAATGCAGTGCATAAAATTAATTCTCTCTAAATAAATCACAGGAAGTAGCCATACCCCTAATGAAGTGGGCTAGTAGTCCCAGCGGGGGTTTCAAATTCGTGCTTTTGTAACTCAATACAATTGTGGCAACAACCTAGTGGGAGAGACACTGATGGGAAATAGTTTTACCCTTATAAGTGTCATCCTATGAAACGAAGAGCTGATTACTCTTCCTTTGTGCTCTCGTCTTATAAACTTAAATATGTAGCGCACATACTGGGCACAAATGATAGCCTTTCTCTGTTGAGGAAAAAAGTGTGGATGAAAAGAAAGCAAATCAATGGACCTGCAAGGCCCCACTGAATCACTCACTTTAGGAACAAATGTCAGATTAGGTTTAAGTGTTACTTTTGACTCACCGGAGACAAAGTGCTTACATGAGTGTACTGACCAAGCAAGCAGCTCACTCACTCGCTTTGTTGTTATGAGCACCAACAGTAAAGCTGTGTGACAGGGCGGAGGGCGGGGCCAGGTCGTGATTTTACACACTGGCCCTTATCAGGCTAATCAAGCCTCCGAGAGGGATAAAGGCCGACTGCGGATGGTGGTGTGACAGAGAGAGAGCGTTTACGGGCAGCTGTCCGTCCTATGTGTGTGTTTGTGCCTTTTGGTTTTAGTTCTTTATTAAAAATATTATTTATTTTGTCAAGCTGGTTCTCGCCTCTTCCTATCCATTGAACCGCTATAAGCTTACGTCGACATTCTCTTATGGTTCAAAAGGAGGCTGTGAAAGTACATCTAAAACCACTGATAAATCCCAAGACGGGACCAGCAGTTTAGAAGCTGGGTGTAACCGTCACACACCTCCCATAAACTGACATATCAGTGGGTGCTGACCTATTGTTCCCAAGTCCAGCCCCACATGGCATGCCTAAATAGTGGCCAGGTAAACCTTTATAGCAGAAAAGGCTCTGCCCTTATATAACAAATACTGAAGAAAACATCATACTGAAGAGAACATCAGTCACAGAACATAGGAATGGAATGTCTCGTCTATGCGCACAGCATCATTCAAACATTCCCCATTTGTGATAATACAAAGAGCTTGTTAGGGTAAACGTCTCGATTGCGCTCAGAATTGTCCTGATCACTTTAGGTGCAATTTAAATTCAACATCTCATGGCCCAGAGAGCCATCCTGTGAGGGGAGGGTGTAATATTTCCCCATGTGCATGAGAAAGGAGATCTCTTCGGGAGAGGCAAGGGCTGGCCATACAGGAGTTGGATTATCTCCGGTAACCACAACTTCCCCGCCCAATACACCGCAATTAGTATAAGTGAATGCCCATATTCCCTCATCCTCTACAAAGTCGGCCTGATGAGGTTCAGTGGGGGGAACCCCTACAGCAGCACGTTTGGCCATAGGTGCGCTACAGAATCCACACCCAATGGTGCATTTTTGCCCACCAGGGAAAAGAACAGTGGACACCGAGTTTTTGCATGATGCAAAGAAATTTATAGCAGCCTGGCCGTAACTCTGACACATTAGATTCACCACATGAGTGGTGCCCAATTCCCAAATATGGGATTTCTCCTGGACAATAGATTGGGATATCCTTGGGACATAGGTCACACATAACGACAGAAAGTGAGCACTGCGCCACACAATCAGCCTCTGTGCCAGACTGTGAAATTGTTGTGAATGAACACCCCCTTTCCGATTTATGTATGCTACCACCATACTGTAGTCTGTTCTGACAAACACAAGGTAGCCTTGGAGGAAATGTACAAAGGGTTTCACAGTTAAAATCACGGTTAATAGCTCCAGATAATTTATGCGTTTCTCCAATACAGATGGAGACGACACAAGTTGGAGTGTTCTGCCTTCGAACACCGCGCCCCAACCCTTGAGTGACGCATCCGTCATCATCATCTTTCTTAGAATAATCGGACCTAATGGGGTACATTTCCTGAGAAAAGACAGAGCTCTCCAGTGAAGTAGTGCCCATACACATTCCTCGGAAATAATTATTCTGTGAACGAGTCTGTGCCCGAGGCGTGAACATTGTGTCCAGTACTGAAATTCCATCATTTGCAACATCCCTAGGGGAATAACCGCTACTGTTGATGCCATCAAACCCAGTAGCCTCAGACACAACCTGAGAGCAATAGATTTCCCTCTCTGAAAAAGGGAGATACAATTGTGAAATGCTTCAATGCATTCCTCTGACAGGAATGCATGAAACAGAACCAAGTTCAACCTGAGAACCATATAGTTTATTTCTTGGGTGGGAACCAGACAGCTATTCACTTGGTTTATTGTAAAACCCAAGTTCATTAGATGTAAATCTAATACCTATGTATCCTCTTTCACCTGCAACTGTGACGTACGCAAAGAAGAAGTTTGTCCAGATAAGCCGTCACTCTGATCCCCAAATGTTTTAATGGGGTCAGAGCCACCTCTACATATTTGCTGAACACTCACAGTGCAAGAGACAATCCGAAGAGACAGGCCTCGAACGCTTCTCCCTCCTTCTTTTTCAGATCACACTGTTGGGTCATGAACTTGACCGTCCGAGAGCATCCAAGAAGTCTACTTTTTACTTCTCAGACAGGCTGGACAGACTGAACCATAACACCCTCTCGGCCACCACTGCCAAGCCCATACTTCTGCCACAGCTCTGAACCGCCCCACGTGACATGTGGAGGGTCAGATCTGCAAATACACAGATCTTCTCCCAAAGTGCTGGATTAGGAGTACCTGATTCCAGCTGGCACCCAATTTCCTCCAGTAACACTGCTTGGTATACTGTCAGGAGGGACGTCACATTTAACACTCTAACTGGCAGTGCTGATGATTTAGGTGGTGAAGCGCTCCATCTTCCCTGGCGGCAAGGCTGAGGAATATGTTGCTCGGTACGATAAACTCCAATAATGCATCTGATGAGTCCAGCTTCCACAAACTTCAAAGGAAAGAGAGCAAAAATAGCACAGCAGTGAGCTGCAGCGGTCTATATACTTGGGAGGTGGGACTCCCTGATCGCTACAGCAGTTGGTCTGTCATTCTGACAGACGTTGTCAATTGGTGCTTCCTCAATCTGTCACATCTAAGGCAGTTAAATATCGAACGAACGTAAGAAAGAGAACTCTAGTTTCAGCAGGAAATATGTTACCACAGGAGAGAAAACTGTTTAAACTGTGTCGTTAAAAATGTATTTCTATGTGGAAACAATGTATGGAAATATACTTCCTGAAACTGTTGACTGTTGACCTTCATTCATAACAATATTACACACCACATTAGGGCTGGGTATTGATAGAGATTTCACGATTTGATTTGGATTCACAAGCTCTTGATTCGTTTGAATTTCAATTCATATGGGTTTATTTCAGTTATAATGTAAATTTTGCTCACATATGAAAGGAATTCTAATTCCAGCTAATGCTATTAATTGTACAGGGGACCCTCTAACTAGGTACATTACAAAAATATACATTTTAATAATTATATTTTATTAGTTCTTCATAATTTTGGTCACATTTAAGTTTTAAAAAATGAACAAATCCATGTATTTCTATAATAAATATGATTTTATATTGCAAATATTATACTTTTTACACGTTTATTGTTTTCATGCACAATTTGTACTAAGGATGGACCAATATGGAATTTTGGCCAATACCGATAACAAATGCTCTCAATGGGGTGTGCGGTAAGTTGTGCGTGGATCGTGGAGAGTAGCATGAGCCTCCACATGCTGTGAGTCTCTGCTGTGTCATGCAAAGACATTATACAATGACAAATGGATTGCATGGATCTTGTCTATATTCATGTACAATGGTATTTATGATACTCCAAGGTACTTCAAAGAATACCATGGCACTATCATGGTACAATCGTGGAACATGGTGAGATGGTGAAATATAGTGATTCTCAGATACAAAATATCTTTACCATGTTACCATGTAAGAAAACAATGTAAAATAAGCTGAAGTCTCCGCCTCACCCTCCCTGACCAATCACAGGTGTCATCTTCACATTCTGCTGCACGCTGTCGCCATTCTTCTTTTTGGCATAATAAACTCCCTGCCATTCCTGAAACAAACAAACAAACAAACACACACACACAAACACACACACTTCAGCATATGACAGAGAATTTAAACAGCATATGGAATCAGTTTGAGAGAAAATCTAAATTCGACCCCCGTGAGATGAAAGTGCCGTGTCTGCAGCTTCAAACACTCATCCAGCTGTGAGTGTGTTTGAGTGTGTGTTTATGACCTTTGTGTTGTGTGAAGTGGGACAGCAGGATTATTCACACTTTAAACCTGCAGGTCTCACTCAGTAGTTCAACTCTGTTATCGAAAAATCATAACAATTTTTTTTTTTTAACTGAAGTAATATTGCTCTTGGCATAAAGCACAGGATTAATGAATGCAAATCTGTGTTGTGATGACATTTGCTAGTTATTAGCCATTTTTGCATTTTCAACCCCATATTGTTTTTATTAAAATGTGGGATTTAACAGAATTTATGGTTACTATGTTTTAGGGATAGGCTTTGGATTAGTAATGATACATAACTATGGGTACTTCACAGGGCTGTGAGCTCATATTCTGGATTGCAGATATAGTTCTGAATATCTCTTTCTTTCTCCCTCACTTACTTTTCCTCTGTGTATGCATGCTCTGATGTTCTCCAGCAGGTCAGTTTTGTTTTTTTCACTCTTCGGCACTTCAGTGTTGTCTTTCAGCAGTTCACCGCGCTGATATCCCATCATGCACTCATATGCTGGATTCACATACTGACACAAACAGGAAACACAAAGATGAATCAGATTAATCAAAGTCAGTATGTTTACACGTGCAGTTATATTCAAACTACAGTAGGTATTTGCATAGTCCAGCTACAGTCTTCATCTGTCTGTCCAAGTGTACATGACACAATGGCAACACATAATCGAATATTTGAGGTCACCCATCAACTCTGAAAATTTCCAGTTTACAGACAAGACATTTGCAATCTAAATGTGCTATACATTTCCTAGAAAATAATCATTATCAGTATATCAAACCATTTGTATGTATAATCATATACCCCTGCAAACAGTCCAGACATCATACTTTTTACATCATACACTTTTAGCAAACTATAGTTTTGGAAAGTCGTTTAGGGCATCATTTTTACAACAATTGTTTACAGACGGATTGTTTCACTTTTAACTGACTATCACAATTCCAGTGGGTCAGAAGTTTACACTCACTAAGTTAACTGTGCCTTTAAGCAGCTTGGAAAATTCCAGAAAATGATGTCAAGCATTTAGGCAATTAGCCAATTAGCTTCTGATAGATGTGGATGTATTTTAAGGCCTACCTTCAAACTCAGCGCCATGAGAAAATCAAAAGGAATCAGCCAGGACCTCAGAAAAACAATTGTGGACCTCCACAAGTCTTGTTCATCCTTGGGAGCAATTTCCAAATGCCTAAAGGCACCACATTCATCTGTACAAAAAATTGTACGCAGGGAAAAACACTATGGGACCACGCAACCATCATACTGATCAGGAAAGAGACACATTCGGTTTCCTAGAGATGAACGTAGTTTGGTGCGAAAAGTGCAAATCAATCCTAGAACAACAGCAAAGGACCTTGTGAAGATGCCGGAGGAATCATGTAGACAAGTATCTATATCCACAGTAAAATGAGTCCTCTATCAACATAACCTGAAAGGCTGCTCAGCAATGAATAAACATTGCTCCAAAATGCCATAAAAAATCCAGACAACAGTTTTCAAGTTCACATGGAGGTAAAGATCTTACTTTTTGGAAAAATGTCCTCTGGTCTAATGAAACAAAAATTGAACTGTTTCGCCATAATGACCATCGTTATGTTTGGAGGAAAAAGGGTGAGGCTTGCATGCCGAAGAACAACATCCCTGGGACTGATGCACTTCACAAAATAGATGGCATCATGAGGAAGGACAATTATGTGGATATATTGAAGCAACATCTCAAGACATCAGCCAGGAAGTTAAAGCTCGGTCAATGACCCCAAGCATACCTCCAAAGTTGTGGCAAAATGCTTAAGGGCAACAAAGTCAAGGTATTGGAGTGGCCATCACAAAGACCTGACCTCAATCCAATAGAAAATGTATGGTCAGAACTGAAAAAGTATGTGTGAGCAAGGGGGCCTACAAACCTGACTCAGTTACACCAGTTCTGTCTGGAGGAATGAGCCAGAATTCCAACAATTATAAGGCAATTCTACCAAATACTAACACAGTGTATGTAAAGTTCTGACCCACTGGGAATGTGATGAAAAAAGCTAAAATAAATAATACTCTGAACTATTATTCTGACATTTCACATTCTTAAAATAAAGTAGTGATCCTAACTGACCTCAGACAGGGAATGTTTTCTACGATTAAATATCGGGAAAAACTGAGTTTAAATGTATTTGGCTAAGGTGTATGTAAACTTCTGACTTCAACTGTATATATATTGTTTTAATAAAAATATTGTGAACATACTGTATTTCTTACATATTTCCCAGCTCTAGAAAATTTATTCACACACATTAAAAGTCATTATCCTTCCGAAGCAGCTAGACTGGGTCCTGGGATGAAAGGTAAAAAAACACCAACATTAAACCCGCAACAACCCACAATAATTGATGCATTTGCCCGGACAACAAAATACCTGACTGGTAGCCCATGATGGAGAGAATGCACGGATGAAGTAGGTTTGTTACCAAAGAGATGTTGGCTTTCAAAACTGTTCAAAAGCCATCTTTCAAAAGGTTGAACACACATTTGAACTGCACTTTTAGTTTCATTTAAATTTGTAGTTAAAAATACATATGTGACAGGGCGGAGGGCGGGGCCAGGTCGTGATTTTACACACCTGGTCTCTTATCAGGCTAATCGAGCCTCCGCGAGGGATAAAGGCTGACTACGGATGGTGACAGGGGACGGAGGAGCTAGGCCTCCTGGAAGCGGAGAAATTGGCCGTCGACCGCTAGGGGAGAAGGGGCTCCTAGCCGACCACCTGGAGCGTTCAGGGCCGCTGCCAGAGGTGGAGGAGACCCCTACCAACCGCTGAAACGTGGTGGGATCTGAGACCACCGACTGCGAGCGGGGAGGGGCTCACTGCCGACCGCCAGGAGTGGGAGAACCACTGCCAGGGGCGGGGGAGACCCCTTCTGTTCACAGAGAACGCGCCGGGGCGTTCCGTCTGCCAGGGGCTGGAGGACTGCCTCCGATCCACCCGGGGAGGCACGGCTGTCATCCACTAGAGGATGGAGGAGTGGCCAAGGACCAAGCAATGGTGTATCGGAGAACCGACGAGTAAGTGATTTTTTTTTCCTTCTCTCTCGCTCTCCTCTCTCGTTTTTTTTGTTGGGGGGGTACTGCACTTTTACAGGTAATAACCCCCTATTTTTCATTATTGTTTCCCTCCCCTTGTCCCTTCCCAGATTCAGGAAGCCAGGGATGACCTGCCGGCAGATGGGGCATAAAGCACGCCCTCCCCCAGGGAAAGAGGGTAGGATGTACGGGGCTCCCCGGCCTGAGAGAACGACGGAGGAATGTGAGAGGGAGGAGGGCGGGGCCGGGTCTTGATTTTACACACCCCGTCCCTTAGAGAGGGATAAAGGCCGACTGCGGACGATGGTGCGACAGAGAGAGAACATTTCCGGGCAGCTGTCCGTCCTATGTGTGTGTTTGTGTCTTTTGGTTTATTTCTTCATTAAACTATTGTAAATAGTGTCCAGATATTTTGTGATTGGCTGATTTCACTTAATATTACAAAATAAATGAAAAGATGTTTAAAAAACGTTTTATTTTGTGTGTTTGTACCTGTATGAGTTGATCTTCATTGCTAATCTCAATGACTTCCTGACTCTGTTCCAGTGCGGTAAAAACAGCATTACAGGCTCTGAGAATAAACACACACACACACACACACACACACACACACACACACACACACACACAGAATTATAAATGAGGCAATACAAATACTTTACTGAAGAGAGACAGACAGACTGACAGACATAGAGTTCCTCACCTGAGTTTGATCTGCGCTCGTACTTCTCCGAAGTGAAGTTGGATGAGTTCATTGTAACAGGCCATCATGTTTGAGTTCTCCACATACCGCTAAACACACACACACAAACACATGCACACATTTATAGCTAGCTACATGAACAGAAACACAACTGTGACATTTGAAGGAAACTCACCCTCTTGAGTACTGAGGTTTATTAACGCTAAAGTAACATGCACACAGGGAGCCTGGGTAGCAGAGTTTCCGCTAGAAAAAAATGGAGGTTTCGTTTTACGGACATTTTGATGATATGCCGGTCAAATATATCGCCTCTTAATTAGTCAAGTTGAGGAAAACTGGAGGCAGTCTATGTAACTTAAAAAATGACATAATCAGGCCGTATAGAATGCAACATATTATTATTAGCTTAACTTTCAAATAGACGGAAAAAAAACATGAACGTCCGATTGGCGTCAATCAACGCCAATTGTTTTTTACTGTGGTTTCACACACATTCACTTTTTGAAACATTGAGGCACGGATGTACCTAATACAAATAAATAAAACATCTCCAGTTAACTAGCAGATCATTCATTTAGTCCGTTATTAAATAAGAGATCTAGCGCTAAAATCTGTTGTTTTTGAAATCAAGCTGAGCGCCGTGTCCGCTGCTATCAGTTGCATGGACGACGCGCAGCGCGAGTTGCGCAATCTTCACTAGGACGCGCGTTTCAATCTATCGCCGTTGCGGAGACTCTCTATTAATTCCGGTGAAATCACAAAATAAAATGCACACAAACGTGTCCCTGCTCGATATAGACTGTAACCATGCACTGATGAACATAGGCTATTCAGTTTTGATGATAGAGAAAAAACAAAACTCACGAATGCGCGGATTAGAAGCACTGATCTATCTATAATGAGATGTTCCTGATTCACCATCGTCTGGCCTCTGAAAAAAGCTTTTAAAGCTAGTCTGCCTGGGCCTGGCCATATTTGAAACGTCTCACTCAATCGTTCGTTGTTTAGGTCTATATTGCAGCCGTTTTAGGCGTGCGCTTTATTTGAAATGCAGCATGCGATGTTGTTTCATAACTTTCAAACGATAGAGCCTGTTCCTTTATAACATAGCAAGAGATCGCTGTATTTTTGCTTTATACATTTTAGGCTTATTCTCAAATTCAGAATGTGTTAGGGGGACGGGATTATTAGGCAATTTTAATCGGACAATTTGACCGGAGAGATTTAATTTTGTCGGACATTTAATTTTTTTACCGGCCAATGTCCGGTAACTACCGTACAACGGAAACCCTGCTGGGTAGCTCAGCGAGTAAAAACGCTGACTACCACCCCTGGAGTCGTGAGTTCAATTTCAGGGCGTGCTGAGTGACTCCAGCCGGGTCTCCTAAGCAACCAAATTGGCCTGGTTGCTAGGGAGGGTAGAGTCACATGGGGTAACCTGCTTGTGGTCGCTATAATGTGATTCTCACTCTCGGTGGGGCATCTGGTGTATTGAGCGCGGATGCTGCAGAGAATAGCGTGAAGCCTCCACACGCGCTATGTCTCCACGGTAACGCTCTCAACAAGCCACCCGATAAGATGTGCGGATTGACAGTCTCAGACACGGAGGCAACTGTGAATTGTCCTCCGCCACACGGATCGAGTCACTACGCCACCACGAGGACTTAGAGCGCATTGGGAACTGGGCAATCAAATTGAGGAGAAAAAGGGCAGGAAAAAAAGTGACATGCAAACACTGTCTTACCCTGTTAAATCCTGCTGATATCAGTGGCATCACAGTGGATTCTTCTCGATCCGGCCTTCAAAATAAAAAACAAATGAAATAAAGAAATAATCATGTAATAATAGAATGATTCGATATCTACAGACACACAATAGTCATATGATAACAGAGTGACTTGTTATCTATAAACAGTTTTGCCTCTAATTTACAGTGTCATTCTACAGGACTATAAAAATACTGCGATAGTAAAAACGGAGTGTATATGTGTGTATACATGTATGTGTGGTAACAGACCGCACACAAACCTTTTCACAATGGCGATGATCACAGTGTTTTGAGAGAAGCTGATGCCTCTGATTGAACTGACAGAGAGAAAATGATTTAATCACACAAACTCATACAAATATCTCTCAGACAAATAAATGCACATTTCTCATCTTGACTTGTCATTAGTCTGCATGTGTGTGACTGTGCGCTTCCCAGAATAACTCCCAGAATAAAGACAGTCAGATGTGGAACGCACCGGCAGAGCACTTCAGCATCAAAATATTTGGAATGTCTGTGATCGATAAAGATCAGGTCGTGATTTTTCTCCAGGAAACTCTCGAGCGCAGCATCAGGAGTTCTGGCCACGTTACACCTGAAACCAGCACGCTCACACGCCCAGCAGAATGCGTTACTCTGAGCGTCGTCTTTGGCAAACACTAACAGTACCTGCAACACACAGACACAGAGATAAACAGAACTGTCAAAAGAACTTTGGGTTGTCTTCTGCAGGGATGTTTCATTACAGCTGGGGTCATCAGATTCATCATTTGACATGTTGATCACATCTATGTATAAGAGGTACTGACAGGGGCGTAGCAACCATTATAACTTGGGGAAATGGCCCCCTCACTTTTAAAAATAAATTAAGCAATCTATCTCCCTCTCACACACTTTTTGAGGAATATTAATTCAATTGAAATCATTTATTTCGCTTTACTGTAATGCAAGGATAAAAAGTGCAGCTGTTATCCTAAAAGGAAGCCTTTAAGACTGTGCAGAAGCCTCGGCCAGCTGGTTGCTGCAGCAGTGGACGTAACGAACATAAAAGTGGTAATCCCACTGGCTAGTTCTCACGTGTCACAGTCTCCGTTTTGATTCAGAAAATGATTTAGGGTGAATGCAGACAACGTGATTAATATTAAAGATCCCAACAGCCTGCCAGGCTTTCGCATGACAAACACAGAGCTGTTGACAATATGCAATCTATCTGAGACAAGATGAGCAAAAAGAGAAGTCATCTTTGCCTGTTGTAAGGTAATGTTGTTAAACAGATTAAAACATATATTTTAGTGAGTTTTTAATCTTTATTGTTAGTCTTTTTCATTGAAACAATGAATAATCAATAATGTCTCATGTACAACCACCAGCCAAAAAACTGAAGTGAGGCAGACATTCAGGATTTCTTTCATAGGGTTGTGTGTGACAATAATCTTATGTCATAGTATACTTCTAAACAAATTGTTCTTTGACTTTTCCATGTTTTTATATTGCATTTAATTAATGGTGTGGCAGGGTGGAGGGCAGGGCCGGGTCGTGATTATACACACCCGATCCCTTATCAGGCTAATCAAGCCTCCGAGAGGGATAAAGGCCGACTGCGGAGGATTGTGTTGCAGAGAGAGATAGTTTACGGACATGTCAGGGCCGCTGCCAGGGGCGGAGACATGGCGGGGTCTGAGACCGCCGACCGCCGACTGGGAGAACCGCTGCCAGGGGCAGCTTCTGTTCCCCAAGAACGCGGCGGGGCGTTCCGTCCGCCAGGGGCTGGAGGTCTGCCTCCGATCCGCATGGAGAGGTGCGGCTGTCATCCGTTAGAGGGTGGAGGAGTGGCCGAGGAACAAGCTAAGGCGTATCGGAGAACTGGCGAGTAAGTGTTTTTTTTTATCTCTATCTCCTCTCTCTCTCTCACTGAGGCTCCGCGTTGGCCTTTTCACTCTCATTTAAAATTTACAGTGTTTTTTGGGGGGGTATTACACTGTTACAGGAAGTACCCCCCCATTTAATTATTTCTGTTTCCCTCCCCTTGTCCCCTCCCTCGTCCAGGTAGATGGGGATGACCTGCCGGCAGACGGGGCAAAAGGCACGCACGCCCCTCCCCAGTGAAAGAGGGGGTGTACGTCATGCCGGGGGCTCCCCTGCCTGAGAGAACAAGGGAGGAATGTGGCAGGGTGGAGGGCGGGGCCGGGTCGTGATCACACCCGGTCCCTTATCAGGCTAATCAAGCCTCCAAGAGGGATAAAGGCCGACTGCGGAGGATTGTGCGGGAGAGAGAGAGAGATAGTTTACGGACATGTCCGTCATGTGTGTGTTTGTGTCTTCTGTTTAAGTTTTATATTAAACTATTATTTATATTGAAAAGCCGGTTCTCGCCTCCTCCTTTCCATTGACTTCTTTACAAATGGTAATGGTGATGTTTGTGGCATATCTATTATTGAAAGAAGAAAAAAATATCAGTGACCAAGTCAACAGTGTAGACAGAGAGGTGACACAAGCTTCTGACATTGTTCAGGTAAGATCATATTTTACATGTTTATTTATGATAAACATGTAAAATATGATTAGATATCTTAGATTTTTTTGGTTCTGGCTGACTGGACCAATGTTTGAAATGTTTGACAACAGCTTTTAAATTGTATAATAATTAGGGACGCACCGATCCGATACCTGCATCGGTATTGGCTCCGATAAAGACCTTTTAGACGGATCGGGTATCAGTCCAACAAGCCCGGTCCAAAAAAAAAAAATGACATAAAATAACCATAAAAACACAATGTGTAAAAAGTAGTTCATATGACTTGTGCATTTTATTCAAAGCCACTTGAAAACATGCGATAGCTCTGTGAATCACAAAAGGCTGTGTTTAAGAAGTAAATATATAAAATGCACGGGCAGCTACAGCGCATTATTTAATGCCGCTGCTCTGTTAACATACAAACACTAACGGCTATTTTTAGCTTTCACAGCAGAGTGCAATATTACAGCGCTACTCACGAACAACATCTCAGATGTAGATGTTCAATAGTTCGGTTCACTTATAATATGCATTTAGAATGGCACTGGAGGTGCATTTTACCAGAATTTGAAGCGTGAGGGTTTAAAAGTTAAAGGTGTCATGGAGAGACTCACAGAGGCAGAGATTTGAACTCAGTAGCAGGGTTTATTGAACAGATGATTGAAACAGTGATGTGAGAAACATTGTGAGTAAATCCAAATGAGCAGAGTGGCAAACAGCAGGTGAGTAATATCCAGACAGGGTATAGACATGATGAACAGATAACTCACAATAGTCTTATGATACTTTCAGGTAGTAATGAAGACACAGGTATGTTTGAGACTCCAGACCATTCTACTATGTCAGAGATACTATCAATGAGAACAGACAAAGAGTGTGTGTGAAAGCGAGGTATATATGCAGTTCTTGATTAGCCACTAATGAAATGCAGGTGCGTGTAATCAGAACTCAGGGGAGAGGGAGCGCTGTGACGTCAGTCAGGAAGAAAAAGAGAGAGAGAGACATGTGGATCCGTGACAAAAGGTGCACGATTGAGATATCTTACTATTACAATATATTATTATTATTATTATTATTATTATTATCATCATTTGTTTAAAAATTATAATAATATTTAAGTTGTATGGGTTCCAAAAAATAACTGTGTGAATGAAAAGTGGACAGATGTCTTACAACTAAATTGAACAAAAAAAGAGATCTGAATCCTTTAAAGACTAGAGACAAGTTGAAAATGTTTTGCAAAGAAAAAAAAAAACGGCTTCTTTTCTATTTTCTATTCTATACCGGAATAACTATTAATTTTGCTGCTACATTATCCAGTATACTAGTTAACGATAAAGTTATTCTTAATAAGCTATACATTTAGATTGAAATAATGTGTCGTTAAAGGATTGCACTTCTTAGATATTAAAGAGTACACCCAAAACATCAGCATAATCCATATAAATCAGTATAACATACATGTTAAATTCATAAATAAAAGAATTACATGAACTTTAAATTACTGTGAATTTCTCTGAAGTGACACACGTCTCTTCAAGTGCACATTCAGGAAATGTAACTGTATGCATGTTACTATTCATATTTAATGCTTTCCTCAAGAGAATGTCAGAGAGCTCAAGACACATGAGTGTGTGCCAGGTTCACTTTGCCGGCCTAAAATTAGTTGAAGAAATTAATTTGAGCTAATGGCAAATCTAAATATAGAACAGACACACAGTAGGAGCTGAGTGAATGGATTCTCAGAAAATTAAGTGCCCTAAAAACACAGATTTGTATTGGAGAGCATTCCTGTCCCTGTCTGTAGATCACACTCATGTTCTCAAGAGAGTACTAGTGGAAGAATTCAAAATTAGAGGTATTTCGTGGTGCATGGAAGGATAGTGTCTGCAGCTAGCCAGGTCAGCATATTTTAGCAAACTAACAGAAAATAACCACAACAATCCTAGGTGTTTATTCAGTACTGTGGCTAAATTGGTGGAATAAACTCTCAACTGAACCAGATATTCCGTCGCAGCACAATAGCAAATGACTTCAAGAATTTCTTTGCTGAAAGAAAAAATAAATAAATAAATAAAATTGGAATTATGCAATCATCTGTCACATTACCTCAGAAAACAGTGTCTCATAATTTTCCACATGTGAAACTTCGATCCTTCTCTGTCATAGGTCAAGAAGAGCTAACAAAACTTAGCGAAACATCAAAAGCCACAACATGCATGTTAAATCCAATACTAACTAAGCTCTTAAAAGAGGTATTCCCTGTAATCTCAGAACCTCTTCTTAATATCATTAACTACTCGCTATCCTTAGGACATGTCCCAAGAAACTTTAAAATGGCTTAAGTTATCAAACCGCTTATTAAGAAGCCACAACTTGATCCTGGAGAACTGGCTAATTATAGACCGATTTCAAATCTCTTGTTTATGTCGAAAATTCTAAAAAGGTGTCCTCCCAGTTACGTTAATTTTTACAGAGAAATAGTATATATGAACAATTTCAGTCTAAAGTCAGTATTTAGGCCACACCACAGTACAGAGACTTCAATTATAGTTAGAAAGTTAAGAGCAAGTCATTAGAGTTACTAATGACTTGCTCTTATCATCTGATCGCAGCTGCATTTCTCTTCTAGTGCTTTTAGATCTTAGTGCCGCCTTCAACATGATAGATCACGACATCATTCTCTTGAATAGGCTGGAGAATTATGTTGACATTTGTGGATTAACATTAGCATGGTTTAGGTCCCATTTAGCAGATCGCTACCACTTTGTCTGTGTAAAGGATGAATTCAGGAGTCAAACAAAAGTCCAGTATGGAGTGCCACAGGGATCAGTTTTAGGGCCTCTGCTTTTCTCCTTATACTGTATATGCTTCCCCAGGGAGATATTATCTGGAATCGTGGGATAAGTTTCCACTGTTATGCCAACAACACCCAACTTTAGATTTCTTTGAAACCCGACAAAATTTCACAATTCTCCAAATTAGCAAAGTGTTTCAATGAGATTGGATGGCCAGAAATTTCCTTCTACTCAATTCTGACAAAACAGAGGAACTAGCTATTGGATCAAAAACCTCTAAATATAAGCATCTAAAATATAATTTGACTCTCGATGGATCTACTGTTACATCGTCTTCAACAGCGAAGAAATTATGTGTTATATTTGAAACCAATTTGAAAATCAAATTTCCAATATTTGTAGAACAGCATTCTTCCATCTAAGAAATATTGTTCTACGACACATGCTCTCTGTTGCAGATGCTGAAAAAGTAATTAATGAGTTCATGACCTCAAGACTAGATTATTGTAATGCATTACTGGGAGTATGTCCAGCAAGTTCAATAAATAAACTTAAATTGGTTAAAAACGCAGCAGCCAGAGTGCTGACGAGAACCAAGAAATATGATCATTTTAGCCCAGTGTAGCTCCGCAGTACTTAAGTGATCTTCTACCACACTATATTCCATCACGTTCATTACGATCGCAAAACTCTGGTCTTTAATAGTTCATAGAATATCAAAATCCACAAAAGGAGGTAGATCCTTTTCTTATTTGGCTCCTTAACTATGGAATAGTCTCCCTAACACTGTTCGAGATGCAGACACGCTCCCTCAGTTTAACTCTAGACTAAAGACTCATCTATTTAGCCAGGCATACACCTAATTTATCCTCCAACCCACAATTAGGCTGCTTTAGTTAGGTCTGCTGGAACCTGAAACTTTGATCATACAAAAAATTTGTATGGCATCTACGCTAATATTATTCTATTTATTTCCATGTCTCAACCTCGGGACTCCTATTCCGAGGTCACCAGACCCAGCTGGATCCAACTCCATTCCTGCTTCATGTCGGACTCCACTGCTACGTGTCTCTAAGTGATTATGATAAAATGTAGCAGGTGCTAGCCAGACATTACTTCAGTCTATTACAATGGACCTCTGAGGATGAACTGATGCCAACTCAAACCATAAGACATGGGATACTTCATATGCCATTGGCTGAACCTTGGATTTAGGATAGAACTCACTGAAATTACCGGCCGGTTGAACTGCAAAGCACCTCACTGATCTCGGTCTGCATCACCTCAGTCTAATGATGGACTACACTATTGAAATGGAATACACAGACTATCAATTAATTGCCAAACAATGCCTTCATTAGCTAACTAACAAGGACAATTGCATCTATATGAACTTCTGCAGTTAATCCAGGATGAACACCCCCCAAAAGCGATCTCCCAGTCTATAGTGACGCACCGCACCAGTTACACCCGGGGGGTGGGGGCAGTAAAACCGTTCACTGCGGGGGCCCCCCGAATATACGTACAAACAACTATGGGATATGTAGCACACATTTTATTTATTTTTATCGAACGAAACTACATTTATGTTGTATTTAGTGTAAATTCAGTTCAAGCTTGATGTACTACCTTGACGTCTTTACGAATAATATAATTATTATTATATGTGGTAGTAGGGGCAAACAGTGTAACTCCAGCTGTATAGGCAAAAGTCACGTCAAACCAACGAGAGCAGGCAGCATAGCCTTCTACAGTCCTGCTTTTGCGCTCAAAGACAGCTGGACCAAGCCCAACAGGATGCGGAGTTCTCGAGATGGGTTTTTCAGATTCAAACTACATTTAACTTGACACAGCGTGGCACAGACGGATGAGTACATTGATCAACAATCAGGGGTTAAATTGATTTTTTTGAGATGGGGGAACCTAACACCACCCCTTTTCTTTGAGGTGCCAGACCGTTCTGCCCCAAATTATACCCCTGCTAACAATTAAAAATAGTGCAGAGGGATGTAGGCCAATAATAAGGCAATGCTCAATGATATGGAAATAAAACAAAAATATTTTGACTTTAAGCCACTTTCTTTTATTATCTAAATGTCTAAACTTGTCTGAGCCCATAATAAACAATATGTATATGATGTAATGTCTTTGACTTATTTTACTTATAATATTTTTTAGATATTATTATAATTTTAATTATAATTTACGAAATCATCTTTATTTTATCTTCATAGTAAATATTTATATGTAATTAATTGTGATTCATTTGATTAATTAATTAAATTAAAAAGTTTAATAAATTGACAGTCCTAGCTGATAAACTTGGGAGATTTGTTACTTGAGATGTATGTAAGTAGCACTCTCACACACTCTCACTCACACACTCTCACTTCATGAGGCAGTACAGTCAGTACCTGCAGTTGATCTTCATAAAGCTTCATTGGTCCAAACTGCACTTCTGTTGTTAGTGTGTTCTGAAAAGACAAACAAGAATAAACACACTCAGTGTTGCACTGGTAAACTGCATATGTGTAGACCTAAACAACAAATCTTGAACTATAAAAGCTTTAACATATTTTATAGAAATGAATAAACATGCAACTGTTGAACAGCAGTAAAACCTTCCAGCACCTCTGATGAGGCACGGTTACCATGTAGACGCCAAATGAGCATCACCATACTGACAACAATGAATGCATTAGAAAAGTGAATGAAAACACATACTGAAGGAAGGCTGAGTTGTTAAAACACAAGAATGTTGTAAGATGCTGTGCTGCAAGATTCCTCTAATCTGCATGTGAGATACTGATTCAAATAATCTGTTAATGTGGTGAAAAGATCGGCATGAGGCAAAGTTCCTGTTTTATTGGATATAATGATCTGTGCAAGTTTTGATAGTTTGATTTTCATTTTGAAAAGAAATAAGCAGAAACAATTAAAAAACGCATTTATTCATTTTTTTATCTATATATGCAAGTTTACTATCACATCTGGTGGTTTGATTTTATTGATTTTATTCATGGTTAGAGCTGAACCCAGCATATACTTGCCATAACTGTAAATAGTTAATTAAATTTTACATTAAATGTGAGATTTCAAACTACTGTTAGCCTATATAGTTTCATGTTGCTATGCATTTAAAAGGGTTGTTAGCTTTAAGTGTAAATTAAGATTATCTTGATTGCTTTGTTTACATGTGGTGTAAATGTTACAAATAAAGTTGCCTCATAATCTGAGGATTTGTCTAGTGAATGAGGATGTTTTATTCACATTTTAGAATTTGTATTTACTATTACAATTATTACTCACAAACCCTGTCCAATTATACAGCATGAGTGTTATAAAATGTATCTTCGTGTTCTTATTATCGGTCTCGATTAAAAAATGTAGCTGATACAGGTGAAACGGATGGCATGTTTAAGGGCAATGTTTTATAGCTATAGACTAAACTTTTTCTAAATAATCTGGCAAAACCGAGAAAGTGTAACAATTATCCCTGGTCTCCCCTTGTCCCAGGGATTAAAATGCTTTTTTGGAATGTTTTCCAAAACATTCTTCCTTTACTGTCAGTAGATCCTGTTGATACTCCAGTTGATCGGATTTCTTTCTCTTGTTGCTTTAATAAGAGGAATAATCATTGTTTGTGCCCTTTTCCAAAAATTGTTTAGTCCAGCAGTGGTAACCTTTTGGAAATAGGGTTACCAAAATGAGGGAAAGTCCCAAAATTGGAAGCTTTGTCCCGCATCCCACAAGTCATAATAGTGTCTCACATTAAAATTAATTGGCTTTATTAATTAATAATAAAAACTAATAATGTTTTTAAATAAAAATAATAATAAAATTAATACACAGTAACTTTTTTCTTGCATCTTTCCCAAAATTACTATCCCACATTTATTTAAACAAATACATGAATAAAAGTCCATTTAAAATAATACATAAATTACCTAAAAAGACTATTTTTATCTGATGTTGTACCATGGTGAAAACTGAGCCTTGAATATTTTCTTTTCTTAGCACCGGAATATGCAGATATTGAAGTAAATAATTCCAAATAACCAATGACGTGAGGGTTTATTAAAATATTTTTTTTTTATTGACAGACATTCAAAATTTAATAAACAGTCAAATTATCTTATCCAGCCTAATATCAGACAACATTTGGCACTTCATCTCTGCCTCTGCACTTCTAGTATTCACTTCCTACTCCATCATGCTTTGGACCTTTTGATGAATGAGGCATACTGTATGATTCGACCCCTAAGAACGGCCTTGAGTGCCTCCCAAGCCACACCCACAGAGGATACTGAGGACCAGTTGTCTCCATTTATTGATTTCAGCCTTTAACATTTGTTGGAAATCAGGATTTTCCAAAAGGAATACATTAAAGCGCCAACTACAGGTCCTTCTCAAAAAATTAGCATATTGTGATAAAGTTCATTATTTTCCATAATGTAATGATAAAAATTAAACTTTCATATATTTTAGATTCATTGCACACCAACTGAAATATTTCAGGTCTTTTATTGTTTTAATACTGATGATTTTGGCATACAGCTCATGAAAACCCAAAATTCCTATCTCAAAAAATTAGCATATTTCATCCGACCAATAAAAGAAGTGTTTTTAATACAAAAAAAAGTCAACCTTCAAATAATTATGTTCAGTTATGCACTCAATACTTGGTCGGGAATCCTTTTGCAGAAATGACTGCTTCAATGCGGCGTGGCATGGAGGCAATCAGCCTGTGGCACTGCTGAGGTGTTATGGAGGCCCAGGATGCTTTGATAGCGGCCTTAAGCTCATCCAGAGTGTTGGGTCTTGCATCTCTCAACTTTCTCTTCACAATATCCCACAGATTCTCTATGGGGTTCAGGTCAGGAGAGTTGGCAGGCCAATTGAGCACAGTAATACCATGGTCAGTAAACCATTTACCAGTGGTTTTGGCACTGTGAGCAGGTGCCAGGTCGTGCTGAAAAATGAAATCTTCATCTCCATAAAGCTTTTCAGCAGATGGAAGCATGAAGTGCTTCAAAATCTCCTGATAGCTAGCTGCATTGACCCTGCCCTTGATAAAACACAGTGGACCAACACCAGCAGCTGACATGGCACCCCAGACCATCACTGACTGTGGGTACTTGACACTGGACTTCAGGCATTTTGGCATTTCCTTCTCCCCAGTCTTCCTCCAGACTCTGGCACCTTGATTTCCGAATGACATGCAAAATTTGCTTTCATCCGAAAAAAGTACTTTGGACCACTGAGCAACAGTCCAGTGCTGCTTCTCTGTAGCCCAGGTCAGGCGCTTCTGCCGCTGTTTCTGGTTCAAAAGTGGCTTGACCTGGGGAATGCGGCACCTGTAGCCCATTTCCTGCACACACCTGTGCACGGTGGCTCTGGATGTTTCTACTCCAGACTCAGTCCACTGCTTCGGCAGGTCCCCCAAGGTCTGGAATCGGTCCTTCTCCACAATCTTCCTCAGGGTCCGGTCACCTCTTCTCGTTGTGCAGCATTTTTTGCCACACTTTTTCCTTCCCACAGACTTCCCACTGAGGTGCCTTGATACAGCACTCTGGGAACAGCCTATTTGTTCAGAAATTTCTTTCTGTGTCTTACCATCTTGCTTGAGGGTGTCAATGATGGCCTTCTGGACAGCAGTCAGGTCGGCAGTCTTACCCATGATTGCGGTTTTGAGTATTGAAACAGGCTGGGAGTTTTTAAAAGCCTCAGGAATCTTTTGCAGGTGTTTAGAGTTAATTAGTTGATTCAGATGATTAGGTTAATAGCTCGTTTAGAGACCCTTTTCATGATATGCTAATTTTTTGAGATAGGAATTTTGGGTTTTCATGAGCTGTATGCCAAAATCATCAGTATTAAAACAATAAAAGACCTGAAATATTTCAGTTGGTTTGCAATGAATCTAAAATATATGAAAGTTTAATTTTTATCATTACATTATGGAAAATAATGAACTTTATCACAATATGCTAATTTTTTGAGAAGGACCTGTATATGATTTATGTTTCTTCTATACGTGGCAACACCACTAAACTCACCAGGGCGTGATCTGAGGTTAAGAAGTTTCCAATTGAGCAATCTATTTCTGATGAAATGAGAGATTTAGATATAAAAAAAATCTATGCTAGAATAAATCTTATGGACTGATGAAAAGAATGTATAGTCCCTACCAGATGGGTTCAAAAGTCTCCAAATATCTGTAAGACCAAGATTTTTACACATCCTGTGGATCGTCAGTGTTGCTCTAGGGGGCTTACAACATATATTTCCATAGTACGTACTTAGCATTTCGACTCCATGGCCGTAATCGATCGACGTATTACCGCAAGATCCTCCAAGTCTGTCAGAACCTTCGCCAGCATTACAGACATGCTGGACAGTTGCCGCAGGATTTCTCCCGTGGCACTGCCAAACCGAGTGCCTGGTCTGCAGCCTTGTCTGTGGTTTGAGCACATACGTTTGTGACACTTGCGCAAAAAACAATCTTGACACAGCACAACGAATGAAACAGAACGCAGGTGTCTCGACGTACGTTTTTAAGAACTGAAGTTATTTTTAAATTGACATGGTGTCTAAAAATGTGCCGGTCCTGCGTGAGACACTGAAGAAACAGTGAGACACTGTGCAGCAGTCAAGGATGTTCGTCCAGCACGTGTTTACATAGAAAAACAATGGAAAAGCAGAGCAAAAGCAAGTAAAAACGTGTTCGGTGTGAACGGCTCCTAACTCATGGGTGAAACAAGTTCAGAAGTCCCATATATTTTTTCATAAATTACAAGCCCCAACCCAAAGTCCTACTTTAAAAATTGACCCAAAATTAATTCATTCTTCTATTAAAACTTGTGGACTATTTGAGCTGTAAATAGTTGGTTTTACATTTGTTTCAGGGTTTATGGCATTTCATTGTCATGCAACAAAGTTTTAAAATTGGCAATAACTTTACCCAGAAAAGGTTATTAAGCGATTTAATTTCACACTAAAATCATGTGAATACACATATTGTTTATGTCTTGTGGCTATAATTATGAAACAGTGAGTATTTTAATGTTCATAAATTGGCTCCATTGTAACTGCCACACTGCAACACAGATTTTTAGAAAAGGAGTCTAGATTAATAAGACGAGCGCTCTACTTTATAATCACACAAACTGAACAGCGTGACTCAAAATCTCAATCCCACTTACGTGTATGGTACTCAAGTAGAGTGACACTGTGGCCTGCTTTCAACTAGTTAATGAGATTGCACTCTCAGCTCAACAGCATCTTACAGAAGCGCTCGGTTTAAAACAAATTCATCTAATGGGAAGAACTTCCACTGTGAAGTTTTATACCGATAAAAGGTATAGTTCATAAGAATAGGAATAGTAACTCTCTGATTGATGCATTTTCAAGCTGACTAACTAGCAAATTAACTAAACTAACTACCTAACTAACATTTATTAATTTGACAGATCAACACATTCAAGGTACACATTATATCAGTATGTGTATCAGTAATGCCAATTTGCTACCATGAGCAACACAAAGAGTATGCTGTAGTTATTTAATAGGGATGGGCACAAGTACTCGAGTACTCGGTCGTGACAGCAATGATCAATCTTGAAAGTGATGATCAATAATGAAAATGCGTGACATGACTATCACTGAATTTGAAATTCAGTGACAAATACCTGACAACTTTACCCAAAGGTATCAAAGAGGGGGCTTTTTTTAATTTTGAGAATGATTACGTTGATATGAGACGTCTCATAGCAACCAAACTGATAAACAATGCAGCAATGCTAGCGTTTGTTCTACAGGTTCAATAATCAAAAGCAAGTTTAATCCACCGTGTTTTGAACATCTATCTCTGCAAACGTTTGCTAACGTGAGGAATAGACATGTGCATTCTGAGCATTGTTCCAATGAACTAGCCAGCGAGTCTTTACATAATGACAAAATGTCATGCATTATACTTTGATTATGCCCTCTTTTGTACTTATTGTAACAGACTACATTATAACAGCCTATAATAATGAATATACACTGGAATGACAACAATATTGTGTAGTTCCCCCTCGTGCCACCAAAACAGCGTCAAGCCTCATCTCACAATAGCATTCTGAGATGCTATTCTTCTCACCGCAATTGTAAAGAGCGCTTATCTGAGTTACCGTAGACTTTGTAAGTTTGAATCAGTCTGGCCATTCTCTGTTGACCTCTCTCATCAACAAGGGATTACATTTGCATACTATATAGGTACAGTACATGTCTATGTGCCCTGCCCCACCAGAGTACTCAAGTAATTACTAGAGAACTCAAATACACAAAATTATCAAATGACCATTCCTTTTCTTTAGCTTTTTTTGGATTTTCTCCCCAATTTGGCATGCCCAATTCCCAATGCGCTCCAAGTCCTTGTGGAGACGTAGTGACTCAATCCGGGTGGAGGACGAATCTTAGTTGCCTCTTAGTCTCAGACAGTTAATCCGTGCATCTTATCACGTGGCTTGTTGAGCGTGTTACCGTGGAGACTTGCCGCATGTGGAGGCTAACGCTATTCTCTGCGGCATCCACGCACAACTCACCACGTGCCCCACCGAGAGCGAAAAACACATTATAGCGAATGGAGGAGGTTAACCCAACGTGACATTACCCACCCCAGCAACCGGGCCAATTGGCTGCTTTGGAAGCCCGACTGGAGTCACTCAGCACACCCTTGATTTGAACTTGCGAATCCAGGTGTGGTAGTCAGTGTCTTTACTTGCTGACCTACCCAGGCCCCTAAAATGCCCATTCCTATTATTTATAAACAACTTTGTAAACCCTGATGAAGGCTTATGTGCCAAATCGCACTGTTTTTTTAATCCATAAATATCTCCCTTCAACAAGCGGATTTATCCTCTTGAATTGTACTTTGTCTTCTCCACACATCATGTCTGTAGGTGAAGTTGCACCAGGTTGATTACTCTACTTCATCTCAAATGTGACCAGACAGATTTACATCAAACTCAATGACACGGTCTTACACACCCACACCCACACACTGCATCCTGACAGTGAACTGCATCTGCCCCTTACAGTGGGTACGGAAAGTATTCAGACCCCCTTAAATTTTTCACTCTTTGTTATATTGCAGCCATTTGCTAAAATCATTTAAGTTCATTTTTTTTCCTCATTATTGTACACACAGCACCCCATATTGACAGAAAAACACAGAATTGTTGACATTTTTGCACATTTATTAAAAAAGAAAAACTGAAATATCACATGGTCCTAAGTATTCAGACCCTTTGCTGTGACACTCATATATTTAACTCCATTTCTTCTGATCATCCTTGAGATGGTTCTACACCTTCAATTGAGTCCAGCTGTGTTTGATTGTACTGATTGGACTTGATTAGGAAATCCACACACCTGTCTATAGAAGACCTTAAAGCTCACAGTGCATGTCAGAGCAAATGAGAATCATGAGGTCAAAGGAACTGCCTGAAGAGCTCAGAGACAGAATTGTGGCAAGGCACAGATCTGGCCAAGGTTACAAAAAAATGTCTGCTGCCCTTAAGGTTCATAAGAGCACAGTGGCCTCCATAATCCTTAAATGGAAGACGTTTGGGACGACCAGAACCCTTCCTAGAGCTGGCCGTCTGGCCAAACTGAGCTATCGGGGGAGAAGAGCCTTGGTGAGAGAGGTAAAGAAGAACCCAAAGATCACTGTGGCTGAGCTCCAGAGATGTAGTCGGGAGATGGGAGAAAGTTGTAGTAAGTCAACCATCACTGCAGCCATCCACCAGTCGGGGCTTTATGGCAGAGTGGCCCGACGGAAGCCTCTCCTCAGTGCAAGAAACATGAAAGCCCGAATGGAGTTTGCTAAAAAACACCTGAAGGACTCCAAGATGGTGATAAATAAGATTCTCTGGTCTGATGAGACCAAGATAGAACTTTTTGGCCTTAATTCTAAGCGGTATGTGTGGAGAAAACCAGGCACTGCTCATCATCTGTCCAATACAGTCTCAACCGTGAAGCATGGTGGTGGCAGCATCATGCTGTGGGGGTGTTTTTCAGCTGCAGGGACAGGACGACTGGTTGCAATCAAGGGAAAGATGAATGCGGCCAAGTACAGGGATATCCTGGACGAAAACCTTCTCCAGAGTGCTCTGGACCTCAGACTGGGCCGAAGGTTCACCTTCTAACAAGACAATGACCCTAAGCACACCGCTAAAATAACGAAGGAGTGGCTTCACAACAACTCCGTGACTGTTCTTGAATGGCCCAGCCAGAGCCCTGACTTAAACCCAATTGAGCATCTCTGGAGAGACCTGAAAATGGCTGTCCACCAACGTTTACCATCCAACCTGACAGAACTGGAGAGGATCTGCAAGGAGGAATGGCAGAGGATACCCAAATCCAGATGTGAAAAACTTGTTGCATCTTTCCCAAAAAGACTCATGGCTGTATTAGATCAAAAGGGTGCTTCTACTAAATACTGAACAAAGGGTCTGAATACTTAGGACCATGTGATATTTCAGTTTTTCTTTTTTAATAAATGTGCAAAAATGTCAACAATTCTGTGTTTTTCTGTCAATATGGGGTGCTGTGTGTACAATAATGAGGAAAAAAAAATGAACTTAAATGATTTTAGCAAATGGCTGCAATATAACAAAGAGTGAAAAATTTAAGGGGGTCTGAATACTTTCCGTACCCACTGTAGGATCTCACACACGCTGCTTCAGTGTCTTTCCACTGAAGTGAATAACAGGAAAGTGGATGTCACTGTTGTGAGTGCAGACGTCACTGTGAGAGATATAGAGGGCAATCTACTTCCTCACGGCTGCACTGCAGGGAGCTGTGCGCAGGGTCTCGGGACACACATACATATGCACAAACTAGCAGCATTAATCCCCCTCTCTCGCAAACACACACACTCACATTCGTCCATCAGTGAAATAGGTACTGCGAGCGGTTCACACCTCTGGTATATGCTGAAAGTCATTCATGGAAAAACAAGTGTTCAGTGTTGTAGCCCCAGGGAACAACACAACAGCAAACAAAAGCTGATAACATGACTGAGTTTACCAACACAACCAAATTACACAAGTTCAGAGGGAACATAGCCTCTGGTGAGCAGAATGGATGTGGTTATGGTTAGAGTCATTTAGAGTAAAGCTTAGTTTGGGCCAGTTTGACTTACAGTTAGTTTGAGCTAGTCCGAGTTCTGTTCATTAAAGTTAGTAGGATTACAGTTATTTAGAGCAACTGGTTTAATTTATAGTTGGTTAGATAAATGAAATATGTCCAAAATCAACTTTAGTTTGTGTAAGTTTAAGTTATAGCTAGGTAGGGCTGAATGATTTGGACAAATTGTTTTTTAATTGTGATTATTTTGAAAACTATTGCGATTGTGATTGAACAGTATGATTATTTACATTAAAAAAACTACAAATGGTTTCCTTTTAACCAAACTTAAAGGAATATTCTGGTTTCAATTAGGGCTGCCCCCTAATAGTTGCCCCCAATAGTTTAATAGTCGATGAGAAGTGTCTTGATCGAACAGGTTTTGATTGGTCTGTTGGTGGCAGTAAAAACAAAAACTTCACAGGAAGTGGCAAAGTCACACAGTCAGTGACGGACAGATATGATCGTTTACACAAAAGGAGTTTAGTGGTGTTGCAACATACAGAGAAAAATAAATCATATAGTTTGCACTTTAATGTATACCTTTTGCAAAAACCTTAATTCCAACAAATGTTAAAGGCTTAAATCAATGTGTATATATATATATATATATATATATATATATATAGAAACCAATTGGTCCTCAGTATCCTCTGTGGGCGTGGCTTGGGAGGCACTTAAGGCAGTTCTTAGGGGTCGAATCAGTGTGCCTCATTTACCAAAAAATCCAAAGCACGCGATCTCGTGGAACTGGAAGGGAATATTAAAGGTGCCGAATGTCGTCTGACAGCCTCAGAAAATTGACCCGACTGAAATACAGATATAATACTATTTTGCCGCGGAAGGCGGAGTTTTGGCTATTCAGGGCAAGACAGTCATACTTTGTGTCAGGGGACAAGGCAGGGAAGCTTTTGGCTAGATATATAAAGCAGAGAGAATCTTTTTATATATATAAAAATTAGGGCTATCAATTGATTACAATTTTTAATCAAACGAATTACATGTTGTCCCGATTAATCCCTCATATAACAATAATTAAATATATTATGATGAAATAATTATCTTTCTATAAGTAACTACAATTAGTTATCTTTAAATATTTAAATATATATATATATATATATATATATATATATATATATATATATATATATATATATATATATATATATATATATAAAAAAATATTCAGATCATTCAAATGCATTACATTCTTGTGGCAGAAGAGTTAAGCATTTATAATTTGTCAATCAGTTGGAGATTTATTATGAGGGCTTGTTTAAGGACCTGTCAATGTACACCTGCATCCGACATACTTGTGTAGCATCTCGGGTGCGTTGCGTCATAAACAAAAACATTTTAGGACACTGTGTCAAGTTAAATATAGTTTAATACTTAGAACACATCTTGAGATCTCCTAGTTCGAATTTGCGCTCCATCAAGTGTTTTGAACGCAAGAACGTAACGCATGTCTGTGTTGTGCTACCTGCTGAAGGGTTGTTTTATTGACTGTACAAACTGCGCGTTGCCATAAAGCTGAAGCGTCAATTACTGCCCTCTTGTGTAAACAGGTGGTACTACAAGCTTCCATTTCTCAGGAATCTTTATACAGTTTTATTACATAAAATTAAATCACACTGAATTAACGCATTAAAATCGACAGCACTAATATATATATATAAAAACAATTTTTGGTATTCTCAAGCTGGACCACAGGGATATTTGTTGAGGCACAGGGTAGGGTTGGGGAGGGAATAATGGGGTTAAAATTTTATTCTGTGTGTATATATATATATATATATATATATATATATATATATATATATATATATATATATATATATGTTTCTGTTTCATTTGTCTGAATCAATAAATAGTTATAATCGGATAATAACCCTAATTATATTAGCCTAATAATAATAATAATAATAATAATAATAATAATAATAATTTAATACATTAAATTGGAAAACAAGTCAAATACCTTCTTGACATCATCAAAGGCATCAGCTATTGGTGATCAATCTGACCATCATTAATCCCCGAGATCATCATCTGTCGGCACAACCCTAATGTGCATTTCTCTCTATAAATTAACAAAATGTTCAGACAGTCGCCTTGCTGGTTTTTCTGACACATTCATAATCATTACTGCAGATTGCTTCGTGCTTGCGCTTGTATAATTTATATTTTAAAGGCTCATTATTATAGTTTAGTATTTCTCTGTAATGTAGAACAGCGTTAGCAATGTTACTTATTACATTGTTTCTCAGCCCTGGATCTCAAACCATTTCTGATGCCCCCCAAAATATATATGAAATCATAAACGTGCGACAACTAGTCGACTATGTAAATCTTTGGTCAGGGGCAGCCCTAGTGTCAATACAAGTTCAGCTCAATCGACAGCATTTGTGGCATAATGTTAATAACCACAGAAATGTATTTAAACTATCTCTGTTTCTTAAAAAGAAAAATCAAGGTTACAGTGAGGCACTTACAATGGAAATGAATGTGGCCGATTTTTGGATGGTTTAAAGAGATAAATGTGAAGCTTATAAAAAGCCCTTATCTTAATTCTTCTGTTAAAACGTATGTATTATTTGAGCTCTAAAATTGTTTAAATAATAATTTTTACAGTCATTTTAGGGTTTGTTGACATTAGATTATCATGGCAATGAAGTTGTAAAATTGGCTATAACTACACAGTAAAGTTTTGAAACTGAGTATTTTAATGTTCAAAAATGTATGCCCATTCACTTCCATTGTAAGTGCCTCACTGTAACTCAGATTTTCGCATTTTTTAAGAAAAGGAGGACACGTCAAAATTAATTTTTGTGGTAATCAATACCACAAATGCTGTCGATTGAGCTTAACTTGTATTGAACCCAGAACATTCCTTTAAGTCATGGCCAAACATGCTCTACTGCCAATAGAAATACCATTCAAGAAAACGGGTTTACATTTAAGTCCTCTGTTTTTGTTGACTTTGTGATCGGGTCTCAGCCCACTTTTCATCATTAGGTTACAAAAAATGTATTATAAGTTCTTATCAAGTTGAGAAATTATGGAATTTTATTTTGTATAATATCAACAACAACAAAATTTTTTTTTACTATAAAATAGTACCATATTAATGCAATATTTTCTTAACTTGCATGAGACGAAGCTATGCGGGCCTTAATTTTGGCAGACGCATATAATTTGATGGTACACTAAAAGAAGACGTTTTAAATGCTCTCATCAACTCTACTGACTACAAAAACAACAGTGAATCTAGAGAGCTGTAAATTTACAACATGATCACACAGGAGGTCAGCATGGTGTTTCCGTTACACCAGGATCAGCTACATTAATATGCGACTCACTAAAAGCACCATCTCCTATCAGACAATTTTGCATCGGCTCCAATGTCTTTACCTTCCCCTGTGGCATGACCAGAATCATGTGGCATCAAAAGCGTGGGTTACCTGGGTTCGGATACCACGTTGAAACCAGGAAGTGACACGTTCACATGATCAGTGACGAGTGCGATTCGGAGGTTGCTTTTGTCCCTCTAACATTACATTTTTACTCAACTGATAGTTAGGCTTAGGGTTCAGTTTATTAAATATGCATTCCTCCTCAGCATTACAGCCTTTACAGTTGAAAACAACTCACTTCACAGCTTGCTTTTGGCACCCTACGTGGACATTTCACCTGGGAAATGGAGCTAACATGTGCTAATAAGCCCACAACTTACCGCTTTGGCCACTGGAGGCAGTGTTTTGCATTTTGTTAAGCACAGACTGATTTTAGCTAAAGAAGTCAACCTACTATTACTGATTTCACTGTAAGATTAATCTGCTCAAATCATTAGTCACACAAGTGTTTTAAGTATTTATAACACTACATAGATCAGCTGCACACATACTGTAAGCACAGTGAGCAGCACATGCATACTATTTAATTATTTAATTCAATTGCAGCCTTTGCGGTTTGATAATGTCATATCACAATTTCAAATTTATTTTGATTAATTATTCAGCCCTGTAGTTAAGTATGGGTAAAGGTTAGTTAGAATTAGTTGGGAAATGTTAGTTAGTGTTAGTTATGTTTAAGGTTAGTTAGGTCAGGATGGATGGTTTATTCTAACAGCTGAAACACTAGTAGAGAACAACAGAAGCTATGTGTAACATGTAATGTAACATTAAACATGTAAAGTTGTATTCAAATTAAAGTTTATAAAGAGCATGAATTATCTTTCAGGTGTCATTCAGTGAAGTTCTGATATGACAGTAATTACACCAACAAACATCTGTACATTGCAACAGTAGAAGAACCAAACATGATTCATTGAGACAGACACATGTAGCGTTCATCAGCTGATTTTATCATTTCATTAATGAAAGCATGATTTCAGCAGGTTTATATGTGACCATTTATCGAGATTCTTCAATAGTTTTTCTGGGGAAAATAATAGTAAATCAACAATGCAACAAAGGCAAGAGAAAATGATCAGTAAATGTGAATGTACAATTCAGTGTTAGGCCAGCAGAGGCAGTGACATGCCTGTGCACACAAGATCAAACCACCTCTAGAAAACACTCAAGTGAACGTGTGCAATACAATGCTGAAGATCATCCTCCTCTTCCTCTGAACTCATTCAGTGAGTATGAACCCTCCCAGTTAACCCGTCTTTCTCCCTCTTCCTCACTTTCTCTCTCAGAATCAGGGTCAATAAAGTTTTTTTGGGCATGATTGTCAGTGTTTACAATATTGTCAGTGTAAACAATACAGAAATAGACAAAACAGACAACATCGTTGAATCAAATAAAGAAATATATGAAATGAAGGCAGAAATAAAAGAGAAGGAGAAAGTAAAAATAAATACTAATAATATCAAAACCAAAAAAAATCTCTGATACTCTCTCTGTCTATCTCTCTCTCTCTCTTCAGGTATTTTTGTCTTGATCCTGATTACTTTTCAATCCTGCTAAAGCCAAGCAGCTCTCAGCAAGCATAGTTGCAACACACACACACACACACACACACACACACACACACACACACACACACACACACACACACACACACACACACACACACACATTGGTGTGACTATCCTTATGAGGACTCTCCTTAGAAATAATGTTTTTATACTGTACAAACTACAGATTCTATCCCCTAACCCTCACAAAAATACGTTCTGCATTTTCACATTAAAAACAAAACAAAGTTTAGTATGTTTTTTAAGCCTATGAATTATGGTGAAACTAGAAATGTCCTCATAAACACATTTATAGCATAATACCCTTGTAATTACCTGTTTGTAACCTAAAATGTATTTCTCGAAAACCACCCAAACATGCACACACACGCACTTCTAGGGTTATCACTTGCTATTGCGCAATTCTAAGTTTCCACCCATGCTAAAAAAGACCAACTTAACCATCATGCAATTGCCACAATGGTCTAGGCTGGTTTATGCTGTCTGGTGCTGGTTTGGTGCTAAAGCATAGCCATGCTTTTCACCAGCTAAACTTAACTGGCAAAGCTGGCTGACCAGCATGGCCTTTCAGATGAAGCTGGTTAAGCTAGTTCAGTGTTTCCCCAAGCATTCATTTGAGCAGCTGTGCCGTTACGTGCACATCCGCGGACCTGCAATTACATGCGTTGGTTGATGAATAGCTTAAAACTACATTAAAATCATTATAGAGTGGGCATTCATGTATGCTTTGTTACGTTAGTGTTTATTTACTGGAAGCTTTTGACACTTGAAGGGCTCTGGGAGCCTATAGCTGTAGTAATAACTGTAAAACAATGACATGCCTCAAGGCAGAATATCACTTGCACTATTTTTATTAAACAAATACAAATAATTAATATAAATCAGGGGGTATTCTATTATGTCAGTCTATTTTGGACTCAGCCCCCAATGAAACAATAAGATGTGCACATTTAATGTATTCCACTCTGTTGCATAGATGTGTTTTTTTTTTTTTTTAAATCAGTCATTTTTCATTCAAAATATTGTAATTTTCAATAATAAATATGTATAAAATTATTTTAAAAAAAGAAATAGCATCAAGAATACAGACAAATCATTTATTATTGCAACTGTCTATTTATTGGCAGTACGATTTGTCATTCCTTTTTGTTCTCCATTTATTTTTCTCCCCTTTTCTCCCCAATTTGGAATGCCCAATTCCCAATGCTCCAAGTCCTCATGGTGGCGTAGTGACTCACCTCAATCCAGGTGGCGGTGGATGAACTGCACTAGCATTTGGCTTGTTGAGTGAGTTACCGCTGAGACGTAACGCATGTTGAGGTTGACGCAATTCTCCGCGGCATCCACACAAAACTCACCACGTGCCCCACCGACAAGCGAGAACCACATTATAGCAAACAGGAGGAGGATAACCCAATGTGTCTCTACCCACCCTAGCAACCAGGCCAATTGGTTGCTTAGGAAGCCCGACAGGAGTCACTCAGCACGCCATGGATTCAAACTTGTGACTCCAGGTGTGGTAGTCAACGTCTTTAATTGCTGAGCTACCCAGACCCCTTGTTCCCCATTTATTAACAAAAATTATAAAACATGATTCAGTCATTTCAAAACTTCTATAGTTTAAAGTTATATCAAACACCACAAAAACGACATTCATGATGGAAACAAAGTCTCATTCTGCTTAATTAAAAAAATGTGTCTCTGCCAATCTACTACGAGAATTCAGCATAAGTATCAGAAGCGTTTTCCTCACAAATTACAATAAAGCATTGTTATTATTTTGTGAACTGATGTGCATGAATGTACCAAAAGACAACAACATTAGATTCAAAATAATTAAATGAAGAAAATTAATTAAAGTAATTCAATTATGTCCTGGTGTCATTGTAATGTCATCAGTTACTTTTACTCAATTTATCCAGCCACGTTCTCTCCTTGTTGAACTGATTTCCAAAGTAAACGAACGACATACCTCCTCTTCTTCAGTCAGTCAACAGATCCTGATCCTCGCCTGTTCAGTGAAGGGGTGTATTCATTCAGTGGGTCAACAATAATATGCTCTTTCCTAGACAGCATTTGAATGCTATTAGCTCAAGTTACAGTCACTCTTTACAGGCATGAAAAGCCACCAAAGCAGGCTTGTGCTTTAGCTCACTGGTTTCGAAAGGGAGAGACATCAGTACACTAAATATATGACCCATTTGTTCACTTAAAAGATTAGTTAAAGATAGATTCGTTCACAAATAAAAAATTATTACTAGACGAAGAGTAAAAGTGTGCAGCTGACTGGGGCTAACAAGCATTACATTGCATCAAGAATATTAACGAACCGTGTGAAATTTCAACAGCGCTGCACGTAGGGGAAACACTGTTAAAAGCCTGGTGGAGACAACAGCACACCGGCATCCAAAACAGCACCCAAAACACAACATAAGCAAGTGACAGGCAATGGTGGTCTTTTCAGCAAAAAAAAAGTCAAGGAATAAATGGAGAAAATACAAATTAAAGAATGAGAAAGAGAGAATTATTATACTGCAAAAAATTAAAAACAATAAAATAAAATCTATTTTTTAACATGTCATTAAAACAAATGCTTCTTTGATGTTTAAATACTTTACAATTTAAATAATATATAATTTACATTACAGTAATGAGTATTTGGGTTTAAATGTGCTTCATTATCATACAAATAGTCACAATACAAAAAATAATTAATTATGTTAAAATTTCTTTATGAAAAACATTTTTTTTGTGGGTTGGATGGGGCTGTAAAATATAACATGAATAATTTTTACTATTCGTGTGAAATTAACACATTTAGTAAATATGTTTACCTAAAAAAAGTGTATCATGATGCAGTGATGGTTTGGGTTACTCCTGCAATTTTTTATTCAAAATAATAAAAACTGCTGATGTCACAATCATTTCAAATACAGATGTGCAGCACAAGTGTGTGACAGTAAGAACACACTACAGCCAATGCGTTTGTGTGTGTATAGGGGCTGAAGGAAATAATAGCAGTGATGATGTCATTTCCCTTTATGACGATCCATTACCGCACATGCTCAGCTCAACTCTCTCCCTGTTCTGCTGTACTTCCTGTCTGTTGTGAAACTCGCAAATAAATGTCACTGTCACACACACACACACACACACACACACACACACACACACACACACACACACACACACACACACACACACACACACACACACACACACACCTGTCAATCACCTTATGAGACTACTCTGAGACTTTAATGAGCTACAACACAAAATTGAACACAGACATAAGTAGGCTATACTTGCTTGGCTATCAAAATAGGGTCTTCCCTTTGACTTCTATTGCTTTAAATTATGCAAATCTCTATAGTCAAACCCTAAAGAAAACTCTGCAATTTTGGAATTACACTTTTTTAAAGAATCAACAAGCCTGTTAGATATGGTAGAATGGTATTATCTTTTTAAGAAAATTTTAAGATTAAGATTGGATGGATTACGTTCCTTTATAGACACCCAGTAGTGGCAGTACAAACAAATGGATTAATTTCAGATTATTTTACTCTGGATAGGGGCACCTGGCAGGGTTGTCCTCTTTCCCCATTATTGTTCTTTCTTGTCCTGGAACCATTAGCAGCTCCGATAAGAAAGGAAGATGATTTTCCAGGGGTGATGGCGGAAGGTGTGGCGCATAAGCTTTTGCCTTACGCAGATGATATTTAATTATTCGTTTCTGACCCTGTTAGATCTATGCGTTCCCTCCACAGAATTATTCATTACTTTTCTAAGTTCTCAGGATACAAAGTTATTTGGTCTAAATCGGAAGCTTTGGCTCTGACAGCATACTGCACGGTAACAGCTTTTTAGGCGGGTGCCTTCCAGTGGACCAAACAGGGTATTCAGTATTTGGGTATTTTATTCCCAGCAAATTTGTCTGATTTAGTTCATTTTTTAGTTAATTTTGACCCTTTAATAAAAAGTTGAGCGATGTGGGCAGATGGACTTCATTACATTTATCAATGATTGGGAAGGTTAATGTTATTAAAATGAATTGTATTCCAAAATTCAACTACCTACTACAGTCTCTCCCAATAGATGTCCCACACTCTTATTTCAAGCAATTTGATAGCATAGCGAAGTCCTTCAATTGGAATGGTAAACGTCCCAGATTATATTCCAGTAAATTACATAGGCCGATTGACAAAAGTGGGCTAGGCCTACCCAAGATTTTGTTTTATTATTATTCATTCGGTCTTAGACATTTGGCTCATTGGTTGCTTCCACCTGAGAGAGCCCCTTCCTGGTTTTGTATTGAACAGGAAGTTCCTGCACCTATTTCGCAAAGCCCTTCTATCAAACTAACCGGAGAAATTAAGTCACACCCCGTTATCTTGCACTAAACACAAACGTGTCAAACGTGAGCTTATTTTAAATGACTTTGAGGGGTACATTGATTATCAGAGACGTCTCATAGCAACCAAACTGATATACGACGCTGCAATGCTATCGTTACAATAATCAAAACATTTAATTAACCGTGTTTTGAACACCTGTCTCTGTAAAACGTTTGCTAAACACGCTTTATTATCATTTAATATAAGAACTTTGAATCGTTAATGGATATTATTAAATGAAAGTGAATGACTGTCACTGACTAAACCTCCCTGCGTGACGTAACACACACCTGCATCTCGACGAAATGAATGAAGATTTCCACTCGAGTTACCAAGTTAGATATCCGATATAAAGTTTCTTAAACTTTCCTCAGTTGAAAGGTGGAAATTCAGACTCTCAGACAACAATACAAACCATCGTGGCTTTCCTCACAAGAGCAAACATTTGAACACACACACACACACACACACACACACACACACACACACACACACACACACACACACACACACACACACACACTTACACACACACACCAGTCGCGTGGCAGTGTACAGCAGGCATGTATTTAAATTAAAACTGAACTTCAACTTAACACGCATATTAAAACGCAATGGTTACGGCATCTCCTGTTATTTGAAAATAGACGGTTCAGACAGTCACTAAAAAACGACTCGGTTACTGACGTAACCAAGGTTCCCTGAGAGGAGGGAACGAGTATTGCGTAAGTAGCTTACGCTATGGGAAAACTCCGTTTCTGGAGTTTCGCTCAGAGCCCGCCAAGATGGGCGTGGCTAGGGCTATATAATAGGCGCCCCGTCATGAGAGTTCTTTAGGTTCAATCGACTGAAGCGAACTGAACAAGCACAAGTACGGCAGCTTACGCAACACTCGTTCCCTCCTCTCAGGGAACCGAGGTTACGTTAGTAACCGAGTCATTCCCTCTCGAGAGGTCTCTCCTATTGCATAAGTAGCTTACGCTATGGGAACACCATGCAAAACGCTGTGCCTGCTGACTTCGCTCTATAAAGCCAGAGGCAGATGCCTGAGCCTTAAAGCAAAGTGATTATTCAACGAGCCAGCCAACGGCGAGCTATATAATGGGATAATACAGAGCGCCTTTGCCCCAAGGTGGCCCATGGTGGGGCGCACACATATCTTATGTACTGATTTTTTTACTTACTGATATGCATAAAAAACCCTCTAAGTCAGTTAGAGACGGACCTTATAAGGGAGGAGATATTGCTCAGCAAATACATACTCCAGTTCATACTACAGTCAGGCTGATATAATGTTGGAATGCCATGAGGGGACCTGTAGGTTATAAAACCTGATAAATGTCGAAGGCGAGGCCCAGCCTGCCGCCGCACAAATATCTTCAATGGGTATCCCACTCGACCACGCCCACGAGATGGCCATGCTCCTCGTAGAGTGAGCTCTGACACCTAAGGGGCATTGAAGGCCCTTGGCTTCATAAGCCAGCGCTATAGCATCCACTATCCAGCGCGATATTCTTTGCTTTGAAACTGCGAGACCTTTAGTGCGGCCGCCAAAGCATTCGAATAATTTTTCCGTCTGTCTGAACGGGGCAGAACTTTCCAAATATACTCTGAGCGCCCTGACCGGGCAGAGTAATTTAGCGTCGCTTTCGTCTGCTGGAGACGATAGCGCTGCCAGAGATATAACCTGTACTCTGAAGGGTGTGGAGAGCACTTTAGGAATATACCCGTGCTTTGGCCTAAGGACAACTTTGCAGTCGTTAGGTCCAAATTCCAGGCAAGCAGCTTGATGACAGCGTGCAGGTAGCCCACTCTCTTGACTGAGGCGGCGCCAGCAAGAGCGCAGTTTTGAGCGAGAGCTGTTTAAGGTGCACGGTTCGGAGAGGTTCGAGCGGGGCACTCTCGAGTGCGTCCAGGACCGTGGCCAGGTCCCAGATCGGCACCGAGGGGGGGGCGAGGAGGGTTCATCCTCCTAGCGCCTCTTAGGAAACGAATGATTAGGTAGTTTTTCCCTAATGAGCGCCGCTATGGCAGCCACATAGACTTTGAGCTTGGAGGGTGTGCGGCCCGCCTCCAGCAGCTCTTGCAAGAAGGCGAGTACACTTGGTATCTCGCACGATTTGGGGTTCAAGCTCTTGGTATCACACCAGTCACTGAACACTTTCCACTTTTGGGCATATAAAGCCTCGTAGAGGCGCTCGCGCCTCAGTGATGGTTCTCAACACTCCACTGGGGAGGTTCTCGGGAACCCGTTGAGGGGCCATGCATGAAGGGCCCACAGATCCGGGCGGGGATGAAGAATCATCCCGTTGGCCTGCCTGAGGAGGTCCAGCCTCAACGGAATCGACCATGGGGCAGATTGCATCATCTGCATCAGTTCTGGAAACCACGTCTGGTTCTTCCAGAGTGGGGCTACCAGGAGCACTGCACATTTCACTTCCCTGATCCGACTGATGACCTGAGGTAGCATCGCGATCGGGAAAAGCATACTAAGGGGCGGTTCGGTCCAGACTTGGGCAGCAGCGTCCGTGCTTTGAGAAGAAAAGAGGGCAGTGTGCATTTTCCCTGGAGGCGAAGAGGTCGACCTCTGCCTCGCCAAAGGTTTGCCATAACCACTGAGCCGTCAGGGGTGGAAAGACCATTCCCTGGGAGAACTTTGTCTCTGGACAGCATGTCCGCTCCCTGGTTCAGGGCGCCTGGCACATGCGCTGCTCTCAGCGGCGCAGGTTGTACTGTGACCATAAGATGAGCTCCCTGGCCATAGAGTGCAGGGAGCTCGACCTGAGTCCACCCTGGCGATTTATATACGATACTACCGTTATGTTGTCCGTTCGGACCAGGGCGTGTTCGTTTTTCAGGTGCGGAAGCAGGGCTCTGAGAGCCAAGGCGACGCTTTCATTTCCAGACAGTTTATATGTAGGCACTTTTCGGGTTTGACCAAAAGCCGGAGACAGGCCTGCCCTCATAAAGGGCCCCCATCCTATTTTGGAGGCATCTGTCGTGATCATTTTTCTCCGTGTGTTCACGCCCAGACTCACGCCGGTTTGATACCAGTCGACAGCTTTCCAGGGCGTCAGGGCTTTTATACAGCCGTGATTCGCTCTGATTAAAAAGTGGCCCGAGCCCGCAGCGTGAGTGGGGACACGGCTCTTGAGCCAGCGTTGGAGAGGGCGCATGTGCAACAATCCTAGCTGGAGTACAGCTGATGCCGAGGCCATGAGACCGAGCATCCTTTGAAATCGTTTGACTGGGGCGTCGCGCGCCGCTCTGAATGATGTTGCAAAGCGCCGAATAGCGGCGGCTCTGATGAGAGGCGCACCGTCATCTGCACTGAGTCTAGCACTATTCCCAGAAAAGAGATATTTTGGCTGGGGGATAGCACGCTCTTTGCAAAATTGATTCTCAGACCCAGGCATTCTAGATGGCTGATAATCCAAGATCTGTGCATTGTTAACTGACTCTCTGATTGTGCTATGATTAGCCAATCGTTGAGGTAATTCGGTATTCGCACTCCCCGCTGTCTCAGGGGGGAAAGTGCTGCGTCCATACATTTCGTGAATGTACGGGGGCCAATGATAGGCGAATGGTAGTACTGTGTACTGGTATGACTGTCCCTCGAGCGAATCTCAGAAAAGGCCTGTGGTGAGCGCTATCGGGATGTGAAAGTAAGCGTCTTTCAAATCCACTGATAGGAACCAATCCCGGGGTGAACTTGCACGAGGATATGTTTGGTCGTTAACATTCTGAGCGAGCGAATCATTAAAGCTTTGTTCAGATGTCTGAGATCTAGGATGGGGCGGAGGCCACCGTCCTTTTCGGACGACGAAAATAGCGGATGTAAAACCCACCTCGCTCATAGAGGGAGGGACAGTTTCTATAGGCCCTTCTCTATCTGTTTGAGCACCTCGGTGCGTAGAACATGTGAAACATCTTTCCTCACTTTCGTCTCGACCACCGCTGAAAAGCGGGGTGGTCTCTGGCGAATTGAAGCGAGTAACCGTGTTTTATTATGTTCAAAACCCATTTCGGTATGTCGGGGATTTTTTCCCAGGCTTTTGCTCGCACAGATATGGGCTGAATGCTGGCTGGGGGCATGTCGCAGTGATTTATGGGCCCCACCGGCGAATCGCCTTGTGCTAACACTGAGCTTACAGCTCTCAGAAGTGCGGGCGCGCGCTGAGCAGCTTTGTTGAGTGCCGAGTGCAGGGGTGCGTGTGAGATTACAGGCACGCGTGCTATCTCCGTAATGCTCACAGCATGAGCTGGAGAAATGTTTGAAACAGTATGGGCAGCGCTTATGGGTGGGGGTGCATATACTGTAGTAGGCACGCGCGCCACTTTCATAAAGCCTCCCGCTCGCGGCTGGGGGTTTCTGGCCATGCATACAGTGTTTGTGTGTAGGGGTGCATGCATGACAATAGGCACACGATCTACATTTATGGGGCGTCCAGCTGGAGCTGGGGAAGTATTCAGCACTGTTTGGACAGTATTGATATGTGGAAATGCGCACTTTAGTGTGGACACGTGACCCCTTAGTGACACAAGCAGAAAATGACTCTTTTTGTGATTTTTGTGTGTCGCCGTTAAAACGGCGTTTGATTGCAGGTGAGCGAGTTCTGTGACTGGCCCATTGACTGCTGTACAGACATTTCCAGCCACCTGTAAGGGGACTGGGTAATGATTTACACGGTTTGGAGGGAGTGGTCCGGCTTTTGCGAGATACGCACTCTCTCTTTTTCTTCCTATGGCTAGGAAGACTTACGAGGCTCCGGGTTCAGCACGATCTTGGGCCGAGGTCCCCGTCACTCAGAACTGCTTTCGGTTAGCTGAATGCGAGCGGCGTCGAGCGTCTGTTTCAGGTCTGTTTTTTGGCTGGGAGACGGGAGGCGCCGCTCTGGCTCGCTGCTGCTGCTGAGGCGGTCTCTGGCGGCTCTGTGAGGAGCTGGAGCGCTTGGGCAGGAAGTGACGCATAGCCTGCGAATCCTTCCGAGCTTCAGTGAAGCGTTCCGCGAACTCTCTTACCGCCGGTCCGAACAGGCTGCTTGGAGTGATAGGCGCGTCGAGGAATGGCGCCTTATCCGTGTCCTTCATCTCCGTTAGCGTCAGCCACAGATGGCGCTCAAGGACAGTCAGGCTAGCCATGGCCCGGCCGATGGATTGGGCGGTGGCCTTTGTGGCTCGCAGGGCTACATCAGTGGCGCTGCGCGGGTCCTGAAAGCCTCAGGTTCAGGTCCAGACTCGGTCCATGGTGCGGAGAAGTTTGGCCTGATAAACTTGCAGAACAGCCATGGAATGAAGCGCTGACGCAGCTTGGCGGCGGCGTATGCGCGACTGGCGAGCTGAGGTAGATCGGCAAGGCTTCGAGGGATGAGAAGCTTTGGCTTTCCATCCAGCGGTGGAGGGTGGGCACAGATGGTTGGCCACAGCCTCCTCGAGGGGCGGGTTCCCTCGTAGCCTCTTTCTCTCGCGCCGTCTACCGAGGAGAGCGAGGAAGAGAAAGAAGGCTTCAGGCGAGCAGAGTGCGGGGCTTTCCACGACTTTGTGAGTTCGTCGTGAACTTCGGGGAAGAAAGGGGAGGGTCTCTGTCGAGGGGCCTGCCGGCGCCCCTGTAGGAACCACTCGTCCAGCCGGCTGTGGGCGGGTTCTTCCGGACAAGACCAGTCGAGCCCGAGGTCTTCCACGGCTTTAGATAGGATGCGGACGATCTCCGAGTCCATGCTGGTGCCCGTGCTCGTGTCCGCTAATACCGACGGCGCGGGGTCGAAGGCCGAGCCCGGCCAGTCGTCGGATGCAGCATCAATGGAAAGGCTGTCAACCTTTTCACTGTCGTCCCCTGACGCGCCAAATGAGACAAGACCCACCGCTCTGTTGGAGGGGTGCTGGTCCGCCTGCGTGAAATGGACTGGCGGCGGGGAGTTCTCGGGTAGTGGTGAAGCTCTGGCGGCCTCTGTGAGCGGCGCTTTTTCTTGCGCGGCTCGAACAGAGGGGACGGCAGCACGGTGGTAGCAGGCTCGTTCGCGGCGAAGGCGGCGAAGCGAGCGCGCAGCTCGGTGAGGCCCAGGGAGTCACATTCGGGGCATCCGCCTCGAGTGAGAGCAGCTTCTGCGTGGTCGGGTCCCAGGCAGCGAGTGCAGATAATGTGACGGTCCCCGTCAGGAAGAAGGCCTCTGCACGAGGCGCAGGTGGAAGGCATTTGGAACAACGCCTCGAAATTGCTCTTTACTAAAATACAAAAAGCGTCGCAGAGGCGAACACTTGCAAAGTAGCTTAGCAAAAGGATATCAGGGTGATGCGGCGCCGGATGGCGTAGCAGAAGGCTTTGAAGGCGGCTGAAGGCGCCGGCGTCCTCATACCAGTCCTGCTGTAGGCTTGTCGACGGCGGCGAAAAGACTCCAATAATCCGGAGGATCCAGCGAAGAGAAGGTCTTTGCTGAAGGAGATTAAATCTAAAGAACTCTCATGACGGGGCGCCTAATATATATCCCTAGCCACGTCCATCTTGGCGGTCTCTGAGCGCTGTGGCTAGCGCGCCATTGGTCGCGCGTTCAGAGTCGCCCCGCCATTGGTTCGAGCAAGTTGCCGCAGCACAGCCAATGACCGAGCTGCCTCGCTCATTGCTGTCTGCTGTGCAGCTGCAATGCGTTTTACATAAAGACTTCAATATTTCTTGAGAAACGGAGTTTTCCCATAGCGTAAGCTACTTACGCAATAGGAGAGACCTCTCGAGAGGGAACTGGTGCGCACTTACTAAGATTACTACGATAACCTGAAGGAAGAACAGACAGATGTGTGTTGTGCACATTCTTTCAGAGTTGGGCAGCGAATCTTCACATAATGACAAAATATGATGCATTATATTTTGATTATGCAATCTTTTGTACATTTTGTAACATACTACTTTATAACAGCCTATAATAATATATAGACGATAGACTGGAACAACAAGATGCAATGCAGCAGCCATAGACGTTCGTCAGAAATGTTATTATATATGCAGTTATGAACATGTAATTGCCCCTTGAGTACTCGGCGAGTACTCAAGTATTTAGTCCGAGTACTCCAGTAGACAAAATGACCAAAATGCCCATCCCTAATGGGGAGGGTGGCAGCTTTCGAGGAGGTGTCATGTAGAAGGCTGGGGATCTGGGATTCATTTGATGAGAAATGGGGCAGTTATTTAACGTTTATGGGGATTCTGTGAGAGGCATGGTTTATTTTTTAATTATTATAATTTTCTCTCTGTGTGTGTACTTATGTGAGACCACGGGGGTGTTCGTTGGGGGTCGGGGTGGGGTTGTTGACTGGGGAGGGGGAGGGGTAGTAGTGGGAGTTAAATGTTGATGCATTGTATATATGTTTTGTTTTTCTTTGTAATTTCTATGAATCAATGGAAATTATAATCTTAAAAAAAAAAACTTTCCATTTCAAAATGTCATCATAAGGTTATTAAGTTCAATGTTCAGCAGGCAAATTCAGTTAGTAACACACACACACACACACACACACTGGGAGAATTCTGTACTTAGTAAAAACACAGATCAGAGAAGCCACAACCAAGGCCAGATAAACCACGGACTCTATATCAGCACTACACACACACCCATAAACACTACACAGACACATACCCATACAAACACTCACACAGACTACACACTCATACACATACACACAAACCCTTATGTACACTACACAAACACAGAAATGTGTTGGGAATAGCATCGTCAGACCTTGCACTTGAGTCTTATCATGGACACAGAGTTACACAGATGCTGCTGCGCCCTTGATTAACACACGCGCAAACACACACACACAGTCAGACAGACGTCAAACACAATCTCTCCTCAGACTGGCTGAATGTTGATAAATTAATAACTACATTCATTATCATTGTTTCTCGATTTAAACTTTGTGTGTGCTGTAGTTTACATGAACATGTTGAAGAAACATTCTCACCAAATATTACAGAAGACAGACTGTGTGCATTCACCCTCAAGAAAAAACATGATAAACACAAAAGTGCATTAAACACACTAGTCAGTCACCTCTACAAATAATAATTTTATAAATGCAAATTAGTCTTTATAGAATCTCTACTTCAAAGACCTGGGTATCCTAGGGCCTGTTTTCACTTGGGATGGGTATTTTTGAGTAATTTGAAATGGAGTACCCTAATCCACCAAAAAAAAACTACTTGAATTTTAAAATGTAAATGTTACCAAAGATAACTTAAACTATGCTTTCCATTTGGGGGAAACATTTAATTTACAATACGCATTAATAGAAATGGGGGGGGGGGGGAGCAGGGTAGTCTAAAATAGAGGTGTCATGGTCAATCTTCTGAGAGTATATACAGTAATAATATTACAAACCATAGGACAGCATTGTGAAACAGGAACAGAGTGAATCCAATACCGGTCATATGTCTCATTCAAAAGATACATCTGCCCTTAAAAAAAAAAAATAGAGAGTTCATGGCAAATTTTCTGCAAACATGCCACAAATTCAGCATAGATCATTTTCACACGCAAATTAGCTTTGCGGCGAACTTGTGGCAAATGAATCATTGTTGAAGGATTTCCGGAGTTTTACCACTACCAGTGATGAGCTGCAAACTTCTGGCAAACATTTGTGGCGAATCACATGCTCATTTGCATGTGAAAATAGCAAGTGTCAAATTTGCGGCAAGTTTCGATTTTTTGTAAGGGCAAATTGAGCTCATCGTAATTGGCCACAAGATATGCAAGAGCCAATGGCATTTGACGTCACTAACGCCTTTTCCAGGCGGCAATTTTTGAATGTGTTAGAACGAGTTGAGAGCGGGATGTGTTATGGAGGATGCCGGGGGACAGTGATTGTTAAGTAAAAGCTTAAATGTGGGTCTGTTCTTCACAAAAAGCAATCGGAAGACATGGAATACACCCAGAACCGAACAGGTCACCTCAGCAGAGCAGAATACATTTGAAGTCAGAAATTGACATACACTTAGGTTGAAGTCATTAAAACCACTCCACAGATTTCATATTAGCAAACTATAGTTTTGGCAAGTCGTTTGGGACATCTACTTTGTGCATGACATAAGTCATTTTTCCAACAATTGTTTACAGACAGATTGTTTCACTTTTAATTGACTATATCACAATTCCAGTGGGTCAGAAGTTTACACACAGTTAACTGTGCCTTGGAAAGCTTCCAGAAAATTATGTAAAACCATTAGACAATTCTTCTGATTGGCTAATTAGCTAATTGGAGTCAATTGGAGGTGTACCTGTGGGTGCATTTAAGGCCTACCTTCAAACTCAGTGCCTCTTTGCAAGACATCATGGGAAAATCAAAAGAAATCTGCCAATACCTCAGAAAAAATATATTGGACCTCCACAAGTCTGGTTCATCCTTGGGAGCAATTTCCAAATGCCTGAAGATACCACGTTCATCTGTACAAACAATACTACGCAAGAATAAACACCATGGGAACCGCAGCCATCATACCACTCCGAAAGGAGATGCATTCAGTCTCCTAGAGATGAACGTAAGTTTGTGCAAAAAGTGCAAATCAATCCCAGAACAACAACAAAGGACCTTGTGAAGATGCTGGAGGAATCAAGTTGACAAGTATCTACATCCACAGTAAAACGAGTCCAGTATCTACATAACCGTAAAGACTGCTCAGCAAGGAAGAATCCACGGCTCCAAAAACAGCCATAAAAAAGACAGACTACAGTTTGCAAGTGCACATGGGAACAAAGTAGAGCTGTTGGAAAAAATTGTTTCAGCGATGCATCGCGATTCATCCTCAAATGATTCTGAATCGATTCTCAAAAGAATCAGAATCGATTCTGAGTTCAGTTTAAAAATCACAGCAGAGCAGTGGTGCACACCAAAGACAGATGTGGAAACAACAACAAAGTTAAGTGCATACACTAAAGTCGTGCACAAACACGACTGTTTGCAGACCAGCTGTATCAAACACATGACCATTTGTGCCCGAATGAAACTACAATCCCGAAATTATTTCACAAACCCACGCACATAGCAACAGGAGAGTTTATCCGTGATAAGAAGCCAAAAAACAACATAAAAGACGAGCTTATGCCCATAATTGGACTGATTTGCACACAAGGGGGGAAAACACTGAAGAAAATAATGATGAGGCAGCAGTTCGGAAGATGTTGGTGATGTTTTCATTTAAAAAAGAAAGATATTGAAGGACAAGATGCATCGAGAACCGTTTTATAATTGAATGGTTACCCTTTGAATCGTAATCGAATTGTGTGGCCAATGAAGATTCACACCTCTAGGACAAAGATTTTTGTAAAGGGATTTAAGGGAAATGAGGAGGTGAGAACCGGCTTGACAATATAAGTAATAGATTTAATGATAAACTTAAACAAAAGACACAAACATGACGGTCAGCTGACCGTAAAATATCTCTCTCTCTCGTCGCACCACCTTCCGCAGTCAGCCTTTATCCCTCTCGGAGGCTTAATTAGCCTGATAAGGGACCGGGTGTGAATAATAACGACCTGGCCCTGCCCCTCCGCCCTGTCACAATCTTACTTTTTGGAGAAATGTCCTCTGGTCTGATGAAACAAAAATGTAACTGTTTGGCCATAAAGACCATCGTAATGGTCTACATGGTTATGTTTGGAGGAAAAAGAGTGAGGCTTGCATCCCAACTGTGAAGAATGGAGGTGGCAGCATCATGTTGTAGGGGTGCTTTGCTGCAGGAGGGACTGGTGCACTTCACAAAATGGCATCATTAGGAAGGAAAATTATGTGGATATCAGCCAGGAAGTTAAAGCTTGGTCGCAAATGGGTCTTCCAAATGGATAATGACCCCAAACATACCTCCAAATTTGTGGCAAAATGGCTTAAGCACAACAATGTCACGATATTGGAGTGGCCATCACAAAGCTCTGATCTCAATCTGACAGAACATTTGTGGGCAGAACTGAAAAAGTGTGTGCAAGCAAGGAGGCCTACAAACCTGACAGTTAACCCAGTTCTGTCTGGAGGATTGGGCAAAAAATTCCAGCAACTTATTGTGAGAAGCTTTTGGAAGGTTACCCAAAACGTTGGACCCAAGTTAAACAATTTAAAGACAATTCTACCAAATACTAACAGTGTATATACTAAGTGTATATACATTTCTGACACACTGGGAATGTGATGAAAGAAATAAAAAGGAAATTAATCACTCTCACTACTTTTATTCTGATATTTCACATTCTCAAAATAAAGAAGTGATCCTAACAGACAGGGAATGTTTACTACTATTAAATGTCAGGAATTGTGAAAAACTGAGTTTAAATGTATTTGGCTAAGGTGTTTGTAAACTTCTGTCTTCAACTGTATGTACAGAAAACAACGGAATAAACAATAACCACTGCAAACTAATACATTTGGCTGATTAAACATTACCATTGTGAATAAACAAGGCTGATTTAAAACATAATGAAACAATATGTCAGAATGACAAAATTGTACCCCAACATTTTATTTCAGAATTATAAAAATCTGATGCCCTTCGTGTCAGTCTTTGACGCCAAACATTTCTCACTGAAAGAAATGCACTTGCCCAATGCGTCGGAAACAGATGCCAAAGGCTGCTTTCGGTGTCCACCTGTTGACACACTGGGCTCTTGCACAAGCTGCAGTATTTGATGCCTCAGGAGTGAGAACGGGTTGTTATTCAGAAAAACATGTGGTGAAAGTTGTCTTTTTATAAAATGTGGTCTGTCTGCGTTTAGGTATTTCATGCACATTCACACCTACTGGTTTGATAAGCTTCAGGGTTTAAGCATTTTTTCCCAGCATAAAAGCAAATCCTTGTCTGTTGGTTTGAAGGGGTCCAACAATTTTCAGTAGAATTCAATAAGAATCAGTTGCAGCATTATTGTAGTATTGCAACAATTGGCTTTGCTTGAAAGCACAGATGCGTCATATCCTCTCTAATCCAACACCTCAAAAAGTATCTACATCGCCCCCCCAGTGGGCTCAATTTTAACTGCAAGATTTTGTGAGAGATTCAAAGGGAAAATACAGTGAATTTCATCACTGCTCACAGCAGGCAAATGTGGACAAGAAAATCAATTTATGATATTCGAGTAGCATTTATTGTATTCTACTCACTGGTGTAAAACGATTACTCGTGCACATCCCTAGTATCCACCTAGTATTAATAAGCATTTTCGGTGATTCAATCACATGTGGTCAGCCGAGACACGTTCCTGTTTCCACCTGGTATTATCATGCATCTCAAATGAGTCTCCTGTGACCACTTGTGTTCGGATTTTGAGGGGAGGGTCTCTGATAAAATCACAACATACATCAATCACTCTGTCAGTGTTACTGCATGATAATAAACCACAAAAATGTCCAAAAAGAGTAGCACAAAAGAACCGACACACGGTTTCTCCCAGATGCAGCTGAAAACTGATTGAAGCACGAATGCATTATTTTGAGCAGATTTTATTTTGCTATTTTGGAATTAACCTGAGCTTCAGATGTGTGTGCTTGTCATCCGTGTACATTGATTGTTGCTATCAGACACACTGAAGATCCATGAAGTTCACATACTTTTGTATGTATAGATTTTTCTTTATTTTCTGATTAGATGATTATTTCCTTTTGAAGCCGCTTGTAATCAGCAATCTTTAAACTCTTGTTTGAGCACAGGTGTTAATTGACAGGTAAAGGGTGGCATGCATCAGGGCGGATTGCGTTTCACAGCTCAAATGCAATCGGATGTGTTTTTGACCAACTTCGTATGTGGTTCCAATGATCTGATCACAAAACATTTTGGGCCCTGTTTAGACCTGTATGTAGCATTGACCACTTGTGATCGGATCACCAAAAATGCATCTTAATACCAGGTGGAAAAGGGGACTTGGTTGCCATCTCCAAAAATCATAATTTGCCATGGTACTAGTGGTCAATTCAAATTAGTTTTTTTTAATGGCTAAAGACCAAATGTCTCTTTTGTTCTCGTCAAGTGACCAATGAGCTTCTTTTATTGAAGAACTGAGAAGACGTCAAGCTGATCTGAATGTTTTGAACTGTGATCGAACTCAGCTGCATGTCATCATGAATACTCATGAATAATCCAAAGTGATTCTGTCACCAAGCGTTTTTCCTGCTTGTTTCTACACTAAAATGACACTAAATCAGAAAGTGGAGCCACAACACTGTTTTTATTTAACTTAATTTCTTTACTCACTAAAGGCTGCATATGGACGTATATGTTCTACTGCAAGTCTCGATGGGATTAATACAAAATAACGTACTTCCACAAGGTAAAGTTTTGGTTTGGTTTGTATTAGAGATGCACCGATCGACCAGCCAGGGACCGGAATTAGCAGATTTTCCACATGCTCGGCCCGATAACCAGCCGGTCAGCCTCACGTCTTACCGATTCCAAGCCGGCCCATTTTGTTGCCAGCGCCGCAGGCAATAACGTCACAGCCGCATGTAAACATGTCATTGGCGTGGAAGATCTTCACTGTGAGTGAAGAATTCATAAAGTTCGAAATGTGTAATAATTAAACTGTGGGGGAACCACCACAACAACTTTCGGAACAACAAACCTAATTAGACATTTAAATCACCATCACCCAGCTGAAAATGCGCATTTTAAAAAAGAAGCTAAAAAGTGAAAGCGGCTAAAGCTAGCCAGAGCTCAGAGCCAGTCACAAGTCAGCAGCCTGTCCTATCATTCCTTGGTATGAGCAGCGAAAATACCAAAGCAATTACGAGGAAAATTATGGAATACATGGCCCTGGATGACCAGCTGTTCTCCATATTTGAGGACAGAAGGATCAGAAATCTGATCAATTTCCTAGATGCGGAGTAGGAGGTACTTTCCGACGTCGCGTTGCCCGAGTTGTTTAATCTTGTGTCAAGTCACACACGCAGCCTGTTATCTGTAAACATTTGGGTACACAAATCCGGGAGAGGGGAAGGGGGGTTCTGGATGGCAGAGGCAGGCTAAATACATACAAATTGTGCCGTTGTGATTTAACGTAATTTTTCCCACCGTGTCCGATATTAAAATCAGTGCGACACACAATGCAAAAGGCGTGGCCATTGTCGATATGGCTTCGGGATATGAAAATCAATTCTTCCGTCCAGCTGTTGTTAAATTTACATGTATATTTTGTTTTTATCACCGGAGCACCAGCTGTGTCTTCTCCTCCCATCTACCAGTGATGCTTGATTTAACATCCCGCGTCTACTGCCTGCGCAGATATCAACAGCGCAAATGGGTTGTAGGTTGCCAGATCGTGGTCATAAATGATTTGTAATGTGTATGATGTGTCGATTATGTGAGTAGGATGCGTTTCATTCAAGATCTGGCAACTGGACACCTTGGAATAATATATTGATGTGATTATTCATATAACGTGGTTTGGGCCATACAAATTACGGGAGTTTTTTTGGGAGAAATAACAAAACGGGAGACTCCCGGGAAAAAGTGTTGACAGGTATGCAAGCCGTTCCCGAAGCAGTGCTCCGTTTTACAACTGATATTTGTACATCTAACGTAAGTTGAGCGTATTGGACACTTCAGTTTTTCAGATCTTTGGAATTGTTTTGTTAGACGAGTAAAAAGAGAAAAAGGTCCATTTATAAAAATAGTGGAAAATGACATTTGTTATATAAAGCAACTCATTTGCAGTTAATTGTTATTTCTACCTCTTTCCAGTCACAGAGCACTTTATTTTGAGAGTTGTTTAAGTGAGAGAAGATCCTGTAACTTAGTGCAGTTTGGGGGAAATTGTAATGTTTAATAATTTATTTTATTATGAAAATAAAATGTAGCATTGAAGAAAGGTAGATTTTGTTTGTATATGTGGTCAATAATAGTTCTTAGAAAGAAAATCGGAAAAAATCTGTATCGGCAGGTCACACTTGCAAAAATCGGAAATCGAAATCGGCCAAGAAAACTGAAATCGGTGTATCTCTAGTTTGTATAGGTAAATACGTGCACGGTAATCTCACTCGGATCCACCCCAAAACAATCGGTTCGAGACCACCTGGATGTAAAAGAAATCTGTTGGAGTTACCAAGTTAGATATCCGATATAACGTTTCTTAAAGGTGGAGATTCAGACTCTCCAAGTTGAATGGAACACTTCATGAATCACAGCAACAACAATACAGAGCATCACGGCTTTCCTCACAAGAGTGAACATTTGGATACACACACACATATTTACACACCAGGCGTGTGTGGCAGTATACATTGACGAGTGTTTCAAACAGCTAGACAGAGGGCAGTTAAATGGAACACGATGCAGAATCTTCAAAACAGAACTTCAACTTAACACGCATATTAAAACGCAATGGTTACAGCATCTCCTGTTATTTGAAAATAGACGGTTCAGACAGTCACTAAAAAACTGGTGCGCACTTCCTAAGATTATTACAGTAACCTGAAGGAAGAACAGACAGATGCGTGTTGTGCACATTCTTTCAGAGTTGGGCAGCGAATCTTCACATAATGACAAAATATGATGCATTATATTTTGAATATGCAATCTTTTGTACATTTTGTAACATACTACTTTATAACAGCCTATAATAATAAATAGACGATACACTGGAACAAGACGCAATGCAGCAGCCATAGACGTTTGTCAGAAATGTTATTATATATGCAGTTATGATCATGTAATTGCCCCTTGAGTACTCGGCGAGTACTCAAGTAATTAGTCCTAAAAAACAGAAGTCCTCAAGCGTGATGTCATATCCTGTCTATTTCTGGTTTCTGAAATCTTTTTGCATGCTCAAAGACTGGTGTGACCGGCTTTAGTATGCAGCTCTTGGCCAGAATAAGCTGCAGTATGAACCAGATCTTTTTGCATTTAGTTGAAACGTCTGGCTACGTAAGACTAGCTCAAGGGAAACTTTCATTTTGATGAATTCAGGTAAATTGGGTCACTTTTTTGACAATGAAATGACCACCAAAAAGTGACATAATTGACCTGAACTCATCCTATATTCATCATCTTCACATACTTATGGACACAGTTGCATAGAGGCTACACTCACAGACACAATACACTTATACTGCTAAAGTGTTTTTTGGTCATTCAGTAAGTACAGTAACAAATTTGTAAAGGTGAGTCAACACATTAAACTCTCAAACACACACAGACCTTTAAAACTGCTGGGTGCTCAGCATCCCTGTCCTGGCTGTTACTGGTAGGTCTTCTTCACACAAACATACACTTCACACAAATTTGAACGCACAACACAGACTCAAAACACTCAAACATACACAGATTGAACTCATTAACACAGCGTGTCATCAGAGACATTTTTGCTACATTTCAATATGCGACTATGATTTAAAATGACCAATAAAATTAACACACTCCAACATCTAATGGTATGACCATACAACACAAGACTGCAAGCGTGGTCAACTCATTCAGTTTGTTGTGTTGAATTTCAAAACAAACACACACAGTCTCCTACAGGGTTGTTGTTTTTTTTAACTGTGTGATACCAAGGACCCAAATATGAGAATCCCCTTGCAGGCCCCCATCCTAAAACAAAGGCAGCTAGAAATTTAGCATGTGTAAAAGACCCATTTTACAGTGTGTAAAAAAAGAAAGAAAAAGATAAGCGTGATATTCTAAATAAAACATGTTGTTTGCTAAATCTAATAATTGGCATTGTACTAAATCAAAAACAAATTAATAAAATATCTGAGAATATTCTACTGTATAAAATGGACAGTGTATCTATCATTGAACAAAATGCTTGTGATTAATCACATGATCTCCGTCCATTTTTCAGAAAGAATGAAACCGTAATAAAAAAAAAAAAGTGAACGAATACATTTAGTAAAATACAAGGTGAAAAAGGTGAGAAAGTCATAGCAGGTGTTCCAGATGTATACAGTTGATTTGTTTGTTCTATTTAAAGATATGTGTGTTTACGCTAGTACAAGCGACTATAACATGGAAAATGTAGAAACTTTTACCAAATACTTTACATATTTGTATATATTTTATAATGAAAATAAATTTGTATAAATCGTGTTTTATTCAGTGTTTCCCAACGGCACACTTTTTACGACTAAAAAATTTTACGGTACACCACTATCCCGCCTAGTCTAACCATTGTCAATATTTTTCCTTTTCAAGAAATTGTCCATGTTTTCTGTCCGTCTTAGTAACGTCTTTACTTCTAATGTTTGAAATTTGGCAAAGGGTCAAAAAAATTTCCCTCACAATCTATTATTACCTGTCATTTTAATTTTCATATTTTAATGATAATAAGAAATTTAATAGCTTTTATATTCATTAACATTTTCATTTTTAATCATGAACTTACAGGACGAGTATATAGCAGATTATGCATTTATTTATTAATGAAGAGAACAGATGAACAACAGAGACACCACACGAAGCAGAAGAATGTTTTTTCCATGCAGTGACAGCGGAGGCAACTAAAACACGACATATGAACAATGCAATATTACAAAAAACAAATGATTGAAATATGAACAAAACACCTAAAAAATGAACTGAACAGAACTCAATCAACAACAAGGGAGACTGATCCTGAGGCAATTGTCATTAGATTTTGCACTTTGCCTCGGACAGACGACTTCTCGTGGCAGTTTTAATTTGGTTTTGGAGGCTGAACCCAGCGTCACACACCACATCGCCCTCCACATGACAAGAGTTCCAGAAAGCGTCACAGAGGGGCAATTTTACGAGTTTGCCATGTAAAAAAGCGGGATGTGTTTACAATAAACACTGAAAACATGTATTTGGAAAAGAGAAAAAAGCTTGCAGTTGCTTTGATAACAGAAAGTAATAAAAGGACTTGTTTATGTTTAGGTTGAAGCATTTTCTTGGTGAATTTAAATTAGTTCAATAACTGGGGTCTCTGATATTCGTAAACGATAAAGTAATATTTAATTAAAAGAAATTATAAGACGTTAAATGTCTCTTCACAAAAATGGAAAGTTTTTAAATATTTCTTGTTGTTTCGTATCTCAAAGACATTATTGGTGAAGCAAAAACGTGTATGTGAAAAACACTTTGGTGTGACGTCATTTCATGGACTTCAATTTATTCTGCAGCGCTGACACGAGTCACGTGAAAAACCCTTAATGTGTATAAATATCACTCACGTTTGCACATTAATCATTGCTCTTCACTATCACAAAAGTGACCGATTACGGTTTAAAAACTGCAAATTTTTCTGAAAGGTGAGGAGTTTGGATCCCTGAAATAATTTTTTATTTTTTTGCATTTAAATATTTTGTGTAACTTTAAAATTTTCCACGGCACACCTGACAATCTTCCACTGCTTTAATTCACCTAAGTGGCAATCAACTGAACACACAGTATAGTCAGGCCATTATTGATGTTAAAAACAGCACATCACTATTTGAAAAATGTCATTTTTGATCAAATCTAAACTGGCCCCATTTCCAGCAGCCATCACTCCAACACCTTATTCTTGAGTAATCATGCTAAATTGCTAATTTAGTTGAAAGCTATTTGGTTCATTAAATTAAGATTAACATTGTCTTTGTTTTTAGTTGCCACAGTATGCAATAGACTGGCATGCCTTAAGTTCAATATTTTGTCAAAAATGGCAAAAAAGAAACAGCTTTCTCTAGAAACTCATCAGTCAATCATTGATTTGAGGAATAAAGGCTATACAATGCTTGAAATTGCCAAATAAAAGATGAAGATTTAAAACAAAGGTGTACACTAGATTCTTCAAAGTCAAAGGACAACTGGCTCTAACAAGGACAGAAATAGATGTGGAAGGTCAGATGTTCAACTAAACAAGAGGATAAGTACATCAGGGTCTTTAGTTTGAGAAATAGACATCTCACATGTCCTCAGCTGACAGCTTCATTGAATTCTACCCGTTCAACACCAGTTTCATGAACAACAGTAAAGAGAAGACTCATGAGTTCAGGCCTTATGGGAAGAATTGCAAAGAAAAAGCCACTTTTGAAACATAAATAGAAAAGTTTAGAGTGGGCAAAGAAACACAGACATTGGACAACAGATAATTGGAAAAGAGTGTTCTGGATCTTAACCCCATTGAGCTTTTGTGGGATCAGCTGGACTGTAAGGTGTGTGAGAAGTGCCCGACAAGACCGCCACATCTATGACAAGTGTTAAAGGAAGTGTGGGGTGAAATGTCACCTGAGTATCTGAACAAACTGACAGCTAGAATGCCAAAGATCTGCAAAGCTGTCATTACTGCACGTGGAGGAGTTTAAGAATTTCTGAAAAAATTTTCAAATTGTAATAGTAATTTTTCATGTTATTAAAGTCCTGACTATACATTGTGATCAGTTGAATGCCACTTTGGTGAATAAAAGAACCATATTTATTTCCATAAGAGCAAAATCTGTACATTATTCAAAACATTTAGCCACCAGTGTGTGTTTGTGTGTGTGTATATATAGATATATTCATAAAGAAGCATGCAACATGTGATCTCACCCATGAGCAGTAATTAAGATCTGACCAATCAGACAATCTGTTAGGCCAAAAAATTAAATAAAAACAGCCTGAGAGTAAAGTACTGTGGCAGTATGGTACAGGGAAAATTTGTACCATGGTGTTGTGGATTACCATATTCACAAACCATGATATTTATATGGCATTCCAAGGTACTTCAAAGGATAACATGGAATCAACATGGTGCATGAGCAAAAAATACACTTTAATAACCTTGAAAGTATCAGAAGGTAATATTATGTTATTTTGATATCCACCATGATACTGAATAATTACTACATTCATACACTATGTTGTTTGTAAGGTACTCTAAAGAATAGGGTGGCAATGCCATGGTACGTCTTGTTAGGCCATCATATGACTCAAGACTGATAAAAATAACACACACTGACCTCAGGGATGTTGGATGTGGTCTCTCTCTTTTTCTCTCTCTCTCACACACACACACACACACACACACACACACACACACACACACACACACACACACACACAAACACAGAAATGGGATGGGATGGGATGAGTGTACCGGAGCAGAGGGGCTCACCTTATAGGCGTTGGGTTTAATGTGGCTCTGCTGAGGGCAGTTCTGCTGCGGTGAGTGCGAGTCGTCGGACTCTTTCCCGCTGTGATTACCCACCCGATCAGAGAGATGAATGCTGGAGGCGCAGCCCATCATTCACCCACGGCTCTCCGCTTTGACTGCGCTAATGTGAACGCATCTCTCCCTCAGATCATTAAGAATATCACAGATTAATCACAGATATCAACTCTATTGATCCCCCCACCCCCCTCAGTGTTTGCCTCATGTATCTCTTCACTCGAGCGCGTTTCTCTTCATCCTCTCAGGAACTTGGGCGCTTCTGTCGCGGTTTTAAAGCTCCAGCTCGATTCAGGCGACACTTTCATCCATTTTTCCTGTATGTTTCGTGCGTCTATTCTGATTCAGCGCCCGCAAAACGCGTCCGACGCGCCCGCACGGCCTCTCTTTCAGCCGCTGTGGTCACAGTCATTGGGATTAGACCGGTGTGTTTCTTCCACTTCACATCAACAGGCAGAAATCTGGCCCAAACGCGTCGATCCCGTCACGGAGCGCGCGATCCGGATTTATGACAACAAACGAGCTGTTAGATGAACTCAAGAGCGGCGCGTCAACGCGGATCCCACAAATCCTGAATTAAACTGCGGCTCTCAATCAAGGGCCTACGGTTTCTTTGCGTCTTTTACGTAAAGAACAGGGGGAAAAAAATACATATGCGCGACTGTCAAATAACGCGCGGCCGCGCCGAAAGAAAGGCGTTCGCGCGTCGCGAGTTTCCTGATGAAGAATAACGCGCTTTGAGAACAAATGTGACAGCAGCAGATCCAATAAAAGTACGCGCACGGATTGACCTACAGCCTCGAATGACGTTAATGCAAATGAACTGCGATGAGCCAATGAGCGGCGTCTTGCGCGCTGAGGGGAGGAGCTCATTCACAGAGGGAAATTTAAAACCGAGATGCGCGGATGTTTTTCCAGGCTGCTGAGGTGAAGTGTGTCCGGTGATGTTTGACCTAATAATGCGGTTATTTCCATATAAAACTGTTAAGCAGCTGCATAATATACGCACCTGGCGCATCGTGGTTTCATTGTATATTCATATTATAAAAAAGTATTCAAAACATCTCTCTCAAGTTTTTTTTCTTCTTTCATGTGCATATGATGGTGGACACTTAAGTAAACAGTCTCACAGAAACGTACTGTAGTGTCAACACCATGGTACAATCGCGTTATCCATGCAAGTTTGATATCTAATAGCCTACTGTGAAATGGTGTTTACATACTCCAAAGTACTAAAAATCCATAGAATTACTTTGGTGTACGTCCAAAACACCATAGCAAAACAATGCACAGTGGGCCACTAATTCAGCATAAATGCAGATGCGCCATCAACTGACTCCAAACAGATTGAAATAAGACATACACACTGACTATGTGGAAGTTGGATTTAGACACTCAGTCAAGGAAACCCGACTTACAGACACTTTACCTGAGCGTTGATAGGCTATAGGTTGTAAATTCATCTTCATTTCATATTGGCATTCTTTAAGGATGTCAGACCCCAGCCCACACAAAGACACCCTAAAACAGTCAAATTCAGTGATGCCAGAGCAGTGTGATCAGTTACACTGGTTCAGGTAAATAATGTGTGTAGTTACACTAGCAGAAACTATGCTTTCAGATATACAGTTTTGTGAGGGCTGTTTATATTCCCTGTGTTTTGAGATGAGAGTGATGTGTTGTAATGCAGTTTGGTGAAGTTGCTCCCAGACATACTTACACATCTGGTGTTATCAGAGTCAATTATTAACACAAACTCACTTTATCACTGTAGAAAAACATCACATGTGAATGTGTGAGAGACTTGCAACTCAATAACACGTGACATGTGACGTCAACTCCAATTTTAATACATTTATTTTGACTATATAACATTTGTTATATCAAGCAAAAATAAATAAATATAAGGGAACTGGGAAGGTTAATGTTATAAAAATGTATTGTATTCCAAAATTCAACTACCTATACAATCTCTCCCCGTTGAAGTTCCCCTCTTTTATTTTAAACAATTTGATAGTATAGCTAAATCTCTTATTTGCAATGGCCCTCAGTGGCATTCCAGTAAGTTACATTGGCCAAATGACAAAGGTGAGTTAGGTCCCCAAGATTTAATTTTACTATTATGCTTTTGTGTCTCAGACATTTGGGGCATTGGTCACTATCACCTGAGAGAGCCCCTCCCTGGCTCTTTATTGAACAGGGGGTCCTTGCCCCTATCTTGCCATTGCAAAGTCTTTCTACTAAGCTGCCCGGAGAAGTAAAGGCAAATCCTGTTATCTCGCACATGCATTTAGTGTGGACAAAAGTTTCCTGCATGTTCGATCTGGACATGTATCTGAACGTTGCCGCAAGTATTTGGTTAAAACCTAAATTGTGCATTAACAAATCCCCTTTCTGCTGGACAGAATGGATTCAGAAGGGAGTTGCTACACTGGGTGACCTGTATGAAAAATGGAGCATTGAGATCCTTTGAAAATACTATACAGGTACTAACCAGATTCTTCAGGTACTTACAGCTGCACCACCTTTGGGTGTAGTATGCAGCCCCTTAAGCGGTAGACACTCTTGAGATGGTGCTTGCTGCTTTTGGAAAAGGTCATGAAGATCAGCGCACTATTCCTGACTAATTCAGAGTCTAGGGGACGAGGCTTTAACATCTCTTAAGAAGTTATGGGAGAGAGACTTGAATTTAATACTGGAGGATGAAAAATGGGGTAGGATTTTTAAAATTGTCAAATCTATGTCTAGGGATGCAAGGGCGTGCCTCATTCAATTTAAGATTCTGCATTGTTTTTTTTGGACTCCCTCTAGATTGTATAGGCTTGGCCTTAAAGACACACCCACTTGCTGGCGATGGTAGTTGGAGGATGGGGACATGGCTTTGGTCGAGGTTTCAGAATTTTATCTGTGAGGTCTTGAGCACTGAATTGTATTTTGCCCCAGACTTTGTATTTTGGGTGATTGGGTGGGTATTAACATAATGAACAAACATATAAAAAACACATAATTGATAAAAGTTGATTACGTGTATTCTTGTGCTGTTTGTGTAAATATACGAGTATTGAATCAATAAAAAATTGTTAATGACAAAAATAAATATAAGGGAAATCCATTTAAAAATTTTGAGGGTTACAAATGAGAAAATGTAGTTTCAAGAAACTGGCAAATGCCATAGTCAATTTTTATTTATCCTTCTTTAAGAAAATAACTTCCAAATGGTGCATCCATTTTATGAATACTTTGCTCATCTGTGTTCTTTTGATTGTTAATACTTTATGAAAAATGAAAAGAGAATTCAACCACACTCATTTCCATGTGTTTTTTTTTTTTTTTTTAATGATTTAGTTTGACCTGACACAGAATCATGTGTCAATAAAGAGCAATCTCATGCAAAAAGCTTAAGTAGAGAATTACAGCGGAAACACAACTCAAAAAACAAGCAAAACCTTTCCTGAATATTGGGAAATTGTTCCAGGCTCATGTAAGAGCATAGTGTGGCGTCCTGACTCCTGCTATTGTGAATGACAACAGAGGCAGATGCTATAAAAACACTTTTGTGAGGGGACAGTATTCAAAGTACATGCCAATAAAATGCATCTGTATAAATTTATATATTTACATTTCCGCGATATGCTTATAAAATAACGGTAATATGGCTATAAAAATACCTGAGCTTATAAATCAAAAGTGTTTCTAAAAGACTTTGCCATTTACATGAATGGTGAAAAAAATTATATATTAAAAAATGTATGATAAAATAAGTAATTTTATTAAAATGACAAAATAAGCTGGAAAAAAGGAGGTAGAAACTCTATTTTTCTGTGGTCATGGTGGTGTGTGTGTGTGTGTGTGGGGTGGGGGCACTGCCTACTTCACTGGAGTCATTCCTACAACAGCCGGCCAGAAATGCAGTTGATATTGAGATCACAGAGGTTTCGATTCATCACGTTCATTCAATACATTTGCAAAAGCTTTGACATGCACAGCACTATCAAACCAAAGACTTGCGTCTGTCACTGTTGCTGAAATATATGCGCTCAATAAGAACTGCGTCTTTCTGGCAGGCTAGAGGAAGTAAGACTGAAGGGTGCCGCGACGACGGACATCTGTCGTCCAGCAGTGAAATCCTCCTCCCAGGGAGTTAGCGTGACGGATGTTAACTTTAATAGTCTTAATACCTACAGAAGTGACACAGCAATCAAAGACGAACGGGTTAAGCCACAGCAGAAAAAAGCTCTGGATCATCATATTAAGAGCTACTGTAAAAACATGATTCTTACCAAGATTTTCAAATATTTTCTGGATGGTTGTCTCATTGGCGTCCACCATGACACGTTTTTCGTCCAGCATCAAAACATTCATCGACAGCCATTTTGACGACATCCACAATGGATGATCTGAGATAATGATATTAATATTAAACTGACGATACATGACACATTGAGATTTACATCATTAATCACAACAGATGCATCATAGAGCATGAAGCATTATATGCAAGCATTATATCCTTTATTCTCTGGCCCAAGACATAGTTATGAACAAACACGTAATAAGCGCACTCCCTAATATTTCTAGATTTTGAATTACTATAACTATTATAATAATTTAACAATATTGATATTAGATAAAATTAGGGTGTGCGCTTTGACTTTTATGACTAATGAAATATCCCTCTTACTAACAGTGTGAAAGTTACTAATGTGTAACCCTTTGTGGTTTGAATGTGGTGCTCTTGTTGCTTCTGAAGTTGAGTGCTTAACCTACCATCTGGAATAAGAGGAGTTGGAGGGGACACCACAGTCCATCCAGCTTTCTTAAACATGTGGATCTGCAGGAGAAATGGATAACACTTTGAATCTCAGTGCTGTACTTCCACGTGATCAACACTAGGTGGCAGCACAGTTCCACACATCAATGCAATTACTTTTTCTAATGTTTATAACTCTTAAGTATGAGTGATTGTCCCTGTAAGCAGAATTACATCACTAACCTGCCGGCAAGGTCGATCTGGGTTGGACAGCACAAGTCCTGGTCCGATAATGTTAAAGGTGGCGTCAATGTGCATGGGGTTAGGATCTTTGAAGGAGATGATGTGTATCTTGTATGTGGGGGCCAGATGACGCCTCATCCACTCAATGCCCATGAAGTTTGTAACCTGTCAGTGAAACAGCATCACAGTTTTCAGCCTGACGATGATCAGCTCATGCAGAAAACAATGTTTTCCTGCACTCTGTCGATTGTGAGTCTAACATCTTTGATTTGGGACAACTGGCTGATAAAATATACTAAAGGCAACATAACAGGTCTTTCACTGTCCTCACATCTAACAAAGCTAATTAAATGATGTAACAGTGCTGATTCTTTGAAGTCACAAAGCGTATCCTATGATGTAACAAGCTGCAGTGTTGGGGAGTATTTACTTAAAGGAATAGTTCACACAAAAATAAAAATTCTCTCATCGTTTTCTCAGCCTAATGACATCCCAGATGTGTTTGACATTCTTTATTCTGCAGAACACAAATGATGACTTTTAGAAGAATATTTCAACTATGTAGGTCCATGGGGCCTGGGTAGCTCAGTGATTATTGATGCTGACTACCACCCAAAGGGGTCAAGTGTTCAAACCCAGGGCGTGCTGAGTGACTCCAGCCAGGTCTCTTACCGTACTTTCAGACCAGAGGCGGCGAGAGCATCAAAATTCGCTCTGGCTGCCCTGTCAAAAACGCTATTGAAGATTCGTGGATGCCCTGACGTAGTTGAAATAGGAGGCAACATTCGTTCAGAATGCTTGGTTTTGTGAACTATATTTAAAGGGGCCGCAAAACATCCAGACATGTCGACCGGTATCTATTTGGTTGCCGCCGAACTGCGTCAAAGCTCATTATCATAATGTTGCCCGCACTTGAACTTTCCTCTGACGCCCACACCGCCCAAGACACACCGCTCCGCTTCTCACCACAGAGATGCTGGCTGCCATAGAAAATGAATGACTTCGGGTCGATTTGACGCTCTCCATGCCTCTGAACGCACCATTAAGCAACCAAATTGGCCCAGTTGCTAGGGAGGGTAGAGTCACATGTGGTAACCTTCTTGTGGTCGCGATTAGGGGTTCTCGCTCTCAATGGGGTGCATGGTGAGTTGTGCGTGGATCGCAGAGAATAGCGTGAGCCTCCACATGCTGTGAGTCTCCGCTGTGTCATGCACAGCGAGCCACGTGATAAAATGCGTGGATTGACTGTCTCAGAAGCAGAGGCAACTGAGACTTGTCCTCCGCCACCCGAATTGAAGTAACCACGCCACCATGAGGACCTACTAAGAAGTGCGAATAGGGCATTTCAAATTGGGAGAAAATGGGATTAAAAATAAAATAAAATATGTAGGTCCATACAATGCAAGTGAATGGGTGCCAAAATTTTCAAGATCCAAAACCACATAAGGGCAACATAAAAGTACTCCAGACAACTCCAGTGGTTAAATTAATCACTTCTGAAGTTTTATGAGAAACAGATCAATATTTCAGTAATTTTTTTACTATAAATGTTCCTCCCTGCTCAGTTAATCTCCACTTCAGTTTCACTATCACATTCTTCTTCTTCTGTTTTTGGTGGTTCACAATCTTAATGCATATCGCCCCCTAGTGGGCAGAGAGGAGTATTTATGAAAAAATTACTTACATTTTTTTTCTCACCCAGACACAAAGTCTGAACACATGGATTTAACCAGTGGAGTCACACGGATTACTTTTATGCTGCCTTTATGTGGATTTTGTAGCTTATCATTTTGGCACTCATTCACATCCCTGGAAGTTGACCTGGAAGTGGACCCTTGGACCTACAGAGCTGAGATATTCTTTTAAAAATATTAATTTGTGTTCTGCAGAAGAAAGAGAGTCATGCACATCTGTGATGGCATGAGTAAATCATGAGAGAATTTTCATTTTAGGGTGAACTATCCCTTTAAAGGTGGACTCAGAATCTTTTGAATTTGTTTTATCCTGGAATTACAGTGACACCTAGTGGCTTGGATGCTGGATTATTTAAAACGAATAGTTTTCAGTTTCAGATGCCATTTTAGAAATGTAGTATTCACAGTCAATGATTACCTTAAACAATGAGTGAAAGTGTTAAATAACAGGAAGGGTACTGAGATTAAGCGAGTAGTATTCGGCTGGTCTTGTGATTCTAACATGGCACCCCCCATCTGTGAACCCTCTCTATGTAGAATAAACCTGCTTTTATAAGTAACTGATATTAATGGAGTCTTCATTTTAATGTGAATGGTCATTATTTCCTACATATATTGCAAAATTACAATTAATGTCTTTAGGAGTTAGTAAAAATTACTGAGTATACCTTTAAAAGTAGCTCGGCAACTTACAAAATTTTTCAGTAGTGTGAGAGTAGCTCTACTTTTTTCCAATATCGAGCTGCATTTTCCAGTGAGTAGCGGTGTTGTGTCACAAAACGCTACCTTTCTCACATTTTATTGCAAATGCGGCAATAGAGGGAGTAATCAAATGTATTCACATCAACCGTCTTCTCTCTTTCATATGCAGTGCTGGAAAACCCATACATTTAAGTGAATCGGTTCTTTCGGACAGTTCATGTAAATGAACTGGTTAAAAAAAGATTCCCTTATTTTTAACGTTGGGAACCCCAATTCCTTTTTGTGAGTCATTTTGTTTTGGACAGTACATTACATTTTTACTCCACTGATGGTTAGGTTATGGTTTGGATTTTGGGGGTTTATAAAATATGCATTCCTCTTCACTGTATTATAGCCAGAAACAACAATGTCCTCCATGGACATATCACCTGGACAATGGACCTCACACGTGGAGAAGTATATTGCTGCAGACATTGCTCCAAAAATGGGTGGGAGCTCCAAACCGCTATTAAAGATACAGGGAGACACTTACCTAACCTTTTCCCTAACCTTAACAGGAAGTGGAAGTGACACCCCCTTTTGGAGTAACCACGTCCCTTATGGTGTAACCCTGCCCTCTTTTGGAGATTCCACCCCGATTTGAAGGTCTATGGCCTGCAGCTATACCTACATAGACACGTGCCCATATGGCCAAAAACACTTACTGCTTTGGCCACAGTGTTTCATATTTCAGTAAACAGACATATTTTAGCCAAAGAAAAGTCAACCTACTGTTTCTGATTTCACTATGAGATCAGTCTGGTAAAGCCACACAAGTAATTTAATGATATTTGGTTTACTATGTAAAGGTCAGTATGGGCAATGAGGAAAGGTCACCTGACTCCTCTGTACAAAAATGTCAGTGCCGGCTCTGATGAAGTCTGCAGCGTCGAAACATGGCTCAAACTCTGTGGTGACGAACTTCCCCTGAGCAGCCAGTTTATGTCTGTCCTCCACTGTGCGAATAGGGTAATCCTACACATATATGCACACAAAAGAGATGGTTATAATGTTCAGTGAGCTCATAAATTATATTCTGGCGTTCAAGGTGTACAGTGTAATAAATACACCTACACACCACCAGAGGGATGTGAAGTGAGGCCCTATTCTACCTCACAATATACTCAGAGTTCATCTGCACCTGAATGAATGGCATTCTCATGAACGCTGTCTGTTTACATGCTTAAGTGCACATAGAAATGCTTGGTGTTACCTGATCGTACAGATCGTCGGCCATGGTGGGTTTGGGTGCAGTGGTCCACTTGGCTCCCCGCCTGAAATACTCCTTAATGAGAGGTCGATAAGCACGGTACTCAAAAAACCGAGCTCTCCAGGCCATCGGTGCCTCGATGATCTCATTACCCACCACAAGCAAGATATCTCTTGGCATGGCTGCGTACATGCCTGTGCAAAATAAACACAGAGTGATGAAGAAAATCAACAGGGCAGTGATATCATTATGTGATCAGTCGTTCTGGACACTCAGATATAAGTGCACTGTCAACAGGTACCTGTGGAAGTAAAGTCTGGGGTTTTGTATTCCAGTGACCAGTCGATTGGTTCTGGCCGTCTCACAGTAACACCCTCATGATGCAGAATATTGCACATTTCCTCAATTTCAGCAACTGCTTTCTTCACGTGGTCCTTCGGGAATGTTTGTCCCCCATACTGCTGGTAGAAGGGCCAATATTTCTCATAGGTGTTGGCCTGGACACACAAAACAACAACCTAAGTTTACTACAATGTTGGGGACATATATCATTACTATGGTATTATTTGCCATATAAACACCATAGCATGCAATACCATCTGATACTATCACTGTAATGCAATATACTAAGGGTAGCCTATATGTATTGTTTTGTACTGTTGTTGTATCTTTTTTTGGTTGAGATACCAAAATGCATAAGAATTACATTGGAGCAACTGACTTATGGCAATGAAGTGTACTGAACTGTCATCTACTGTAGTCTTCAGGGACTGGGGTAGGTTAGCTTTGTACCTTGATCTCCACTGTAAAAGGAGGGACGCAGGCGTTCTCTGCTCGCCCAACGATCACTTCCTCGAGCTGGTCCCACTCGTTGTACGCGCATACGGGGCACTCCTCGGGCGCGTGCTCAGTAACAGGCTCATCCACAGTGAGGGGCTGCGCCAGAGCAGCGGAGCGCGAGGTGCTGCGGAACGCACGCTGCACCCATCCCGACACCGCGCGACCCACCTGCGCAATACACAAGAACCAAACCTCAATATTCAATGGAAAAATAACGACAAGAGAGAAACCAAAGCTGGCAAAAACATGTTGAGAGAAGGTCTGCCACCATTCCTCTCCTATTAAGAAAGTCAAGTATGTGAATATTCAAAGTTCATTTTGTTCATTTTACATAAAAGTAAACGTTTCAACGGGGTTTTAAACTTTTACCTTGCGGCAAATAGAGTCGAGAACAGAATTCCCCGCCTGAGGAAGTTACCATAGCAACACGAGCGCTTTTTTATTAGGATAGTTATCGGGCGGCAAAAAATATAATTCATAACTTTATTATGTTTTGTACTGCATAAATATATAAGAAAGCAGGTGAATGAAATAAATAAAGGGAAAGAATAGAAAACCGTCTGACACGTCTCCTGATGCACAATGTGCGCGCGATAACCCGCAGATAGACACGTGGAGCTGCAGGACGTGTGTGATCCAATGCATGGAACAGACAAGTGCAGTCATTCTTCATTTACTGATTTAACTTTCTTATGTTCTCAAGAGTCAAAGTTGAGCAGAAGGACACTTGAGGTGCTGGATCCTCTGATCTTTAGACAGCTGTGCTGTCAATCAGTGATAACACATGATCTGTTACTCTGGGCCATCTCAACATTTCTAAGAATATTATTCAAACAAAGTAGATCACAAAAAATATGGAGAAAAAAAAAGTATGCTGCTCATGAGTTTATTCCCCCAGTAAGGTCTTGGAAATAAAATATTATTAAGGATTACTACAAATCAGTTATACCATTATTTTTTATTGATTCATGTAAAGTTTGGCGAGATATAGAGTTTATATTTATTGTAATGATCTGTTATTATGATTGTGGTATAAGTTGTTTTTGTAAATACAATAAGTATTCCACTATACTCGCGCCTGTGGTAATACAGTTCTTTACGCTATATTGACCGATATAAAACTGCAGTATTCACCATAGCACCGATGAGATGTGCAGCTTCTGCTCCGCGGCTTCCACCTCTGAGGCATCTGACCCGCAACATGTTGTTCTGGTTCGGGAGTGAAGTTCTAAGACATACAGCAGTTCTGATCCGGAAAGTAAGAGAGGCGCCGTGGGGACGCGCTTTTATAGTGAGCGCGGCCCCTAGCAAGGGTCGCCAAATTAAATTCCTGAAGCAACGTGACGAGAGAAACTGAAGCAGGAGAAGGTCCTTACAGCAGCACATTCTTATCGCTACAGTGCTATCAAGTGACGCAACAGGAGCGCATGCATTTCCAAACGCGCACAATGGCGCGCTAAGGATCCTGCCATAATATTAGCCTACTGTACCTGGAGACAGAAGTCAAAGTGATTTATAATCATTAGGCTACTCACCTGTGCGGTGGAAAACACCAAATAACGTACAAAGAACATTTAAAGTGCCTCAAAACATTTACTAAAGGACCCTTTACTTTAAGCTCTTGAACGTTTGTTTTATTTAGTGAATTCCTCAGAAAACTGCCCTTCATGGATGCGTAGAAGTTCTCCAAAGGGTTCTGTGAGTTAATTGTTCAGAGGAACCCCAAATGGTGCCTCAAGTATCTTTTCATTTAAATTGGGTAAGAACGTGTAGAAAGTAGCATAACAATAAATGATATGGCATAAATATTATGCAGCTTACTGTAGTACAATGGTTGGTCATAGACAGAAAAGAACAGCTCTATTTAAAAAGATGTGTTTTACAGCCACAACTATCACATGCTCACAAAGACCTTCTGTAGTTTTCATATCACAAACATTCAATAATAAGCTCCAAAATAAGCTCCAAACTGCATAGGTATGCTATTCTTATTTATTAGTAGTATTAGCAAATATTTCAAGAAAATTACTTCATGCAGTTAGTACAACATAGCTGACTATACTTTTAAGAATAAACATATGATTATGGGAACACCTTCCAGGTGTGACAATCTCTTAATCTTTTCAAATCACTGCAATTTATTGGCAGATGGAGCTTGTCTCTCTGTGATTGTAGTTGTGTTTTGAGTGTATATAAAAGCACAAAAAGAGCCATTTGCTTATCAATGTCTTTTTCAAGATGGCATTTCGCAAATGTTTTCCACCTTGTGAATGATATACTGTATCCCTCTATCTGACAGGCACGAGGGCTGTTTAATATAAGCACCGTCCATTGAAACTGATTGTGTTCACTGTAAACACATGGAACTCATGACGCTATGCTCTCAGTTTGAGCCTTGCATCTCCTCTTCATCTTGAGTGGATTTGCCTGTTGCAGTGCACCCGTGGCTATTTGCGGCCCGCTCTGATGTGCTGCTTACGTTCGCCCCGGTTGTGATGATGTCACGAATATTTTATATCTGGCCTTTCATAAGTGAGACATGAGACAAATGAGACAAAGGCCTCTGAGACTGACTTGAAGTTGAAGTTACTCACTTTCGGCTTGAAAGAAAAAAAGAGGATGAATGACATCAATCCTGTGTGCCTGCCTCCGAGCCAACTGTGCCATCTGTCCAGAGCTGCACAAACAGATTATTATGAATTGATGTTCTCCCTATTCAGTGAGAGTTCGGGTCTCTGGCGCAGCCGCCGTTGCGGTGCTTATTAAATACACTGTGCCACAAATTGTCACTCCAGTTGCCAAGATCTCTGCCCAGGAAACTGGAAGGTTTATGGGTGGCACGGTGTCTGTCTCAGTTCAATATGTCTCTTTCTTTCCCCATCGTTGTGAGACGGGAATGAGAGCATGACATATCCTTTGTAACACAGGACAGTTTCACCCTGTTTGTACTGTTTTTAACAGCATGCCAGGAGACTGCCATATCTCAACACAGAGATTTATCTCACCTCCATGTCGCCTAGAAGCCCTCTCGCTTTCCCCACTGTTGTGCGCCAGGAACGAGTTTGTGGCGTGACGTTGGATACTTCATTCATTCATGGCCTGTCATTCACAAGACTGCCACATCGCAATACAAGGAAGACAGACGTATGCAGTGTTTTTCCACGACACTTAAGAAGGTCTGGGCAGAAAAAAAACACTCGTTCCTTGCTTTCCCAGCTGTGGCAAGCTGGGAAAGAGTTTGCAGAACAATGCAGGTCACTTTCAGTGCCTGTTTTACGGTTGTTGGCAACATGCCAGAACACTGCTATGTCTCAACATGGGGATTTGAGGTATATGCAGTACTTTCTTTAGGCCTTAAGAAGTTGGGCTGTTGCCCACATAGCTCATATCCCACATGGATATGAGACACCTTAATTGGACACTGTTAAAGATTGTTACTCAGAGACAGATTTGGTCTCATGACCATCTGACATCTGACTTGTATCAGTAGACTTGAACGATGCTTACTTTCATGTACAAAATAGCCCCTCGACACAGACAACTCTTGAAATTAGGGTAAAGTCTTAGTTCAAGACAAGGTCCTTCCTTTAAAATAAGAATGCCTAACTATATGTGGCGATGCAGTCACTTACATCTCCTTGTGACATGCCGCTGTGTAGCCACCCTTGCAATTTAGAGAATGCCTTGTTCTCTTAAGATGAGTGTTACACTGGGCCAAGTGGCCAGATGGTTGTCACAGTGGGCGCATCCAACGCAGGCCGGGAAGCCCTGTTTGAGGGTCAACCGGTCTTCGGCACCTGCACAGGTGAGCAAACTATGTGGCATTTAATTTTTGCCTAGCACTGCTTGCAATCCTCCTTCCTGAGAGCTTTTCAGACAGACGTGCAGGTTCAATGTCTGATCCATTAGGAAAACACTGCAGTTGTGGCCCCAGAAACCACACACTGTCGCCTTGGGTACTCAATGACCCAGGCTCTACTGGGCTTGGACGCCCTACCTAACATACAGCCAGCAAAATGCAAATACACGTCATTCCCAACCGCTTGCTACACCAAGTGCTGTGCAAAGCTCGGGAAGACAGGGAAACCGTGTTGCTAGTTGCGCTGAAGTGGCCCAACAGCAATTGGTTCTCGAAGCTAGAAGAGCTGTTGGATGCTCTACCATGGGAAATTCCTGTGAGGAGGGATTTACTCTCACAAGTCAAGGCATGATCTAACTTCCACAGCCAGAGCTGTGGAGACTTCGTGTCTGGCCTCTGAACAGGGATTTCCGGGCACAATAGTGTTGCCACAGCCAGTGCTTGTGTTCCTCCTGAGGTCAGGACCCAGTGCATTGCCCTGTGCAGACATTGTTTCACTTTTTGCAGGAGCGTTTGAATGCAGGGCTTTCTCCATCCACCCTCAATGTCACTGCTGTAGGTTTGAAGACCATACTGCTACTTGCTTTTGCTACGGTTAAATGTATTGGGGGATTTTCAATAATTGTTTATCAATGATTCTTGTTTAGAGTTTGGACCACGCTTGCCTAAAGCCATTCTCAAGCCTTGGGAGGGTTACAATATGTGCCCAAGTTTAAGGCCACTCCATTAAAAGCTCAGATGGTAACCTTACAATGAATCAAACAAGGCACAGAGACTGCACATGCTTTGCCCCATGAGGGCACAAGGCATGTGTACTGACCAGGCAAGTCAATTCAGGCTGACGGATCAGCTCTTTGTCTGCTTTGAAGACTTTTCAAAAGGCTTGGCCATCTCCAAGTAAAGACTTTCTCACTGAGTTGTCAACACCATTGAATTTGCTTATAATTCGCAAGGCATCCTGTGTCCCATTGATGTTAAAGGGATAGTTCACACGAAAATGAAAATTCTCTCATCATTTACTCACCTTCATGCCATCCAAGATATTTATGACTTTCTTCTGCTGAACACAAACAAAGATTTTTAGAAGAATATTGTAGCTCTGTAAGCCCACACAATCCAAGTAAATGATGACCAGAATTCTGAAGGTCCAAATAGCACATAAAGGCATCATAAAAGTAATCCATATGCATTGGCGGAGCTAGGGGTGGCCAGGGGTGGCCGTGGCCACCATGGACCGAAGCCTGCCCACCCCATTGGCAACCCAACTCGCAATTGCTGTTTTAGTAATTTTTTGGTCATGTACAAACAGCATGTGCGCACACCAAGGTCGCCAAATCTCTCCATCCCGGGTGTCATTGTATAATCTTTTGTTCTCCCCAATTTGGAATGCCCAATTCCCAGTGTGCTCTAAGTCCTCGTGGTGAAATAATGACTCACCTCAATCCGGATGGTGGAGAATGGATCTCAGTTGCCTCCAAGTCTGAGACCGTCAATCCAGGCATCTTATCACGTGGCTTGTTGAGCACATTACCCGGAAATGTAGCATGTGTGGAGGCTTCATGCTATTCTCCGGGGTATCCACACACAACTCACCACGCGCCCCACCAAGACCGAATCGCATTATAACGACCACGAGGGGGTTAACCCATGTGACTCTACCATCCTTAGTAACTGGGCCAATGAGGTTGCTTAGGAGATCTGATTGGAGTTACTCAGCATACCCTGGATACGAACTTAAGAATCCAGGGGTAGTAGTCAGCGTCTTTACTCGCTGAGCTATCCAGGCCCCCGATTGAATGATGTTATTGCATAATTGGCATGATTTTAAAGGGCTTCAGAGATCATCACCCCTGGGAGGAGTTCCCATAGCGTCAGCTACTGACAGGGTTTGGAGGTTTTCTTTTTAAATGTTTCCACTACAGATTACAGAATACATGCTGTAAAATGTTATTTGTAACGTATTCCGTTAGATTACTCAAGGTCAGTAACGTATTCTAAATACTTTGGATTACTTCTTCAGCACTGGTAGATTTATTCACTTGTTTTGACTATAAACAGTGAACCAGAGCTTTATCAGTACATGGCACCCTGCCATCTCTCTGACCATGAGAAGTTCAAATGTAGTCCATTCCACCACTTTTTCCATCATGACACTTAAATCGCAGGACTGGTTTACTACTGGTTCCTACAGAGCATACTGCGAATCAGGACTGTAATTTCATCTCTCCAGTAATACATACATCTGCTGTACTGCATCACTGAAAATATAATCCACTGCAGAGAGCTGCATGGGTGTAAGATAGATGATAGAATTTGCTGATATCATGTTCAAATGAATGAACGGCCTGTGCTTTTATAGTGAGAGGTCACTGAGTTTGATTTATCAGCTAGAGTAAAACAGCTGCTATCAGGACTTACTCAAAGCACTGATAGCGATGCTTGTTTTGACACGACTCCTCATTCGGTGCATTCTCATAATGATGCAACATTCCTGTGAACACACCGCAGTTCTGGCACAGAACCAGAACTACTGGATCAAAATGCTTATGTAAAACCAGACAATTAATTAGAGCACATTCACCATCATTTATATGAATATCTGCTGCATCCTTCAAGGTGAGGATTTGTCCATGAGCGCTCCCAGTCATGTAATAATGGTGATCCGGGTAGTTTCTAAAATGAGTTTAAGGCTCTTCACTAACAAGTTGTCTAGGTCAGCTTTTTTCATCATTAGATTTCTGTACTTTGAGTAGGCTGTGTACTGATTATATGTGACCCAATTCTTCCAAGAGACTTCCACAGCTCAAAGGGGAGAAAAGAAACAACATTTGCATTTCCTGAAGGAAATATGCCTGGGCCTGCAAGGCAGCTAAAGATCAGCATTAAAGTGTTTAGTGTAAAAGATCCAGAAAAGAAGCAAGCAAGGGGTACGAGAGACAAATAGAAGCAGCTGAAACAGACAGACCATTATGATATCACCACTTGGAGACAGACATTCTGTCTATGCGAGTAATTAGTATATTTTAAAACTTCACAAATCTCACGATTCTTAAAAATATATAAATGCAAAGAAAACTTAGTAAAAGTAAAAAATGGTCCACAATAGAAAGTTACGTGTTCTTAAGTCTGTTTGTTAAATGTGTGTGCCCTGTTCTGGTCATGTGGTCTTGCCAGAGGTGTTCAACCTGCAAACTGTGTTTTGTAGCAGAGTTAATTTGGTTACTGGGGATAGAAGGGATTTTGAACTGGAAACATTTAAAGCAACTCTGAACTTAATGAAACTTTAAACCGTGTACATAATCACATTAGTGTGGCTCCGCCTTCACAAGAAAAACGAATTCTACTCTGTAACATCTACAGTTCTTCAGCTGTTTGAGAAGCAAATATAAAACGTATCGCGTTTGGCTGTGTAACTCAAATATCTTCGTTCAGTCGCTTTTCTTGACCGGTTTGATCGTCTGTCCTCTAATTCCCAGACTGTTTTCCCCATATTTCTGGACAGATTTTCTCTATCACGCTGATTTGTTGCGTATTTTACTCAAGTGTGCTTCACGCAGAAGGCGACCTCTGTTTCTTGCGCTGGCTAGAGCAGGTCAAAACGCGGCAAAAGTTTAAAAACGCGGACAGAGAGAGCAACAGAATAGCGAACGCGTTACGGGCCGTGTCGGTTTTGAGATCCGGAGACACGGCGGTTCTGCTGCTGAACGAGCCCGCATTCATCTTCAGCTGTCTCGCGCTGGCGATACTCGGTTGCGCGTGCGCGCTCCTCAACAGCAGCACCAGCGCACGGAGTTTGATGACGAGTTTGATCTGATGCTGCAGCGGCGAGAAACTCCTGATCGGGTCTGCGGGTGAGAGGAGCGACCGATCGGCCACTGCATTTGCATCTCAATGTGGAAACAAACATAAAATGGTTCACGATGAGGCTGTGTTTGTGCACTTCTAAGAAAGCCACAAGTCATAATTTAGGGTTTGGGTTAGCTATAATCATTATTATACTAATGTAAAGAAATGGTTCACCAAAAATTAAACAATTTCTTCTCACCCCAATGTAGTTCCAAACCAGTATCCTGTTATTCTTTTCAGTGGAACACAAAGGCCACAGGGTTATTTAAAAAAAAAAAAAAAATTTTCATTGCAGTTCACTGTTTCAAGCTCCAAAAATCAGAAAAAAACATTAAATAAAAGTATATCTAAAGTGGTCCATAGGACTGTTTAATATTCATATAATAGCTTTATGTGAGGAACAGACCCAAAATTAGGTCACTGAAAATCTCTGATGTAGCTCTCAGATCTCTCTCTTCATTCCACATTTTCAAACCGTCTCGTTATTATGACACGTGCAAGATCAAATGCCAAACAGTGTGTGATGTGTCTAAGGATGTGCAAAACAATTTTTTTCATAATCGAGTGGGTTGTCTAAACGACTAGTCTGTGTTATGGAAAATAATATTTAATTAGGCTCAGTTATGGTCATGTGACACCAATCAGATGTGTTTCAGAGGGATATACGGTCGCTAAGCGCAGCACTTCAACGTGGTAACTAATGAATATTCAACTTACTGCACAAAACTAACAAAGTAAGAAACGTTTTAAATACAGAGTGGCAAAAAACTGGTTATGTGCATCCTGGATGCTGAATAACTAGCTTCAATGTAACCAAAGGAAAAAAATGTTTTTTTTTATGGTACTATTTATTTAAACATTGTCAGACCGATGATGTGTTGTGATGTGGTTTAATTGTGTCATTTGGAGTTTGTTGTCATCTCAGAGCTGTAGGTTGCTGTAAAGAGGTGTTTGAAGATCTGCAGCAGGACAGATTGAAGGTTTTCATCATTGCTGAAGATCTCAAATCATACTGTATAATGAGTTTGAACAGAGCAATGCAAGAATCAACTGACGCAGCCGTTCCTCAGATGCTCAGAGCAAATGTATCCTTCTCTTCACCTGCAGTCTACATATATACATCAGGAACCACAGGTGACTCACACACACTATATTCCTTTAAATTATACAGGTACAGGAATATAAGGGTTAGTGTGTCAGTCCTGAATGTGTTTTAAGAGGGTTTAAACTAATACAGAGTTAAAGTTAGCTGTGTGTGCGTTTTCAGGTCTTCCTAAAGCAGCAGTGATAAATCAAACGTGTCTGCTCGCCACTATCGCCATGTTAGCCTCTATTGGCGTAAGAGACAGTGATGTCATTTACGTGCATCTTCCTCTATATCACACTCCTTAGTCTCTATAGAAACAGGTGTGTGTGTCTGTTTGAGTGTGTGTACTTCATGAATCACTAATTGTGATTAGGGACTTAATTTTCACACTCTCTTTGTGAAAGACTTCTTTGTGTATGATTGTAAAATGCTGCACAGCACAAATGTTCCTTTTTAACTGGGTTAAAGGGTGAGTAACACTGGCTCTCTCCCACTGTTGTACTAGTACCCTCACATTCTAAATACAAATTTCACAATCTGCATGTTTTATTCTCATAATACTTTCACATAAGTGTATAGTATACAATCAAAATAATCTTTATTTCTCTCATTTTCAGGATCAACTATAGTTTTGCGTCACAAGTTTTCTGCCTCTCAGTTCTGGGACGAGTGTCGTTCACTTAAAGTGACTGTGATTCAGTGTATTGGAGAAGTTCTACACTAACTTTGGAACACACCACAGGTACAGGACCAACACACAGTAGACACTGTACAGATCAAAGGAATGTTCTGGATTCAGTGCAAGTTAAACTCAATTAAAAGCATTTGTGGATAATGTTGATTTTCACATAAATAAGAAAAAAAAAAGAAGAAAGAAGAAAAAATCATTGTTACATTAAAGCGCTTACAATGGAAGTGAATCGGACCAGTCCATAAATACTATTATTGGATACAACACTACACAGACAAGTTTGGTAAACGATTTTATCACACTAAAATCATGTTAACATGTATAATGTTTACATATTGTAGCTACATTTTAAACACTGTGTATTTGAGCATTTATGGACTGGCCCCATCACTTCCATTGTAAATGCCTATTGCTGTGTCCGACGCATTCCATTGCCAGATCCTCAGAAGACGATGTGTAAGGAAGCAAAACTGCAACACTCACGTTAGCTTAGCAGGGGTTCAACTGTCATCAGATATGTCTCCTAGCAACACAACTGATAACAATGCTGCAACGCTAGCATTTATGCTGCATAATAAATAATAAAAAGAGAGTATAATTGACCATGTTTTATACACCTGTTTCTCCAAGCATTTGTTAAACAAGCTTTAATATCTTGTAATGTAGGAACTTTGACTCATTTATCTATATTATTTAATAAAAACAAATGTTTAGGGGGCCTGGGTATCTCAGCGAGTATTGTCGCTGACTACCACCCCTGGAGTCGTGAGTTTGTATCCAGGGTGCTGAGTGACTCCAGCCAGGTCTCCTAATCAACCAAATTGGCCCGGTTGCTAGGAACGGAATAGGCACATGGGGTAACCTCCTCGTGGTCACGAATAGGGGACCTCGCTCTCAATGGGGCATGTGGTAAGTTGTGCGTGGATCGCGCAGGGTAGCGTGAGCCTCAACATGCTGGGAGTCTCCACGGTGTCATGCACAACGAGCCACTTGATCAGATGTGCGGATTGACTGTCTTAGAAGCGGAGTACCGCACCACCACGGGGACCTACTAAGTAGAAGGAATTGGACATTCCAAATTGGGGAGAAAAGGGGATAAAAAAAAAAAATGTTTTTTATCACTTACTTTGTACATCTCCCTGAGTGCCAACATGTTTGTGTGACATCACTCACCTGCATCTTGGCGAAATCTGAGTTGAACATTTCCCAATAAGTTTCCAAGTTGGAATTCTGACTTCAAGTGGCGTTCCATTGCACTTTTCCTTGTATTGAAAATCCAACTTTCCGAGTTGAATGGAACGCAGCATTACTGTAATGGTTTTGTTTTAAAAACGAGGAACGAGTAAGACTTATCTATGCCATAAATGCTGTTGATTCAGCTTAAGATGTAGTGAACCTGGAAAATAATTTTAACACACACTAGAGTATTTCTATTAACAGGTATATGAAAGCACATTATGTAGTACTTAATAGTGTTTACAGTACTTTATTTTACAGTAACATACTTTACATTAAATTACAGTTGTCTTTGTGAAAGTCAGCTGACCGTTGAACAGATTTAGAGTGCTGGCAGCTCAGTGCAGACAGTGAGGCTGTGGGGTGTGTGCGATAGTGTGTGTTTTCAGTAGTATTCGTACAGTTGTCACTCTTGTAAACTGACCACAGCACAGCTGGTTCTTACAAATAGCTTTATTATTTCTACTCTAACTGTCTGTCTGGACACTCTCAGTGCAGTTACATACATCACACAGATCAAGACATCTTCACACTCACAAATTCACTGACAGTTTTAAATTAAACAACAGATTTGAACAAATGGATTAATTTCAGATTATTTTACTCTGGATAGCACCCATCAATTTTGCCCTCTTTCCCCATTATTGTTCTGTCTTGTCCTGGAACCATTAGCAGCTGCGATACGAAAGGAAGATGATTTTCCAGGGGTGATGGTGGAAGGCGTGGCGCATAAGCTTTTGCCTTACGCAGATGATATTTAATTATTCGTCTCTGACCCCGTTAGACCTATGCGTTGCCTCCACAGAATTATTCATTCCTTTTCCAAGTTCTCTGGATACAAAGTCAATTGGTCTAAATCCAAAGCTTTGGCTCTGATAGAGTACTGCCCAGTAAAGGCCTTTCAGCCGGGTGCCTTTCAGTGGCCCAAACAGGGTATTAAGTATTTGGGGATTTTATTCCCAGCAACTTTGTCTGATTTAGTTAGAGTTAATTTTGACCCTTTAATTAAAAAGTTTTCAAGCAATCTGGGCAGGTGGGCTTCATTACTTTTATCTATGATTGGGAAGATTAATATTATTAAAATGACAATCTTACTTTGGTCATTGAAACTGGATCCTGAAAGAGCACATGAGCTCCAATCTCACAACGCCATGTGATCATCCTGTCACCCAATGAGAGAGAAGTTTAAGAGCTGGGGGCCAATCTTGGAATAGCTACTGGCCTTTACTTGGAATAACCCATCAGGAGTCAATGAAACAGATATGCTGAATGTATAATGACATATATGGAGTAGATCACCTTTTATGATGTTTGATTTCAGGTTTCGCTGTACCCTGAACTGTAAATACCAGCACTGACATGTTGTTAAAGATGCTGTCACTGACATCTTTAAAGTCATTCAAGCTCATCTGATTTTTAAATGAACATATGGGGGATTATATTAATATATAATCTGTTAATTATCTGTTTGATTCTCATAAAAGATGAATCACTGCACAGACACAGACATTTGTAATAAAGCTGCCAATTAATTCTGTATATCATCCATTTGTTTGCGTTTTTCAGAGCGAAGATGATAAAGTCCATAGTGTGTGTTTGGTTATTGGTAATGGACTTCGGGCAGACTTGTAGAGGGAATTCCTCAATCGGTTTGGCAAAATTTAATTCAGAGAGTTTTACGCCTCCATAGAGGGAAATGTAGGATTTGTGAACTACACTGGAAAGATAGGAGCTATTGAATGGGTCAGCTTACTGCACAAAGTACAACAGTATAGATGTCCAGTCTACATCAGAAACTCTGAGATATTTTCACTGGAAAATATTAGGTACATTTTTTTTTTTTTTATCCCCTTTTCTCCCAATTTGGAATCCCCAATTCCCACTACTTAATAGGTCCTCGTGGTGGCGTGGTTACTCACCACAATCCGGGCGGTTGAGACAAGTCTTAGTTGCCTCCGCTTCTGAGACCATCAATCCGCGCATCTTATACACGTGGCTCATCGTGCATGACACCACAGAGACTCACAGCAAGTGGAGGCTCATGCTCTGCGATCCACACACAACTTACCACCCCTTACGAAACAAAAATATATATGAATATATTGGAAAATATAATGTGATATATTGAATATATATTTTTAAATATTCTGCAATATATGCATGAACCATGTATGGCTATATATTGATACATATAAAAAATATATATACCAAAAACAAGACAAAAACTGTATTATATTTTTACATGTAATAGCTTAATTGAAATACTCAAATCATTTCCCTTTCATTAGTTAATGCATGTGTTTACATACAGCATTAAATTTCTCAAATATATATTCCCAAATATGCCTACAAAGGTCCCCAATTCTTTACAGATTCAGGCAAATGAAAACATAAATGTAAAATTAGTGAAATATTTGCTTTCCACATAGTATTTCAAACTGTTGGACAAAATCTACACCCATTTTAGTTTTTTTACATTTTGCGCGCGCGCGCACACACACACACACACACACGCATATATATAATTAATATATATGGATATATATTACTAAATATATTTCTATCAGATTTGTGTATATATATATATATATATATATATATATATATTTTAAAATATATGTTCCCATATATATGTTAAAATATAGTGCATATAAGTTAAAATGTGTTTATACTATATTTACAAATATATAATTACATAAATATTCACATATATGATATATATATAATATGTACATATTTCCTCAGAATTGTGTACAAATATTGCTCATACATATTCCCAAATAAATGTGACTATATGTACAACCATTTTTCCTTACATGCACATCTATATATTATGAAGTTTATTATTGACTATAAAATTATAAACATTACTATATATATATATATAGGAAATATATTGTCAAATATTTCACAATATATGAAAAGCGGCAATTCCTTATGTATTACTCAGTATATTGTAATATAGTAACACAATGTATTATTCTATATAATTATTTAATATATTGAGCCTTTATATACAGTATAAGGAAATATATTTTCTTTGCATAAGGGACGCACTCCATTGAGAGCGAGAACCACTAATCACGACCACGAGGACCGCATGTGACTCTACCCTCCATAGCAACCGGGCCAATTTGGTTGCTTAGGAGACCTGGCTGGAGTCACTCAGCACTCCCTAGATTCGAACTCACGACTCCAGTATTAGGTCAACTTTAACGTGTTTGTCTCTTGTAATACAGAAACTCATTAAATACGATACAGAACAAGACTAGCCGGTCAGAGATTCTACAGGCCTGTGCATCCAGGAGCCATAGGTCAGAGATCACACAGATGATCATGAAACATGAGAGAGGGGGTAAACATGTTTGATCTATATCTAGAGTTCCCTTAGCAACTTCAGCAAAGAATAATTGCTTCCAGTAAGAAATGTGTCTCAGGGAAGAGTCTGAAATTACTGTAAAACTGTCTAAAAACAAATTGTAGTATTTAACTTGCACATTCTGAGCAGTCATTCAAGCAACTTCTTGAGGTGCATCCTGGTAAGTTTTTTAAACAGTTTTTTAAGGAGTTCACATGTACAGTACTGTATGCTGTCCCATGTGTATGCTGGAAACATCAGCTTTTCCTTCCTTTTCCACTACAACTTGTACATTTTAGGAAAGTTTTGAAAAATGTGTGTGTGTTTATTTTCAGGGCAGACAGGGCTACCGGTATCGAAGATCACAGAAATAGCTCAGTTTATGGGTTATGTTCAAATGAGCAGCAAGCTGAGAAAGAGACAGCACAATGTGTTGAAGAGTGACAATGTGTATTTCAACCGTGGAGATTTGATTAAGATTGATAATGACAATTTTATCTACTTCCAGGATCTGAGATACATTCAGGTATTTTCATTTTGAGCTGATGTCAAATATAGTATTTTAGAAAATGTTTAAAGCTACAACGTAATTTTGGTCCCTCTAGGGGCAAAAAACAGAATTGCAAAAATAACTACATAGATAAAGTTTGTAGAGACAAACTTTGATGTTAGCTTGACAAAGCCTTTTCAGAAAGCCTTTCAAAAGACAAGACCAAAATGTATAAGACCATAGCAGAGCCCCTAGAGACCACATCAGATCTCATTAGACCACATCAGACCCCACTGACCACAACAGATCCCCAAGAAACCACATCCGATGATTTCAGACCCCATCAGACCTCATCCAGGGTTTCTGCAGGTTTTATGAAGCTAAATTCAAGACTCTAAGACCTTTTTAAGACCAACTAAATAAAATGTAAGGAATCAGTGTGTGCATGTGTGCACATTTTGTTTTTATTTAGTACTGCCCTTTAGAAGCTATTTGGCATAGCAGATCCTCACATATATTCCACATGACAAAATAGTGACTGAATTTACACACATGATCCTGATCAGAAGTTTACCTTCCCTTGGTTTCTAATATGGTTTGTTGCTTTCTCAATGATCAATGACAGTTTGTGTAATAATTGTTCATGAATCCCTGCTTTGTCCTGAGCAGTGAAGATGTCCACTTTTCTTAAGAAAACCCCCCAAACTACTGTACAATTATTTGGGTCTCAGCATCTTCTGCACATTTAAGTTCTTCCCAACAGTGAATATGAGGTCCAGATTTTGACAACTGAGGGACTAATTGCAACACAACTATTGCAAAAGGTGCAAACAATTACTTATGCTCAAGAAGGCAACATAAGAAGAACCAAGGGGTGCAAACTTTTGAACAGTATGATTTGTGTAAAGCAGGGGTCACCAACACGGTGCCCGCGGGCACCAGGTCGCCCCCAAAGACCACATGAGTCGCCCGCAGGCCTGTTCTAAAAATAGCACAACTCAGCTGCGTATAAAATGTTATTTTATTCTGTTGCTATTCATTTTTTTTTAATCACACTTGCATTTATATAGATTTAAAAAATGAAAATATCTTAAAAATATGTTTCTTATACATGAAGTTTAGATAAGTTTAGGTGAACTCTGACGTACTCCAGTTCAGGTCAGTATTGTGCGTGTGACAATACAGTGCTCGTGGAGAGTAGGCTAAGCTAGAGGGCGTAGCGAAGATTGGCGCTGAACGTAGTTTCTTACCCCAAAAACATGGCAGAAAAAAGAAAGAAAATGTATCACTTTCACAACGAATGGGAGTCGGGAGTTCTTTTTACGACTGTGAAAGAAACCTGCGTGTGTCTTATATCGTGAGCGACTGTGGCAACGGCAAAGCGGCACAATGTGGAGAGACACTTTACTACGAATCACAAAAACTACTAACTACCCACCGGGAAGCGCACTACGGGCAGAAAAAGCCCTTGAGCTAAAGACAGCTTTGGGAAAGCAACAAGCTTTTTTCACAAGGCCGGCGAAAAAGTCACAAAAAGCAACCGAAGCCTCTTTTAGAGCTACGCATTTCCTGATCAAGAAGGAGGCATTTTCAGACGGAGAAGTTGTCAAAGAAGCAATGATGATAACTGCTAACACTGTACTTAAAGACGAGAAATATGGAAGCGATGTAATCGCCACTCTCTCCGACGTCCAACTGGGGGCATCTACGATGGCTAGAAGAGTGTCAGCTTTGTCCAGTAACTTGGTCGATCAGCTGGACCGGGATCTGGCGAGGTGCAGGTGGTTTAGCATCCAGTGCGACGAGTCCGTGGACAGCACAGCGCAGCTGATGGTTTTTATCCGGATGGTGTTTGAACATTTCTCCACAAGAGAAGAACTCCTGACACTACTGCCCATAAAGACAACTACGAGGGGAGTTGACATTTATAACACAGTGAAGGAGTTTTTCGTGCAGAAAAAGGTACCATTGGAAAAGCTGGTAGCGGTGACCACATATAGGGCTCCTGCTATGATTGGCCGACATGCAGGTTTCATCAGCTCACTGTAAAGGTGACCCAGACTTCCCAAAATTTCTGCATTACCACTGCATCATTCACCAGCAGGCATTGTGTGCCAAAGTGATCGGCTCTGGGCACGTGATGACTCCGTTGTGAAAATCATAAACAATATCCGGCTCCAAAGCAAAACAGCACAGGATTTTCAAAGTGCTATTGGAGGAGATGGCAGCTGAATATGGTGACCTGCTACTACACACAGAAATCAGATGGCTCAGCAGAGGACGAGTTTTACTTCGTTTTTTGTCACTTTTGGGTGAAATCAAAGAGTTCATGCAGTCCAAAGGCAAAGACGTCTCACTGCTAGAGGACACAGAGTGGACACTTGACATTGCATTTTTGACGGACATTACTGGGAAACTAAACCAATTAAACTGCGAGCTGCAAGGTAAAGGCAAGACTGTTGTTAATATGATAAGTGCTTTAAATGCATTTAAAGCCAAAATGAACATTTTCTCTGTGGATCTACAGAGAAAAAAAGTGCTGCACTTTCCCTCTGTGCAGTCAGTGCTGAAAGACAATGCTTCTGCATCTGATACATTTGACAAAGTTGCAGACAAGTACTATGAAGTCATAAACAGACTTGGGCAAGAGTTTGAGAATAGGTTTTGTGACCTAGATCAGCTTGAGCAATGTGTATCATTCATTTCCAATCCTTTCATGAATGTGGACACAACAAGCTTTGCTGAGCAACTAAGTACAACGTTCAACTTGGATGCTGGACAGGTGGAGATTGAAATCATAACATTGCAAAATGACCTCCACCTCAAAGCCTACCAGGCTGCACCAAAATTTTGGTGCCTTGTTGACACAGAGAAGTACAGTGGTGTGTGTGTGTACAGCAGCTATGAAGGTTGCAGCCTGTTTGGTTCTACCTATCTATGTGAATCAGCATTTTCTGACATGAACTTCATCAAGAACAAACACAGAACACGCCTCACCGATGCACATCTGAAAGAGTTACTCACAGTTGCAATGTCAAGTTACACACCAGATTACAATACAATGGTAAACAGCATGCAATGCCAGTCTTCCCACTAACAAAGAAAATTATACCAGATGTCAGTGGCAACATGTCAGTGCCATGGCAAAGTTTAATTAAAATATTGAAGAATTGTTCAATTTAAAATGTGTGTTCATGACATGTAACAGTTATTATTTTATTAAAAATACAGCAGATTTGGTCATTAGTTCAAAATGTGACAAGATTTATTTAAAAATATTTAAGATTTTTCACTACATTACAGACATTACAATGTACATAATTGATAACTTTTTGAAACATGGTGCAACATAGTTCATGATTTGTTTAAAAGGTTTGTCAGTGGCTAGTGAAAATGGGACATTTTTCCTAAGAAATGTAATGTAAGTGATCATCTGAACATTTTACAATTACTGAGATAAATAGAAATAAAGTGCTGAATATTGATATCTGTTTCCCACCTTGTCATTGTTGGTAATTATTGTGAGAAATCATTAACGTGATCAGAGTCTTTACATTATTAATAATGTATAAGGCAAACTAAGCAAATTTGTTATTTCAGAAGAGTGTATCAAAATGGTAGCCCTTCGTATGACTCAGTACCCATGAAGTAGCTCTCAGTATCAAAAAGTTTGGTGACCCCTGGTGTAAAGAGTACATTTTGTGTTAAGTAGCTTTTGAAGGGCAATACTACATAAAAAAATATAATCTCTTTTAGTTTATTTGTATACATTCTGAAAGGGGTGTTTAAACTTAGAAAAACAAAAGGGTTATGCAAACTTCTGCACTTAACTGTATAGAATATATAGTTTGTGAAAAATTATATATATATTTATATTTGTTTTTTGTTTTTTTAATGTCCAAATTCCAGGTAGCCTATCCTATCCATATGAAGTCATATTACATGTTTAATTATGAAATGACTTCACAAAAATACACAACATTGTTCACAACTTAATACCCCCACATCTGAACGTATAAGTGCTTGTACTACGTAAAAAGTGCCATTGTGACATTACTACTGACTAAATGTGACATTGTCTGATTTATCTCTGTGCTCGTGGGGAAATGAACATTACAGAAAAATACTCGCTTACATATTTACATGCTGCACGAAGAAATAGATCAGCTTCTTTCAGCTCGTTGTTGAAAACACATTTTTTATTGGTGCATTTCTAATTGTGCTCAATGACAAGATGACAAAGTGTGTGCGCCAAGCGTATGACTTCATTTCCATGGCATCTAGAAACATTTCAGCAGATTTGCAGAAAAACTACAATGAAAGTATCGTCAAATCAACGTGCAACGTTTCAATATTGCTTCTCTTCTCTGCAAACAATACAAAAGACAATAGCGAGAAGGAAAATAAGTACATCAGTCTGTGCCTATCAACTGAAACCAGGACATAATTACAATGTTTAGAGAATTGTCGAGACACTGGGACACCTCTTCAAAATGGGACGGCTGGTCACCCTACTTAAACGCAACAAGAAAACAATCCCGAAACGAGAAAACAATCCCTCATACAACATTTAATACCATGACCTTATGAATTAAAGACTTGTTGCTCTGATTTAAGACCTTTTTAAGGCCTTATTTTGCAGAAGGGCGAATTAAGACTTTTTAAGACCCTTGGAAACCCTGCCATCAGACCACTTATAAACCACTTGAGACCACATTAGACTACATTAGAAAACATAGAGAAAACATCAGACCTCATTAGTCCACATCAGACCCCATTAGACCTCATCAGATCCCTAAGAAACCACATCAGACAACATCATACCCCATAAGACTTCATCATACCTCCAAGAAACAACTTCAGACCACATCAGAAACCCTAGAGAAAACTTCGGTCCTCATTAGACAACACCAGAAATAATCAGATCCCCACGAAACCACATCAGACAATTTCAGACCCCATTAGACCTACCAGACCTCCAAGAAACCACTTCAGACCACATTAGGCCACATCAGACAATTTCAGACCCCATTAGACCTTATCAGACCTCCAAGAAAACATTTAGACCACATAAGAACTCCTATAGACAACATTAGACCAAATCAGATCCCATTAGACCTCTTTAGACCTCATCAGACTACCAATAAACCACTTCAGACCACATCAGAACCCCTCGAGACCACTTCAGATGACATAACAATGACCGTTTACAAACACATTTTAAACACTCTGCTCATCTACCTAAGAAGCAAGACGCTTGATTGGTTTTTGTGGGCAGGTGGAAGGGGGAGAATGTGACGACCACTGAAGTCTGACATCATCAGCAGGGTGGACTTTGTTGAGGAAGTGAATGTGCAACTTCCAGGTTTGATGATATTGCATTTGGTATGAATATCATGAATATTTCTTCAGGTGTGACACCACTGAAGCTCTCCATGTGTTCATCTGTGTTTAAGGTCATGGCTGTAGTGAAAATCAGAGGTGGAATGGAGTTTGACTGCTGCAAAACATTTAACCATGTCTGTAGTTTCCTGCCTGCTTATGCACAACCTTGATTTATACTAATTCAGGTCAAATTCTTCCCATAAGACATAATAAACCTGGATGAAGATTATAAAAGGGTGATATTATTGGATGCTTCTCTATAAAACTCTATGGAATTGACCGGGACCTTTAATCAGCTTAAGCTGAAGCTTGTGCAAGCTGGATTTGACTCCACAGTGACCTCTGAATCTTTGTACTTGCTGTGTGAGCACAAGTGAATGTTTGTATCATTAACTGCCTCCATCTATAAAGAGATCTTATCTGGCAGCATCAAACTTTGATTTGTTTGTCCAGTCTGGTAAATGAACTGGGGCATAATATTAACATCAATTCTGTGTCATTATTAATAATATTATTAGTATTATTATATAGGATAATATATTATTGATGTACTAAAGAAGAACAGATTATTAGTGTGAAAACATCAACTTAAATTAGAGACTTTTACAGACTCCAACCCAGTTATCGCTTGCTAATGATCAAATGTCTGTCCACATAGATCAGCTGTTTGTCCTGTTTGAATACGTTAACATTTCTATATAAACCCATATCAGTTACAGTCAACTAGATTAAAAGTACCTTGCAGCAGAGTTTATCTGCATTGTTTGTCATTAGTGGTATGATGTCTGTGATCAGTGTTAGTTTACCTCTTGCATTCCAGTGATTCAATTAAATGTATTTACTTTTGGTATGCTAGTATTTCAATTATGGCCACAGTGAGACTACAAAACCTGATTAAACTCAAGATGTCAGGGTTTGGCTGGTTAGCATGGTCCAGTTAGCCCCTGCTGGTAGATGCTTTAACTACATCATCTGATCCCAAAACGAACCTTTCTCCAGTGATGGCCATTGAGGATGACAGGCCCTCCCTCAATATAAATATGCAAGCCATAATAATAAATAATGTAAAAATTTTAAAAAATTAATAGTTACGCATCTGAAGACAGCAACAGATTGCATATTGCACACAAAAATAGCAAGAGTTTTCCAAGAGTTTCTATAGCTGAAATCTGGCTGGCTGGCTTCCTGGCGTCAGGGTGCAAAGGTTGTTGTTAATCTAGTCTATTGAGAAGCAAAACTGTGTTTACAGAGTAGCATACATACAAGCTGGATTTGAATGATTATCCTCACAAGTTAATATAGCTGTTTAACTTTTATTCCCCCAATAAGTATTATATATATATATATATATATATATATATATATATATATATATATATATATATAACCCACTAAATTTGCATTTTTTACATAGACCAGACCAAACTGATCTCTTTAACAGTGAAATTAAGCATAAGGTGAAATGCTGTACAAATGCTTACTTTTGAGTTTTGCCATTTTGAATTTCACAGCGCTACTCTCGCAAACGCTGTAGTGATTCCAATGGCGCGCACACAGAAGTGAGTGGGGAGTTTGAGGGGGAATTCACACAAGCGCCAGTGATTCATCTGAAAATGTGAAGTTGACGTGAATTACGTAAAAAATTGACATGTTCAGTGGTTTGACATCCCCCATCATAAACCATTTTAAATAGCATTTTGCTAATCATTTTTATCTTTCTCTGAAAAAATAAAATATAATAAAATGTCTATACTTTCCTAAATTTATTTCTCATAATTACGACTTTTGGCTATATCTCGCACTTGTGAGAAATAAAGTCACAATTGTCAGGTAAAATCTCAAATCAAAAATATATATTTTTATAGGCAGGATCAATTAAGGCATCGTAGAACTTTTTCACAGGAACATCATCTTTGACTTTTGAAAGTAGGCTAATGACGACGAGGCTGTGAGGGATAGACGTAGTCTCTTCAACGGGCTGCATTGTAGTTTAATGTGTTTTTGGGTCATTCCACGGACAAAACATTGAAATAATACATTTCCAAGACTATTTTGTAGGCACAAAACTCCACACAATATGAGTTGTAGAAAATCAGACATGATCTAGCTTTATACCGTTTATCCCTCACAGCCTCATTTTCATTTTTCATTTCATTTTTTCTCAAACTAGGTCATTTAAAATCAACTTAGTCACGGCAGCAAAAATAAAAATGATCAAAATGGATTAAATTAATAAGAAATGATGACCAGTTACAAGACCTAAATACTTTATATACATAGAGCTAGTGTTTGTGTGTTTACAGGGGGCAAACAAACAGCATTTTGGAATGGCGCCACGAAGGGTGATTCCAAAGGAAAGTATATAAAACAAAAGTCTTCCACAAGACTGTTAACGAAGGGTACATTGATGCTCCCTCCAGAGGGCTTACATCAAGAGCTCGGACTCAGTGAGTCATAGGGCTGTTTACGATTGTAATTCGCCTTCTTCTGAAAAGAACACTGTTCGCAGTCTTCGCCCAGAATTTTCAATATGTTTGGAGAAAATCCACATATTCAATTATCACCCGAGTTAAAAATCTCACAGCCGTTTTCATGGTGACCACGATAATTGAATACTACAGATTACCACTGGAGTTTAGTAGCTTTAAAGGGTAACTAAACCCCTGCTCAGAGTCTGACTCCACCCACTAGCAATATTTGAAAAATGCTCAAAAAGTGGGCAGACCCCAGCAGGGATAGAGGGGACGAACCGAGGGCGGGGCGTGCACCTGAGACCCGTAGTGACAGATTAATTGACAGCTGCTGTCAGACTCTAAAATGGAGAGTGACTGGAGTGACGCAAGTAGGTTTGCCACGGAGAGGTCTTTTGAAGTCGAGGACCTTTCTCCCCCACCGTCACCTGAAGTGGAGGAGGGTGAATTGTCTGTGGACACAGGGCCGGAGCCATATCAATTCGAGCCGCTGGCTCAAACTGCGGTTTTAACTCCCTGCTGAGCATCCGAGTGCGCATTCACCTTCACTCGCGTGCAGGAAAAACAAACGAAACGCTGTTCAGTGATGTTTATCCTTTTAGCAGGATTTTTATTTAGCAAGCTTCACTTGAATATAACATCAGTTAGCTGTTCTCTCAACTTAGAAGAATGTGACGTAAAGCGTAACGTCATCATGTACAAAACCATATACCTCCAAATAAAACTATACAGGTAGTCAATACCGTAATACAATGTATAAGGGTGCAATACGTTTAACACTCCCGCATCGCGAGCGCGCGTTTGTCGGCCCCAGAGGATTAACTTTAGCCTAACAATAAATTGTGATTCAAATATATATGATCACTCACCTCAAGACGCCGCTGAGGTGGTGGAGTCCATGCAGGAGGAGCAGCGTTTGGCACTGCGTCGCTTTTCAGCGCGAGCTGTTTGGAGAAGCCCATTTCCACCTCCATTGCGTTGGAGAAGCAATCCCGCGTAAAATGCAGTTTGCACACTCCTACAGCTCTAGGCGGGAACTCGCGGTCTTCCAGAACAAGGACGTGCAACCCCTGGCGCCTAATTTCTAAGTCTATATGGAAAGCAATACAGTCCAGCAGTGCTGTTGCAACCAGCAACATTACACCTACGTACCATCCTGACCACTGTACTAAATACAGATAATCTACGCTAACTTGAAGCTATCCTAACTGATGCAATAATATGCTACTAACTAACTATGCTTCTAACAATACTACACTAACAAATATGCTAATTAACTACCTAGGCTACACGAAATAATCTAAATAACTATATAAATGCTATGCTAAATAGATGCTAAAATACTCCATCCTGATCGTTTTCAATACTCGCAATTCCAACTCCTGACTCGCTACAGTGGTTTTGATGAAAGGAGATGGTTTTTATACTGCCATGGGCGTGGTAGCTCGTACCAAGGGCGTGGTGAGCTGGAACCTGCTTACGTCAGCTGTCACCGCTTATGTCACAAAGTACCGCAAACAGCCAATAGGAAAATTCAACTGCAGTAGCCACCATTCAACCTGAAGAGGGCAGCACTCAGACGTTTTTACACCATATATTGTAGAATTAAAACACTTTATACACAAATGTCAAAAAAATTACTTGAATCAATGACCAGTACTAATAAAGACCCATTCTTACAGATCATTAACTAAAAAAAGTTGGTTTAGGGTTTAGTTACCCTTTAATGCTTTCAGGAATAAAGTATTATTGGTAGTTGTCAGTCACCGCCTTTCATATCGATTGGCTACTTGAAACCTGAACAACAATACTGGGGTGGAAAGACATTTAAACCTCGAAACTCCCAGGAACGCTTTCTCTATCATGCTGTATTCACTTCTCGTTGGTTTGGCTATTTTATTGCCTCTTTTTTTTCGTTTTCGATTCCCGTATTTTATTAAAGAATGTATGTATGCACTTAAACTAATTAACGTCGTGAGATTAATGACTAAATTCAGGAGCCAAACGCCCTGTTACACGGTACTGGAATGTTTTCAGGACGCCGCGAGGAATCATCCGGATAAATGCTTTATTATATTTGAAGGAGAGTTTTATTCTTACCGCGACGCCGACAGAATCAGTAACAGAGTCGCGAACACGCTGAGGGAGAACGCGCATGTGCAAACGGGTCAGATCGTCGCGCTCTTTCACGGGAACGCGCCGCTGTACGTTTGGACTTGGCTCGCGCTCGCCAAACTGGGCTGCACGGTCGCGCTCCTGAACACGAACATCAGGAGCAAATCCCTAGTGCACTGCTGCAACTGTTGCAACGCTGCAGTCCTCATCACTGATGCAGGTGAAAATATGTGTGATAACTGTAATAATCAGAATTATAATGAGCTTTATTGCCAAGTATGCTTATACATAGGCCTACAAGTTTTTTTTCTTGGAGACAGAAGCTTCCAGTGCACAAACAATACAACATACAGAGATAATTATAATAATAATAATAATAAAAGCGTAGAGTGCCTGGGGTGGGCCTGGACCTACCCAAAATAGACGCAGGCTGAACCAGAATATTAGAGAGATTTTTTTTCTTCAAATATATAAAATAGTTAAAAATGCATAAATTCAGATTTTTTAATGTATTAAAGAACTGTATGAATGCACCGCTTCTCTGTAAATGTTTTTTTTTTTTTAAATTGGTTGTAAACTTGTCCCATCCATTTTTATTGAGGCCCATCCATTCATTTCCTGGCTACTGCCTGTTGCTGCAAGAAAAAAAAAATTCTGAGTGTGTGTGTGTGTATATATATATGTGTATAATTTTTTTTTAAATGACACTTATATTGATATTTTGTAAAATAATAATGTATTTTAATATAATTTTTTTTATTATTTTAACTATTTCATTTTTGCTATTTGTGATTTATTTGTAATTCGTTCAATGTTTTAATTATAAGTACTTTTTTAAAACAACTATATCAACTAAATTTTATTTTATTTTTTCAGATTTGGCGCCGGCAGTGGCTGAAGTCCTTCCATCTCTCCATGAGCAGAACGTGTCTGTGTATGTGCTGTCAGACAGCTGTGAGACAGATGGGATTGTGAATCTGTCTGCTGAAGTCATCTCTGCATCTGAAGAGTCCCCACCCCTCAGCCTGAGATATGACATCAGCATCAAGAGCCCCGCCCTCTATATCTACACCTCCGGCACCACAGGTGATGCTTGCAAACACTCGCAGTTGTGTGTGAGATGTGTTGTGTTTGCTCAGACAGTTGTGTGTTGCAGGTCTTCCTAAAGCTGCAGTAATAAATCACGAGAGATTATGGGCTGCAGCGTTCCTGCTGAGAATGTTAGGTGTCACATCCTGTGATGTCATCTACATCTACCTGCCCCTGTATCACAGCGCTGGCTTCCTCATCGGCCTCTCAGGAGCAATAGAGCGGGGTAATTACATTACATGCCCTAATCCAACAGCAAGAAGAAATACAAACTAATGAACTAATCAACTAATCAACTAAAAAAAATTAAAGCAGAATGTTCTGTTTTCCACTCAAGCAAACAGTAAACATAAAATAGTAAATTTTCTTCAAAAACATTGGCCTGTATATTTGAGCGGCCTGACATGTTAATTTCTGGCTCCAATGGTCTAAGTCATGGGCGGAACTACCTGTTCTGTTGCAACGGGTTTCAGGGATGACAGTGGTGCTGAGGAGGAAGTTCTCTGCTTCCCAGTTTTGGGATGACTGCAGGAAACACAAGGTGACGGTCATCCAGTACATTGGAGAGATCATGCGATACCTGTGCAACACACCTAAGGTAAAACTGCCTCATCTTTCCAAAGAATCAAGGTTACAGGTAAAGGTAAATCATCACAATGTTGATAACACAAAAATTAGTTTTGACTCGAAAGAAAAGAAAAGAAAGAAAAAGAAGAAGCAAAAATCGTGGTTATAGTGAGGCATTTACAATGAAGCCAAAGAGGTCCATAAACATTTAAATATACTGACAGTTTCAAAAGTATAGCCACAAGATTTAAACATTATGTGTTGACATGATTTTAGTGTGATAAAATTATATACTAACCTTATCTTTGTACAGTTACAGTATATCCAATAATCATGACAACAAAACACTATAATCCAGGTTTTGGATAATACTTTATAAGGTTATAACACCGATAAGGTTAATGAGTGATTTTATCACATTAAAACTTATTAACACATACTGTATGTTTACATCTTGTAGCTATACTTTTGAAACAGTATTTTAGCATTAATGTACTGGCCCCATTCACTTTCATTGTAAGTGACTTACTTTTTTTTTGAAGAACAGAGGGATTTCAAAATATTTTTTTGTGATAATCAACATTATGCCACAAATGCTGTTGATTGAGTATAAAGGAATAATTCACCCAAAAATGAAAATTCTCTCATCATTTACTCACCATCATGATATCGAAGATGTGTATGACATTTTGTTCTGCAGAATCCACATGTAGAATTTTTAGAAGAATATTTCAGCTCTGTAGGTCCTCACAATGCAAGTGAATGGTGACCAACATTTTTAAGTTCCAAAAATAACTTATAGACAGCATATGTAATGCAAACTTTAACTAGTGGTTAAATCCATGTCTTCTGAAGTAATATGATAGGTGAGGGTGATAAACGTCCTTTTTGACTATATTTTACTATCTCTACTTTCACATTCCTCTTGTGTATTTTTTGCGATTTGGACTCTTCGTGACTGTCGCCACCTGCAGGGCAGGGAGGAGAATTTATAGTAAAAAAATATTAAATATTGATCATCTTCTCACCTGCACTTATCCTATTCCTTCTGAAGACATACTTTGTAAAAAAATGTCTGTAATTTTAACAGTAAAATACTGTAAAAATTCTACAGAAATAAAATGTTAATTGATTAACGAATATTAAGTGTCAAATATACAGTAACATTTTTAAATATATTTTAAAAGACAATACAGTAGTAAAAATGTGGTAAAAGTTACATTTTTTAGATGTAAAAATTAAGATTTTTTTCGAGGAATACAGCTATATTCCTTGTTTTTTCGAGGAATATAGCTGATTCAATGGGTCGATCAGAAGGTTAAAGTTATTTCCACATTCTGGTGGTTGGGAGCAGAGGTATCAAGCCTTAAGATACTTTTTTGTGAAATAAGATCAAATGTATTGGAGATCTACTGAAAGTTGCATTTTTCTACTTTGAAATGATGCTATAAGTATGACAGTTCATGTGGTCCCTAGACATTTACATTTAGAGAACACATTAATGTATTGTTTTCCCTTCAATTGATTCCTTAACTTTTCTTTAGCTGGTCTTAAAAAGGTCTTAAAGTCTTAAATTTAGCTTCATAAAACCTGCAGACAGCAAATGGGATTCACAAAAAATAGCTGAAATTAAACACCTTTGAATTTTACATAATATTTACTTAAAATTTTGGAACTGACTAATACCAATCAGGCACAGTTATTGGCCAATGTGATAATATAAAAATGAAAAATATTGTCAGATTAATCGGCTTGCTATGTTGATGCAGTAATGGTGTAACTGTATTGTTTGTTCAGAGAGACACAGATCATGATCACAGTGTGCAGCTGGCAGTGGGCAACGGGATTAGATCGGACACGTGGACAGAGTTCATGCAGCGATTTGGGAACGTGCGGATCTGCGAGTTATATGGAGCGACTGAGGGTAACATCGGATTCATCAATTATCTCGGAAAAGTCGGTTCAATCGGAAGAGTGAACACACTGCATAAGGTCACTGCATCATAATAACGAAATTCTGAAATTTCACATCAGATTTTAGGTGTTGCTGTGGTTAACAGGATTCATTTTCTGTAGTTAGTTGTAGTAGATGAATCTCTGATAAATGCTAGAACATGAATGTAAATGTGTGTTTGTGTGGGTGTGGTCCTAGATGCTCTGCGCTTACACCTTCATTAAATTTGACCCTGAGACTGAAGAGCCGGTGCGAGATCCTGCAGGATTCTGTGTTGAAGTTCCTCCAGGTAAAAGCTACCTGCAGTCAGTAATTCATTCTCCTTCATTTTATCTGCAGTGTGTACAGTTTCTGGAAAAACACATCGGCAGTTGAAGTTAATGTCCCTGCTGAAAAAAGCAGTTTCTTAAATTAGATGGTGTTAAAGGAATAGTTCACTCAAAAATGAAAATTCTCTCATCATTTAATCATCCTCATGAAATCCCTGTATGACTTTCTTCTACAGAACACAAACTAAAAATGTTAGAGGAATATTTCAGCTCTGAAGGTCCAAACAATGCAAGTGAATGGTGATCAGAATTTTAAAGGCCCAAAAGGCAGTATAAAAGTAATCCATAAGACTCCAGTGGTTTAATCCATGTCTTCTGAAGTGATATGATATGTGTGGTTGATCAATATTTAAGTCCTTTTTTAACTGTAAATCTACACTTTCACTTCTACATTCTGGTGTGGAAGTGACTTTCACTTTCACATTCAGCCACCTACTGGTTGGGGCTGGTCAAAGGTGGAGACTGATAGTAAAAAAGGACTAAAATATTGATCTGTTTTTCACTCCAATCTATCATATCGCTTCTGAAGACCTGGATTAAACCACTGGAGTCTTATGGAGTACTTTTATGCCTCTTGTGACTTCTGAGTACAGGTCACCATTCACTTGCATTTTATGGACCTACAGAGCTGAAATATTGTTCTAAAAATCTTAATTTGTGTCCTGCTGAGAAAGAAAGTAATTCACATCTGGGATGTCATGAGGGTGAGTAAATGATGAGAGAATTTTCATTTTGGGTGAACTAACCCTTTAAGGATTAATTCATACGGAAATATTTTACTCACCGTCATGTTTTGTTCAAAACCCTCATGACATTCTTTCTTCTGTGGAACCCAATGATGTTTAGAGGGATGTTCATGCTGCTCTTTTCCATACAAGGAATGTTTATAGTGACTAAATCTGTCGCAAAATAAACAAACAAGCAAACAAAAAAACATTCAAGTACCACAAGTATCATGTTTGGTTGAACTATTCTTTTAACTGGTTTAGATGGGTAACTTGCAATCTAGTTATTTTTTACAGGCAGTTCAGCCATGATAGATGACCAGCCAAGCTGATCGATATGCTTATTATATGGGAAATTACTCAATAATAAGTAGATGAACATGTAATATTGATTTGAGTTAAAATTGTTACTATGTGAGAAGAAAGAGAAGAGTCTCCAGAAACAGCTGAATTCCACCTCCTGGATGTGCGGTCATTATTTAGAAACATCAGACTGCAGAATGGTGTGTTTGCTTAATCAGAATAGAGTATTGTGATTTTGAATTGTTTATTTAGCTGGTTTAGATTATTTAAGCAGGTCTGTTTGAGGTTTGTACAGGTTACTAATGTTCACACAAGCTAGCGTTAGCTCGTCGTAACATAATCTCCTTTTCCTGCTGTTGAGAGTTTTTTTGTAATTAAATTACATTATATTGGGGTTAAGGTTAGCCTCCTGGTAAATGATTATGAGCCTGATGGAGCAGTTAATGAGAATGTAACATAATTTGCATGTCATGCTAATATAATGGATTTCAGATTAACTTGATAGACAGTAAATTACTGATCCAAATGTTGAAAGTTCTTCGTGAGGGGTAGTTAACCACAAAGCTATGATGTGGTTTGTTTGTTTCAGGTGAAACTGGGCTGCTAGTGGCAAAGATCAGTAAAATCGCTCCATTTAACGGCTATGCTAATAACCCTCAACAGACGGAGAAGAAGAAACTGAAGAACGTGTTTCAGACAGGAGATGTTTACTTCAACAGTGGAGATCTCATTCTAGCTGACCATGACGGATTCTTGTACTTCCAGGATCGCATTGGAGACACGTTCCGGTGAGACATGTTCTGTTTAAATGACTGTGTATCTCATTGAGGAGAATAAAGTAGGTTACATTAATTTAACTCATGTGTTTCTGCTGAATCAGGTGGAAAGGAGAAAATGTTGCAACAACTGAAGTGTCTGAAATGTTGATCATGTTGGATTTCATTGAAGAAGCAAACGTCTACGGAGTTAAATTACCAGGTCACTGCATTTAAATGGAAAAGCCGTTTCTGTTTATCCTGATACACCGCACACATCACATTCAATGACTGTCACAGTCAGACTAGTAGACCAGTTTATTTGGTACTATTTGTTATTAATTGTTCCATACATTTTCTGGTAGTCTGATGAAGTCGCTTTCTCCCAGGTCACGAGGGACGGATCGGAATGGCGGCTCTGAAACTCAAAGACGGGGCAGAGTTTGATGGTTCTGTCACATACGCTCACGTTAAGAACGTCCTACCTGCCTATGCCATACCGCGCTTCATCAGAATACAGGTGACAGTCACCATTGCAGAGTACAGAGAGAAATGCAATTCAATTTTATTCATTTAATTTTCTGCTGTTTCAATTATGGACATTTTCTCATCAGAACACACTTGAAGTGACGGGAACTTTTAAACAGATCAAGGGGCGGCTGGTGCAGGAGGGATTCAACCCAAACATCATCCGGGATGAACTTTTCTTCCTGGAAGACTCTGAACAGTCATTTGTTCCCATGACAGAAGAGATTTTTATGTTGATCAGTGAAGGACAAATGAGACTGTGACACAAAAACTCAAAACATTTATTTAGCTGACAATTAAATTGCTAAAGGCACAGAGATGCTTATTAATGATGAATATACACATATTAACACTTAATAAATCATGGATCCATTTACACTTCCGGTCAACAGTGTGGCCACTCCTAGTTATTTGTATTATACTATTTTACACATTTTAGAATAATATTAAATCATCAAAACTATTAAAGGGTTAGTTCACCCTCATGCCATCCCAGATGTGTATGACTTTCTTTCTTCTGCAGAACACAAATTAAGGTTTTCAGAAGAATATTTCAGCTCTGTAGGTTCATACAGTGCAAATGAATCTTAAAGAAATGCTTAGGCTCAATTTATTTTTGCCTACAAAACAGATTTCAGTAAGTTAAGCACAAGCCTTTAGATGAAAGTGTTTATAGGACCATGAGGAACATAAATTCAGTCAAGTGTGTCCAAACATTTAACATGGAGTGTGTGTATTTTTATAAATCAATAACGATACAAATGGATTGAAAGATGATGATTCTGAGGAAATTATATTTCATAAAGGTAGAGACTGTTTGGGTTTTCATGTGTGTTGATTGTCAATTTGGCTGGAAAATAATTTTGTGACATCTGAACAATCAATCAATCACTAAATAACGTACTGGCATTGTCTTTGTCGTCAGTGGATCAGTGGTGTGACGTTCAATGAATTGGCAGCATGAAAATTGTCCTGCCTGTATCCAAATGCTCCGAGTCCTGTGGAAGTTTTGTCTTAAGGACTTACAGTAACTCTGTTCCAAAACCTTGTGAGTTGCCTACATAGTTAGCATTTTAAGGCATCACAGTGCTCCAGACATGATGGCTGTCTCAAAAGGTAGGCAGCAAAATTACAGTGCCTTCTAAGATATCTTCTTTAGGCAAAATTCTGACGAATTGCAAGGAGCTCAGTAAAATTTGCACTCTTCAACATCTTTTGATCACTAGTGATGAATAACTCCTGCCTAGATTAATAGAAAATGTACACAAATATCTTTTTTAAATAAACTTCAGTTTACCGCCTGCTTTCGTTGGGCAGTGATAGCGCAATATTTATTACGGTGCGCAAACCACAGAGGTTTGTGAATAAAGCGCAATCTATATTGAGCATAATTTATATAAAAAGGAGGCATGTTTCCACAGAAAGAAATGACAATGACTAAATTTCAGCTCTATTTTGCCTATTTAAACAATATTGCGGGTGGTTAGTGTATAAGACCTGTCAGCCACTGTTTAGTGAATTTGCCCCTATGGGTCGTATCTCTCGTACACTTCATATGGGGAGTGATATTTGTGTGGCGTATGATGCTACCTATCAAGAGTGTTCACTGGTGACCCCCTGGTTCCCTTATGTTAGGAAAAATGCCACAAAAGTGTTCTCTTGGATGCCCTTATGGTTGATAAAGCATTATAAAGTGCCTTTTATGGTGGCTCAGTGTGTTAGAAAACATGATAAAGTGTACTTTAGGGTGCCCCTATGTGCAAAAAATCATGATGAAGTGCCAACTTTGTGCCCTTCCAGTGGAAAAAAATGTGATGCAGTGCACTAATGGGTGCCCCTATGTGTGAGGAAATGTGATTAAGGGTCCTAGTGGGTGCCCTTCCAATGGAGATAATGTGATGCAGTGCCATGTAGGCTGCCCTACATGCTAGAAAATTAGTTGGCCTCTATGTGCTCTATGTTTCTGTTTGGAGCCAATAAACTCATCCAGACAATTTTTAGAATCGTTAGCATGTAGAAGTTAAAAAGTTAGCATGAAGAAGATGAAAGTATCTTTAGAAAGAAATGTATATTTAAAAATGTCTGGATGAGTTTATTGGTTCCAAAAGAGAGTGCAAATGAGGTAGAATCGTCTCTTGGGTGAAGTAACCCTTTATTTTTGGTCGAATCCTCACACACACTAGGCCACACCCCCTTTAGAATGTTCAGGTGTCAGTGGGTTTAGTGCAGTCTGAGCTGTAAACTTCACATCCCACGTTAGTGTGAGGTAGGTTACATAGTTAAGTTTTACATTTTAACCAATGGAAAGATTGCAGCTTGCAGCCCACCAAAGATGCATTACTAATGTGGGGGCAGATCAAGGTCCTTTCTCTGGAGTGCAGAAAAAATGATGGCAGTCTCAGTGAAGTTAAGTGTGGCAATCTCCATGCATAGAATAAATTCAAAATATATGCTACGCAAGAGCATCTGGGCATCACATGGTATACAGCTTAAAAAACATACCAAACTGGAAATTCTGGTTTGTGGAAGGAGTCATGGGAAGGATGAAAGCAATGAGGAAAGATGAGGAATTCAAGGTCCTCTTTTCAAAAGCCAAAGAACAAGCAGGGGAAGCTGGCATTGAGGTCCCTGATGAAATACCTGGACAAGCCATACACAGAAAGGTACCTCAGAGGTACAAGTACAGCTCCCAATCTTCTACAGAGAACCATCAAGCCCAGAGCTTGGCAGAGCAATACCTGGGAAAGGTGTTCTTTACTTTTATTGACATCCTCTCCAAGGAGCTAGACCGGAAATTCAACAGATTCAAGGATGACACCCCAACTGGGGCAAGCCTATCGGGTCTTCACTGCCTGACCATCACAAGTCATTGGAAAGGCATGACAGATTACAAATGTCAAAGCAACTCAATCCGTTAGAGATGTTTGCCAGTTTTATGACGTTGAGGAAGAACTCACTGAACTCAAGGTGTTCTGCTTATCCTATGCTCTTCCAACCAGCAATGTGCAAGCTATGCTAAAGTGCCTTAAAGTCAACGATGTGGACACAGTTTTCCCTAACCTGACTAAGCTCCTCAAAATATATGCCACATTGCCAGTGACAAACGCTTCAGTAGAGCAGTCATTCTCTAAACTGAAGCTGATCATGACCCAGCTCGGGAACAGATGTGGGGAAGGCAGGCTCTCAGATCTTCTGCTGCTATCCATTGAGAGGGTCATCCCAGTTGACCCAAACATGTTAATTGATATTTACAAACAATTCTATACAAAAAAAAAATACAAGAAGAATTCTACTGATTCCACCACCCTGACTAAGCTCCTCAATATACAGCTCATTCTCTGTGACATCACTTTTGTGTGTGTGTGTGTGTGTGTGTGTGTGTGTGTCTGTGTGCGTGTGCGTGTATTTATCACTTTGTGGGGACCAAATGTCCCCATAAGGATAGTAAAACCCGAAATTTTTGACCTTGTGGGGACATTTTGTCGGTCCCCATGAGGAAAACAGCTTATAAATCATACTAAATTATGTTTTTTGAAAATGTAAAAATGCAGAAAGTTTTCTGTGAGGGTTAGGTTTAGGGGTAGGGTTAGGTTTAGGGGATAGAATATAAAGTTTGTACAGTATAAAAACCATTATGTCTATGGAAAGTCCCCATAAAACATGGAAATACAACGTGTGTGTGTGTGTGTGTGTGTGTGTGTGTGTGTGTGTGTGTGTGGAAATAAATGGTTAAATAGTTAATAGTTGCCTTTTAGTTTTTATTACAGAGGTGTAGTAGTTATACTTAAAATCTGATCAATTTGAATCTTAACCAGGGTTTGGAACTGTTTCACCATAAATGCATCATGAATTTCTGCACGCTGGTGCAGCAGGTGCCCTTTTTATTTGTTTTCACCCCTGCCCCACAGACAGCCTGAGCCCGCCACTGAGAGCGTTTCAAATCAGTCACTTATGATGTCCCATTTCAGATAGGATGCTGCCTTAGAAGGCAGTAGACACCAAGGCAGCTCACTAGAGTTTAGAATATAGGGAGTGTGTGTGTATTATTTAGTGTGCAGAGGGCTGGTCTCTGCTAAAGGGAAGCAGTTAAAGCTGCTCGCCCGGCTGGTGACCCAGCCTTTCTTAAAGGGGTAGTACAGCTGCTGCATGCTGCACTGCGCCCACACCTGCAACAGATTTGAAACACTATGGAACTTCAGCAGACGCTTCTGTGTTCTCTGCTGCGACTGGAGCGGCTGCTCTGGGATCTGCGCCACCGAGCCTGAGGGCGGCGCCTCCTTCAGAGAGTGGGTGTGGTGGGCGGGAGGAAAAAGAGCCTGTCAATGGATGTTTCCTGGCAAATCACAGTTATACACATATGTCACAATATGTTAAAATTTATAATTTTATTACATCTCTCTCTGCAATACTTGATTGTGATTGGTCGATGCAGGCTTTTGACTGTCAAATTTTTGTAACTAAACTGCATAACTGACCATTGACCACCCAGACAAGAGATTTCCTACATACCTGTGCTGATTTCATGTCTCTCGTTACATTCCACACTCTATTATTCTCACATAATAAAATAATTTACACTCAAATCAATATTTCATGTCCATTTATTTATTTGCTAATCATTCGTGTAACTAACTTTGTTTTATTATTCAAGTTAACAGTTAAGGTGCGTACACACTGCCAGCGACATCGCGCGCGACAGCGACTCCGAATACCATTCATTTTCAATGCGAGCACAGCGACTTCCGGCGACACGAGCTGTCGTGACCGTTGGCGCTAGATGTGGGCGTGTCCAGCGACACGACAAAGTTGAGAAAAGTTCAACTTTGGAGCGACTAACGGAAGCGACAGCCAATAGGAGAGAAGACGGGAGAGCTCACGTGATCCTTTCTCTCTCTCTCTCTCAGCTCCTGCAGTAACGGAAAGATGGATGAAAGGCTAATTCTTGTTGTTATAAATTTTCCAGTGCTCTATGATATGTTTCTTCCCACGTACAAGGACATTTTTAAGAAAAATACTGCGTGGAAAGGTGTATCTGAGATAGCGGGGATTTTATGGACCCAGACAGACCGGCATTTGCATTTTCGCCGCAGATAAACAGCCGCTCTGGCAAACAGCACGCCTTGTTTCTCATTCATCTTTGATATAAAGCATTTTATGTACTGATTCCATTTATATTTAGTCTTTTCCCTCCAAAATGTTTGTTTTTAGTGGCAAGAAAAGAGATTCGCTGTCAACAGCAATGGAGTGGCATCCGTGAATGTCATTTATAAACGTTACTAGGCAACCAGTAGTGGGAACACCCACTAGCGACTTCACCGCCAGCCACTGGCGACCTGCAGCGATAAAGTCGCTGGCAGTGTGTACGCACCTTTAAAGAGTGAAATGAGCATGCAAAGTTGTTTCGTCTGTAGGAGATTCATCTGTATCAGCATGTGTGAATTCACTTTTTATCTGCTGAATTCTGTCTTTCCTCGCTGCAAGAAGACCGCACTGACCGCAGGGGCGAAAATTTCATCAAAATATTGGGGGGGACAATAAACATAACAATTCTCAAGAGCAATTTTTGAAGGGGACATGAAGGTTTTTTTTTTTGTTGTTGCCCCGTTTGCATTTGTATTATTTTATTTGTTAAACAATTATTATAAGAATATATCATTATATTATTTACAATACACATATTTTAAAGATAATTTAGGGGGGGACAACCCTTAGATAGGGTGGGGTCCTGACCCCCCCCGACTTCCGCCTATGACTAACCGTACTCTACAAACACACACATCCATCCACATGAAACACTATGCAGATTTATATTACATTGCGATGTACAGTTTTCCCATGCACTGAAAGGGCTGGACAGTTTGCCCTTGTTGTGTGTAATTGTCATGTGTTTTTGTGCATGATTGTGTATTATGAGTGTTTACCTGCAGTATTCGTCCTCCCTTGCTCTGTAATGATGGTGTAAATAATGATCTGGTAACCCGAGTGCTTTACACAACCAATCCAACACACACATCTTCAGTTCAGTGCAGGCTGGAGAGGGAGAGAGAGGGAGAGAGGGAGAGAGAAGGAGAGAGAGAGAGGGAGAGAGAGAGAGAGAGAGAGAGAGAAAGTGTGTGTAATACCCATGTGAAGCCGAGGCAGTTTATGGCATCTGACAGTCACCCAACAGAGACGGCCATGTGGTGAGCGCAGGGAAATATGCATGCATGGAACACACACGCACGCACACACAGGTGTTACCTTTGCACACATATCCTAAAAATACAGACAGACAGTGTAGGGGAAGATTTTGGTCTTCTTCATTTTGCCTTATGAACATCATATAAATACTCATGTTGCTTGACTAACCAGAGAGAATTAGTGTTTAAAGATCATAAAGTATCACATTTGTTAATAAACTGTTGGGAAATGTTCTGTTTGGAGCTGAAAAAAATCATATATTTAAGAAATGTTTAAGAATATTTTAAAATATCTGGTTCTTTTAAGATGATTTGAAATAAGCTGATATGAAAACTGATTGAAGTGAATGACCTATTATCAATAAAATACATAAGTTTTAATGTATCGCAAAGAATTCATCCATAGAAAACTTCAATGACAACAGACAGACAGAGAGTGCTGGGTATTAACGGAGTACATGCTATCTGGATTACGTAATTAGATAACAAACATCAAGTATTTGTAATTAGATTAATTAACATTTTGAAAAAATTGTAATCAGATTACAGTTCGTCTTTTATGGATCAGGCAAAGAGGTCAGATAGATGAGGTCAGAAGCAATCCACAAGTAATCAGATTAGATTAATTTAAAATGTAATCAAGAGATTACATTACTGACTTCAATTTTAGTCATGTAATTTGTAATCAGCTTCAGTAACAGATTACATTATAGAATTAATCTACAGAGTACTGCAGATATACAGGTATTATTCAGATAGACAGAAAATTATTCAGACACACAGGTATTTCAACAGACAGACAGGTATCCAAAAAGACAGATATCTACACAGAAAGACAGGCAGACAGACAGCTATTCAGTCAGACAGATAGATAGACAGACATGTATGAACTAAATCCTTGAATCTTATAAATATATTTGACATGTAAGTCAATGACCTGCAGTGTAACCTGCTGTTTTTATGAGGTCATATTAATTGAGGGACTGTAGGATTATAAACGTGAACTGCAACCAAGCTAAAACATGATAAAGAAATTGTGGAAAAACTACAAAAGAAATGGTGACCAGTTTCAACACCTAAAATATCAGAAGAGAAACAAAACAGAAGAGAATGCAAGTATGCTACACTTACCTCACTGTGTGTACTCCTCCGCCTGCATCATCTTCGTCTCATGGCAGTTCTGGACTTTGAAGGGAAGATCAGTGCATGTGTGTGTGCTGGTTTCACTCCAGAGGGTTTTTATAGATAATATTCACAGGTACTGCCCTCTGACGTAATAAAGGCTCTGCTCTCTCAAGTCGTTTTTATATTATCTGTGTTAAGCAGAACCTTATGTTTGCTTTTAACTAGTGCAAATACTGAATTCTGAAATGTTTCAGGAATGTAAGCAGACCATGAATTAGTTAGAGCACATTGGGAATTCCAAATTATGGAGAAGGGGGGGGGGTTATAAAGTCTCTGGCAATGCTGGAATTCTATTATCACAGCTTCATGATGACTCTAAAACTATTTTCAATCAGGAAGACTTGCAGACTTGAGTGAGATTTAAGATGACATTTATTTGTGAATATAAAACAGAAAAGTAATGTCTCTCTTTGGCGTCTGGCGGTCCGAAGAAGTTATACTCTGAACCATCATATCCTGCCGGAGATAGGAGGCAGGAGCGAGGAGCATACCCCTGTGCAGGACGGGACTAAACTGGTGGTGGTGGGGTGGTGGAGGTTGCAATATGATAGATTGTGAGCAGACTTATAAAGCAATATCTTCCATGTGATTGGCTGGGAATTACCTAGCTAATGGTGCGATGATGTACAGCTGCCAGTCTTCCCGCTAGAAGAAGACTACGCTGCGCTTACATTTCTGTGCATTCACATATTCGATTGAGAGTTTTATCTGATCACAGTATTTCAGTATTCAAATATTAATTTGTCATGTAAAATAAAATCAGTCTTCTAGATGTTATGAAAAGTGTCTGAATTGTGACAGAGCTCTTGGGGATTCCCTTAAAACCCACCTCATTCCTTCAGGAAACAGGTGTGTTTAGAAATTTCAGACTGAAAAAAGTTGGATTACTTACTTAAAAATGGGACGTATAATGGGTAATGTCACATTGTGTCACCGCAATAATAATAAAAAATAAAAAAAAGAGTCTAGTTTTGTATTAGCGGTATTCTTGTTTCTATAAAACACCAGAGGACCACTTATTTTTTTGGCCTTATGGGCAGGCCCTTAACTCTTAAGGGTGGTTCAGGACCCCCCATTTGTTAATTAAACGAAATCCAAGAATTTGGTATTTTAAAAATAAGAATGTTTATGACAGAAATCCAGAAAAATGCTAAATGCATTACAAATGCCCACGATCATGAGAAAACTTTAAACATGAGAGTGAGTAAACATTTGATTCAAGCAAACGGAAGACATTATACACCATATCAACAAGAATAATGGGCAGTAAATTTCATTATCAGTGTTAAAACCATATTCCATCTTTCTGCAGAAAATTAAACAAATTTTTTACATATACATATAAAATGTATGATATTTACATAAAATACAGTAAATAATATACAGCTTCAATTCCAATTCCAAAAAGGTTGGGACAGTATGCAAAGTGAGTGTATATGAAAAAACCAAAAACAATTATTAAATTCACAAGGTAAATCATCAAATACTGACTTGTTGTAGTGCTATCAATATAGCACAGGGTAAATAGAATATACAAATGATTCCTTTTTGTTTTCATTAGCATTTTCCATACTGTCCCAACTATTTTGGAATTGGGGGTTGTCTATCAGTTTAAAAATGATCATATCTGTGATTATGATTTCCCTGATTTATCTGCATTTTAGTTATGTATGTGTATTTATTTATTTTGCCACTTTATTGAGAGGCCATCTGGGGATTAAGCAATGGGATATGGGCCAGAATCAAACTTGTGTCAAACCCGTGTCCATAATCAACATGTATGTATGTGTGTGTGTGTGTGTGTGTGTTATACTTGAGGACCAAATGTTTGAAGATGCTTAAGGCTCATAAATCAGCAAATAATGTTTTGCTTAAAATCTTCTGATGTCAACAGTTTTGTGTGAGGGTTAGGGTATGGTGAATATCATTATCTTAGTAGCTTATTAGCTTTAACAGTGTGTGTGTGTGTGTGTGTGTGTGTGTGTGTGTGTGTGTGTGTGTGTGTGTGTGTGTGTGTGTGTGTGTGTGAGATTCACACTGTTTTCTTGGCGTTCTGTTGTGTGATGGCCACTAGTTTCTGTCTGTAAGCTTCTGCTTCCTGTTCTTTCTTCAGGAACTGCTGTCTATATCTCTGAGCTTCATGATTCGCCTCCTCCAGCTGCTTCAGAAGAGACACTTTTTCCTGTTAAACACACACACACACAGGTTTTATATATAATTTTTATATTGTTCTATAAACAAGAAGGTAACAAAAACTAAATGACATTTTACACAATATTGACTGATATTTGGCAATATTACTTTGCCAACAAAACTGTTCTAAACTCAACCAAATGATTGAAGACAGACCAGCGATATAAATAATCAAATTTAGTAGAGCAGATCAGAAGCTTCAAGGCAGCAACCAATAATTTCTTTTGATAATTGTTTTTATTAAATGGATAAATGAAATCATTAAATCTAAAAACGTGATATTCTACCACTTGCAAAACTAATCAATAATGATATGTCATGACTTCACTGGTTCATATAGTCCTGTAGTGCATTAAGGTAAACAGATTTGGCATGCTGTCCATAACGGGTAGCAGCTGCCTAGAAGATGAACAAGCTCCTCCCAAACATACATTTGGAACTTTATTTGTTGTCAATTATTTTTATTATTAAAGTATATCAATGAACAGTTACAGCCATAGAAACATTACATTGTTGTGTGGGGGTTTGTGCACGTGTTGCAGTACCTGCATGTCCTGCAGCGAGATGTTTTGGTGGATCTGCATGTCTTGTGTTTCTGTCATTTCACTGTCTACTTCTTCCTTCACACGCGGCCGTTTAATTGATGGCTCGTCACTGATCACCGTTTCCTCAGCAACCTCTGTGTCTGACACCATTAATACTACAGGAAGACAAACTTATTAACTGCATCTCAATTCACACACTATTCCTTGTATGATGTTATCACTTGCATACAAACAAAACTGTATGCAACTATGCTATTAAGTCTCGATTTTATGACATGGTGCTATGTCCCACTTCACACACACAACATCAGAAGTGCACTTTCAATCACCAGCAATGTAACATTTTAAGTATGAGAATGTGAATAGAGATGCAGCTCTTTGAACTCACCCTGCTGCCCATCAGGCATGGTGACTATTATGGGCTGGCCAATGCCTGTGCCAGTCTGCAGTCTGCCCAGTTGAATGCCATCTGTTACTATGGTGAAGACCTGCTGACCTCCAGAGCTCACAACCTGTTGGATGGCTCCTTCGACCGTATCTGCTGTTATCTCCTTCTCCGCTGCCATGACTGAATCAAAGACAGAACAGAGATTTGCATTTGGCAAACGTTAAATACTAAAAAACATTGACATTAATGCAATTTCAAATCATAATAAGAAAATGTCCAAATTTGTCAATGCAAAGAATTATCTTAATCAGTATTTTTCCAGTAAAATATCTCATCATTCTTAAAACAAAGAATCTGATTTGTTTTCAAAGAGATCAAACTAAATTAGTAAGGTTTAGGGTTAAAAAATAAAATAAAAATGACTATGAGTTTTTTTCTTTGAATTATGTTTTTTTTTTTATCCATATGGCAAATGTGTATATATTTGTATTTATCTTGTGTAGACTAAACCTTTAAAACAAGACCTAATGTAAGCGTTTTTGCCTTCTTAGTAATTAGATGTTGTTTAAGTATTTTTAGATAGGATTACTGGGAAACAAGACAAAAATTCTATATATAGTCTAAAAAAGAATAACATTTTACACAGTGCAGCAGTAACAGCTGACTCATTTCTTTGTAATAAAGTAATGGTGGATGCTGATGATGCAAAGCTTTGATGATCTGAGAAGCTCTGAGCAAATAATCACAAGTCAATTTCTGTTCATCATGCGGAGGGCAAACAAACAATCATTGCATACGTCAGGTCAAGTGTGCACCTGCACAAAGACCCCTTTCATTGAGCTTTAAACTGAACTCATTCATGCACACAGCTGCCGTTACAGACGTTCAGTCCTTATGTTTTTGTTTCTGTGTCACCTGCAGATTTGCTGTTGTTTCCAGGTGAGATGAGTCCAGCGAGGTTCACGACTCCTCCTGGGCTGATTATGAACTGTGGTGTAGTGGTGTGAATAGTCAGTGTATCTGGACTCTCTGGGTTTGTGTTGATCTGACTCTCCATTGCTACCTAAACATATCAGTCATGCATATTATTACACAAAATTATTCATAAAACATTTTTATGTTAATTGTTTTAAGTAAGGGATAATGTACAGTCAGACAGTCATTATCGCATAATAAACCCTGACAGGTTCATCAGGACCACTGATGCGAATGACCGGCTAACTGTACATTATCCTGCTTACTACATGTCTTCCTAACAAACAAACAAATAAATTGACATGAAATATTGATTTGAGTTGAAATTATGTAATTATGTGAGAAGAAATAAATCACAGAGTCTCCAGAAACAGCTGAAATCCACCTCCAGTTTGCGTCAGAGTTCTGTTGGTATTTATATTATGAAAATTAGACAGTCAGACTGCACATTATTCTGCTTGTCTACTATAAAAATAAAAATAAATGGTCATGAAATATTGATTTATCTAAAAAAAAAAAATTATTTGCTTACTTGTACAGATTGAAGAGTGATATGAGAAGTAGAAAAGATGACATGCAATACTAGGATGACTGTCTGAAATAACTGTATACCTGGATGTGCATTTGTTTTTAGAATTATTACATGGCTCTCTGGAATACTTTATTCTGATTGGTCAATGGCACCATCTAGCGGTCTGATATTTCTGATAAACAACCACACATCCACGTCAGAATGGCAAACCTATGGTACAATTGAATGAATGATCGTTACATTTATACAGCACTGTTCTGACACTACACTCAAAGCACTTTATATACTAAACAGGGGACTCTCCTCAACCACCACCAGTGTGCAGCATCCACCTGGATGATGCGACGGCAGGCACAGTGCACCAGCTTCCTCACCTCACACCAGCTACTGGTGGAGAGGAGAGAATAGAGTGATAGAGCTAATTCATGGATGGGGATTATTAGGAGGCCATGATTGATAATGACCAGTGGGGGAATTTGGCCAAGACACAGGGGTTACATTCCTACTCTTTTGGGATTTGCCACTGGCCCTTAACACTTGCAGTACTTAGTTTAATACTTTTAAACGATAACTTGCACTGATAACTATACATAATAAAGTAATATTGGTATTACATTCATGCTGTTAGTCAGAGGGGAACTGGCCCCCACAGTGAGCTTGGTTTCCCCTAAGGTTATTTTTCTCCTATAACCAACAACTTATGGAGTTTTGTGTTCCTTGCCACAATCGCCTTGAGCTTGCTCACTGGGGTTATTAATACAATTATTATTTAATTACTTATTTTTAAAGAAAATTCACAGTTGTACTTTATCAAACTACACAATGATGACTCATAGACTTTATAGATATTACAGTATCATTTTCTGTTAATGCCTGATCTTCTGAAAAGCTGTTTTGAAAGGATGATTGTTGTGAAAGGCGCAATACAAATAACATTTGAAATTATGATTGTTGTGAAAGGCCCTATACAAATAAAAATGACTTGACTTCTAATGACCACAGAGAGTCAGGACCTCAGCTTAACATCTCATCCGGTGCCTTTTAACAGTACAGTGTCCTGTCACTATACTGGTGCATTAGGACCCACACAGACTGCAGGGTGACCACCCCCTGCTGGCCTCACTAACACTTCTTTCAGCAACAACTATAGTTCCTCAGGTCTCCAATCCAGATACTGACCAGGCTCAACCCTGATACACTTCAATCAGTAACCAGGAGAGAGCTGCAGGGTAATATGGCTGCTGACATTACATTTACCATTATTTATAACTGTATAATGTTTGATCAATAGATTTAGATGGTATCATCAGGGTGTTGTGGCAATGATACACACAAACGTCAATATGCAAAAGTGATGCTGACATTCAGCCTCCAGCCTGCAGTCGTCCAGAAATATATGCAGCAAATAAGTATGACTTTAGGCCAAATCTACAATTATATTTTATATATACAATTACCATGTTCATAATACAATACATGTATGCAGTGCTGTCATGAAACTGCTCCTGTGTGCTCAGGGCATTACGACAATAAATTTGAACTATTGGTAGCGCTAGTAGATTTGAGAGGCAGAACCCAAATTCAGGCAGCTGACTTTTCTACCAAGACCAATTAACATTTTGCCACATGGTTCTATGGGCTGCCAAGTACAACAATGGACGAGTGTAAGAATAAGAAAAGTAGCAGATACATTAGGTGCTAAACAAACCTTTAGTGAAAGGCCCCTAAATATGTGAGGTTAAATTTGACATCACTGTTATATCCATGGACTTCATCTGTAAAGATGTCTGTGAAGGTTTTCTTTTATTTGAGTCATCACAGGATGACAGGTAGAATTCATTCATTACAACTAGACTAATTTCTTGTTGTTTGAAGAAATTTAGGAGGAATTATAACTAAAGTATTCTATATAACATCTGTTAACTTGTTTGTCTGCTGAAGATACCTGCAGGATTTCAGCGAGGTCATGAAAGCTGTTGTCGAGGGCGATGTCCAGTGCATTTTTGCAGAATTTACTTTGCGTGTGGACATCAGCTCCAAACTGCAGCAGAAGTTCCAGCACGTCTCGGTGGCTGTGCTGTACGGCCCAGTGCAATGCTGTCATCTTCAGCATGTCTTTAGCGTTCACGGCAGCGCCGTGCTGATGCAAACAGACATGAATACAGTCATTGTTAATGCAACGCATGATGAAAGCCACACTCTAAAGCAGCAAATTACAGGGCAAATGCATTGAACGAAACATCAAAGATCACATCACTCTCATAACACACTCTAGCTGCTTAATTTTCACAGCATCCACATGATGTCACCTTCAGCAGCAGCTCCACTATGCGTGTGTGACCCTCAGATGCAGCCATGTGCAGAGGCGTCCGGTCCACTTTGGTGCGGGCGTCACGGCTCACTCCGCCACGCAGCAGAACCTCTGTGGTAGAGTAATGTCCAAACTGAGCGGACAGATGCAGTGGAGACGTGCCCAGCTAACATGAGTGATAGAGAAACGCTTTAACACAAAACTAAACAATACTACTCGATTTGCATTTACTGATGGAAATAACAGTGTCTGTATGGCAGCAGTAGAATAACAGCAACTTTTTAGTTTTGTTTTAGGTTTGGATGGGTGCCATATATCATGACCAAACCCTAACAAGAATGTTTGATGAATATCAATACAGTGCTACCTGTAACACTGAATTGCCTTGAAACATTGATCATTTATAGTCAGATCTACAAACTGACCCAGTCGGTAGTGAATGGAGCTCCATTGGCCATCAGTATCCGAACCTCATCGTCCTGTCCGGCACGAGCTGCTTCTAGAAGCTTCTTCCCCAAATCCACCATAGACATCTGCAACATCACACTCCAGTTATCCACCGCATTCATGTGCAATAACAGCAGTTTCAACACAAACATACAAGATGATTATCATATTTTAACCTTATGTTACTCAATAAATCTTCACCCTCCACAAAGAGTTTATTTGAACTATGCACCGTTATTGGTCTTATATATCACTGAGAAAATTAAAAGGCACCATTTAGGGTTCCTCAGCTGCCACACCGATAGATCTGGGAGATCCTCCAGGCATTCTTTTAGTTCTCTGAGAAACTTGCTCTTAGTTCGTCCATGAACACTAAAGAACTCTAATGGACTGTCAATTGTTCATTTTATTAACCCCATCATAAGATAAAGACTTTGAGGCTCTTAACATATATCAAGTAATTTTTATCAGTGTCAGAAATTTACTTTTACATTAAGGGGCAATATCTTCCCCCTGGATTTGATTTTCAGGGGCTTTTTTTTTTCTCTTTTTTACTTTTCTGATGGCAGTTTTTATGGAGGACCAGATTACTCAAATTTAAATCATGAAATATTTAAATAAATCCTTATATGTGTATTGAAATTGAAAAAAACACCCCACAAAAACAACTATAAAACCAAAAAGTGCTCTTCACTAACGAGTTGCAGTTTTGTCACACCAGGTTTGATGGTCGGACTCAAGTTTATCATCGAAGGAATGAGCGTTACACCGAGGCCTGTACTCTGGAGCAGGATAGATTTGGAGGTGGAGGGTCCATCATGGTCCGGGGCGGTGTGTCACAGCATCATCGGACTGAACTTGTCATTACAGGCAATCTCATCACTATGTGTTACAGAGAAGATATCCTCCTCCCTCATGTGGTACCCTTCCTACAGGCTCATTCTGACATGACCTTCCAGCATGACAAAGCCACCAGCCATTCCTGCAAGACAGGAATGTCACTGTTCTGCCATAGCCAGCGAAAAGCCCGGATCTCAATCACATTAGGCACGTCTGGGATCGGAGGATGAGGGCTAGGGCCATTTCCCCCAAAAATGTCCAGGAACTTGCCTTGGTGGAAGAGTGGGGTAACATGACATCTCACAGCAAGAACTGACAAATCTGGTGTAGATCATGTGGAGATGCACTGCAGTACTTAAAGCAGCTGGTGGCCACACCAGATACTGACTGTTACTTTTGATTTTGACACATGAAACACATCAAACATGTATATATATATATATATATATATATATATATATATATATATATATGTATATATATATATATATATATATGTATATATATATATATATATATATATATATATATATATATATATATATATATATATATATCGGTGTACTTCAAGAAGCGTACAACTTGTTGTGATTTGAAACAACTTGTTATGACAATGAATAGTTGCTCATACGATAGTTTAACATGTTTATACAATGTAACACTAACTGTAATTATTGGATTTTGAAATAAATTTTACAGATTTATGCGAAATCATACATTTGCCAGTGAGGAAATCAGTTTTGTTTTTACAATAGCGGTTGTAGTCTTTGAATTTGAAAAAGAAGTTGGATTAAGTCTTCGAATAAATATTTTATTTTGTAGACTATTGCTACATTGATCTATCACATGACTCATGAATGAACAGATACTATATGATCTTACCACAAAGACCACTGCGAAACTGCAGCTTCTACGCAAGAATGATAGAAATCGGTGATAATTAACAACTGAGTTAAAAAAAAATCTAACTGTATCATAGTATTTGTAACAATGGACCAATAATTGTTAAGATCGTATTCGTTAAAACTGAAACAGATTTACTCAAGCAACGAAGCACAAACAAACCCATCAAACACAAACACACATCACACGCGTCTGAAATATCTTTTATTATCTGCTTTCCCGACTAAATATTTTTAAAACGCATACACTGGTTAATATGAATATACATTTTACATGTGACAGTAAAGTTCATCTCAACATCATTGTTGTTATTATTATTATTAGCTACATGAATGTGAGCGCGGCCCGTTAAATGCGATCAACAGGAAATCGCTCATGTTCCGGAGGAAGAGGAAAGATTAATACCAGCAAACTCATCAACTTCCATATCCGGCGGACGTGATCAAGATGAATTTTGTGCTGCTTACCGTTTTAGCAGATTAGAAGCTTCAGGACAGAAACTGTCCGAACTCGACCAGAAAACAGAGATTAAAATAATGTAGCAGCGGGCACGGCGCCTGTGTCTGTGTGAACATAGAGAACAAAAGTAAAATACAGTAGCAACACAATTTTCACCATGTGCAGCGCGCATGCGTGCGGATTCATAAATCAGCTGATTAAAGTGCCCGTTTCAGTTCTACGCAACATATTTCATTTCGCCACGAATCATCAAAACTCGAATCTCCCCAGTAATGTTTAAATTAATTAGATTCATATCCAAGTGTCACAGTAATTCTCCAGTTTACAAAAAAAGCCATGTAAATGTCAAATAATGTTCATAGATCTGTGTCTGATGGGATATAGAAGAGTTTTTAGCACACAAAAGGTATGAAAAGCACATATATGTATTTGTGAATATCTATGATAAACATTCATTTCAAACGTTAAAAGTGTTAAAGTTGGGTTTGTACCTAGTGTGTTTAAATAAAGCTTCCGCGATTCGAATTCGTTGACTTCCGGGTTTGATCGAGCAGTTTTCAGTGTGTTTACTGTAATCACTCTGATTAAACTTCACGTTTACCGCTTTCATTTGAGCTTTACCGGTATCTCCAGTGTCTGTTCTGAGCGGGTTTTATTTCAGATGTGTGTTTGGGGTGAGTTTACACGGTTAACTGCGCTAATTCGGATGAGAAATATAAACACAGATCATTAATGTTGTGACTGATCATCACTCTCTCCCGTCTGATTATTCTGTTATGTGTCTTGATTATTCTTTTATGTGTGTGATTATTCTGTTATGTGTCTGTTTATTCTGTTATGTGTCTGATTATTCTGTTATGTGTGTGATTATTCTGTTATGTGTCTGTTTATTCTGTTATGTGTGTGATTATTCTGTTGTGTCTGATTATTCTGTTATGTGTCTGTTTATTCTGTTGTGTGTGTGTGATTATTCTGTTATGTGTCTGATTATTCTGTTATGTGTCTGATTATTTGGTTATCCATCTGATTATCCTGTCTGATTTAGTTATGTGCCTGATTATTCTGTTATGTGTCTGTTAATTCTGTTATGTGTCTGATTATCCTGTCTAATTATTCGTTTATGTGCCTGATTATTCATTTATGTGTCTGTTAATTCTGTTATGTGTCTGATTATCCTGTCCGGTTATGTGTCTGATTATCCTGTCATCTATCTGTTAATTCTGCTATGTGTCTAATTATTCTGTTAGGAGTCTGATTATTTGGTTATGTGTCTGATGATTCTGTTATGTGTCTGATTATTCTGTTCTGTGTCTGATTATCCTGTCATCCATCTGTTAATTCTGTAATGTGTCTAATTATTCTGTTAGGAGTCTGATTATCCTGTCATCCGTCTGATTATCCTGTTTAATTATTCAGTTATGTGTCTGTTCATTCGTTTATGTGTCTAATTATTTGGCCATCTGTCTGATTATTCAGTTATGTATCTGTTAATTCCGTTATGTGTCTGATTATTTGGTTATGTGTCTGATTATTCTGTTATTTGTCTGATAAATGTATTTTTTTCTTTTCCGCCTCAATTTGGAATGCCCATTTCCCATTTCCCAATGCGCTCTAAGTCCTTGTGGTGGCGTAGTGACTCGCCTCAATCCGGGTGGTGGAGGAGGAATCTCAGTTGCCTCCGCGTTTGAGAGCGTCAATCCACGCATCTAATCACGTGGCTTATTGAGCATATTACTGCGGAGACATAGCAAGTGTGGAGGCTTCACGCTATTCTCCACGGCATACCATGCACCACACGCCCCACCAAGAGCGAGAACCACACATTATAGCGACCACGAGGAGGTTACCCCATCTGACTACCCTCCCTCACAACTGGGCCAATTTAGTTGCTTAGGAGACCTGTCTGGAGTCACTCCGCACACCCTGGATTCAAACTCGCGTCTCCAGGGGTGGTAGTCAGCATCAATACTTGCTGAGCTACCCAGGCCCCCTGTCTGATAAATTGCTGTTATTGTTCTGTTCATTATTAATTTTGTTATTTGTCTGATCATTTTCTGTTATTAATCTGATTAGTCTGTCAGTGGTCTGATCATTTTCTGTTATTAGTCTGATTATTCTGTCATGGCTCTGACTCTTCAGTTATGGCCATGCCCAGATGGAAGCTGCGGGTGCAAACTTGGCAGAATTGCAACATCTGTCATTCATTGAAGTTCTACACATTCCCTAACTCTTGCGTATTTGTTTATTAAATATTTTAGCCAGTTTCATGTTGCCATCATTTAGAGTACTCTCAGCTTAATTTAATAAATTTTCCTGTTTAAATCCCTTCAACAGAATTTCATAGATTTTCCCTCATAATCTGCAGAGAAAATGCAATTCCATGGATTCCATCTGGGCCTGGTTATGGGTGTGATCTTGACCATCATCGATCTGATTTATTCTGTTTTAGGTTTAAATGCAGTTTGTCATCAGTCTCATTATTCTTTTGAGGGTCTGATTGTTCTGTTAACAATTAAACTATTCACTGAATCTGTTTTTGTAGGAATATGAGCTGAAATGCCGTCTGTGTCCACTGGAGTGAAGGATTTGTATCTGTCCACATCACTGGGGGATCTGAACAAGAAGGCTGAAGTCAAACTAGACAAAACCAACACCAGACAGTAAGACACACAAACACTCAAAAACTTAAGCAGCTGTAGATGACGCAAAGACAGATGCTAGTGTTCAGTATGGGGAGGGATGTCACGGGTTCAAACAACAACAACTGCTGCCACTGTCACTAATGTTATAGTTGAATATTTTGATGAATGATTATTAAATACTAAGTCTTTAGCTGTCATGTGTGTTTCAGCTATGTCCAGAGTGCGTGTAAGATTTTCAAGGCTGCTGAGGAGTGTCGTCTGGACCGCGATGAGGAGAAAGCTTACGTGCTGTACATGAAGTATCTGACCGTCTATGACCTCATCAAGAAGAGACTGGACTTCAAACAGCAACAGGTACAGCTGCTAGTGCATTCTGGTATTAGTGTCTTTGATGGCTTTTAATGGAATGATAGAGACATAGAGGAAGAGATTGTTTTTATTTATTTATTATTATTTATTTTTGTATTATTTTTATCCCCTTTTCTCCCAATTTGGAATGCCCAATTCCCACTACTTAGTAGGTCCTTGTGGTGGTGCGGTTACTCACCTAAATCTTGGTGGCGGAAGGACAAGTCTCAGTTGCCTCCTCTTCTGAGACCGTCAGTCTGCACATTTCATCACGTGGCTCATTGTGCATGACACTGCGGAGACTCACAGCACGTGGAGGCTCATGCTACTCTCCGCAATCCACGCACAACTTGCCACATGCCCCATTGAGAGCGAGAACCACTAATCATGACCACGAAGAGGTTACCCCATGTGATTCTACCCTCCCTAGCAATGGGCCAATTTGGTTGCTTAGGAGACCTGGTTGGAGTCACTCGGCATGCCCTGTATTCGAACTCGCGACTCCAGGGGTGTTAGTCAGCGTCAATACACGCTGAGCTCCCCAGACCGCTGAGGAAGAGATTGTTGCGTTATCTGCGTATTAGTAGGGTCATGAAGTTCCTCTGCATTTGTGTCTGTTCAAGTGCTGTTGGCGTAAACTGTCATCTGCCAAAAATCTGTGCTCAGGTGTGAACATGTCAGCAACCTGAAATGTGATATACTTTGTATAGTAAAGGGATCTGCAGTGCTGTTCTCCTCCAGAGTTTGTGATTGTTCTGTTACTGTACCAGTAACTCATTTGGATGTTTACAGGATTTCTTCCTGTCCATGCTGGGACCAACCAGCTTTAAAAAGGCAATAGAGGAAGCAGAGACACTTTCAGAAAGTCTAAAACTCCGGTCAGTTTTATACACACACAAACACACACTGTTCTTCCACTGTCTCACATTCACACTCACCTCCACTTGTTTCTGTTTTTCTCTCAGGTATGAAGAAGTGGAAGTGCGGAAAAAGCTGGAAGAAAAAGAGAGAGAAGAGGAAAAGAGTCGAAGAGAACAAAGGATGGAAAAAGATAGACGTGCTTCACTCAAAGGAACATCAGAAAAGAAGGGCAATAAGAAGGTGGTTGATTTTGGTTCAGTAGTTTAACTAGCAGCTGGCACACAAACAGCTAAATGGGTCAATGTTCAAAGTTTACAGACCATCATTCAATGATGTTTTGAAATGGTTTGTTAATAATTCATGTTGTTGTATCATGGCTGTTGAGTTAAAGTCTGTAGTTTGCTACAGGTTAAAGAAGAACCCAATAACAGCAAGAGCAGGTGTGATAAAGGTACTGACTTCATGCTTCTCTTCATTTATTTATTATTTAACATTATCTCTCTTTTTTATTCTCTTTTATTTATTGTATCAACATCTCTTTCTCTCTCTCTCAGGCAGCATCAGTGCAGAGGGTTTATTTCATCTGATAAAGGACCCCAGTATCAGTGTGCTGGTAATGGATGCTCGGAGCAGACAGGACTTTGAGGAATCACAGATGTGCGTCCCGTCTCAGATGTGCATCAGTGTACCTGAGGAGGCCATCAGCCCTGGGTAATGCTCACCATGACCCCCGCAAAGATTTGCATTACTGCAGGAAATTTGTATCAAATAAAGCATCATTAAAGAAATAGTTCACCCTATCATAATTTTCTCTCATCAGTTACTCACCCTCATGTCATCCGTATGTGACTTTTTTTCTACTGCTGAACACAAATTAAGATTTTTAGAAGAATATTTCAGCTCTGTAGGTCCATACAATGCAAGTGAATTGTGGCCAGAAAAACGTTGAAGCTCCAAAAAGCACATAAAGGCAGCATAAATGTAATCCATATGTCTCAAGGGGTTTAATCCATGTCTTCTGAAGCGATCTGATTAAAAACTCATTTTCACTATAAATCTTAACATCAGCAGTCTTCTTGGTGATCGTGATTTCAAGCTTGATTACACCTCCTTTTGTGCCAACTAGTGCTTCGCGCATGCATCAAGCACTGGGAAGTGTAATCAAGCTTAAATTCATGATCATTCCTAGAGACTGCATTGACAAGATGTACAGTGAAAAAGGAGTTACATTTTGGTCTTTTCTCATCCAAAATCAATTAGATCACCTTTTATCTGCTTTTTGGAGCTTCAAAGATTTGGTCACCATTAATTTGTATTGTCTGGTCCTACCCAGCTGAAATATTCTTCTACAAATCTTTATTTGTGTTCTGCAGAAGACAGAAAGTCATACACATCTGGGATGGCATAAGGTGAGTAAATAATGAGAGAATTTTCATTTTTGGGTGAACTGTCCCTTTAATGTTCATTTTAATAACTTTTTTATTTATGTGTTTGTCAAGTTGAACAGTTTGCAGATTTTGCACATCCTTCTCATCTGCAAATAAGTATAGAGATGTCTGATTCGCAAACAAATCATTCTTTAGTGCTGGAAGGAGTCAAACTGCTTGGCAAATTGACCTGAATACTTGTTACTCTGTTTCTATTACCTGAATCCACATATACATTTTTTTACTAGATCTTAATGGTATTTTTCATTTTGCAATAAACAATTAAAATCTACCTGGCAATGGCTAGTTGTTTGAAATTATAATTGTTTTCTGATTAAAAAAAATACAATTTTTTTTTAAGTCATTTCAGAACAAACTTTTATCATTATTGAGAACAATTTAATATTGTTGAAAGTCTCAAAACGTTGATATTTTTTCTTTACCTATAATCACCCAGCACTACCTCCTCACACATTAACCTGACACAGGAAACCCACAGTACTCTTTATGTTTGAATATTCAAATGAATATTTAGATGTACTTCATTAACTGTGATGCAATATGCTAATTATCAGGGTGACGGTGAATCAGATTGAGGGGAAGCTGCCTGCAGCCTCACTGTGTGAGTGGAAGCGCCGAGGGTTTGTGGATTACGTTATTCTGTTGGACTGGTTCAGCAGCGCCTCTGATCTCAAACTAGGCACCACATTACAGAGCCTGAAGGATGCTCTCTATAAGGTACAGTAGAGCTTATGCTCTCTATCAGGTACTGCAACTTTTGGTCATTGTGTCATATTGAAATAGACATAAAACACATTTGTGTGTGTGTGTGTGTGTGTGTTAAGGGTGTATGTGTTAATGTAATTGTGAATTTGTACAGTGGGACAGCAGTACTATCCTGCACAGTGAGCCGCTGGTGTTGGACGGAGGATATGAGAACTGGCTGCTCTTTTACCCCATGTACACGAGCAACGCTAAAGTCAAACCACCCAGAAAGCAGGCACCCAGCACACTGCCACAGTGTGAGTATCACACACAGAGTTTAAGGTGGTATATGGAGTTGAGGGTGATTTAGGGGATGAGCTCACAACAGAGTCAGGATGGGTTTGTTAGAGTAGTCGGGCAATATCGAATCAGGGTATGCATTTTGGGTATATATGGGTGTGTGTATATATATATATATATATATATGGAGTATGAGGTGTGTTAAGGGCGACATATGAAGTTTAGAGTGATATATTGAATTTGGGATCTACAGGGTGATTGAGCATTAAATGCAAAAGGTTATCCACTGTATCTCAGATTCGATAAATAAAAGTGTCTTTTGCCATGTTATTTTAGTAAACTTCACATACCCTTCACTGGAGGAGCCCAAACCTGTGATTGTGCAAGAAGAGCCTCCAGCTCCAGTGCAGCTTAATGGAGAGCACAAAATTATGGACCAGGACCCCCACTTAGAATCCCCTGCAATCTCACAAACACACACACCACTGCCACAGCCTGCTCCCCTCACAAGCACAGATAGCGTGACGCCACCCTCCGCCTCGCCCAGACACACTCCACAGGTAGGTTTCATCAACACTACACACATGAACACCTGAGAATTCACATAATCATCCATTGAACACCTCAACCGTCTTTCTCTGAACACAGGTTGATCGCTCTAAGAAGCCACCTGTGAAACTGTCGAGTGCAAAGGTCAGCAATAAGCCTGCAGCGAATGACCTCCCTGTGGCTCATAATGGGCCAATGATGCCGAACCGCACAATCAAACCCAACCTGGACCCATCCAGAGCTCTGAGCGAGGAGGAACGAAGGGAGATCCATGCTGAGACCCTCACTCTGATGGTGAAAGCTCGTAAAGAACAGGAACAACGCAAGCAGGCTCAGGAGGAGATGAGAGCCAGAGAAGAGAAAGAACAGCGAGAGACAGCGGAGAGACGACAGAGAGAAGAGAAAGAGGAGGAGGAGAAACAGCAGGAGAGAAAGAAACTGGAGCGACAGAAGGCAGAGGAGAAGGATCAGGCAGAAATGGAGAGAGACGAGAAGAGCAAAAAAGTGCAAAAGGACTTTCCACTGGACGCACAGATGAAGAGCATGTCACTGGATTCACCTGTGCCTTTCAGTGCTATGAGTGACAACAAGGTGAGTGAGAAGCACTACAGATCATCTTATTTGTCTTGAAAGCTGTATTCGGGATGCTTTCATTAGAAAGGAGCATGTTGTAGCTGTATCCTTTGATCTGGAGAAAGCCTACGACATGGAAACATGACATTTTAAAGGGTCTGTTTCAAAGGAATTTTAGAGGTCATCTGCCAACCTTCATTGATAATTTTTTATCGAGCAAACTTTTTAGAGTAAAGATAGCACCTTGTCCAATCTACATAAACAAGAACTTGGAGTACCTCAAGGTAGTATTCTATCAGTAACTCTCTTTAGTATTAAAACAGACAGCATTGTGAAAGTCATTGGTTCTGATGTTCATTGTAGTTTAAATGTAGACGACATCTTTATTTGCTACAAAAGCAAGTACATGCATACTATCGTGCAAAAAATCCAACTGAAGATAAAAAAAATGCACTCCTGGTCAACTCAGAATGGTTTCAAGTTCTCACAAGCAAAAACTGTCCATATGCATTTCTGTTAGCTTCGTTTATTGCACAATGAACCAGAGCTGTTTATGGATGGAGACCCCATCAAAGTCATTAAAGTGAACAGGTTCCTTGGTATCAACTTTGATAGCAAGCTGTCTTTTATCCCTCATATTAAATTATTGAAAAATAAATGTTTTAAACCTATGAACGTTTTAAAGGTTTTATCCAAAACCAAATGGGAAGCAAACAGTTCAACTCTTATGAATCTGTACAGAACCTTGATTTGCTCAAAGCTGGACTATGGAAGCATCATTTATGGATCAGCCAGGAGATCATATATTCGACTTCTAGATACTGTTCACCACCAAGGTATTCGACTGGCCTTAGGAGCATACAGAACATCACCATTTCAAAGTTTATCTGTGGAAGCCAATGAACATTCCTTGGAAATCAGATGCCTAAAGCTGACCCTACAATATGCAAACAAACTGAAAACATATAAAGAAAATCCAGCTTATCCAGTATTTTTCTCAACTCAGCATGCAATACTATATGAAAGAAAACCAAGTCACATTTGTCCATTTTTCTATGTGTAAAACCCATCTGGAGAATCTGAAAGTGGATCTAAACATTATGGAGCAGACACGTTTTTGCAAAATCCCCCCATGGGGATCACAAATAGCACAAAATCCATCTGGATTTAATGAGAAAACAAAAATCAAAAACTCATCTGAATGAATTTGATCAACAATTCCTGGATATAAGAGCAGTGTTCCCACAACATATCCCAATATATACAGATGGATCCAAATCTGGAAATCAAGTGGCAGCTTTGTCAAGGCATCTGCATCACCGACCAAAGTTCAGTTTTTACTACTGAGTCAAATGCTTTATTGCTAGCACTGAAGTTCATTGAGACTGTTCCACAGAAATCCTTTTTAATGATAACTGATTCTAAATCATGTCTGACACATTGGAGTCTATAAGAACCGATCTCCCAAAAATCGTGAATATTTTCTCTACTGGTTACCTGGCCACGCAGGAATCTCTGGAAATGAACAAGGAGATAGAGCTGCCAAAGAAGCATTATCCTCAGAACCAGTAAAATACTCTCTTCCATTCACAGACCCAAAACCAACATTAAACGTATACACTAAAAACAGAATGGGATCAATGTTTAACCAACAAATTACAGGAAATAAATCCTGTTGTTGGGACAAGACACGTATTCCCTTTTAATAATCATTGGGATCAAGTCACTCACACTCAATGCCGGATAGGACACGCAAGGCTCACACACCAATTTTTAGTGCCCATCCTGTCACAGCCCACTAGCCATTAAACATGTCTTACTGGACTGTAACGCATCTACACACTTGAGGAACCTATATTATTCTGTGTACACTTTTGAAAAGTAAATTCAAATTTAGTTTTAAGTTTTTTAGAAAAATATTATCTTAAACACCTTTTTTAGTTTTACTCTTAAATAACTAAACTGGCTCTCTCCATGAATATAGCCATAAAAGCTGGCAAGGCATTAAAAATGGAAAGGAAAAAACAAAACAAGGTGAGTGACCTTATCACGCACTTCAGCAGCATCAGAATGGGGCTGAGCTTTGATCAAGTAGGGTAGACTGATATATTGAGTTAAGGGTGATATATATTACATTTATGATGATGTGTTTAGGGTGATGTATTGAAATTAGATTATATATTGATTATTGGGTGATATATGGAGTTTAAGATGATATTAAGTTTAGGCAGATATATTGAAGGTTATATGTTTAGGATGATAAGGAAAGTAAGGTGCCATATTGAGTTTTATAGGGTGCTTATGGTAATATATTGAGTTTAGGATATTTAGAGTAAAATGTTAAGTTTAGGCTGATATTAAAGGGTGATTGTATGTTTAGGATGATATATTGAAAGAAGGGTGCCATATTGAGTTTAGGGTGTTTAGGGTAATACGTCAAGTTTAGGGTAATATATTGTGTTTAGGGTAATACATTGAGTTTAGGGTGTTTAGGGTAATATATTGAGTTTAGGGTAATATTTTGAGTTTTGGTTGATTATATTTAGAGTGAAATTATTTTAAGGATGATATATTGAAAGTAAGGTGCCATTTTGAGTTTAGGGTAATATGTTAAGTTTAGGCTGATATTAAAGGGTAGTATATTTAGGAATATATATTGAAAGTAGGGTGCCATACTGAGTTTTGGGGGTTTATAGTAATCCATTAAGTTTAGGGTAATATATATTTAGTTTAAGGTTAATGGTGTTCAACACTGTGAGTGATATAAAGATGAGTGACCATTACATCATTACATACTTCAGCAGCATTAGGACTGGGCTTTGCTTTTGAGCAAGATGTGAAGTGAATGTGTGTTTGTTGCAGAGGGAGCTTCTGACACGGGCACGCAGTGAGGAAATGGGCCGAACTGTTCCTGGGTTACCCGATGGCTGGATGAAGGTAAGAGGAAATGGCAACAGCAGCAGTAGATTGTTGTGTCTTCAGTGTATCGTTTCTCACTCCTGGCTGTTTGTTTGTGCAGTTTCTAGACACTGTGACGGGCACCTATAGATATTACCACTCGCCCACCAACCGCGTGCATCTCTACCCTCCAGAGGTCAACACGCCTCAAATTCCACCCAGCACAACCCCAACACTCAAAGCCAAGTCACCACAACCGGCAGAGACTGAGAAAGAGAAGGAGCATGAGAGAGAGAGAGAGCAGTCCAAACTGAAACGATCATACTCCTCTCCCGATATCAGTCAGGAGCTCAATGCAGAGACAAGCAGGAAACCTGCTGCTGTACCTGCAATTATCAGAGAAAACAAGTATGTGCATTTACACAATCACTCTATACACATCTGTTTACACACATACTAAACAAATGTGTGTTTGTTTGTCTCACAGGCCTCTGACCGCAGCCACATATGCTAAGGTTGAGATTGCACGGCCATCTGCGGCTAAGATCCGGAATCTGAACCCAGTGTTTGGGGGTCAGGGCCCGTTATTAACAGGTCTTCGTAACCTCGGCAACACCTGTTACATGAACTCTATCCTCCAGTGCCTGTGTAACACTGTTGCCATGGCAGAATATTTCACCAGGAATTATTACCAGGAAGACATTAACCGGTATTACAGTACACCTCAACAAACACACAATGCTATAAATAACATGTTACTCTGATTAAATGATTAAATTAATTTATGATTGAAGAGTGAGGAAAGCAACAGTGTGTCTGTATATGTGTGTTTTTCAGGGCAAATATTCTGGGTCATAAAGGGGAGGTGGTGGAGGAGTTCAGTGTCGTTATGAAGGCACTGTGGTCAGGACAGTACAAATGCATCAGCCCGCAGGATTTTAAAGGCACCATCTGTAAAATCAACAACCGCTTTTCCAGTTATGAGCATCAAGATTCACAGGAACTGTTGTTGTTCCTCATGGACGGACTGCATGAAGATCTCAATAAGGTTTGTATCACACTAAAGGCCTAATAACACTAATTTTGACATGGAAAACATGCACAACAAAATTTGAAACGAGATAAAGCGATCGGCACACTGTTGCTCTCAAAAAACACTATGAGCTAGCTCAATGCTTTTTATAAGACCATGTGATTTAATGTTTTCTGATAAAATGCATTCATCTTGAAATGACACGAATGTGCTGAGACAAAGATTAACCCTTTTTTATTTAAACCACTCAAGTCGAGCACCTGAACTGACTGTGTATTTCTTTTTCAGATTAACAATATTTATTGATTCACATACTTGAATTTAGAAAAACAAAACATATATACACAGAATCAACATTAACCCCCACTACCGTCACTGACCCCATTAGATCTATGCGTTGCCTCCACAGAATTATTCATTCCTTTTCCAAATTCTAAGAGGTAATTGGTCTAAATCAAAAGCTTTGGCTCTAACAGGGTACTGCCCGGTAATGGCTTTTCAGCAGAGTGCCTTCCAGTAGCATACACCCCCCTCCCTAATGTGGCAGATACTCTAGGAGTGGTGATTACTGCTTTTGGAAAAGGTCATGAGGCATCAGTGTATTACTCCCTGCTAATTCAGAGTCTAGGGGACGGAGCTTTAAATTCTCTCAAGAGATAATGGGAGATAGATTTAAACTTGGTATTGGAGGAGAGAGTGTGGGCTAAGATTAAAAAAAATGTCAAGTCTACATCTAGAGATGCAAGGGTTCGCCTCATGCAATTTAAGATTTTAAATCGATTCTATTGGACTAGATTGTTTAGACTTGGTCTTAAAGACTCGCCCACCTGCTGGCAATGCCAATCAGAAGAATTTCATTTTGCACCAGACTCTGTATTTTTGTAGGTGATTGGGGAGGGGTGATAGTGGGGGTTAAATATTGATTCAGTGTAAATATGTTTTGTTTTTCTTTGTTATCTGTACGCATCAATTAAAAATGTTAATCATAAAAAATGTATGTTTCCATCAAGTGTTTCTCAGTTAAGGATGCATTGCTTAAGTGTTTTCTGAAGTAGCACCCTACTAAAATCAATAAAAACAATTTTTAAATCCTTTTCTAAAAAAAAAATCCAGAATTCCACGTTTTAAAGAAGAGTTTTCTTTCAACATACCATTGCATTTTTTTAAACAAACTTTGCCTGTGATATATTGCTTAATTATTATTTTATTAATTATTTATTATAATATTACTACAGTGAATATAAAATTTTACTATACAGATGTAGTATATTTCTGTTGCAATTTTTTTAATTTCAGGTGTCTAGCTTTTATTTTGACGTGAGCATTTATTTTGATTTGTGTTTTCTTCTGACGGATAAAAAGTTCGCTACATGGCCCAGTTTGAACGTTAAAGAGCAAAAGTGTGTGATTTCAATTATATAAATGAATAGTTTACATGTAATATGCACTCTCTCATACACCACAAATTCTCTATGTCTGTAGAGTTTCCAGGGTATGAGCGGTCTGCTTCACACATTCATTTAAAAAAATACAGTTGTTTAAATTCATTTTTTATTCATTTCCGCCTTGCCCTTTCCCTCACCTCTTTTTTTTGTTTTTCCCTCCATTTGTCCCCCTCCCCAGCTCTAGAGAGTTGGGGAAAAGCCTACAGGCAGGTGGGGCCAGAAGGGCAGCCACAATAAACGAACGTGACAGTTGTGAAAGCGGCACTTTAATTAAAAAAAAAATATTTCATGGGGTTTTTAAAAGTTCTTATCCAACATGATAATTGTGACCACAGTAATGATTTATGTTTTTCTCTCTCAGGCAGAAAAACGGAGAGGTTATAAGGAAGAAGAAATCGATCATCTGGACGATGTGAGCGCTGCAGAACTGGCCTGGTCTAAACACAAGCTGCTGAACGAGTCCATCATCGTTGCTCTGTTTCAGGGCCAGTTTAAATCCACGGTTCAGTGCATGAGCTGTCAACATATGTCACGTACATTTGAGACCTTCATGTACCTCACGCTGGAGATGACGTCCAGCAGCAAGTGTTCTCTACAGGTCAAACACTCTCACGCGCTCACACAGGCGTAAGGTTAAAAGATGAAACATACTTGATGAATGCAGGTGTTTCAAGATACACAAGCTCGAGTGTGTGTTTTGTCACGTTCCAAAATATGTCAGACCTCAATTCATAACACAACGTGCGCATTGCATTCTCAACGTTGTCACAAGGGGCGCTATAGTGGACATTAGTTTTAGCTTTCAAGTCATCAACTTTTACAACTACAACTACAAGTCAACAGAAGAGAATATTGCTGAACAACTAAGGTGAAGTCAATAAATATATAATAACTTACCTGAATAATACCGCATTCAGTTTAATGGCAGACGTTTGAAGGAAACTCTATCATCCCCTGGAGTACTGAGGTTTCATAACGCAACACAAAAACGCACGTTATGTTCAAGTAGACCGCAAATTAGCAATGTGATGGCCAAGCACTCACTTCTACGTACACGTACTTGTGTGAAGTATGTTTCTGGCCTAAAGCTTAGTGCAGATTACAAGACAGAAGTTTTGCACAATTTCATGTTTCGAGTCTTCAACAAAAAGCCCAAGTTCATAGCCAACTCATGTCTGTCACAATGATCTTCTAGTATGCACATTTGTGAGACAGGCTCAGAGTAGTTGCAGATGCTACAATAAGTTTAATTTGGACAACCAGTCAGGTGCACAGTGCTTTTTATGTGACTTTGTGTGAGAACGAAATCCTTTCGCTACAACTTGTCGTTGACGCAGCTAGTCTACACCACTATAAAGTCGACAACACAACAGAAAATAAATAATTTTTTAAAAGCTCCACTATGGAAGGCTTTAGGTTCTCCAGCGACATCTGTGGTTGAAACTTAAAATTGCAAGCAAATTACAGAGGAATAATTTACGTGAGTTGTGATTCACCATTGGTTTTCTGGCAGATGAATGTCATGGTTTGTGGTTACCTGCTTTGCCTGTGATGATCGTGACTCTGAAATTTTCACCTCATGATGTGCTATTTTGATGTTGATATTATGGTATTTATTTTAACATTTATATTACTTGCTTTGGGGAAGATAAACAACACTCTTAATTGTATTTTAATGTAATTATACAAGTGTTTTATCTACTACACATTAATGTATGTATTGTACTACACATATCAATTTAAACCGTAAAATTTACGAAATGGCTGATATGAGTTCAATTCAAGATGCTACATTTTTATAGTACAATCTTACACTGCCTAATTGGACAAAGAAAGCGAACCGTAATACTACAATAGTAGGTCTATGCATGGCAAACAAACTAATATAAGATGCAAATTGAGAATTGAGAGATGAAGTATACTTATGTATGTATGTATGCAGAAATATAAAAATAATATGCAGAAATATGCAATATAGCAATTACAATAATAGTTGTTGGTTAAATGCTAAATAAATTAATAAGTACATTCCTGTGCAAGGAAATCGGTAAATCTCGAACAACTTGAGATGATCATGCATTCACCTTGTACCTATAGTGGCTTTTAGATGCAATTTTATATTGTCTACTATGTTTAAACATACTATCTGCTAAAAGGGCAATGGAAAGTGACAACATGTGTATTTCTGTGACTGCAATAAAAGAAATAAGAAAACAAAGTCACTTAGAAACGCACACTAAGGGAATCTCGAAACTGTAGCAATGTTATAAAATATTCAGAAGTCATAAGTATTAGTAAACGTTACAGTAACTTCCCCGGAAAAAAGTTAAACTTGTAAACGCATAAATAATGTTCGATTCATTAAAGCATGACAACCAATATAAGCTTCAGCAACCTTACCAGAAAACATATCCAAGCATTATAACAGGTAAACAACTTAACCAAATAGTCAAAAACAGTTAAAAATCCATTAAAAGTGCCACTGCTTAACACCTGTTGCACTCACTTCCCGCTTCTCCGATACTTACGTGAGTCGCGCCACAGCTGGACCTTCTTTCTGATCTTACGGACATGACGTAAACACGCAACGACGAATGACACCTGCGAATTCACACTAAATCAGACCCGACAGCTCTAAATACAAATCATTATTGTAGGCTTACAGTAGTGAATCGGAGTAAGACAAGGACAGGGTTTTGAACATGGATTTTCTATGTACTCACTCAATAATGAACTTTTGGTCTGCACAGGGAGACTAGCTTCTGTCTTGTGGTGTGCACTTGGCCTAAGATTGCTCATGACTGTTGTTTTGTGTGTTTGTACAGGATTGCTTGAAGCTGTTTTCAAAGGAAGAGCGTTTGACGGACAGTAACCGGTTCTACTGCCGACACTGCAAAACACACCGAGATGCCATCAAAAAAATGCAAATCTGGAAAGTTCCACCAATTTTGCTCGTGCACTTGAAACGGTATGTGAAATCTTCACTGTCTTAGTTCAGAGGTTTATTATACCATTATGCAAGTACAGAAACATGAAATGTGTTGATATGCATTTATAAGATTTAAATACGATGGCCGGTGGCGAGAAAAGCTCCAGACGTTGGTTGATTTTCCGCTGGACAATCTGGACCTATCGCAGTATGTCATTGGGCCCAAACACAACCTGAAGAAATACAACCTGTACGCTGTGTCTGTGAGTACACATCAAAGACATGACAATGCGTTGGCGTTGCTAGCATTAAGCTCAACAGTTTGAAACTGATGTAAGCTCAACTGGTACTGTAATTGTGTTCTTTGTTTTTCTCTCTAAAGAATCATTATGGCGGGATGGACGGCGGTCATTACACAGCATACTGTAAGAACCCATTCAAGCAGCGCTGGTTCAAGTTTGATGATCACGATGTGTCTGACATCTCCTCCTCCTCCGTCCGCTCAGCAGCAGCCTACATCTTCTTTTACTCCTCCCTTTGAGGGAAACAAACAGGTTGTCATTATGGTGACTAGAGGTGATTGATGCATGTTTGAATTGCAACTGTGGGCGGAGCTAAAGGTCAATTGCATGAGGACTGATGGAAACTTCTGCTGAGGGAACATCTCTATCTATCTCTCTCTCTCTCTCTCTCAGTGGGTGGTACCGCAGTGTCCATTCTGTAGGACTGTAGCGGGGTTTGAACACAGACTCAGGTCTCAATAACACTCAAGTCTTTCTGCTTCCTCCAAACTCACGGCTGGACTAATGTCATTAAGCAGGATCTGTATGCGATAATACACCAATACACACACACACACTATAATCCAAATGTATTATGTAGTGACCAAATATTTCCTGCGAAAATGCAGTACACGTCTCTGGCCAGGTTTTGCCGGATCCAAAGTAAACAAAGAGACTCTCGATGAGAAACAACAAAAATCCCTTCATCACTACTGAGGATTTGTTTCTTACCTTCTCATATAAACCCTCGACATATGACATCTCTTAAAAACCCACTCAGTCACAGTCCATATATGCACTCATACTTGACTGCGGTAAAAATGTAATCATGTTAAGTAGTTTAGTGCACCTGTTGGCCTGTCCTGTAGTGTTTAGGGGAGTCAAGGGTGAATCTCATAAAGAACATGCCAAGAAGTCAAGGTCACATTTCACCCTAAAATCAAAAGATAATCATTCACCCTGAAAGAGGAGGATTGACGCAGATGTGCCGCACTAATAACAACATACAGTGTATGAGGCCTAACACTCATTGGACTGTTATGAGACCCTTTTCGTAAATGTGATATAGTGAAAACTACTGTACAGCAAATAACATTATTCATTACAAACTAAAGTCAGAGTTGGTTAAATTCCCTAGTGTAGCATTCGTAGTAATAAGGGTATTTAATCATATATTCTTAATTTAACTGTGACAGAGTTATCTCTCTCTCTCTCTTCACTAATATTACTCTGAATCAAAGCTGCTTTGTCATCACTAAATTTGCAAATTTAATAATAAAATTCTGTCAATATTAAACCACTCTTTTTTTTCGTCTCATTTCTATACAATACATTCTGGTTGCTTACACAGCTTTGCTTACATGTTTGATGGGGAGTTACATTTGAAGACACATGACAGAAGCTATAATCCACCACATTGTCATAAAAAAAACAAGGCTAGTTTAATATATAAAATCATATAATGATCATAAGCCAGGCAGCGTTTAATCCAATTTATCATCATAAACTTTATAAAGAGAACAAAAGTACAAGCATTAATCCATCTCTCTAAATTGCCTCTTATCAATGTTGTTCTTTCAGCAAAATTCAACAATATAGATTAAATGGCTGCTCAGGTCTTACAATCAACAGATAGGAGGAACAAGGCAGGGTATGCATTCCTGGAGATACCTTCAGCTTTTTAAATAAGAACATGGCCATATGTTGTTACATTTCTTTGCAGACAGCAATTAAACATTTTACTTTATGTCAAAAGCATGTTTTGTTGTTATACCTCCACTGATCCTAACGGAAAGCACTCAAGTTGTCAGGAACTTTGGAAATGCTGTTGAGCATCAATACGTTGAAACTGCTTAAAAATGTTCCACAACCAGCCAATATGACTGATGCTTTTGATTTTGGAAAGCTCTTGCCAAGTTTGTGAGTAAAACAAGAGACGGTCAGTGATTGATCTTTCAGTCTCTCTCACCTTCACCCTCATGAGCTTAAAGGGACAGTTCACCCAAAAAGGAAAATTCTCTCATAATTTTCTCACACTCATGACATGCCAGAAGTGTATGACTTTCTTTCTTCTGCAGAACACATACAAAGATTTTTAAAAGAATATCAAGCACAAAGGGAGCATAAAATTATACGTATATAAGACTCCAGTGGTTAAATCCATATCTTCTGAAGCAATGTGAAGGTATGGATGAGAAACAGATCAGATGATGAACTGTGGGTGAGAAACAGATTTTTTACTATAAATTTGTACCTTTGACCAAGGACTTAAATATCAATGTTTCTCTCACACGCTTCACAAGATATGGATTAAACCACTGGAGTCATACAGATTAATTTTATGTACTTTTGGAGCTTCAAAATGTTGGTCACCATTCACTTGCATTGAATGGACCTACAGAGCTGAAATATTCTTTTAAAAATCCTCATTTGTGTTCAGCAGAAGAAAGAAAGTCAGGCACATCTGGGACGACATGAGGGTGAGTACATCAGATCATTTTCATTTTTGGGTGAATTGTTCTTTTAATATCTGATGAATGATCCTCAGTCACCCATGTTGAGGGGGATTCAGGCATGTCCATCACCAAAGTGAGTGTTGAGTGTTTTTGTGTTTAATACAATAACATCTGCATTGTTAAAAGGTTCTGCGCACCTGTGGTAACCTGAGTTTCAGTGCCTTGATTAACAGCGCAATGATCACAGTTTATGGGTCAGCGGTGTTTGAACTAGGATGTAGACCTATTTAATTAACAGATTAATCATTAAAAACAATTGATTATGTCTTTGACCGATGCTACCAGTTCAAATATAATAGTTAACAGAAAAGATGAATACCACAGTGACAGAAAAGTACATCAGATATTTTATTTCAGCATTTTATTAGTTTAAATGTACAGTAAAAAATGTTTACAGATCAATTCATGTCCCCAGCATCAAACATTGTCATGTTTCAATTGTCATAATAGTGCCAGATAAATGTATCTATAAGATACACTGGATTACATTTCTTACACAATACTCCAATGACGATAAAGGACACGAGTACTGCTGTAACATTATAAAGATAAGTTATGATTGTGTGCATTTGCTTTCAGTGTTTGGGACAGTGAAATCACACATACTGTTCTGTAATTTTGCATTGCAATCTGCCCATAATCTACATGAGATTCAAACATATATGAACTTTAAACCATAAATGCATTAATCCACTACACGTGGATTGTTCTTTACACAAAAACATTTTACTGGCATTCAGCTGTGTACAAAATCTGATCATTTCATATAAGCAAGTGACAGCCATCGCACTTAAAACTGCTTTTATTTTAAACAAGGCAATGTGTTGAAGTTCAGAATAAATACTTTACTCTATACAGTGATATTGTACCAGTTCTTAAGCACTTTATAATTCCATATGGACATAAAAAATAAAAAAATACTCTTAAAAGGTGATCAACCTCAAAGGTGACTTTTTAGAACATTTCTAAATTGCATCAGTTCATTTGATCATAAGCGACGTATCCCTAATGTAACTTCATATAAACCACACAGAGGTCCTCCAGACATATACACACACACACACACACACACATACACATACTCAGGACAGTATTAACTTTAGTGTGTTTCCAGTAATGCAAGTCTTGCGAGTGTACCCGTGTGTGTGTGGCTCACAGCATTAAGTGCATGGAGGGACGCTGTTCTTTAGTGGTGCCCTCTGTAGGAGGCGAGTGGGATGGACCCTCTGGGGGGTCTTGCTGCAGTGTCATTTTATCTGGTGTGTATTCATTTAGTTTCAGGTCTGACAACAAAAATGCACAAAAAAATCCTTTGAAACTTTGAGAGACACAGACTGAATGTAAGAAAGATAAAACTCCACAGTTTTGTTATTTTAAATCTTCACATATTGTTGTCATGTCAATAATAATCCATCTTTATTATGTTTATATTCATTATTAAACGCCCTCACCTGGAAGTTTGAGTTTTCGGCAGCATGAGTTGCAGTGATGTTTGGTGCGGAAATTTCGAATGGCGTCATCTCCCAGGTTCGCAGGCCCAAAGATCATATCGTAAGACCTGTCGCATTCACCAAATGTGCAAATGACAGAATATTCAGAAAGATTCACTGTAATTCACTCTGTAATAAACTGTTTTTATCTTCCTGGTTTCACAAGGTCTAGTGCTAAAAGGGGTCACACGTTAACTCACCCTTTCTCCCCACTCTTAATGACCGACGGATCTGTCAGAATTTCACCGACCCCTGTAGAAATTAAGGTCATATTGTAATCAGGTAGAAACTGCAATTGCAAAAACAGGAATAAAAAAAAAAAAACACTAGTGGGACCAAATGGAATTTCAATCCCAACCTAAAAACAATCGTACATTGGCACGCTTGCCTGCTAGACTTCAACTGTATGTGCATCACTGTAAACACGTTCCCTGCTCGTTTTTACAAATTAATTACTGTCTGTGGTAAATTACATCATGCGTTTGCTGACCACAGAATTTAAAGGAATAGTTTATGTAAAATGATAATTCTCTCATCATTTATGCACCCTTACGTCATCTCAAACTCATGACGTATTTTCTTCAATGAAACACAAACAAAGATATTTTCATAGAGATATGATGTCTGGTTGTCCATACAATGCAAATGAATGGTGACTGAATTTTCAAGCTCCAAAAAGGACATAAAGGTAGCTAAAAGATCATCTATATGACTCCAATCCATATCATCTGAAGCGATCTAATCACTTTTCAGAGAAAACAGTCCAAAAGGTAACTCCTTTTTCACTGTAAATCTTGCCATTCAAGTCTCTAGGCACAATCATGATTTCAAGCTCGATTACACTTCCTAGTGCTTGATGCTTGCACACAGTGCTAGATGGTGCTATGAAGTGTAATCGAGTTTGAAATCATGATCGCCAAGGAGACTACTGTCAAGATTTATAGTGAAAAAGCAGTTATGTTCTCATTCAAAATCAACTGGATATCTTCAGAAGACATGGATTAAACCACATTTATTTTAAGCTGCCTTTGTGTGCTTGTTGGAGCTTATATAGTTTTGGTCACCATTTATTTTTGGGTGAACTATTCCTTTAAATTGAATTGAACCTGGAATATTCCTTTAAAAGCAGACTAAGCATGACATGGCTGCATCTAATGCACTGTAAAAATTCCAAAGCACAACATTCATGTTCATTGTTTTCCAGGATGGAGAGTTTAATGTAGAAGATCTACAGACCCTGCAGGTCAAGCACGAGCAGTTCTCCTCGCGTGTATTCATATGTCCAGTGACTGAACGCAAGCATGGTTTCTTCTAGCAGGTTGGTCGGAACGATTTCATCTCCATTGTTGTTATTAAACTTCCGGAAGTCTCCGGTAATACATTCCTCAATCGCAAACCACTGGCCCGCTGAATGACAGTACAGCAAGAAAACCTCCAGAAATCTACAGAGAGAAAAACCACAGTCCTATCACTAAACAAATACCTGCGGGTGGTCTTATTTAGCTATTTTGGGGACGAAATTGGGCTACATATGTCAAAACCTACTGTTGGTGACGTCAAAGGTAAAAACAATTCATAATAAAGTAAGTAATGTGTATTACCTGGGTGAGTATGGGATTGTTTTGGGTCTGATCTGATTGAATGCAAACGTGAGTTTTTGTGCAGCTCTCTGCTGCTGAATCTCCTGTTAAGAACAAAAACACACAAAAGACACATTATACCGAGTCACAAATAAAGGCCACAGACACACTGCAAAGTTTTAGGTGTGACAACTGCATTTGCATACAGGACTGAATCCTCTAAATTATCATTCTGTATCTATGCACAGAACTTGCAATGGCTGACATAGTGATAACCATAGCAATGTTTTGGTATCTCACTGCTGTAAACAAGCAATATGAATGGCCAGGGGCATCCTTAGGGTGGTACAAATGATGCAGTCGCACCAGTCCCTGTGTCGACTGCACCAACTCACAACTCTGTTATCACTCTCTGTTTTTTCTTTCATTTGGATTGTGTGTGTTCATACCCTGAGACAGAGGTGCAAGACTGTGTCCTCTTTGTAAATGGTTTGCCAGGTGTTGACCACCTCAGGTAGGAAGGATTTGACGATGTACAGGTGTCCAGGTTTGAGAATGTCATATTCTGACCAGGTGCAGAGAACCTTTAATGCCCGCCGAAGGCCGCCACCCATTTCCTCCTTACTGAGAAACTCAATCTTTGCGCAGAGCCCGCGCTGTGCCCACGACGACATGCTGTTATTGATGCTGTTAGGAGAACTTTCCTCCAGATGGTACACAGTCACAGGCTCACCTGCAGAACACACAATCAGAGAGAACATCCAGTATTACACATGTCTGATGAATTACAATACATTTACACAATAAATATTACACAAAAAAATTAGAAGTGGGTGGTAGGACCAAAATCTTGAATAATTTTATCACGGTAACCGTATATATATATATATATATATATCACAACATATTTATTTTTTGGCGCAAAATTAATTGAAAAATCACTTTGACATAATCAAATAATGGCCATGTGGTAATGTCTAGTTTTGGATAACACGGTAAATTGAATAATTCACCAATTAAAAGCACTTTAATTATATTTATTTGATGGATGCAAAACAAAAGATAGGATTATTTATATCAAATGATTGATTAGTCTGAAGTCAGACTCAGTGCAAAAACAGCTTCACATTATGCAACACATGATTAGAACGAAATACTGTAAAACTAATATTAGAAAACAGATAGTTCTGATTCTAAATTCTGATTGGATGAGCCATGTTTAAAGCTGTTGTTAATATAAACAAAAACTATACACACATCAGTTAAATTCTATATTATTGCTCAGCAATCATGAACAACTCCACAAGTTATAGGCCCGTATCTCGGCTGATATTTGGCCGACATCTGCGTTCACTTTGACGATTAACTGAAGGGTAACCTTCCATGGTGTCAATTCCAAAATCAACCAATAGGTTTGTCAATGAATAGTCAACACGTTCCGTTTTCAAGGTTTTTCTTTTCAAGTTTAAGCAAAGTAAACAATGCATTAAATAAGTGTTTGTTTCACCCGTTTGTTCAACCCATAAGCAAAATCTCTACAGGTTGACACATTTCTACTGTTGCATAGTATACACCTTCATACCGCCCAGCCTTACAACAAATAAACAGAGAGCAAAGCGTGATGTAGGAGAGAGATAGAGGGGAAGAGGGCAGTAATGTGTCTTACCTCTAGGGGGCACTGGGGTAAATGGAATACTCTGAGACAGCCGCATCAGGTTATTACGCTCCACCGCTAATACACACACGGATGACACACACGGATGACACACACGGGGCTGATGTCAGTATACATCACAAGGAGTTGACATCCCATGTCTGCTTCAAACCCAAACCCTGATGTCTCATCCAGTTAAAAAGGAAAGGTTTGAACACTTCATCATTACAGTCTGTTTAATGTAGTGAGGCATTATGGGTCGGGTTTGGACCAGAATGTGTTTATGCTTCAGGACGTGCTTAAAGTTTACAGTGAAAGACAGAAACACTGACCTGAATACTGATAACTCTCCATGGGCTTAAATGGAGAACCAATCGCTGCTCAACAGAGAGACACAGACAGAACCAAGTAAAAATACCAGTAAGCATAAACAACAATAGAAAAAAGTACAATGGTATTACCATGTAAATACCATGGCCTATGAATATTTTAATGAATAAATACCATGGTAAATGTGTAAATCTCAGAAATGTCCTGGTCATATATAATAATAATAATAATAAAAAAAACAGCAATTCTGTACAGCAAAAACTCATTACATATACTGTACTTAACAATTGAAGTAATATATCATTACCTTTATTACACTACAGTGAAAAGAATGAGATTTTTGCATAAAGGTAATGAGAAATTTTCTTTTCAGCAAAAAACAATTTTCAAATTTAAATTCTAATTAATTGACAATTCTAGAAAACACTGCATGTTTTTTTTTGCACCCCAATAGTCTAATTTATGACAAACTGCATCCTAAGCATTGCTGCAGTGTAATGCTGTTGAGTATGTGTCTTTTGTGCTGGCGACCAGGGTTCGAATCTGCCTTTGTCCCACTCTTTTCCCATTCTGTGTCCACTCTTAATATATATTCTTTAATACAACTACTAATAATAAATACAAATTTATATTACAAGGTAACCATGTTTTTTGGTGGAAATCATAGTTTTATGCAATTAACTGTGTTATTAATACATTAATATGGTGTTAATATAGTAACCATGTTTAATTTTGAGGTTACTATGATTTCACTACAAAATACCATGGTGTAGTAAAACCATGGTTACATTTTGTAAGGCTTATGTTAGTATTTAAATAGAGTAGCCAATTATTTTTGCCACATTTTGCACTGGGGTGTAAATAGCATCTGCCTTTATTTTTTGTAAGCACAGCAACGCATATAAAGCGCAGCTCTAAAACAGACCAGCAAGGTTCAGACTTACAGTCCTTGCGTGCACCCAGGTGTGTGTGTCGGGCCTTGTACAGACCTGCTGCAGCTGAAACACACAGAGACTGCATTTAGGATTGGTTCAGAAAGAATCGTGTTTTCTGGATCAGTAGAGTGCATTAGATATACAGAACCGTACTCACCGTTTGAGACGTCATCTTCTACACTCCTGAAGAAAGCAAAGGAAAATCAGTTCAAATACCAAAACAAACAAACAAACACACACACTGTGTGGATGCAGTTACTCACAGTTTGCTGGATTGCACTGATTTACCCTGAAAACCAGAGAAAAAAAAACGTTACAACAGTAACAATCTTAAACACACGTGTTGGCGTGCGTGTTGCAAGGCTGACTGACCAATAGCAGCGCGACTGACAGATCCTCGTGTCGCGAGATATCTTCAATTGACACGCGATTCCTTTCCGGTTTACTGAGTGCTGCAACACACACACACACACACACACACACACACACACACACACACACACACACACACACACACACACGTTGTGTTTCCATGTTTTATGGGGACTTTCCATAGACATAATGGTTTTTATACTGTACAAACTTTATATTCTATCCCCTAAACCTAACCCTACCCCTAAACCTAACCCTCACAGAAAACTTTCTGCATTTTTACATTTTCAAAAAACATAATTTAGTATGATTTATAAGCTGTTTTCCTCATGGGGACCGACAAAATGTCCCCACAAGGTCAAAAATTTCGGGTTTTACTATCCTTATGGGGACATTTGGTCCCCACAAAGTGATAAATACACGCTCACACACACACACACACACACACACACACACACACACACACACACACACACACACACACACACACACACAGTAACAGTTAAAGAGGTTGCTGTTAGACAGATTGGCCACATTCACACTGCACAGTCTTATAAGTAACTTCCGATGCTACATTTAAAAGTGTTTGAAGATGCACGAGTGACTTGTATCACATTAAAAAGCAGCAAGGTTCAAACTATCTTGCAATTGAAGTTCTCAAGTTATTGGCCAAATGACTTGTAATTCTTTTTATTTACTTATTAAATAATTTTTTTCCTGCTGAATTTGGTGAGTTTCTGGACCCTTGTGAGAACCATAGCAATGGTTTGGCATCTCAAGGCTGCAAACAAGAAACATGGATAGCAGTCGCTTAATGCATTCAGTGTAAGCTGTTTTTGACCAAACAAACATTTAAGACCAGAGATGTATTATTGTCTGTAACTGTTTGTAAACTGCTGTCAACAGAGGCGCTGTGTTTTGTCTACCTGGTGCTTTTAAACAGCCTGCTCTCTCTGGAGTGTAATGTAAGGTTTACTGCTAGACCACAGGACCGGTGGGGACAAAACTGGTGAGGACATCTGGATTTAACTGCAGTGTGAACGAGGCCTTTATCTTTCATCATGTATAATGTTGCAATGACCCGCGCATGTGTAAGGGTTAATGTTTAAAGCAATTGCTGATGTTGTGTAATGTTGTTTTCACTCACTGGACTCACTGGACAGGACCAAAGGATTTTTGTCAAAATCGGTGAAACCAGCATATGAATTTACCATCCGAATGTGACCCTGTGATGCCCCCTACAGCCAGACACACAAAGAACATCAGTTTGGGTATGACACAGTGAGTCAATCTCAGTCAATCAACAACAGTCAATCTTTAAACTAGTTTACTACACTTCTACAATCTCATATCTACACTGACCATATCTCGACCCTTCCTGGGTGGACTGAGTTGTCGCCCGCTGGCGGAAACCTCCTTGGGGAATGACCTCTGACCCTCAGTGTCATCCTTGTGACCTTTAGAGAAAAATGGCAAAATAAGTCCAAAGGCTATATAAACTCAAAACAACAGATTGACAGATAAGTCTGATTCATTTATATAAATAGGCTTTGTTCATACTGCATCCAATTCCGGTATTTTGTTCAGACAGTGTTGTCAATATCCGGTGTATTTACATGGGTTTCTATAATAGTGATTTATGTGAAATTAATGTGAAGTATAATCAGATTTCAAACCACATACTTGTAGTACATATGAATGGTTTGTAAAATTCTGATTTAATTTGTTCTACTGTTTGCAGAGTTGAATAAACCAAAATAGTGTTTTTGCTGCCTGTGTGAACAAAGCCATTGAAACCAGTAAATTCTACAGCACATCATAAAATAGTCACCATGTTAAACACTTCCCTCACAAAACCCTTAGTTTATTAAACCATCTCTATAAAAACTCCCCAAACGAGATTTTGACATACCAGCCCAGGGTTAGTCTCTACCAAAATAACACACGATATGACACAATACCACTTTATTTACACCCGAGGGGCAATATAGTAAATTAGGCATCTTCATATTCCCTCTACAAAAACACAAACAAATGGGCATGTCACCCTTCTCACCCTCTCTAACACAAACAAGGGCATGCAGACTGTGAGAGGGTTTAGATTCATAGTTAGGATGAGGTTATAACCCTGATCCCCAGTAGGTTGAACTGGGCCGAAACCAAACCTCCAGTCCTCTGTCTGATTCTCTGCAGCACACGTATGCAGCGCTCATCTCTAGGGAACCGTCTGCCGCTATGCTGGGGACAATTATCAGGGGCCCGAGGAAAGCCCGGGAGGAGTGTGTTTCTGTCAGGCTGGTCAGCGGCTGTGGGTTCCTCTACCCTAATCTCAGCTTCATCATCATCATAAGTAAATGCGGGATTGACATATCCCTCACACTCCGGCTCACTCACGACCACCACTGGGCAGCCTTCATCACTCTTCCCATAAACACCCTCATCTTCCTTCTCAAACTCACCTACGAATGCCCCAAACTCCACGGGGCCGTGTCGCAGCTCTGTCTGTACGGTGTGAGGGGGTGTGTGCATTTGTGCACCGCGTGAATGTGTGCTTGTCTGAGAGTCCGCAAGCTGCATCGGCATGCTGTCGAAGAACCTGGCCGTGGCAGCCGGCGCACTGATGAGCCTGCCGGAACTCATGTCTTCAGGTCGGCCGGCGTTCCCCTCACGCAGTGAATGTCCACACAGACGCAGCTGCGGGGACTGCGTGTTAGTGTTCGGTAAGGCGTAGCCCGAGGATCCAGCCTCGGGAATGAACAGAGAGTGTCTCTCTGGGCTCAAAGGAAGGTCTGCCCCTTGACGCAGCATTCTGTCTTCAGCCCTGCCCCCGAATAGTGACTCCGCTATGGTGGCCGCAGGGGGCAGGAAGCCCATGCTGCAGCGCACCAGTGCGCTTGACTTGGAATGTCCTGCCAAGTCGGACGGGCCAGGCACCAGGTTCTTGGAGACGCTGAGTTCACGGGTAATCTGGTTGTGGACTTTGCTGGCCTCTGATGCTCGCTGGGCCGTCAGGGCCTTCAGAGTATCCACAGTGAGCGCTGAGAGATCCTGCAGGTGCCCAATCTGAGAATCTAGAGTGTGCAAAGATCGCTTGATGAAGTTCACCTTGTTTCCAACCTCTTTCAGCTGAACACACATCGTTTCAACCCTAAAAGCACACAAAGTTGAATTCACTCTCAAATTATTCTAATAACCAAACCATATTTCCCAACCATAGTTGCAAATGATCAAATTAAACTAAATTTACTCTTAAGGCGTCTTTACACAGCCGAGTTAAGCCTGCTCTGTGCCTGTTCAAAATTCTGTGTAAACACACAAAAGCCAGACTAAGCTTGCTATGACCCCTCAGACCCTAGTATCAAATGCAGTTCTGATGCTGCTTTGGTTCTTTGTAAATAAAATGCAGCATCAGAGCAGCCTTAAACTTTGTTGTTGTTATGACTGAGCATATATTTCATCATTTAGTTTAATAATTAAAGTCTAACTTTATATTTCATTCATTTCACATTGAATGTGTAAATGCATTTATGCCTGCTCTGAGTAGCATTGCTAATGCAACTAAATGCCACTTCAGATCCAGCTTCTGTGCCACCTTTGCAGTGTAAAATGGCTTTATCTTCAGCTGTTCGCTAATCATCTAATGCATATTGCACACAAAAATTGCCAAAATTGATTGAGAACAGTAGTTTTAAAAGATCAGTAATATATTCTGTGTTGTTTTCTGAAATCGTAATCAAAATGTAGTACATTGTAGATGGACTGAAATTCAGATCACAAAGTCTACAAACATGTTCTGGTAATTTCTAACAAACTCACTGGTCACACCATCTCTTCCTGTTAAAGGGGGGAGTTTTTTGTCCAGAAAATTGGCCAAGTGGACCAGACTTAAAACCCTAGTAAAAAGTCAGGCTTTGTGAGACTAAACTAAACCACTTTCTGATGTGGCTCTGAAAGCTCAAGCTGAACTGAGAATTGTGGGTCAGATGTCTGTGTGATTCATCACAAATTTGAGCACATGATACAGGATCAACAATGCTATCAACCAATGCCTTTGTCAGCAGTAAGGTCAGGGCTGTGATTGGCTGTTTACCAAAGAACATGTTATACATGTGTGCATTGTGCTGCGTGTCTGTGTTTGGAGGATGATTCAGACCTGTCTGATGTAAGTCTGATTCTCTCTTCACTCCCAGAGTGAAACTGATCATCTTTCTCATGGAAGTACGTCTCCACACACTGCTCCTCAAAATCATGCAGCTTCTTCTGGTCCTCCTCCGTCAAGAAGAGCTCTGCAGAAACATGAAGAAGAATAAAGTACTAACGGAGAGTAAGAAAAGGTGAGTGACCACACAAGCACTGGAGGTGAATTACTTGGTCCATATGTGCTGCTGTCCTTCTTCCTCTTCCTGCAGATGGACGACAGGAGAGATACCACATGACTGAGCAGAATCAGTGGAGGGGGCAGGACGGGCTTATCATGATACGCCATGATGAAATGATAACGCTGGTATTTCCACACCAGGTTTGATATGGACATCACCTGCATGTACACATTACTGTTTGGGGAAACAATGCACATTCAGTTACCATGACAATCACCTCAAAGACAATACAGTGGGCAGCAGGGTCACTCACTTAAAAAAGGCGATGAGCAAGTTGACCATCAGTATGTACTGAACAAACAGATACACGGCCTGCAGCAGTGGTGTCAACCAAACACCTGTCCCACACAGATCTTTCACAGCATCACTTGCGTTTGCACACACTGCCAGCAAACACACACATAACACAAGTTTAACAAGCCTGATGCTTCAATACAGATCTTTATAAAATCACTCTAATCTCCGGTTGCAGATATACCCAAAGAAGCAATGCCAAGCACACCAATGCCATGTTATAAGGTAGATATGTGTGGTTATAGCATCCACAGTCGTGAATTAAGGAAAACCAGTTGACTAACTTAACCAATCGGTGAAGCTAAATCCAAACTGATGTTGTCTCATCAGAGCATTGGAGCAATGATACATAAGTTTCATGACAGTATGTCGAAGCATTGTCAAGCTTTCTCTGTGGCATTCTTGCAATCAGATTCATTGATGTGTTACATGGGAGTGGTCTAAAATATCAACAAGTATTTTAATACATTTTGGTCACCATAATCTCAACTCTTCTGACCCAAATTTAGGAACATCTGAAGAAACATATAAAACTAGTTAAAAAAAAAAGTCTGTATTCAATTAAAATTAAATTGTGATAAATCTAGTCACAAATGTAAAAAATTGGATGAACTGTTCTCGGCATAACACAAGGAATCAGGAGAATTGGAATAAAAATATATTTGGTAAAAAATTAAGAATAATCACACTTACTAGACCACATGGTTCAAGTTGTAAACAGTAATCTACGTCAAACTTCAAACTATTGGTGGCACTAGAGGGTTTGGGAGATCTTCCCAGAACTGTCCCCAGGTATGTGCAGACCCTCCCAATCAGTGTGACAAATTTCACAAGCCAACAGAACGATTCAGTAGATGTGTATGCAACTTTGGTGTTTGGCCCAAATAACGCTTTTGAAACATTCCCAATACACTGGAATTTACATGAAAAATTAAAAGTCCTTTTAAGACAAAAATAACGATTTAGTGAACAGTGAAATATGTGCAGATACCGTCAATCTCATATGCGTAGACTTCACCGTACATCATCCAGTACGGCTGGAACACCACATCTTTGGCCAAAGTCCATGAGGGATCCTCGTCTGGGTACAAAATGGCTTTACGAGGAACTCCATAACTCAGCAAAACCACAGCCATAATCACCACAATGTAAAACATGTTTGCTACCTGAGGAAACAAATACACCAGAGTTAGAGAGAACACCGTGTCCAAACACATAGAACACTAACATTGCATTTACAATGGAAGCCATTAAATGCACCTTCCTTTGTTTGATTCGGTCACTGTGGGTCACATGAGATCTGTAAGAGCTGCAATCGAGCAGCACGTCACAACAGATCAAAACTAAATCACTTTATTTTCAATGAATCTGCTCTACGCTCTCAGTGCACAGTTTTTTGTTTTATTATAAAATGGAAGCATTTTTGCAAAGACAGATCTCATGTGATCCACATGGACAGAAATAAGCCAATCACTGGGCTTTATTTTTATGATCATCTCACCATTTTTCCGATCATCATTACGTACGGTCCCGCCTGCTGATTGACAGCCAGAATATCCAGCAGCCGCACGTACCAGAAAATGATGTTCAAGCAGTACACGATCCGACCCGCGATCATCACGTCCCCGTAGCCGAAGCGCAGACCGAAGCCCACGAAGAACATGAGGATGGCCAGGAAGTCAGAGATGTTGAAATAGTCACTGAACCAAACTTTAACCTTCTGACTGATCTTACCACCTTCAGACATGAACATCTACAGAGGAAAGATGAAAATATACAGACTGAACTCACATGAAACATTTTATTTAACAAACAATGTGTGTGACTTAATGTACCATTCTCACTGGATATAAAATTCCACATTAACATTTTTATGCATATCTATATGTATATATAAAAAATATATGATTTGTAATGATTTCAGAACTCTGACTTTATCTGCAAGTCGATCATCACGCGAAAGATTTAAATATTTCACGGAAATTTGTTGGAATGCAACTTTGCTCACGGGACAGTCAAATAATGAAACATTTCTGACATACCTTGTTTAAAAAAAAACACACATACCTCTCGTAACTTCTCTACGGCTAATGTAAAGATGTAGAGAATGACGATCCATTCCTGAGGCGAAGGTAGCAGCTCCATTCTCACCAACACCACGTATGAGTACAGCATCAGAAAACCTATATAAAACAGCTACAACACACAAAAAACACATACACACTTAAACATCTTAAAAATGACAACTCTTGAGCATATATAGTGCATCACATAATTAAGGAGACTCAGTAGTTATGTAAAGTAAACACCAGCTGATGGGGTCTTGGATCAAGTAGAAGAGGTTTATTTTGTGATAATGATGATTGGCTGATGGTATAATATCCTGTTTATTACATGGCTACTGGGCAAAAAAAATAAATAGAATAAATAAATGGACATGAAATATTGATTGTGTAAATTACTTCAATACCATACACTTACTTATTATATAATGAGATCATTTTACACTTTAAATGTCATTATGATATATTATACACAAATATTAGACTGAAGAAATATGCCACTGACCTATCACAATCAAGTATTACAAATAGACGTGTAATAATCAAGGGTCCAAGAATCAATTACTTAAACTTAAATACTTACAGTATGTCCTACCAAAAATCTTTAATAATTCATCAACACATTCACCTAAACATCCCTCAGCTTACCTGAGAGACAATGGATGAATAATCAACCCCTTCTACACACACACACATCACATTAACATACAGAAACACACGTAGTGTTGAGTCAGGTCTGGTTGAAATGTCACTAGTGAACGTTCTGTCGAGTTCTGTGATGTTTATCTGTGTGTGTGTGTGTGTGTGTGTGTGTGATGTCACAGGTGTAACGCAGAGAGTTTATGCAGGGAAGTGTCTCTGATTTTATCATCATGGGAACACCAATGCAGAACACTTAACAGTCTTGGAAATCAACCTAAGGCCGCACACACACACAGCGTGAGAAAGTAGCAATACGTACCGTGTTAAACCAGAACTTGACGATGGGAGCATGGTAAAAAGCGTAGAATTTGCGTGTGATGGGTAATCGACGAGACCGAACGTGGACCTCTGATTCACTTTTTATTTCTGCATTTTCATTCATACAAACTTCCTTAAACACATCCTAAAACACACACACACACACACACACACACACACACACACACACACACACACACACACACACACACACACACACACACACACACACACACACACACACACACACACACACACACAGAGGATGGTAAATTCAGTGAAATTCTGTACAAATTTACAAATGTTATTGTGTAAGAACTCTTTATGCTGACTGCACAACAGAAATGTCTTTAAAGATTTACAGTTCTCTAAGTAACAAACGCTAGTGTACTAAAAACATGATCCCAAAATACTGGCTCAGCTCAGTAAAGGCACATTATAACATTTAATCCATGCTAAATATTTTATCTGTGTCATTAGATTTTTGTATTTTTACCATCTGTATGTCATCAGTGTTCTGGAGGTTATGTTCACTGTCCTCCATACTCTGATGGGCGTCTTGTGACTGGGGAATATGTGACATCTCCGCTTTGGTCTTGTACTCCAACAGAAGGATTGCCGGCGGAACAAGTATACTCAAAATCACCTTATAAAACACAAATGTACACAAAAACAAATAAGTGGATTTACAATGGCTTATCCCAATACAAAATATCTAGAGAGAAGTGTGGCCAATATAATACTGATAAATAGAGATGTATTAACAAAACAAATTCTATATTATGTTATATTCAAAATATCCAAAAATATTTGGAAATACACGTTATCATTGAGCTTTTCTGTGAGTAGATTTTGGAAACTGAAACTAAAGGAGAGTTAACATAAATAGGCCGATCAGACAGTTTTCAGCCAATGATCGATATAGTATATCAGTTTATCACTATTTACAGTCGAAACTTAGGCTGACAACTCATGCGGTGGCTGTACCTTATACCAGGAGTTTTTCCGCATGTTTAATCGTCCCATCCACATGTCGGACAGCAGCATCTGCGTACAAGTGTGAGCCACGAAGGTTCGGAGCCTTGATGACACGGCCAGTTTCAGACAGGTGGAGTTACTCCAGTTCTTCAGTTCATATGTCAGCAGCTTCATGGCCATTGTCTCATCCTGCCTGAATGACTGATCCAACAAATCCACAGCCAATGTGCCAAACTCACTAAAAAAAAATATACACTTATTTCATGCAACACATTAAACTGACTTCCTCACAAAACATAGTAAAGACACTGTTCTACCCCTGTCTAAAACATTTTATATTTGGTTCTGCCTCACTTTGAGACTCTCCTTCAGACTCGCTTCAGGGTTGCTGCTGAGTTTTTAAAATAAAATGTAAGACCTTTATCAAGACCTTTATCAGGAGCAAATAAAATGAATAGTGTATCCTCATACTAAAATAAACCCACACAATCTCAAAATAAATCATGCATCACAGACTCTTATTTAAAGGATATAAAATGTGCTCTTCTACACTACTAATAATCTACAATCTATTACAATATAAAGTAAACATTGTCATATTTCATCAACACTATATAATATTCATCAACAGTTGATCTTTAGTGATAGTGTGTCATACATTTCCAATATGGCTTAATGATTGTGAACTGCTCTGCAACAGCTGAAAACACTCACAAGCCCCCGCGTGCATGAAGAAAATACAACACTGACGCGTTTTCTCTTTGACAGATGCAGTGCATGCATGCATGTATTCTTTTGAAGTTTGATAATCACATTAGGTCATATCACGATTCCTGTCTTTCTGCCCCCAAATTTGAACCCTCTTTAAATAAAATTTAAAGTTTAATTTATGTTTTATTTATGACTTCTGTTATATTATTTAAGATAAGTCTTTTTATGACTGAACTGAATTTAAGACATTTTAAGACTTAGGATTTGCGAGAACCCTGCGCTTCAGACTCGGTCTGAGCCTCTAGCTCGGACTCGCTTTGCGCCTCTGCCTTAGATCCGCTCATAGCCTTTGCTCCGGACTCGCTCGGAGCCTCTGCTCCGGACTCGCTCGGAGCCTCTGCTCCGGAATCGCTCGGAGACCCTCTGCCCTCGGACTCGCTTTGAGCCTCTGCCCTCGGACTCGCTTTGAGCCTCTGCCCTCGGACTCGCTTTGAGCCTCTGCCCTCGGACTCGCTTTGAGCCTCTGCCCTCGGACTCGCTTTGAGCCTCTGCCCTCGGACTCGCTTTGAGCCTCTGCCCTCGGACTCGCTTTGAGCCTCTGCCCTCGGACTCGCTTTGAGCCTCTGCCCTCGGACTCGCTTTGAGCCTCTGCCTCGGACTCGCTTTGAGCCACTGGTTCGGACTCGCTTTGAGCCACTGGTTCAGACTCGCTTTGAGCCTCTGCCTCGGACTTTAATTGCTCCCCTGGCGGATGGCAGCGCTGAGGACTCCTCGACATTAGTGATAGTGTGTCATACATTTCCAATATGGCTTAATGATTGTGAACTGCTCTGCAACAGCTGAAAACACTCACAAGCCCCCGCGTGCATGAAGAAAATACAACACTGACGCGTTTTCTCTTTGACAGATGCAGTGCATGCATGCATGTATTCTTTTGAAGTTTGATAATCACATTAGGTCATATCACGATTCCTGTCTTTCTGCCCCCAAATTTGAACCCTCTTTAAATAAAATTTAAAGTTTAATTTATGTTTTATTTATGACTTCTGTTATATTATTTAAGATAAGTCTTTTTATGACTGAACTGAATTTAAGACATTTTAAGACTTAGGATTTGCGAGAACCCTGCGCTTCAGACTCGGTCTGAGCCTCTAGCTCGGACTCGCTTTGCGCCTCTGCCTTAGATCCACTCATAGCCTCTGCTCCGGACTCACTCGGAGCCTCTGCTCCGGACTCGCTCGGAGCCTCTGCTCCGGACTCGCTCGGAGACCCTCTGCCCTCGGACTCGCTTTGAGCCTCTGCCCTCGGACTCGCTTTGAGCCTCTGCCCTCGGACTCGCTTTGAGCCTCTGCCCTCGGACTCGCTTTGAGCCTCTGCCCTCGGACTCACTTTGAGCCTCTGCCCTCGGACTCGCTTTGAGCCTCTGCCTTGGACTCGCTTTGAGCCACTGGTTCGGACTCGCTTTGAGCCTCTGCCTCGGACTTTAATTGCTCCCCTGGCGGATGGCAGCGGCGAGGACTCCTCGACAGCGCATCCCTCCTCCCTCCCGGGTTTTGGCACCACTGTAACAGTATAAGGACGGGCAAGGAGGTGGGAACCAGCTGAAATGTAAACTTAAACTTTAAATGGTAAACTTAAAATCAACATAAACAAATGTGCAGCGCAGCCGCGTGAGTCTCTCTCCAATCGGCGCCTCCGGCTGCCCCTTTATTTTGCTCTCCCGCTGATAAGCTGATTCAGCGTTGGCCATCACGGCCCGGCCACACCCTCCTCCTCGTCACATTGATTAAGCCTCGCTTTGGGTTTCTGATTCAGCCTCGCTTTGGGTTTCTGATATAGACTTTAAATATCTGATTCAGACTCACTTAGAATACTCTTTCAGCTCCTCTGAGGTATCGTCCACTACATCGCTCTTCTTGGACTCGTAGCCCATCGAGCGCATCAGCTTGCAGGCCACCAGTGCTTTGGCCATCGACTCCTCTCCATGCTGCCAGAAGAACAAAGACATCTTCTGCCTCTTCATCAGCACGGCCCACACTAGCAGCTCGTTAAAGGGATATGGGAAACGACGCATCTCTGGGTCGTCGATGTCCACTACTTCCTCTTTACTTTTCTTCTTCTGCTGCTCAGCAGCTGAATCCAACTAAGGAACAAAAGCAAGAACTTGAAGATTAAAGTAGCAGGTAAGCAGAAATGACAGAAATGTTCAAACACTGTGAAGATGGTTTACCTTTGGTTTGTAGGGTTGTGCGGTCTTAATGAAGTGATTGTGTCTTGTTTTCTCTTTCTTGTCAGCTTGAATGCTGAAGGACTCATGAGCACTATTGGCCATGTGTCGCCCTGACCTCTATCAGAGACAGTCAGAGACCATTAGATCTTTAATTATGGGTCAGAATACATGTTTGACTTTTTTATAAATAAAAAAAAAGTAGCATTTCATCAAATCTTTATTTACCTGACCGTTTCCATGTAGATTGTTGTAAATTATCCGGAAGCGTTTCCGTGTGTAGTTGCACCTGTACGTTCCACCCATGAGATACTCAATAACCAACCCAACATCAATCAGCGTGATTTTATAGTTGGGTGGGAGGTTACCCTATAAATAATAATAATAAATAAAATTGAAGCAGAAAACTATTTAATAAATTGTTTCAATTTACAGTTTTTGTTAGTCTTAGCAGGATTACCTGTCTTACGTCTTTCACCAGGTGGTAAAGAGTTGGATTTGCTGGCGTTTGTTTCTGTAAGAGGATAAAAGTTTAGACTTTCAGACTTTACCATTCAATTATAGTCAGTTTACAAGTCAAGTGTGTGTGAGAGTGTGCATGTACCGTGTTGTACAGCTCCTCCAATCTTGAAATTGTGAGGAATCGATGCATACTGACTCCGTTCTCTATAAGCAGTTTAACAAACTCAACACGGTCCATAACCAACGCATCCAACATTGCCTGCTCAAGAGAACCCACCTACACACACACATTCATATTATTTTCACAAATACTGTGACAGTATGGCTGCTGCTTATATATCAATGCTTAAAGAACAAAAGGGTATAAAAATAGTAATTCTCATGTTGAACAGAGTATGCCAAAACTACAAACTAGCATGCTATGTCTTTCGTATCCAAATGTATGCATGTGCAGCCCTCTATCTATGATGGTAATACCATGGTAATTTGATAAATATATTGGTGGAGGCTAATTACATATTAATGTACCATGTTATTGAAATGCCCACAAAACCATGTTCTTTGTACCTTGATACTTTTTGTTAGTGCATCAACATTTTTTTAACATATCATTAGTCTTTGGTGTGACCTCTGCTTGGTCATTGTATTTACTAAAAACACAAAAAATTGTTTCTCTCATTGTTGTACAGCGGTGACAGTTTCTGACAATGTTTATTTGCATACAAACACATGGTCACGAACCAGCAACTGTTGTCCGTAAACAAACACGTGATCTTTAGCAATGTCCACCCTGTCCCACGCCAGCGTCAGGACCAGTTGATCAAAGGCCGATGCATTTGTGCCTGTGAACACAACACACACACAGATGCTTATCTCACAGGAAGGTGTGTTTATTGGTGCGTTTGTCCCGAGGGAAAAGATGTTCACGAGACAACAGCCCCATTACAGATTCACTCCTGCAGCACTTTAGAATTGACAACATGACAATGAGAATAAATGATGGTCTAACAAGAATGAGATCAACATGGTTTATTTAGACTTTGACAGAGTCATTCTGAGATGGAGGTAAATGTTTGAGCATCAAAATTGTTTAATCTACTGAAAGACCCAGAGCAGGATTCAACCGGTTTAATTTGCTGCTGAGAGTGTATTTGTGTGTGTGGTTTTAGCTGTAGTTTGGGGACAAATTTGTCCTCAGAAGTGAGCCAAATCTGACAATACCTCATTTTGGAGGCATTCAGGAATGTCCTCACAGGTAAATATGATTCACTAATAGAGTAACCAATGTGTTTAGGTTGTCTCTTCGAGGTTGGGTCAGGATTTGAGTTTGGGCTAGTTGTTATCATTATAATTAGCTTTATATAATAACAACAGAAGTCTGGTATGTCCTAATTTCTTTCATTTGCTAAACAGATGAGAAAACCTCCATTACAAAGAAAAATATATACACAATTACTCACACACACAGTCAACACACTGACCTTTGAGAAGAGCTTTTAGAATTGCCACATCGATGTCCTGATGATCCTCAGAGCCCACAGGAAACACTGTTATCTGTCATTCACACACAGGTTATTAGTTCATGACACTTTCACATCCAACACTCTTTTTGATCTGAAGTTCTGCCATGTGTCAATAAAGATTAAATATTATTAATAAACTTATGGATGTGTGTGTTTATTTACCAGTTCTTTACTCTTCATGCACTCCATTAGTGTTTGAAAGAGGTGCAGTGCATCACTCTGACTGAAGTTAAAGGTTTTCTTGATTGTAGCGATGATTTCGGCCTCAACACCATCAGGCAATGCACTAAACACACACACACACAAATGTACATGTTTCAGTCTATTAACCAAATGCCTTTTCCATTTTGAGACAAATTTTGTATGATTTTTAACATTCTATTAGATAAAGAATGTTTTAAGTGTTAATAAATTGCACTGTGCAATTTAATGCTAAATTAACAAAACATTTTACACTTTACAACGAGGTTCCATTCGTTAACATTAGTTAATGCATTAGGTATCATGAACTAACAATGAACAATTTTGTTTTTACAGCATTTATTAATCTTTGTTAATCTTAGTTCATAAATATACATTTGCTCATTGTTAGTTCATATTAGTTCATAGTGCATTAACTACTGTTAACAAATACAACATTTGATTACAACAATGTACTAGTATACAGTGTGTTGACATTTTCAAAAACCAACGGCTTCTACACAAAACTGACATTTGAAGAGCTTTTCCTACTGACAAACCAAGCAAAACATAAGATAGCATAAGTGGGATAAACAAGACTTTTCCTTGCAGTGTTCACTTCCTAAAAGAATGATGTCATTTTGAAATAATTATTTGATTCATGCAACAGTACATTATTTTAATAAGGGGGAATATGCAATTGTAACGGTTTACGCATAGCCTGGGGACACAACTTTCAAGCCTGTTTCAAAAATGTATTATGTCAAGCAAAATATAACACACACACAAACAAAAAAGGCAAAGATCCCCCATAAGTGCTGTTAGTGAGCACCTATGAAGGCCGGAACGGTACACGAGGGGGTGGGTGGCCAGCACCATGCCCAACCGCCTGTGTCTCCCCAGTGGCGATGTTTTACACACCGCACCAGGTACTCATTTTAGGCTGAGTCGACCTAGGGGAGGCCCAGGACCGGTTCAGATAATCGTCACTGGTGTTGGCCATGAGCAGGAATCGAACTCGGGTCGCACACACACACACACACACACACACACACACACACACCACTAGATTTCCTTATATTTGTTTTTAATCAAAAAGTGCATTTTTGCAAGGTCAAGCTAGAAACATGGGATGTGGTCAAGCTGAAAATCTGCCTCCTCATGATGAAAAATAAATTAATTTAAACAATTCAGTGGATTTTTATTAATGTATTCGGAGAGTAAAAGTTGGCATCTGCTATTCATAGTTAAAAAACGCTATTTACACACATGTGGTAAATGCAAGGGTACGTTGGCTACATGCAAGGTGCTTGTTAAGTAGAATGACCCATAAACTGACTCAAACACACACTTTTGTGCTGTGTTGTATGCGTGTTTCATACCAGTCCGGCTCTGTCTGTTTGTGGACGTATGCCAGTATATCTGCGGCGCGGCCCGTTCCCTCACACACCACCACAGGCACAGGTGGTCTCTCCTGCAGATACTCCAAAACTGTCAGGATCACATTCGGACCACCTTCGAAAATCAGCGCCACCACAGGAACACCCTGACCAATACCTTCACATAAGCACAAACACACTTAATTTATTTTGTGTACAAATATAAATTGAACCAACATAGGAATTAATATGAAAATCTTAATTAAACAAAAAAATCTATTGTTCTAAAATTTGGAAAATAGTCATAATTAAAGAATGCGTTGGTGTGACCTTTTCATGGGTGCATAATAACAGTGATCGCAAGATAATAACTGTCGTTTGACTAAAACTGTTTGGGGTTGAAAAGTGAGTGTTGCCTCACGTGCGTGAATCCTCTGCAGGTTAATGTGTTTCTCCAGCTCTCTCCTGAGTTTGACTTCCGCTCCATATTTCCCCACTCTTCCATCATCCACCAGGATAAAATGAGAGTGGAAGTTATTCAGCACATTCAGTTTACTGAGGGGATTCAACAAAGTCTGATACGGCGCTACAACCTGCACACACATACACACACACAGAGGTAGACAAGTTAGCAGGCACACAAAGAGAAGAGGACTGTGTGTGTTTACCTCTTAATTTTCTTTGGAAAAAAGGGTTAATAAATGGGCCAAATGTGTGTGAGACAACATGATATAAATAAATCGCACATCTCTTCCGATGAGGTCATTCCTGTTTTCGATCACTCCCCAGGGTGCGATTCCCAGTGTGCAGATCTTCCGCGCTGATCGTGACAGGTGCTCTTTCAGCGCGTTGCCCACATGTTTGGCCACACCTGAAAGCAGTGGAAAACACCCACAGTCAGCGGTTTACAGATGCCCATGACATGTTCTAGTTGGTCACGGCCTCACGACTGTAACATGCATGTTCAGCAGCGTGTGTGTGTGCAAACACTAATAAAATGCATTGGCCTGATCTTTTCACTCAAATGACTGTCATTATAGTTCTTGAGTTAATCCTGTAACTGCAGCTCTGAACACACACACACACACACTGAGTGTGCTGTCTGTACAGCAGGTAACATGTCTGCATGTCGGCATCTATGGCCATGATTTCCAATTAATGTGTGTGTGCGTGTTTTGAGTAAGTCTATTGTCATTGTAATTAGCTTTATATCAAAAACAATAGAAACAATATACACTCACTGAGAATTTTATTAGGAACACCTGTACATCTACTTGTTCATGCCATAATCTAATCAGCCAATTGTGTGGCAGCAGTTCAGTGCATAAAATCATTCAGATACAGGTCAGGAGCTTCAGTTAATGTTCACTTAAACCAGCGTTTCTCAACGGGGGGCGTTTGGACAGTGTTGGGGGGCGGTGTGAACGAGGCAGCAGAGAGGGGGGCGCTCAGGCACAAATGGGGGGCATTACTCAGAGGTACTCAACAGGCGGCCTGTGCAAAAATCTTTTCAGCTCTTCTCCTTAGCCTACGTCTTCGTCTTGCTCGGATTACTGCTGCCACTTCACCAGGAGGATATGCCAGGAGAGCCGCTTCCTAAGTTACACATGCTTTTAAGAGGCGGAGAATTTTCAGCACAAAATAGAGGCGCGCTTTCACCGGCTTTTTCTGTACATAACGCGGAATACATAATTAGGCGCATAATTAGTGCTCAGGGCTCACACTAATGACCGTAATTAATTAAAAAAAAGTGGCTGTTTTTGACGTCGTTTTTCTTCGGTTCAGTTCAGGTGGCCGAGCTGTTGTCGTCTTTGTTCGTCATTTGAAATCAAATGACCGCTTGTAGGCTATTCAAATTTGAAGCCTAGTATATATTGCCTAATTGAGTGCGCGAACGACCGCTGCTTTTTCATTGGCCATTTAGGTTAGTTACGTTATTGTTCACGTGACTGGTTCATCTTAAAAAAAATTGTGTGAGCCTGAATTTGTTTGAATTTCTAAATACATTTGCAATACCTTTCAAACAATCCATGTGTTTTTGCATTTTTTTCCAAACACAACATTACTCAACTTGAGGCTTTTATATGTAGTTTAAATACAATAAGAAACTTCTGTTTCAGTTTTTTTTTTTTTTACCAAAAACTCAGGCTTCAGGTATCAGTGTTGCAATTGTTTGGCTGTAATAGTATTTCTGAAGTGTTTTTGTTTTTTTTGGCGTTAAGAGGATCATGAAGAGGTCAGGTTGAGAACCACTGACTTAAACCATCAGAATGGGCAAAAAATGTGATCTCAGTGATTTGGACCGTGGCATGATTGTTGGTGCCAGGCGGGCTGGTTTGAGTATTTCTGTAACTGTTGATTGTTCACACACAACAGTCACTAGAATTTACTCAGAATTGTGACAAAAACAAAAAACATCCAGTGAGTGGCAGTTCTGTGGACAAAAATGCATTGTTGATGAGAGAGGTCAACAGAGAATGGCCAGACTGGTTGGAGCTGACAGAAAGGCTATGGTAACTCAGATAACCACTCTGTACATTTGTAGTGAGCAGAATAGTATCTCAGAATGTACAACATGTCGAACCTTGAGGCGGATGGGCTACAACAGCAGACGACCACATCGGGCACTTTATTAGAATCATAGTGTTAATAATAAATCCTCATCCTCATTTATTCTCATTTAAATAGCTAAGTAACATGTCTGTGTGTATGTATGTTTATGGGTGTGTGTGACCTGTATTCACTCCTCCGGTCAGTATCCAGGCCCCTGTGGTTACAGCAGCTTTGATGAGTCCTTTTCCCATTACATGTTTGATTCGAGGGTGCAGGTCAAAGTTTTGAATTCCTCCATGAACGCTGATGACGATCTTCGGCAGCTCCATCTTCCATTCCTTCAACATGAGCCGAAGAATCGCTTCTGGACGAGAGTCATACGAGAGGCGCACATACTGCAGGGACAAGGCCATGACATCACTTACATCAGTCTATCACAACACTCCATGAGCCACAGTATTAATCTGTTCAATACAGCTTCAAAATCTACACAATTGCTGGGCAGTAATTATTTTAAAATGTAATCAGAAATGTGTTTTTTATTACTTAATAATATTTAAATAAATATTTATATTAGTTACTGTATATAAAATTATATATAATTAAATATAGTTGCACTGATTATAGAAATAATATTAGAAAATGTAAAAGACTAATAAAAAAAATGTATATGAAAAAATCCTGCTGTTGAGCAGTCTCAATGAACATCAATGTACACAACAGAACATTGGCCTCATTAGCCCATACGGACTACAGATCTGTGAAAGGCCAGTCATACAACTTGATGTACAGTCTCTAAAACTGTTCCACATAATACTGATCTTAAAAATAGGCAGCATACAGTGCATACTGTGCAGTATGTAGTACACTAGTGTTCCATTTCAATGTGTTTGTGCATGTTATTGTGTGTGTGTTTGAACCTTGGCTCTGTATGAATGGGATCCACCCTGGAAGTTGATGACTCCATACGCATCAGTGGGACTTTCCTCCGTATGTTTCTCCACAGACCACTGCTCCAGATCTGAAAGCCCCCCATCCGTCAGCCGCACGTCTGAGTATTTCATCGGCAGTGTGGCCGTGAAGCCAACATGCTGACGAACCAAACGGCCGCAGCAGCATCTACACAAACACACACAAAAAAAGAGTTCACATCAATGTGAATGGAGAGTGAGACCGGGAGATGAGAATGGTGAGGGTCATCCCCTGTCATTGTTTGTCTCTAACAGCTGTTTGTCACTGAAGTGAGAGTGGAAACGGATTTAAGAGCGAACCAGACGCCAGTGTGGGAGAGAGCCACACACACACACACACTCCCAAAGACTGTGATGGTTTTCAGTCTGCTGTAAAGCAAGTTTTGAGTTGTTAAAATATTTTTTAATATATCTTTCAGTTAGATTTTGCCATCTCCTGCTTCCTCCTTTAGTGAAGAGCTATGAACTTTGTGACAATCACAAAACTGCTAAACACTCTTATCTAACACTCACCGCACAAGCTGCTGGCAGATTTGGCATCCTGGGAGGCATCTGCAAACAACAACAACATGTTTGAGATAAAGTAGCAATCAATATACACAACTAAATGTCTACGAGTGAATTAAACCTGTCAAGAATATGTCCAAGACACTTTTCATCTAAAATGAAAGTAAGGGAATTGAGCGTGGTACCTGTGGGGGTCCTTTGACACAGGCAGTATATAGACACATTCCCTCCTGGTGAAAGTGCTCTCTATCCAGGACTTCTGGGACTGTAGCGGGAAACCAACAGGGAAATTCATAAGAAAAACAAAGGTTTAAAAACTCTTCAGTGTAGTGCTTGACAGTGTTTGATGCTTTTCAGGAATGTAACAGTAATATCAGGTTAAACGATCAGAAACAAAAGTAATCAAATGAAAATAAAACTACTTCAATTAATGTACTATATTACAAAACGTCAGGAATGTCATAAAATATCGATATATTGATTATTGTTCGGCACGTTATTTTCTCAATAGGTTTTTGAGGCATCAATATCTTAACATTAGTCCATATTTAAATTAGAAGTGTAAATGAAATGTGTGCTTTCCAACTCCCTGTCAGTTGGCCTTCTGTTTAATGTAGTCAGGAATAGTCACGTGACGCCATGTGAGAATCAGACATGTGAAAGGCGAGTTCTGTGCACTTTGCTAGTTTTAACAATTTTAATGACACAAATCAGTGAGATTTTATACAATCTGTTCCATAACTGTTCTAGGAGGACAATGTGTCAAAGAATTCAAAATCCTCGGGCTCTAGAGATATTTTTTTCCCATTCTGTAAATAGGTGAAATGGATGTGTCAAGATTGTAAATCCTCATTCTAAAAGACTTTCAAATGATTCACATTTGCTGTTTGTATTGTAAGGTTTAGGGCTAGGTTATCTGCAGTACTCCAAATAAACACAGCACATGAATGTTGTCACCAAACAGGGGTTACATCTAGACATGAGCCCTGAAAACTACATGAAGTCATCCAATCACAATGGTGCTAGACGTTTTGAGGAATTTCTTGCTAGCTTTGTGTGAAATATACATATGCCGGTCAGTGAACAAGAATCTGTGGATTTGCTGTCCAAGCCCCGAATCATATATAAAGATGCAACATTTGTTCCAGTCTCTATCATCGTAGAGGATTGCAGCTGCATCAAACCCTCTTCTCCACGACTGATTCAACCACCTCACTTTAACACCTCACAAGATCAACTAATATAACAACTTTACAGACATCGTCATAGTGTCGCTGGTCTGTTTATCTTCTTCAGGTTTTTTTAATTAAATCAAGCTCAAATATCTCCAGCAAGAGTCCCTTTGCGGATTTAACAGCAAAGAATTTTTAATTAAATTTCCCAGAGTTCACTTTTGTTTTCAGCCCACTCACAGCAGCAACTGTTCTGCAACAGTGCAGCCCGAACAATCTTGAATTTACCAAAGAGGATTATACATATATTTGAGTAGATACAGTGAAAATTTTATCATTTTAGATTTAGTCGGTCTACCTCATACTCCTCATCTTCATCCTTCTGTCGCAGCAATGAGTAAAGAAACATCACCAGACGCCACTGTGAGAGACTAGTTTAAACTAGTTAACATTAAATGATGTTTTCTCAGCATAGTTAATCAGCAAGAGGCCGTAGGGGGTGGGTGATGAATGTTTCTGAGAGTGAAAAAGAATATTAGAAAGAAAGAGAGAGAGAGAGGAGTGGGGGCTCAGATATATGAGGCAGTAACCAGGCACACTGGCATGTACAGAATCTCTCTACAGATTGGATATCTGTGTCATGTGACTCCAAGAAGAGTGCACATATTAAAATGAACGTTGCTTTCCAATTCTCACACTATCCATCCAAATAGTATATGAGATTTTGTACTATGGAAAAGGTATTCCAATGATTTTGTGTTTATGACTTTTCAGTTGTACAAAAGGAATGCAAAACCGAAGCCGTCACAGTAACTTCCTCTATATACCATAGTGAAACTATCTGTTAGAACAAAACAACCAATAGTGTGAGTTTGGGATGGGACTAACCAACCAATGACAGATGGGATCAGTGTCCAGAAAACCTTGTTTGACAACAGTCATTATTTTTGCATTACTATGGAGCACAACAGTCTAGTTTCAGGTGTAAAAATCCCATTAATTTTTCCCATAGGGGAATTTCTTTTTAACAATAACTTATAAACAGACCTAATGTGAGCTTAGAAGTTGTTAAAGGAATGGTAGCCTATATACTCCTGTTGAAGCCATCAGTCTGGCTTATTTCAACCTCTTTTACTAACAGAATTCCTGGATATCTGCACTACCCATGAATCCAGAATGGAAAGATCCACCAATCAGAGAAGTGTTGCAATCCAACCACTGCAAATTAGTTCTGCGGTTACCGCCCACATCCATGACACAATGAGTGCGTTTTAGAAGTCATGCACTTTAAATGTCTGATTTCAGTCTGACTAAAGCAATCCTTCATCTTTTTTAAAATATCATGTAAACTCCTTAGTCCAACTGAAATCATGCAGTTTGTGCAAATTCGAAGTAACAAACAAAGATAGCAAGTTTACATTTCAATCGACAACAATAGACCTCTGCGTTATCCTCATGCTCCAAGAAACAGAGGTGTTGCGTGACCTGCATTTAACCCGGAAGTCAGACACAACAAATAGCAGAAAAGAAGAAAAGAAACAACAACACATGCGTATCATTCAGACATGATCTCCCCTATGTCCTATTTCCTTCAAAGACTTTACCATCCATTATAAAAACTTTGGAGGGCTGAAAGGTGTGGGGTTTAAAAATATAATTTATTTGAAACCAACCATATAAAACCTCATTACATTTAAATGCAAACTGCGACACTACAGATGTCGGTGGTATCATGACACAATTTTATGTCCCAATAATGGCATAATTTATTTCTACAAACTCAAAAGTATGTACTTTTTCCATTACTAAATTAAGCATGCAAATTGGGATCCAGCTACATCATTAGATCGTAGGACACAGTATGTGACTCCTCCACTGGGAGTGACACGAAACACTTAAACTCTCTGGACACTGACGACTGTTTCAGCTCCAAATGTATGTGGAGTGGTGGTGGCGTAGTGGGCTGAAGCACTAAACAGCAGAAGGTTGCTGGTTCGATCCCCACAGCCACCACCATTGTGTCCTTGAGCAAGGCACTTAACTCCAGGTTGCTCTGGGAGGATTGTACCTGTAATAAGTGCACTGTAAGTCGCTTTGGATAAAAGCATCTGCCAAATGCATAAATGTAAAATTTAAATGTTGGAGCACTTTGATTCATAATGACTACCACCCCTGGAGTCGTGAGTATGAATCCAGAGCTAGCTTCCTAAGCCTGGTTGCTAGTGAGGGTAGAGTCACATGGGATAGCCTCCTTGTGGTCGGTATAATGTGGTTCTCGTTCTCGGTGGGGTACATGGCGAGTTGTGCGTGGATGCTGCGGAGAATAGCGTGAAGTCTCCACATGGGCTAGGTTTCCGCGGTAATATGCTCAACAAGCCACATGATAAGATGCGCGGATTGATGGTCGCAGATGGTCGATTTTTCTGCTAACTCTATGAAGCTCAACACACTCAAACATAAAGCAAAAATGTCAAAGTCAACAGCGTCCCCTGACTTCATCAGATCATTAGGACATCATCAGATAAGACACATGACCCTGAAATCACAGTATGGAGTTTGTCCTGAGAACATACAAACTGTCTTCACAAAACCAACTTCCTGAGTCTTCATTCAATACCTTAAATACATACTCTACTCCTGTAGTCAAAAACAATGCAATAATCCCACAAGTTAGTCTGACGCAGTGACCAGAGGACATGATGGATGGTCAACAAAGAACCACTGGAGGTCAGTAAGAGTAACACTGTGGTCTGATAACAGCTGCACTCATGATCACTACACACATTCAGTCTGATCTCAGAGACGTCAAGTTACACAAGTGTCACTGTGCTCTAAAGACTCCGGCAATTCACAGAAAACACAAATCACTGTATCTGATAACTGTTGTGGAGTATGTTGACAATTTTGCAATATATTGCCTCCTGACCATAAAACCACATTTTTCATTCAAGATCCTTCATTTCAATTTTCCTCATCTTTAACTAAGCAAATGTCCTTTGCCAGTAAAGTCATAGTGCCTGACTTCACAATGCACACACTTTACACACACACACACACACACACACACACACACACACACACAAACACACACATATAGTGCCTATATGACGATGCATTACAGAACTTTGTAGATGTACATTTCTGAAATCCAATAACTAGACGTAGGTACTGTACACACTGAAGAGGAGCCACATGTGTCACTTATTCTTAATAAGTGTATTTTTGGAGTCTTGAATATTGAGATTTTTTTACATCATTGTTTTTATGTGAATAAATAAAGGTAAACTTCCAGTTTCAGCATTCTTTGTACTTCAGACCTTTGTTTGTTGGACAAGAAAAACTAGCTTTATAGTGTGACGCACATTTGGTTTTCGAAAATGCAAAATGGGTACAATTTAGCCACATTTAGAGTCCCAAATCTCTGGGATTTAACCATATAGGGCATTAAAAATGCAGATTCAAAAAGGACAATTTGTTCTGAACCAGAATCTAAAAGGATATTAAGATTTCTTTAATAATGCTGGTATTTCTGAAGTAAAAAAAAAAAAAAAAAAAAAAAGGAAATTCCCTAAACTGGACACTCATATGCAGGAAATGTAATTTAATGAATACAACATTTTTCAAATAAGTGGATCCAACAGGCAAATATGTGGATGGTCCTGATCCTCACCTTCAAATCTAAAGTCAATCAGTCTAAACTCAACAGGAGCTCTTGTGTGTTTAGATTGGGTAAAGATTCTAGCTGTCCTATGTTTGTTTGTGTGTGTATCAGCTTAAAGCTTCTCTGGGTCTCGGCCAATGAAGAATGAAATATTACATTAAAGAGTTCGATACTCAAAGTCAAGTGAGTACTAGACTTTTTAAACATGATAGTCGCTCACAAATAAATTGTGTGCCCCCAAAATTTCCAGACAACATATAACAATATAAAACATACTAAATTAGTATGACCTTAAGGCTGGACAACTCATTGAACAAACAACTGAATAGCATCTAAATAATAATGAGAAGCAGAACATGCAGTCCAACACCAAACTAGTGTAGAAAAGCAGTCACTGATGTGAAACATGAAAGTGCTCAGAAACAATGAATCTTCCACAGGTTTCAACACCACAGTCACCATATTTGCAACATAACAGAGGTAATTCACCTCAAACCAGTTTCGCCACCCAGTATATGATTCATTTGACCTACAGGTGTTTGCTGTCAGGTGTTGCAAAGAATCTAGAAAATGACATTTTCACAAGCTGCTGGACCAGAAATGTTAAATCTAAGCAAACAAAGTTAAGTTTTATATTAAAAGGTATACTCAGTAATTTTTTAAGTTTGTCAAAGTGACTTACATTGGCTTACACTGACACATAATGTCCTGGATGCTGTATCATTAAAACACAGTATTTTTCAGTTTCCAATGCAGGGGCTTGACAATAATGACTGCCCGATGGCCCGGGGCCAGTGTGAGAGAGATTCGGGCCAGGTGCTAGTACTGTCACTTGATCCATTTATAACAATAGTGAGAGCAGACGACAAGCGAGAGAAAACAAAAATGAACAGGACTCAATATTGTATCTCAATATTGTAAACCAGCCATGCTTTTCCACTGACCTGAGATTCAAACGGTGACATAACGGGTTACTCTCTACGTGCTAGTTTCATGTGACTACCTCAAACATAAACAAACGTGCCACGTCACATTGTGTTTGTATACAGCTTTTACTCTTGTCTATGAGGACATATTTAAACAGACGGTTAATGGAATTCATCCTTATTACATTGTAATTACGTATTGTATGAACTATGGCTTAACTTGCCAAGTTCTGTAAACGGTTACAGTGGAATCGTTATTAACATTAGTGTAGCAGATTGTATTTTGTATTTGTATTTTTGCCATAGCATATAATAGTATTGATTGAGAATCCCACCGTTTTACTTAACAGATAGCAGCAATCTTTTTTTTGATTGCCAGAGTTGCTGGTCAAAAATCCCCTTACAGAACAAAACATTGCACAAAATAAGATGACAACAGTGTAAGAAAAGCTAACAAAGTTGGCAAATATAACAACTGACTGAGGTCAGCTGCAGAGGACACCACCGATTCACTGTTTATCACGAGCGTGACTGACTGAATTCAATGCCCCGGTTAGTTATCAGGCTGGTTGGTGTCCGAGACCAAAACATTGTTGCTCTGTCCACTGTTGCTTTTGCTTATGTCCTTCTGATGGTCCCTGTAATTCCTTAAGCATTTTTCAATTTGTTTATTATTTGGTAAATTGTCCGATTGAAGGCCTGCATCATTTCGTGCTGTATCTTCATTCTCGTAGAGTATTTTTCCTTTCAAACTCTCTAGTTTATCTTGGATCTTCGTAAAAAGTAGAGCACTCGTTTTGCAATGTTACCTCAATGCTTTTAATGTCTGATAATTTTGTTGATTTTTTATTGTTGTTATAGAGGGAAGAAGTACGCCTTGCTTCAGATGGCAGCTACCTTTGTTGTTTGGGAAAAGTTGAACATGGTGACGAAACATTATCCCGCCCTTCATTCCTCGGCATAAACGGTTCCTGAGAAGAGACCTGCAAGCTTTTAGGGCCAGTGCGGAACCAGGTTTTCTGCCCTGCAATGGCCTTTTCTGCAGTGGAACAGTTCGAGAATTCACACCGGCCTAGGAACAGGCACCACGTTAGTGGAAAAGTGCTAAAAGACACGCAAACGCATAAATATACTTCTATCGGGAAGACACGCAGGCTTGAGTGAAGTTTGAAATGCCATTACCTCCCGTTTATTGATGTAAAACGGGAGGTAATGTCTCTCTCTATGGTGTAGGCCCCGTCCGGCAGTCCGAGGGAGTTGTACCCGGAACCGTCATGTCCAGCCGGAGATAGGAGGCAGGGGCGAGGAGCCTACCCCCCTGCGGGACAGGGCTCAACTGGTGGTGGTGGAGAGGTGGAGGTTGCAGTGTTAGCACACCGAAGCAGCAATGTGATAGATTGTGAGCGGACTTATAAAGCAATGGCTTACGTGCGATTGGCTAATGATGTGATGATGTACACCTGCTGGTCTTCCCGCTAGAACTACGCTCCACTTCCATTGGGCGCGCCAAAGCACAGGCCCTATGCTCACTCGTTTCAAAGTGTCTTAGCAGCAGCAATTCCCAAAGTTTAGAAAATGGCTAGAATTTCATAGCGGGATAGCATGTATTGCGCAACGTACATTGTTACGTTTCCTCATTTCTGGACTGTACAGGTATTTTTGTTTTTGTGTTTCGGGTATCAGTCAGTTTTGGCCTTGTTTGGGTTGTCTAATGTTATGTTTATATCCACATTCTTAATTCACAGATTAGGCCTAATATCTACCTAATGTATATTACATGACACAACCGATTTAGTCGCAAGGTGTCATCTCTCAGGGATTCATATGTTCATTACATTCAGCCAAAATCAAATCTTTAACTCTGTGATTAAATCTGAAAACCCATAATTTACTCCACAGAACTCTTTGCTTAAAAACACATGTAAATGGCAGGACAGCTGAGGTCAATATGATGCATTTATGAATTTATATCTATAAAGCACTTTACATAAGGCATAAATAATATGTTTCAAATTATAAATGTGATACAATTTTAGGGGAAATTGTGTTAAAAAAAACGTATATATAAATATATAAAATATATTTAACTTCAGCTTTTTAAGCCATGATGGTAAAAACAGCTATTTTGCATTTTTGTGTTGGGGCCAGTTAACATTTTGGCAGGGCAAGTAAAAATCTGAAGCACTGGCCCAAACGGGCCAGTAGAAAAAATCCTTAGCGTTGAGTCCTGACAGTGCCATTGTAGGAATTCACTATGCACAGAAAACCAGGATTAATTTAATCCATGAATGAAAGTGTACAATAACAGGGCAGTTTCTGCAATTAAGCAAGTACTATTCAGCTGGTCATGTGATGCTAGCATGACTGCCCCCATGAAGGCACCCCTGCCCCATGCATAATATAAGAGCTTTTATAAAGTTACTAATATAACTGAACTCTTCATCTCACTTGAGTTGCCATTATTTTATACATATGTTTCAAAATGATGATTAATTTCTTTAGAGGTAAAACTTTTTAAATGAGGATAAAAATACTGAGTGCACCTTTAATGTCAAATTATACATATAAACTCAGCAAAAAAATGTAATTAACATCCTCTCGCTTTCAACTGCTTTTATTTTCAGCAAACTTAACTTGTGTAAATATTTGTATGAACATAAAAAGATTCAACAACTAAGACATAAACTGAACAGGTTTCACAGACATGTGATGAACAGAAATAGTATAATGTGTCCCTGAAAAAAAGGGGGGGCAAAATCAAAAGTAACAGTCAGTATCTGGTGCAGCCACCAGGATGAGTCTGCAGGAAGGGTACCGCATGAGGGAGGAGGATGTCTTCTCTGTAGCGCACAGCGTTGCGATTGCCTACAATGACAACAAGCTCAGTCCAATGATTCTGACACCGCCCCAGACCATGACGGACCCTGCACCTCCAAATCGATCCCGCTCCAGGGTACAGGTCTCTGTGTAACGCTCATTCCTTCGACGATAAACGCGAGTCGGACCATCAACCCTGGTGAGACTCGTCAGTGAAGAGCACTTTTTGCCAGTCCTGTCTGGTCCAGCGAAGGTGGGTTTGTGCCCATAGGTGACACTGTTGCGGTGATGTCTGGTAAGGACCTGCTTTACAACAGGCCTACAAGCCCTCAATCCAGCCTCTCTCAGACTATTGCGGACAGTCGGAGCACTGATGGAGGGATTGTGCATTCCTGGTTTAACTGTACCTGTCCCGCAGGTGTGATATTGGGTTGTACCGATCCTGTGCAGGTGTAGTTACATGTGGCCTGCCACTGCAAGGACGATCAGCTGTCCTTCCTGTCTCCCTGTAGCGCTGTCTTAGGCATCTCACATTATCAATTGCAATTTATTGCCCTGGCCACATCTGCAGTCCTCATGCCTCCATGTAGCATGCCTAAGGCAAGTTCACGCAGATGAACATGGACCCTGGGCATCTTTCTTATGGTGTTTTTCAGACTCTTTAGTGTCCTAAGTTATTATAACTGTGACCTTAATTGCCTACCGTCTATGAGCTGTTAGTGTCTTAATGACCGTTCCACAGGTGCATGATCATTAATTGTTTATGGTTCATTGAACAAGCATAGAAAACATTGTTTAACCCTTTACAATAAAGATCTGTAAAGTTATTTCGATTTTTGGAAGCCAACAAACAATAAAGACTGTGTCCAAGTGTACATGATTTTTGAAGGCATCCTCACTATGCAACATGTTTCAAAGAATTTTGCAAAGAACTCTGTAGGTAGTATATACATAAATATATACAGTTGAAGTCAGAAGTTTACATACACCTTAGCAAAATACATTTAAACTCAGTTTTTCACAATTCCTGACATTTAATAGTAGTAAACATTCCCTGTCTGTTAGGATCACTTCTTTATTTTAAGAATGTGAAATGTCAGAATAATAGTTCAGAGTATTATTTATTTTAGCTTTTATTTCTTTCATCACATTGGATCTCAGTGGGTCAGAAGTTTATATACACTGTGTTAGTATTTGGTAGAATTGCCTTAAAATTGTTTAAATTGGGTCAAACCTTTTGAGTAGCCTTCCACAAGCTTCTCACAATAATTTGCAGGAATTTTGGCTCATTCCTCCAGACAGAACTGGTGTAACTGAGTCAGGTTTGTAGGCCCCCTTGCTCACACACGCTTTTTCAGTTCTGCCCACAAATTTTCTATCGGATTGAGTTTAGGGCTTTGTGATGGCCACTCCAATACCTTGACATTGTTGTGCTTAAGCCATTTTGCCACAACTTTGGAGGTATGCTTGAGGTCATTGTCCTGTTTGGAAGACCCATTTGCGACCAAGCTTTAACTTCCTGGCTGATGTCTTTAGATGTTGCTTCAATATATCCACATATTTATCCTTCCTAGTGATGTCATCTATTTTGTGAAGTGCACCAGTCCCTCCTTTAGCAAAGCACCCCCACAACATGATGCTGCCACCTCCATTCTTCATGGTTGGGATGGTGTTCTTCGGCTTGAAAGCCTCACCCTTTTTCCTCCAAACATAATGATGGTCATTATGGCCAAACAGTTAAATTTTTGTTTCATTAGACCAGAGGACATTTCTCCAAATAGTAAGATCTTTATCCTCATGTGGACTTGAAAACTGTAGTCTGGCTTTGTGATGGGGTTTTGGAGAATTGTGGCTTCTTCCTTGCCGAGCAGCCTTTCAGGTTATGTTGATATAGGACTCGTTTTACTGTGGATATAGATACTTATCTACCTGTTTCCTCCAGGATCTTCACAAGGTACTTTGCTGTTGTTCTGGGATTGATTCACACTTTTTACATCAAACTACATTAATTTCTAGGAGACAGAATGTGTCTCTTTCCTGATCAGTATGATGGTTGCGTGGTCCCATGGTGTTTATACTTGCAAACTATTGTTTGTACTGATGAACGTGGTGCCTTCAGGCATTTGGAAATTGCTCCCAATGATGAATCAGACTTGTGGAGGTCCACAATTTTTTTTCAGAGGTCTTGACTGATTTCTTTTGATTTCCCCATGATGTCTAGTAAAGAGGCACTGAGTTTGGAGGTAAACCTTAAAATACATCCACAGGTACACCTTTAATTCAGTACACTTCCTATCAGAAGCTAATTGGCTAAAGGCTTAAAGCTGCTTAAAGGCACAGTTAACTTCGTGTATGTAAACTTCTGACCCACTGGAATTGTGATATAGTCAATTAAAAGTGAAACAATCTGTCTGTAAACAATTGTTGGAAAAATGACTTGTGTCATGCGCAAAGTAGATGTCCTAAACGACTTACCAAAACTATAGTTTGCTAATATGAAATCTGTGGGGTGGTTCAACTTCTAACTTACACTGTACATATATAAAGTACATAAATATACTTGTGTGTGTGTGTGTGTGTGTGTGTGTGTGTGTGTGTGTGTGTATATATATATATATATATATATATATATATATATATCTCTAAGCATAGAAACGTTACTCTAAAAAATGATTTAAATTAAAATGACTGACCAAAAATGTTAAAAGTATTTAAAGTATCTGCATATGCTTAAGGGCAAAGGAAGCAATAAGGCTGAGACAAAACCAAATATGGTCTCTTAAAAGGGTCATCGATGTCACCAAAAGAGTTAAACTTGTTTAGACTAAAAATTCAGCTGTAGGCCCTGACACAGATACTTGACCCCACAATGCAGGTATTTCCAGTTCTAGCCCTCAAGAAAGACCTTTAGAGAAGGAATATCTAGGGGGCAATGGACCCACTAGCCCTCCTCTTAGACACGGCCATGCCTAACAAGGCTATAATGTATGTCTCACTTTCGAATAATGCAAATGATAGCTTAGTGCTGCGTGAATGAAATGTTTGGATAGTATCTCCTTACCCTATATTAAACCATTTAGAGATACTTGCCATGTTATCATTTTAAGTAAAATGTAACAAAATATTAGTGCAGAAGCCTGACCCCCACGTCAGACAATATAACACTCACAAATTGACGGTCGATGACGAAACAGAGACGTTTCAAACTGTCAAGCGCGCTCCCGTCACAGCTTCACTGACAGACCACACAGGAGATAATTGTCGGGTTACACTTTAAAATGTATTCATTGATAATGACACATCACAAAACAACATCTAATACCATATTCAGCCAATATTAGAAATGCGTTTATAAAGGATCGCCTCGGTGTTTCCTCAGAACTTGCGCAATTCCAGGCGCCACGAGCTCAATATTTCAGTTTACGAACATTCTGTTAAAATAATATACATTGTTGTTTTTAGTTACTGTTATTCTTAATGTCAACTACACCAACATCACGTGACCGCAGCGTTTAAATACAGAGTAACTAAGCTAATTGAAGTGTTTTCTTATGGCCGAAGGCTTCAATTCGGTGAACACATGTTATCGTGATTATGTAAAACTGCATTTCAAACATCTGTCGGATCGCGATGCCAGCTGTTTTTGTTTGTTTGTTTTGCCGGTGCCGATCTCGGCGAACGCGCGCGTCATAGGGGCTAAAAGCTAGCAGCGCGATAGAGGCACGAGCCGAAATCCCCTCGCGCTGCCCCGCGCAGCGTTCTACAAGATGCTCGAGCCGCGCAAACAACAGTCGGTGGAGCTCCGTGACTGAACTCAGCGCAGCTGTCAACGCCAGTGCAACCCGCATTCCACCTCAAGCAGACTCGGCAGGCAGAGACTTGTCACTGAAAGGCGCACTCACTGTCAATTTATGCCAAATTTGCCACGCAGCCTCTGGCAAACACAAGAAGACAACCACCACAACAACAGGACGCGAGTGATGCGTACCATTCTCTTCAAGGTTCAGACTCACGAAGAGCGGATCCAGGGCGTCTAGCCATCTATCGGCGCTGTGCTGCTCTGTAAGCCTCGGAAGGAAAGCCCGGTGACGGCGGTAGGTATCGTGTGCGTCCGCTGCAGCTCCAGCGGAAGGTGGATTTTTCATAATTGTGCGACTCCGGACTGACGCGGCGTGACGGAGTCGACTTGAGGCCGTCCCACCCGCTGAGTCAGCCCGCAGCGCGTCACTTGAGCGGGGCGGAGCAGCAGCAGTGGCCGCGGGGAGTACGGTTCTATTTCAACGGGGTGTGCTTTATATTGGCATGAAAAAATATATATATATATTTGCATTGCCAAAGAGTTGCAGGATAGATTCTACAATGAGAAATGGTGTTATTTGTGCCCTGATAGTGCCATGTCATTCATAGAAGATTCTTGTAGTCTCATGTAAATACCAAAGTACACGAATAAGCAGTGGTTTAATAGTGACTGAAGAGGTGGGCATACTGTTTTTATCGAGGTACTTTTGTTTCTTTTAACAGTGAGGTAAATAGGCTTCGTTCAGGGTTGGTAAGTAACGAAATGCATGTAACGGGATTAAGTATTTAAAATACTAAATATAAGTAACTGTATTCCACTAGTTACAATTTAAATAATTGGTACAATACAGTTACATTCAAAAAGTATTTTGATTACTGAAGAGATTACTTTGCATTTTATTGTCATTTGTTTAATTTAATATTTAGTCCTTTCAGATGGAAAACATGTATACATATAAATGATGTGATCCAAAGTGCATTTGAACAGCGGTGAAACACTTTCTTATAATGTGTTACATTCATACGAGCAGACAGAGAAGTAAGTCTGAAGTAAGTTTGGAGCAGAAGAAATAGAAATAAACCTTGTGTAAATTGTTAGCTTTATGCTAAGCTAAATGCTATTTCAGGCCATTTTACATGCACATGTTATCTTATTTTTTATTTATTTTTTCTTATAAGACCTTTGATATTAGGGGGAAAAAAAAGTCATATTCTTGATCATTTTTGTATTGTTTTCCTGTAAAAATAAAAAATAAATTAGATTGATCTTGTTTTAGAAACAACAATGCATAAGATATTGAGGTTAGAATGTATTTTTAACATGTGTAATTTGTCTTACTGTACTGGCAGAGCTTTTATAGTCAAAATAAGTGAAACAATCTACCAGTGCTGAAGAAGTAATCCAGAGTACTTAGAATGCGTTACTAACCTTGAGTAATCTAATTTAATATGTTACAAATTACATTTTACAGCAAGTAATCTGTAGTGGAAACATTTCAAAAGTAACCCTCAAAACCCTGATGGCGGATGCCCTACACTACTGCGAATAAGGTAATCATTCAGTACCATGGTAATGCCATTTAATCAATGTACTAACTATGGATGCATATCGTATTTTATATATATATATATATATATATACACACACACATACGTTTTTTTAAGACAATTTCCCCTAAACTTGTATCACATTTATAATTTGAAACATATTATTTATGCCTTATGTAAAGTGCTTTATAGTTATAAAACATTTTTAGAACTAATTTATTAAAAAGCATGCATTAAAAAATATTCCAGTGCAAGAGACACAACATTAACAAAACTGTAACATAGTAACCATAATTTCTGCTGATGGATCAATGTTACAACATTTGTTATGATTATGTTATAGAATTTTAGTCAATTAATAAAGTATGGGATCTCCTTCAGTGTTGGAAGATTTCAGTTTTTTTTTTTTTTTTTTATCATGTTACTACAGTTTTGTAGCAGAAATATTAACTGTAGAAGCTATAGTGTTTTGGTGGAAATGGGTAAAAGTTTAAGAGAGCAGAGTTTAAAAGAATAGTTCATCCAAAAATGAACAATCCCTCATCATTTACTCCTCCTCGTGCCACCCCAGATGTGCATGACTTACTTTCTTCTGCAGAACACAAATGAAGAGCTTTAGAAGAAAATGTCACCTCTATTGGACCAGAGTGAATGGGTGCCAAAATTTTGAAGCACCAAAAATCACATAAATCAGCATAAAAGTAACCCATTTAAGTCTTTTTTTTTTTTTTTACTGTAAATCCTCCCTGCCCGATGATAAAAGGAGAATGTGGAAGTTAAAGTGGACATTTGAAGTTCAAAAGAACTTAAATTTTGAACTGTTTCTTACCCACATCTATCATATCGCTTCTGAAGACATGGATTAAACCACTGGTGGCACATGGATTACTTTCATGCTGCTTTTATGTGCTTATTGGAGCATAAAAGTTCTGGTCACATTCACTTGCATTGCATGGACCTACAGAGCTGAAATATTCTTCTAAAAATCTTAATTTGAGTTCTGCTGAAGAAAGTAAGTCACACACATCTGGGATGGCATGAGGATGAGTAAATGAGAGAATTATCATTTTTGGGTGAACTAACCCTATAAGGTGAGGTCCTGCTGAATAAAACCTTATTAGCAGACCCAAGAACAGCAAATACACATACTCACAGTAACTGACACAAACACATGCGTCGTCAAGCTGACACTGACACTAATAGAGATCTTAGTCATTGTCTATAACAGGCCACACTGGCTGAATTTACAAATGATCTTCAGTCATTTAAAAAGCCCATTTTGTTGTCATTTCTTTTTTAATTTCAATTATTAATTCATCAAAGTGGAAGAAAGTTTAACTATTCATTAGTATATTGTGAAAAAATATGATATAAAACGATCATTTAAAAAGTGAAAATTAAACAGCAGGTTGATTAAAGATTAATTTCCATCTGTCAGAAGGAGTTAAATCAAATGTGTGAAAAGTGTTGCAGTGTTTGCCAGTTTACAGTGATGTAAAGAACAGATTCAGTGGAAAGTGTTTCATCAGTCTAAAACACTCAAAACATTCATGTCACATCAACATGAAACGCTTATTAGGTGGCATTTCCCTTCTGCTTTGTGTTTGAGGAAATTTATAAATCTGAGATCTGTCAGCATTCTCTCACTCCATCAGCATATCCAGATTTTCCATCTAAGCAGAGAGACAAGAGACAGACATTACTCTAATTTATGATTTTACACTACTACAGCAGAAAGATCTACACACATTCAGTAAAGTGTTTATTTGACGTTACTGTTGAAAACACAGGAAGCATTGAGATAAATGGGTCATGACATGAGAAATCATTTTTTTCAAGATCTTTTCACAAGAATTAATTGTACTATAAAAACATACTGTAAGTTTCAGAACTCAAAACTTCCTCCTCTCTGCAAAAAGAGCATTTGTTGAAATCAAGCTGCCAAAATGACTCGTTCTCTACTTCCTCACTGTGATGTCACAGTGTGGTAGATATTTACATCTGACCGTCTCCACAACAACAACACTTCAATCCCTACTTTACCTTACCATCAGCAGTGAGATAACAATGAGAGAGCAGAGAGCCAATCAGAACAGTGGGAGTTTACTGTCAAGCCTCAAAGGAAAAGCAGCATCAAAACAGAGCGTTTCTGACAGAGGCTCAGAATGAGGGTGGAAAATAATCATGTTTTACAGATCTATTACTTTTTTTTTTGTGCAAAACTACTGATATTATAAGTGAAACTCAAGGAACAGATTAAAATAGTTTTAAAAAAATGCATGTCGTGACCCCTTTAACGTGTTAATTAATGGGTCTGTCAGTGACGTGCTCTGCAAATTTTAGTGTCCAAAGCAAATTTATAATATAAAACTATAGAATAGTTTTTAAGCAATAAATTACAAAGTTAAAATTAGCTTGAAGACAAAATAATTTCTAACTTTTAATTTACTAAATATTCAGCATGAACTTAACAGTGATATCTCAACATATAAGTCCATACAGAATCTCAAATATCTTTTTTTTACTTTGGTATAGTTTAGATTTGAGAAGTATGGCATTTTCAGAGTGAATTCAATAAATCATAAAACCTTATACATTTAGACTATAATTTGAAAGCATGAGATTCAAAGAAACAAAAAATTCTACAGAGTGAAAAATAAGCTGTAAAGAAATCCTTATTTGTCACTGATTCATGTTAATTGTTGATGTTAATAAACATATGTTCATTAGCAGCAGAGACGAGCAGGGGAGTTACTGAAAATATCATGCAACTAATAAACACCAGCTGGAGAGACAGAAGAAACATTCAACTACTCTGCCATACACATCTACTAGACAGAGGACAATATGTGTACTCTAGTACCATCTTTTGGTATACATGTGTACTACAGGATATTAGGTTTTAGAAAAGGAAGATGTGCAAAAGAGAGACAAAACGGCAGGGGGCAGCAACGAGCAAGTGTAATTATTAGAATGAGGAACAAAAACGAGTTCAAACCTGATAATAATGGCTTCCTGGAATCATCCAGTACCTGATGGAGAACCAAGTTAAATCACAAGTCTTATACATACATATATCTATCTATCATACATGGACATGCATCTACTGCACACACTGTAAACACATGTATATATGTCAGACATAAAACATCTCTCGCACACACAGACGCATGAGGTATCATTGTAATATCACATCCATATGGACTTTTACAATCCAATCAAAAGCACTTTAACACAAATAGAAGAATCTTTCATCTTGTCAGAATGACTCACATGGTAAGTGGTACCAGACCAGAACTGTCTGAACTCCTTCCGGACAGATGCTAGAATGGAGCTGGTGAGGAGAGTAAATGGGACCAGATACAGCAGAGCGGGCTGACCCATCTTAGTCGCCAACAACACAGCAAATGTCACCACTAGACCCACGCAGTAAGCTACACACACACAAGACACTTAGTTTAAACAAGAGTTTTTGTTCTGACTGGAATCGTTTTGTTTGAATGTGCAGAAGAAGAACAATGCAGTAGATGACCTGCTCGTACCGATAGCACAAGAGATGAAGTAAATTCTTCTAGAATTGCCTATCCACACGTCAAACCTGTGACAGTACGCAACCAGCAGCCCTGCAGGCAGAAAACAGCAGTCAACTCAACACACACACATAATAGAGGCGTTACCTGACCCGAGACCAACAGAATTTTGGGGCTGTTTTTCATGCATGTACAGCTTATGTGAAAATTGATTCAACAAGTTAAGCCACAAGACATAAACATTACACATGTTAATATGATTTCACTGTAATAAAATCACTTACCGTATCTGCATAGTTACATCCAATATTACAAATTTGTTGCCATGACCATGGATGAACCCATCACACTAAAATCAAGCTAACACGTTTAATGTTTACATCTTGTAGCATTACATTTTATTTGAGCTTTTATTGACTGGCCCCATTCACATCCATTGCGAGTGCCTTACTTTAAATGTGATTTTATTTGAAATAAATGAGGAATGAAAATATTTTCAGTAGTAATCAACATTATACTAAGCTTAAAGGAATGTTCTGGGTTCAATACAAGTCAAGTTAAATGGACCGCATTTGTGGCATAATGTTGATTACCACAAAAATTTATTTCGACTCATCCCTCCTTTTCCTTAAAAAAAAGGAACAACGGAGGTCACAGTGAGGCACTTATAATGGAAAGGTTTAAAAAGGCAGAAATGTGAAGCTTATAATTTTATAAATGCACTTAAATTAATTCTTCTGTTAAATCTTGCATATGATTTGAGCAGTAAAGTTGATTAAATTGTCATTTTTACTTACGTTTTAGGGTTTGTTGAGAATGCATATTCATGGTAATGAAGTTGTAAAATTGGCATTAACTTTACACAGAAAAGGTAAATACTTGGTTTTATCAGGGGGGCCTGGGTAGCGCAGTGCATAAAGACGCTGTCTACCACCCTTGGAGTTCGGGAGCTCGAATCCAGGGGCGTGTAGAGTGACTTCAGTCAGGTCTCCTAAGCAACCAAATTGCCCCGGTTGCTAGGGTGGGTAGAGTTATGTTAGAGTATAATGTGGTTTGCTCTCTGTGGAGCGCGTGGTGAGTATTTCGTGAAGCCTCCACATGCGCTATCTCTCCGTGATAATGCGCTCAACAAGCCACGTGATAAGATGCGCAGATTGACTGTCTCAGACGCGAAGGCAACTGAGATTCGTCCTCTGCCACCCGGATTGAGTCACTATGCCACTTAGAGCTTATTGTGAATTGGGCATTCCAAATTGAGGAGAAAAGGGGAGAAAATTATAATAATAATTGATTTTATGACCCTAAAATCATGTTTACACGCATATCTTTTGGGTTATGTTCACGAGTAGTCGAATATTCGTTCTGCAAAATTATTCTACAAAGTTGTGCTTTGCTGGCCATATATACAGTGAGATGCATGTTAAATCCTGAACACACAAACTATAACTGTCAGTTATAACAGAATGCACTGGGTGGCGCTGTTGAGTGTGGACACAAGTTGATCACATTTGTTGAGCAAACGGTTCCATCAGTATGTTCAGATGCCCACCAAAAAAGTGGTTATTGCGAGAATGTGGCTTACTGTCAGAAAGCTGGTTCCTGTTTAAATGTACTGGATAAGCAGTGTTCACTTTACTCTCGTATATGGGCAGCTCGTCAGAAAGCAGCATCCCCATAGCAACGTAATCCCCGCAACGCTTCTATAAACAACAAACACTGCATCCAAGAAAGACTATGCTAGCTGAGGTAAGGGACATTCCATCATTTAAACTGGTGTGTATAAATGAGTATAGTTTATGGAGCACATGGATATGCTTGTTTTTCTCAACAAAAACATGACATGAGATACAATATAAACATGATAACTATTATATGCCGAGTGTCAGGTTCTGGACAGGTTTGGGTCATGACAGTAAGAATCACGTCGGGTCATAGGCTAAGTGTTATGTCTGTTATTGTTTGGAAAACTCTCACCTGGTACAATTATGTCACCATAGCCCAGGATGGAGAACTGCGTCATACACAGATTCTGAGCCAATGACGAGAACTGTGGGATACGCATCACTACAGGCAACTGGAAAACACACACACATTTCTGTCTAAATGCCACAGAACTCTCACACTTTCACAAACAGCATGTGTTGGCAATTAGTGTCTAGAGCTGAAAGCTAACCAAAACAACAGACACTCATCGAAACAAACACACATGCAGGACACACTCAGAAAAAGCTGCTTACTTTCTCATAGGAGGGCGAGAAGTCTCCTGGAACCTCTACCTCCTTACCATCAGTCTAAAACCAAAAGCAGATCCAGCCAGTGCTGTTAGTACCACACAAACACACACACACATATCACTTAACATGACGTGTCACACTCACCTTTTCTCCACCTGCACCTGGGCCCAGAGCGACCTGCACCATGATACTCACTCCATTCTGAAATCACACACACATTTAAGGGATAATGTAAAGACAATCACCCAACATTCATTGTTTCACTGGATATGTTGCTATTTTAACCATCTAAAATACAAAAAGTAAATGATGACAGAATTTACATATTTGAGTGAACTATCCCTTTAACACAATAAAGCAATAATACAAACACAAACTAATCTACAGAAGGGTGAGTGGCTCTCAAACTGTGAGTGTGTATGAGGTGTCACTCACGGACGTCATGAACGGTGTGATGAAGACGAAGAAGACGTCGTAGACCAGCAGCAGACTCAGCAGTATCACACAGATCTACAGGGAACATGCAAACACACGTCAAACCTGCAGCCACAGCAGCTGTCACTGCAGCCATGAGTGAAAACATGCGCTACCTTAAAGTTTGACAGGGTGATGGTCTTCAGGAAGTTCAGACAGAACGCCACACCCAACAGATCCTGCAGAATCCAGATCCACCTGCACAGACCCGAACAGAACCAGAGGAACACTATCAAAACACAAGTTCCATGGCTGTGTGTGTTTTAGTCCACAGTCCGAAATCAGCAGTTCCAATCTGATTGGCTGACTGCTACACAATTTCCAGAGTCAGTGCGCACACAGGTTTACAGTATATCAGTCCACAAGAGAACAAATATGTGTTTTTAAGGTACCAGGCTGCAAGAAGAAATTGCTGGATTTGGCAAAGCATTTGCAACATTAGTTGCATAACATTTTAAAATAACTGAATCATAGAGGCACTTGACATCAATGTGTACAGCAGATCTGTATATTCCACTTTGTTGTTACTTGTTACTTTTGGCAGACATAAATTCTGATCACAAACTTTCGCTAATTGAATGCAGTATTTGACCAGACTTTTGTGTGTACCTGTCATCGTTCCTGTAAACTCCCCAGATCACAGCCAGTGTGATGCAGACAGCGGCGAGCAGCAGCGAGCGCACAGAGAGAGTTTTTCCCCTGCAGGAGACACTGGAAACACACACCAGATTAAACATATTTTGTTATTTTGATTAGATAATCAAATGTTCTATGCACCAAATATTTTTTTTTTTCCAGTTATAATCAGGATTTTGGTTGAACAACAACCTGCATCTGGGACTTTATTCATTTTGGACTCTAGTAGCCTCTATATGTCTGTGCCATCACAGTAAGAAACTGTGAAAATCATTTAGCATTCTATAAATTGATTTGAAAAAAAACATCTGCCGATTAATTGGCTATCTGTCTTTTCTACCACCTTAGTTACTGACATCAACAAAATCCACTATCGGTCGACCTCTAGTACATACTGTGCAGTATGCAGTAAGAAGTATTCTAGTATTCCATTTTAAACAAAGCCAATGAGTACGTGTTTGTGATTGTGTAACAAATGTTCACAAATGAGCCAAAAATAGCTTAATAAAAAATGTTAAATGCCAAAAGGTTTTTGTCTCATCTAACTCCCTATGTCATGAACCAGTATATCGTGAACAACAATTCAGCCTTTGGAAAGGATGTTGATCCATTGAGCATTGGGACACTAATGCCGAATTACTTATGACACAGTTACAAGGTCACGCTTTTAAATGCAACTGTTATTAATCAACAACATCACTGTTTAAATGACACTATCGTGTGTTTTCATTGTAGATATTCAAATGTATAGTGTTATTATGAAAGATAAATTATATTAATTAAGAAAAAATTATCAACTTTTTCTCCCCAATTTGGAATGCCCAATTCCCAACGCGCTCTAAGTCCTCGTGGTGGCATTGTGACTCACCTCAATCCAGGTGGCAGAGAACGAATCTTAGTTGCCTCCACGTCCAAGATGTCAATCCGCGCATCTTATCACGTGGTTTTTGAGTGCGTTACTGCGGAGACATAGCGAGTGTGGAGGCTTCACGCTATTCTCCATGGCATCCACACACAACTCAACACACGCCCCAGTAACTGATTTACACACATGATCCTGATCAGAAGTTTACCTTCCCTTGGTTTCTAATATGGTTTGTTGCTTTCTCAATGATCAATGACAGTTTGTGTAATAATTGTTCATGAATCCCTGCTTTGTCCTGAGCAGTGAAGATGTCCACTTTTCTTAAGAAAACCCCCCAAACTACTGTACAATTATTTGGGTCTCAGCATCTTCTGCACATTTAAGTTCTTCCCAACAGTGAATATGAGGTCCAGATTTTGACAACTGAGGGACTAATTGCAACACAACTATTGCAAAAGGTGCAAACAATTACTTATGCTCAAGAAGGCAACATAAGAACCAAGGGGTGCAAACTTTTGAACAGGATGATTTGTGTAAATAAGAGTACATTTTGTGTTATGTAGATTTTCATAAAATAATATAATCTCTTTTAGTTTATTTGTATACATTCTGAAAGGGGTGTTTAAACTTAGAAAAACAAAAGGGTTATGCAAACTTCTGCACTTAACTCTATAGAATATATAGTTTGTGAAAATTTATATTTTATTTTAGATTTAGCTTTTTCAAGATTTATTGTCCAAATTCCAGGTAGCCTATCCTATCCATATGAAGTCATATTACATGTTTAATTATGAAATGACTTCACAAAAATACACAACATTGTTCACAACTTCACAACCCCCACATCTGAACGTATAAGTGCTTGTACTACGTAAAAATTGCAGTGTAGCTGACTAAATGTGACATTGTCTGATTTATCTCTGTGCTCGTGGGGAAATGAACATTACAGAAAAATACTCGCTTACATATTTACATGCTGCACGAAGAAATAGATCAGCTTCTTTCAGCTCGTTGTTGAAAAAAATTTTATTGGTGCAACTTGTGCTCAATGACAGGAAGACAAAGGCTGTGTCTCGTTTGGAAGGCTGCGTCCTCTGGATATCGCATTTATCGGCAGCATACGTCATCGGGGCTGTCTTGTTTCAGAAAAGCGAGTAGGACACTTTGAATGCGACCTTCTTTCATGTGAATTCGTATTATGCATGAGGTGTATCATTCATGGGCACTCATAACCCAAAAGTCTTTGCTTCAACAGAAATGTCTAAAAAAGTTTCAAACACAAGAAATGTTAATTCCCAAGTTGAAGTACCTCAGTAGATGGGTGTAGAGTATATAATATGCATAATTATTAGGGCTGTCGATTTAACGCGTTAATTCAGTGCGATTAATTTTATTAAAAATAACACCTTTTAAAAAAAGGTCCGCCCCCGGACCATAATAAGGAAGAGGTCTGAGAAATGCAAGCTTGTAATGCCACCTGTTTACTCCAGAGGGCAGTAAGTGAAATTTCAGCTATATGAGCAAAGCGCAGTTTATACTGTGAAGAAAACACACAACACAGACATGCGTTACGTTCTTGCATTCAAAACACTTGATGGAGCGCAAATTCGAACTAAGAGATCTCAAGATGTGTTCTAAGTATTAAACTATATTTAACTTGACACAGTGACCTAAACATTTTATGTTTATGACGCAATGCACCCGAGATGCTACACAAGCATGTCTGGATGCTTGTTGAAATTGATGTGTCCTTAAACAAGCCCTCATAATAAATCTCCAACGATTGCTGTAAACTGTATGTCAATGATTGACTTATGATCAATAATATAGTAAACAATACATTGTATTCTAAAGCCGCTTTTTGTATTGTCTTATCAATGATGAACTCTTCTGCTACAAGAATGTAAAGCATTTTAATTATCTGAACATTTTTATATACATATAATTTTTTTAATATTTAAAGATAACCATGTATAATTATTTCATCTTTATATATTGAATTATTGTTATATGAGGGGCTTTCTCAACAAATATTTGTATATGTGATTATTTAATCGGGACATCATGTAATTAATTAAATTAAAACTTTTAATCGATTGACAGCCCTAATAATTATATTAATATATAATTAAAATAAAGTATTAGACTAAAAGTACACCTGTAAATTCTATTTACTTTTCTCTTTACATTATATCTCTCCTAAAATGTACCTCAAACATTCCCTTCTAAAGGGACTTTGTTCCCTTCTCACTCAAAGCGTTAGCGCTTGTTAAAGAGTGGCGTGCTGTCATAGCAACCATATTACATTACATTTCCGTTTGTCCTACGAAGGCAGTCTTGTTTAGGCTTGTTTAAAGGAGGATGCTCGGTATACTGCAGCCTTCAAAGGAAGCATATGACGTCATTTCCATGGTATCCAGATACATTTCATCAGATTTGTGGAAAGACTAGAATGAAAGTATCATCAAATCAACGTGGAACGCTTCGAACTTTCTTCTCTTCTCTGCAAACGATACCAAAAACAATAGCGATAAGGAAAATGAGTACATCAAATGAAAGTCAGAAAAAAAAAATCAGTGTGCCTACCAGCTGAAACCAGGACATAATTACAATGTTTAGAAAATTGTCGGGACACACCTCTTCAAAATGGGACATCTGGTCACCCAACTTAAACGCAACGAGAAAACATCCCTCATACAACATTTAATACCATGACCTTATGAATTAAAGACTTGTTGCTCCGATTTAAGACATTTTTATGGCCTTATTTTGCAGAAGGGCGAATTAAGACTTTTTAAGACCCGCAGAACCCTGATTATGGATGAAAGCTAATTCTCTTTTAAAGAGAAAATAAGGCTTGGACGTCATAGTTTTACACTTGTGCTCGTCCTTTAATTACTTGAGACTTCAGAAGAAATGACAACATTTCTGATAAGGGACCATAATGAGGAATGATGCTCCCTGGTTTAGATGGTGCATTCTGGGAATTTATATGGAGCAAATGTTTCAGTGCTCTGGAACAATTTTGAAATAGTGACAGCCCTAGAAATGACCGACTCCCTGGAAGTGCCCTGACTACTGAACTAGGAAACTAATTGAGACGCACCCCATAATCATTAGATTAAATCAAGAACAATACAAGTTTACGGGAGGTCCTCACAATTATATGTGTAAAGTTTGTCTGGAGTGTGTGTGTGTGTGTGTGTGTGTGTGTGTTCACCTGAGCGTTCCAAAGCCCACAGCTGTCATCAGTGAATCCAGGCAGTTATAGAGTGCTGTCGCTGATGCCAGACAGAATATGACGATAATCACATAAACTACAAGAAAAAACAACCAATCAGATCACATTACTTACATCACTTCCTGAAGCGGTTACTGTAAGTTTTACTGTACATTAGCACTATAAAGACTCACCTAGCCAGCGGTAGAAGTAATACATGAGTACCAGCATCACACACATCATACCCACAAACAGCAAAACCTTGAGAGGAGAGTAAAGAGACAACTCGCTGCTCTCAGAATGCTCGTCGTTCACATCTGCTGAAGGGTCTGCGGTCTGCTTCACCCTGCACGCACACACCATCCCATTGGCACATGAAAATGTTGCACTTTGGTACTTTTGTTATTTTTAAAACTCAACAGTGTCCGTTCCCTTTCACATCCATCATTATTACATGGAAAAGAGCAAAACGAATATGTCTGCAAAACATCTCCTTTTGTGTTCATCAGAACAACAGAAGCCTTAATGGTTCAGAACAACATGAAGGTGAGTTAATTATGACAGAATCACTCACTTTTCTGCTGCTCCGCTCCAGAACCCTCCCATGGCTACCGTAAACACAGCGAGTAATAACATAACGATGATGCTGGCATCAAACAGCGCTGCTGGCGGATCGTATAACCTCACTTCCTTTCCATCAGAAAACACCTGAGAGCAGAGATTTATGAAGAACAAACAGAGAATAGATGCTCTTTTTTTGCTCTGCAGGTCCCCACAATGTAAATGAATGGTGACCACAACTTCCAAAAAGCACATAAAGGCAGCTTAAAAGTAATACATAAGACTCCAGTGGTTTAAGCTATGTCTTCTGAAGTGATCTAATTGATTTTGGATGAGAACAGATCAAAATGTAACTCATATTGATTACTTTTGCCTTTATGTACTTTTTGGAGCTTCAAAGCCTTGGTCACCATTCACTTGTGTTGTATGGACCTACAGAGCAAATCTTCATTTGTGTTCAGTAGAACAAAGAAAGTCATACACATCTGGGATGGCATGAGTGTGGGTAAATAATTTATTTTTTAAGATTTTTTGGGGTGAACTATACTTTTAATTCCATCATTCTAACATGAATTAATTGAATGCAGCAAGAGTCAAATAGTAGATCAGAGTCACATGGTTCTTTACCTGCAGGATGTCCAGAAAGTCACGATGCCTCATGAGGGCCAGAGGAATATTCACTTTTCTGTACTCGGAGTCGTTCGCTGATGGAGTCACCTAGTGTAAACGTGAATTTTTAATGAGGAGCTCACATACAGTATAAGTAACAGGATGAGGGTAAATTCAAACTCTTACCATACTATCAGTGCTGGTAACCAGAAGTGCAGTTGCACCCAGTTCTTGAGCGACTTGCGCTTTCGTACTGAAATCACACTCCCCTGGCATGACCGCCACAGCCTGACCCAGAAGAAAATCTGGGGTCAGCTGACCCCGCTCACACAGGGGACTGGACGTCAGGTTCACTAACTTGTATGATTGCTGCACACACACACACACACACACACACACACACACACACACACACACTCAGTACAACTTACACTGGCACTATTAATGTTGGATCTTAACAAAATAACCTCTGGATGAACATTCCTAACTATTAAAGGAACAGTTCACAAAGAAATTCTGTCATAATTTCTAACTCTCCTGTTGTTCCAAACCCTGACTTTCTTCTGTGGAACACAAAAAGAGATGTTTAGCAGAATATTTAGGAGCTGACAGCCTCCCTCAGTTATGGTGCACATTCAATGCATCTTTTTTCCATACAATGAAAGAGAATGGTGACTGAGGATGTCCTTCTGCCTAACATCTCCTTTTATGTTCCATAAAAGAGTGAAAGTCAGGGGCGTCGCAACCATTATAACTGGGGGTGACATGTCCCCCTCTCTTTTATAAAGAATGGTATTGTGAAGAGAGGCTGATGAGATTTAGAATGTCATCAGGGTGAAAGAATTTTGAGAGAAATGTAATCTTTGAGTGAACTGTCAATTTTGATGAACTTGTCTTCAGTTGAATGTGATGATGTGTATAAATGCTCTCACAGCTCCAGTGAGTGAGTGTGAGATGTTGCTCCAGGAGGAGTTGTACACCAGACAGTATTCTCTAACTGTAGATCCTTCAGACACGTGTAGAATCGCCTCCTGACCATCTACCTGTGGCGGAACACACCAAATAAAAAAAATCAGTCGCCATTAAAGAGTGACTACTTCATGACACTTCAGATTTTATTTGGTGTCATGTCTTACCTGAGAGCAAAACATCAACGCGAGGTATATCAACAGATTTACTGCCATTTCTGTCGCTTCTGGTCAGATGTCCTCCAGAAAACGAGTTTTTATATTTTGTGTCTTACTTTTAAAGAACCGTAATTTTACTGTCTGAGATTCTCTTTCGTCATGTTTATTTTAACAAACAAAAAAACACTTCCGCCTTTTGCCTCGCAGTCACGATGACTGAGAAAGAAGCGTCACGCGCTTCTGCCCACAAAAACAGAGCCCTTCTAACAAGTTTAGTGTTAAATAGCATAACGCGGTGATCGCATACAGATATTGCGGTACTCTTTCGAGGAAATAAGAGCACTTTTTTAATGGATATCTATGGAGGAGTTTCTTCAGTACGCTGAATACACTGCTTTTGGTGAGGAATCAGCTAATCGATAAATACATTGACCGCCTGTACGCTAATCTCCCACATGTTTTCTACTAAACAATCATTTTAGAATAAACTGTGTGCGCAGTTTACTACGACAAAAATGTATCTTCTCTTATTTCCCTAAGAGATGAGACGGACAATTTTGCGACAAGGAGGTGTTCGTTTACGTCTTTCACCATTCATTTGTTTGGTATCCGCAAACGGCGACCTACTGTCGTAACATGCTAGTTACCGTCTTCTCTGTTAAAACGTGGAGATTATTCACATATTCAGCGGTATAGAAGGTCTCTGCACAAAAACTTCAGAACAAAATCCATGAATATGTATTTTGTAACACATTTGTAATGAAAATTTTGTGATGCCTAATGTATAAGGACGATTAAATATTTGCCCAAATTTGAAACGTTTTTTGATGCTGATATTTCTCCTAGAGTACTAACGTTGTTAGCTCTGATTGAGTATATCTGATACTTTTATTATATTACGATTGCATAATAAGTTATCAATAAGTACATTTTAAATCAAGTTTGAACTGATGCTTAAACTGTTTCAGCAGTATTCTGAACTGTTTTCAGCTAAATAAAATACAATTATTTACCACCAATAATAATAATAATGGACCAAAACCAAATTGGTTTTATTATTTATTTAGTTTCTTGAGTTATTTAATGTCTTTGCATCAGATGTTAAAGAACTCACATAAGATTGTCATTAGATCAATATGAATGTTTGATTATCCCAGAACTGTACCTTCAAAACCAGAACATAGTTTATTTTAAGATCATCTGAGTCACAGAAGATATTGAAAGCATAATTAGGTAATGGTAAATCCATGTGTGATTCATTAGATGAAGTGTGAACGCCTAAATGAGCATCAGAAACACGCATCTAACATCTTCATCTGACAGATGCATGCAATACGACACAGGCACAAAATCTTCCGAGGCTGTTCTTTTATTCAGGCATCAGAATAAACAAAATTTGTACAAAAATACTTTCCTGACAATGCATCACATACGAGCATTGCACAAATATTACAGTGAGATGCACAATTCAAGTTTCCTGCAAAATAGCACATTTAAAAGATAAAACAAAGAATATTCCATTATCCAGGGAATATTTGAAAGGCACAAAACATAAGAAACAGCAGTTATTACAGATTTAATAAATCATGAGGCGTCTGTGTGAATTTGTGTAATTGTGTCATGTGGCCCAGCCACCATTAAACCATGAAATAAATACAGATCCATTGGAAAAATCTGATCCGAATTGATCCCTCACATAAACAATCACATATTGACAGCCATTTGGATAAATCTCCACTGTTAAAGGTCTTTTTGTACAGAACAATTAACAAAGCAGTAAAAGAATAGCAATAATTTCATTACAAAAATATCTACAACAGTCCAGACGACAGCATTGCGAGCACTTCGCTCCAGTGTATGTGATCTGCATTTGTCTGTGGTTCAGACAGGTTTACACGAGCTGCAAGACACAAAACATCATAGTCAATCAACCGACACTGTTATACAAAACATTTATTGCAGGTTCAGTCCATAATGCAGTAGTCTGAGATAAAAGTCAACATGAAACAACATTTGCAACACATTGTACTTCTGTAATGTGATGCATTTCTGAGTGAAATAATATATGTAATTAGAAAAATGCAGGGCGAGACTTGATTTTTTTTCTGTTGGCCAGAACTTTGAAGCTCCAAAAAGCACATAAAGGCAGTATAATGTAGTCCTTGTGTCGCCAGTGGTTAAATCCATATCTTTAGATGTGATATGATAAGTGAGAAAGAAATTTTTTTATTTATTTATTATAAATTCTCCTCCCTGCCCAGTAGGTGGTGATATACAAGAAGAAAAGTGAAAATGTGAAAGTGAAATTAGAGCTTGATAGTAAAAAAAAAAGGACTTAAATATTTATCCGTTTCTCACCCACACCTATCATATTGCTTCTGAAGATATAGATTAAACCACTGGACTCTTAGATATGGATTGTGCCATTGTGTCCTTTTTGGGCACCCATTCATTTAAGTTTTATGGACCTACAGAGCTGAAATATTCTTCTAAAAATGTGTATTCTGCCGAAGAAAGTCATACACATGTGGGATGGCATGAGGGTCAGTAAATGATGAGAGAATTTTCATTTTTTTGTGAACTATTTGTTTAATTGGACAGTTAAAAGTGGGTGTTCCATACAAGAATGCAGTCAGAGCTGAATGCGAGTTTGCAGTATATTGTGGAGAACTACTCCCCTCTTGAAACACAGAGATACATTTTGAGGAGGCTTTTTGACCGGACATGGAGGCTTAAGCTCAAGTTCACCCACCATAGCATCTCCACATTACTTTTTCAAATCTATCACTATTTGTTTTAACTGGCAAATAATTACTATTAACTGTTGGCTAGATTTTAGAATACAGAAGCTTAAAACAGTGCCTAAACAGCTATTTGGATATTATCTACACTTTAATACATGTTCCTAGTCTTACTGTGAATGATTCATCAACATACATCCAAAAAAATAATAGTCTTTCATCAAAATGTAATAACTTGCACTGCCTCTGAAACAACTTTCCATTTCATATGCCATCACAAGTCCTTCTTATTTTTTAACTCCTTCCCAAGTTTGTGTGACATTCAACTGTGTCAGAGCAAGTGACAGAAATGCTGAGATCCATGCAGTCTAAAGGTGTCACCTCTCTATCCTTGAACGCTCTCTGGTGTGCCGTTCCCATAGCCGCCTTTAGATTTCATCTGCGATTGAACGGAGTCCACCTGCCAGAGACAAAAATCAACACCGAGTTAAGAGGAAATAATTTAATCAGAATTGTAAAAATAACAGATCATCCATTTCCTTCAACAGAAAAATGAGAATAATGCAGCTGGACAAAAGCCTTCAGTTTCACAAAAATTCTGGTGTGACATTTCAACAAACTATTGTATTTGTCAGTCAAATGGTTCCTTTTTTAAAAAAGCAAATAGAATGTAAGGTGAGGTAATTCTACAAACAAACACTGAGGTAATTCTCATGTAAATGATGCATGCCTATGTCATTTGCATAATGTGTAAAATCTGCTGTTTTGATATGAAGTATGTGTGAGAATAATACTCACAGC